>NC_083684.1:44150500-45532500 GCF_033118175.1 Dama dama | reverse complement strand
TACACCAAAGAAACATTCAAAGGACAACAAACAAATAAACGAACAAACAAAAAGCAAAGCTCCTGGGAATTAAAATGTACAGGAATTTAAGAAAAAAAAAATCAATTCACAATTCCAAACATAAAATAGAAATAACATCAAGTAAAAAACTGTAACAAAGACAGAGAGATGGACAACAGGAGAGAGAAATTATCAAAGAAATAATAGTAAATATTTCCCTAAACTGTAGGACATGAATTCCCACACTGAAAGGTCCCGTCAAATACCCAGCAAATTAATTTTAAAAGCTCTACACAAGGTATATCACAGTGGCACTTCAGATCATGAGGAGTAAGACAGGAACCTAAAATTTCTAAAGGGAAAAAACACAGTCACATACAAAGGAAAGAGACGGCATCAGATCTTTTAACAGTAACACGTAAGACAGAAAGCCTTCAAAATTGTTTCAACTTTGAATTCTAAATAGACAAGTTACAAAAAGCAGGAGTATAAAAAATATTTGCAGACATGCAAAATTTCAAAAAATGTGTCTCCCACACACTTTCCTGGAAAATCACTGAAGGTTATCCTCTGGTGGCTCTGACGGTAAAGAATCTGCCTATAATGCAAGAGACCCAGGTTTGGTCCCTGGGTTGGAAAGATCTCCTGGAGGAGGAAATGGCAACTCACTCCAGTATTCTTGCCTGGAGAATTCCAGGGCCAGAGGAGCCTAGCTGACTGTAGTCCATGGGGTTGCAAAGAGTTGGACATGACTGAGTGACTAACACACACACACACACACACCATCCAACAAAATGAGTAAAACCTGAAAAGAGATGCCATGGGAACCAAGAAATAAGAAATAAGTAAGAGGTAAAGATATGATACAGTGATAAAGGAAAAGACTAGGAAGATAGACATTCTTTGAAATTCAAGATGGGAGCAAGTACAAATCAAAGCAAGACTATGAAGGACTCTAGTACAGAGGTCTCCAAGAATAAAAGTGTTTGGCTGAATTAACAATAGACACAAAACTTTATGCAACAAACAAAAATAAACAGTAAACTTCAAATAAAAAGTTGTTCAAAAATGGAAATGGAGTTACAGTTAAGCATGAATGCTGATTAAACAAAAATTGTAATAAAAAAATTTTCAAAGATTGAGGGACAGGGAGAAGAACATGTAAAATCAATTATAGGTAGGCAACTGATACTACATAAAAATGGAAAAAAAGAATCAAGAAAACAGAATATGCAAAGTACTTGGGAAATGTACATAAAAAGAACAAAGCAAAAGATTAGCTTAAACACTAGACGAAATATCTATGGAATGAGGACTAGAAGCAGAGAGGTACACAAAAGGATGCTACTTTTTCATTACTATATTTGAAGGTATATGATGTTTTAAAGCTATCTACATTTATTACGCAGATAAAACCAAAAGCCATAAATTTATACTTTGTAACAAAATACCAATGTATTTAAGATATACCTCACTGAAGATACTAAAGGATACACATACTGCCTCATAAGATAAATCACAAAAGTTTCTTACCAGCCATATCATATTATCTGCAATACATATTCCACAAACACTTGTTTTTTCAAATGCCCAATTTTCATCATTCATCAGAAAATCTAAAAGCATACAGTAAAAAGGAAAAAACAGTCCATTCAAAAGAACAAAATAAATCTCCAGAAACTCCCTGAAGAAACACAGGCATCAGATATACTAGAACAAGACTTTAAAACAACTGCCTGCGTATATGCTCAAACAGCTAAAGAGAAATACAAAGAACTAAAGTAAATTTTAAAAACAATACATGAAGAAAGTGAGAACATCCACAAAGTGATAGAAATTATAAAAAGGAACCAAACAAACTCTGGAGTTGAAAAATATAACAACTAAATTCAAAAATTCACTATAGGGTCAACAACATATTTGAACAAGCAGAAGAAAATCAGGATCAGTGAACTCAAACATTAGACATTTGAAATCATCAAGTCTAACGAATAGAAAGAAAAAGAATGAAGAAAGTGAACTGAGCCCAAGGGATTCATGGGACATATCAAATAGATTAATACATACATTAAGGAAGTCTCAAGAAGAGAAAGTGGCAAAGGGATTATCTGAAGAAATAATGGCTGCCAAACAAATTCTAAATTTGCCCAAAGATCAACAAATCAACAAATCCAAAAAGCTCAACTAATTCCAGGTAGAATAAACCCAGAGACCCACACCAAGAAACAGAATCAAACTTTTGAAAGAGAGAATCTTCAAAACAGCAAAGAAAAAGAAAATCATCACAATAGAGATCCTCAATAAGAATATAAGCAGAATTCTCAATAGAAAGTCTGGAAGTCAGAATTCCAGTAGGCTTAAAAGGCTGAGAGAAAAAACTCTCAATTGAGAATCCCACATTTATCAAAACTGTCCTTCACATATGAAGGGTAAATTAAGACATTTCCAAATAAACAAAAGCTGAAGGAGTTCCTTATTGCTATGCCTGCCCTACAGGAAAAACATAAGGGAATTCTTCAGTTGAAACAAAAGGACACTAGACAATAACTAGAAGCTATATGCCTCTGGGAAAGGCAAACACTGGCAAAAATTAAAAATAGTATAATGGTCATTATGGTTTGTAACTCCACTTTTTACTTGCTACAGAATGTAAAAGAGAAGTGCATTAAAAAATCATTATAAATCTGCTAATAGGTACACAGTATAAAGATATGATTTGTGACACTAACAATATAAAGGAGGAACAGAGCTATACAAAAAAGTTTTTCTAAGTTATTTAAGTTAGAAAGTGAAAGTCGCTCAGTCGTGTCTGACTCTTTGCAACCCCATGGACTATACAGTCCATGGAATTCTCCAGGCCAGAATACTGGAGTGTGTAAGCCTTTCCCTTCTCCAGGGGATCTTCCCTACCCAGGGATCAAACCCAGGTCTCCTGCATTGTAGGCAGATTCTTTACCAGCTGAGCCACCAAGAAAGCCCAAAGTGAAAGTGAAAGTTGCTCAGTCATGTCTGACTTTGCAACCCCATGGACTATACAACCCATGGAATTCTCCAGGCCAGAATATTGGAGGATTGAAGTTGGAACCAATTCAAAATACATTGTTACAACTTTACAATGTTGCAAGTAATCTCCAAGTAACTACAAACAAAATACTTATAAACCATTAACAAAGGAAATGAGAAAGGGGATAAAAACACATTACCACAAAGAAAAAAACCCAACTAAACACAAAGGAAGGCAATAATGAAGGAAATGAGATATATAAAACCTGTACAAAAGACATATCAAAAAATAATAAAATGGCAATACTCTATAAAGTTACTATAAATGTATTAAATGACAACAGAGTAGGAAGGTACAGGCTAGGAGAATGGACTGGAAAAAAGATCATTTAACTATACAATGTCAACAAGAGACTCATTTTACTTCTCAGAAGATATATAGGTTGAAAGCAAAAGGATAAAAAGATATTCCATGCAAACAGTAATGAGAGAACTGGAGTGGCTACACATATTATTTCCTATTAGATATGAAGCAAAAAATAAAAAAGGCTACAGCAGACAAAGGGTATTTTACACTGATAAAAGATTCAATCTATCAAGAATACAATTATATACTTAGGAATAAACATCACCAAGGAAGTCCAAGCCTTACATGCTGAGAACTACAAAACATTAATAAAGGAAACAGAATGATTCAAAGAAATGGAAAGATAACCCAGGCTTTTGGACTGAGAGAATTAATATTGTTAAAATGGTCATGCTACCCAAAGCAAGATTTCATGCAATCCCTATCAAATTGCCTGTGATGTTTTTCACAGAACTAGAACAAATAATCCTAAATTTTGTAATGAAACATGAAAGACCGAGAATTGCCAAAGAAATCCTGAGGAAAAGCAACAAAGCAGAAAGTATAACTTCTTCCAGTTTTCAGACAATACTACAGAGCTACAGGAACTTCCCTGGCAATCCAGTGGTTAAGATACCACACTTCCACTACAGGCAACATGGGTTTAGTCCCTGGTCAGGGAACTAAGTACCACATACCGTGCAGCCAAAGAAAAATAAAAATAAGAAATAAAATAAGAAGAGATGCTTCTAAATTATTTAAAAAACACTACAAAACTACAGTAATCAAAACAGTGTGGTACTGGCACAAAAACAGACATATGGATCAATGGATAGCAAAGAAAATTCAGAAATAAACCCACATTCTTATCACCAAATAATCTTCAACAAAGGAGGTAACAATACACAGTGGGAAAAATACAAGTCTCTTCAGTAAGTGGTGCTGGGAAAAGTTGGACAGCAGCATGCAAATCAATGAACTTAGAACACACCCTCACATCATGCACACAAATAACCTCAAAATGACTTAAAGACTTGAGCCTAAGACATGACACCATAAAACTCCTAGAAGTTTTAAACATAGGTAAACATTCCCTGACATAAATTTTAACAATGTTTTCTTAGGTCAGTGTCCAAAAAAAAAACAGAAATAAAAAAGCAAAAGTAAATAAATGGCACCTAGTTAAATTTATGTTTTACACAACAAAGGAAACCATAGATAAAACAAAAAGACGACCAACAGACTGGGAGAAAATATTTGCAAATTATGTAACCAACAAGGACTTAATTCCCAAAATATACAACCAGTTCACACAATAAAATTAAAAAAAATAAATAATAACTCAATTAAAAAATGGGCTTGAAAACCTAAATAGGCATTTCTCCAAAGAAGACATGCAGATGGCCACTAGGCACATGAAAAGATGCTCATCATCACTAATTATTAGAGAAATGCAAATCAAAACCACAATGAAGTACCACCCTCACACCAGTCAGAATGGCCATCATCAAAAAGCCTACAATAACAAGTGCTGGAGGGGATGTGGAGAAAAAGAAAGCCTCCTACACTGTTGGTGGGAACTCAAAACTGATGCAGCTACTATGGAAAATAGTATGGAGGTTCCTCAAAAAAACTAAAACCAGAGTTGCCATATGATCCAGCAATCCCACTCCTGGACATACATCTAGACAAAACTATATAACTGGGAAAAAATACATGCACCCCTAAATTCATAGCAGCACTATTTATAATACCAAGACATGGAAACAATCTAAATGTCAATGGACAGATAAATGGATAAAAATGTATGAATATACAATGGAATATTTCTCAGCTATAAAAAGAATGAAATAATGCCATTTGCAGCAACATGGATGGAGTAAGAGACCATCATACTTAAGTAAACAAAGGAAGAGAATGACAAATACCACACGCTATCACTTATATGTGGAATCTAAACTAAGACACACATGAATATAGCTACGAAACAGAAACAGACTCCAGATCTAGAGAACAGACTTGTGGTTGCCAAGGGAGAGGGGAAGTGAGAGAGGGAATGATTGGGAGCTTGGGATTAGCAGATGCAAACTATTATATACGGCTAGATAAACAACAAGGTCCTATTGTACAGCACATGGACCTACATTCAATATCCTGTGATAAACGATAATGGAAAAGCATATATGTATGTATAACTGAATCATTTTGCTGTATAATAAAAATTAAAACTTATAAATCAACTATGTCAATAAAATTTAAAAATATACGATTATAAAAAATGCATGCACCTAACAACAGAGCCTCAAATATATGAAGCAAAAAATGACACAGTTCAAGTGGCTCTACAATAAGAATTGGAGATGTCAACAGAGGACAATAAAGGACAAAAGAACCAAAAAGGAGACTGATAAGGAAAGAGGACCTTAACAATGTTATAGAACAAATAGACCTAACAGATATATTCAGAATATTCACCCAACAGGAAGAGAGTACCCATTCTTCTAAGGGAAACACAAACATTCTCTAAGACCACATGATAGGTCACAAAACAAGTCTTAAACTTTTTCACAAGATAGGAAAAAATACTTTGTGTGGTTTCAATCCAATGAAATAAAACTAGAAACCAACAACAGAAGGCAAAATGGAAAATTAACACACACATGGAAATTTAACAAAACAATGAATGGGTCAAAGTAGAAATTATAAAGGAAACTAAAAATACCTTGAGATCAACAAAAATGAAGACACAACAGATCAAAATTCACAGGATGCAAAGAAACCAATGCTAAGAGATTTATACCTGTAAACACCTACATTAAAAAAAAAAAATCTCAAATCATAACCTAATTATATGCTTTAAGAAACTTGAAAAAGTGTAATAAACTACATCCAAAGCTACCAGAAGGAAGGAGTAACGAAAATTAGAGTAGAAATAAGCACAACAGACACAAGAAAAACAGCAGAAAACAACCAACAGAATTAAAAGGTTGGTTCCCTAAGAAGACCAACAAAACTGGTAAGCCTTCACCTAGACTGGCAAAGAAAAAAGAGAAAGAAGACTCAAATGATTAAAACCATAAATAAAAACAGAGATGCCTTTATATATTCACATATAGAACCTGAAATATGAAATAAACCTGCAGAGGAAGAATAAAAACCCAAATCTTAAATATAGTAATTAAAAAATTAAAATGAGGTTAATACTACTCATTTTACAGAAATAGGAATATAAAAGAATACTATGAACAGTTAAATGCCAACAAACCTGATAAGCTAGATGGACAAATTCCTGGAAACATATGGACTACTAAAACTGAAACAAGAAGAAACAGAAAATCTGTGTAGACCTAGGACAAGTAAGATTTAATTAATAATCCAAAACTTTCTGATAATAAAATGCCCAGAACAGATGGCTTCACAGATGAATTCTACCAAACATTCAAAGAAGAATTAACACCAATTCTTAAGCTCTTTTGAACCAGTGCAGAGGAAGGAATATCATCTATGAGGCCAGACAGACAGACACCAAAAGAAAACAGGTATGTCTCAACAGCAAACAAAACTTATGGTCACATAAAAACCTGTAGAAAAACGTATACAGCAACTCCGTTTGTAACAGCCAAAAATGGAAGCAAACCCAAACGTCTTTCAATGGATAAACAGAAAACCTGTGCTACATGAATGTAATGGAACACTACTCAGCATAAAGTAGTGTTTATACTACTACCTTTTCATACACAGAACAAACTGAATGAGGCGTTATGGTGAGTGAAAGTAAGTTTCAGAAGGTTATCTAGTGTGTGATTCCACTTAAATGGCATTCTGGAAAAGGTGACAGAGACAGATCAGGGATAGAGATAGTATATGACCACAAAAAGGAAAACACAAGAGAGTTTTCGGAGTGGTCCTGTGTCCTGACTATGGTATATCCTGTATCCTATTCTGCTTCCTGATTGCAGTGCTGGTTAAACAAATCTTTAATTACAATTAGTTGTAACTAATAGAACAGTATACCAAATAAAATGCCAACTTCACTCTAATCATTTAAAAAATTAGAAAACTAAAAAAGCTGCTCATATTCATGTTAAATGACAAAATGCCAGACATGAGCAAAAGGGTAAGGTACTGGGCTTGCCATCTATCTCTTAGAAGTCATCTTCCTCTGAGTTAAACCTCTGAATCCTCTTACTGTTGTTGTGTTAAACCCATTTTGTCCTTTATTTAAACATTCAGTGACCTCCCTTCACCTTCCCCCACTACCCAGTTGACCCTGAGGTAAGGATGTTTAACCTGTTATATTTCTTCTGCCTTAAGAAAAATAAAGTACCTTTTCTTAATAAACGTTAAGTACAATAATATGCCTAAACAATTTCTTCAGTTATTATAAATTACTATAAAACTGTGTGAAAAAAAAACCATTTAGAATTCATTTACCAAAACAGATTCTCAAACATAATTTTATATATATATTCCAAAAATTATTTTAGATAAATATTGATCCCAAAAGTCATTGCTTTGGTCACTTCCTAAAACTGTATTTAACACTGGAAAGTGATTTACCAAAAAATATTTTGCTATTCTAGAGCTCTAGTCTATTAAAAGCATTCTTTCATTAATATAAGTCAAAATGATCCTAAAGATTTCTTGGCTGAAATTTCCAAATGAAAATCAAAGTGAACAAATTTCAAAAGATGAACAGATTTCATATCAGCAGTTTCCCCAGGAAATAAAGCAAGCCTTCACCATTAAGAAAGACCTTTAAAGAATTATACCCATTCTCAAAAAAAAAAAAAAAAAGAAAGAATTATACCCATTCTCTTGGCTCTAATAAACATGACTTACTTTAATATAGCAATGCCAAAAGAATTATCACTGCCAGGAATTATACACAGGCCAAACAATAAGATTCTGATTAGTGTCACAAAAGATCAAACATATATCAATTATAAACTTACAGGCATTGACTTGCATTTAGAGTCTCCAAATATAGATTCCAGAATTTCACTGAGTAAATGAGTTCTCCAACTAGTACCCACTCATATGTAAGTGAAATAATTTCAGCCTAAGAAAACTCAGCTGTTTTCTATCTACATGACCTCATTTAAACAGAAAGAGCCTCAAAAATTTGTTTGCAGAGACACATTTAAGTAGAAGAGTAAAAAGCAGGTCTGGGTGACTGGGTGACATTATGCTATCAATTTAAGCATGCTATTACAGAAATAAAAACATGTATTAGATATTAAACAGATCTAATATTAAAATGCAACTAAGTTAGAACCCAAGTGAATCAATACAACTAAAAAATATATGTATGGATTATATATAAACCAACAAACACTATCTAAAGAAAACTAGAACGACCTCAATGAAATGAGGCAGAAACCTCAAACCATTTAAGAGTGATGTTGTAGACAGCATTTCTCCACACCTGGTCTTTTCTTCTGTAAAATGGAAATATGAGTTCTTCCAAATCAAAACACACGTTTAAGAATTGTTTCTACTTCGCAAATAGGTATTTATCCTAGTCCAATAACTAGGAAGCAAATTCCTGTGTTCTCAAGTATTCTGGGGAAAAATAAGTCTTGAAATGCAACTAAAGCAAACCAATTATAAAATGTAAAATGACCCCAATTCTTATAACTATCCAACTGCTATCTACAAAACCATGTGTGATAACTTTTATACTTGGTAATTTCTAAAAACATGCTAATGTGGGTGACATTTCCAACCCAGATGTTCCATTCTCCAGTCCACATTTTCAAATGCTGGATCTACTCAAACTATCTCCAGTTCAACAGAATCGCAAATAGCCTAGA
Source organism: Dama dama (assembly GCF_033118175.1). Classification (NCBI taxonomy): domain Eukaryota; kingdom Metazoa; phylum Chordata; class Mammalia; order Artiodactyla; family Cervidae; genus Dama; species Dama dama. The sequence goes on along the minus strand of NC_083684.1, from coordinate 45,523,335 downwards.
TATCCGTGACACTTATCTAACAAATCAATGCAAGGTACTGTTAATAACAAGCAGTCCATCAGCCTGGCACTTTGTGAACCAATAAATATCCAGCAAAGAAACACCATTTATAATTAGTACATACGTTCTTTCCGGTGCTCAACTAAGCCAATAGCCTGCTTTGCTGAACATTTTGCAAACCAATTGTCCCCAAGTAAAACAGTGACTTCATTAGTATGGACGAGTTTTCCTGGCATGAAGGCAAAGGGGCCAAATGGTACCTATTGTTCAAAAAAAAAAAAAAGAGAAGGTCAAAAAAAAATTAAAAACACTAAAAACTGCATTTTATGAAACAGCATTAAAAGCTTTGTGTGGAGGTCTTTTTAAAAAAATCTCCTCACTAAGAAAAATAAAGTGCCAACTTCATGGACATTTAACATTGTAATTTCACTAGGAAAACCTATAGAAAAAATTTAGGTTAATTTATCAACATAAAAATAAGAAAAGAAATGAGCATATTTACAAAAATAGCTTTCAGAGAAATCAGCACTGCTTCCAAACATATTTATTTTTTGCTCAGTCATAAATCTAAATGAAAGCAAACTAGAAATAAAGTATTAATAAATTGACTAACTTTGATTTTTTTTTTAATGAAAATTATTTCTGAGAAAATAGTGTCTTTTGGGGCAAAACAGGAATTAACAAATAAAGAGCTTTAAAAGGTTTACAAATTTTATGAAATATTTGAGCTGATATAATAAAGAACAATATATTTTCAAAATATCTGGTCTAACTTAATTAAGAACAGTCTTCATGAAAAAGCATATTCATGCAAAGAAAGAATCTAATTCAGGGCTCACAAATAGACTGATGTGTTGATATGAAGATCTGAATACTCAAAAAAAATTAGCAGCAACTTTATATATAAAATCAGTGTTCTAGGGTTTAATTCTCCAAGATACATAACATTATGGTCTACTGCTGCTCTGGTTAACAGGAAATGACTACATGCCATATTTCTGTTGTAATTAGTTTGCTAACATAGTAAATTTGCATACCAAATATGTCAAATTTTATGCTAACATTTATGCCATGTATGTCATCATAACATAATTTAATATACATCTAAAAAAGGAAAAGAATACCAACTATTACCACAATTAGTGCATTATTATAAAGTAAAACAGAAACCTTCCTATGGTAGTTATCTCTGATCTAGTCCAGGGAGTCAACTTGTAAATCAATACACATAAAGCAAAGAAACACCTTTTTACTTTACATAGTTAACATCTTTACAAGAAACAATATTCTACTTTAAAAGAAACACATCAAACATACCATGATATTATAAGACAACTTATCAGGCAAAGTACTGAGTCTTTCTTGAAGAGCATTATAGTCATTATCTACCTTCTTCCTGTTGAAAAAAAAATACCAAATACTCAATTAATACCCAAATTAATGATTCCTCAAGTAGGCTATGTCTCATAAGCTAATCAAAAACCTAATTTCAGCAATTTAAAGATTAAAGTGCTTTTTAATTTTAAAATCGTGTTTTTACAAAATTTAGCAACAGCAGTATTCCACCATACACTTATCAAAGAATTAAGACTCTCAGCTTTCAGATGTAGAACACACATATCTTGAGAATTATTGTTCCCTAAAGTAGAGGATCATCTGAACTAAAGAAAATTTGGAAATTAAGGGAGACAGTGAGTTTGGAGGGAAATGGGTTCAAAATGAAGGAAGAAGAGAGCTGAGAAAAGCTTTTGAGAGAATAAACACTGGTTGTGAAATAGAAATCATCAACACAAAATCTGAGCAGATGCTTCAGTCCGTCCTCCTCAGAAAACTTTGGGTTGAAATATCTAGAGTCATCAACTCTTCAGTTATTCATACTAATGTTATTGAGGTGAGAGAGAATCAGTCAGGAGCTAGAAGAAATTAGGTAGAGGTACTATAAAAAGTATTACAATTGGGCTTTGGAGTTTATTCCATGCTATATCTCAACAGAGCTACCTGATAAAAGTAATTTCAAACCACCAGAAGATACAACTCTGCAGGAGCAGAAATGGTGACGTTTCCCACACTGTGAACCATACTCAGCTCTCAGCTGCTGGAACTGAACAGCCCTACACTGAACTTCTATCAAACCTTCTGTGGATATGTGGTTTCCAAAGGGTTCCCTGCTAGGCTGCAGGCTGCAAGCAAAACCAGAGGACTTAAACTTTTTAAAACAGAGGGATGGTTTTCTCAATTTAAAGAAAGTAACAAAAACAAAAACTCACCAATTCAACAAGTAATTTAAAAGAACATGTAGAAATTATCATATTAAAATTAGGATAAATTGCAGTATAATCACTCTCCAGGTAATAAAAGTGACTGTTCATGGAATTGGTTTCAGTTTACTCCTTAGCTCCCCTAAAGCAACAAACATAATTAATAAAAATCATCTCATTTAGTCTTAAAAATATCAAGGAATTTCACATATTTTAATTCATCACAAAAATATTCCTGCAGTAAGTGTCACATCAATATTTTCTTCTTACAAAAGAGAAAGCAGAAGAAAAATGGAAAAAACTACACATTTAAGAGAAATTAGATCCACTTTATTAAGGAGAGGTAGCAATGACCTTAACCGAGGTCTTCTGACCAGTATTCTTTCAAGCAAGCCTTTTCATTTTCTAATGTTCAAGTGTTTTTTTAAAAACCTTCCTCTCAAATCCCTTTTTATAAATAAACATAAAATGTCTTTGTTTAAGGCAAAAGTCATCTTTCTGGATACAATTTTATATGAATAAAATGGTAGGAAATTTCAGGAACAGGCCTATATACCAGAAAGAACATGGCTTCGAAGTCAGACCAGAGCATCAATCCCAGCTCCACCATTTTACAAATTAATCCTAGACTTAGTATCTTCAATGGTACAAAATTGAAATAATACCTATCTCATAGATTCAAAGAGGACTAAATATAAATGGTTTAACACCTTGCTCAGCACTGAACACCTAAATATACTGAGCCTTCAATGACCCTGTTCCCATGAAGTATCAAAAACACCAATTCTAAAATTTGAAAGAAAGACTGTATTACCCACTAAGATAATTCCACTGTGTAAAATTCATTCCATTTGATACAAATAGCACAACTTACTTAAAGACAGTATAACTAAACCTAACAACTCAGGAAGCTTTTAGAAACAGGATTGCTGTGAGCAATAAATGGGACAGTTTTGAAGAACTGAAGTGACACAATGCCTGCACACTGTGAACTCATTAAATCTATTATTTATAAATACTAGCAGTTTTACATAAGTAATTTGGCAAATGCTTAGATGATTAATGTTAGTTGCTAAGTTGTGTCCAACTCTTTGCAACTGCATGGACTATACAGCCCACCAGGCTGCTCTGTCCATGGGATTTCCCAAGCAAGAATACTCAAGTGGGTGGCCATTTCCTTCTCCAGGGGATCTCCCCCATCCAGGGATCAAATCCAGGTCTCCTGCACTGCAGGCAGATTCTTTACCATCTGAGCCACCAAGGAAGCCCTAAATGTTCCTACAATTGTTAAAAAGCTAATACTGAAGTTGGCATTCAATATGTACTATTTTAGTAAACACACCTGAAAAGGGGGGCAGATTTCTAACAAAACATCTCTTTTATATATTAAAAGAACAGAAGATTGTCAATCAAAGACACTATTAAGAGGTCAATGTCAGTATTCTAAAGTATATTCAGTTTTAAACTAAATCAATAATTATCTCTAGAAGAAAAAAACTGTGGCCATATTGGAGAACAGTTTAAGATCAGAGTTGTTACTTTTAAATTTTGAATTGTTTTCTAAAAATACAAAAAGAAAGGAGAAGATAATTTTAAAAACAGCTCATGCAGAAATCCTTTTTGAAGGGAGGCAAGTAGAGTCCAACAGTGCCACTGGAAGAGATTATGGCTTGAGGAACTCTCTCCCTGAAATTCCCAGTAGAGGAAATATTCAGGATCAAGTGCCTAGTCAAACAGTTATCTCCAAATAGTCCCTCCTCTAATACTTCAGGCTTAAAAAAAAATCCCATAAAAGATCACAAAGCCTATACAGCAGAAAACACAAAATGATTCTAAGATGTAATGTGTTAGGGAAGGTATCTTTGTACCAAAATCTGAATAAACTTTTTTCTCTTTTACTACTCAGAAATATATAACTAAATTTTTGGAGACTGTAAAATATGTAGTCAAAGAAGCCAACTGCTTAAAATAACTTTTTTTCAGATGAAAATAAAATCCAGATGTAGTTAGGATAAATCTCTCAAGCCTACTTATTTATTCTGTTACTAGATAAGACTTCCTTGTTTGGTTTCACCATATCTGATCCTTACAGATTAGGTTCAACCTTCAATTCTTAAAAGAATTACCCAATAAATAAGACTTAATTTGCATCAAACATCTTCATACATGTTACTTAGAGAAAATAAGAACTAAAGCACTGTTATATGGCATAGAAGAAACTTTTATAATCTTCTTTTAAATCTTGCTAATCAGCCTTCTGAGACACAACTAAGGTTTTTATTAAAAAGCAGCAGCAAAAAAGGACCTAACTACAAACTAGTCTTAACCTTAAGGATGAAGATCAGGATAGATCTCATGAGAAATATCTTACTTTCATAAGGCTGTAAAAAGTATGAGAGCACAAGTTAAATTAACATGTACATCCAAGTATTTACAGGTGAAGTATGCAGATGTCCACAATTTACTTTGAAACGCATCATAAAAAATGGACTAAGGGTTGAGATATGGATAGCTATGTGATCAAGGTTCATCTATATAATTCTTTCAATTTTTCTGTATGTTTGAAGATTTCCATAATAGAATATTAAAAAGGAGATGGGAGAAATATGAAGGGAACTCTTTAACCCTCTTCTTAAATGCATGATAAAAAAGAAAACCTTTGTAAAGCAAAAGAAAAAAGTTCTACATCCCATGTTTGAGGCAAGTGAGTAAAGACTCCAATTTCTAGCTTTCAATAGTAAAAACAGAAAATAAAACAATTCACTGAAACAAAATTTGTTCATTTTTCTGTTTAAAGTATGAAGTTGTAATAGGCAAAAAGTATTGACATTAAGCCCGTTTAAAAAGAAAAAAACCTCCTATCATTCTCTTTACCTACTATCCTAAACAAAAAAGGAGAAAACACCAAGAGATGCTTAAAGGGGAAAACAGGAAAGGGCTTTTACATTAATGCTAATATCTAGGTTGATCTGGGGTAGAATTAATTCTTTTCTTGTTTGTTAATTTAAGAAATTATAAAACCCAAAGATTTTGGAATATATATACAATTTTCTTTAGAATGATTCTTAGTCCATCATACCCACTCTGGAATGTCCTATTAGGCATCCAAGAAACCTTTGTTTCAATTCAATTCACCATTTATTGAGCGCCTGCTCTGCAACCAAGCCTTATGCCATATGCTGCAGGGATCATCACTCAAATATAGCATGTCTTTTTTCCTTTTTTTTTTTTTTGCAATGCTTCTCTGTCTTGATGGATGCCTGGGTTTTTAACCTCAAAAATTAAGAAAACAGAGGAATGCTGAATTCAGGCATGGTAAAGAGAGAAATTTTCTCATTTCTAAAGAATAGGATGACTGATTTTTTTAAAGTATCCTCTTAAACAGCATAAACAAATTATCAAGGTTATGCTAAGCAATAAAAACATTCTTGAAAGAAGGGTCTACATTGTTGTGCCTTCTGTAATTGATGGGAAGTACACTTTTAACCATTTAAAAGTATCTGTACTAAATCAATAGCATTATTTTAAAAAGGTCATAGTAAAACAAATTACTAGTAAGATAAATGACATCTACTACAATATTAAGGCAATATGGTCACATATTCCTTTACCTCAACTCATACCTAGGAGACATATCAGAAGATGCTGATGAAATAATCCAGGTTCTTTATATTTTATGAGTCCATGAGAAAACTTTATTTTTAGAATAGATGAACGTAAATATAAAAACTTAATAATTTTTCAGACGTTTAATGAAACAAAGTTATCTAAGAAGAGACAGATGCATCCAACATTCTACTGCTGCTACTGCTTAGTCACTCAGTCGTGTCTGACTCTTGCAACCCCATGGACTGCGGCCCGCCAGGCTCCTCTATCCATGAGGATTCTCCAGGCAAGAATCCTGGAGTGGATTGCCGTGCCCTCCTCCAGGGGAACGTCCCAACCCAGAGTTCGAACCCAGGTCTCCTGCACTGCAGGCCGATTCTTTACCATCTGAGCCACCAGGGAAGTCTTAACCTTCTACCAGATTTCTTCAATTTAAGTTTTCAGCAATGAGACAAGAGAGTACAATGAACATACACAGCAAAGGTGGGACAGGGGAATTTGTTTGTGCCCCATACCAATAACGCAGAGAAGGCAATGGCACCCCACTCCAGTACTCTTGCCTGGAAAATCCCATGGACAGAGGAGCCTGGTAGGCTGCAGTCCATGGGGTCGTGAAGAGTTGGACACAACTAGCAACTTCACTTTCACTTTTCACTTTCATGCACTGGAGAAGGAAATGGCAACCCACTCCAGGGTTCTTGCCTGGAGAATGCCAAGGACGGCAGAGCCTGGTGGGCTGCCGTCTATGGGGTCGCACAGAGTCGGACACGACTGATGCGACTTAGCAGCAGCAGCAGCAGCAGCATACCAATAACCATGCACATGTAACTTGAGATTTATCAGTTACCACAGGTGCCTGTTTCTTTATCAACCTTCTTTTGCTCTATGAATAAAATGAGATGTGAATTCAACATAAGAAAGTTTAGAAGTTACAAAAACACATTACTCTATGTGTATATGAAAGAAATGCCCTCAAAGTGCTCAACTGCTTTAGGTGATGAGTTTACAGGTAATTTTTATTTTATTTTCTAAATTTTCTACAACTGATACATATTTCTATAACAAATCAAAAGAAGGAACTTTTAAGAAAAGATGACTTTAGATATGTTAAGTTTATAACTGACTTAAGCTTTGAATATTTGCATCAGTTTCTACTTAGTCTAACATAATTTGTAAGTTTTGTCATTTCAACTTGTTTTCTATATTTTATTTCTAAATTACATTTTAGAAAAAAAGTAAACTGTTGTGTGCTGTTTTCTTAGAACAGTGACTCATAACTCTTTATGGCTACTGACACCTATGAAAAACTGATAAAACCTCGAGATCCTTTCCTCATAAAAAGGCCCTATATTTTGCATCAATTTCAATAGAAGCCCACTCGTAAATCCCTTGAGGTTACTATTTCTTTCAAGAGGTCTTATATGAGTAAAAAAAACAGCAGTCCTGGCCAGGTATTTGTACCCAGCAAATACTTAAATTTCTCAAAATTATTTTTAACTAGTTCCATTTAAATTTTTTTTAAAAAATGGGAAAACTGTCACCAATTGGTCAAGAGTTCAAAATAAATTAGTAAAAACAGTAAATTGTACACAAGTCTAATTTTTTTTACAACTTACATTTCCCTTAACCGTACACTGATACCAACACCTCCTTTGGTCTTCAGTGCATTAGAATTTAGACTTTTGTATCTCAAAAACAAAGGCTTCGCAGGTGGCACTAGTGGTAAAGAATCTGCCTGCCAACGCAGGAGAAGCAAGAGACACGGGTTTGATCCCTGGGTCAGGAAGATCCCTGGAGTAGGAAATGGAAACCCACTCCAGTATTCTTGCCTGGAAAATCCCATGGACAGAGGAGCCTAGTGGGCTACAGTCCATGGGGCCACAAACAGTCAGACACAACTGAGCAACTAAGTACACATATTTCAAAACAGAGCATGAACTCATGAGTGATCCACCTCTCAGTCGAGCAGTACTGATGCAATATTTAACCTTCATCCTCACACAGTGCTCTGTGCTTGAAAGTTTTATTGTATGCTGCTCTCATTGTATAAAAAAATAAGCAAAAATGAATGGAAAATGAAAAAACTCAGAATGCAAAGAAGTGTAGTTTTCAAACCTAATACGGTTAACACAAAGATGAAAAATCATGAGGTAGCCAAATCAAATTGAAATGTAGCCTCAATCAGATATACCAAAGTACTCACTGGACTTAAGCTGATTCTGAAAAACTGTGAACCAAATAAAGTATATGGACACTGGAAATACATCATCAAAGACTATGTTCTAAATGATGAGATGTCACTAGGGATTCTTTTTATAATACTTTATAATACTCTCTGGGAGAAAAAAAATTCCCCTATAACATATAATTTTGCCTTTTATTTTCAGAAATGCTTTAAGTATCAAACTAGTGTGGTTTTTCAAAAAAAAGACATAAAGGCTAGGCAGGGGACTCCTAGAAGTAACAAATTGCCATTACAGTTTACAAATCATTAACTCTTTTAAAATAAAAAAGCCTTACCCATTTACAACTTGACGTTAGTGACATAAACACACATATAAAATTAAAAAGCTGAAAGAAACAAAGCAAAATGTTTTAAAGAGAAGGAGAGAATTAGCTTCTCCTCAGAATTATGAGAAAATGTACCTTTAATTCTTTTCTCATCTCAACCTTTTTATAAATGTTTTCATTTTCTATGCAGAATAAAAAATTTAATATAGATTTTGTTTCTTAAAAAATTATTCTTAAAACATTCAACTTGAATATTTTTTGGGGGGGAATTGATCTTAATTTGCTTTGAAACATCACACACAAGAATTTCAAAACTTACTTATTAACATCCCAACACATGACATCAGAAAAAAAAAAAGTATTTTTTTGGTCCAGTTTCCCTTGAAAAATAACAAATGTCATGTCTGCTTTACAATCTCCCTCTCAAAGTTCAAAAGCTTCAGAATTTTTATGTCCAAATTTATTTTTTTCCAAAATTAAACATCTGAGCAATATAAAGGAGCTTATCTAATGTTTTCATTTAAGTCTGCTTCAGGTAATTTCATAGATACCTTTACTTAATACTTAAAACTCTCTTAAGATAATCTGCAGTAAACAAGACTTTTTTTTAGCAATTCACATGCATATAACTTATGATTACAATGCCTAACATATAGATGATTTCTATGTGCTAGGCATCACATACCATATTTCATTTAATTCTCACAGATCAACACAGGTAATGAGACTTCTTTTTTCTGTGGAATGTGTTCAACAGAAGTTATCTATAGTGCACTAAAAATGACCATAAATTTGTTGTCAACCCACTCACCACCAACAAATGGAGTCCATTTCCCCACCCTGTGAATTTGGTCTAGTTTTATGAGTTCCTTTGACCAACAAAATGTGACCTGGTAGCTTCCATTCTTGCTGCTCTTGTAGCACCATATAAAGTAAGCCAGATAAAAAGAGCACACGGAAAGTGAGGCCCAGCTAAGCGTCACACACTAGCCACCAGACTTGGGGGTGAGGCCATTTTGGGGCTGCAACCACACGAGTGAGTCCAAACAAAATCAGCAGAAAACAATACAGATAAGTCCAGTCCAATATGCACAACCAAAGAACATTATACAGGCAAATGGTTGTTGTCAGTACACTTTGGAGTAATTGTATTAAAGAATAAAAAAAAAATGGATACAATAGCTTAGCAAGGATGTATTTTGAGTTGTAGAAATCATACTCTGTCCTGTGGTCATTATTTATTTTTAAAAAAATAATACCAAAAACTATTTGGTAAAAAAAAAAAATTAGACATTTGACACACCATGTAGTTCATAGGAACAAAATTAAGTAGTTAACCATTGATTAAAAACAATCTCAAAAGTATAGTATTACATAGTGTGATGAACAGTGTACAGTTTGACTGCACTTTAATCAGAGTGGGAGTATAATATATATAAACATATGTAAGAATATACACATACACATATACATGCATGCATGCATACATATATACAAACATACACCCCTTGGGCAAGTAATTTCTGCAAAGATTTGCAAGGAACCAGTAAAAATAAGCAGTTATTTACCAAGAAGAGAAGTGAGATTTTCAAGACAAGAGGGAAACTACATACCATTTATACCCTTTTGTACTTCTTAAAGTTTGAACCATATAAATATCAGTTCAGTTCAGTCACTCAGTCATGTTCAACTCTTTGTAACCCCATGGACTGCAGCACACCAAGCTTCCCTGTCCATCACAAACTCCTGGAGCTTGCTCAAACTCATGTTCATCGAGTCAGTGATGCCATCCAACCATCTCATCCACTGTCATCCCCTTCTCCTCCTGCCTTCCATCATTCCCAGCATCAGGGTCTTTTCCAATGAGTCAGGTCTTTGCATCAGGTGGCCAAAGTACTGGAGATTCAGCTTCAGCATCAGTCCTTCCAATGAATATTCAGTACTGGTTTCCTTTAGGTTGACTGGTTTGATCTCCTTGCAGTCCAAAGGACTCTCAAGAGTCTTCTCCAACACCACAATTCAAAATTATCAGTTGTTCAGTGCTCAGCTTTCTTCACAGTCCAACTCTCACACCCATACATGACTACTGGAAAAATCGTAGCCTTGACTAGACAAACCTTAGTTGGAAAAGTAATGTCTCTGCTTTTTAATATGCTGTCTAGGTTTGTCATAGCTCTTCTTCAAAGGCACAAGCATGTTTTAATTTCATGGCTGCAGTCAACATCTGTAGTGATTTTGGAGCCCAAGAAAATAAAGTCTCTCACTGTTTCCATTGTTTCCCCATCTATTTGCCATGAAGTGATAGGACTGGATGCCATGATCTTCATTTTTTGAATGTTGACTTTTAAGCCAACTTTTTCACTTTCCTCTTTCATCAAGAGGCTCTTTAGTTCCTCTTTGCTTTCTGCCACAATGGTGGTGTTATTTGCATATCTGAGGCTATTGATATTTCTTCCAGCAATCTTGATTTCAGTTTGTGCTTCATCCAGCGTGGCATTTCACGTGATGTACTCTACATATAAGTTAAATAAGCAGGGTGACAATATACAGTCTTGACATACTCCTTTGTAAATTTGGAACCAGTCGGTTGTTCTCTATCTGTTGCTTCTTGACCTGCATACAGATTTCTCAGAAGGCAGGTCAGGTGGTCTGGTATTCCCATCTCTTTAAGAATTTTCCACAGTTTGTTGTGATGCACACAGTCAAAAGCTTTAGTGCAGTCAATGAAGCAGAAATTTTTCTGGAACTCTCTTGCTTTTTCGATGATTCTACAGATGTTGGCAATTTGATCTCTGGTTCCTCTGACTTTTCTAAATCCAGCTTGAACATCTGGAAGTTGTTCACATACTGTTGAAGCCTAGCTTGGAGAATTTTGAGCATTACTTTGCTAGCGTGTGAGATGAGTGCAATTGTGCCGTAGTTTGAGCATTCTTTGGGATTGCCTTTCTTAGGGGTTTTAATGAAAACTGACCTCTTCCAGTCCTGTGGCCACTGCTGAGGTTTCCAAATTTGCTGGCATATTGAGTGCAGCACTTTCACAGCGTCATCTTTTAGGATTTGAAATAGATCAGCTGGAATTCCATCAATTCCACTAGCTTTGTTCCTAACGACGCTTCCTAAGGCCCACTTGACTTCGCATTCCAGGATGTCTGGCTCTAGGTGAGTGATCCCACCACCGTGGTTATCTGGGTCATGAAGATCTCTTTTGTATAGTTCTTCTGTGTATTCTTGCCACCTCTTCTTAATCTCTTCTGCTTCTGTTAGGTCCATACCGTTTCTGTCCTTTATTGTGCCCATCTGTGCATGAAGTGTTCCCTTGGTATCTCTAATTTTCTTGAAGAGATCTCTATAGTCTTTCCCATTCTAATGTTTTCCTCTATTTCTTTGCATTGATCACTGAGGAAGGCTTTCTTATCTCTCCTTGCTATTCTTTGGAACTTTGCATTCAGATGGGTATCTCTTTCCTTTTCTCCTTTGCCTTTCACTGCTCTTCTTTTCTCAGTTATTTGTAAGGGCTCCTCAGACAACTATTTTGTCTTTTTCATTTCTTTTTCTTGGGGATGTTCTTGATCACCACCTCCTGGGCAATGTTAGGAACCTCAGCCCATAGTTCTTCAGGCGCTGTTGTCTATCAAATCTAACCTCTTAAATCTATTTGTCACTTCCACTATATAATTGTAAGGGATATGATTTAGGTCATATCTGAATGGTCTAGTGGTTTCCCCCACTTTCTTCAATTTAAGCCTGAATTTGGCAATAAGGAGTTCATGATCTGAGCCACAGTCAGCTCCCAGTCTTGTTTTTGTTAACTGTAGAGAGCTTCTCCATCTTGCTTTGAAAAGAATATAATCAATGTGTTTCAGTATTGACTACCTGGTGATGTCCAGGTGTAGAGTCGTGATTTCAAATATTTTAACTTACAATTTAAAAAGTTAATATGGAATCTTTATGTCTCTAAGATGTATACTAAAATATGTCCACATGGAATGATATGCTTCAGATTCATGCCAAAAGAGTTGAGAGGTGGGGGAAGAGGGTAGGATACACTATTTTAAAAGGAAACAAACAGTTCAGATGAAGCCATGAGTTGATAATCATTGAAGCAGAGTGGTGGATACATGTGGGTTCAGTACACAACTATGTCACCCTTTGAAACTCTTCATAATGAAAGTTTTTTTGAACACAATAAAAGCTTAACAATACAACTCAGTAAACCATCTCTCTACCACGATAAAAGAAGATAATGGTGTTAACACAAAATATTCAAAAATATTTACAAAGCTTTGGAGGGTTTTTGGTTTTTCCTTCTTTCTTCATCTAACAATGAGTTTAAAACTTTTCAAAAAAGATTTCAGAGTTACTGTACTTATTAAGGGCCAGTCTGGATAGACTATAGATATTATCTCACACTTGATCATCAAGTTAATCACTTTACAAGAAGAAAACTTAAGAATCTTCGTAATTCACCCAAGGTGACAATGTTAGAAAATGACAGAATTCCAACATAGGTCTGTGCCTCCAAACCCCTCCATGCTCTTTAGGAAAGAATTAAAAGGATAAAAAATCACAAATAATCTACAGAGTTATCAGCCCCAAATCGATCAAACACTAGGAAGTACACTGACATTTTAATGAGAAAATAGTGTATGGATTTTACAATGCCTTATTTCCTGAAAGAATTACATGGAAAAAAAGACGTACCTAAAAATTTTCTTAAATCTTCACTAAACTGAAAACCACTAGTAGCTCTAAAAATGTTACACAAATTCTCAACTATTAGGCTCAAACATTTCCTGTTTATCTGTTATTATTTAAACGAATACTATAAATGTCTAAGTAAACCAAAGTTCTGGGATCTGAATTAATTTTCTCAAAGAGATTTCTGGGGGCAGATGTCATTGCTCTGGACCATTTTTACTCCTTCTTTTCTATAGATATTTTTATTTTGTGCCCTACATTTAAAATAAATAGGATTATCTTTGAATGGTAATATTCTAATTCATTACTCTTCCCTTTAAGAATTTTTTAAAACTGTACAAACAAACATAAACATCACTAGCCTAAGACAACACTTAAAAAAAAATCACATATTTTGCTCCTCCTTATTATATTGGTATGTACTCATAAAGAAGGGGAACTTAGTTACATGAATTGTATTTTAGACTATAATAACACCAAAGGTTAGTGAAAAGCAACATGCTTTTAAAAGCAGTGCATGAGACACCCTTAAAAATAATTCGTCTCTGTTTTGCTTCCTATCTCTAACCAACTAGCACAAAATTATTGTGATTTCCCTGTTTAGTGTCCAACTATGAATTTCTCCAGGGGTCCCTAACCTCTGAGATCTACTGCTTGATGAATTGTGGTGGAACTAATGTAATAATAATAAAGTATACAACACATGTAATGCACTTGAATCATCCCAAAATGACTCCTCCTACCCCTGCTGCTGCTGCTGCTAAGTCACTTCAGCCGTGTCCGACTCTGTGTAACCCCATAGACAGAAGTCCACCAGGCTCCCCCGTCCCTCCTACCCCTAGTACATGGAAGAACTGTCTCCCACGAAACGGATCCCCAGGGCCAAGAAGGCTGGGGACTGCTGACTCTCTCCACAGCAGGGCCTTCCAACTCCAAAGAGCAGGATAATGCCGGCATGTGGCAGAAACTCAACCATTGTTTCTGGAATTAAGATAATAAAAACATCACAAGAATTCCACAGCACTCCCCAATAGCAATTTCCTGGCTTTCAGAGGAATGGAGACACTTGGTTTCAGTTTTTTAATGTAATAAATTGGTGAATTCACTGGCCATTTGGATTCCAGCAATATCAGATCCTCATTAAAAACAAACATAAAAGTCTGTTTCCTGAGCCATATTAAAAATAATTCAGAGAAAAATGCAAATTAACTGGAAAAATTATTTTAATTGTTTAACATGTAGATAAGGTACTATATTACTTTAAGATATGTGGAGGCAAATATGCTAAGCTCTGTAGTTTGGAGCTACAGAAAATCTGGAAACTGAGACTGAGATTCATATGCATCTGCTCTGATGTAAATGACACATTTCTGTCTATCAATGTGCACCAGGCTTGGGTAATGCTATACAGTACTTCTAAAAATGCTGTACATAACTATATGGTACTTGTAAAAACGTTATACATAAAATAATCATATATTTGGTCTTTATTCAAACACTTATTAAGTGCCTATACAGTGCAAAACACAGTAGGAGGTGCTGTAGATAAAAGGAAGAAACATGTCCCTTAGCCTTAAAGAACTCTCAGTCTAGAAGGGAAAGAATCTTAAAACACAAACCAGAAGCAAGGTGTCATTCACACACTGTGTAAATTAGTATCTGTTCTGAGTGAATCAACCTTTTACTAAGGTCCTGAATTCTTCACCAAAACCAATATAAATCCACACTGTAAAACTTCACCTGGGAATTATCTGTAAAATGGATCACTTTTGCCAAATTAGCAGGTGAAAAATATTAATTCTTTGACCAAGTACTTGCATTTCAAGTTTCAACCTGGACTGAATGTAAAATGAAAAGTAAATGGTCCATTATGGAAATACTGACAGACTTAAACCACCAGTGGATGCAGCTACAACTCTCCATTTATTGAAAATTAATGAAGTCTCTGGATTTTTATTTATAAAATGGATATTATTTAGTTTTAGATTATTTCTGCAAGTCAAAAGTCAGAATTTAATAAGATGATGTGTACAGATGGCACCAATTTTTACCCTTATCCACTGCTTGCAGCCTATGTGCATTTAAACCAAAAAACATTTGATATACAATAACTATAAATTATTTCCTTGAAGATCTCTCAGGCATGAAGAAAAAGCCTCTTAAAATAAATTTAAACTATTATATGCTTGATGGTGTATAACCAAAGGTTTAATCTCACCACTAAAGGGGCAGTTATCATGATTTTGCAATAACCCTGCAGACAATAATCAAGACAGCTCCTGTTGTTCTCTCAGTAAATTCTTCGTAAACACAGCATGGATATATTGTAATTTGATATCCATAAGATCAACAGCTATACCTCATGACAACTCATAAGATTTCATTCACCATTTAACGGAGCATTTTCCTCAGAAGACACAAGAAATGTGTTATTTACCAAGCACTGTCCTATTAACTATAGATTAGCACATTAAAATAGATATGCTTTCTTTCTCGCTATATTCTAAAAAGTGTGGTCTCTAAAGCAAGCTCTGAGATGCAGCCAATTAATTAGATTTTTCAAACTTTGGGAAAATATATCTGTACATATTTCCATCACTATTTTAAAACAATTGATTCTAATTATTATTCTACTAAATATACAAAAAAACAGTCTCAAAGTTGATTAGTCAGGTTAAAAAATGCATCAGTCTCAACTTCATAACAATAGTAATATTATTCTAACTTTAAAAAAAGAAACAAAGGAAGGGAAAAAGAAAGCAATTAAAATATTAAACACAAATGGTGATGCAACTTCAGGAAGTCAGAGAACACAGAATTCAATAAACAATTAAAGAAAATATAAATTAGTACCAAAAGGATTCAAAATGGAGATTACTAGAAGAATTCAATTACAGGATGCAAAATCTATACTTTTTAAAAAATACAAATAAGTGACTCCATTAGTATTTCAGAAAGGTAATAAAACGATCTTTCACTCACCAATGCTGGATTTTCTCTTGGCAGTTAGTGACCACCTGTCATGAAAACAGATAACTACTCATGAAAAAACAGGGCAATGCACAAAGCTACAAAATCATTGTATCAGAAAACTACAGTAGTGGCTTTACAGATTTAAAAGCATCTCAATATACATTTTTATTTGTCAAATGCACAGAGATGTGAATGTTAGTTTTTAAGCAGCACACTTTATCATACCTCTCTAATGCAGGCTGATAACTGCAGAACAAATTACAGCTTTCCGATTCATACTTAGGTACAAAATCCACTTCATAACTATTAGGTGACATATGATATAAGATAACTAGTATTTTGTACAATCTGCAGGCCTGTTTTCAATGTTACATATTTTGCAGAATACACAAATGTTATAAATAACAAAAAACCAATGTAACATCCACATTTCATCAGTTTAAAAAAAATGACAGTAGTGAAAGTATTTTATTTTGTCAGTATATCTTCAAATGTTTTCACCTGTAATTTCTATTCTGATGCATTAAAAATGAGTACAGGGATATTTTCCTACTACATCTCAAGAAGAAATACTTGGGATAAAGAGCTGCTCTGAATGGCCCATTTTGCTCCCCTGGTGAATTATGATAAAATTTTAAGCACTTCATAGTCAGTTTAAGCTATGCTTATAATACTAAAACAATGAAATTAAACATAAAACTTACTTGTTTTCCTTAGAGATATTTCAATAGATTCTTAAAATGCTCAAAAAATTAAGAACAGTAACCAGTAAGGGGAGAAAAAAGAACATGTGAATAGCAACTTTTAAAAAAAAGAAAAAAAAAAAAACCCTTTTCAAAGATTACTAATTATGTTTTTAAACTGCCCATTGATAACAAAATTTTAAACAATGATTTCAAATACTGTAGCACCATTTTAGAGGAAGAGAAGCTAAGGGATGAAATTACTATGCTTAATATAATGCCACCTGAAAAAGACAGCACTGTTACAGTTTGAAACACTGTTCTCACTCACTGCTCTAAATACCAATATTGTGTCTTATATAAGCACCATGTTTCATCTAAAAATCACAAGTCTTTTTTTTTTTTTTTTTTGACCTGTCACTAAATTCCTCTATTATAACATTTAATTCCTGAAGTAAATATCTTCCTTTAGGACATTTTAAATACTAAGGCAGCAATCCTGTACCAAAATACATGTTGTAATCAGATATCCAACCATACTACACATTAACTCAGCATAAAAAGTCGGTTTTAGAATAAAGCTCTCTCAATAAGTATCAATCACATAGCAACACTTAATAACAGTGATAACACATAATAGAGTACTGACTTTACATCTGGAAGAACCAGGCTAAAGCTACATCAATCCATTTCACTGTTTCTGATTCGACAGTAATTATAAAATAGACAAACAGAATTAAATGTAAATTGAAAAAGAAAAAATCTTCATGAAATCCTTTTTATAAGTTCTTATTTAACAACCCCATTAAAAGAGACCCAAAACAGTCAGGATGCTTTCCAATCCCAATGCATGTGTTTCCAACCATGAAGTGAGCCAAAAGCACAAAAAGAAAAGCCCTGCAAACCATAAGAGCAGAATGTTCATTAACCTCTACATGATAATCCTTTCGTGGCTGCATATTAACTAGTTACATATTCATAATCATTTACATTATTTAAAGGACCTTCGATGAAATTTTCTATGCAATATCCATTAGTGACAGTGTTAAAGGTTACAGAAGATAAGTCTACTTAATGTTTCCAGGAAGCCTTTTTAATTAGTAAATATGTAAATTTGCCACATATGCTTTTTATGTTTAAAAAACAAGTTCCTGGTAGAATGGCATGTATTCTTGCCATCACCCTTTATGATCTTAACTCTCCATTTTGCTGTAGCTATTTTTCCCCATCCCTTTTCTTTCCCGAAGTAAGTTTCCCCCAAGAACACATATTAAAGGATACAATAACAAAAATCCACTTCACAATTAACAAGAGAAATTTTCACTGCCAAAATATTTTCTTCATTAAAAGTATTTACTGGTTACATACAGGGGTTAGAACAAGAGTCTTCAGTTAGACATTATCCAAATGTAGGCTAGTTTTGGAAACTTAAAAAATAAAGGAAAACATGAAAGAGACAAGCATGAATACATACTATAGCCTTCTGATGATATGTCTACAGTTAAATCTTTGTTTACATTATTTATAGCCCACCTAATTCCAACAAACATTTGAACCCAAGCGGCTGTATTTATACTGGTATTTTTCTAGTTTTCTCCTTTTATTCAAAAAGAAAATATTAGTAAATTTTTATGACTTAGTTGCCAAGGAAATCTGTGGAAAGGAGAAAATCTTATGATTCATCTGGGGTTTTACAGTCTCTTTTTTCTGTTAAAAATAATGGCAACTAACCTTATTCCTTCTGAAATGGACTAATTATTAAATAAACTGACTATAAGATAGTGAGACTGGTTCTAAAATCAACTTTTGAAAAACACAGTGAAACAACAAAAAACATTTCATCACTATACCACTTTTTAAGACACATTCAATCTACCATTAGAGTGTTTACCAATAGCCCAATTGTTAAAAAAATATATATCTTTTGGAATGCTTTCTTTATAACTCAAAATTGCCCTTTTCCTAAGAAGTCCCTTGGACTGCAAGGAGATCCAACCAGTCAATCCTAAAGGAAATCAGTCCTGAATATTCACTGGAAGGACAGATGCTGAAGCTACCATACTTAGGCCACCTGATGTGAAGAACTGACTTCTTGGAAAAGATCCTGATGCTGGGAAAGACTGAAGCCAGGAGGAAACAGGGACGACAGAGGATGAGATGGTTGGATGGCATCACCGACTCAATGGACATGAGTTTGCGCAAGCTTCGGGAACTGGTGATGGACAGGGAAGCCTGGCGTACTGCAGTAGCAAACAGTCAGACACGACTAAGTCTGAACTAAGACACGACTGAACTGAACTAAGAAGTAATCATAACACTGGTAAATGCCAAGACTTTATATGATGAAACAGTTCAACAAGATGAGTCTTCACTTCTTAAAGAGAGGAAACTTATGTTCAGAGATGGAGTAACTTCCTCGATACTACAAACTGCCCGAGAACTGGTAAGAGATAAAATCCGTTTTAACGCCAGGTCTATCTAATCTCAAAGTCCATACTCACTGTACTGGACTGTTCTCAACCATCATAAATCTTACTGGGTACAAGGAAAAGCAGCTGCTTTGCATCTGCAGTTTTCCTTAAAACACTGACTAACGCTGCTGCTTCTACACTTCCTCCACAAACCCACCCACACGCACTGACAAGACCTTGCCAATAATGCTAGGAAAAGCAAATAAATAAGCTTAACTGGACCAATTCACTAATGAAAATTTTTACTTCTTCCAATGCCTCATACAACTCCTGGCCCTCTCAAGTCAAGCAACTCAGTATGAATATAAACAACAAATTTCCCAAGCCCCACATACACACGTGGCGTGTGTGTGTGTGCGTATCTGTGTGTGTATGGATGTTTTGGGGGGATAGGGTGGTGGACAAAGCCTATTGTGTATTTTTAAGGCACTTACAACTAATCAAGTTAGATGTCCAAGATGACAATGATAGTCTACCCAACAACCTATTTTTCTTTAGGTCAGTGTCCAGCTAACATATATACACATTCAATTATAAAATAATTGGCAAGTCTTAAAATCAGTAAACTATATAGAATACAGGAATATTTTCCTCTTTTTCCCTTCAGAAGCCACTTTTTAAAAATTATTATAAAGAAAGGAATGAATGACTTAACACGTATTAAGATCTCCATTACTTAGTTCCATTTGTGCTATTTGCTTTGGTTAACAGACCACAAGGGGGCATCAACCTATGAGTTTTCCATGTTAAGAACGGCACACCACATTAAAACTAGACTAGAATAGAAAGGCTAAAGGGTAAGTTTGCATAAATCTTAAGTGATATTTCTCTCAAAAATGCTTCACTTTACTTCTAAAACTTCTCTCACTGCACTGCAATTTCATATTCTCCCTGTACAGGTTAATGCATAAAATAACAATCTGAGGATTATACTAATCAGTGCTTTCTACATTTATATGATTTGCTTCTCTTGCTAGACTGTGTCTTCAAAAAAGACCATACAATTTTGGGTTTTAAAGCCACTGAGTCAAAAAGGAAAAAAATTATCCATGGTGACTAAATCCAATAGATGGTGGACATGCACGATTATCTGGCAGCTACTTAAATGGCTGAGAATAATTTCTTAAAGGACATACTGTCAATTAATAGATGTATAGATGCCATTACCAAAGTATATAAGAAGTACACATAAAGAAAATTGGTAAAATAGTATAAGTCTTCTAGATAAGCCTCTCTGCAAAGAAGGTAAGAAATGACTACGGGTTCCTAACAAAGAAATAGCAATAAGCAGTAATAAACTGTAACTGTTTCTGTATAAAAACTTTAAACAAATTTATTTTTAAATATGCTAAAAAGTGAAAATAATAGAACTATCAAAAGTTAACACTAATTATAAGCTGCTGTTAAAACACTTAAATGTTTTTTCCAAAATTCAGGAAACTCTAATTGTACTAGATAAAAGGTCAATGAGATACAGGCCAGGTCTCCTTTATTCACCAAAGTGTTCATGTGCCATATAGTAAGTGTGCAACAAGTCCTTTTAAAGGAGTACAGATCTACAATTACTTAGCCAAAAATCTCAGGGAAAGATGTTTCTCAATTCAGAACTTTTCATAATTTAGTCAAGTTATATCTTGCAGTAGTAGAACACCACCCTGTATCAAATACAGTGACATTTTCAGGGAAACATGAATATTCAAAGTGGAATAAAATACCTCACTCAAATCAGTTTCATCAACAAATGAATATGGCAGAAACTTAGGAATAACTTTGTTTTCAGTTTTTAAGACTTCTGAATTGCAGATATGAAATGGTGACCTGTACTTCTCAATGTGAAATACTGCCTGAATTGCAGCTTGCCTGTCTACTGTTTTATTAGAGATATCAATCATTTCTTCTCCATTCCCACACGTTACTTTCTATAAAACCTCACCCTCCTCTCATTTGCAACAGGCAGAGGACCCCATTTCTCCATCTGGAGCCAGTGTAAATGGAGAGGATCCACACAAATTGAGCCAATCAAATTTAGCTTGGACTCAAAGAGAGACTGAGTGATTACAGATTCTGGACTGGAAAAGGTGACCACCTAGGGATTTGCACAAGCTAAATCTAACAAAGTTCCCCTACAAAGTAACGACATAAATGTACAAGAAAGTGAAACACACACTCACATACACAAAATAATCCTATCCCTGAATTTCCCTAACTTTTTATAGTACTTTCCAAACTTTCTTCCAAGCATTTCTGTGGTTTATAATTGATTAAGAAAACTTCGGGGAGAGGGGATCGGGATGGCAAATACATGTAAATCCATGGCTGATTCATGTCAATGTATGACAAAAACCACTACAACACTGTAAAGTAATTAGCCTCCAACTAATAAAAATAAATGAAGAAGGAAAAAAAAAGAAAACTTCGTAAGTAAGCCAGTTACATAGATTAAAATGAGAACATGCCTGTGAGAATCTCCAAGAAAACAAGTAATTCATTAAAGAACAGAAATAGTAGCTGTGCTTAGCCGCTCAGTTGTGTCCAACTCTTTGCAACCCCATGGACTGTAGCCCACCAGGCTCCTCCATCCAAGGGAATTCCCCAGGCAAGAATACTGGAGTGGGTTGTCATTTCCTCCTCTAGGGGATCTTCCCAAGCCAGGATCAAACCCAGGTCTCCCACACTGCAGGTGGATTCTTGACCATCTGAGCCACCAGGGAAGCAGAAATAATAGAATGATAGGGGAAAATATCTTGACAAGTAAAAAGGAAGTCAAATTGAAAGGCCCTTGCACCAATTAGAGAAGTACATTTTTATTTTAAAGAAACACTAACTAGCAGTGACTAGAGCAAAATTAATACTAAATCACTAGCAAATAGCTATGTAACTAACCTCCAAGTTGGGACAAAAAGCTTATAACAAACCAGTAATTCCTCTGAAAACTAGCAAAGCCAGATGAACACAAAATCATCTCTTAGAAGGCACCTAAGAGTTGCCCAAGCAGTTGGAACAAGAGGGACTAAATTCAGGAGATAACTATGGAGAATTAAGTTAATGCTCTTTTCTTGGACAACTCAAAGCACAGTGAAGAGGCTGAGAATTATACTTTGTCCTGAGCAGAAGTTTAAAGCAGTCTGAGAAGGCTGTAGTAACAAAATCAGAGACACGAGAGATCTTAAGCAAATGGCTGTCTTTTCCTCTCATGGCATGTATGAACTTCTGAAGTTGAAATGGACAAAAAACTGAAAGTCTGAAGAGCAGAGCTCGGGGAACTGATGAAACAAAACTTAAGAGTTCAGGAGGCTCTAAGGGAAGGAGTCTGGTGGACAAACTAGGTATCCAGAAGAAAGCCAAGAAAGAATCAAAGGCAGCCGATATTTTACAAAAAACAAAACGCAACCTGCACTCCATCCATTCAGTACCTGCCTGAATTGAGGTGTCCCAACTCCTACTTTATCAACCTAGTGAAGAAAGGGTGAAACTTTTCCAGAGGAAGATATACTCGGAGTAATCATAATTTTAAAGACTCTAAAATATTAATTAAATTAATATTTTATTTAATTGTATTTAATTGTAAATACTTCAGGAGTATTTACATTTCTAGCATTTAATTAAAAATAATTACATTACCAAGAAATAGGACCATATGAGCAAACCTCAAAAAGAAGAAAAACAACACAAAATAGAACCAAATAAGCAATCTACATATTCAAGTTAACCAACTAAGACATTAAAATATAATTATTAATACGTTCAAGAAAACAGTGGAAAAGATCGAAGAAATACATGAAAAGATGGCATATTTCCCTAGACAATTAGTATCCATACAAGAAAAGAATCAAAAGGATAATATTTAACTGAAACATCTAAAATGAGTTCAATAAATGGTGTTAACAGGAGATTAACACGACAGTCAGAATTTTTAACTGGATGACATGTCGATTAAAAAAATACCATAATAAAAGCCCAGAGATTAAAAAACAGAAAGTGGAAAATACAGAAAAGACCAATAAGAGACATATGAAACACTATAATTGAAGATCTACAGAGAGAACAGATCTGAACAACAAACCTCTACAAGATTTTCTAAATATAAGAGGAAGGTATTAACCAACAGATTTAAGAAGCTCTAAGAATTTCAAGCAAGAGAAATTAAAAAAGAAAAATTGTATGAAGGCACAATATAGTTCCACTGATGAAAATCACAGAAAAAGGGAAAATTTTACAATCAGCATGGGGGAGAAAGGGCAGGGAGGAGATACAGTACCTTCAAAGGGGCAGTAAGAAGAGTTAAAACTAGAGATAACTTCAATGAAAACAATGATAGAAACCGGAAAAATGGGATAAAAATCTTAAAAGTTTTAGTAAAAAAAATAACTGAAAATTTGTAAATTATGTACAGAGCAAACAGATCCTCCAACATGAAGGAAAAGTAAAAACATTTTCCCACAAAAAATTCTGCACCAGAGATTTTTACTGGAAGAAACACTACAGGTAATTATGTGCTGTGACAGAGGAGTGAGCTAAGGCTACAGCTGTAATCACCATGCAACATACAAATGTACACCTGAAACTTACACAGCGGTGTATGTCAGTTCTGTCTCAGTAAAGACGTACTACAGGGCAAAAAGAACTACTACAAGAGGCTATTTGGAGCAACAGAAATTCAGAAAGAACTAAAAAGCAACTTAATTCTGTAATTTTGTCAAGGTAGGGATAATCAGTATTGATCACAGAACAATTAAATACTGTACTGTGGTATTTAAAACACATAGAATTAAAATAAATGGAAGTAATAATGCAAGAAGTGAGATGAATAAATGAATATATGTTGCAATCTCGAAGAATAATTTCTCCAGTAAAAAAGCACAGTATAAATATATAATACATTTAGTGCCAACATCTACATCAAGTAAGAGTACTAGGGTACCACAGCAAAAAAAAAATGTATTTTGAACGAGTTACCAGAGGGGAGAAAATAGGGTATGTCTGATTAAATCAAAGGAAGGTGCACCAAAAAATAAAAAACAAAGAGGGAAAAAAGAACATAAAAGTGGATCAAATAGACAAACTTCACACCTACTGTGTGTACTAAGTCACTTCAGTCTTTGTGACCCTATGGACTGCAGCCCGTCAGGCTCCTCTGTCCATGGGATTCTCCAAGGAATACAGCTGCCATGCTCTCCTTTAGGGAATCTTCTCAAACCAGGGATCAAACCGTGTCTCTCACATCACCTGCACTGGCAGGCGGGCTCCTTACCACTAGTGCCACCTGGGAAAACCCTTACACCCACTAGAATTTTTTTAAAAATAAGATGTGTTGGCAAGGATGTAGAAAAACTGGAACACTTCAAGTCGTGTGTACTGTTGATGGGAATGTAAAACAGAACAGCCACTGGAGAGGAGTATGGTAGTTTCTCAAAAATGAAACACAGAATTACCATATAATCCAGCAATTCCACTTCTGGGTATTTACCCAAAGGAAATGAAAGCAAAGACACAAAACAGATATTTGTACACTTGTTCACAGCAGCCAAAAAGTGAAACCAACCCATGTCCACTGACGGATGAATAAATAACAAAATGTACAATATACATACAATGGAATATTATTCAGCCTTTAAAAGGAAATTTTGACATGTTCTGTAATATGGATCAACCTTGAAGGCATGAGTCTAAGTGAAATAAGCCAGTACAAATGGACACACATTGTATGATTCCACTTATATGAGATACCAAAAGTAATTAAATTCATAGAGACAGATAATGGTAGTTAGCAGGGGATGGGGAAAGGGATAACAGTGTTATTGTTTAATGGGCAGTATCAGTTTTGCAAGGCAAAAGAAGTCCTGGAGCTGGATGGTGGTGGTGATAGGACCACAACGTGAATGTATTTAATGCCACTGAAATGTACACTTAAAATGATTTAAATGACAAACTTTGTTATACATATTCTACAATAACTTTTAAAGTAAAATATAAAAAAATCAACTACAAAAGTGAAACTAAATACATCAATTACTGATGTAATTACATCAGTCAGTAATTGATGTATTTAGTTTAGGATGACTAAACATCCTACACAAAAGAGAAAGATGTCCAGACTGAATTCTTAAAACCACGACTAAATGCTGTTATAAGAACATACTTAAACACTTTGTACACAGACTAAAATTAAAAGATGAAAAAATTTATCATGAAAAGAAACAAAAGTAAAATATACTAACGCAGCCATATCTGTAGCCAATAAAGAATACCTGAAGGCAAGAAATATCACTAGAGATAAAATACATATGAATGATAAAAATGTCCCCTGATCAGGAAGCTATTAAGAGTCTTAAATTTGTATGCACCAAATAATATAACTTTAAAATGTATAAAGCAAAGGCTGAGAAAAGGATAAATCTATAACCACAGTGGAGATTCTCCTTATCTCTTCATAACTGATAGAACTAGAAAACCAACAAACAAAATTAACAAATATATCAAATAACTGTACATTACATTCAATCAACTTGAATTATGGGACTCAAAACTTCAAAATTCATATTCTTTCTAAGTAACTCATGGAAAGTAACCAAAAACAGATCATATACAAGGTCATAAGGCAAGTCTTAAGTTTCTAATCAGAACAGAATTAAATATGACATAAACAATAGAAAAGTAAAACATACTCAAGTGTTTAGAAATTAAGGAACATTTTCTAAGTAATTCCCAGGTCAATACATCTCAATAAGAATTAGAAAATATTTCAACTAATTAATGATGAAAATAGCATTCAAAACGTGTGGGGTGCCTAAGGTAATTATTAGAGAAAATTTTAAAACTCAAAAAATATATAAAGAATAGTAAAATCTCTGATTTTTGTGTCTCTAGTAGCTTTCGTCTCAAGGAGCTAGGTAAAAATTATAGCCAATGAGAAATTTTTAAAAGAAAAATATAAAAGCAGAAACCAATGAAAATTAAACTTACAAAAGAAAAATCAATAAAGTAAAACACTGGTTCTTTAAAAAGACAGATTAGGGGAAAAAAAAGACAGATTAGGACTAATAAATCCCTAAAAGGATATATCAAGAAGAAAAAAGACACACATGAATTGCAAATAACAGAAATTAAAAAGAGGACATCACTACCAAACCTACAGATATTTCTAAATTTTAAAATATCCATACAAGGAAAATACAAGGCCAAGACAGTCTCACTGGAAAATTAGTTCAGATATTTAAGGTAGAATCATACCAATAAGACACAGTCTTTTTACAGAATATGCAAAAATGATAGTTGTTTTATTAGGTCAGCATGATTCTGAAACCAAAACCTATTATGGACATCAAGGAAAGAAAATTACAAACCAATATGATGCACAGCCACAGAAACAAAACACCATACTCTATACGGAATTAGAGCCATGACTTAGAAGCTAGCCATGACTTCATGCTAGAAATAGGAGCAAAAATGAAACAGGCCAGCCCTAATAAAATCCAAAATAACTCTCAACTGAGCTGTGTTGATCCACTCGTACTCTGGCTGCTTAAAGAAAATTTATCCCTCTTTGAAGGATGGTAACAGCATCAGTAGCCTACGATATTTTCACTATACTGTCTGACATCCAATCAAAAATTACAAGGCAGTCTATGAAAACAGAACAGCAGATGAGAAATCAAGAGAAGAAATAAACAGAAACATAGCTTCATTTAATTTACATATTGCAGTTACAAGACACATTTTTATGATTAATATATTCATGAAAACAGAGGGAAGGTTAAAGATGTCAATACAGGCCTCAAATTTATTAAAGAAATGTCAAAAAAAATTCTAGAAAGAAATACTATAACTGAGATTAAGCATTTAGTAAAAGAATTTACCAGTAGATTAGATCTGCAAGAACAAGATTAGTGAACAGGAATAGAGGTCAGAAGAAGGTATCCATAAAGTCATACAGATCAAGAGGAAGCAAGGAAAGACAGAAACGAGAGTTAAGACCTATGAGACAGTGAAAGTGTCTAACATGTACATTCAGAGTACAACAAGTGAAGACGACAGTGACATAAAACCAGCATCCAGAAGAGCAATCTTCTGACCTGACAAGTCATCAAATTACAAGTTTAATAAACTCCATATCCAAAGCAAGCCAACCAAACCTACACGCAAGGAAAATCAAAACTACACATGAGAATCAAATGCCTAAAACCAAAGATGGAAAGTCCAAAAGCACATAGAGGGAAGATATACCCAGAATTTTCAGTGAAGGAAACAGTAAGACTAATAGGAGACTAAAAGAAATCAAAGAAGTCAAAAGATAATGGAATGGCATCTTTCAAGTGTTGGGGGAAAAAAATCCTCTCCCAGCTCAGAACTAAATAAAAATTACAATAGAGTATCAACAAGAATAATCTTAATTTGGGGGGATGAGGTGAATTTTTAAAAATATGACAATAGCACAAATGAGGGAGGGTTCATGAAATTAAGCCATCAAAAGATTTCTGAATAATTTCCTAAGTGGCAAAATTTCAGAAGATTTTGTGAAAAATTTCCTACTAATTTGTGGTAGACTGCAATAAGAGATACTATAATTTCTAGGATAATAACTAAAATGAAAATAGAAACCATCTAACTATAAAGCTAAAAGAGTTTTATTTTTTTTCCATTTATTATTAGTTTAAGAGTTTTAAATAGAATATTTTAATAACACAAAAGAAAGAAATAAAGGAAAAATAACAAATGTGAAAAGTGGAAAATCTGTGGCAAAATGAGTAAACAAACTCCAAGTGACAGATGAGAAAATTTAAAGACTAGAGATATACATGTTCACAAATTAGAAGTCAAAAATAAAAACACAATGAGGTAACATTAGAATGTTAAAAATTAAAGACTGACAATATTAAAAAGCATACTAACATTTAACAGAAAAATCTCACATATTATTTTTCAAATAAGGGTTTAATTAAGACAAGTTAGTGGGTGTCTTAAGATAGAAGGTATAGATCACATATAAAGAACTGACAGGGAACTCCTTGGCGGTCCAGTGGTTAGCACTTGGCACTTCCACCACAGTGGCCTGGCTTCAATCTCTGGACGGGGAACTAAGATTCTGCAAGCTATGAGACACACCCAAAAAGTAAAGTAAGTTTTTAAAAAAGAAAGAACTGACAAGATTTAGTAAATCAGAAGATGGATCAGGGCAAGCTGAAAAGATTCTGGTTTGAATACTGTTGCCCAGAATCAGGATGAGTATGGTCCCTATGTCCCAACATTAGGGACGAAGATGATAAATTAATATTAGTAAATCAGACTGAGCTGCTTGTGGGCCATCCAAGTTAAGCTGCCCAAGAGTTAACAGGCCTGGAAGAGGTCTGGAATATGGGAGTATCCGAGGGCACGCAGTGAGGAAAGACAGCTGTCAATAATGAGAAGTATAGGGATTACCAACATGTGAGCATTAGATGAAGAGACTAGAGAGACTAAGTAGGCACAGAGAAAGGCAGAGCCAGAAAAAAAGAAAAGTTACAAAAGTTCCTACGGTACAGAGAATTTCAAGTTTCCCAGGGAACAATTAAAGTTCCAAATAAAGCAGAGAGGTCAAGTAAGGCTAGATCTGAGAAAGGGTCCACTGAGTTTGGCAAGTGAAAAACTTTCAATAGAATAATTTCAAAGAAAAGACAGAGGCAGAAAATAGTTTATAGAAGGTTGAAAAGCAAAGAATTAGAAGGAGAACAATTATCACACTACATTAAGCTTTCTGTTAAAATGTTTACAAACAAATTTTTAAGTCCCTTGAGGGGAGAAAAGAAATCCTGTGTATCACTGTATCTAGGACAGTGCCTGGCACAGAACTCGGTTTTGTCTTTTTGTTCTTTGGGGGAAAGCACTCATTTTCTATAACTCTTTAACAGTTCTCAATTCACAAACATCAGGAAACCAAACAAGGAACAATGACCAAATCTATACATTAAATGGGATACTTTTTGCTATACTGTATTAGGATTTTTTTTTAAAAGGTTGTGTTTTTTTTTAAAAAAAAAACAGAAACACATTTAGGGTGTTTAACTTTCAAACACAGTAGACAATTCAGAAATTTTTGTTTTCTGTCCATAACAGGGAAGAGAAGATAAGTGACAGAGAAAGACACTTCACCATTAGTAAACAGATTACAGTATGAATAAAAAAGAGCAGCATTCTTCACCAGCATCATCCAAAAGAATTTTCTATTATGATGGAAATCTCCCAACTCCACACTGTCCAGTGCAATAGCCAATAGCCACATGTGGCTACTGAACATTTGAGATGTAGCTTTTTAAGTAAAAATTTTTTTAATTTTACTTTCTTTGAATTTTAAATTTAACAGTCACATGTAGTTAGTGGCCATCATATTGGATAGCACAAACAGACACAGATGATGGTGAAAATATAAAAGTAAAATAAGACTTAGCTTATGAGTCTTCAGGTTAACAGTACCCTAGATAAACTTCCTCAAGTTTCAACAACTGAGGAAGGAGGCAAGATAGCAAAAATGGAAGACATGGAATTCGTCTCTCCTCACAAGCACATCAAGAATACATTTACATGTGGCACAATTCTCACAGAGCACCTGCTAAACACTAGCAGATGACCTCAAACACATAAAAGAATAAGAAAAATCCCATGCAGCCTCATAGGATGATAAAAAGACTAAAAAACACAAAATAAAAAATAAAATGAATAAAAATTGGAAAAATAAATAAATAGGAAATAAAGAAAAGAGGAAATGGGAAGGAACTGCACCCCTGGCAGAGAACTTAGCGTGAGGAGACGTTCACGCACTCAGAAAAGCCCATTTGTGGTGGGAATATCAGCTGGGGCAAAAAGGAACCTTTACAGGATCAAAGGAGAATGCAGCAACCGGTCTATGGAAGCCAAGACAGAGTAAGAACTGCAGGCATGGTCCATGCTACAGCCCTGTAGCATGGCCTAAGTCATGTATCTTCTGGTGCAGCCAGGGGCAGGGTGCAGGGAAATGGGGTTTGGAGAGTGGACCCAAAGAAGGGACAGCTGCTGGCTGTGAAGAGAAAGGCTGAAGGATCAGGAGCAAGGAGCGCCACAACCAGGAAAGTTTCCGGGAGAAATGCAGGCCGCTACAGAAGCAGAGTGCCATTGATGAGTGGCACGCGAAGGGCACTGCGTCCAAGACACTGGACCACCAGAAAATCCCTGGCCCAAGGAAATCTTAATCAGTGTGAGCTCCCCCAGAGATCGCCATCACCCAGCTCCATCCAACTGCCTGTAGGCTCCAGTACTGGACACTTTACGCCAAACTACCAGCAAGACAGGAACACGGTCCCATGGATCAGCAGACAGGTTGCCTAAAGTCGTACTAACCTCTGGTGCCTGTGTGCGAAGTCACTTCAGTCATGTTCAATTCTCCGCAACCCCATGGACCTCAGCCCTCCAGGCTCTTCTGTCCATGAGATTCCCCAGCAAGAATACTGGAATGGGTTGCCATTTCCTTCTCCAGGGTACTAAGCTCACAGACACTCCAAAACACACCACCTGACAGGCAGCCCTGCCTGTCCAGGATTCAAGACTCAATTCTGCCCACCAGAGCAGAGGCACCACTACCTCCCACCAAGAAGTTGACACAGGCCCCTGGACCAACCTCACCCACCAAGGGGCAGACACCAGAAGCAAGAGGAACGACAACCCTGCAGGCTGCGAAAGAGAGACCACAAACACAGTTAAGTTTAGCTCAGACACTCGGTCGTGTCCGACTCTGTGCCACCATGGACTGTAGCCCACCAGGCTCCTCCGTCCCTGGGGTTTTCCAGGCAAGAGTACTGGAGTGGGTTGCCATTTTCTTCTCCAGAGGATATTCCCGACCCAGGGATCGAACCTGGGTCTCCCACATTGTAGGCAGATGTTTTACCATCTGAGCCACCAGGGAAGCCCTAACACAGTAAGTTAGACAAAATCAGACAACACAGAACACGCTGAAGGCAAAGGAGTAAGGCAAAAACCCACAAAACCAAATAAATGAAGAAGAAACAGGCAATCTACCTGAAAAAGAATTCAGAGTAATGTTAGTAAAGATGATCCAAGATCTTAGAAACAGAATGGACTCACGGATAGAGAAGATACAAGAAATATTCAACAAGGACCCAGAAGAACTAAAGAACAAACAGTGATGAGCAACACAATAACTAAAATGAAAAAATACACTAGAAGGAATCAACAGCAGAATAACTGAGGCGAAAGGATGGATCAGTGAGTTTGGAAAACAGAATGTTGGAAACAGCTGCCAAGGAGCAGAATAAAGAGACTGAAAAGAAATAAGAACAGTCTCAAAGACCTCTGGGACAACATGAAGGGCACCAACATTTGTGGTATAGGGGTCCCAGAAGAAGAAGAGAAACAGAAACGATCTTAAAAAATATTTGAAGAGATGATAGTTGAAAACTTCCCTAACAAGAGAAAGGAAACAGTCACCCAGGTCCAGGAAGGTCAGAGAATCCCATACAGGATTAGCCCAAGAAGAAACACATCAGGACACATTTAATCAAACTAACAAAAACTAAACTCAAAGAAAAAACATTAAAACCAACAAGGGAAAATCAACAAATAACATACAAGGGAATCCCCATAAGGTTATCAGCTGATTTTTCAACACGAACTCTGCAGGCCAGAAGTGAGTGGCAAAATATACTTAAAGTGATGAAAGGGGAAAACCTGCAGATCACCCTACCCAGCAAGGATCTCATTCACATTCAAGAGAGAAATCAAAAGCTTTGAGGAGGAGCAAAAGCTAAGAGAATTTATCACCACCAAAACAGCTTTACAACAAATGCTAAAGGACTTTCTCTAGGTGGGAAACTCAAGAGAAGAAAAAGACCTAAAGAAACAAACCCAAAACAATTAAGAAAATGTCAAAAGGAACATACAAATCAATAATTACCTTTTAAATGTAAGTGGATTAAATGCTCCAACCAAAAGACACAGATTGGCTGAATGGATACAAAAACAAGATCCATATACACTCTGTCTACAAGAGACCTACTTTAAACCCACGCACCCATACAGACTGAAAGTGAGGCGATGGAAAAAGACATTCCATGCAAAAGGAAACCAAAAGAAAGCTGAAGTAGCAATACTCGTATCAGACAAAATGACTTTAAAACAAAGATAATCACAAGAAATAAGAAAGGACACTACATAATGATCAAGGGATTAATCCAATAAGACAATATAACAGTTGTAAATATTTATGCACTCAATACAGGAGCACCTCAATACACAGGGCAAATGCTAACTACCATAGAACAGGAAATCAACAGTAACACAATAATAGTGGGGGACTTTAACAGTCCACCTTACACCAAAGAATAGATCATCCAGACAAAAAAATTAATAAGGAAACACAAGCCTTAAATAACACACTAGACCAGATAGATTTAACTGATATGTATAGGACATTCCATTCGAAAGCAGGAGCATACACGTTCTTCTTAAGTGCACACAGAACATTCTCCAGCATCCTGGGTCACAAATCAAGCCTCAGTAAATTAAAATCATCAAAGTGAAAGTCACTCAGTTGTGTCCAACTCTTTGCAACCCCATGGACTATACAGTCCATTGAATTCTCCAGGCCAGAATACTGGAGCGGGTAGCCTTTCATTTCTCCAGGGGACGTTCCCAACCCAGGGATCGAACCCACGTCTCCCGCATTGCAGGCGGATTCTTTACCAGCTGAGCCACCAGGGAAGCTCAAGAATATTGGAAAGAGTAGCCTATCCTTTCTCCAGCGGATCTTCCCAACCCAGGAATCGAACCAGGGTCTCCTGCATTATAGCCAGATTTTTTACCAACTGAGCTATTACAACTCAAGCCTCAGTAAATCTCAGAAAATTATAATCACATCAAGAATCTCTTCTGATCACAACGCTATGAGATTAGAAATCAATTACAGGAAGAAAAATACAAATGCATAGAGGCTGAACAACATGCTACTAAATAACCAATGGATCACTGAAAAAAATCAAAAAGAAATTTAAAAATACCTAGAAACAAACAGATTAGTCCAGAGAGGCTCCTAAGTAGATTCCACTTTTTTCCACCAAATACTTTACTGATATTGGTAAAAACTGATTTAGTTAAACAAAAAAGGGGGAAGTGGGGGGGGAATGATCCAAGTTCCCTCTTGTCCCTGTATCTTCTAACAGAGAATTAACAGTAAATAAAATCTCCAAGGAAAAAAGAAAAGGTAACCATCTAGGATAGATATTTGAACAAACTGCATGGATCCACTCCGGAAAAAGAAATAAACCTGCTTAACTGGTGTTCAAACCAACAAAGAACCATTTGTTAGGCCCAGAAAGTATTTAGCAATTAAAAGATACAACAACCCAGCTTTCATTAAAATTATATTAGGTTTTCATCATAGCCTTTGTTGAAAAAAAAATCCTATTCAATGCACTCACTTTTAAGTAAAATAGGAAATGAAATTGTGTGCTTTTAAAACATTTAGTGGTACATTCACCTATATAAAGTGTTAATATGTATATGTTGGATTGGCCAAAAAGTTCATACCTGAAAGAACTTTTCGGCCATTCCAATATACATAATTAACCACACCACATACTGTTCTATAATTTTTAATAGCTGCATAAAAATCTCCTCATACCAATCCCCTAATGTTGAATTTTTAGCTTTTTTCATTATTAAAAACAAATCTGCAGGAAACCTTTCTGTGCATGTCTTTTTGCTAGATTCTTAAAAATAAAACAAACAGAAGTTTTCACCAAAAAAATTTTTTTGAAAATGTCAGCATTGACGCCATTAATGACAACAATATTCAAATATTTAATCCTATCCATTTACTACAGATGTCATTCACTGAAGTTGTAGATCATTCTTGCCTCTCCTTTGTCTTTTCCCTTACGTTACTAATTTTTTTTCCTTGTTACTCAGTGCTCCAAAGGATAATCAAGGAAAAAACAGAGAGAGGGAACCAAGGTAAAATGTGTTATATTTCTTAATTGAATTAAAAAGCAAAAAATTTATGAGCAACATTTAAACCATCTTTACCTACCCAGGTAAAAGCTTGATCTTCCCAACCCAGGGATCGAACCCAGGTTTCCCACGTTGCAGGCAGAGTCTTTACTAGCTGAGTCAAAGGGAAGCCCAGGAATACTGGAGTGGGTTGCCTATCCCTTCTCCAGCAGATCTTCCTGACCCAGGAATTGAACCAAGACTTCCTGCATTGCAGGTGGATTCTTAAACCAACTATCAGGAAAGCCACTGTTAATCAAGATTCCCAGAGAAAATAATGGCCTGAACCAAAGGTATCCACTGAATATAAAAAGTTCATTTCTCTCCTCTGCAATTAAGAGCCTACTAGCTAGCTACCAAAACTGATGGAGCGAGGGAGTCATTCAAATCATTTTCTTCTTATTTTATTCTCTCACAGAGGCCTTGTAGGGAAAAGCAAGTCCTAAAGCACACTTAATTAGACTTAAATAAAGTAATACTGCTATACTACTATGTCTTTTTTCCCCCTTTTCCTTCAGTGTCCCAACACTTCCTACTAGAGTTCACTGTACGCCTACAGCTGCTAGGTTGCTTTCAAAGCCTACAGTCCCTCACAAAAATGACTTATTTATTTCTTAAATATTTACTAGATAAAGTTTTCCCACACTGAACTGTAATTAAAGGATAGCTAACTAACCAGTGGCCTCATGGGCTAATCTTGTGGCCTTATGGGTCTCTCCTGTCCACTGAAGCAGACTGGTTAAAATATTTGTTGCTATTTACTCAGAGACTTTATCATGGACTGAGAATGATCTTATACACCCATGATAGACAAGCACATGCTTGTTTTATATGCCAAAATAACATTGATTTACATCACTCAGTCGTCTTCGACTCTGTGCAACCCCATGGACTGTAGCCCTCCAGGCTCCTCCGTCCATAGGATTTTCCAGGCAAGAATACTGGAGTGGGTTGCCATTTCCTTCTCCAGGGGATACTTCCCACCCAGGGAGCGAACCCTGACCTCCTGCAATACAGGCAGACTCTTTACCATCTGGGTCACCAGGGAGGAGAAAATAACATTAACACTGCACAGAAAAGTAATTTGGCAACATACTCAACTTTCTACTGAAACTACTATTCGGGTTCCTACAGGACTGGAAATGAGAAGGGAGGTTTCAAACGCAACTGGATACCAGACCAGAAAGCTGTTCAGGGCACTCCAAACCGTATCCTTTGTATTTCAGCTACACTAACATTAGAATAAAACCAAGGATTTCTCTTTTCAACATGCCAAATGGGAGAAAACATATCAAGTCAGCAATACGCAAACATCATACTATGAAGGAGAGAGTTAATTCCTCAGCAGAAAGAAGGGCAATGGGAAAACTCTTTTCAGGGTCTGTTTCACATTTTCTAAAATAAAAAAATGTAAATAGTTTTGCCAGAAATTGGTTTCATGAAGGACTGTCTTTTCCTTTTTTTTCTCTTGGGGGTGGGGGGGTGGGGGAGGACATTGTCTTACAATTTAAATGCAGTCAGTGAACCTGAATTTTTAAGCCCCCAATTTGAAAAAAGCCAAGTTTAAAACCCACCCGTTGTATATGGTATTAGAGGGAAAAGGGCTCTCAGAAAGGGAAATCCAACGCACCAAATAATTTAGAACAAACAGAACATAGTAGCAAAGGTTCCCAAAATTTATCCTAGCAGGTTGTTTCCAAGTAAACCAGGATTTTTTAGGTTCTATGAAAAGTCCCTCATTCAGCTAAAGATTTGTTTACCCATGTAAGTTGTCATTTTTATACAGAAATGCTCAATAGAAAAGTTAGGGATTCCCAGTGCCTACAGGTTTTGAACCACCTCCTAACCTTTATAACCATGATACTCTCAATAAGATCACAAGACATATTAAGTAAATTAAACGCTGCCTTTCAAAGTAAGAATCTCAAACTTTCGGAGATGGTGAGAAACAAATGATAAGGAACCCAGAGGGGGTAAAAATCTCAGATTAAAAATCTCAAATTAAAATAATATTGTATTTCTTAAATTGGTATACTTCGCATGCAATCCCATTAGGAAATACAAAACTTTCTCTTCTCTTTATTGGTAGCTTAAAACTCATTTATGTAACTGAAGTTAAAATTTAACAAAACACCATTCAATTTTGACAAATACGAAACTAAACCTAGAAATGCACAAGAAGCGTTATCACTACGAGTATACATTTTAGCAACGATTAGAGAAATGGCTTAAAAAATAAGGTGAACTCTTCCATTTACAGCGTGTCCTTCACCAAGAATATTCCCACGCATCGCTGTACGCATTAAGATTTAAAACCCACTTTGATACAGAAGGTAAACAGATTATTACATCTCCTTTCCCCCAACCCTCCCCTCCCTTCGAAGGTCGAGGGGGTCCCAGACAAAAGACAACAAAAGCACGTGACAAAAGTTTCTCCTAACACGCTTCCCAGGCCTAGAGGCTAGGCTTCTCCCTCGTTCCGGGTCCGGGGTCCTGGGCCCAGACCTAAGGGCTGCGGCCCACTGAGGGCAGCAGGGGGTCGGCCCGGGGTCAGGCCCCAGCCACGGGGAGGGGGAACCGGGCGCCAAGGACGCGCCGGGGAGCGGGCGCCTCCCGAGACCACTGGCATAAGCGCGGGACGGAGCGCGGCCTGTTACCTTTTCCTGCTCCTCACGGAGCCGCGCCACCTCCGGGGCGCGCAGCGGCGCCGCGGCCGAGGCGTGGGGCCTGGGGTCTGGCGGGGCCTCCATGAAGGGGGTGCCGGGGCCTCAGCGGGGCGAACGAGTCCTAAACAAGTGTTTATGGAAACGTCGTGGCCGGTGGCTGCCCAGCGCCCGCGTGCTCGCCCTCATGCACCGCGCGCCCCGCGCTGAGGAGGCCGCGCCCGCCTTCTCCGCTACCGCGGCGACCGCTGCTCGCGTCCGGGCTGCCCACGGCCGCATCTCACACGCTCATGCCGCCCGCCGCTGCAGCCGCCGCCGCCGCCGCCGCGGGCTCGGAGCAGCAGGCCGGCCGCTGAAGGCGAGAAGCGCCGATCCGGTAGCTGGGCCGAGCGAGGCGTCCTGCGGCGGCCGCGCCTCCTCCGCGCCTCCTCCGCAGGCCCCGCCCCTCGCTCCGCCCTGCGCGGCACGCTGGGAAGCGCACGCAGCCTCCGCCCTTCGTCCCGCCCCCGGTGAGTCACGTGGGGCAGGAGCGGCGCGGCGGCGGCTGGCTTATCCTGAGGGTTCGCTGCCTGGAAACTTTCAGGCTGTGGAGGATAGACGGTCAGTTCACAGGCAGGATGCCTGCCTTGGCCTTCTGTCCCACACATGCACTCAGTCGTTGAGCGCTGCATTTGGCCGCAGGAGCTTAATTCACGTACTAATACTGCTTTATAAGCATTTTTAATTTTAACAAATTCAACCTTTCACTGTACCTGTTTAATGAATTAAAATATGCAATTAAATTTTCCCTGTGTATTAATTACTGCACACATAACGTTTACATGTATGAAGGTATTGTGCTTTAATTAATATATTGCTATGTATGAGCTGTTTAAGAGACTTCAAGGATAAAGTTGCCCAAACTTTTCCCCTTATTTCAAACTTCCGTGACCTCTTTCTAGTACAGCCTTTGTACACAGTAGGCACTCAGTTAATGCTTAATGAATGGAATGGGCCTTGGCGTAATAATCATCTCTGCTCCAGTACTTAACAGAGAACTGCAGTTCTCACCCTGGTGTGCCTGCTTGCTAGATTTCTCTCCCCTTCTGGCCAGCTCCCCAATTCAGATACACTCTTTTTACATTTGCTTCAAAGAAAGAAGGAAGGAAAATTTGGGCAGATGGTAAATATTAATTGCTGTCTTTTCTTACTACATATCAAACATCCAATTCCTCTGAAACTGGACGTCTCAGACTGCTCTAACACCACCATCATCTGTGTATCCTCAGCTACTTCAGTAGCTTCTGCTCTTGTCGCCCAGTTCTCACTTTCACCCTTTCCAAATGGATGTTGGCAGCTGCCCACCCTGAAAGTGAAAGTCGCTCAGTTGTGTCCGACTTTTTGAGACCCCATGGACTATACAACACGTGGAATTCTCCAGGGTACTGGAGTGGGTAGCCTTTCCCTTCTCCAGGAGGTCATCCCAACCCAAGGATCGAACTCAGGTCTCCCTCTCCCGCATTGCAGGAGGATTCTTTACCAGCTGAGTCACCAGCGAAGCCCAAGAATGCTGCAGTGGGTAACCTATCCCTTCTCCAGCAGATCCTCCCGACCCAGGAATGGAACCGGGGTGTCCTGCATTGCAGGCGGATTCTTGACCAACTGAGCTATCAGGGAAGCCCCATACTATCTCCCTTCATTCAAGTATTCAAACCTAGCCTGTTTAGCTCCTGTGCCTGTGGGAAGCTGACCCACCCCCAGCCCCAGCAGAAGGGTAAATACATTTATCTTCTAAGTATTTAGTTCTATATGCTGTCTACAAGTGACTCACTTTGAATGAAAAACACAGAAGAGTTGAAAGTAAAATGGAAATTTGGAGACACTAAGAAAAGCCAGAGGCATGCATACCACAAGCATAAACACATGCAGAATCAGCAAGAAGGCATCCAACTGCAAGCCAAGGAGAGAGGCCTCAGAGTTAGCCAACCCCCTTCACACCTTGATGTTGGAATACCATCCTCTATAACTGTGAGAAAATAAATTTCTGCTGTGTAAATCATCAGTCTATGGTATTCTGTTATGGTAGCCCTAGCAAACTAATATATCAATAACCTAACTGTACTTTAAGGAACTAGAAAAACAAGATCCAAAGCTAGCAGAAGAAAGAAATAACAAAGAGACAAACAAAATAGAAAAACAACAGAGAATACCAGTGAAACCAAAATTGGCTCTTGGAAAGATTAATAAAACTGACAACCTAAATTAAGAAAAAGAGAAGACTCCTACTAAAATCAGAAATAAAAATGGGACAAAATTACAATTTTACAAAAATAAACAGAGGACATGAGAACACTATGAACAACTGTAGAAACCAGATGAAAGGGACAAATTCCTAGAAAAACAAAAACTAACAAAACTGACTCAAGAAGAAATAGAAAACTATGAAAGCCAATTAACAGCTAAGGAGAATAAATCAATAATCAAAATCTTCCCAACAGAGAAAAATCCAGATGGCTTCAAAGGTGAGTTTTAAACATTTAAAGGAGAATTAGCACCAATTCTTCTCAAACACTTCTGAAAAAGTGAGAAAGAAGGAACACCTTTGAGGTCAGCAAGACCAAGACACTGAAAGAAAAAAACTACAGACCGATGTCCCTTATTACTATAAATGCAAAATCTCTCAATAAATACTAGCACAATGAATCCTAAATTTGGGACCATAATAAAAGAATTATACACCAGGATCATGTGGAATTTATCCCAGGAACACAAAGGTAGTTCACCATATGAAAATCAATCAAAATGATATACCACATTAATAAAATGAAAGGGGAAAAAACTACATGATAATCTCAGTTGATGCAGAAAAAAGCACTTGACAAAAACCCAACATCCTTATAAAAACATTCAATGAGCTAGGAAGAGAACGAAACCTCTTCAACCTTATAAAGGCCATATATGAAAAGCCTCTGTCTAACATACCCAAGGGGGAAAGACTGAAAAGTTTTTCCTCTGAGATCCAGAACAAGGTAAGTATGTCTGCTTTTATCACTTTTACTCAACATAGTACTGGAAGTTCTAGTCAAAGAAATTAGACAAGGAAATAAAACAATGGCAAACTGAGAGGGATGTAAAATTATATCTATTGGTAGATGATATGATCTTGTACATAGAAAATTGTAAAGAATCCACAAGGAAAAAAGTATGTTAAAGTAATAAACTCAAAAAAGTTGCAGGACACAGAATCAACAGACAAAGATCAGCTAAATTTATATACACTAGCAGTGAACAATCTGCAAAGGAAATTAGGGAAACAATTCCATTTACACTAGCATAAAAAAGAACAAAATACTTAGTGATGAGTAGGTAAGGAAGCACAAGAATTGTGAACTAAAAACTATAAAACATTATTGAAAGAAATTAAATGAAACACAAATGAATGGAAAGACTCTATGTTCATGGGTTGTAATACTGAAGTTAAATTGAGATACTATAGTTAAGATGAGAACTATTGTGAACTGTATATGTTGAAGCCCTGACCTTCAGTGTACTGTATT
Organism: Dama dama; assembly: GCF_033118175.1. NCBI lineage: Eukaryota > Metazoa > Chordata > Mammalia > Artiodactyla > Cervidae > Dama > Dama dama. The sequence goes on along the minus strand of NC_083684.1, from coordinate 45,482,927 downwards.
TGGAGATAGGTTCTTTATGAAAGTATTTAAGATTAAATGAGGCCACAAGGGTGAGGTCCTGATCCAATAGGATCAGTGTCTCTTGAAAAAGAGAGAGCTCACTCTTTTCATACACCTACATTGAGGACAGGCCATGTGGGACATAGTGAGAAGGCAGCCATCTTCAAGACAAAAAGAGAGCTCTCACTGAAAACTGAGTTTGCTGTCACCTTGATAAAGGACTTCTACTCTCCTGAACTGAGACAATAAACTTCTCTTCTATTTTGCTATAGCAACACAAGCAGATAAACACAAAAATTCTCCTTGAAATAACTGACAGATTCAGAGCAATCCTTATGAAATCCCAATGACATTTTTTGCAGAAGTATGAAAGTTCAGCCTAGCTCATATGGAATTGCAAGGACTCTCAATAGCCAAAACAATCTTGCAAAAGATAAAGTTGGGGAAAATCTCATACTTCCTGACTTGAAAACTTACTAAAAAGCTGTTGTTGCTCAGTCACTCAGTCATGTCCTATTCTTGTGACCCTATGGACTGCAACAGGCCTGGCTTCCCTGTCCCTCATTATCTCCCATGGTTTATTCAAACTCATGTGCCTTGAATTGGTGATGCTATTCAACCATCTATCCTCTGTCTCCCCCTTCTCCTCCTGCCTTCAGTCCTTCCCAGCATCAGAATCTTTTACAATGAGTTGGCTCTTGGCATCAGATAGCCAAAGTATTGGAGCTTCAGCTTCAGCATCAGTCCTTCCAATGAATATTCAGGATTGACATTCTTTAGGATTGACTGGTTTGATCTCCTTGCAGTTCAAGGGACTCTCAAGAGTCTTCTCCAACACCATAGTTCAAAAGCATCAATTCTCTGGTGCTCAGTCTACTTTACCAGCTGTCACATCCATACATGACTATGGGAAAAACCAGAGTTTGACTATATGGACCTTTGTTGGCAAAGTAATGTCTCTGCTTTTTAATATGCTCTCTAGGTTGGTCATAGCTTTTCTTCCAAGGTGCAAGCATCTTTTAATTTCATGGCTGCAGTCACCATCTGCAGTGATTTTAGAGCCCAAGAAAATAAAGTCTCTCACTGTTTCCATTGTTTCCCCTTCTGTTTGCCATGAAGTGATGGGACCAAATGCCATGATCTTACTTTTTTGAATGCTGAGTTTTAAGCCAGCTTTTTCACTCTCCTCTTTCACCCTCATCAAGAGGCTCTTTAGTTCATCTTTGCTTTCTGCCATAATGGTGGTGTCATTTGCATATCTGATGTTATTGATATTTCTCCTAGCAATCTAAATTCCATTCCTTCTTCATCCAGTCCAGCATTTTGCATGATGTACTGTGCATGTAAGTTAAATAAGCAGGGTGACAGTATACAGCCTTGACATACTCCTTTCCCAATTCAGAACCAGTCCATTGTTTCATATCCGGTTCTAATTGTTGCTTCTTGACCTGCATAGTTTTCTCAGGAGACAGGTAAGGTGGTCTGCTATTCCCATCTCTTGAAGAATTCTCCACAGTTTGTTATGTTCCATACAGCCAAAGGCTTTAGCATAGTCATTGAAGCAGAAGTAGATGGTTTTTTGGAACTCCCTTGCTTTTTCTATGGTCCAATGGATGTTGGCAATTCGATCTCTATTTCTTCTGCCTTTTCTAAATCCAGTTTGTACATCCAGAAATTGTTGGTTCACGTACTGTTGAAGCCTAGCTTGAAGGATTTTGAGCATTACATTGCTAGCATGTGAAATTAGTGCAAATGTATGGTAGTTTGAACTTTCTTTGGCATTGCCCTGCTTTAGCATTGGAATGAAAATTGACCTTTTCCAATCCTGTAGCTAAAAAGCTACAATGATCAAAACACCATGTGACTAGAAATATAAACACAGAGACCAATGTAATTAAATAAAAAATCTCAAAAATAAACTCTCCCATATATGATAAATTGATTTTTGACAAAGCTTCCAAAATCGTTCAGTGAGGAAAGAACAGTGTCTTCAATGACTTATTCTCGGACAATTGGATCCCATACGCAAAAGAATGAAACTGGACCCTTAACTTACACCATATACAAAAATTAATTCAAAATGAGTTTAATACTTAAACATAAGACCTAAAACTATAAAATTCTAAGAAGAGATCATTGGGGCAAATCTTAATGATCTTGGAATTGGTAGTTGCTTAAATATTACATCAAAAGCATAGGTGATAAAAGAAAATATAGGTAAATTTGACTTCATCAAAATTAAAAACTTTTATGCATCAAAGGATATCAGGAGAGTGAAAAGAAACAAAGGGAATAAATACTTACCAATCATGCCTTAAAGGATAACAACAAAACCAGTTTGAAAATGGGCAAAGGACTTGAATAAACATTTCTCCAAAGATGTACAAATGGCCAATAAGCATTGAAAAAGTTGCTCAGTGACCCTAATCTTTATAGAAGTACAAATCAAAACCACAATGAAATACAACTTCCTAGCCACTATTATAAAAAATATTATATTATTATAAAAAAAAAAGGAGGGAAAGAAGGTACGAAAGAAGAAAGGAAGGGAAAATAAGTGTTGGCAAGGATGTAAAGTAATTGGAACCCTCTTGTATTGATGGTAGGAATTTAAAATGTTACAGCTTCTGTGAAAAAGTGTAGCAGTACCACGAAAAGTTAAACATAAAATTACCGTATGACTCAGCAGTTCTACTCCTAGATATATATGCCCCAAAGAGTTGAAAAGAGACTCCAACAAATCCTTGTACAATTCTGTTCATAGTCGCATTACTCACAGTAACCAAAAGATTAAAAAATTCATATTTCCATTAGTAATGAGTGAATAAATATAATGTGGTGTGTATACATATATATATATATAGTGTATGTGTGTATATGTATATGAATGCTACTCAGCTTTAAGGAGGAAGTTCTGATGCATGCTACAACATTGATGAACCTTAAAAGTATTGTAAGATGAATATGAAATTATGAAGACTGAAATATGAAATTATAGACAAATGAAATATGCCAGACCCGATAGTTCAACTAGTATATTATTTCCCTTATATGAAATATCTAAAATAAAAGATTATTGCTTAATGGCTATAGAGTTTCTGTTTAGAGTAACGAAAAAGTTCTGGAACTGGCAGTGACACAGCATTGGTTAAATAGTTACACAATAATATGAATGTACTTAATGCCACTGGACAATAAAGATGGCTAAAATGGTAAATTTAAGTTATGTACATTTTACCATGAAAGAGAGAAAGAGAAAGAAGAAAGGAAGAAAAGAAGAGGAAGAAATGCTCAGGGGGTTTATTACCTCATGTAATTGGGAAAAAAAGTTTAGTGATGGCTTCAGGTAAGGCTAGATCTAGAAATTCAATATATAGCACATGAATATGTCTTTCTCCTTCTCTTATTTTTACTTTCTTCTAGATAACTTTTATTCTGAAGTAGTTTCCTTGTACACGTGGCAAGAAAACCATAAAGAACTTCCAATATTCTAATTCATCATTGCATTTATTTTGCAATCTCAGTGGAAAGAAGCTACTCTTTCTTCCTAGATCAGCTGGATTAATTGTCCACACCTAGAGCCTCAAACGGAGAAGGCAATGGCACCCCACTCCAGTACTCTTGCCTGGAAAATCCCGTGGACAGAGAAGCCTGGTAAGCTGCAGTCCTTGGGGTCGCGAAGAGTCGGACACGACTGAGCAACTTCACTTTCACTTTTCACTTTCAAGCATTGGAGAAGGAAATGGCAACCCACTCCACTGTTCTTGCCTGGAGAATCCCAGGGACAGGGGAGCCTGGTGGGCTGCCGTCTATGGGGTTGCACAGAGTCGGACATGACTGAAGCGACTTAGCAGCAGCAGCAGCAGGGCCTCAAAGGAAGGGATGAGTCAACTCCATTCCAAATGTTATATCTACAGGTAGGAGAAGATGTTTCCCAAAGAAAATTTTAAAAAAATAGGAGAGGACACTATGCAGGTAAAACCTCAAATGCCTACAACAATCTCTGGGCTTTCAACAAGAGCTGCTGGCTCCAAGGAATGTGGATTTTCCTTGTCTTTTAAAGTTTCTTATTTTTTTTTAACCAACTCTTTTCCCTGATACAGAAGTTAGCCAACCATAAATCAATTAAGTAACACCGGAAGAGGAAAAATGAGAGCCCAAAACGACCCAGTTAGTGGATGATCAAATGCCTGTGTCCATTAGGATGTATTAAGTTGCAAAAAAGTTATAATTGAACACAAACTGACTTAATTTAAGACAATTTATTGGCCCTATAACTGACAAATTCAGGAGTGAGTCTGCCTTCAGGTGTAGCTACACCACACAATTGGGCTTGCTTTCTCTTCTCTGAGCTCTGCCTTCTGCTGTGTTTACATCATTCTCAGATCTCTGGAGCTCCAGACTCCCAGCCTCTAGTTTCAAATGGGTCATCCTGCCTGATCTGAATGAGGAAGAGAACTACCCATCTCCCAGTTTTCCCAGCAAAGGCTCAGGGCATCGCACTGGCTCTGATTGTGTTACATGCCCAGCCCTGAGCGGACAATGTGGCTAGAGGAGAGTGTGAACTGGAGCAGCACCACCCGACCCTGTGGAGCTCAGGCGCTGCTACCAAAAGAAGAGGAAGGGATGCTGGGTTGTCAAAATCAAGTGACTGTCCAGGATTCTTCATGTACTCACAGGAGCTTGGTAAAGACAGGTAGTCTTGTCATTTAGTTGGCAAATTGGGATTTTCAGCTTGGAGCTAAGGGCTAGAGATCCCCCAAGCTCTGACCACCTCACTCCATGAGGTTTCTCTGAGCCTTTCCAACTCTGAATGGAATTAGCCCGAGGGTACAGAGAAGCCAGGAAGGAAAGAGGGAGATTTGTGGTCCAATCCAATTCTGTCACTTACCAGCTCAGTGACCAGGCAGACTGGGCCTGTCAGTGAAGGTCTGTCATACCCACAGCCCCTTCTCCAAGAATCTGCTTCTCTCCTTTCTTCTGAGTGACCCCACACCCAAGCCAGAACTGGTCCTCTGAGAAGCAAATGCCAAGAGCAAGTTAACATGTAAGAAATTTATTTGGAGAAATACCTATGAGGGAGAACAGGGTGTGTAGGAGCAGAAGAGGCTGCAAAAGCTTTGGCTCTACAGCTTAGGTCTGACTCCAAGTGAAGGAAAGATGGAAGGATGGAAAGCAATTCCTATGGAAGCATCTAAAGATACAATGCAGTTTTAAGGAAGTTCAACAAGGCCACTGAAGAGTCCTCAAGCCAAGTCGGCCCCTCAAAGGAGTCCCACGTCTTCCATTAATGGGTCTGATTTAGTATCCTTGCTATGCCTGGTTATAAGCTGGGAAGCATGGCCTTGGCAATAGGTTTCGGAGCATAACACCTGAAGGCTTTGGTCAGTTACATCCCTGAAATAAAAAATGTGTCACAGTCCACCTGGACTAGTCTGCCACCCAGGACTAAGGAGTGGATGTCTCGACTGGCTGGGCTGCTTTGATCACTCTGTCAAAATGTCCCTGAGGCACCACCACCAACAACAAATCAAATGAGTTTTTACAAAGACAATGTAACGGAGGAAGAAGTCTTTCAAACAGTGGTGCTAGAAAAGTTGGACATCCATTTGCCAAAAAAAAAAAAAAAAAAAGAAGAAGAATGTCTACACATATTTCTGAAATTGAAGAAAGAAGGAAAAACTACTAGGCCATTCAGGTATGACCTAAATCAAAACCCTTACAATTATACAGTGGAAGTGACAAATAGATTTAAGGGATTAGATCTGACAGACTGCCTGAAGAACTATGGATAGAGGTTTGTGACATTGTACAGGAGCCGGTGATCAAAACCATTCCCTAGAAAAAGAAATGCAAAAAGGCAAAATGGTTGTCTGAGGGGGCCTTACAAATAGCTGAGAAAAGAAGAGAAGCAAAAGGCAAAGGAGAAAAGGAAAGATATACCCATGTGAATGCAGAGTTCCAAAGAATAACAAGGAGAGATAAGAAATCCTTCCTCAGTGATCAATACAAAGAAATAGAGGAAAATAATAGAATGGGAAAGACTAGAGATCTCTTCAAGAAAATTAGAGACACCAAGAGAACATTTTATGCAAAGATGGGCACAATAAAGGACAGAGACAGTATGGACCTAACAGAAGCAGAAGATATTAAGAAGAGGTGGCAAGAATACACAGAGAAGGACTATACAAAAGAGATCTTCATGACCCAGATAACCACGGTGGTGGGATCACTCACCTAGAGCCAAACATCCTGGAATGCGAAGTCAAGTGGGTCTTAGGAAGCATCGCTATGAACAAAGCTAGTGGAATTGATGGAATTCCAGTTGAGCTATTTCAAATCCTGAAAGATGATGCTGTGAAAGTGCTGCACTCAATATGCCAGCAGATTTGGAAAACTCAGCAGTGGCCATAGGACTGGAAAGGATGACTTTTCATTCCAGTCCCAAAGAAAGGCAATGCCAAAGAATGTTCAAACTACCACACAATTGCACTCATCTCAAGTGTTAGCAAAGTAATGCTCAAAGTTCTCCAAGCCAGGCTTCAACAGTATGTGAACCGAGAACTTCCAGATGTTCAAGCTGGATTTAGAAAAGTCAGAGGAACCAGAGATCAAATTGCCAACATCTGTTGGATCATAGAAAATGCAAGAGAATTCCAGAAAAACATCTACTTCTGATTCATTGCCTACACTAAAGCCTTTGACTGCATCACAACAAACTGTGGAAAATTCTTAAAGAGATGGGAATAGCAGACCACCTGACCTGCCTCCTGAGAAATCTGTATGCAGGTCAAGAAGCAACAATTAGAAACGATACAGAATAACAGACTGGTTCCAAATTGGAAAAGGAGTGTCAAGGCTGTATATTGTCATCCTACTTATTTAACTTATATGCAGAGTACATCATGCAAAATGCTGGACTGGATGAAGCAGGAGCTAGAATCAAGATTGCTGGGAGAAATATCAATAACCTCAGATGCACAGATGATACCACCCTTATGGCAGAAAAAAAAAAAGAGGAACTAAAAAATCTCTTGATGAAAGTGAAAGAGGAGAGTGAAAAAGTTGGCTTAAAACTCAACATTCAGAAAACTAAGATCATGGCATCCAGTCCCATCACTTCATGGCAAATAGATGGGGAGACAATGGAGACTGAGAGACTTTATTTTTGGGGCTCCAAAATCACTGCAGATGGTGACTGCAGTCATGAAATTAAAACACACTTGCGCCTTTGAAGAAAGGCTATGACAAACCTAGACAGTGTATTAAAAAGCAGAGATATTACTATGCTGACAAATTTCCTTCTAGTCAAAGCTGTGGTTTTTCCAATAGTCAGGTAGGGCTGTGACAGTTCCACCATAAAGAAGACTGAGAGTCGAAGAATCGATGCTTTTGAATTGTGGTGTTGGAGAAGACTCTTGAGAGTCCCTTGGACTGCAAGGAGATCAAATGAGTCAACCTGAAGGAAATCAGTCCCGAATATTCATTGGAAGGAGTGATGCTGAAGCCACAGCTCCAATACTTTGGCCACCTTTGGCAAAGACGTGACTCATTGGAAAAGACCCTGATGTTGGGAGAGATTGAAGGCAGGAGGAGAAGGGGACAACAGCGGATGAGATGGTTGGATGGCATCACCAACTCAATGGACATGAGTTTGAGCAAGCTCTGGGAGATGGTGAATGACAGGAAAGCCTAGCGTGCTGCAGTCCAAGGGGTCACAAAGAGTCGGACATGATTGAGTGGCTGAGCAACAACAACAGGTATTTCACATCTTATAGAAAAATCAACTTAAAATAGATCACAGACTGAAATGTAAAATCAGTTCAGTTCAGTCGTTTAGTCATGTCCAACTCTGCGAGCCCATGGACTGCAGCATGCCAGGCTTCCCTGTCCATCACCAACTCCCGGAGCTTGCTCAAATGAATCGGTGATGCCATCCAACAATCTCGTCCTCTGTCATCCCCTTCTCCTCCTGACTTCTATCTTTCCCAGCATCAGGGTCTTTTCCAAGGAGTCAGTTCTTCGAATCAGGTGGCCAAAGTATCGGAGTTTCAGCTTCAACATCACTCCTTCCAGTGAATATTCAGGACTGATTTCCTTTAGGTTGACTCGTTTGATCTCCTTGAAATTCAAGGGACTCTCAAGAGTCTTTTCCAACACCATAGTTCAAAAGCATTGATTATTTGGTGCTCAGCTTTCTTTATAGTCCAACTCTCACATCCATACATGACTACTGGAAAAACAATAACTTTGACTAGATGGACATTTGTCAGCAAAGTAATATCTCTGCTTTTTAGTACACCATCTAGATTGGTCATAGCTTTTCTTCCAAGGAGCAAGTGTCTTTTAATTTCATGGTTGCAATCACCATCTGCAGTGATTTCGGAGCCCCAAAAAATAAAGTCTTTCAGTGTTTCCATCGTTTCCCCATCTATTTGCCATGAAGGGATGGGACCGGATGTCATGATCTTAGTTATTTGAATGTTGAGTTTTAAGCCAACTTTTTCACTCGCTTCTTTCACTTTCATCAAGAGGTTCTTTAGTTCCTCTTCACTTTCTGCCATAAGGGTGATGTCATATGCATAGCTGAGGTTATTGATATTTCTCCTAGCAATCTTAATTCCAGCATCCAGAATCAAAATTCTGTGCTTCATACAGCCCAATGTGTCACATGATGTACTCTGCATAGAAGTTAAATAAGCAGGGTGACAATATATATCCTTGACATACTCCTTTCCCAATTTGGAACCAGTCCATTGATCCATGTTTGGTTCTAACTGTTGCTTCTTGACCTGCATACAGATTTCTCAGGAGGCAGGTAAGATGGTCTGGTATTCTCATCTCTTGAAGAATTTTCCAGTTTTGCGATCCACACAGTCAAAGGCTTTGGCATAATCAATAAAGCAGAAGTAGATGTTTTTCTGGAACTCTCTTGCTTTTTCTCTGATCAAACAGATGTTGGCAATTTGAAATGTAAAATACAAAACTATAAAACTTCTAGAAGGAAATATAAGAGAAAATCTTCATGACCGTGTGTTTGGCAAAATAGATAAATTGAAAACATTTGTTCTGCAAAATGTATTGCTAAAAGAATGTGAAAAATAATCCACAGATTGGGAGAAAATATTTTCAAATAACATACCTGATAAAGGACTTGTATGCAGAAAAAGAAAGAACTCAGTTTAACAGAGAATACAGAGAACCCAATTTTAAAAAACAGTCAAAAATATCTGAATAGACTCTTCATCAGAGAAGATGCATAGATATCAAATAAGCTTGTCAAAAATGTTCAACATCATTTATCATAGGTAAATGCAAATTAAAATAACAATGAGATACTGTTACACATCTACGAGAACGCTGCAATCCAGCAAACAGATGATGCCAATTTCTGACTAGGATATGGAGCAACAGGAACTCTCTTCCATTACATGAGATTATAAAATGGTAACAGCCAGTTTGGAAGACAGTCTGGTGATTTTGCACAAGGTTAAACTTAGACTTACCATGTGTGTGTGTGTGTGTGTTAATATCTCAGTGGTGTCTGACTCTTTGCGACCCCATGGACTATAGCCTGCGAGGCTCCTATGTCCCTGGAATTCTCCAGGAAGGAATACTGGAGTGGGTAGCTATTCCCTTTTCTAGGGAATCTTCCCAGAGATTGAACCAGGGCTCCTGTCTTGCAGGCATATTTTTTATCATCTGAGCCACTAGGGAAGCCCCTCTACCCAGCAATTGCTCTCCCAGGTATTACCCAACTGATCTGAAAATTTATGTCATCACAAAAACCTGCATGCAAATATTTATTGTAACAAAACAATAAATATTTGCATGGGTTTAGTTAACATAATATTGTGCAAATTAAGAGCTGCCTGTTTTGGATTTATTACTTCCCGTCTTGGAGCTTCACTTTTCTCCCACAAGGGGAGTGATCTAGAGATTTCTGAGTGCTTTTTACCCTGGCATTGGAGGACTCAGGAGTCCATAGGATGTCCCCCCTCTGTTGAGGCCTAAATATACCTTAATCTGGCTTCACACCTAGGGTTGCCAGATTTAGCAAATAAAAACATGGAAACATGGTTAAATTTGATTTTCAGATAAACAATATGTAATTTTTAGTATGTCTCTATAATAATTGGAGCATCTCATGCAGGCATGTAATATTTGGATCATTCTTAAAAATCCTCATTGTTTATCTGAAATTCAGATTACCTTATCCTCCTGTATTTTATCTGGCAACCTTATTCACACTCCTACCCCTGGGACCTTCCCTGCTTCCCTTGCATATCCACTCTCTTTCATTGCTTTAAAAATAAACATCTCATGCATCAAGGACTAAAGCACTGATTTTAAAGTTCCTGTTGCTTAAACGGATCACTTTTATCTACCAGGAACTAAAGATGGAAACCAGTGACAAGGACAAAAGGAGTTGTGTAAGGGGAAGAAGGGGAATGAGGGGCAATTCGTGGAATTAACCCAGCTCAAGCCTTAGGGTTGGTTTATAGTAGTGGTTCTCAACCTTGACTGCACGTTAGGGCTCAGAAGAAAATTAATGCTTGGATCTAGCCCGGATGTTGGGAATTTTTTAAGCTCTTCTGAAACGTCTTCTTAATAGTGAAGGTTGCTATTTTCTTGCTGCCAACAAATGACCCAAGCTTAATGGCACAAATCGCAGTTCTGGAGATTGACAGGGAGTCCTCACAATCTCATGCAATTGCAGTCATCTTGAAAACCTCTTCATGGACAACTCTAGACTTGAGGTTAGCTGTCTCCTAAGACCTCAGAAGAGTAGTCAGCCAGAACATGTATATGTGAGCTCTTCTCTTGCCTAGACTTCCTTACAGCATGGTGGCTGCTTACCAAGGGAGAGCCAGCTGGAAGCAGTACCACCTTTTCTAATCTAGCCTTAGTAATCACATAGCATCACTTCACCCACATTTTATTCATCACAAGCAAGTCACTAAAGCCAGCCCATATTCAAGAGGTACGGGAATTAGAGTCTATTTTTTGATGGGATAAATGTCAAAGAATTTGTGGTCATAAGGTAACATCACCCAATGTAACATTTGAAAAAGAAGTTTCTGGAATTCATTTCCTTTTCTACACTCCCCCAGCCCAAACTCCTGTCACTACTCACCTAGGAAAGTCCCGTGGCCTTGAGAAGGCCAGTGTCTCTCTGCTTCCCATTTCCACCCTAGTCTGCCCTCCACGCTGCAACTGGAGTCTTGACGTCTTTAACTCAGCATCTTTCATGGCTTCTTACTGCCCAGAGCGGAATCCAAGGCCTGAGCAGGCCTGCAAAGATGTATACAGAACACCCTTTGTGTCTCTTGCCTGTTTCACGTCCAGCTCCAAGGCAGAGCCCATACTCTCCGGAGCTGTGCCTCTGATGGTTCCCAGGCTGACAGGCCTGCCTTCCTGTTGCAGGAACAGCCCACCTCACCCCACCCCAGCCTCGGCCTCTTGCTTCTCCTTCAGGACTTTCTTCAGACCCCACCTCTAGGAAGCCTTTACTGAGCATCCTAAGTACCCTGTACTTCCTTTTACTACATGCATGTCCTTCCACAAATTTTCTCTTAACTTTGTACTGAAGTGTAACACACATACAGAAATGTGCACAGATCCTATGCCCAGCTACAAAAGTCCCGGGGCCTTGAGAAGGCCAGTGTCTCCCAAATGAGAGCTTTTTACCAAATGAGCACACCTGTATAACCAGCTTCCAAAGCAAGAAACAGAACATTCGTGAACCCACTGAGGCCTTCCAAGGCCTTTTCTGTTCACTGTCCCCCACCTTGCTCCCTCCTCGCTCAGCCCCCATACCATCACCCCTACTTCTACCCTTTAGATTAGTGTCACCTGTTTTCACACTTCATACAAATGGACTTGCACTGTATGTGCTCTCGGTTCACACAGTATTTTAATCAGAGTATGTGATTAAAATCACAGTATTTTAATCACTAAATAATTTTCAGGTCCAGTGGAAAATGAAAGTGCAGGACCCCTTGTTCAAAATTGTTGAGAATTTCAAGATGGTGGAAACAGAGCATAAATCAAGTGTGAGGCCCTTCTGAACTCCTATGTGACTGCGTCTGTTGCACGCCTGTACAGCCAACCTATACAATCACCTGTCTGCTCGTGTGTTTCCTCCTTGGGAGGAGGGTGGTATTGGCTTCTGTTCACTGAATGTGAAGGAGACAAGGTCCCTTCAGACTGGTTCCCAGGTAATTCATGGGAACAACATAGGCCCTGAAGCCTGAAGGGAGGGTAACCATTCTAAGCATCACACCCACTTTACAAATGCAGAGTCCAGACTAAAGATGCCCCATGATGAAGCCAAGCCCCACAGTGGGTGAGCACTTGGGCTAACTAAGCCTCATGCTCAAGCCCTCTGGTGCCAAAGCCCCTTTCTTGCCATTAAGCCACACCAAGCTCTGGGCTCAGGAGGAAGCGGGTACTGCCCACAGGTACGTACAATTCAAGTGGAAACAAAAACAGGACTTAAACACAGGAAGAATTATTTACCAAAACATTTATTCTTTAAGTATGCCTTGTAGCTACAAGAACAGGAGGTGGCCTCTCTCTCTAAGCAAGAGGACTCCATTGGAGGGGGCTAGAGTGAGGCCAGGAAGCTGAGGACAGATTGTGTAGGATCTCTGAAGACTGAGGAAAGGGACCACAGCCTGGCTTCAAGCACCCTGAAATTTCAGTGCCTGCATTGCTCTGCACAGTCTCAGAATAGAGTCTGATTAGGGACAGTTGCCCAACCCTTGGCTGTCCTAAGGTTGGTGGAGGAAGGGCCTGGCCCTTTTAGTCCCCACAGTGGGAGGTAAGAAATTCACCAGAAGGAAATAAAGGTCCACAGAATGGAAGGTTGATGACTGTAAAATGGCAACAATCCCCAGCAGTGTACACATGTTGAGGCGTTCCTGACCTTGAAAATAGCTATGCCTTTGCTTGTGGAGCAGCTAATAAGCCATTACAGAAGACGAGGCTGCAAGACCCCAAACTCTGGTGAAAGCAGGACTATGGTAAAGCCCATACGCTAACAGAGAAAAAGCTACAGCAGAGGCAAGACTCAACTCCCCACTGTGCCAGCTGCCCCTCTCTCCTGAGAGGGACGTCCTTGGAAGTAAGGCCATGCTAACAACAGGGGTGATCTCCAGAGAGCCTGGAAAAGAGCCGGAGGGTCAGTTGGAAGGAATTTGGAAAGAACACCTACCTATGACACTGACAGAGGCCTAGAGTCTGGCAGGGGCACAACACCAGGCCTCAGAGGGCACAGTTGGGATAGAATACAAGCCTAACTTCTCCCTGCTTTGGCTCCAGTCCCAGCTCATAGGACTGTCTGCTGAGAAGTAGATGATGAGGGTTCTCCGAGTTTGTGAAGGAGAGCCGCCTCTTGCTCCCTGAACAGAGCAAAAATTGCCCTGTCTTCTCCCTCTCCCCAGTGCTGGCAGGCTAATATTATTGGCCCAGCCCGGGTACAATTCCCAGGTGGTGCAGTGGTAAAGAATCCACCCACCAATGCAGGGATGCAAGAGATGCAGTTTCAATCTTTATGTCAGGAAGAACTCTGGGGTAGAATATGGCAACCTGCTTCAGCATTTTTGCCTGGAAAGTTCCATGGAGAGAGGAGCCTGGTGGGCTACAGTCCATGAGATCACAAAGAGTCCGGCATGACTGAGTAACTGAATACACACACACACACACACACACACACACACACACACACACACAACCAGGGTACACATTTGTGAAAGTTTGGAAATGCTCGATTCCACTCATATAAGCCCTTCCTGTTCTAGGTCTGGGTAGAACACAGCCACAGAACAGGGATGGGAGCCAGTTGCTTCTTATCCATGGGTCACTTAGCTATTGCTGGGTAACACACCACCCCAAAGCTTGATGGCTCCAAAGAAGAAGAAGGTCTCTTCTTCCTGAGTTTGTGTGTGAGCTGGGGGTCTGCTTTAGGCTGTGCTTGGCTAGAGCACCTCAGCTGAGTCAGCTCGGTTCCACTTGTGTCTGCCTCACATCTTCCTCCTTGGACCAGCCAACTTTGCCCTTCTCTTACAAGAGAGCAGAAACACACAACACACAGGGTCTCTTGAGGCATAGGCTGGCACACCATCACATTAGTCTCATTCTGTTGGCCCACAGAGATATCATGAACTGCCCGGGTCAGAATGAGAAGACGCTGCAATTACTTGGCAAAGAGTGTGGATATGAAGAGAGGCAGCAAACAAGGCTGTGAGTGCAACTACTACCTGAGTGGAACAGGAGGGCAGAGACTCAGAAGTCACCTTGATTTAAAGGGGCTGCCAGGGCAAGCAGGGGCCCTGCAAGGGCAAGAGGCCACTGAGTTGGCTGGCTGAAAGTGGCCTGAAGCAAGCAGGGGCATGCACTGAGGACCTGGGAGGAGAGCTGTGCCGGGCAAGTCCCAGGCAGGGGATAAAGACGAGAGAGGCAAGAGGCCACCAAGTTGGCTGGCTGAAAGTGGCCTGAAGCAAGCTGGGACTGAGTCTGGACCCAATCACCTTCTCCTTGTGCCCAGAAACGGCTTGAGACAGATGCCCAGGCCCATAAAGGATCCCTCCAGGGCAGACCTGTCCCATAAGTCCAGAGCAATTTTAGGTGTTATCTGTTTTTATTTAAAACTGTGTTTTCTGAGCCTTATTCATTTACATTCCAATTTTATCATTTTTGCCATATGTGCTTGCCACTTGTACTAATATTAACTTGATATTTCTATTTAAATCAACTCATTTTTAATGTAAAGGTTTAATTTAGCAACAATATCCATGAAATCATGAACCTATGTGCTAGTTATATTTTTATCTGATACCACAGTAAAATAAACATATAACCTCTAGGATTAAAAAAAAAATATTCATGTTGTAGAATAAAGAAAATAAGTCATAGACTTATTTTTATAGATGTCAAAAACAGTCAAAACTAATGAGATCCTTATATATCCAGGGTAAAGTTCAGAAGAGTCATCTTCATGAGAGACACACA
This sequence comes from Dama dama, assembly GCF_033118175.1. Lineage (NCBI taxonomy): Eukaryota > Metazoa > Chordata > Mammalia > Artiodactyla > Cervidae > Dama > Dama dama. Next base: position 45,467,912 of record NC_083684.1, on the reverse strand, counting down.
ATTCAGGAGTGGACACCTAGGGTGGGGGTAGGGATGGAAATGGGGTGAGGACACAAGAGCTTCTAGAACAGCAGTGTATTTTCTCATAAGCATATATTAGAAGTGGTGTTTTCAGATATTCTATGTTTAAAAAGAAAGAGCAAAAGAAAAAAAAAGGAAGGAAACATTATTGTTGAAATATTAGTTATTAAGCAAAACAAAACCAAAAACTGCCTACCAGGGACACACCCAAAACGGTCTGTCTTGCTGTGCTTTGAAAAGCTTTATGTGAAGGTCAGCCCAGCCTGTGCAGACACTTTTCCAGGTGCAGAGTGACTTTCGTGGAACCACTGTGTTTTCCACACTGAGACTCCTGTGCTGGGCAGGGTGAAGAGCAGAAATGAGGCACACGCAGAGCTGGCCAGAGACAGCAAGAAGCAGGCAGTGACATGGAAGATGCAGAGAGGCACCAGGTCAAAGCTGCGGGCAGCCCCTGGGAACCATGTCACCTGCTGGGTTACCAAAGGAGACCATTTATTGCCCAGATCTGTCTGCTGTGTCTGGAGGGATTGAAGATCCCTGGGCCTCAAGTAGGTGTTGACATCCCACAGGAAAACACCTGCAGTTGGCAACACCCTGATTCCTAGGCCAGGCATATTTCTTTCTCGGGCTCTGCTTCCTCTGACTGGGCCTCTCACGGTCAGTACTGCCCTTAATAGAGCTGTAATTGGGCAGTTGTCACAAGAGCCCTAGGCTCTCATTAGCATTCTGTCAGCTCTGGTCAGCTCCTCCTAGAAACCCACTCCATAGTATACAGAGGGTCCAAGGATGAGCCACAGCCGTAGATGTTAGTGTCTAATGGCCTTTAGTTCTGGTGGGACTTGGGAGGTTCTTGGAGCTCCCAGGGTTGCTGAGAAGGAAGCTTGGCCCAAAGGGTGCTTCATTTTCTGGAGAAATGAGGCTCTACAAATATGCCAGGATTGGGGAGGCATGTGTGTGCTTGTGTACATGTTTTGTCTGAAATGTTTTATCCAAAGCAACTGAGGCTTATTTAAGGCTCTGACAGTCAGAAGGCACATACTGATGCCAGTGTTTACTAAAGAATGACTATGTGAGTGGAAGCTTGTATTACCTTCAACCCCAAAGGGTACACATCTTCTACTCTAAGACCAGATCACTCTAAGTGATGCCTTGGGATCTGTTCCTTACTAGCTTGGGACCTTGGGAAAGTTTCTAAACCTTTTCTGAGCCTCAGTTTTCCAATATGGAAAATGGGGTGATAGTCATTGTACGCACCTTACATAGCTATTGTGAGGATTAAATGAGATGATGCATGCAAAAAACTTAGGACAGTCCTTGGCACAGCAGAATCTTTCATGATTCAGTGTGCGGATGGTGCTGCTCAAACTGCTGCTACTGATGATAATGAAGTTAATGTTGATGAACATGTAAGTTGTTTCTAGTTCTTTGCTTCACTCATCTATGTTTTTTCATTGAGCAGCATTCTCAAATATTTTAGTCTCAGATCCTTTGCATGCTTAAAAATTATTGGCAAGGGTTTCCTGTTCAAGATGGCGGAGTAGAAGGACATGTGCCCATCTCCTCCCATGAAAGCACCAAATTGCAACTAGCTGTTGAACAACCATCGACAGGAGGATGCTGGAAGCCACCAAAAAAAGTTACCCCACATCCAGAGACAAAGAAGAAGCTGCAGCGAGATGATAGGAGGGGCATAATCATGATAAAATCAAATCCCATACCCACCGGGTGGGTGACCCACATACTGGAGAACAATAATACCAAAGAAGTTCTTCCACTGTTGTGAAGGTCCTAAACCTCGTGTCTGGCTTTCCAGCCTGGAATCCAACAAAGGGACTGGGAATCCCTGGCGAATCTGGCCTTAAAGGCCAAAGGGATTTGATTATAGGACTTCCAGAGGACTGGGGGAAACAGAGACTCCAGTCTTAGAGGGTGCAAACAAAATTTTGCACGCACCAAGATCCAGAGGAGAGGAGCAGTGACCCCATAGGAGACTGAACCAAAACTACCTGCTAGTGTTGGAGGGCCTCCTGTGAAGGTGTGGGTCAACAGGGGCACACCACAGGGACCAGGGCACTGGAAGGTTCCCCTTGCCATATACCCTCTTGGAGTTTGCCATTAACCATAGAGCCTGTAGACCTCAGGGCTGGGTTGCCTCAGGCCAAACAACTACCAGGGAGGGAGTGCACCAATCAGCAGAGAATTAGATTGAAGTTTTACTGAGCAAGGCCTTGCCCATCAGAGCAAGATCCAGTTTTTCCAGCTGGTGGCTCAGAGGTTAAAGCGTCTACCTGCAATGCGGGAGACCTGGGTTTGATCCCTAGGTCAGGAAGATGCCCTGGAGAAGGAAATGGCAACCCACTCCAATATTCTTGCCTGGAGAATCCCATGGACGGAGGAGCCTGGTGGGCCACGGGGTAGAAAAGAGTCGGACATGACTGAGCGACTTCACTTTCACTTTCACTTTCCAATCAAGAAGCTTACATAATCCTCTTAGCCTCACCCATCAGAGGGCAGACAGAAGAAGCAAGAAGCACAGTCTCATAGCAGCTAAAACAAAAACCATATTACAGAAAGTTAATCACGATGAAAAAGCAGAAAGTTATGTCCCAGATAAAGGGACAAGATAAAATCCCAGAAAAACAGCTAAATAAAGTGGAGATAGGCAACCCTCCAGAAAAAGAACTCAGAATAATGATAGTGAAGATAATCCAGGATCTCAGGAAACAATGGAGGCAAAGATTGAGACGATGCAAGAAATGTTTACCAAAGACCTAGAAAAAGTAAAGAACAAATGAACAGAGATGAATAATACACTAGAGGAAATCAATAGCAGAATAACTGAGGCAGAAGAATGGATAAATTCTGACCTGGAGGATAGAATGGTGGAAATCACTGCCACAGAACAGAATATAGGAAAAAGAATGAAAAGAAATGAAGACAGCATAAGAGACCTCTAGGACAACGTTAAATGCACCAACATTCACATTATATGGGTCCCAGAGGAGAAGAGAGAGAGAAAGGACCTGAGAAAATATTTAAAGAGATAATAGCAAAAAGTTTCAGGAACATGGGAAAGGAAATAGTCAAACAAGTTCAGGAAGCACAGAGAATCACAAGCAGGATAAACCCAAGAAGGAACACACCAAGACACAGAATAATCAAACTGACAAAAATTAAAGTCAGAGGTAGATTATTAAAAGCAACAAGGGAAAAATGACAAATAACATACAAGGGAACTCCCATAAGGCTATCAGCTGATTTCTCAACAGAAGGGAATGGCATGATATATCTAAAGTGATGAAAGGAAGAACCTACAACCAAAAATACTCTACCCAGCAAGACTCTCCTTCAGATTTGATGGAAAAATAAAAAGTTTTCCAGACAAGCAAAAGTTAAGACAATTCAACACCACCAAACCAGCTTTACAACAAATGCTAAAGGAACTTCTCTAGGCAAGAAACACAGAAGAAGAAAAAGACCTACAGAAAGTATACCCAAAACAATTAAGAAAACAGTAATAAGATCAATGGGAAATAGTAATAGGATCAGTGGTTCCAAATTGGGAAAGTAGTACATCAAGGCTGTATATTGTCACCTTGCTAGTTTAACTTATATGCAGAGTACATCATGCAAAATGCCAGACTGGATGAAGTACAAGCTGGAATTAAGATTGTAGAGAGAAATATCAATAACCTCAGATATGCAGATGACAGCATTTTTATGGCAGAAAGCGAAGAAGAACTAAAGAGCCTCTTGATGAAAGTGAAAGAAGAGAGTGAAAAAGTCGGCTTAAAGCTCAACATTAAAAAAATGAAGATCATGGCATTTGGCCCCATCACTTTATGGCGAATAGATGGGGACACAGTGGAAACAGATTTTATTTTCCTGGTCTCCCAAATCACTGCAGATGGTGACTGCAGCCATGAAATTAAAAGACGCTTGCTCTTTGGAAGAAAAGCTATGAACAACCTAGAGAGCATATTAAAAAGCAGAGACATTGCTTTACCAACAAAGGTCTGTCTAGTCAAAGCTATAGTTTTTCCAGTAGTCACGCATGGACGTGAGAGTTGGACCATAAAAAAGCTGAACGCCAAAGAATTGATGCTTTTGAACTGTGGTGTTGAAGAAGACTCTTGAGAGTCCCTTGGACTGCAAGGAGATCCAACCAGTCCATCCTAAAGGAAATCAGTTCTGAATATTCATTGGAAGGACTAGTGCTGAAGCTGAAACTCCAATACTTTGGCCACCTGATGCCAAGAGACGACTCTTTGGAAAAGACCCTAATGCTAGGAAAGATTAAAGGCAGGAGGAGAAGGGGACGATAGAGGATGAGATGGTTGAATGGCATCACCGACTCCATGCACATGAATTTGAGCAAGCTCCGGGAGTTGGTGACGGACAGGGAATCCTGGCATGCTGCAGTCCATGGGGTCGCAAAAAGTCGAACATGGCTAAGCAACTGAACTGAACAGGATCATACATATCAATGTATGATCTTAAATGTAACCTTAAATGTAAGTGGATTTAATGCACCAACCAAAAGACATAGACTGGCTGGGTGGATGAAAGCATGTGCATGTATGCACTGCCGCTTAACACATCACTCTGCTTGACCCCCCCTAAAATTTTATGTAATTATTTTATATTGTTAAGTTAATCATGTTCCCATTATGGCTTGTGATTGTAATTACCTTTTTTTTTGGTCTGGCTATTGATTGTGAAAACTGACAAACATCTTTAACTCTTGTGATTAGGTAACTATTATTCACTTAATACCATTGTATCATGATTGGTCAACAGAAAAATAATAGAACTCTGTATCACCAAAACTGGATCCAACAGAAAAACCTGTAATCACTTTTTAAAATCCAGATACATATCAGAATTATCTTGAAATTTTCTTGAAAAATACAAATGTTCAGGTATTGTTTTTTCTCCAGAGCTCCAAATGTGTTTCTAATGAACAGTCATATTTAAAAATAGTTGGACTATATGATGACCTTTTACTTTTATCTAGTTTCACTTTTTATATTTCACATTCATTGCTACCATTTCATTTAGTTTATGTTCTCCGATTTCTTCATCTCTTCCTTTTTTTTTTGATGTTCTTTCTCAAGGCTTTATTAAGTGTAGTAGAAAACCTTTTGTATACATATATATATGTATAATATATATATTTTAGAAAACATGAATTTTTGCCTAACTAACAAAATTAGGGCATTTTGATTCCGCTTGTTTGACTTAGTATGACTAGAATGCTGATTTCTAATTAAAAAATAGATATGCAATAAGAAACAAAGGTTTACTGTATGGCATAGGGAACTAGAGTCAATATCTTATAATAACCTAAGATGAAAAAGTTTCAAAAATAATGTGTATTTGTATAACTGAATCACCTTGCTGTGTACCTGAAACATTGTAAGTCAACTATGCTTCAATAAAATATATATTTTTAAAAAAAATTATTGACAGGGATTCCCTAGTTGTCCAGCGGTTAAGACTCTGTGCTTCCACAGCAGGGGGCAGGGGTTCCACCCCTGGTCAGGGAACTAAGATCTTGCATGTCACGTGGCATGGCCAAAAAAACAAACCACATTGACTCAAAGTCCCATTTCAGATTTACTGAATCAGACTCAAGAGGGGCCTTTTAAAAAATAATAACACGGGCTAAAAAAAAAATTCTACTTCTTGAAATTTAGTAATGTTTATCTTTTTGCTAGTTTTTCTAAATGTCCTATGGAAATTTAATAACATACGAGATACAAAATTTTAAATACATTTGAGTAGGATATAAGATTAACATAAATTAACATAAATATAATCTATTATATTCAAATTATTAATGACATCATTCAAGTTCTCCTATTCTTATTTTTTCTGCACTTGATAAGATATTCTCAGAGAAAAGTTAACATCTCGCTATGATTATATATATTTTTCTATTCCCTATATTTCTTCTGGTTTTTGCTTTATTTATCTTTGTTTCTTTGTTGTTAGGTGTCTAATGGCTTATGACATCTCTCTTTTTGTGAACTGTACATTTTATCATAAAAAATGCATCTTTGTTTCAAATATGTATCAGTTCAGTTCAGTTCATTCACTCAGTCGTGTATGACTCTTTGCAACCCCATGAATCGCAGCACGCCAGGCCTCCCTGTCCATCACTAACTCCCGGAGTCCACCCAAACCCACATCCATCGAGTCAATGATGCCATCCAACCATCTCATCCTCTGTCATCCCCTTCTCCTCCTGCCCTCAATCTTTCCCAGCATCAGGGTCTTTTCCAATGAGTCAGCTCTTTGCATCAGGTGGCCAAAATATTGGAGTTTCAGCTTCAACATTAGTCCTTCCAATGAACACCCAGGACTGATCTCTTTTAGGATGGACTGGTTGGATCTTCTTGCAATTCAAGGGACTCTCAAGAGTCTTCTCCAACACCACAGTCCAAAAGCATCAATTCTTTGGTGCTCTGCTTTCTTTATAGTCCAACTCTCATGTCCATACATGACTACTGGAAAAACCATAGCCTTGACTAGACGGACCTTTGTTGACAAAGTAATGTCTCTGCTTTTAAAAATGCTATCTAGGTTGGTCATAACTCTCCTTCCAAGGAGTAAGCGTCTTTTAATTTCATGGCTGCAATGTGATTTTGGAGCCCAGAAAAATAAAGTCAGCCACTGTTTCCACTGTTTCCCCATCTATTTGCCATGAAGTGATGGGACCGGATGCCATGATCTTAGTTTTCTGAATGTCGAGCTTTAAGCCAACTTTTTCACTCTCCTCTTTCACTTTCATCAAGAGGCTCTTCAGTTCTTCTTCACTTTCTGCCATAAGGATGGTGTCATCTGCATATCTGAGGTTATTGATATTTCTCCCAGCAATCTGAATTCCAGCTTGTGCTTCACCCAGCCCAGCGCTTCTCATGATGTACTCTGCAAATAAGTTAAGTAAGCAGGGTGACAATGTACAGCCTTGACGTGCTCCTTTTCCTATTTGGAACCAGACTGTTGGTCCATGTCCAGTTCTAACTGTTGCTTCCTGACCTGCATACAGATTTCTCAAGAGGCAGGTCAGGTGGTCTGGTAGTCCCATCTCTTGAAGAATTTTTCACAGTTTATTGTGATCCACAGAGTCAAAGGCTTTGGCATAGTCAATAAACCAGAAATAGATGTTTTTCTGGAACTCTCTTGCTTTTTTGATGATCCAGCGGATGTTGGTGATTTGATCTCTGGTTCCTCTACCTTTTTGAAAACCAGCTTGAACATCTGGAAGTTCACAGTTTATGTATTGCTGAAGCCTGGCTTGGAGAATTTTAAGCATCACTTTACTAGCGTGTGAGATGAGTGCAATTTTGAGGTAGTTTGAGCATTCTTTGGCATTGCCCTTCTTTGGGATTGGAATGAAAACTGACCTTTTCCAGTCCTGTGACCATTGCTGAGGTTTCCAAATTTGCTGGCATAATGAGTGCAGCACTTTAACAGCATCGTCTTTTGGATTTGAAATAGATCAGCTGGAATTCCATCGCCTCCACTAGCTTTGTTTGTAGTGATGCTTCCTAAGGCCCACTTGACTTCGCATTCCAGGATGTCTGGCTCTAGGTGAATGATCACACCATCGTGATTATCTGGGTCGTGAAGATCTTTTTTGTACAGTTCTGTGTATTCTTGCCACCTCTTCCTAATATCTTCTGCTTCTGTTAGGTCCATACTGTTTCTGTCCTTTATTGTGCCTATCTTTGCATGAATTGTTCCCTTGGTATATCTAATTTTCTTGAAGAGATCTCTAGACTTTTCCATTCTATTGTTTTCCTCTATTTCTTTGTATTGATCACTGAGGAAGACTTTCTTGTCTCTCCTTGCTATTCTTTGGAACTTTGCATTCAAATGGGTGTGTCTTTCATTTTCTCCTTTGCCTTTTGCATCTTTCCTTTTTTCAGCTATTTGTAAGGCCTCTTCACACAACCATTTTGCCTTTTTGCATTTCTTTTTCTTGGGGATGGTCTTGATCACTGCCTCCAGTACAATGTCACTAATCTCTGTCCATAGTTCTTCAGGCACTCTGTCTATCAGATCTAATCCCTTGACTCTATTTGTCACTTCCACCGTATAATCATAAGTGATTTGATTTAGGTCATACCTGAATGGTCTAGTGGTTTTCCTTACTTTCTTCAACTTATGTCTGAATTTGGCAACAAGGAGTTCATGATCTGAGCCACAGTCAGCTTCTGGTCTTGTTTTTGCTGACTGTATAGAGCTTCTCCATCTTTGGCTGCAAAGAATACAATCAATCTGATTTCAGTATTGACCATCTGGTGATGTCCATGTATAGAGTCTTCTCTTGTGTTGTTGGAAGAGGGTGTTTGCTATGAGCAGTGCATTCTCTTGGCAAAACTCTGTTACCCTTTGCCTTGCTTCATTCTGTACTCCAAGGCCAAATTTGCCTGTTACTCCAGGTATTTCTTGACTTCCTACTTTTGCATTCCAGTCCCCAATAATGAAAAGGACATCTTTTTTTGGTGTTAGTTCTAGAAGGTCTTGTCTGATGGAGTAGAAGGACGTGCGCTCATTTTCTCTTGCAAGGATTCCAAAATTACAACTCGCTGCTTGGCTCTATGGTGGTGGTAAAGATCATCTCCTTCAAGGGGACTTTTGCCAGCATGCCAACATCCCAAAACTGCTGCCGCCAGTGCCCCTGATCCCATGGCAGGTCACTGTCAACCCACATCTCTGCTGGAAACTCCAGAACACTTACAGGCAAATCTGACTCAGTATCTTGTGGGATCACGGCTCCTTTCTTCTGAGTCCCAGTGGGCACAAACTTTTCCAAGAGTCTCTGTTTCCCCAGTCCTGTGGAAGTTCTATAATCAAGCCCAGGTGATGGCATGAATCAAATTTGTGTATTTGGAAATCTATCCCCAGAACCTTTTCTTGTTAATGTATCTCACAGCTCCTGCTTCCAACTGGGGTAGGAACATGGCCCAAGCCTGGGTATTGTTATAGTTCCTCTCCTGTGGAGGATCAGACAATAACTGGGAAAAGGGGACTTCTCTAATGGTCCAATGGTTAAGACTCCACCCTTCCACCACAGGGGCCATGGGTTCCAACCCTGGTCAGGGAAGTTCTGCATACTGTGCAGGTGTGGCCAAAAGAAAAAACTTGTCATAAGAACATTTAACTTGAGCCCAAGCCCCTTAACTGATTTTTAAGCACACAATACAGTAGTGTTAACTGTAAGTACAATGTTGTGCAGATCCCTGGAACTTAATCATTTACATAATTGAAATTTTATATCTGCTAAATAGCAACTCCACATTTCCTCTTCCTCCCAGCTCCTGGTAACCACCATTCTACCTATGTGTTCAGCTAGTTCCTCGGATTCCTTACATAATTGGAATCATGCAGTATTTGTGCTTCTGTGACAGGCTTGCTTCACTTAGTGTAATGTCCTCAGTGTTCATCAAGCTGTCACATGTGGCAGGATTTCCCTTCCAAAGCTAAATATTTCATTGTGTGTTTATACTATATTTTCATTTTTCCCTTCAGCCATCACTGGACATTTAGGTTGCTCACACATCTTGGCTATTGTGAAAAATGCTGCATGAACATGGGAGTGCAGGTATCTCTTTGAATTTCCAATTTTCAATTCTTTTGTGTAAATATCCAGAAGTGAGATTGCTGGATCATATGGTAGTTCTATGTTTAAATTTTTGAGGAAGATTCTATAATGGCTGCCCCAGTGTACATTTCAACCAACAGTCTACAAGGATTCCAATTTCGCCACATCCTCGCCAACATTTGTTATCTCTTGTTTTTTGATGATAGCCATTCTAACAAGTGTAAGATGGTATCTCATGGCTTTAATTTGCATTTCCTTGATGATTAGTAATGCTTAACATCTTTTCATACATCTGTTGGACATTAATCATTCCTGAATATTCAATATCTAGTGAAGGTTCAAATTTTGTAAACTTAAAAGAATCTCCTGCACCTTGCTTCAGACCTGCTGAATCATGATCTCTATATTTCAGCAAGCTCCTTGCTGGTTCTTCCATGGCCTGACTTGGGTAATCTTGCCACGTCCAGAAATCTCAGTTGGACATATCTCCAGTGATGGGAAACTTCCATTTGAAGGCAGTTGTCCCTGTGGGAAATGCTTCCTTTTAAAACTTTTTGCTCTTAGTGGAGGCAAAACATGAATGTGTTTCCCTTTGAAATAAGTAATTAAAACATTGCAGATAAGACTGAAATGTCACTGGACCACAGCCTCCAGTGCTGGTCCCTGGCTTCATCACCTCAGAGCTATCACAGTTTGGTGAGTATCCTTCCATATTATTGTCTAATGCTCTCAACATTCTTTGTCAAGCTGACCCCAAATTTGTTTTCCTAGAGTTCCCAAGCTTTTGAAATCTGTTTCCTTTGTTCCTTAATTGGCTCAACAAAATTTGAAGATGGTCCTTGTAATCTCACAAGGTTTTCTTTCTGCAGTTTGGTGTCCCCTCTTTCCCTGGCCTTGACAATGTCGTGGACTTGTTGAGTCCATGGACTCAAGGACATGAGCCAGGGCACTGGCTCTCTGTGTCCTGAAATCTTGCACAGGGATATATTTCTCCCCAGGGCTCCTGGCTTCCCAGTCCCACAGGCATGTAAAAAGAAGCAAATATGACCATGAGTTGATAATAGTTGAAACTGGGGAATGGGCATGCAGAGGGGGTGTTATACTATTTCATCTACTCTTATATATGTTTATATTTTCCATAATAAAAAGTGGGAGGTAAAACAACAATGAAATACCACTACACCCCTATTAAAATGGCCAAAATTCAGAACACTGACAACTCCAAATGCTGGTGAGGATGTGGAGCAACAGGAATTCTCACGCAGTGCTGATAGGAAAGCAAAATGGTACAGCCACTCTGGAAGACAGTCTGGCAGTTTCTTACCAACCTAAACATATGCTAACCGTATAATCCAACAATCTTGTTTCCTGATATTTACCCAAAGGAGTTGAAAATATGTCTACACAGAAACCTGCACATAGATGTTCATAGCAGCTTTACTCATAACTGCCAAAACTTGGAAGCAACCAAGATGTCCTTCAGCAGGTGAATGGATAAATAAATAGTGTTAGATCCAGACAATGGAATATTATTCAACACTAAAAAGAATTAAGCTATCAAGCCATGAAGAGACATGGAGAAAACTTAAATGCATGTTACTACATGAAAAAAAAAATAATTTGAAAAGGCTACATGACGTATTTTCCTACTACATGGCGATCTGGAAAAGGGGAAATTATGGAAACAGTAAAAAAGATCAGTGGTTGCCAGGAGTTTTGAGGGACAGAGTGAGGGATAGACAGGCTGAGCTCACCACTTTTAGGGGCAGTGAAAATACTCTGTATGATACCATAGTAATGGGTACATGTCATTGTACCCATGTAACATATGACAACACCAAGAGTGAACTGTGACGTGTACCATGGTGATTATGACGTGTCGCTCTAGGTTATCAGCTGTAACTAATGCACCACTCTGGTGGGGGGTGTTGATAATGGAGGAGGCTATGCATATGTAGAGGCCAGGGATTATGGGAAATCTCGGCACCTTCTCTTCAATTTAGCTGTAAACCTAAAATTGCTCTAAAAAATTGCTTTAAAAATTTTTTGAGGGGTGAGAGGTGGAGAGAGACTCAGTGGAGTGCACCATACTGGTCTAGCCCTGTGCCAAGTCCTCGTGTGGGAGATACAGTGCACATAGGGCAAGGGCTGTCTGCCCCCAAGAAAATGACCTTTGCTTTCAAATAGCAAGTCGGGAGCTTTAAGACTAAGCAGGCCTTAGGCTACTGCCTGTAACCAGGCTTAGAAAGAGAGCCTGACTTCCCCCAAATCACACACCCTCAGCATCCTTCCCGGGTTGTTACTGGTGTAGTCAAGTCACTGGCAGGGCAACTGCTCAGCACTGCCTTGGGATTTAATGGGCTCCATCACCACAGGCTATAACTGATGCATCAGTCTTCCTCTTGAGAAACTGATGATTTCTTTTTTGCCACTTCATAACAATCATACCAAGAAAGAAATTTCTAACTTCAACTGTATAGAAACATATCATCCCTGTCTTTTCTAGAGAAAGCAAATTTCACCTGATGAATTATACTTCCTTGCTCCGATCTATAAATGGTGCCCTCATATTTTTCTAATTTGTCTTTCTCATTCTTGTTTCACTTTTTCCTCAGTGATACAAGTGGCCAAGCAGTACCATTGCTCATTATTTACATGCAAACCAGGACTCCAGGGTTATAGTCATCTATTCTCTGGAGGAAGTGAGGTCGATGTTCTCTTTTGCCAGCTGCATATATTATTGACCTGGGGGACCTCCCAGCCCTAAGGGCTGCCCTATCTGTAAATGTACCCTGGGCATGGTAGCAACATATACCATATATCATCATAATGTAAAAACAACCTCAGGGACTGAAGAATTACCTTCCCTGGCTTCCCTCTAATTCCTCCTGATGATGCGGGCTTGGAGCTCAGAACAAGTACAGCCTTGGCTGATCAATAAGGGGTAGAAGCAAGGCAGAAGGAATCCCATTTCACAGATGGTAAAACCAAGCCTCTAAAATTGGATAACTTCATCCAGAGAGGTGAACAACCTGTCTCCCTAGACATTTTTAGAATCCATGTATTTTTTTCTCTTTCTAAAATTTACAAGTAGTAAACAATATGCTGTTTACGATGCTCTTTCATTGTGGTTTCCAAGTGAAAATCATCTTCTTTCTTTTTTCAAGTACAAGATAATACATGATCACAAGAGAAAAATCAGGCAATACAGCAAAGCAGAAAGAACTTAAGGAAACCTGTAATTCCGTACACTTCAGGTAAGAGATACTTATCTTGTCTATGTAGGTCCTTCAATATCCCTTTATTTCATTCATTCATTTTACAAAGGTGTTTTGAGATACTAAAATGTGCCAGGTGCTACACATAGGTAAGAAACAAAGTCACCAAAATATGGTTCCTGCCATAAAAGAGATAACCTAGTGAAGAAAGAAAACTAAACAAGCAATAACACTCAAAGCTTTTCTGTATATATAGTATCCATGTACACAGAAATATTCTTTAAAAAATATAGAAGCACATGATAAATGATATTAACTTAATATATCAGGGGAAAAATTCTTATCAGTAGTCATTTCACAACAACAAAGTAAACCTAACAAGAACTGTGCAAAACCTACATGGAGGAAACCAAATAATTTTTTCTAAAGATTATTAAAATAAGGATTTCTAAAAATCAAGATATAAATCATATGCAATAACTCAATGCTGTCAAGACTATGATTCTCTACAAATTAATCTAGGTATTTGATGCAACCCAAACAAAATCCACATAGATTTTGTTATGAACTTGTTAATATTCTCAAGTTCATCTAGAAGTGTAAATGCCAAGAATAAAAAATTTGTGTAAAGAGCAATTGGGAGTACTTTTCCTGCAAATACCAAAATATAGTTTAAGACATCACAGTCAAGTGACATGGTATTGACATAAGACTATGAGAGATCAGTGGAATAGGACAGAAATTCTAGAAGCAACTCTTAAATAAAATTTAATTTTAATTTGGCATTCAAATTGAAGAGGAAATAATAATGGAATATTTGATAAACACTGTGGAATAATTACCTATTGATTTGAAAAAGAATTTTATACTTAACACAATATAATAACCCAAAACTAATGTAAGATGATTTGAAGATTCAAAACAACAAAAAGTATTATAAACATAATGAAGAAAATACGATTTAAAAATTTAATACTTTTTAAATAAGAAAAGCATTCTTAGGCAAATCTACTAGACATAATGAAAAAAACTGATTTGACATTGCATTAAGCTTCTCTCATGAAAAACATTACAAAGTTTAAAAAGAAGCTTCAGAATTAAAATATTTGCAGTATTTTAACAGATTAAAGATTAACATGCAGGATATATAAAAATCTCTTACAAATAATCAGGAAAAAAAGAATGAACAAAACCAAGCAAAGAACCTAACAGGAAATTCAAAGGAGAAGAAAGAATATGAAGGGGCAAATCAAAGGAGAAGAAATATAAATAACCAATACATATATGAAAAATTATTAAACCTCCCTAATGCTCAGGGAAATGCAAAATTAGATAGATGTTATATTTTACTTACTAAATAGATGAAAATGAAATTTTTTAACCTCTAGTTTTGGAAAGTGTGAGGAAGAGTACATGCTCATAAATGACTGGTTGGGAACGTGAATCAGCATAGCTTCAGTGAATCTGTGTGTGTTAGTCACTCAGTTGTGTCCAACTCCTTGTGACCCCAAAGACTATAGCCCACCAGGCCCCTCTGCCCGTGGAATTCTCCAGGCAAGAACACTGGAGTGGATTGCCATTTCCTTCTCCAGGGATCAAACCCAGGTCTCCTGAATTGAAGGCGGATTCTTTACCATCTGCGCCACCAGGGAAGCCCAAGGTTTAGGAATATTATTTAAAAATTTTAAATGTCAAACCCTTTGACACTGCGGTTCTTTTAGAAATAAATCTTAAAGAAATGCTTTTTACTAAATGAGCCAAGCTTTGCTTAGCATGGTTCACTTTGCTAATTGTCCTTCAATAGGAAACTGGTAGACCATAAACTGTGTCAGTCAACTACAGGTGCTTAACAAATCACCTCCAAAACTCAGTTACTTGGAACAAACACCTGTTGTGTCTGTGAGACGGTGGATTAGGCTTTGTTAGATGGCTCTGCATTAAGTGTCAGGGCCAGCTAGACTAGGCTGTGAGTTGGACTCATCTCTGCTCCACAAGTGTTTATTTTGCTTTTTTTTTTAAAGATCAGCAAAATTGATAAACTTCTACCTAGACTGATCAAGATAAAAAGAGAGAAATGGACAAATTTCTTGAGAAATACAACCTGCCAAAATTAGTAAGATATGAGAAAATCTTAATAGTCTTACATATCTATTAATGAAATTGAATTGGTAATTAAAACCTCTCAACAGGGCAAACTCTAAGCCCAAAAGTCTTCACTTGGTGGATTCTATCACACTCTCAAGGAAGAAATAGCAACAATCATACACAAACCCTTTTGAAAAATATAGAAAAAAATCAGCAGAATCTAATGCCAAAATCTGACAAAAGGTATTTAACATACAAATGTCAATCAGTGTAGTTCATGATATTAACAGAATAAAACAGAAAAACCTAATAATCATTTCAATAAATATAGAAAAAGCATTTGGCAAAATTTAACATCTGTTTGTGATTTTTAAAAAATTTTCAGCAAACTAGGAATAAAGGAGGACTTTCTCGATTTGATCAAAGACACCTGCAAAAAGTCTACAGTTAAAATCAACCTTTATTGTAAAATAGCAAATGCTTTCTCCCAAGATTGGGGACAAAGTAAGAATACTGTCTCCTGCCTCTTTTATTCAGTATTTTACTGGTGTTAATAGTTCTTGTCATTGCAATAAGATGATAAATAGATTTTAAAAGAGTAAAATGAAATACAATTAAAATAAAATATGATGTAAAATAAAGTATACAAATATTGGAAAGGAGTGATAAAACAATCTCTTTCAAATTATTTGATTGTTTACATAAAATATTCTGAAGAATCTATAAAACAACTGCTGGACTAATAAAGAAATTTAGTAAAGGTGAAAAGATACAAGGATAATGTAAAAATCAATTATATTTTGAGATACTAGAAGCAAACAATTAAAAATGAAATTTTAAAAATAACATTTAAAATGACATCAATAAACAAAATATACCTTTGGAGTAAAAATAACAAAAGACAATGAAGTCTTCTACAATGAAAACTACAGAACTTTAATATACTACAAATATACCACATCTGCATTGGATGTTTCAATACTGTTAAAATGTCAATTCTCCCAAACATATCCATAGATTCAAAGCAATCCCAATGCAAATTCCAACAGGACATTTTATAGAAATTGACAAGCTAATTCTAAAACATATACAGAAATATAAATAACCTGAAACAAAGCTGAAGAATTTACCCTACCTGATTTCAAGTCATACATCTGCCGCAATCAGAACAGGGAGGTATTGGCAAAAGGATGAAAGATGGATCAGAATCGAGAGTGGGGGAAAGACATACATGTATATCTTCCATTGCTTTTGACAACAGTGACTAGGCAATTCAATATGGAAAAAAGTTTTCAACAAATTGAACTATTGGTCATCCATAAGAAAAAAAGCATACTGTTCATTAACTCACATCATACACAAAATTAACTTAAAATGGATCAGCAGACTAACTGTAAATTGTAAACAATAAAAATTCTAGAAGAAAACATAAGAGAAATTCTTAGAGTAGGCAAAGATTTCTTAGAATACAAAAAAGCATGACCCACAAAAGAAAAAAAAACTCTTTATGATAATAAAAAATTTTGGCTCTTACTTAAAAAAGTAAGTCACACACTGGGGAAAAATGTTCATAATACATATATCTCACAACATACTTAAACCTGGAATATATAAAGAATCCTTGCAATCAGACATAGTAAAAGTGAAAGAAAGTGAAATCCCTCAGTCATATCCGACTCTTTGCGACCCCGTGGGCTGTAGCCTACCAGACTTCTCCGTCCACGGGCTTCTCCAGGCAAGAGTACTGGAGTGGGTTGCCATTTTCTTCAGGGGATCTTCCCGACCCAGGGATCGAACCAAGGTCTCCCGCCTTGCAGGCAGACGCTTTACCCTTCGAGCCACCAGGGAAGCCACAGCAACAACAAAAGGGCTAAATATTTGAAGTTTATAAAAGAAAATATACAAATGACCAATGAAAACATGAGAAGATGCTTAACATCATTTATCATTAGGGAAATGCAAATGAAGCTCCAATAAGATACCACTACATATTCATCAAGATTGGCTAAAGTAAAAAAGATTGACAATACCAAGTGTTGACAAGGTTGTGGAACTAATGGAACTTTCATATGCTGCTGGTTGGAATATAAAATGGTAAAACCACTTAAAAAAAACTGACTTTTGGCGGTGGGGTTGGGGGTTGGGTAGAGCTAAACATACACCTACCATGCAATCCAGCCATTCCACTTCTGGTATCTGCCCAAGAAAAATTAAAACATATCCTGCGGTAGGCAGAATGGCTTCCAAAGATCTCTGGAACTTGTGAATAGAGTAAAAGGGCTTTACAGATATAATTAAGGGAAGACTATCCTGAAGTATACAGATGGGCCGAATCTAATCTCATGAGCACTTAAAAGCAGAGAAATTTTTCCAGCTGGTTACAGAAAAGGTGATGCAGGAAAGAAGGCAAAGATATTCTGAGCAGAAGGAAGATTTTACAATGCTTCTGATGCTCTGAGATACAGGCGGCCATCTGTGAGGTCAAGAGGGCAATCTCTAAGGGAAGGACTGCCCCAGGCTGGGAACTAGAAGGGAAATGAGGACCTAAGTCCTACAGCTATAAGAAGTCAATTAGGCCAACAAGGAAATGAACGCACCTGGAGAGGGACTCTTGATTTCAGATTTATTAAACCCCAAGTAAAGGATCCAGTTGAACCATGCTGTATTCCAGACTTCTGAACTACAGAATTGTGGGTATGGTTTTAAGCATTAAATTTGTGGTCATTTGTTACAGCAGTGATAGAAAAACTAATGGATATCCCCACTAAGACTCATACACAAATAGACATTGTTTGTACAAAATTATAAAAAACTAGAAACAACATAATGACAAAACAGGTGGACTGATGAACCAAATGTGGTGTATCCACACAACGGAAAACTACTTGGTAATAAATATGAACAAAACATGTGGATAAGTATCAAAAGAATTTTACTGAGTGAAAGACACCAGACACAAAGGAATGCATACTGCCTAATTTCACTGTATAAAATCTAGAAAATGCAAACTAATCTTTGGTAACAGAAAGTATTAATAGATTCGAGGTTGCTGGGTCCAGGGACAGAGGGATGGAGTGACTGCACAGGGTCATAGGAAACTTTTGTGGATAATGGAAATATTCTGTGTCTCAATTGTGGTAATGCTTTCAAGGGTCCACACATTTCCCAAACCCATCAAAGTGTACACTTCAAATGGGTGCAGTAGTTTGCATGGAAATTGTACTTGACCCAATTAAGTTGATTAAAACAAATAGAATTTAGAGGCGTTGAGGGGTGCCTTTAGAAGTTTTTAAAAGGAAAGCACACAAATTTGACAGAATGAGTTTTCTTTTACTTGATTGGAGTTACACTATATTGGTAAATGAGTCCGGTGGTGGTGGACATAAATTTGGTAGCAAGTGATTCCATTTAGGGACATAGTAGGTCTTTCTCTCTGCTCTGGGACAGTTGAAATAGCATTACCTAGTCCCTCTGTGTGTATTAAGTTGCTTCAGTCATATCTGACTCTTTGCGACCCTATGGTCTGTATGTAGCCCACCAGGCTCCTCTGTCCATGGGATTCTCCAAGAAAGAATACTGGAGTGGGTTGCCATGCCTTCCTTTAGGGGATCTTCCTGACCCAGGGATTGAACTCACGTCTCCTGCAGCTCCTGCATTGCAGGCAGAATCTTTGAGCCACCAGGGAAGCCCACTTCGTCCTTGTTCACCCATAAAATAATCTGGGCTGAGTGCCACGGGAAGGGGTGGTTGGTGGCCAGGAGGGGCAGGTGTGCTTTCATTGTTAACAAGGGTTGAGTTTGGTTATAATTCAGTTATTCTCAGTCACTGTTTAGCTTTTTACTACTTTATGAATAATTCAAGGTTAGTGGTCTCCACTCAATTTTAGGTTATACACTCATTTCAGTGAAAAATTTACAAGCACGGACCTTTATGCAAGTACTGTTGAGGGCCACCCCTATCTTCTCAGCCCGTCTCTGATTCACCTACAGCTGTGGTGGGCACTTTCACACAAGCAACTTCCTTCCCACCAGCACCAGATCCTCTCTATTCTTTAGGCTAAGGGTTTTTCCTGCATCAGTGAAGCTTCCTTGGCCAACTCACAGGGCAGCTTGAAAATGACAGGGAGTTAACATCCCAAGGGTGACTCTCACCCAGTGAAGGAAACAAGGCAAATCTCCCAGCTTCTCCATCCCTTGATGGGACAGTCTGACACCTCAGATGGCCTCTGAGGGGGTGAGGGAAGCCGTCACCTATGCTCCCCTCTCTGTCTCCCTAACCCTTCCCCTCCCTCCTGCTTCCCCAAATCACCTCCCAAATAAACAACCTGCACTCAAATCCTTGTATCAGTTTCTGCTGTATGCTACAGTATTATTTCAATGTTTGTAATGGAACATACACGGAATACACATTTTTAAAGGATAGGATAGAGATAAAATAAACAGTATTTTAAATAACTTATTTATTAACAACACAATCTTTTTGCTCTCACCCAAATATTAATTATGATATTCTTAGTAAGTGGCAATGTGATTAAACGTTCTTCATTTATTTTTTAAAACCTTGATTAACACTTTGTGATGCAGCAATTTGGAAGCCTGATTCTGAGTTTATTTTATCTTGATGCTTGGTTTAATGGTTTCGATAACTAAAAAGGCACTTCAGAAAGTTATGTGGATCCCAATGGAGAATAGGCATCACTAAATTACGTGCCCTCTTTCCAGTCCCATCACCAACCTTGCAGAGCTTTCTATTAAAGTCTGGCCAGCAAACTCTGGTCTTCCTGATGTGGGTCAGTATTCTTGCTCACTGATTGGAAAATGTTGCACTTTTATATTTTCAACTAACAGGTTTTAAAACCCATGGAAATTATGCATTTTTGGAGACTGTAAGTCTGGTTAGACAGGTATACATATTTGCCAAAACCTATTGACTTTAAGCTTTAAAATAGGTGCCTTTTAAGGTGATTTGATACTGCTTTTCAGATGCCTTGAAGGCTCTGCCCAGGGAAATCCTCAGAGGCCAAAGCCTCTAGGAAAATTCAGG
The DNA here is from genome assembly GCF_033118175.1 of Dama dama. Classification (NCBI taxonomy): domain Eukaryota; kingdom Metazoa; phylum Chordata; class Mammalia; order Artiodactyla; family Cervidae; genus Dama; species Dama dama. Next base: position 45,447,929 of record NC_083684.1, on the reverse strand, counting down.
CAGTCACCTAGATGGTTCTCTTCTGTCTTGAGTGAAGCAGAGTTGTTCTGCTTTGGGGCCTTGGAGGCCTTGCAAAGCAGAGATAAGGCTGGGAAGTCAGGGAGCCTAGGGCAGAAATAAATCATCTGTCAGGTGTGTCCCCCAACACAGATGCTTCCTTTCTTTGCTGTCAGCCTGACCTGACCCTGGGCCTTGCCCCTCCTTCCTAGGTCTGCCAAGGACCTCAGATGGGAAAGGCCAGATGCCTGGGCTGCACTGTGAGTGGATGAAGGCCTGCCAAGAGGAAGGTGGGAGGTGATGCTCTAACATCACCATCAGCTTTGCCACAGTGCAGGCTCCCTGGCCCCACCAAATGCGGCTCTAAAGATGGCACTTACTTTCCCCCACCTCCACCACCTTCTCCCCCTCAGTCTCTTGACAAGGAGAAGTGAGCCTTCTTTGGGAAAATGGGGTGCCATCTCAGCTTCAAGAGAAATTCTGCTTGACTTGAAATTGCATCTAGGTCTCATCAATGCAGGCTCTGTTCTTGACAAAAATGAAAGTGTCATCCTAGACCTGATTGCTTGCAGGAGAAAGGCAGAGTGGGGTCTACCCACCAGCTTCCAACCTTACAAGACTGGAAGAACTGGTTGGAGAGCTGGTTGGTCTGCATTGTTTAAACCCCATGGGTTAGCCATTATTATGTCCATTTCACAGATAAGGGTATGAAAGCTAAGGTGTTTCCCTGAAACCCACAGCAGCTGTGGGCTCTTACAGGTGCCCAATCATGAGAGAAAGGAGTGATGTGATAATGATGGAATAATGTGACTGTAGGTTGAATTTAAATGACAAAAAAAGGCACATGGGACATCCAACAACTAAGGAGATACAAATTAATCAACCATGAACACATATAAGAAGAAAATTTGAGTCCTAGTATTGGATAGGGTGGCAACCCACTCCAGTATTCTTGCCTGGAGAATCCCCATGGACAGAGGAGCCTGACAGGCTACAGTTCATGGGGTTGCAAAGAATTGGACATGATTGAGTGAATAAGCATGCACAGCACATCAGATAGGGTGTTGGAAAACTCTCACCTTATGGTGGGAATGTTCAGGGAGTAACAAAGAGCAAAGTTGAAGATGCACTGCATATCCAGACACATGGGACCCTCACAAGTTGGAAATCAACTAAATGCCTATCAGTAGGCAATTGATATATTACTTTACATTGTCTGCTACATTTTGGTCTTTGAAAAACAAGTCTGAGGCAGAAAGGACAAAAGTGCTAACTGGTATTTATCATTTTGCATTATTATCTGATTTTTTAAATTATTCAAAAGCACTGTGATGCCTTACAAAAGTCCAGCTTAGCTTGATTAAAATTGTACCAACAGCCCAAGAATGTCAACCACATGCTGATCTAAAGCTAAATCTCAACCAGAGTCTTCTCTGGGAACCAGAGGTTGGGGTCCCAGAGCCCAGGGATGTTTTCAGAGTCTGGAATTGTCCCCTCAATCAACCTATCTTGACAGTGCCATGGGGCTGAAAAGCTGCCCTTGGGAAGCTCATGATATAATAGGGGACTTGGATCACAGACCCAAGCCACGTCAAGGACATCACCTTCTCCCTGGTGACTAGAAGGGCATGGCCTGAACACCACTCCCACATCCTTTGAACGGTCCCAGGGCCTCGCGGCAGATTCCCCCATTCACGTCCGGCTGAGGTGTTCAGCTTTAACCTTTTTTTAAACTCTCCATCTGCAGTCTAGGCCTCTGTCTCTGTTGCCGCCTCCACTCAAACGTGGATGCAGCCTCTGCGCCTTGATTTCCTCTTTCCTCTCCAGGGCGCAGAAAGCTAAGGACCTCACGAGAGGTCTGCAAGTCCAGCCTCTGGGGCTTCAAAACAGGGAGAGGAAGTAAAATGGAGCTGAAAGTGAAAGTCACTCACTCATGTCCAACTCTTTGCCACCCCATGGACTATACAGTCCATGGAATTCTCCAGGCCAGAATACTGGAGTGGGTAGCCTTTCCCTTCTCCAGTGGATCTTCCCATCCCAGGAATCAAACTGGGGTCTCCTGCATTGCAGGAGCTATCAGGGAAGCTATCAACTGAGCTATCAGGGAAGCCTCAATGGCAATGGTGCTGGGCCATGCAAAAGGACATGACGAGATGTGGCATTCCAGAGGGCATGAAAAGTTATGGGGGACTAGCCAGCCAGCCGAGGAATGCGGCTGGAGCAGAGGTACTCAAGATGCCTGGAAACACTAGGGATAGACCTTGGAGAGCCAGGAATGCTGGACAAGAAGGGAATTCTTGCCAGAAAGAGCTTGCATCTTTGGTACTAGTCTGGCACATAAATTTGCTAGAGTATACCAACCCTGTGCATCTGTGACCACACATCAAGCCACATTCTGGGCCACGGACCTCAGGATGATGCTCAGCATGACCACAGCGCACTCCCTGCAGGATCCACATTTGCTGCACCTGCCATCTTTCACTGATGTCCGAGGCACCCAGGGTGAGGACATAGCCCGGCCAATCCTTCAAGAGCCACACCCAGGTTCCTCTCCAGCTCCTTGTCTCCTGTTGTCCAAGCTGCAGAAGCTGAAAGGCTGTGTCCTCCACTCGACACTGCCTCAACCTCAGATTGTCTCAGAGAGTTCAGATTGTACATCTTCCATTTCTCTGCTCTATTAGCATGAATCTTCTGGTTGCAAATGATAGAAAACACAACTCAAACTGGCTAAAGGGAGGGAAGAGGGGGGAACTCTATTGTCTCAGGTGTAGTCCCAATCATTGCTGGATTCATGAGCTCATCTGATGTCCTAAGGACTTGTTCTCTCCTCTGTGCTGGCTTCAGCGTCAGATAGGCTCTCTCCAAGCTCTGGCCCCTGCCGCTCCTCCCAGGTCACGTCAACAGAAATTCCCTCATGTTTCTGGCAAAACCCCAGGATTTCACCTTGATCATATTCTGCCTGTGAGTCAATCACGAGGCCTAGAGGATGGAGATCACTGTTGGAAGGCCTGAGTCACATGCCCGCAGTCTCAAACCTTAGAGACTGTAAGTGGGGGTAGAGAGGCTCTTCAAAGGAAACTGGAGGTGCCTCTATCTGAAGCAGGAGCACGTATGACATACAGGAAAAAGCAACATAACTTCTGCTTCATTTCTGTGCTCCCCAAGCTTAGGAACGGTCCAGCATGTGGCCTGGGACCTATTCATACCTCATAAATGTTTATAGGATGAATGGATGGATGGGAGGGACAATGTCTCCCATTTCCTCTGGTGCCCCCGTTGGGATGTTTGGCCAGAGCAGGACCTGAGGTTACAGGCTCACTCTCTCCCCAGAGCTGAGATTCTGGCACGCATGGCAGAAGTGCAGTGTCTGGAGGACTAGAGAGAGAAAGAAGGAGGTCTGTACTGAATACCAGAACAGAAGGGCCAGCAAAATGAGTTATGAGGACTGACAACCTCCCCCAATCAAGGGGACACTCGGGAGCTACCCTGTGATGAAGCTGCCATGCAGGCATATGTGGATGCTGAAGTCTCTGATTGCACAGCCAGAGGTGCCTGGTTTGAAACAGAGCAGGGGGTGGCTTCTGCAGGGGAAGCTCCCTTGTCTGCTGCTGCCTACTTGCTTTGGCCCAGCTTCCAGGCCTGGAATCTCCCACCAAGACTCCTCACAGCCCAGGGCCTGGGACTCCCAGGGACCTTTCAGCCTTCTTTCCTGAAGTGTCATCTAAGGGAGGAGGATGAAGTAACTAGGCAGCGACCGCTCTACCTTATTTGGCCTGGCTTTGTCCCTGGGGTAGCGAGGGAGACACATGGACAGCAAATCACCAGACCCAGAAAACTCCATCCACCCTCCAGCAGATTTCCAGGGGCCAGAGACCCCTGACTTACCTTTCCACCAGGCCTTGAAAAAGTCAGAAAACAAAAGATCAAAAACATCTCTGGATGCAAAAGTGAAATCCTGGGTCATGAATATGGTAAGTCATCTTATTAGAATTTGCTGATTGATTGATTATAGACTCGCTAATCTCCTAGATTCAAATGTACCTGAAGAATATATGAAAAGTTGTGAAACTAGTCAAATATTGCAGGACACTTCTGAACTTGTTTTCTTTAAAGTGACTTACCCAACAATTTTTGACTTTAACTTCTGTATGAATATTTAATAAATATCCCATATATTTAATATTTTAAAAATTTTACACCATATCTACAGTACTTTGGTACCTGACTTGTATATTTATGTGACTATTGTTAGAAGTGACTAATTGGGTTTGATTAGCTCCATCATTAATATTCTGTCCATAATTTAACATGCTTCAATAAAATACCCTAAAGCAGTGTAATGATTAGATTTCAGGAATATGTGTTTTGCAATTAAGTTCCTCTTGATTTTGATATGCAGATGAAGAAATGGTGGTCTCATTTAAAAAAAAACTGCCCTTATTAACTCAGCAGTATACTCTGAAGATTAGGTAAGAAATCCAAGATTTTCTCTTTGTATATGCTAGTTAAAATGTATTTCAATCAAGCCTATGTGGGCAAATCAGATTTGATTAGTTTAAGTTCACAGTCATTCTATCTAAATGAATAATGTGTCACCTAACATTGCAAAAATTTGATTAATAGTTTATCAGTTAATTAAAAACGGGGTTTAATTTTTCTTTTTTAGGAAAATGCAAGGTAGATATTCCTTGTGTTCATCATAAATGCAAATTATTTCAGCTTGAATCTATTGTTCCTTTTTTGCTTCTTAGCCAACTGGCAAGAAAAATAAAGCTCTTAGAAATATCTCTGGGAGGAAAGAGTAGTGAAACTTTCTTTGCTCCCACCAGGGGCTGTCACTTGTGTCTTGGCCGCAGAGAGCTCGCTCTTGGGTGGAGCTGGTCCCAAGCCTTAGCTTCTCCAGGCACCTCACCTCCTTGACTCACCCTTCTCTCTTCACTCCCCCTGTGGCCACAAAACTTTTCCAGATGACAACTTTGTCACACTGTTCAGTTTAGCTATCTGTAGGGCAGGAGCCAGGAGACCAGAGGAGCCTCTTTCCCCAGGAACCTGAGACTCCCCAGAGCTGAAGGGGACCACCAGCTTCACTCCCAACCCCCTCAGGACTGGTTGCTCATGTCAGGTAATTAGAACAGCAGGGAGCCTGCTTTGCAGACAGTGGATTCATCACTGAGAGGCTGCTTGGCAGATTGAGCAAAGGGATAGTTCTTCCTGGTGCTGTTGTCGGGTGGCATGGCAAGACAGGGAAGGGAAGGAAGCCTGCCCAGAGCAGGTGAGTGAACAGGTTTGCTGCAGGCAGCCCAACTGCTGGGACCTGGGACTCGGCACAGACCTGGCGTCAGCCCATCTAAGGGAAAGGGGGCTGGGCAATTTATCCACAACTTCTCCTCTCTCTGACTGACCTTAATCGCTGGCTTTCCCACCTGTCCTGCACACAGGCAGAGCAAGCTCCTGCTGCCAGAGCTGGTCCCTAGGAGAGTGCTCATCACTTGCTCGGTTGCATGGAATGGAACAGGGAATGCTGAGGGAGCAGGGGCAGAGCATCCCTGGAGCTGCCCACAGTGGGTCCTGTGCTTATGTGTCAGCCCCTGCCACTCTCCTAAATTCATTCTTCACTTTGGGAGGACCTGCCATCCTCAGTGTTTATCAAGAACAACAATGCTTGTAGGAAACCAACCCTGCCCTGGGCATAAATTGTAGGCACGGTGGCCCAGCTTGTGAACAAGGCCACCCAGTAGCCACCTTCAGTCTTGCATTTCACTGGCAGGAGATTGACACAGATTGTGGGAAGGGTAGTCAGGGAAGGCTTCTCAGGGGAGGTGACCTCGAGTTGCGACTTAAAGGGTGAGAAGCAATCTGGAAGATCTGGGAGACTTTTCCAGGCCTAGAGGAGAGCAAGGGTCAAAGCTCCAGGGCAGGACTAAGTCTGGAGTGTGAGGGTCAAGAGAAAGTCTGTGGCAAGAGAGTGGGGAGCGAAGGATGCAGAGCGGAAGTGACATCGAGAAGGTAGGCAGGGCACGGTCGCTGAGCCGTCCAGCCCTCCATCCCTCGGGGCCACCGCGGAGCTCTCCACACAGAGTGCTGCCGGTTACTCCCAAAGGCCCCGAGTCACCCGGAAACAGCAGGCTCATGGCTCAAACAGTAAATCTCGGGGCATGCTCGAGTTTGACAACCTCCAAGCCAGGCTCAAGGAGTTCTGAGTGTTCAGACCTGTGCTGACAACTCCAGTTCCCTGGGCGTGAATGAGCCCGAGAGACCGTAGCACCCCGGGGTGTTCTGCTGGCCCAGTGCTCCCTTTTTTCACAGAGCCCCTCTGGCCCCATACACAGGAAGACAGGGCTGTGTTGTGGCAAGGACGGAAGCCACGAAACCCCAGCAGGAACTCGGCCAACAGTTGTCACCGATTCAAGCAGGCTGGATTTGGAGCCCAGTCTTAACTTGATCTGACCCACAGCATCTCTGATGTCTGGAAATTTCTGGTGACAATCTTGGTCACCTGCTGCCTGCCTCCTCAAACTGGTATTTCTGCTGTGGCTGTGCTGGAGAGTCAGTCCCGCGTGGGACCTTAATCCTCTGGCTCAGGACCGCTCCAGAAGCAGCCCCTGGCCTGGGTTTAGATTCTGCCCTTGGGCATGCAGGGCACCATGGACATCTGAGACATGCCTGGGCCAAGAAACTGAGTGATGTATGTGCCATTGTTCTGGAGTGGGGGGCGGGACAGCTGCCAGCTTTATGGACTCCCCCTAGGTGACAATCATGCACAGCCAGGGTCGAGAAACCCAAGGGCTGGCGGGGTAGGGGAGTTTTCTGGGAGCAAGGTCTTAGCTCTGCCCTACAGACACCTGTAAGGCAGGCCACGCAGGCCACAAAGAGTCAAAGAGGGAGACAACCGGGAGTGGGTTTTAGAAGCTAGAGCTTCCTGCCACCATAGGAGCCAAGCACTGATGACATTTATAAAACCAAACACCTGCCACTGAATACCAGGGAGAATGGGGACATGCCAAGAGCTGAAACTTTGATTTGTTTAAGCTGCAAGTCACCTCAAACCGTTCTCCACTAGCTCTTGGACAACCCTAGGGCCATCATGGAGGAGGGGATGCATACCAAGGAGGCCAGTCCAGCCACAGGGCCTGGCCACCTCTCCAACACCCGTCCACACGCACCTGTGCAGGGCGCCTGCCTGTCTTCTCGCTGCAGCTGCCGGGGCCAGCCTCTTCGAGCTGTTGTTGTTCAGTCGCCAAGTTGTGTCCTTCACGACCCCATGGGCTGCAGCATACCAGGCTTCCCTGTCCTTCACTACCTCCTGGAGTTTCCCCAAGTTCCCGTCCTCTGAATTGGTGATGCCATCTAACTATCTCATCCTCTGTCACCCTCTTGTCCTTCTGCCTTCAATCTTTGCCAGCAACAGGGTCTTTTTCAATGAGTCAGCTCTTCACATCAGGTGGCCAAAGTATTGGAGCTTCAGCTTCAGCATCAGTCCTTCCAAAGAATATTCAGGGTTGATTTCCTTTAAGATTGACTGGTTTGATCTTGCTTTCCAAGGGACTTTCAAGAGTCTTCTCCAGCACCACAGTTTGAAAGCATCAGTTCTACCACAGAAGGGATGAGAAATGTATTAAGGAAAAAAAAAAAAACTGCAACGAAAAGGAAAAGTCCCCAAAGGGAAGTGCTAGGGTCCAAGGTTGGAGGGTAGGTAGGTGATAGTTCGGAAAGCTATTCTGGAAAGGAAGAACACTCATGTGGTTGTACAGACCAGGGAGTTCTATGAAGAGTAACCACTAGGCTGTTTTCAACTCTGTTCTTTCTCTTCTGCAGGTGCCTTTTTCTTAATTACACCCAGAGAGCAAGGGAAAGTGGATGCCAGCGATATTTATTTTCTGCTCTGAGCCCAGCACAGGTAACTCACCAGGGGCATCTTTCTTAATGAGGGAAGAAAAATGTCAGAACAGCGATCAGCCACGATGCACCCAATGGACTTAAAAATAAGCAAAAATAACATGAACATTCATTTTGCACTAGCTGGCTGTATAGATCATCACCAGATTAGATAAGGAGGATTTCTTTGAGCTGTGGTAAGGTCTTTTACTAGGGATTTCCTCATAAGTGGACATACCTCGTAGAGGGGATATTCGTTCTGGGAGTTATTTTATCCTGTCTAAAACCAGAGCTGAAGTTGGAGGCCCGGGTCCACATTTGTTCCCCTTGGTCCTCCTGCTGTCTGAGGTCTGCATCCCCAGCCCCTCTCTCTGCTACCTCCTCACCCCCCAACCTGGGAGGGCCCCCCTTCTATTTGAGGTTATACTTTTTATGTGTGTTGGGGGGGGGGAGGGGGGACACACAAGTCCCTGCCTGCCACTTAATAATAACAACCCCCTTTGATCGTGCGTCACCCCTAAGCAAATCTGTGAGGTAAGGATTGTTACCCCTCTTTCATAGAAGAGGAAACTGAGGTTTGCATGGGCTTTTCCACTATGCTACACAACCTCCCCATCTGTTCTGTCAAGAGCAGACACTAAATCCCTCACTGCTATTTATATATCCAGGGTCTGGCCTGGAGCCCATGCACAGCGGTGCATTCTGTCAAATGACTGAGTGAAAGGGTGGTGGGGTCCTGCCCCCTTCTGGACCATGTGCTCTGAGCACTGGCATCCAACGGCATTCATGCAGGCTGGGCACACAGTAGGCGCTCTCAGAAAGGGCTGCGTGGTGGCTAGAGGTGGTACAAGGAGCAGGGAGCTCCTCTTCAATAATTCCAGGAGAAAGCAGCAAGAGGGATGAGAAGAAGCGGATGAGGAAGTCATTGAAGTAATAAAAGGAAAGATGCTGATTGGCCTCATTTAGTGGAGTTCTGAGAAGGCAGAGAAGGGGATCGCATGAAGCGCGTCTCCAGGGCCTGACTGCTCCCCTCCTCTTGCTGGCACAGGCCACAGTGGAAGGAGCTGTTGGGTCCCCCTGTAAGTGGATCATGTGGGAAATGTGCCCGGTACCCAACCTACCCTCCCCCTTCTCAGAACTGAAAGTAGGGAGGATATATCTAGAGGAAAGCAAAGAGATGAGTCAGTGAGAGATACAGATGGTGAGACAGCAAGAGAGAAATGAGGGCCAGGACAAGGAGAGGCAGGAGGGGGCTAGCAGGGTGGAGAGGCCCCAAGAAAGGGACCTCCCTTTCTTCAAGCTTAGGGTCTCCCTTCTGCCCTGTAGACCCTTCATCACCCTCCCCTCTCTGCCCTGCGCACCTCCCCACACAGGCTCCCCCATATGAACACATGGGACACATCACTGCCTGCTGGATGGGTTTGAGCCTGGGTGAGGGTGGTGCCCAGTCGGAGCCTGGGGGCAGAGGAGAGTGCTTGGGTTGGCCACTCCCCAGGCTCCCCCTCCTGAAGTCATCACACCTGTCACATCAGCTCTCTGCACGGCCACCTCAGCATCCAGGGTCAGTAAATCCTCCTCCCCCAGACCCGAGTGCTGACCCTCCTGCCCAGGTTCACGACCCCTGAGTGATCCAGGTAAGCATGCCACATGCTCCTTGCGGATCCTGGCTGCTTCACAGGTCTCCTGGGCTTCTAACTTCAAGAGGAAAACAGACCCATCTGTGGAGGAGAAAGGGCTTCCCTGGTGGCTCAGTCGGTAAAGAATCCGCCTGCAATGGGGGAGACCTGGTTCAATCCCTGGGTTGGGAAGATCCCCTGGAGGAGGACATGGAAACTCACTCCAGTATTCTTGCCTGGAGAGTCTCCAAGGACAGAGGAGCCTGGCAGGCTGCAGTTCCCGGGGTCACAAAGAATCGGACACCACTAACAGCTAAGCACAGCACAGTGGAGGAGAAAGGCCTCCTCCAGGTGCCCATGCCTGGCTGTTTCACCAATGTGTCCCCACACTGTGATGCCACTGTCCCAAGCAGACAAACCTCAGGATACATAATGAAGCCTCCCCTGACTGTGCATGCCAGTGTCCAGACTCTGTGATCTATTTTTAGAATGTAGGACAAGTTTCTCCCAGAATAGACAAGATGCGCTAATCCAGGAAGGAGGCCTGGGAGACAAGAAGACAACGACTCTAGATATGAATTAGTCGTGAGTATATTATTTAAAGAAATGTTGAACAGCTAGGCAAATATTTGATACCTTTGAATTGGAGCCGGTGTTTTCACAGGCAGAATGGCAGCGGCTGCTTGAGATGCCCCCTCCCTGCTGGTGTACCTGGCTGTCACGCCGTTCTTTAGGCACCCCCTTGCTGCTCTCTGGGAAGTAATTAAAGCTGTGTGCCTCCTCGAACCATGTGTAAGACATGACATGTGCACACACACACCGGACCCAAGTCTCAGGGACTGTGCCTGGTGCACAAATGAACACAAGATGCTTTTTCTTTTTTAAGGAGAATTTGCTTTCCTTAAGTATTCCATCATATTACCGCAAGGGTGAGGTATCTGCTTTAGTGTGGCCTCTTTTGGAAGGGGTCAGAGAGCATGACCCCTAATTTAGACCCACTGGTCTGTGGTTCCCAGAAAAGGCACCGAGATTCTCTTAGTTCAGAAAACAGGTCCTGTCTCCAAGGTGCAAGCCCCCAGGCAGAGCCTCCAGGTTTGGGCAGCAGCTGGGAGAATCTTTTCATTCTGGCAGAGAATGGAGAATCCGCCTCTGGGAGCTCACAGGTGGAAGGCTCAGAAGGCCAGAGACGTCAGGCGCACCTGTCCACAGAGAGGTGGAGTCATCTTCGCGCCAGTTACCAGGAGTGGAAGCCAGCACTGGCATCTCCACTTTACAGATGGAGAAACAGAAAATTCATGGTATGGCCAAGGTTTCACACTGGCGAGTGGCAGAATGACGTAAAGAGCCTGTGTGTGAGAAGCGGTTTGGGGTTTTATGAGCCACAGCTATGGGTCTGGGGCTTGACATGGGTCTGCCAAGAAGGCAATCCAAAGCCTTCTCGAGGTCCGTAATTCTTTCAGCCCCACTTTACAGATGAGAAAACGCTGTTGAGAGAGTAAAGGGCCCCTGTGAGGCGGGCCAAAGCTCCAGTCAGGTGCGGGCATCAAAGTCCAGGCGCCGACCACTGCACACACTGCCTCTCTTGGGATGCCAGCCATTCCCGTTCTGCTTGGGGAATCGGAGCCGCGCCGGGGCAGAGGCGTGGGGCTTCTTGGGTGTGTTTTGCTTCGAGAGGCCCCTGATGGGGGTGTTCCTGACCCTGCCTCCCCGCTCCGCTCCGCAGCTACCCAGACGCCGCCACCAGATGGCAGCAGACGCTTTGCGATCGCGCCGCCGGCAGGGAGCGCAAGGCCGGGCCAGGGCGCAGGCCCGCGGAGGCCACCTGCGGCGCGCCCCCGGGGAGCAGGGCGGTCTCTTCCCGCCGCCCGCCAGGCCTGAGCCGTCCGCGACCCTTAGCTCAGGAGTTGGCCCCGACCCCCTGCCCGGTCCCCGGGCAGCCGTCTCCCACGGTTCAGGCGCGGTCGTGCTGGTTGGCTTGGTCCAAGCTGGGGAAGCCGGAGGAGCAAGCCACTCCTACGAGGAGGGCACCGGGGCGGGCGGTGGACAGAAGGCTGGAGGACAGGCCCGGCTTGCAGCCGTCCCTCGGCCGGCCGGTTCACACCGCTTGCTCTGCTGCAGCCCGGACCCTGTGGAAGGGAGCTGTCACTCCGTTTGACCCCCGAGGAAACTGTGGCTGGGACAAGACTGGGGCCTGGCTGAGGGCGCACTGGTGGTGGTTAGCAGAGTGGAGCCCTGCCCCGGATCTCCGCTCCAAGGCCCAAGCTGGTCTCCACATCGACGGCGCCCAGAGCCTGGAGATGAACTAGAAATGATGCATGGAGCCGTTTGGTCAAGGGTGGGTGCAGGACCCCCGGGGCAAGCCGCAGGCACTTTCTGAGCCCGCCCGAGGCCGCGTGCAGCGGGGTGGAGTGGCGGCAAACCCAGGGAGGGCCTGGAGAGCAGTAGGGGTTTGCCCTGTGAGCCATGTGCGCTGGCGCAGAAGGGCCATGAGCTGGGAGCCAGCATCCTCTGCGCCAGAGAGGGGTTCCGATTAGGGGCGCTTGGCCCTCTAGGCGGACCCTGGACCCCTCAGATGAGAAATCAGCCGGGAGGAGCCGCCGCATTCCGAGCTGAAAGAGAGCCAGGAGGCTGGCACTTGCTGAAACCTTTTAAAGAAGCTGGAGATAGTGTCTCACAGTGAAAGTTGTGAAAGCCATTCATAAGAAAGACCTCGGACCGAGCCATGGAAAGCTCACCTGGCTGCGCGTACTTGTGTCCCAGCACTAGGCCTGCACGCGGAAGGAGTGGGGGTGCTAAAAAGTAAATAAAATCTAAGAGATTTTGCTAGGGTCTTAAGACTCCAGATAAATATACTAAAATCAATGGTTTTCTCTATGCCTACTATAAATGGTTAGAAATAGAAACGGGACATGGACAATGCTCACAAGATCAAGAAAACCACCAAGAAAAAAGTTAACAAGGGAAGTTCAGCATTTATAACAAGACAACTCTTAGATATTATTAAAAGAAAAGTAAAGGAATTATTTGTAAGACATACCACGTTTCTACATAGGAAGATTTAATATAATAAAACATTAATTCTTCCCAGAATTGTATTTCACAGTAATTGGAATTACACTGGTCTCTTCTGTCTTTTCTGCCATTAAAGTGGTATCATCTTCATATCTGAGGTTGCTGATATTTCTCCAGGCAATCTTGATTCCAGCTTGTGAGTCATCCAACCCAGCATTTCCTATGATGTACTCTGCATATAAGTTAAATAAGCAGGGTTACAATATACAGCCTTGACGTACTCCTTTCCCAATTTTGAGCCAGTCTCTTGTTCCATATCCAATTCTAATTGTTGCTTCTTGCCCTGCATACAGGTTTCTCAGGAAATGGGTAAGGTGGTCTAGTATTCCCATCTCTTCAAAAATATTTCACAGTTTGTTGTGATCCACACAGTCAAAGGCTTTAACATAGTCAGTGAAGCAGTAGTTTTTTTGTTTTTTGTTTTAATATCCTTGCTTTAAAGGCAGAAACTGAAGAGGAACTAAAGAGCCTCTTGATGAAGGTGAAAGACAAGAGTGAAAAAGCTGGCTTAAAACTCAACATTCAAAAAACTAAGATCATGGCATCCCACCCCATCACTTCATGCCATATAGACGAGGAAACATGGAAACAGTGACAGACTTTATTTTCTTGGGCTCCAAAATCACTGCAGATGGTGACTGCAGCCATGAAATTTAAAAAATGCTTGCTTCTTGGAAGAAAAGTTTTGACAACCCTAGACAGTATATTAATAAGCAGAGACATTACTTTGCTGACAAAGATCCCATATAGTCAAAGCTATGGTTTTTTCGGTAGTTATGTATGGATGTGAGAGTTGCACTATAAAGAAGACTGAGCAGTGAAGAATTGAGGCTTTCAAACCGTGGTGTTGGAGAAGACTCTTGAGAGTCCCTTGGACAGCAAGGAGATCAAACCAGTCAATCCTAAAGGAAGTCAACCCTGAATACTCTTTGGAAGGACTGGTGTTGAAGCTGAAGCTCCAATACTTTGGCCACCTGATGCAAAGAGCCGACTCATTGGAAAAGACCCTGATACTGGGAAAGATTGTGGACAAGAGGAGAAGGAGGCAACAGAGGATGAGATGGTTGGATGGCATCACTAACTCAATGGACGTGTGTTTGAGCAAACTCCAGGAGATGGTGAAGGACAGGGAAGCCTGGCATGCTGCAGTTTCATGGGGTTGCAAGAAGTCGGATACAATTTAGCGACTGAACAACGGTAACAATCTCTGTCTTTTATGTATGCCATTTGTTTCATTTTCTTCTCAGAAACAGTGTGGAAAATAAACCACCTCCTAAGGGCAGTAGTTTTGTTGCTACAGCTCTTCCCTGATTCTTAGTTGGTTTAGATTTTTTTCTATTGTTGGTAGTCTATCTTTTTCTAGAAGTTATCAATTTTCCTCTAGATTATAAAGTTTACTGCCATAAATGTGTATAGCATGGGGTCTGTGCTTGTAACTACTGTTTCATTTCTAATATTTTTGGCTTTTTTTTTTTTTTCTTTTTTTAAATCAGATTTGAAGGGAGTCTATTTATTTGGGTATTTTTAAGACTCACTTTTGGGTTTACCTTTATATCATTTTCCATTTTCTATCTCATTATTTGCAACTTTTACTTTATTAATTCCTTCCTGCAATGCACGTGTGTATGGCATAGCCTTTTTCTAATTCATAAACTGAATACTTAAATGAGTTTTTTTCACTTTATTATTAATATTAAAATATTTTATTTACTGTAAAATTTCCTCTGATTTTTCTCCTGTCCTTAAATTTCGATGTGAAATGTTCTCCTCAATTCCTTTTTTTGATCCAGTTAATTCAGGAGAGATTGTTTAATTTCCAAACAGTACAAGCTTGTTTTCCTCAGTGATTTTTTTTTGAAGGGTTTTAAAAAATATTATTGCTTTCTGTATTCACTAGGATATGATCAGAGAATGTGATGTGTAAAATCCTGATTTCATTGAGATTGCCTAAGGTTTTGCTTGTGGGCAAGAACATGCTTTATGTTTGGGGCTATCCAGGAGACATAAGAGGACAGTGTACAGTCTCCATTTATAGAGTAAAATCTATAACAATTAACTGTATTATTCAAATATTCTATATCTTTATCTACTCAGATCTACCACTTTCTGGAAGAGATACAGGATATCATTATTCAAGAACAAGTGAACAAGGGAAAAAAGAAAAAAACATTTTGAAGTTAATCCACTTAAGGAAAGGCAAAATTTCATGCAAAAAGTAAAAAAAGGTTTTATTGGAACTATATGGTGAGAAATGAAGCAAAATATTCTGAAAAAAGTTTATCCAATATTTACTAAAATTTAGGTTATAATTGTGCTCAGTCCCTCAGTTGTGTCTCATGCTTCGTGACCCCATGGAAACCTGACAGGCTTATCTGTCCCTGGAATTCTCCAGGCAAGGATACTGGAGTGGGTTGCTCTTTCCTCCTCCAAGGGATCTTCCTGACCCAGGGATCAAATCCGGGGCTCCTGCCAGATCTGAATTTGAGGCAGATTCTTTACTGCTGAGCCACCAAGGAAGCCTAGTAAGGTTATAGTTGCAAGGGTGTAATTATGTTTGAGAACAAACAAATATAAATCTAGTGTACTTTTCCATATGTGTATTATACTTAAGTGAAAAGTTTGCTTAAAAACAGTAAATCTATTGTTGACTTTTTGGAAGTATTGTTCAGTTGCCAAGTCGTATCTGACTCTTTGCAACTCTATGGATTGCAGCATGCCATGCTCCCCTGTCTTACACCGTCTCCTGGAGTTTGCTCAAACTCGTGTCCATTGAGTCAGTGATGCTATCCAACCATCTCATGCTCTGTTGCTTTCTTCTCCTGCCCTCAATCTCTCTCAGCATCAGGGTCTCTTCCAATGAGTTGGCTCTTTGCATCACGTGGCCAAAGTACTGGAACTTCAGCTTCAGCATCAGTCTTTCCAATGAATATTGAGGGTTGATTTCCATTAGCATTAACTGGTTTGATCTCCTTGCTGTTCAAGGGACTCTCAAGAGTCTTCTCCAGCACCACAATTTGAAAGCATCAATTCATCGGTACTCAGCTTTCCTTGTGGTCCAACTCTCACATCATACATGACTACAGGAAAAACCATAGCTTTGACTGTGGACTATGCTTTTTAATACACTGTCCAGGTTTGTTATAGCTTTGGAAGTATAAAGTTTCCAATAAAATTGTGTGATAGCATGACAGGAAGTGCTTCATGTTTGACTTTTGCAATACTGCTATGTTTTAGAAAAGGTGGCTTGAGCTATCATTCGCAGGGCTTCCCTTAATGTGTTGCTATTTGTATCCGTAAGAATTGCACTTGACAGAAACCCAATTTAGCAATTTAAACAAGCTAAGAGTTTATTTTTCTCATAGGACAGAAGCACCAAGGCAAATAGTGAGTCTGGGGCCCCACTGCCCACAGGGAACATCACAGACATGACTCCTCTGACTTCTTGTTCCGGCGCAAGTGGCTAGAGCACCTCCGTGCATCATATCCATGTCCCAACTCAAAAAAGGGGGTGGAACTCAGCAAAAATGTTCACGTCAGGTTAGTCTATTCCTTACTTATCAGGAAAACAATAACTTTCCACAGACACCCCACAAGCAGACTTTTATATCTCATTGTCCAAAATGTCATCACATGGCTACTCCTAGCTGCAAAGGAGTCTGAGATGTGAAACTTTTTAAACTGAGCACATCATCACCTTGAACAGAATTGGGTGCTGTCAGTGAGAAGGGAATAACTATTGGCTGGCAATTAACAGTTCTGTCACAATAATTAAATATTTCAATCTTCTGAAATACCTTTTTTAATTTTTGGCAAATTAATGCTCTTAGTCAGTGGTTCTGTATGTGATTCTAGCAATTCTCCAATGTCACTTTTAAAAAACAAAATCCAAATTTATTATTTTAAAAAGCCAATTAAAATTATATATATTTATCCTATTTCATAAAGTCTACTTAAAAAAATTTATAGTTTCACTTTGCAATTGACTTGCATTATATTCTATTAAAGGACATTTTTATGGCCACAAAAATGTTGATGCATTTGTCTAGGATAGATGCTAACTGCAAACTGAAAGGAGTGTTTGAATGGAGATTAATTTTATAAAAGCTTGGTCCATTGGTACCTAGATTCAAATCATGACTTAATCTCATATTATGTGTGAAAATTTGGGCAAATTATTCAACCATTCTGTGCCTCTGTGTTTTTATTTGCAACATGGAGATTATTTATCAGGTATCTATTTCTTTAAAAGAAACCAGTCCAAAAAATTTGTAAACAACAACCATTTCCTTTTCTCATGATTCTTTTGGTCAGCAGTTTGGGCTGGGCTTAGCTGGGTGTTTCTTCTGCTGTACTTCCATGGGGTTATTCATGCAGCTCCAGTCAGCTGGTAATTCAGCTGGGTCTGTTTGTTATAAGATGGACTCACTCACATGTCTGGTGATTAGCACTTGGCCACAAGTCCTTGACAGGCTAGTCTACTTCTATATGATAGTGGAAGTTTTCCAAAAGAGAAAGAGTAGAAACTGCAAAGTCTTTTGACACCCAGCTCAGAAACCACACACACAAAAAGCTTCTGCAACATTCTACAGGCAAAGCAGATTTGCCAGACCATATTCAATGAAGAGAAATAGACTCTTCCTCTTAAAAGGCAGAATAGGAGACCCATACTCCAAGGGTTGTGTGTACAGAGTGGGGAGGATTATTATAGCCATTGTGACAAACAGGTAGCAATAATCAGGACGTTCCCAGGTGGCTCAGTGATAAAGAACATGCCTGTCAATGCAGGAGACATGGATTGACATGCGTTTGATTCCTGGGTCCAGGAGATTCCCTAGAGGAGGAAATGGCAACCGATTCCAGTATTCTTGCCTGGGAGATCTCACAGACAGAGGAGCCTGGCGGGCTATAGTCCATGGGGTAGCAGAGAGTCAGAGGACACAACTGAGTGACTGAGCATGTAGTTTGTGGGAAGGGTTAATACATGCAAAGTACTTAGACCTTTAGCTGGCCTACAGTAAGTGCTCAATGTCTGTTGCTTTTTATTAGTAGTAGTTTTTTGGTATTGTGTTTTATATGTCTTATATAAATAATATCTACTTGGATTTTATTCTTCCCAACTTGACAGGAAAATTCATAATTTATTGTGATAGACATAAATTTGGTTTAAATTCTTCAAATATATGTATGTATATATATTAACTTCTTCAAATATTATATATGTTATGTATGTATGTATGTATATGTGTGTGTGTGTATATATATATATATATACAAACTACCTGGAGAAGGAAATGGCAACCCACTACAGTAATCTTGCCTGGAGAATTCCATGGACAGAGGAGCCTGGCAGGCTTGCAGTCCATGGGACTGTGAAGAGTCAGGCATGACTGAGCAACTATCATTCACATACACACACATGCTTGCAGGAGGGGAGTGATGATAGGAGGAACTCAGGGAGGACTTCCTGGAGGAGATAATGAACTGAATTCTAAAGCGTGAGTATATTAGTTTCCTAGGGCTGGCATAACAAATTATCACAAACATAGCAGCTGAAAACAAAATCAACAGTTTTAGCGGCTAGAAGTCCAAAAATCAAGCAAGACCAGGTGTGCTCTAAAGGCTCTAGGGGATATTTTTTCCTAGTCTCTTCTACCTTTTGGTGGCCCCAGGCATTCCTTGGTTTGTGGCAGCACAGCTCCAACCTTCACCTCCCTCTTCCCTGGGCTGTCTTTGTTTCTCTGCTCCTCTTCGAAAAAGACACTTGTTATCAACTCTAGGGCCTACCTGGAAAATCCAGGTGGCTCTCATTTCAAGATCCTAAATTAATTGTATGTGCAAAGACCCTTTTTCCAAACAAGACCACATTCTCAGGCTCCAGAAGGATCTGTTTTAGGGGAGAGACCATTCAACCCACTATAATGAGTAAGAGATAGCCAAGCAACGACAGATGGGAAGAATTCTCTCAGTAAGGAGATTGGCACAAAGGCATGACATGGCTTTCTGATCTGGGGAAGCCACAATGTACTCTAACTAGATCATGAATTGTGAGGAGGAGGAATGTGGTAGAAAATGAGTGGAGAGGCAGTCTTGAAGGACAGACTTGGCACCAAGAAGTTTAAATTGTATCACAGTGGTTCAGGTAAAGATGCTGAAGTCCTGAATGAGGGTTGTAGATGGGATGAGCATGTCTGAGACAGGAAATCAACGAGGCTTGGGGAAAAGTTTTATATGGTGGAAAAAAGCAGGGATGGTTGCTGGATTGATTTCTGGTTTGGGAATTGACTAGATGGTGATCTCATTAACTGAATTAGCAATAAGAAGGAAGATAGTCATTTGGGGGTATGTATATGAGACCAAAAGATAGAGGAGATTTATTTAATGTTGGACATATCAGTTTTTAAATTCATATGGACACCCCATAAGTGAATGCCCAAATAAGAGTTGAAATATGAAACCGACAGTCAGAGATTAAAAGGCCGGTATAAGTCTTCAGGGACTCATAGCCAACGACCATGGATGAAATCACTTAAGAAGAGCTTAAAGGAGAAGGGCAGGGGACCAAGGACAGAATCCTGGTGGGTGCTGATGGGTAAAGACTGGGTGAAGGACATCAACCAGAAAAAGTTCATCAGAAAGTTGGGAGGAAAGCTCAGGACTTTAAGGAGGAAATGCTCAGCTGAATCTGCTGTAGGAGAGATCCAGAAAATGCCTCAAGGACTCAGAAGGTACCCTGGGATTGGACATGGAGGTCATCATCAAACTCTGCAAGTTTCTGAAGAGTAGTAGAAACAGAAAGATGGGCTTAGATTCTTTCCCTGACCTGAACTATGAAGATGTGAGTGCTTCTTAGATGATGAATTCAAACTGCATGCTAGAAAAGTCAGTCCTCCTGGTAAACTACCAGCTGGAATCGATAGGTATATCTTGTAAAATGTAGATCTGCAAGGCTCCAGCCACCGGTACTTGCAGGGGGGCAATGGTGGCCTGGCCTGCTCTTCTTTATCATATGCTAATAATGGGCAACACACAGAAAACATCCTTCATCTCCAAGAAACTGTCCTCTTATAGGCACTAAGTGCTTTGCAGATCTTTGATCATTTAACCCCTACAACAATGAGATGAGTATTGTGTTTATTTTACAGAAAAGAGAATGGAGGCTTGAGGAATTTAAGGACACTCAACTCAAGAGCACATAACCACTACATGGTAGAGCTGAATAAAAGCTGAGGCTGATCTAACCCCAAAACCTGCCCTTTCCAGCAGGATGCCGGTCAGTGCTATGGCTTTCATCCTATTGAGGTTAGAAGTCCTGAGAGAGAGTTCTAGCCAAGAAACGCATTCCACCTTCAACAATCAAATGTAGCTGCTCCACTGTAAAGCAGGGAGGTCAGTTCTCAACATGTTCAATAGCCTTGTAGATTCTCCCTCTTATGGCCCCCAAAGGTGCAAGTTACAGTCATCATATATTTGAAATCAATTCTCTCATTTTTTTAAAGAATGTAATATACATTCTGAGTAGAAAGATATACCATGTTTTTGAATGAATATATCTAACATGAAACATAAAATATCCTAAATTAATAAATGAATTTCATGAAATTCAAAATCATTTCAGAATTTTCTGTTTATATGATTTTTAATTTGAGTAAAACAAAATACTCTAGACATTAATGGAAAACAGAAATCTGAGAAAAACCTATAAAATGTGAAATAGAACACCTTTGAGGGGCTTGGACAGTGAAGTTGTCTTAGGAACTAGAAAAACTATTGTGTCACACTAATATAGTTTACATAGGAATACACAAATTTATACAACAAAGAAGATAAACCAGAAAATGGCTTAAAGGCTTAAACATAAGCATGACACCATAAAACTCCTAGAAGAGAGCATATATAAAACATTCTCTGACATAAATCTCACCAACATTTTCCTAGGTCAGTCTCCCAAAGTAATAGAAATAAAAACAAAAGTAAACAATTGGGACCCATCAAACTTACAAACTTCTGAAAAGCAAAGGAAACCACCAAAATAATGAAAAGACAATGTACAGAATGGAAGAAGATATTTACAAATGATGTAACAGACAAGGGCTTAATCTTCAAACAGTTCATGCAGCTCAACAACAAAAAATATACCATCGAGTTGAAAATTGAGCAGACCTTAATAGATATTTGTCCAAAGAAGACAAATGGCCAGTAGGCATGTGAAAAGATGCTCAACATCACTAATTATTAGAGAAATGTAAATCAAAACTACAATGAAGTATCACATCACATTGGTCAGAATGGCTATCATTAAGAAGTCTACAGATAACAAATGCTGGAGAGGGTGTGGAGAAAAAGGAACTCTCCTACATTGTCGGTGGGAATGTAATTTGGTATAGCTGCTATGGAAAACAGTATGGAGTTTCCTCAAAAAACTAAAAATAGAATTGCCATATGATCCAACAATCCCATTCCTGGACATATGTACAGACAAAATTATAATTCAAAAAGATACATGCACCCCTATGTCCATAGCAGCTTTATTCACAATAGCCAAGTCATAGAGATAACATAAATGTCCATTGACAGATAAATGCACAAAGAAGATGTGGTACATATATGCAATGGAATACTGAGCTCAGTCATCAAAAGAATAAAAGAATCTCATTTGAAGCAACATAGGGATTATCATACTAAGTGAGGTAAGTCAGAAAGAGAAAAACAAATATCATACGACATTCACTTATATGTGCAACCTAAAATATGGCACAAATGAACCTATCCACAAAACAAAAATAGACTCACAGACACAGAGAACAGACTTTCGGTTGCCAAGGGGGAGAGGGGGAGAGAGGGAAGGACTGGGAGTGTGAGCTTAGCTGATGTAAACTAGTATATATAGGACAGATAAACAACAAAGTCCTTCTGTATACCTATATTAAACATCCTGTGATAAACTGTAGTGAAAAGGAATATAAAAAAAGA
Organism: Dama dama; assembly: GCF_033118175.1. Classification (NCBI taxonomy): domain Eukaryota; kingdom Metazoa; phylum Chordata; class Mammalia; order Artiodactyla; family Cervidae; genus Dama; species Dama dama. The sequence continues at coordinate 45,426,399 of NC_083684.1, read as the reverse complement.
ATGTGAAAAAAGGAAAACAAACCAGAAATAGATCCTAATATGATAATCTAATATATAATAAAGTTGGTGTTTGAGTCACTGTAATAGAATGAAATATGAAATGGTGCTACTGTTTCTGTATCTCTGTCAGAAAGAAATCAAATGTGACATTTCAAATTATATTACAAAGTAATCAAAACAGTATGGTATCAGCATAAAGAATAGAAAACCCAGAAATAAACTGACACATATATGGTCAATTAGCCTACTACCAAAGAGCCAAGGATATACAATGGGAAAAGACATTCTCTTCAGTAAATGGTACTGGGAAAACTGGACAATTCTTTTAAATACTCACAATTACATTTCTGAGTATTTATCCGAAGAAAATGAAAATATTAACTCAAAAAGATATCTGTGCCCCATGTTCATTGCAGCTCTTTACAGTAGCCAAGATATGGAAACAGTGTGTCCATCAGTGGATGAATAGATAAAGAACAAGGATATTCTGCTATTTGTACAGTTGTAACTTGGATGGACATTGAAGGCATTTTGCTAAGTGAAATGAGTTAGACAGGGACCTGTATGGTAAGGGTGCAATCCTCTATTGAAACAAAGATCTCTTTATATATAACCTTTGATTATTATTTTTCTATAAATCTACTTAATATTTTTTCCTAGACAAAATAACTTTTATGTAATGAAATGTGATTATCTTTTTTGTATGGTTTTGGTTGATAAAGTATGGTAAAGTATGCCTAATTTTACCCTAGATTGCACATGAATTCTTTGCACCATAAAGAACTGAATTTTAATAGGTTGAATAGATAACTAGTAGGAAGTTGCTATATAACACGGGGAGCTCAACCTAGTGTTCTGTGACAACCCATCTGTAGGAAGGGATGGGGGATGGGATGGAGGTTCAAGAGGGAGGGGGCATGTATATACTTATGGCTGTTTCGTGTTGTAAGGCAGAAACCAACACAGCATTGTAAAACAATTATCCTCCAAATAAAAATTAAAAAAAGAATTTACCTCTAAGTATCATGTAATTTAGAGGTCTAATTGCATTTTCTTCAATTTTGTAATGTATTTACTGGTTTTATTCATTTTTCCTGTGTTCACTACATTACTGTCATTTTGCTGCTTGCTCAGATTCCTCATCATTCCTTTCTCCTATTAATTTGGAAATTCCATGATACTTTTCACTCCAATTAATTGCTTCCTTCCCATCCCTAATAATCATAGAAAGCAGTATTTTTTTTATAGATTGTAATAGTATTTATTGCTGTGTAACAAATTACCACAAAACCTAGCAGTTTAAAACAATAAACATCGATTATCTCACAGTTCTGAAGGTCAAGAGTCCAGGGGCAACTTAGCTGGGTGGTCCTGACTCATCTCTCAGGAAGCCGATGAAAGCCCTTGGTCATCCCTCCTTCTTTCTTCCTTCCGTTGTTCTCCACTCCTCTTCCACTTCCAGCGTCTGGATTTTGCTGATCTTATTCTGAATTAAATTCCAAGTTATCATTTGGTTTTCCTTGCTGTGCCCCGGTCCATCTCTCCATCAGCTTTGTCAGATGTGATACAAGATGTAGTGTACTCTGGAGCCTTGTGACATTGCCCTGATACAGTGATACTTTGTGTGGACATAGGCTTCTTGGGTTATTGTCCTTGCCCTCAAGAGTCTGAAACCAATGGTGCGATTGGGTGGCAGAGCATCAATAAGAAAGCCAATACTACCCTAATTTTTCTTTCCTTTGTGAGTAGCCCTCCTTTTTGTCTGGAAGTTTATTATTCAGGAATTACATCAGGGTCTAAGTTTATGTCTTTTAAATTAATCTTTCCTGGAACTTTATAAGCCCTTTTAATCAAGGCTTCTCTTCAGCTCAGAAAGAGTTCTTTAATTAATTGTTCAGTTATTGTTTTCCTTTTATATGTTCTTTTCTTTTCTTTTTCTGAAACCCCTCTCCTTTGAACGTTAGATTGCCTGGATTTGTCCTCCAAATCTCTTTCTTGTTTTACACTGAGATGAACTTTACTTCCACTTGAACTCCAAGGATAATGACTTATTTTTCAGCAGTGATCACCCTTTTTCTGAGCTCATCAGTTGAATATTTAAACTGAGAAGCCATTTTATCTTTTTAGTTACAAATAGTCCTTTCCTACCCCCATGCCACCCCCAGTTCATTTTTTTAAAATTTATTTATTTTAATTGGAGGCTAATCACTTTACAATATTGTGATAGTTTTTGCCATGCATTGACATGAATCAGCCTCAGGTGCACATGTGTCCCCCCATCCTCAACTCCTCTCCCACATTTCTCACCCCATCCCTCTGGATTGTCCCAGAACACCAGCTTTGACTGCCCTGCTTCATGCATTGAACTTGCACTGGTGATATAGTTTACATATGGTAATATACATGGTTCAGTGCTAGTCTCTCAAATCATCCCACGCTTGCCTTCTCCCACATAATCCAAAAGTCTATTCTTTACATCTGTGTCTCTTTTACTGTCTTGCATATAGGGTTGTCATTGCCATCTTTCTAAATTCCATATATATATATATATGTGTGTCAATATACCATATTGGTGTTTCTCTTTCTGACTTACTTCACTGTGTATAATAGGCTCCAGTTCCATCCACCCTATTAGCACTGACTCAAATGCATTCTTTTTTAATAGCTGAGTAATATTCCAGATGGTAACTGCAGCCATGAAATTAAAAGACACTTACTCCTTGGAAGGAAAGTTATGACCAACCTAGATAGCATATTAAAAAGCAGAGACATTACTTTGCCAACAAAGGTCTGTCTAGTCAAGGATTTGGTTTTTCCAGTAGTCATGTATGGATGTGAGAGTTGGACTAAAATGAAAGCTGAGTGCAGAAGAATTGATGCTTTTGAACTGTGGTGTTGGAGAAGACTCTTAAGAGTCCCTTGGACTGCAAGGAGATCCAACCAGTCCATCCTAAAGGAAATCAGTCCTGAATGTTCGTTGGAAGGACTGATGCTAAAGCTGAAACTCCAATACTTTGGCCACCTGATGTGAAGAGCTGACTCATTTGAAAAGACCTTAATGCTGGTAAAGATTTAAGGCAGGAGGAGAAGGGGACAACAGAGGATGAGATGATTGGATGGCACCACTGACTCAATGGACCTGAGTTTGAGTAAACTCCGGGAGTTGGTGATGGACAGGGAGGCCTGGCGTACTGCAATCCATGGGGTCACAAAGAGTTGGACACGACTGAGCGACTGAACTGAACTGAACTGAATATTCCAGTGTGTATATGTACCACAACTTCCTTATTCATTTGTCTGCTGATGGACATCTAGATTGCTTCCATGTCCTAGCTATCCCAGTTCATCTTCTTAAGGACTCTCACTTTTTGGTTGACATTCTCCTTCCCCCTCAATAGGAATGCTATCCTGGTTTCTCAGTGTGGGCATCCTCCCTGAGGTCCTTCCCTTCTCACAGATGTGAAAGTCACTCAGTCGTGTCTGACCCTTTGATGACCCCATGGACTATACAGTCCATGGAATTTTCCAGGCCAGAATACCGGAGTGGGTAGCCTTTGCCTTCTCCAGGGGATCTTCCCAACCCAGGGATCAAACCAGGGTCTCCTGCTTTGCCAGGGGATTCTCTACCAACTGAGCTATCAGGGAAGCCTCTCATAGATGGGTGCTCATTTTCCTGTCTCTTCAGGGCTGGGGGTTCCCTGGACACTGACAAAGATTCTCTCCTCAACCAATCTCAGCTCAGGCTCCCCTGAACTCTTTTTCAACTAGACTTCGGCTTTTGGACTTTGGTGTTTGCCTCTGCGTTGTCCTATTTTAGCAAGAATCCTGCTGAGTCAGTTTAGCCAGAACCCCCACCTTTGATATCTGATCACCCTCGAAATCTGGTTCCTCATCCTCTGTCATCCCCCAGGTGATGTCTAGTCATCCTGGCCTGCCTTCAGCAAGAATCCTGTTGGGTTGGTTTAGCCCAAATCCCCCTCACCCTTGATGTTTGCTTAGTAATTTTCCATCCACTGACCTCCTCACCCTGCTCCGTGGCTATCAATTCCCATATTTTCTCATTGCATTCGGAGTAGAGGCCTGTCTATCTCCTCCAGTTCAAGAGCCCAGTGCAGTCGTCCCTGCATCTATCTCAAGGCTCACCCCCGCCTTGAGTAAAATCTGCCTTATCATCTTCAATAATCACATGCATTAATTTTCTCTTTAACAACATCTGGGCAGGGCAGGCTGCTGACATCTTTTGGGCAGTGACGAGCCTGCCTGTAGTTTCAGCCCCCAGTGGGCAGCTTTGTGTGAACTGGTACTTTGGTATCCTTCTGTCAGTGCTGGCCATGTCCTCCCAAGCCTCGCAGATACCCAGCCCACTAGGTTTCTGGAGGACAGCAAAGATACCCAGACTGCCAGTGTCCCATTTAGAGGAGTTGGGAGGGACTCGGGTCAGGGAGGGCCAGCAGTGTCAGCCTGCTTCCTCATGATCCACTGCAAGCTGGCCTTGCTCAGAGCTCTGGGGGTGGGGGTTACTTGGGAGGGGGAGGTTAGGTAGAAAGGGCAGGACCCCGCCTTTGAGTATGTCCTGGGATGTAGCCAAGAGGTAACCGGGAATCCAGGCTGGAAAGATGACCTGAGGACCTGGGTATCTTAGAATTGCCTGGGGATCTTCTAATTTAGGTTAAACCCCAGGCTGTACATCAGACAAGTAAATCAAATCTCCAGGAATGGGGGCATCAGCATCCGCATTTAAAAACTATGCAGGTGGACACTGCTGGTCAGCTAGGAACAGAAGCACCGGCCTAAGAATGTCATCTGAACCAATCTTACCTAGACCTTCCTGGTCACATTTGCCTGTCTATTTACACGTCTAAGAAGTCACCAACTGCACTGTATCTTTTCTGTGTGCACAGTGCCTGACATATCAATCAATAAATGAATGAATCTGTTTTTTAACTTGACCAGAAAACTACAGTACTAAAAACTCCCCTCAAGCCCATTTAGTCAATGGGCCCCATGCACACACTTTACAGATGGAGAAACCAAAGGCTGGCCTGGGTGGAACAGGGACTCCTAGACTCTCTCACAGCCTAGAAACCAGGCTAGAAGGCTGCCGTGGCCATGAAGCCAGTCTACCCATCATTCCGTTTGCTTTGCTTATTTTTTATCTCTTTTATATCCTTTATAAACTGTACGTATGTGCAGAGGGGTGCACGCAGACTGTCATGCTATAAGCAGTGAGGTAAGGTCACTGCACCCTGGGTCCTCTCTTGTGATCTAGGAACAGGTGTGGATATAAGCTGAATATGGGCAACTTGAGTCCAATTCAATCATCAAACATTTATTGAACATGTACTTTGTTCCAGGACTGTTCCAGTGCCCATGTTTGGGATGTGGTACATGGTCTCCAAAGATGACAGCCAACAGCTCCACTGTGCCTGCATACACACGCCCCTCCTTCCATCAGGAGGAGTCTAATTCTCCTCTCGAATCAGGGCTGGCCTTGCTTTGACAATAGAATATAGCAGAAGTGAGGCTGTACCAGCTCTGGGCCTAGCCCTTAAGAGAACTGGCAGCTTCTGATTTGGGTCTCTTGAAGCCCAGAATATAACATACAAAGCCCAACTAACCTGCCTAGAAAGGAGCTGAGCCAGCTCTTTGCTATCCTAGCCACACCAGCTGAGGCATCTGATAACAGATTGCATCTGTTATCACCAGGTACAATCAATGCCATCTTGACATTCCCCCTTCCAGCCAAGCTCCAAGCTGAATGCAGACATCTGAACAACCCCAGCCAATATCACCTGGGACAGAAGAACTGCCCACTGGGCCCAGTCACCCATGTGGTCACTAAAATTATAATTGCTGTTGCTTTAAGCCACTAATCTGTGGGGCAGTTGTACCAACAGATAACTAAAGCATGAGGGAAAACAATAAACAGCAAACACAATAAGTATCATTTATTCTCAATTGTATTACTTACTTTCAGTTATCAGTGACTCCAGCTTCTTCTACTTTAGGTGCCTGAATACCTACCTTCTCATCTCTTGGGGGTGAACATCCCCATACCCAGAACCTTCCCCACCCAGATCTTCTTTTTCTGGGCTTGCTCAGGTGGCTGAACAGTCCCCCAGCAGCAGGGCCCCCAGACCTGGCCCAATCTCTCCAGTGTCTGGTACACCATAGGTGCTTTCTCAGTGCATTAGGCTGGCTGTGTCAGAAAACCCTCATCAACTCCAGCCCAGATTATACCTACCCCGTCTCTCCAGCAGGGGGAGGAGTAAGAGATGACAACCCCAGCATTTCTGCAAACTGTGGGCACGATATGCTCACGCTTCCTGCCTCCTATGCCAGGCTTGCCCCCACTCTCTGCCCTGGAGGGCACACGGCAGGGTAGGGCTCAAGGCAGGAAGGCTGCCATGCAGCGCATCACCCTTTCTCCTCTAACGCTAGTCTAGCAGCCTCCTGTTCCTCTTTTCTGCCCACATTCACTTGCTCTTTTTGCGGTAGCAGCCCTGCGGCGTTTCTTGGGGACCCACCCTCTCAGAGACTGGGTCCATCAGACTCTATTCCCTGCTCTGTGGCCGGCACATTACCAGGCCAAGCCAGTCAGTATATTCTAACCGTGGTCTCAGTGACTGGATCAGGATTTCTCTTTGTAAGGATAATGTAAGCCTGGACCTGCTGGGCTACATCAGGAAGAAAGGTTGCTGGAGGATGAAACCAGCATGACAGGATGCACAGGGGGATAGACAGAGGCAGAGAGATGGACAGAGACACAGGGAAGGAGGCGTTGACAGTGTTTGAGCCCCTGGATTCAGCTGTTCTGGAAAAGTTCTGATCTCACTGGCAGTAGCAACAGTAGCCTGAGGGATTCATCCTTTCATACTTAGATGCCTCCATTTTTAAAAGCACAGGACATATTCAAGAAAACCCAGCATACCTGGCAGATATATGCACTATTAACAACCATCATTTACAAGAACTAATAAAGTCATTTTATCTGTACACAAGTGATATGATGATGAGGGAGGGGATTGGTTTTGGTCAAGCCTCTTTTGATTACAACAAAAAAGAGAAAATTGATTTCAATGACTTAAACAAGCAAGGCACTTGCTGATCACCTATCCTGCCACAGAAAGAATGGGGTGATTCTGTCTTCAGGAGAGCTGTATCCAGAGAATAGAACACTGTTGAGACTATTTTAGGCATTCTCTTTGCATGTCAGATTATTCTTTCTCTGGAAGTCAGGAACATGGCTTTAGGCAGTCCTCAGTTTACTTCCTCAGAGCCCTATAGCTAGAGAAGAAAAAATCTTTCTCCTCTAACTCCTGTTAGAAAAATCCTGGGGAAGGATTCTGATTAGGCCAGCCTCAGTTACTCATCCATCATGTGGCAAAGGTCAGAATCTATTATCACAGAGGTGAGCCCCAGAGCCAGTATTAGTCATGTGTCACTGGGGAGAAGGGGAGAACTGGGGAGAGGAGAGGAGGAGGTAGGTAGGGAGACTGTTTACAGCACAACCAGCCTGAAGTCTAAGCAAACAATAATGCTCAGGGCATGGGTGCTCCGAGCCTCAGAACTGGGTTTTGTGGTGGGAGGGGGAGGTCAGCACTGTTAGAAGTGGGGTGGAGAACTTGGAGAAGAAGCTGGCCGCCTTTGAGTTATGCACAGTGCAGTGTCAGGGTGCCTTTCATAGCATCTAATTAAATATTTGCCACATTTAATTAATTAAATATTTAAACATTAAATAGGGAATCAGATGTGACTTAGTGGACATTATATCTCAATAGCCATTAAACATTCAACAGAATGGAACCTCTGCAGCCACAGCCTCCCCTCCCCTGCAAGGGAGAAGCCTCCAGGAGACACTTGGGGAGCATCAGTAATTAATTAATGATTAAGGCTGTAGTGGGCTTTGCTGTTTTAGAATGTCATGCTCACTTAGGTGGGGGTCTCTTCTGTTGGGTCTCAGGGCCAACTTACAGGGAAGTGAAATAGCCAGGAGCCCTGTTCCAGGGCTCACACACACCTACACACACCTGACACCTCCTCCATCCAAAAATAGTTCCAAAGCCCCAAATTCCATCATTAGAGATTACTTCCTTGGTTTCAGGCCGTGTCCTGTCCCCTTGACCTGCCATTATCCCAGGGGTTAGGAGCTCCTTGACAGCTGTAAAAAGGAAAAGTGCTTCCTCCAAATGGCCCAGCATGAGATGTGGTGACCTTCAGCTCCCCTTTGTTTAGTGTTCAAGGACCTTCTGATGCACCCACTCCCATCAGCTAGAAGGGCATCCTGAAGACAGCCTCTTCTAGCCCATCTTATAGTGTCTGCAAGGCAGATAAGCTCCTAGTTATCCTTGGGGTTGAAGTTGTGCCCAGGCAGTGCGGGAGGCTCATTTGTCAGTGCCCTGGATGGGGAGAGGGGAGGTATAAGGAGGTGTCAGGCAGCTGCAACCACAGTGATCTTTCCAAAGGACAAATCTGATGGTTTGAGTGGGTTGGGGAAGTTCCCACTGCCCTCAAGATCAAGTCCAGACTCTTCACTCTGACTGCCCTGATCCTGCTTCCTCACCAGTGTCAACCATCATCTCTAACCCCCCAGCCCCCATCCCAATATTCTGCATCCCAGCCACACCAGCTTTCTGTCAGTTCCCGGAAGCACCAGGGGTTGTGTTCTCTGGGTCTTGGCAAACTCTCTTCCCTCTGCCCGAAATCCTTTACTGCCTTTCAGGTTTTACCTAAGATGTCAACTCCTCCAGGAAGTCCACTTGCCTTGCGCAGGACCCAGGAATGGAGGGCAGGGAGGGCAGTCCCAGGCAGGGGCAGCTAGACGGCCATTCAGCTGCCCCTCTGGATTCCCTGCTCATCCCTGATCCCTGATATGTGGATTGAAAAGCTTAGGGACCCCAGACTGGAGGAAGGCTGGGGTCCAGGAGGGAGGCTCAGAACTGCCACCTACTGGCCTAAGAGGGCTGCCGGGGAAGTGCAAAGAGTCCTTGAGCCCCACCTTGCCCCTTCTAACCCCTATCTGGGCTTCCCTGAAAGGCATGGAAAGGGGAAGTCGGACTACTCAGAGGCTGCCAAAAAGTTCCCTGAAGAGTCAAAAAGACATGCTATGGGAAAAGAATGTGAAAAAGGATGGATATAGGCATAAGTATAACTGAACCACTTCGTTGTACACCTTAAACTAACACTGTTGTAAATCAGCTACGCGCTGTGCTCTTCGCTCAATCGTATCCAACTCTTTGCGACCCCATGGGCTGTAGCCTGCCAGGTTCCTCTCTCCACAGGGATTCTCCAGGCAAGAATCCTGGAGTGGGTTGCCATTGCCCTCCTCCAGGAAAATCAACTATACCCCAAAATAAAATACAAATTAAATTACAAAAATAAATGTTTAAAAAGAAATAAATGCCACAATGAGGTTTCGGGAGCCATAGTCTGTTTAAAATATTAACAGTGGACAATATAAAACTTTTTAATACCAAAATATATACAATGCAATGATAATTGAAGAATTTATCTAACAACATTGTAAGTCAGCTATATCCCAATACAAAATAAAAATTGTTTAAACATTTAAAAAGAATGCTACAATGAGGTTTCAAGAGTCATTGCCCATTTGATGTATTTACAATGAACAGTCTAATAGTTTTTAACACCAAGACATATACAATGCAATGATAATTAAATTTATCCCCAAAAATATTTGCTCACAAACACAACAGGTGTTGGATGGCTGTCAGCTTCTCTCTCTCCTCTGACTCTACACACAACCTCATTTGGAAATGACAGTCCCTGACACCTGGGTCAAGTGGCTCACATGCTCCTTGTATGGTTGGAAAACTGAGGCTCAGAGCAGGGAAGAAGACATCCCACACTGGGCCTGGCAAACCAAGCTACCCACCCCATCCCACCCCATCCCACCCCATCCCATCCCACCTCTCCTCCCTGCTCCACAGAACTCTGCACCCTCCTCCAGGTGCCAGGCCTGGCCTGAACCTGCCTTCCAGGTTTCTTGGGTGCAACCACCTCTCCTGTCTCCCTGGGGTGCCAGGCCATCCAGCCTCTTTTCCCGGTATCCCTGCCCTTTATAAATATGCAGTGAGCCAGAGAGATGGGGGGTGGGGCTCTTTTTGAGGGAAAATTAACCACAATGACAAACTTAGTTATTCATGCAAACCATCAGCCTGTTATCCCTGATTATGCAGGACGCAAACTGTGAGGATCTGAGTGACTGAGCTTGCTCATCAAAGGCACCATCAGGGCAGCAGCCCAGCCCACCTTGCCGGCCGCCTTTGTACGCTCTTCTCAGCCCCGTGCAGGCCAATGGGCCGCCTCCCTCTGACAGCGCCCGTTCCTGACGCAGGCACCCCTCCATGCTGTATTTTAAAGGATTAATTAACCTTGTGAGATTGGCGGGGAAAGCTCCACCTGGCTATCTGCTGCATGAAAGCTTCCGCTCACCAGAGTATTTTAAGCTCACAGTGCAGACCATATGGTATTTCAAAGAACAGAAGTTGAAAGTACAGTACATATTTATTCCTTCCACAGAGAGCATTAAAGGGGTTTAAGTATTTTATTAAAGTCTATATGTGCGGACATGTGTGTGCACGTCTGTATGTGTGTGTGTGCGCGTCTGTGTGTGTGTACGTGTGCTAAGCAAGCGGAAATATACTTGACGCATAGAAAAAATAAATTACACAGATTTATTTTCATCTCTCTGCCAACCCACCCCATAGCAACAGTGAAAACTTGGTCTATGTAAACTTGAGAAAACAAGAAATATTTTATCACATCTTCTCAACTCAACGGCCATTGCCAATTTTTCCTGTCTTTTTTGAAACAAGATCAGACTCCCTGGTGTTAGGACTGCAGGCAGAGAGAGGGGAGTCAGGTCTAAGACAATAAAGGGGGCCAAGTCACACCCCAGGTCCTGCCTTCAAAAGGCAAGAAGTTCAAACACAGGGCCGCTCCACTTCTGCCCCAGGTACTTAAGCTTCCTAAACCTGTTTCCTTATCTCAAACCACACTGCTCTCACAGGGCTAGTGTGTGAATAAAATGAGAAATATGTGTACAGGGCAAACAGCAGTCCTGCCTTGAAGGGTCTTAGACCTGGAATTTTGAGAAAAATGTATTGTAGAAGTCTGTTGATTATTTTACATCTCCCTTCTCTTGGCGGCAGCCCTGGGTTTTTCTTGAGGTGGCCCCCTTTCTGTCTCCCAGTCCAGGTGGCTAGGTTGGAATTAACCTCACCCCTGACTATAAGGGTTGCTACTGGCCAAGGATGGCCAATCAGAGTCCTACATTTCCCTGACCTCACTGACAGGGATGGTCATGTCGCCTAAGACAGATGGATGAGGCTCAGTCCTGAGACTTTTGCTGGAATTACCAGGAAACAGGCTCTCTTTTCCCAATAGACTTGCTAGACTGGGAGCTTGCAGTTCAGTGCTAACCTAGTCTTGGGCAAAGCCAAAGCAAAAGGAGAGCCTAGGGCAGATGAAGACTCTGTCCAAAGGACCTCTCGTCACTCCTAAACAAGGCAGAATTTAAAATTCTCAAAATAAATTAATAACAGTTGTTGAGGAAAGAAATGAGATAGAGTTGGCAAGCTGGTCGGGTTCAGCTGCACAAGCTGTCTTCTCTTGACAAAGCCATAAGCCTTGAAGTCTTGTGTTATCCTGCTGCTGCTCAGTCATGTCTGACTCTGCGACCCCATGGGCTGTAGTCGGCCAGGCTCCTCTGTCCATGGGATTGCTCAGGCAAGAATACGGGAGTGGGTTGCCATTTCCTTCTATAAGGGATCTTCTGTCTCACGGATCAAACCCAGGTCTCCTGCCTGCATCTTCTTGAAATGGCAGGTGGGTTCTTTACCACTAGCGCCTACTGAGAATCAATCTGGGAAGAGCTCTAGAAAATGCCAGGCTGCCCCTCCCTTCAAACCACTCAGGCTTTTCCTGCATTTCCAAATCTCCCCTGCTGGAAGCAGTACTGAGTCAATGGGAATCTGTCACCTGAGAGAAATGACACCTCAAACAGTCTTGTTTCTTCAGTCGCTAAGTTGTTTCTGACTCTCTGTGACACCATGGACTGCAGCACTCCAGGCTTCCCTGTCCTTCACTATCTCCCAGAGTTCGCTCAAACTCATGTGCATTGAGTTGGTGATGCCATCCTATGTCACCCTCTACTCCTCCTGCCCTCACTCTTTCTCAGCATCAGGGTCTTTTTCAATGAGTCCACTCTTCACATGAGATGGCCAAAGTATTGGAGTTTCAGCATCAGCATCAGTCTTTCCAAGGAATATTCATGGTTGAATTCCTTTAGGAGTGACTGGTTTGATCTCCTTGCAGTCCCAGGGACTCTCAAGAGTCTTCTCCAACACCAAGTTTGAAAGCATCAATTCTTTGGCGCTCAGCCTTCTTTATGGTCCAACTCTCACATCCATACATGACTACTGGAAAAACCATAGCTTTGACTATACAGACCTTTGTTGACAAAGTGGTGTCTCTGCTTTTGAATGCAGTGTCTAGGTTTGCCATAGCTTTTCTTCCAAGGAGCAAGCATCTTTTAATTTCATGACTACAGTCACAGTCCTCAGTGATTTTGGAGCACAAGAAAATTAAATCTGTCTCTGTTTCCACTTTTTCCCCTTCTATTTGCCATGAAGTGAAGGGACCAGCTGCCATGATCTTTGTTTTTTAAGTGTTGATTTTTAAGCTACCTTTTCACTCTCTTCTTTCACCTTCATCAAGACGCTCTTTAGTTCTCTTTACTTTCTGCCATTAGAGTGGTATCATCCACATATCTGAGGTTGCTGATATCTCTCCCAGCAATCTTGAATCCAGCTTGTGATTCATCCAGTCCAGTACTTCACATGATGTACTCTGGATATAAGTTAGTTAAGCAGGGTGACAATATACAGCCTTGACATACTCCTTTTCCAATTTGAAACCAGTCCATTGTTCCATGTCCAGTTCTATCTGTTGCTTCTTGACCTGCATACAGGTTTCTCAGGAGGCAGGTAAAGTGGCCTGGTATGCCCATCTCTTGAAGAATTTTCCACAGTTTATTGTGATTCACACAGTCAAAGGCTTTAGAGTAGTCAGTGAAGCAGAAGCAGATGTTTTTTCAGGAACCCCCTTGCTTTTCCTATGATCCAATGGATGTTGGCAATTTGATCTCTAGTCCCTCTGCACTTTCTCAATCCAGCTTGTACGTCTGGAAATTCTCAATTCATGTACTGTTAAGCCTAGCTTGAAAGATTTTGAGCATTACCTTGTTAGCATGTGAAATGGGTGCAATACTGTGGTAGTCTGAATATTCTTCGGCATTGTCCTTCTTTGGGATTGGAAGGAAAACTAACATTTTCCAGTCCTGTGGCCACTGCTGAGTTTTCCAAATTTGCTGACATATTGAGTGCAGCACTTTAGCAGCAGCATCTTTCAGGATTGATTCAGCTCAGCCGGACTCCCATCCCCTCACTAGCTCTGTTTGCAGTGCTGCTTCCTAAGGAACCACCGGACTCACCCTCCAGGATCAGGAGAGGGTGACGGAATGGCACCTTCCACTCCCTGATGCACAGCACTCTTCCAAGACGACACTCTGCCAAGGACAGTTTATGGCCTAAACATTTCATAAGTAGCACGTGTGTTAAAACATGAACAGCCTTTGAAATCTTCCAGATCTAGTCCCCACACCATTCTACTAATGAAAAAACTGAATAACATGAAGATAATAATTACTTTCCACCCAGTCTCCCCCCAACTCCATATTTACCATCTTTATATATATAGGAGAAAAGATATTTTCAGACCGTAAGATGTAAATGGAAAAATGCAATTTTCTCTAATGTTCTGTAGGTGAGAATTGAACCTCCACTTTACATGATGACAGAAAAGCTACTCTTCTTAGTTTCAGGTTTTCTCAGACACTTGGTGCTTTGTTTAGCTATTTCAGATTAAACTTAGTTTAGATTTTCCTCCCTATCCTTTTCTCCACGTGAGTTTCGTGGGTAAAAGAATAGCAGTGGGAACATTGGCAGGAAGAGAGTTCTTCTTGGCCATTCAGTATCATTCCTTGGAAGTTCTGCTCTGCTCAGGGGCAAATAGCTCCTGTCTGATCAAACCTTCTGTAGATAACAACCACAAAGTCTGACACTAACAGGAGAATGACTGAAAGGCAGATGTTGGGGGAGAGTCAATACTTAGAGGAAGAAAAGAGCACTGTAAAAGTTTCCCATCTTTATGGGCTTAATCCTGATGGCAGGCTCCAGTCTGCCCCACATAGAACAACTAAAACTTAGAAAACTTTGGATAGAAAAGTCCTACTGGCTTGAAGAACCAAGGCTCAAGACAATTATGGGAAATAAAAAGTGGACAAATCCAAAAGAAGAGAGAATCATTAAAGAGGAGTTCCAATTCAACATGTAAAATGCCCAAATCTCATCAATCCCAGACCTACACAGGAGTGAGGCAGTCACCATCATCTCGAGTAAGACTAAAAGAACTTAATTGAGATTTCAGCTGCTATTCTCTGCAGGGAAGAGAGAGTTTACAGTTTGATTTCATCCAAGTTAATTGCCTGCTTAAATAAAAAATCAACATTCTTCAGAGGATTATAGACCACCCAGAGTCTCTGTAATGTATCTCCACGATGTCTGAGATAAAATCAAAGTTATCTGGTATATGAAGACACAGGAAAATTTCACCCAAACTCTAGAGTAAAGATAACCAATGGATACCAAACATAAAGTGACCTTGAAAATGAAAAGTGAAAAGTGTTAGTCACTCAGTCGTGCCTGACTGTGACCCCATGGACTGTAGCTCACCAGGCTCCTCTGTCCATGGAATTCTCCAGGCAAGAATACTGGAGTGGGTAGCCATTCCCTTCTCCAGGAGATCTTTTCGACCCAGGGACTGAACCCAGGTTGCCTGCAATACAGGCAGATTCTTTACAGTCTGGGCCACTAGAGAAGCCCCAAAAGTGTTGGAATTAGATAATTATTTCAAAGCAGCTATTTTAAGTATGCATATGAGCATAAGGGAAAATCTGATTATGGTAAATAAAAAAATTAATTTTCTCAGGCACGTAATAAAAACTATCAGAAAAAAACAAAAAGTTGATATCACCTTCCTATGTGTGGAGGGAAACCCACTGGTTATAACTGAGATATTTATACCTCCTGGCATCAGCTGAGAAGGCCATTTCTCCATTTGATCCACAGTTGTCAAGCCATATTAGCCCTTCTTCATCCCCATTTTGCAGGATAAGAGCCCAAATCAACCTATGAGTCCTCTTTTGAGAAATATCCTCTTCCTCTTTTGGGAATGGGAAAATGTGACTGAAGCCCACGAAACATGGGGTCAAAGTAGCTCTCCAAGCTTTTTCCCTTGGCACCCTACACATCTATAGTATCGTACCATACCCTGGGACAGGAGAAACATTCTCTGGACTAGATCTTTGAGCATTACGCAGCATAAGTTTCTAGAAAAAAGTAGGTCTTACCCTGGAGCTTTGTTAGAATTCTGTTTGGCTGTTTGGCTTAATTTCTATAAATTTTTAATTTAAATTTTTAAAGACGTTTATTTCTACCCATAATGGAGTCATGGAGGATGAATGTGTTCTTCTACAATTAACAATTAGAAAATTGGACTAAACATGTGAAGCAACTCTTTTCATACATTAGACAACAGGCATCAAATAACCCATCCCTGAGAGAAGGGAAACCATATAAGCCTGTCACATGAACCCCTGGCTTTTTGCACTTTGTAGACAGTAAGTGTAGGGATCCAGAGAAGAGCACCGCAGTCATACTGAGGAGAAAAGCAATAGAGTTCAAGAAAAGTGAGGCAGCTGGAATTTGCAAGACAGAACCACAGAACAGGAACTTCATAGAGAAAGAACTTTAGAAATCTGCTTAGCATTCCATTCTCAATCCATGGTTGAATACTAAGCTATGGTTGAATAGGGTGAACCCTATTCCAGGTAAAGAATAACTAGGTTACTGGAAGCTGGAAACTGAACAATTTCCAGAGCTCATATAGGATGAGGAGAAATTTTAATTATGACCAGCCAGAGTAAATAAACAGAAAATCTTTAAAGCGACCAGGAAAAAAAAAAGGCATCATGCATACAGAAGAACAAAAATAGGAGTAAATATTGACTTCTTACCAGAAACAATTATTTTAGAAGACAATGAAATGACATATCTAAAATGTTGGTGAGGGTGGGGAACACTGAAACATAGAATTCTGTACCTAGCAAAATGATCCTTCAAAGATGAAGATGAAATAAAGATTTCTTTTGAGACAAACAAAAGCTGAGGGGATTTACTACCATCAGACCTGCACTACAAAAAGTATTCAAAGAAGTTATTCAGAAGAAGGAAAATAATACCAAATGGAAAGTGAATAAAGCAGAAATGGTTAACATGTGGATAAACTTAAGAGTCTTTGTTTTCACTTAAAAATTTTTAAAAAGATAATTGACTGACTAAGCCTAAAATGTTAGCAATATATTACAGGGTTTATAACATATGTAGAAATAAGACAGAAAAATGTCAAAAGGATTTGGGGGAAGGAAGAGTATACAATTGTGAAGTTTTTACATTATTTGTGAAGTAATAAAATATTTTTTAAATGTAGATTATTGTGATAATGTAAAATCAAAAACTCTGAAACAATGACTGAAATGATCAGGAAGAAAGCAGAGAATTTCTCTCTTTCTACTCAGATTTAACACAGTACTAGAAATCTGGCCAATGAAATGAGACAAAGAAAAAAATAAAGGACATACAAATTGTAAAGGAAGATCTAAAATGAGCTTTATTCACAGAAGACATAATTGTCTATCTTGTTGTTGTTTAGTACTAATTTGTGTCTGACTCTTTTGTGACTTCATGGACTGTATGTATCCCACTGGGCTCCTCTTTGCATGGCATTTCCCAGAAAAGAATATTGGAGTGGTTTCCCATTTATTTCTCTAAGGGATCTTCCTGACCCAGTGATCAAATCTGAGTCTCTTGCATTGGCAGGCAGATTCTTTACCACTGAGCCACCAGGGAAGTCCATCATCTATGTAGAAAACACCTAAAAATTAAAAAAAAAAAAAAGAAACTGAAGAAGCTGTTATAATCAATACATATAAAATGGCATTTGGGAGAAGCACTACTTTGAAATGAATCTAACAAAATACTTATAAGATTTATAAAACTCAGCAGTGGCCACAGGTCTGCAATAGGTCAGTTTTTGTTCCAATATCAAAGAAAGGCAATGCCAAAGAATATTCAAACTACCAAACGATTGAGCTCCTTTCATATGCTAACAAGGTAATGCTCAAAATCCCTCAAGCTAGGCATCAACAGTACTGTGCTTCACTGACTATGCGAAAGCCTTTGACGGTGTGGATCACAATAAACTGTGGGAAATTCTTCAAGAGATGGGCACACCAGACCACCTTACCTGTCTCCTGAGAAACCTATATGCAGCTCAAGAAGCAACATGGAACAGACATGGAACAATGGACTGGTTCCAAATTGGTAAAGGAGTATGTCAAAGCTGTATACAGTCATCCTGCTTATTTAACTTATATGCAGAGTACATCATGAGAAATACTAGGCTGGATGACTCACAAGCTGGAATCAAGATTGCTGGGAGAAATATCAGCAACCTCAGATATGCAGATGATACCACTCTAATGGTAGAAAGTGAAGAGGAACTAAAGAGCCTCTTGGTGAAGGTGGAAAAGCTGGCTTAAAACTCAACGTTTAGAAAACTAAGATCATGACATCTGGTCCCATCACTTCATGGCAAATGGATGAGGAAAAAATGGAAACAGTGACAGACTTTATTTTTCTGGGCTTCAAAATCACTGCAATGGTGACTGTAGCCACAAAATTAAAAGATGCTTGCTCCTTGGAAGAAAAGCTATGACAAACCTAGACACTGTATTCAAAAGCAGAGATATCAGTTTGCCAACAAAGGTCTGTATAGTCAAAGCTATGGTTTATCCAGTGGTCGTGTATGGGTTAAGAGTTGGACCATAAAGAAGACTAAGCACCAAAGAACTGATGCTTTTGAACTGTAGTGCTGGAGAAGAGTCTTGAGAGTCCCTTGGACAGCAAGGAAATCAAACCAGTCAATCCCAAAGGAAATCAACACTGAATATTCTTTGGAAGGACTGATGCTGAAGCTGAAGCTCCAATACTTAGGCCACCTGATGCAAAGAGCCAACTCATTGGAAAAGACCCTGATGCCAGGAAAAATTGAGGACAGGAGGAGAAGTGGGTGACGGAGGATAGATGGTTGAATGGCACCACCGACTCAATGCACATGAGTTTGAGCAAACTCTGGGAAGTGGTGAAGGACAGGGAAGCCTGGCCTGGTGTGTCCATGGGGTCGCAAAGAGTCAAACACAACTTAGGGACTGAACAGCAACAACAATATGCTTAAATACTAGAAAAAATTTTAGAAAAATTTGAAAAGACCTAAGTAAATGGAGAGATACATCATATTCATAGATTGAAAGACTCAATACTGTCAAGATATCAATTCTTTCAAAATCAGTCTGTAGACTCAATACAATCCCAATCTCAGCAGTCTTTTTTTTTTTTTTTTTTAGTTAATGGAAATCTGATTTTTAAGTTTATAAAGGAATGTGAAAGACTTAAAATGGCTAAAGCAATTAAAAATAAAAGATAAATTTAGAGAAATTTTACTATGTGATTTCAAGATTTACTATAAAGCTGCAGTGGTTCAAGATAGTATTGGTATATGAATAGACATGTAAGATTAATAGAATAGAATAGAGTCCAGAAATAAACTCACACATTCACAGCCACTTGACTTTTCACAAATATTTCAAGATGATTCATTAGATAAAAGATAGTCTCTTCAACTTCAACGAATGATGTTAGAACAACAGGAGATCCCTATGGAAAACAAACAACCCTGGATTCTTACTTTGTGTCACACAAAATTAAATTGAAGTGTTAATAGTTCATAGATCTAAAGATGAAACCATAAAACCCCTAGAAGAAAATACAGAATAAAATATTTGTGACTTGGCAGCAGGCAAAAAAATTTATAATGTCACAAAAAAGCACGAATCATTAAAGAAAAAATAATAAGTTTACACTTCATCAAAATTAAAACCTACTCTTCAAAATTTATTATTAAGAAAATGAAAAGGCAGGCCACAGGCTGACAGAATATATTGTCAATGTAGGACCTGATCCCAAATACTTAAGAACTTTTACAACTCAGGAATAAGAGGACAAATCACCCAATTTAAAACTAGGCATGGGGATGTAATGTATAACACAGGAAATATAGTCAATAATATTGTAATAACTTTGTATGATGATAGACAGCAACTAAATTTATCATGATGCACTGTACTAAAGGAGATCAGTCCTGGGTGTTCATTGGAAGGACTGATGCTGAAGCTGAAACTCCAGTACTTTGGCCACCTCATGCGAAGAGTTGACTCATTGGAAAAGACCCTGATGCTGGGAGGGGTTGGGGGCAGGAGGAGAAGGGGACAACAGAGGATGAGATGGTTGGATGGCATCACCAACTCGATGGACATGGGTTTGAGTAAACTCTGGGAGTTGGTGATGGACAGGGAGGCCTGGCGTGCTGCGATTCAAGGGGTTGCAAAGAGTTGGACACGACTGAGCGACTGAACTGAACTGAATGTACTAAAACATTGATTCAACCTAAAGAAACAAAAGACCTATACATAGAAAACTATAAAACACTGATGAAAGAAATCAAAGAGGACACAAACAGATGGAGAAACATACCGTGTTCATGGATTGGAAGAATCAATATTGTCAAAATGGCTATTCTACCCAAAGCAATCTATAGATTCAATGCAATCCCTATCAAGCTATCAACAGTATTTTTCACAGAACTAGAACAAATAATTACACAATTTGTATGGAAATACAAAAAAATCTCAAATAGCTAAAGTAATCTTGAGAAAGAAGAATGGAACTGGAGGAATCAACCTGCCTGACTTCAGGCTCTACTACAAAGCCACAGTCATCAAGACAGTATGGTACTGGCACAAAGACAGAAATATAGATCAATGGAACAGAATAGAAAGCCCAGAGATAAATCCATGAACCTATGGACACCTTATCTTCGACAAAGGAGGCAAGGATATACAATGGAAAAAAGACAACCTCTTTAACAAGTGGCGCTTGGAAAACTGGTCAACCACCTGTAAAAGAATGAAACTAGAACACTTTCTAACACCATACACAAAAATAAACTCAAAATGGATTAAAGATCTAAATGTAAGACCAGAAACTATAAAACTCCTAGAGGAGAATATAGGCAATACACTCTCTGACATAAATCACAGCAGGATCCTCTATGACCCACCTTCCAGAATATTGAAAATAAAAGCAAAAATAAACAAATGGGACCTAATGAAACTTAAAAGCTTTTGCACAACAAAGGAAACTATAAGGAAGGTGAAAAGACAGCCCTCAGATTGGGAGAAAATAATAGCAAATGAAGAAACAGACAAAGGATTAATCTCAAAAATATACAGGCAACTCCTGAAGCTCAATTCCAGAAAAATCAATGACCCAATCAAAAAATGGGCCAAAGAACTAAACAGACATTTCTCCAAAGAAGACATACAGATGGCTAACAAACACATGAAAAGATGCTCAACATCACTCATTATCAGAGAAATGCAAATCAAAACCACAATGAGGTACCATTACACGCCAGTCAGGATGGCTGCTATCAAAAAGTCTACAAGCAATAAATGCTGGAGAGGGTGTGGAGAAAAGGGAACCCTCTTACACTGTTGGTGGGAATGCAAACTAGTACAGCCACTATGGAAAACAGTGTGGAGATTTCTTAAAAAACTGGAAATAGAACTGCCATATGACCCAGCAATACCACTTCTGGGCATACACACTGAGGAAACCAGATCTGAAAGAGACATGTGCACCCCAATGTTCATCGCAGCACTGTTTATAATAGCCAGGACATGGAAGCAACCTAGATGCCCATCAGCAGATGAATGGATAAGGAAGCTGTGGTACATATACACCATGGAATATTACTCAGCTGTTAAAAAGAATTCATTTGAATCAGTTCTAATGAGATGGATGAAACTGGAGCCCATTATACAGAGTGAAGTAAGCCAGAAAGATAAAGAACATTACAGCATACTAACACATATATATGGAATTTAGAAAGATGGTAATGATAACCCTATATGCAAAACAGAAAAAGAGACACAGATGTACAGAACAGACTTTTGAACTCTGTGGGAGAAGGTGAGGGTGGGATGTTTTGAAAGAACAGCATGTATATTATCTATAGTGAAACAGATCGCCAGCCCAGGTGGGATGCATGAGACAAGTGCTTGGGCCTGGTGCACTGGGAAGACCCAGAGGAATCAGGTGGAGAGGGAGGGGGGAGGGGGGATCGGGATGGGGAATACATGTAACTCCATGGCTGATTCATGTCAATGTATGACAAAACCCACTGAAATGTTGTGAAGTAATTAGCCTCCAACTAATAAAAATAAATGAAAAGAAAAAAATAAAAATAAAACATTGATTCACTATGTTGTACACCTGAAATTAATATGTCATTTATATTTCAATTAATTAATTAACTAGGGAAAGTTTAAACAGCCAGTTCACAAAAGAAGATAAATAGCCATGGCCACAAATTACATGAAAAAGATGTTCTGCTTATTAAGGAAATACAAATGAAATCCATAATAGCAAACTACTACACACTCACTAGAATGGTTAAAATTAAAAAGACTGCCAACACCAAATGTTAGTGAGGATATGGAGGAGCTAGAACTCATATACTGCTGGTGGGAGTGCAAAATGGTAGAACTACTTTGGAAAATATGGTGTCAGTTAAACATAAGATCAAATATTTAACCATACAACCCATCAATCCCATTCCAGAAATTTCCAAGGGAAATGAAAACACAGACTTTTACATAAATGCCCATAACAATTTTATTCACAACAGCCCCAAACTGAAAACAACCAAATGTCCATCAAGGGATGAGCAGATAAACAAGTTGTTACACAATGGCGTAACATTCAACAAGACCAAGGGAAGTACTACTGCTACATGCAACAGCATGAGTGAGTCTCACAGACTTTTTTGCTGAGTGAAAGAAGCAGGACACAAGTAGGTAGTGTAAGTGATTTATATAAAACTAAAAAAGACAAAGCTGACCTACAGGGATGCAAAATTAATCAGTGGTTGCCAGTAGTGAGAGCAGGGTTGGAGACTCTGACTGCAAAGGAGTAAGAAGAAAACTTTTGTGGTAATGGAAGCATTCTGTATCTTGATTGTGGTAATGGTTTCACTGATGTGACCCTTTTAAAAAAACTTAAAATGGGTAAATTTTGTTATAAATTATACATTAATACATTTTATTTTAAAACATACATATGTTGGGACTTCCTTGGCCATCCAGTGTTTAAGAATCTGTGCTTCCACTGCAAGGGCATAGGTTCAATCTCTGGTCAGGGAACTAAGATCCCACATGCAGCATGGTGCAGTCAAAAAAACAAAAACATGCATATGTTACTTCTTATTTTTCAAATAAATAGACTTGAAAAAGAAAATAGAAAAACAACCACCTAAGGCCCATTCTTGGGTAAATCAAATCAATATTCTGCACATGTATAGGATGGGGCTCCATGCAACAGTTAAAGCAAACTAGAAGCACACCTGTGCATAAGGAAGGGTAGTCCTTGTAGTTACGGCTTTTCTTTAGGACTGGCTATGAAGTGGGCAGAAAGATGGACTTGAGGGGGATGTGGAGTTGAGTTATTAATACCAGCTGAGCTTAAAGAACACTTGAAGGTTTCTCAGTTTACATAATGTCCAGAGTCACAGGGGGCTTCCCAGGTGGCGCTAGGGGTAAAGAACCCACCTGCCAACGCAGGAGACGTGGCTTCAGTCCCTGGGTCAGGAAGATCCCCTGGAGAAGGGCATGGCAACCCACTCCAGTATACTTGCCTGGAGAATCCCATGGACAGAGGAGCCTAGCGGGCTGCAGCCCATGGGTTCCTAAAAAGTCAGACACGTCTAAAGTGTCTTAGTACACACAGGGTCACTGGGGGTTTGCAATCCCTTCAAGAATCAGGATTGTCATTTATTTAGTGTCAAGAAGGCTCACAAGTGCTTGCCCTAAGTGAGCATCCAAATGCTGAAGACAGGGTTCCAAGCCTGGTTCTGCACTACCTTGCTGATTTCCCTCGTCTGGCCTTCAGTTTCTCAATTTATGACAGGAGGAGGTTGGACTAGATGAAAGTTTCCTGTGGCTATGCCCCTGAACATTTCCAGGGAAAGTTTGCCCCTTCACTCAAAGTTCAAGGGCTGTACTTACTTCACACACACCACCCTTCCAGATCAACCTCACAGGGAGTTTGTGTCCAAGGCTGTAAATAGCCAGCTATTTCTATCCTACATCATCCTTCCCACCTGGGTTGTTGCAGAAATTCCAAATCCTAGTGAAACTTCATAATTAGGTAGGATTCACATGAAAGGCATATCATGTCACATCAAAAATGTTCTCCCCAAACTATATGCATTGACATCTTTATCACGAGAGTATTTTTAAAAGCACCAACCTATAAATAATCAAGTGGCCATCAATTGGGAATGGAATATACAGCCTATGAAGACTGTATTAACACCAAAAAGTTCATGGTATTATGTAACTTTTTCTTTTTCTTTTTTTTTGGCCACGCTATGCAGCATGCAGGATCTTAGTTCCCCAACCAGAATCAAACCTGTGCCCCCTGCATTGGGGAGTGTGGAGTCTTAATCACTGGACCAGTGGGGGAAGTCTTTTTTTAAAATGTAACTTTTAGAAAGCATATAACACTATATGTGCCTTAATGCCTACAACTTAGTGAATATGTGTAGAAACAATGAAACGTTCCAGGAATTTCGATTCTCAGCTGTTTCTCAAACTAGTTGAAGCCTAAGACAGAATGAAATGACTGGTGCTTCTGAGAGCTGAAGCTGAAGGATCTCACATTATGTGACCAGAAGCCCATCTCTTTCTGGACTATGTTTTTCCAGCAAGGGCTCTCCTCCTGGGAGACAAGGATGGCAGTCAACAGATTCAGGTTTATCTTTTTATTGATCTAGTAATATAAGCAGAAAGTGAGAGCCTCTTTCTGGCAAAAGTTTTTAATTTCATTGGCAAAATGTGAGTCATGCACCCATCCCAGGGCTGGTTTCAGGGGTGCAGCCTCATAGGATCCTTAGTTTGGTTTAATGCTCTGCTATGGCATCTTGAAATTCTTAAGAATTTTTGAATGAGACACCTTGCACTTCCATTTTGTACTGGGCCTTGCAGAGCTGGTCTGGACTGAACCCAGCTCAAATCCCACAGTCTGAGAACAAGAGGATTGGTTCCCCGGTGGAAAATAGGGAACTGTTACCAGGAGGAAGGGAGGCTAAACAGAGAAACAGCAGACATTCACCACAGATGCTAACAACAGTTGGGCTAGGGCACTGCTGATTATTACAATTTTTATTGATATTATTACTTTGCAATGTGTCTCTATTTCTCATTTAAATATAAAAAAAGAAAATCCAGTTCCTCTTAGAAGTGAGAGTTGTCAGAGAGGTGGACTGGGGTAAGGAGCCCAGCTCCTACATAAGAGCTGCTCCAAAGCTTCCAGAGCTGAGCAACATCCAAAGTAGTGCTTGTCCCAACCTCATGCTTAAAGTCTGGAGGGGTTGAGATGGAAATATCTTAATTTGATGGATGATTCCATTTGTCACCCACTGAAGTACATTCCCTGGCCCTTGGCTTCTGAAAGGTCTCCAGACTGCTACCCAGAGAATAGAAAAGTGTGGTAAAGACCCCTAAAGAATCCTCACTTGTCCTTGCTGTTTGAGAAGCAGATAGGTTTCAGATATCTTCTCTCCTTGGACTCCTATGTTAAGCCTTATTTTTACTCCTCTCTCACTGGGAACAAACCTGAAGTTCACTATGCTGTGTTTTCTGCCCAAGTTCACATCCATAGAAAGTTGAAAAGGGATTAGAACCTATGTACATAAACCCCAAAGTCCAAGCTTTACCCTCTAGATCTTTTCTCCCTCGACACAGAAGCCAGATCCTGAAACTTCTGGCCTCTCTTTCTTTATGTGACAGTGAAAACATGCCTAATTCTTCTCAGGTAACCCCAGGGCAACTTCCAACTTTCTCTCTCCCCTGCCAAGACCAAATGCAATGCTTGGTGGAAGGGGCAGGAGCATCAGTGACAAAGGCCCAGAGACCTACAAACCCTTCCAGACAGAAACAGATGTCATCTTGGTCTTGCCTCACTTGTGAGAAGGTGGATGGAAGTCCTTTTCCTTGCTCTCAGTTTTACTCCTTCTCCCCACGGAAGACCCTGTCATTATCTTCACTTACCGAATACTGTTTGTTCAGTTCCCCCTTTCAGGGATCCTACATAACTGCTGGCTAAGTGGACTGGAATACATTTCCTAAGGAAGTTTCTCTTGGTACATATCAAGATTGGAATTGTCGAGTCCATAGGTACAAGGCTGGGACCAGATGGAAGCAGTAAGGCACCCAGAGTGCACACCTAAGAAGGCCCAGCAGGGGAGGGTCGGCCGGCACAGTGAGGGCCTTACTT
Source organism: Dama dama (assembly GCF_033118175.1). Lineage (NCBI taxonomy): Eukaryota > Metazoa > Chordata > Mammalia > Artiodactyla > Cervidae > Dama > Dama dama. The sequence continues at coordinate 45,400,741 of NC_083684.1, read as the reverse complement.
TTCTCATCCTGGTCTGAGCCCTGCAAAGGTACCTGCAAATTTAATTACACTACATCTGCTTCATACTTCTCTCATCCCTCCATGGCAGCATTTAAGGCAATATGACCCGCTGAGACGAGTCAGCTGGCTGGGGTAATGCGGCACCTCTTTCCTTTACTTTGCCTTTCTCTGATCACCAGTCAGGGTAAGCCTCTTGAACACCTTAGCCAATCTGACTTATTCTGGGAATGACTTACTCATATCCTTCACCCATTTTTTAAAAATTCAGTTTCCTTTTTTTAAATTGATTTTTAGGAGTTCTTTGATTATTCTAGTTAGAGCTTGGAATATAAATATGTTGGCTTAAGACATGAAGAATGTCTTCTCCTATCTCATCACATATATGTTGATTTTGTCTACAGTAAAGTGACATTTCCCATTTTGGTGTCATCAAATCCATTATTTTCCTCCTCATGGATTAAGCTTCTGAGGTAATGATAAATCCTTTGCTATCACACAGATTTTATCCTATGTTCTAGTTTATGAGCATTATTAGCATTCTTACCTTTCCAACCAGATATTTAATTGATTTAGAGTTTATGTATAAGGTCTGAGGTAGGGATCCAATTTTATTTTTTCTGCATTATGGAAAAAAATTCAATATTCCCAGAACCATTTACTGAATAATTCAGATCTTCTCTAATCATTTGTAATTTTTTTCTCTATCACTTACCAAGTTATATAAATGAATTCATTTTGGGCATTTCAAACTATTCCATTCATCTATTTGTTTCTATACCAATATCACAATATTTTAATTACTTGGTCTTGTAATCTGTTTTAATGCCTGTAGAGCAAGACCTTCCCTTTGTTCTTCTTTTTCACATTTGCTCTTAGCCTATCATGGACCTTTATTCTCCCATATACATTGTAAAATCAGTTTCTCAAGTTCCAACACAATCAGGCTAGAATTTTTTTTTTTACTGGAATTGCGTTTTATATATAGATCATCCCTCCAACGTTGAGACATCCCATTATCTACCTATGTATTCAAGTTTCTTTTAGGTATCTATATATTTGAATTTTAGAGTTAGTGTCCTAAAGATCTTGCGCATTTTTTGTTAGGTGAATTCCTAAATAGTTCAGTATCATGCAAGTTATTTTTATTACAGTTTCAAGAAGTGTAGTATCGCTGAGGGACCCATTGTTGGCTTTATATTCTGATTTTATAAAGTTACCTTTGTTCAGTTCTTTTTTTAGGTTAATTAGCCTGTTGGTTCTCCTGTTTTCTATGTTGATGATGGTTTGACAGTAATATTTGACAGAATGGATGAACTTTGAGGACATTAGGCTAAGTGAGAAAAGTCAGAGAATGACAAATACTGTATGAGAGCCCTTACATGTGAAATCTAAATTTAAAAAAAAAAAAGGAAAAACCGAACTCAAGCCCTGTTCAGTGACTAGGGGAATGGCGATGTTATTCGCTGAGCGGGAGATCTGGGGAGAAACAGATTTAGGGAACGGTAGGTTCCACTGCAGATGTGTTTATTCAGAGAGGCTTGTGGAACATCCAGTGAGGGGTCGAGTGGGCATCTGGATGGAAGGATACGGAGCTGAAGGCAGTGGTCTCGGATATGAAACAGATTTAGGTGTAACGCGTCCACGCGGTTATTGGTGAATAAGTCACAAAGCACTTACAAAAGTGCCTAGCACGTGTGTGCTAACTACTGGTAGATTCGGATTAGCCGCACAGCACTGGAAGTTGAAGCCAGAGAGTGGACCAAGTCTCCGAGTCACAGCCTAGAAGCCAGCGGTTCTGAGGTCGGAGACCTGTGCAACATCAACCGCGGAGCGGCAGAGGACGTCAAGGAGACCAGAGAAAGGCCGGCTGAGGAAGTCAAGGGGACAAAACCAAGGAGCCGGGAGTGACTCTACTGAGATTGTAGAAGAATCTGGAACTGAATGTGCACTTCCGCTAATGACCGAGCTTCAACGAGTTCCACCTCTCCTGGAAGGATCTAGCAAACTGCGACCAGCACTAGAGCCCGGAGCCGTGGCGCCGAGGCACTGAAAGGGCCCGCCACGCCCCCGGGACGGCCCCGCCCCCGGACCCGACCTGGAGGAGCGCCTGCGCAGGAAGGGCCCCGCCCGCGGGCCCGCCCCCATCCGCCCCGGACCCGCCCCTTCCGCAGGGCGCACTCTGAAGAGCCCTCGCCGACGGGCCCGCCCCCAGTAGCTCCGGTCCCGCCCCTTCCATGGGGCGCACTCTGTAAAGCCTCTGAGCTGGACTGGACCCCCGGCTCATCCCATTTCGGTGCGGATCCAGCGCAGCGCCCGCGCCCGGCGTGTCTAAAGAGTGAGCAGTCAGCTTAGTCTCCTGGGCAGGCATCGGGGCGGCGTAAGGTCGCGCTCGGTGTCTCCGGCGCGGAGCAGCCGTAGCCGACAGCTTTCAGCCGAGAGCCAGTAGCTGCAGAGGGGCGGGAGCGGGGGCGGGGCCCGGGCACGGTGGGCGGGTCGGCATCACGTGGGTAAACATGCCGCACGTGGAGCGCAGCCTGAGTCCTGAAGGTGGTGTCAGCTAGCTGCTCGCTGAGGGAGTCGGGCAGGATGCCGCGGCGCGCGCCCCGTAGGCTGGGAAGCAGAGGCCAGGCCCAGGCCCGCGTGCGCCCCTCTGAGGCTCAGTTCCTTCCATTCAGCTAAACTACTAGCAATGGCAGACACTGTGGTCGGCTCAGCAGTGTCAGGCCCTGGTCTAAAGGACGGTAATAAACGTTTGATAACCCGGTGAGGTAGGCACTATCCCATTTCCCAGATGAGGAAAGCGGAGCCCTCAGCGGCTAAGAATCTTTTCCAAAGACATGTGGTCAGAAAGTGGTGCATCCAAGGTCCCGATGCAGGCAGCCTGGCTCTTTTGTGCAGGGGCCAAGATCCTGCTCCTGGCGTCCTGCTCCCTCCCCTTGGGGCTGGGGCTGGCCTAGGGCACTCCGTGAAGTCTAAGATTCCCAGTTTGTACAGTGAGGTAGCAATGGTGCCCGCCTCCGGAGGAGGCTCAGAGGCGGCGCTCAGCGAATCGTCACGATAGCTTCCGCCAGGGTGTCGGAGTTGAGGGGATGAAGTTGGAGGGGACCTCTGGCCCTCCTTCTGGCCCACCCTTCTCTTGCCTGAGCCGGGGGTCGTCAGCGCCCCCTGCAGCGGCGCGCTGGGCACTCGGGAGTAGTCTGCGCTCCTTCCCAAAGCCGACTTCCACTCAGGCCCTCCTCCGTCCTTTCTCCTCCTCTTCCTCCTCCGCTTCCTCCATCTCTCTTCCTCCTCCTCCGTCCGCGCCGCGTGACCTGGAGCGCCGCTCGCAGAGTCGGTGGCCGCCAGGGGGCCGGGGTGGCCTGGGAGGGGCGGGCAGAGTGCGCAGGGTTCTTCAAAGAGAGTGTCCTGGGCACAGGAGCTGGGCTGCCCGGCTCCAGGGGGTTAACAAGCGCTCTTCCCAGGGCCATGCAGCCAGTGCACCCTAGGGGCCACCATAGGGCCCAAGGTACCAGAAAGCAGATAACTTGGGTCCCAACCTTCCGTTTGGTTTAGGGGTTCATGTAAACTGGTTAATGGAATAACCAGGCCTTGACTTTTCATGCAGTGCAGCCACGGACCCTGAAACCAGCCTCTGTCGTGCCCCCTCCCCAACCCCATGACCTTGGACAAGTTGCTGAACCTCCCTCTATCTGAACCCTTTTGTCTGAAATAGAGTTGTGGGAGAATTAAATGACTAAACTAGAGCCTTAACAACAGTGCCGTGCACACTGTTGGGAGCACTCAGGCCAGGACTAAGAACTCGGCTTTCTTGCTGTCTGAATCGAAACCCAACCCTTGAAGTCAGTTCTTCTCTAAAGATCTATTTTATGGAAGGTACTGTGAATGCACCATGGAACAGCCACTTGCCCTGATGCAGTCCCTGAGACATGTCAGGACAGTCACACAGGCCTGTGTGGTGGCCCAGAAACTGAAGCCTTCTATTTGCCTCCTCCCAGCTCACTTACCTACTAGCCAGCGTCAGCATGTCTGTCTCTGATAATGCTACTTGTATTCTCCCCACCCCCACCCCAGGACCAAGGGCCACACATGTTTGGCTGCCCCTGTTTTGATAGTGCCTCCCTGAACTGTAGTGGAATGTTGGATTCATACCTTTATTCTACTAAGGAGGGCAAGTCTATGCAGAGTGGTCTTCTGGGTGGCAAATAAACGCTTTGTGCCCGAGAGGCACAGGCTTGGTGCTTTGGCTAGTGAGGACTCTCCTAATCTCTGTCTTTTTTACTCCAGGCCAGATGGGGGATCTTGGGTGCTGGTCTAAGGAAGAGGAAAATGGAAGTAAAACACAGGGAAACCTAGCAGACACCAGAGAAGAAAATTGCAGGGTTTGAAGGTGAAGCAGACTTCAGTGTTAGGCTGTTCCTACCCTGAGACCAGGTGTGGGGCAGGCTTTCCCACAGGGGTGTCTAGAACCTTCCCTGCATCTTGGACCTGGCACAGAGACCAGCACTGTGGAGTCAAGGGCGCTGAAGGGTTGAATGACAGTGGCCCCACACTTACAGTAAGATGAACATTGTTGAAAGCAGGATTTTTGCAGCGCTCTCAGAGCATGCGCACATCTTTGCTGTCAACCATTGTTTGGGAGAGTTTTGTTATTTGTTTCTGTGTTTACTGCTGTTTTCTCCACACTAGCATCCCTTCACCCTTTCTTTGAGGCCAGGTAGTTCACATGGCACTAATTCCATCCCGGCTGGCTCCTGCCTGGCTAATCAGAGCACTACATCCTCCTGGCCACAGTGATTAGAGAAGAGACAGGCATGTAACCCACTGGACCCATGAAAATCATCCCCAGGACTTTGGCTAGAGATTGAGGAGGGGCTTGCTGGTAGAAATATCAGCTTGGAGATACTGGCAGATGTCACATGGAAGATGAGATCGGCATAGAACAAAGCTAAGCTGAGCAATGGAATTAGATTCCAGAGGACAGCATGCAAACACCCAGATCCAGCCATGCCATGCCTGAGGCTAAATACCTCCCTGGGCTATCCAGAGGTCTGTATCCAAGAATTTCTTTTTTTCTCCTGGCTGTTTGAATTGTGTTTCACTTGCCACTGACTGTCTTTCTGTCATATGACCCTCCGGTGGAGCCAAGACCGCAGCCATCATTTCTGGATGAGAAAGAAATGTGAGCCTTGGGTACTCAGGGTCACATGACTCATCAGAGGTGAACCCAGCATAGAAGTGTCTCTCCTGGTGTCTCTAGCATGGGCTCCTGCCTCCTCTGGCCTCTCTCTAGACCCCCTGTTCTGGCCTCCTTCTCTGGCCTTCCTGACCAGTGGGTCTGTGGCCACCCAGCCCACAGGTGACCTTCACTCTGTGTTTGCTGGGCTTGTGAACTCTAGATCTGTGTTGTCTATAACTGTATCTTCAGGTTCCAGCATAGATGCTCTTGGCAAATACTGGTGGAGAGAATTAATGGGAATTGTAATTCCTGTGGCCTGCTGGGATTTGAAGGTGGGGATTTCAGAAAATCAGGAACCCCCAGAGCTTCCTCTCTCCCACCCTGACACCTGCCCTTGACATGCGTGGCAGCCTCATGTCCCCACTTTTACTGACTACCTCAAAACCCTCCCTGGTGGCTCAACTGGTAAAGAATCTGCCTGCAGTGTGGGAGACCTGAGTTCTGTCCCTGGGTTGTGAAGATCCCCTGGAGAAGGGAATGGCTACCCACTCCAGTATTCTGGCCTGGAGAATTCCATGGCCATATACAGTCCATGGGGTCGCAAAGAGTCCATGGGGTTGCAAAGAGTGGGACACAACTGAGCGACTTTCACTCAAAACCCTCAACCGTCAAAATCCTGCACCATCTCATGGATGGCCATGTGGCCAGTCTTGGGTCGTTGAGTGAGAGATGAGTTTTCACTCTTCCTCCCCACCCTGGATCCCCCTGCCCAACTCCAAAGGCCCAGGCACAACAGAAACACCCTGACAGGCCATGACTGCTCCCTACCAGCACACCAGAAGGGGTGAGTAGAATTGTTCAAGAGGTGAGAGCTTGATGCCCATAAGCAGGCTGTGCACCTCCTGAAATGTGCAGCAGCACATCTGTCCAGAGAAAAAGGGAGGCCCAGAATTGCAAGCTTTGTTATTTTTACTTTTTGGTGTGAGGGGCCATCTGTGCAGGTTTGAGCTTGTCTGGAGGAAACCAGGATTTGTAGATGAAATTCAAATGTAGGATTACTTTGCAGGCTGTCACACTGAGACTTTCTCCAGGAGCTGGGGCTGCAGTGCTGGTATTTTTATAGCAGCGGAGTGTGCCAGAGGCCAGCAGCTGCTTGGGGAAAGTGAGCAGTCTCTCAGCACTGGGCTTCTCTCAGCGTGGGCTCCACCAAGGGTGCCAGCCTGGGTCACCAGCTATGCGAATTGGCCCCCACCGCCTGGGAAGAGGGGCCCTGGAGGATAGAAAGGTGGATGCAGCAGGGAGGAGGTTGGCAGTGCTGGAGAATGGGAGCCAGAGCAGCTCTGACCCCCTCCATCATCAGCATCAGTTCCTTCCAAACAACCTCAATAAACACTAAGTTGCAGATGCATCCTCAGGATATACCACAGCCCCTACCTTCAGCTGCAGGGCACTCTCAAGCCCCCTGCTTAGAAATTCCACAACTGTCCTGCCTGAGCTACAGGAGGATATGACCACATTGGGATCCCTTCTAGGGTCTTCCCACAAACCAGGGCTACCTGGCATGGGGATGAGGGCACATGCTAGTGGGAAGTGTGCGGGAAAGCCATCAAAGCCCATCCTGAAAGCCCTCTGTGGGGTGTTCCAGCTGAGGGTCTGGTACAGGGCTCTGCAGTTTGTACATCGCCCCATGCATCCTGGGCTAGTGAAGTTGGTGTTCAGACAATGGCAGAGGTGTTGGGTGTGCACATTTGTCTCATTCATTTGTAACAGAAAACATTGTTTATCACCTGCATGCTTTCCTTGGGCTTCTCTCCTGGGACAGAGGTGCAGCAGCACATTATGGGGTAGCATAAGGAGAAGAATGAGAAAAAGACACTGAGGTTTATCACACTGGAGTGCGGAAACTCTTCAAGGCCATTGCTGACAACTCCTCCTGGGTTCCGAGGTGGAAGGATGACAGCAGACGTGGGCAAATAAATGATTCATGACAACTTCAGTCACTGCCATGCCCCCGGCACATATACCCTTTCTAACTTATGCTAAAACAACAAAATTTAGTAATAAGAGATAGGGACTGTGGGAGGAAAGCAGCTCTACCTCCTTTTTTCTTTCTTCAAAAAGAACCCTTAGGTGAAGGATGTGATTTAAGGTATATCAAATAAAGCAAGAGAATTCCAGAAAAACATCTACTTCTGCTTTACTGACTATGCTAAAGCCTTTGACTGTGTAGATCATAACAAACTGTGGAACATTCTTAAAGAGATGGGAATATCAGACCACCCTACCTGCCTCCCGAGAAATCTGTACAGAGGTCAAGAAGCAACAGTTAGAACTGGATATGGAACAATGGACTGGTTCTAAATTGGAAAAGGAGTATGTCAAGGCTGTATATTGTCACCCTGCTTATTTAACTTATATGCAGAATACATCGTGCAAAATGCTGGGCTGAATGAAGCAGGAGCTGGAATCAAGATTGCTGGGAGAAATATCAATAACCTTAGATATGCAGATGACACCAGCGTTATGGCAGAAAGTGAAGAGGAGCTAAAGAGCCTCTTGATGAAGGTGAAAGAGGAGAGTGAAAAAGCTGGTTTAAAGCTCATCATTCAAAAAATAAAGGTCATGGCATCCGGTCCCATCACTTCATGGCAAATAGATGGGGAAACAAAGACAGACTTTATTTTCTTGGGCTCCAAAATCACTGAAAATGGTGACTTCAGCCACAAAATTAAAAGACACTTGCTCTTTAGAAGAAAAGCTATGACCAACCTAGGCAGCATATTAAAAAGCAGAGACATTACTTTGCCGACAAAAGTCCATCTAGTCAAAACTATGGTTTTTCCAGTAGTCATGTATGGATGTGAGAGTTGGACCATAAAGAAGGCTGAGCGCCGAACAATTGATGCTTTTGAACTGTGGTGTTGGAGAAGACTCGAGAGTCACTTGGACTGCAAGGAGATCCAACCAGTCCATCCTTAAGGAAATCAGTCCTGAATATTCATTGGAAGGACTGATGCTGATGCTGAAACTCCAATACTTTGGCCACCGGATGCCAAGAGCTGACTCATTAGAAAAGACCCTGATTCTGGGAAAGGCAGAAGGAGAAGGGGACAACAGAGGACAAGATGGTTAGATGGCATCAGTGACTCAAGGGACATGAGTTTGAGCAAGCTCCAAGAGATGGTGAAGGACAGGGAAGCCTGGCATGCCACAGTCTTTGGGGTCGCAAAGAATGAGACACGACTGAGTGACTGAACAACAAAATCCTGCTGTGCACGCGCGCGCGCGCACACACACACACACACATACACACACACACACACACACACACACACACACACACACACCCTCCCTCCCTCCCTGCCTGTCACTCCACCCAGATGACTCATTACCCACGGAAGAGTACCTGTACATGGAGTTATGGAGAAGCAGGGTGGAGGAGGATGGGGGCAGGGCCCGGTTGGGGACACAGCAGATGACCATCGCCAGGCCGTACTGCTGTTGGCATTGCCAGGGAGAGCCAGGGTGCGCAGATGATGGGGGAGGGGCCCAGAGGAGGGCCTCCAGGGCCTTGCTGGGCTCCAGGCTCATGCTGGGCCTGACTAACTGGGCAGACAGACCTTTTCTCTTTTTTTAAACAGAAACAAAAGGATGAAATCATTAGCATCAATTGAGCATATTCAGTGTAGATTACTGACGTGTCATTGTTGTGAGGATAAAAGAAATATAATTAATAAAACCCATCCAGACAGCCTTTTGTGCTTCCCATAAATTCTTTATTGGCTTCTGCATCTATCTCATCCACAGACAAGCCCTCTCTTTCCGCTGCCCTGGACACTGCTAAAATGAACAGTGCAGAAAATCACTCCTGAGATCTGGAAACTCATCTTTTCCATGGTAATTTGTCTTCTTAGGCCTCAGTTTTCTCCATCACAGAGGCAGATTTAGAGCATTTTCCAGTAGCACAGGGCAGAATTCCATTCAGGGAAGAGCAAAGCCCACCCTAAGGTCGAGGCTTCTGAGGGAGGCCCAAGGTCCCTCCCACTCAAGACCCTGTTCAGGCCACCTGGCAGGACCAGGAACTTTTCAGGTTCAGCCTTTGGGTAGAGGTCAGTTTTCTGGCAGCAGCCCTGGAATCACATCTGCCCAAACTCTGGCCTTGATGTGCCCTAGCTGGGCTGAAGGTCAAAGGTCACCCTGAGGGTCACCAGGAAGCCTGGAGGCCCAGGAGGAGGAGAGGCAGCTCTCAGCCCCCAGGAGGCTTCCCGCCACCTGCTTGCCAGCCTGACGTCTGCTGCGTGCTCTTGCCTTCCTGACGTCTAGAGAAACGAAACTCCTTTGCATGACAGGAAGTAGGGGGTGGCTCCCTAAAGTGTGATCGAGAACCTGAAAATACCCTAAACCCATCTCTTATCACCACGTGGAAGACTAGAGTCTGAAGAGAAACAGAAAGCAATTCAACCCCTCAGAGGCACGTGCTGTGGCCACACTGCCTGCTAGGTGGGTGAGGAACCAGGGGCCCAGGGCAGGCAAATGATGAGCTAAAAGCCTATATGCCTTTGAGTGATGGCCAGCTGAGATTCTCCCGTGAAATCCAGAAGTCTGAAACTTGCCTGTGGGAGCCAGGCAGATAAAGAACATACCTTTGGACACCAAGACATTTTGTCCTGAAAATTAAACATGTTCAAATATTCTATGCTTCAGAGAGAAATTTGCCCTCTCTACCACTTTTCTTGAGACATTCCACTTTCTTGATCTATACTGTTTTCTCACTTTTGATAAGAGTCATGGGTCACCTAAGGAAAGATCAAAGCAGCGGGTCCCGCGAGGCAGCGGGGAGTATGGTGGGAACGCAAGTTCTCTGCAGACTGATGGTGCTGCCCAGCTCTGGGAGCCGTGTCTGTATGTGAACTCTCCCAAGTTTTAAATGTTGGCTCAAATGTTTTCAAACCCCTTTGGCAGCCCAGACACAACAAACCCGGCACACCAGCGCAGGACACACAGCCCTGAGGTGCCACCTCTAGATCTGTCCTGTCTGCTGCAGGGGCCCCCACAGCCTCTGGGATGGGGTACACAGAACTCCAAGGGACTCACTTCAGACCAAGTCATTACCTCACACAGATGGAATGTTCACTGCTCATGTCTTAACAAGAGATAGCTTGGTTAGGTGCTTAGCAAGGGAGACACAGAACCTTCTGGATGACCTGGGCTGTGACTGTTAGGATATGTTAACTTTGCACTTTTATTTTTCTATTAAGGAAGGCACTGCTAGGCTGCTTCACCACAGTCTGCAGAATGCATGGTCCCTGTCTGATGATGCATTGGAGCCTGGGCACTTGCTTGTCATCCCATTCTTGCAACCCTCCCAGGAACTATATGGCTCCTTTGCTCAGAGAAGGACTGTAACAGAGACAGAGGCCTGACTCTTTCCTGTTGATGTTTAGCTTTTCAATCTTAATGTTGGTAGTGTATATTCTCCTGGGCATGGAAAAGAAGAAACTTAATGAAAGTGATTATACATGTAAGAATCACTCCATGTACACATGGAGAAAATATTTAATGTGCCAGACCCTGAAATTATGTGCTAAGCAATGAAATAAATTGGCAAGCCACCACTGAAAAATAAAAACAAAAGAGCAAGTTTTTACGTGCATTTTAAACTACTTAGAGATGATACAGTTGAAGGAAACAACAAATATTTTCACTTATTCATATGTTAGTTGTATGAACAGAAAAAATTCCGGAGCAATGTACACTCTTTTAACACCAAAACAGAATGGCATTTCTGGGGAGTTTTCACTTTTGATGTTGTATGTGTTTGTAGCATTCCAACATTATAACAAACATGCTCCACTGTTGTAATTATAGGAAGACCAACAAAGTTAAATAATAGCAATTTTACTGGGAAGGAAAGATGACATTACCAAAGGGCTGGAGCAGATGTGGGAGGGCAGGAACTCTCACACTCCTCACCTGGGAGAATAAATTGGCACAGTTTGGGGAAGTAACTGACCACGTCTAGCAAGTTGCAACAGCACATGCCCTTTGACGTGGCAATTCCCCATCTAGGAATGTGCCCTAGGGAATTAACACACATGGCACACGTGTGCACAAGATGTGGACTGCAGCACTGTCTGTGATGGTGAAAAAAATGGGAAACCTACACGTATACATCTAGAAGGTATACACTGTGGCATATTCATTCAAGAGCAAACTCTTATCACAGTTGAAAATGAGTAAACCCTATCCTACGTATCAACGTGGGTAAATGTTGAAAATAATGTTGAAAAAGATAGCAAGTTGGTATTATGATGTGTAAGGGATTTTTTGTTTGTTTTGTTTTTTTGTTTTGGCTGCACAAGCTATTCATTGTGGCATGCGGGGTCTATCTCTCATTGTGGCTCATAGACTGTAGAGCATGGGCCCATCAGTAGTTGTGGCCCAGAGGGTTAGTTGCTCCAAGGCAGATGGAATCTTCCCAGATCGTGGATCAAACCCACATCCCTTGTGTTGGAAGGCAGACTCTTAACCACTGACCACCAGGAAAGTCCTGATGTGTGAGGTTCTATTACACTTACATGAATTTTAAAAACACCCAAAGCAGTGTTCCTGTAAATCTATTGCTTGCGAATCCAAATGTAAATGATAGAATTCTAAATGTATGTGTGGAAATCATCCACTTGGACCTCAGGGTGGTGCTGTCCTTTGAGGAGGAAAGAAACACTGTGGGATTAGGGAGGGTTACCAGGGGGCCAGCAAGTGTGTCTGTGTGAGAAGTCAAGGGAGGGCAGAAGGTTTCTGGAGGGAAGGTGGGGGTCAGCTGTGCAAAGTGTGGCAAAGATGCCCCATGAGATGAAGGCTAAAGGGTACCACATGGCCATTAGCTTTGCTACGTGGCCATCTTAGGTGGCCTTGGCAGGGTAGTGTGTGGTGAGTGGGGCAGAAGCCCCACTGGAGGAGCCTGAAGGAGGAGGGAGAGCAGGTGTATATGATACTTTCCGGGAGGCTGCCCAGGAAGGGCAGGAGCAAGATGGAGCTGAAGCCTGGGGAGGGCCAGGGGGCAGGCCTGTGGGGAGGAGCCTATAGAGGCTAAGAGCACCTCAGAGCAAGTGCCATGTGTTCTTGGAGTCCCCACTGCAGGGCTACTCCCGGCTCAGGCCTGTCTGACAGCATACCTTTGTATTACCACCACCACCAGCAGCAATAATAGCAAGGGCAACCATCTATTATTGTTTCTTTTTAACATTCTAGGTGCTAGGCTAAGACTTTTTATGCATTCTCCCGTTTAACTTCCCTCTTAACTTATGGAACAAAGACTGTTATTATCATCCCCATTTCACATCTGAGGATTACTAGGCTTGGAGAACTTAAGCATGGTGCCCAAAATCACATTGTGAAATGGCAGGGAAAGGTCCCAACTCCAGGTAACTGCCTCCAGAGCCCAGTGAAGAAATGACATCAGTGTAGGTCCGGAAAGGGTCCTCTTACTGCAGGAGACGAGGTTTCAGCTGGCTGAGGTTGCAGAGGCCAAAATCACTATCGTCTGGGAGCGATGCAGGGCCGTCGAAACGCAGGGCCAGCTGGAAGCTGCTTTCCTCGATGCCCCATCACCTTCCTGCACAGTCACTTTCCTGTGGTGCAGAAGCATGACTCTGGGCTTGTTTTCTCAACCTCTGTGTCCACACATTGCTCTGAGCCCTCACTCTCCTCCTCTCACACCAGCTCTTCTGCCACAGCGGTGTCAGCCCCGTCTTGAGCTTAATGTGCAGAAGCCCTTTGTGATGTAGCCTCTGTCACCTCATCTGCCTTTGTCTCCTTCCACTCCACTTTTCCAGGACTGCTTGGAAGGACTCAACAGCCTCCCTCCCGAGCGCAAGCACAGCTTCCACAAATGCTTGCATTTCATACCGCTGCCCTCCGAATTCCAGCTGTTCTTGTCTCCCAGGCTCTCCCGAGCTCTTGGACTCTTCCCGCTGTGCGTTCATCTCCAGAGTTAGCACAGCCTAGCACACAGCAGGGGCTCCCATGGGAGGCCAGCTCACTGTGTCATGCCAGGGAAGCCAGCATTAGACACTCAGATGCTACACAATTTTTGGAATTGGCATTGATCAGGAAAATTATTTGAGGGGGCAGAGAGAGTGTTTATTGAATAAAAGACAACATTGCCCTCTTGTCTGAGGCTCTTGGGAAATAGTACCTGTTAGCTTGTGAAACTGAGCACATTAGAGTCTTCTGAAGTTAAATTTGAAATTGGGATGAGGTAGGAAAAATTTATGCTCATTGAATACAAAATGCAATTGTCTGTCATTGCAGGAACTAAAGTATCTGCCACAAATTATATTTAAGACTCTATTGTCACAGGCAGATTAGCTAATGCTTGATTTTAAGTATAGGCTTCTAATGCTATTACTCCTGGTTAGCTCTGCCTGGCAGGTAACCTTGTGGAACAAATGACTGCATTGCTTGAATAACATATTTGATCAAACAGGACAATTCTTTCAAAAATTGAGTTCTCTGTGGCAATTTGAGACCTGTAATCAGCAAATTAGATGATTACAGCAGGGATAAAAATAGTCTTCTAACAATGTCCAAGGTATAAATGTGATTTGAATTTCAAAATGCTAAACATGTGGTAGGAAAATGCACGGTTGGATAAATATGACTAGACATTATCAGAATTGATTTCTCTTTCCATCCTTGCTCTGAGGTAGAGCCTAATTTTGCCCAAATAAACTTCAATCTCTTTTGTGCCTGAGTTGGAGAATAGAAGTGTATCCACACACTAAGCTCTAAGTCTTAATGGACCCACAACTCTGTTTACTGGGTCTTGGTCTCAAGAACAAGTTAAGGTGAAGCACAGCATCTTATTCTCCCACTGGTATAAAATGACCTCTGTGAAACAGGCTGTCCAGGTTCCACACATGGGCAATGGCCTTGGAAAACCTTCAACACCCACCACTTGAAGATCTGTTTTCTTTCTTGGGCACAGGGGCCATAGACCTGACAGCAGCTTTAATGAGGGCTGCTGTGTAAATTCTGTGAGTTCGGGTGCAACATGAGGATGTGGTGTGCTCTACCACAATCGAATCAGTCTTCATGATTGGTTGATAAATTACCCCTCCCTTCTCTGGGTCCTTCCTCTGACACATCTTTGCCACATAGCATTTGTTCACCAGGGCTGACTAGAGCTGCCACTTCCACCCCTGCTATCTGTTTGATATCACATTGCCTCAGTTGGTTTCAGATGAATTGCAAAATAAATATGATCTGGCAAATGGGTATAGAGCCAACCAGTGAGGGGTCAAAGTTTGTACTGGAACAAGCTCCTTCAAGAGGGGAAACTTGATTTTACTTACTAGTGGCTTAGAGAGTTTCTGGCAGAGTCAGAAAATATTGGATACTATGGATTTCACCTATCCATCTGGAATTTATCCTTTATTAGCACAGATTATCAAGAGCTGCCTGTGGCAACACTGCCATTTAAAAGAATACCGATCTCCAGAAATACAGCACTCTGACAATTTACAAGGCAACCTCATCTCAGCTTACTCAGTAACTAACACTCTTTGCAGTAGGACGGCTCACCAGTCCATGAAGTATTTACCTTAAACATGCTTTTGAGCCAGTGTTTCCTCACATCTGCCAAACTCTCAAACTTATAAAACAGAAATGTATTTAGTGCCACATTTTTGCACAGAAAATGTCAAATGTAAATTAACCCCTTTTAGGAATTTTCAAGTCACAAATGATCACCACTAAAAACCCACTACTTTAAAGGCAAGAGTATCTCGAGATGAATAATTAACTAAGTATCATTTGCTAAATGCCATTACATGTATATTTATAATGCATTTATTAAGAAAACTGCATTAAAATGACAGAACTATAACATCACAATTTGAAAAAGTAGGATCGCTCTCAAATTTTATATAAATATGGTAGATTAAAAGTGGCTATTTTTCTATTTCAGATAGATTTTTGCAAAATAACAAATACCAAGTTGAAATAATGATATTTATTTGCTCATTCACCCTCCCTTAATAAACTCATACATAGACCAAAACACTGTGAGAAAATGAAACATAAGACTTGACAAGGCCATCACTTTGAGAATGTCCCACAAAACGTGATGTGAACTGTGCACCTTGGGCCTTAAAGTGGACAGTGACCTCTTCTGTTAGCAAGGCACTTGGTGATTCCATCAATGATCAGGGAACAGACTTTACGAACATCACGGCCTTGAGTTACATGTAATTTTACTTTGCATTTTCTTCTTCAAAGTAGTTTAGGCTACTACATTAACAAGTTCTCCAAATAAAGATTCTTCAGGTTAAGCTTTGGATAAGGACGCAAAGAGTATTAAATAACACTAATCACAGATTCTTTATGACCTTTGTCCTGTGCTCGGGAAGAAATCACACATAAGAATCCTCTTGGATGCAGACGTGACTTCACTACTATCACCATAGACAGCCAGTAAGCCCACCCGGAGTCACCACTGCACAGGGCATTGTTGGAAGATGCCAATCAGAGCCTCATTCTAGCTCAGGGGCCCTTGGGAGGCCTGTGAGGCTGGCACCTGAAGCTCACTTCAAAAGTTTTCTTTTAATATATTTGTTTGAAAGTCTTGAGCTTTGAGAAGCATGAAGTTAATTAACAAAGAGAACTTGATACAGCCACATTCAAAGTTGACTCCTAACTTAAATTACCAGACATAGCTCATAAAACCAGCTGTCTCAAAGACAGTGTTTTATCTTTATTAAAAAACGGATAAACATAGCAGCACTTGCAAAAACAATAGTTCATAAAAGGCATTGTACACTGTCAACTGATAGTATGGAAAGGCGAGGCCCCCAGCACAGCTGGTGGTGGGCTGTACATCACAACACTCACAACTGCCTGTCCACTTAATGCGACTGAGCCCAGAGCAGCCGTGGGGACACCAACAGCAACATGGCACGCTTCAACTTCAAGCCTTTGTTATTCGTGTGAATAGTCAATCAAGTCAAGTATCACCCTCCTTAGCAGCATCTGGAGCACTCATTGGTGTTCTGGAGGTGGCTGGTGTACTTGACCCACTTATTAAAAAAATCTAAGCATTCAATAAAAAACACTTCTCCCTGTCCAATGCCATCCACAGAAACCTTCTGTCGCGGAAGAGACATGCCCTTCCATTTAAATATCTGTAAAAGCTAATGCACGCCTCTGCTGCATGGACAGGAGAGAACCTGGAGCAGGCACTTCTGCATAGCTGTCTTTGGTGAGGGTGCTGGTGTGGTCATGCTGATCCCTGCCCACTGCTCTGCTTCTTACTGCTCTGTGGGGGGGTGAGGACTCCAGTGGGAAGAGGAGAAATTCTGTTTTCTTCAGATAATATGGCTTTCTTTGCTTGGGCTTTGTCCTGTTGATAAGAATAAAAGCAAGAAATAGAAATGTTACAATGGAAGAATATATCCTCTGGGCTTCACTTAAACTTTGTGCTTTTTCCTATGTAGGTGAGTGAAGGAAAAAAAAATAGCAAAGAACAATCTAAACGCCTGTGGTCTATATGATACTTAAGAGATAGGATCTGTTGATCCCAATTTTTCTTTTCCAAGGAATTAAAAAGAACTGGAGTCTTTTTAGGATTATCTGGAACCTGTGTGAAGCAAAGTGAAGAGGCTGCCCAGGCAGTTTTAGGACTTTGTCTGGGAAACAAGGAACAGTACTGACCAGCAAATCCAAGCTGTTTATATGGGTCTGGATGTTGTGTGCATCTTCAGCAGGAACTCCCCTGAAGTGCTTAAGTTTTGAACTTCCTGTCTCCCTTATAACTATGGCAAATGGAACCATCCACTTGACACACTTCTCTATATCACACCACTGATACCCTGCAATGAAAATACATGTTACGCTCAATTTGAGACGAACAACTGGTTTGTAAGTTTCATATATCTTGTTAATGGACTGGAAAGCCAACATACCTGAAACCTTTTGCATCAGTTCAGATGAAGAGAAATGATACAAGGCAGAAGCAGCAAGTACACCATAAGAAAATTCTAAGCAGCCGACATCCAGGACACACAGATCTAAAAGCTATGGAGAAGAACAGAACACTAAGGGACATGCCAACAGGTATTGCTTCTAGAGTTACTCAGTCTAGTGGTGGGTTAGGGTGCCCCACAGAGGTAGGAGAGCCACTTACCTCTGCAATCTGTATGAAGATTTGCTGAGGATACTGAGGCAGGAGCACTTCATACACATCATTTAGATATGCAACCTGCATGTATACATTCAACCAGGACACAATGGTCAGGGGACTTAAATGCCACTTAAGGGCCTATGGGAAAACAGAAAACAAACCACTGGTTGAAAAAAGAAAAAGACATTTCTATTCCCTTTGGTCCTCTATAGTGTTGGTTGCTCAATCGTGTCTGACTCTTTGTGTCCCCACAGACTGTACCCCACCAGGATCCTCTGTCCATGGGATTCTTCAGCCAAGAATACTGGAGTAGGTTGCTCTTCCCTTCTCCAGAGGAACTTCCCAACCCAGGGACTGAACCCTGGTCTCCTGCATTGCAGGCAGATTCTTTACTATCTGAGCCACCAGGGAAGCCCCTCTAAAGGAGTTTCAAAATGCAGCCATTTCCCCTGCCACAATGTGTCCAGCTGGAGAACACCTAGCCAGATGCACTCACGCTGAATGTAGGAAAGATATTATGTGTGTATTTTTGAAAAGGACTGAAAAATTAACTTATAACATACCTTCATAATGATTAATTCCATAGTAAGAATTTCATCTCCTGAACAAGCCCCATCTGTAACATAAGCAAACTGGTGCAACTTTGGAGGATAGATTTCCTGAAAGGAAATAAAAGAAGATACTACTAGCAAAATGCCATCTCTTATAGTTTTAACTTATATATTGTACCTCTCAAATTATTTTTTAGTATGCTAACACAGAAAGAAAGAGCGGGTACACTGACGGGATAAATGTAAGAGCTACTCTAGTGGTTCAAAATGCATTAATTGTAAAAGAAATGAAACATTCACCCTCATCAATCAATCAACCTTTTACTTACTGAAGAGTTTTTAAAATTTCACCTTTTCAATACCTTTAGCAATGTGTTTGAAAGTTGGGCCCGTCTACCCTTCTAATCACACCAAAATTTTACTCCTCTTAGGGAGAAGTTCAATTCTTTTGATTAAAGGAATTAAATTAACCTAAGCATTTTAAATACTCATACTTTTCTTGGTTAATTTCTAACCTTTTTTTATGTGTGGCTAAACTTTAGAAGGCTTCAAATTAGAAAAATACAAATACAGACAAATAGCTGATCCCTTCCCCTAATTTCAGTGGATCTCAAGAAAAGTATGTACTACATAAAAAAATTTGAAAATTATTTACCTCAAGTTTGGCAGCAATAAATAAAGATGAAATCCCAATAAGTTGCAAAAGTGTTTTTACAACATTTTGTTGTGTTGCCATATACCGATCAAAGAAATCCTGTGCCAAGTAAAATGTCTCTCTGTGAAGTTTATAGACTTCACATACCTGAAAAAATAGTAAGTTTTAGAATAGTTACTTGAGGAAAAAAAGAAAGACAAAAAAACTTGCCATGATTTTGGTGAAGGATAAAACCAAAGAGACAGAAGCTGGCTTTTCGTAAAGGATGGTTACCTTGTTTATCCCTAAGCACATGCACAATGAAAAACTCGAACTCAGGATAAGGATGAAATGTTCTGTGACCTAATATAAGAGCAAAAGCTCATAGGCTGCAGAAAGAAGGTACATTCACAGTCCAGTAAAAGCAGCGTTTCAAGGAAAAACAAAATTTTCTCAAAGAAATATGTCCCCCTTTGTAAGTTTCATTATGACGTGAGGAAGGAACTACAATATTTCTTCACAATGAACATCATCAGTATGAAAGTTTGAAAGCTGGAACATAGGTTTATTTAAAGACCACAACACTAAAACACTGATAATCTAATCACAAGAGGCAAAAGCTTTATTCAAAAGCATTAAATTAAAGGCTCAGAAACCTAGGTTTTATCCTAGGCTCTCCTTTAGGAAAACTGATTATAAAATTGAGACATTATAAATTAGTCCTGCTTTGTTAACCTCACAGGACTGCTGTGAGATATGGAAAAATAGTGTACATGATGGAGTTGAAAAGGACCAAAGAAATATTAGACCTCAATTCATTACTATCATCAAATGTTTGATTATGCATTTAAAACTGCTATTCCTAAACAGTATATCCCAAATAAGTACACTTCACAGGGTTATAATAAGTAGAAAAGGCACCAGAGGAAACAACAAACAGAACATTACTAGAAAACTCCATCAATCACCAAAGAGTTTCTAAGTCCATGTGGAACCATGTTTAGAGTCAGTCTTTATTAAGTAATACAACTACAATCGGATTAGAAGTGAAACCAGAGCTTCTGTTCTCTAAGGAACAAACTTTCAGACCTATTTTACCCAGCTCACCATCAGGCACACTGTGTAAGCACTTCTTTTTTTGCTACACACTTCTTGGATGGGCTGGGGGCTGGGAAATTTAACATCACTGCAGATAAGACTGCCTGTGAACTGCTGACTCACGTTTTGTCCCACTTCAGACATAAAGTTATCATTCTTTTCTATCCTTTCAATAGTATTACATGACTTTTTTGATTGACTTCCAGGGGAAATCATTTCTTTAGGAAGTATCAATTGCATTATATAAAACAGATCCACTAAGTCACAACATCTTTTGAGTTGAAGCCTAAGAGATTAAAGCATACTACAATCTAATGCTTCAAGGAATTATAAAAAGTTCCAAAAGGCCCAGGAGGGCTATGTGCCATGGTGGGTCTACAGACAACTCTAAGGCCTATAGTTTTAAGCAGGCCTGCCAAAGAATTTGTACATTTGTACATTTTCTATGTTGACATTTTCAGGGACCAATAAAGAAAAGCAAATTAAGAATGAAAAAAAGATGTTTTTATGTAATATCTTACATGGCCTACTATGTAAGCTATTGTTTGGTCACTAAGTCTGACTCCTTTGCAACCCTAAAAAGGAGATCTGTAGGCTGCCAGGCTCTTCTATCCACGGGATTTCCCAGCCAAGTATACTGGAATGGGTTGCCATTTTCTTCTCCAGGGGATCTTCCCTACCAAGAGGTTTCCCAGGTGGTGGAATCTGTGGCTGAGTGGCTCAGTGGTAAAGAATCTGCCTGCCAGTGCAGGAGACTTGGATTCAATCCCTGGATCAGGAACATCCCCTGGAGGAAGAAATGGCAACCCATTCCAGTATTTTTGCCCAGAACCCCATGGACAGTGGAGCTTGGCAGACTACAGTCAAGGGGGTCGCAAAGAGTTGGACATGACTTAGCACGCACACACACATGTAAGCTGTACTTCATATACACTATTTCTAATCCACACAAACTCTGTAAGGAAAATACTAATAGAAAACATTACAATGAGAAAATCAAGTTAAGTGACTTGCCTGACTGAGGCACAAAGATGGTAAGTGGCAGCAGGAGATTTGACACTAGGACAAGCACAACTAGGGTACACATATACCCCTGTCAATACAAACTTTCTGAAGGGTACACGGCACAGTTTGTTTTTAGGGAATACGTAGACTCAACTTCCATATATACTTTCATAAAATGGATCTGCCTAAGATACCCTTCCACTCACAGAAGAAAGCTCATTTTGCACCTACCCAAGGTTTACAGAGGTGTCCAGGTATTTTTGTTAGTCACTCAGTCGTGTCTGACTCTGCAACCCCAGGGACCATAGCCCACTAGGCTCCTCTGTCCATGCGATTCTCCAGGCAAGAACACTGGAGTCGATTGCCATTCCCTTTTCCAGGGGATCCTCCCGATCCAAGGATCGAACCTGGATCTTCTGCATTGCAGAAGGATTCTCTACCATCTGAGCCACAAGGGAAGTGGTGTCCAAGAAATGTCCCTTAATCAAGCCACTATTGAGACACCCACACTTCCTCCCAGAAAGAGGTGCACTGCCTATACAACATAACTTCTTATATTTAACAATTATTTACTGTAACTTATAATCTTGTTATTTGATCAATTTTTATATGATAATGTGAAGTATAAGAGTGTGATCAATAGAAGATGTGAACAATATATTTTGTTAGGATAAACTGTGGGGAAAGAGAAATGGGTCCCAAGGAGTTAAAATGAAACAATATAAAATTTCTGACTGTTAAAGATAAATTTGTTCATATATTTTTAAAACATTTGGTAATAAGCTATCAAATAGCTGTTACACATTCTACTGTGTACACTTAAAAAGCAATTTAATTAACAAAGATCAAATACCAATATTTATAATTAATTGGAAAATACAACCTTTGCAACTACTTAAACTTTGAGAAAAAAATCAGATGCCAACTTAAAAACATCTAAGGGTTAAAGAGACTTCAGAAATTCTTTTAAGGAAGCAAAAAAGTTAAACCACTGTAGTATATATACCCCAGAGACACAGAATGTGTCAATGGAATCAAACACATGAAGAGATAACAACATCACAAAAGAATCCAGAAACGGTCAATGCTTCTAGTTAACCAGAAGGCTCAACCTACCTCCATTAACCAATCCAGAAGAATTGCTCGCATTTTAGGCTGCAGAAGAGGGTGCCGCTGCATGAGGTGCTTGTCCCGCAAGTATGTCTTTTCCTTGTTTAACATGATTTTCCATACTTCCTCTCTATTTGCCCAGCTACGAAAAAACAAAACCAAGCAAGACACCAAAGACAGGCGTTAGCATGCATCCAACTAGTGAAGTGGAAGTGCACACAGGGAGCAAGAGACCCAGGAGGCACTCGGTGGTCAGCTTACTTCAGCACAGGCAGTGGCGACACTCTGGATGACGATGGCGTGCACCTCTGAGGCTTGTACGCAGCGTGTGGGTACAGAAGTTCATCCTCTTCTTTGTCAGGTGTGGGAATCAGGGAGCAGGGGTTTTCACAGGCTGTATTACTGTCCCAAGGCTGTAAAATAAAGACATGTTAAAAAATGTTTGATGTAAACCAGCTGTTTGTACATTCATTGATTTGTAAAACAGCCAGTAAAACAAAAAAATGTCTTCACACACCTAGAGCAATCTCTAGGCCTAAATCAATATTCCGGCCTAAATTAAGATGGAGATAGCAGAGAAGACACATTAATGACTCCAAGCTTTCATTTTCTCAGGAGTCTATGCAATAAGAACCTAAGAAAACAAGTCAGTAGCATTTTATTCTCCATATCATCATCCTCCTATGAGGTGCGTGAGAGCACAGGAAGGGTAAGACAAAATGCAAACAGCTCTTACATTACCAAAAAAGAAAATCTACTCGTAGTTCAGTAAGACACTAAGCATGGCTCCAAAAGCGTATTGTGAGATTTGGTCACAATTCAAAGACTTGGGTTTTTTAACAAGTACAACTAACCTAATAAAATGACTTAAAAGTGAAAGACAAAATTTCCAATAAAAGTATTCATATAAGCACTCCACAACCACAAATATAAAACTGACTGCCATCTATATTTAGTCTCTTCATTTAATAAAAACCCACCAAATGTGACATCTTCCTTTGGTTGCAGGTCAAGCCAAATATATTGCATAATGAGGACCTTTCATTTTCCTTAATTCAAATGGCAAAAAAAGAGTATCTGCCTACTTAAAACCACATCAAGCAACAGTCACAGGATTTACTAAGAAGTCTATAAAGCCTAGATATTCCTGAAGACCTCTGAAACCCACCCCCAAAGCCTTGTATAGTAATAAATGCTAAACCATCATTAGAACCCAAACAATGCTTCTTTTAAAAAGTTCAGATATTTAATTCAATTTTTAATATTTGGAAAATGTCATTTTGCCATTTAAAGTTTTTCCTTTTAAAGCTACTCTTTTATCATCTTACTCTAAATAACTATGATTGTTTTTTTAAAATTATAAAATAGTGAATTTATTGAAGATATGGCATATTAACAATCCTGCAAGCATGGACGCTCTGTTAAAGGTCTGAGACTCTTAGCAATTTTTCTTAAAGCAGAGAGATCATTAATGTTGACTGGAAAAGAGACAACCAAGAGGACTATAAATGAACATGAAAACTTGGGCTCTCCAAGTGCTGCTTGGAAGATATGGGACAGGGTGGCTATCACAGCACACCGGCCACTTTTAGAGGAAGCCAGAGCACTTTCAGGGTACTGAGAAGAGCAAAGTAGGATAAAGCTCTCCTCCATCCAATGTGCAAAGAATTGGGCATGCAAATTAACCATGACAGCTCTTGCCAACAGCTGTTGGAGAAGGGCAACATCCTCTTCCAGTTCTAGTATCATAAGTTGGTATCATTTCCTTGACTCAAAAGGGTCATGTTACAACTGCTTTAAGCTGTATTCATTCAAGAATGAATTCTAGTTTTGAAAGCAGAAGCTGGGTGTCACCCTCTACAGCCAAATGGTTGAAATAGTTGAGAGCAGACTTTTGGAGATAAAATGGTAACAGTTCCCAACCTGCAGTACGCAGACAAATCAGGTGAACCACAAGCAGACAAATGGTCCCCAAAGTTGGCCTTTGACCACTGTATGAAGCAGAATAATGAAGTCTATATTCTTTAACTTGAATGTATACCATGTCTCAAAGAAAGCAAGATCAATCTGACTTTAGGAAGGAAGGGGATAAAAGCAAGAGACTAATTTTGATTATTTCTAACCACCTCTTACTCTTTATGCCACTTTTAATGAAGAATGAAACTACCTTATGCAAAATTATGTTCTGAGAAGTAACTAAGAAATTCCAGGACTCCATTTCAATAAACAAGTTGGGTCTCATGCAAAAAATTGAACAGAATGGATATGTTAAATAGACTTTAGACAAAAGAGCATTATTTTCATTGGGAAAAACCTAAGGTAAGAATCAAAGGTTCCATGTGGTCTTGATGTAGCAGTATCACAGAGTTCAGCATGATGGCTACAAGTAGCACAGGGCTACTGAACAGGGCTGAACTATAACTCCACAGAAAAATTCTGTGTAATTAACTGGAAAAAGGTTGTTATCCCACAATTCTAGCTTCATGAATCTACAGAGAAATAACATATGACACTGACTGCTTCATAAATGATGGGTAATTTTCAAGCTATCTACTTTAGACAATGTGTAGAAACCTGTTGTCATTAATCTCTGAACCATGAAAACGCCTTCTAGTGGGAAATAGTATGGCTATTCACATATCACATCGATCAGCTCACTACAGTCCAGAGACAGGGCCCAAGCCCTGTCTTAGGCACCCTAGGCTCTGCTCCAGTTATCTTTGGAACCGAAACTACTCTAAAATCCCAAGAAGTCAACAGGGACAGCTTTGCTTCATCCTCAGTTAAAAATTCCAATTCAAAACATAGCTGGGAAGACAACCAATCTTGAATTTCACAAAGTTGAGATTCATGTTAGTAGAGACCCACAAAAATTAACTTGCTTGGTTTGAAGTCTTTACAGGGAGGGAGAAAAAAAAAAGGAAAGAACTTGAAATGCACTGTCTTATTTCTTTTCAAGCTGTTGTTTAATATTAAGTGGAATCTCCCCAGAAATGCTAATGACTAGGGTCTTGTGTGCAGTAACAACAGCTTTAGCATGTATCCCATGGCTTTGAAGACCTTCACTCTTCCAGATTCAGCTGCTATGGCTGTTGCTCACTGTCCTACAAAGTGATGTGCTGCCACTGCTAACCTCATCAGAACCACTTTCCTTGGCTCAAATACTATTCCTGCTCAGTTTTTATCTATTATAGCGTCAGAAAGCCTAATCAGTTAGTTTGGAGATAGACTGCTTCCCCTGTTGGGGCCATAACTACAGTCTCCAGCCATTTCTGGAGCCTGAGAGATAATACAAGCTTTTTCTGCTAGGGACTTCTGATATTATGATGCTACCATGAACATGCAAGAAATATGGCGGGAACTCCATGAAGGAGGGGCAAGAGAAATGGACTGACTAGTCAATTTGAAAAATGTGTTGAGATGCACATATCATTACACAGAATGTCCTACTAATACTCTGGTGGAGGTCCGATCAAGCTCCAGGCAGCAGTTATCACTGTAAGTAATTGCTGAAGAGGCTAGAAGAACTATCAGAAAGGGGGAAAAAGTTTGAAAAATGACCTAAAGGTGGTGGGAGCAGGGAAGGGAAGTCCTTAAGCACCATGAGGAAATAAACACAAGTGTGGATGGGGCAGGGGGAGTTGCTTATGAGCACACTCAAACCCCCATCATCACACTTACCCAAAGAGCTCTGTGTCAGGAGCCCTCCCACAGTTCACTAGCCTACAGCCTAGGCTATAGGACAGACTCCGCCCCTGACTTGCACAGGACTCTGGGTTACTTTCCTCCTCTAACTGAATCTCAGTTTCCTCAAGGGCAAAAGGAGAGGACTGAGTTATGTGAGGTTCATTCTTGTTCTTCCAGACATCAGCGCATATTTGTAATCTCAGGGATGTCAGTCAGGAACACGGCCCTTCCTGGAATCCCAAGACTGGCAGAGGTCAGTGCCCACTGACAGGCACAGTGCTCAGTTATATGAACTGTGGCCACAGTTAGAGAAAAAGCCTTCAGCAGGAGGCAAGCAAGTATGAGACTCAATTTGACCCCAAACAAGGGGAGCCTCAACTTCGACCCAATCAGAAAATGTACCTACCTGACTGCCACACTGGCTTCTCACAGTCCTGTCAATTTTGGCAATTTCTTCATCTGGATCCTGCAAAAACTAACATAAAACAACCCCCACACCCCAAGGAAACACACCAAACAGCCCAAAGACAAAAACACAGACACAGAGAAGAAAAAGAAAGCTAGTAAGGTTATGATCACCATTTCTGCCAAACGCTCCCCCCTTGATCCCTTATTAACAAATACGTGAGCAGAACCCATTCTGGTACCCAGGTAAGATTGGGGCGGGGGGGGGGGTATCCTCCCCCACCTGTCTCCTTTGTACTCACAACGGCTACATTTGCCTTTCTTTTCCTGGAGCGAACAGAGACATCGGTGCCACTTTCCTCTTTCATGGTGTCCGGTTCCTTCGCATCCCTGCAAAACCAGGATGGCACCGAGGTAAGAGTTCTACCCAAATCTCGGCCCACCCCTCCCCCACCACTGCACACCTTCCCCTTTCCTGCAGCGGCCAGGCCACTCACCTCTCCTTTTCCTTCGGCATGGCGCTGGGCACAGGATCAGACCTCAAGCCTGGGGGCACGAAACGGCAGTGGGGTGAGGACGGCAGGCAGAGGGGTCCAGGGCCCGCCGGCCTGTCCCGAGCACCCCTCCCCCTCCCGCGCGGGCGGCGGCGGCGGGAGCCTCCCGGGCCGGTCGGGAAAATGGCCGATGGGCCCGGGGTGGCCTGTCACCCGCGGCGCCACCAGCGGCCCGCGACGCCGGGTCGGAACCCAGGGTGGGGTGGGGGGGCTCAACGCCCCCTGAAGCTCTCGCCGGCCCATCGCCTCCCTGGGGACCCCAGCTGCCTCAGTCTTCCCCTCAACACCTCCCCGTAGCCCGCTTCTGAGTCGCCCTACCGGGGCACCCCGCGCTGACGCCTCCGGGGACCCGGCGACCCGGCCTTGCCCCACCCCCACCCGGGCCCGGCCCGACCCGACCCGGGCGCTCCAGGAGTTCTCGCCCGCCGCGCAGTCCCGCAGCTCGCGCCAGGGTCCTCACCCGAAGCCGTCTCTGAGGCAGGCAGGCAGGCGGCACGAGCCGAGGCCGGAGGCAGGAGGCAGAGGCGAGCGGGAAGCCGGGAGGCGGGAGACGGCGGCGGGCCGAGCGCGCGGCGGTGGCGGGATCCGCGCCTGCCCCCTACACCGCGCTGGCGGCCGAGCCGGCTGCTCCTGCGCCCGGCTAAGAGCGGGACATTTAAAAATCCCAGCGCGCGGAACCGGCCCCCGGACCGCCCTCGCGCCCTCCCGCCACCCTCCGCTCCGCCCCGGCCGGCTCGGAGCCCCTCAGCGGCAGCCAGAGGGCCCGGCCCCGCCCAGCCACCGCCCTCAGGACCGCCCTGCGCGGCGCAGGCCCGCCCAGGCGCTCAGGCCCGCCGGGGGCGGGGCGGGGCTAAGTGACAGGGCCTGCGCGCCGGAGGGGAGGGGCCCTGGGGCCGTGGCGGGGCCTGCGCCGCCCAAGCTGCGGAGCCCGCGCGGGGCGGGACGCGGGGGCCGGCCGGCGCGCGCGGTGGGGCGGGGCTGCGCAGGGCGGGACGCGGGGGCGGTCTGGCGCGAGTGCGGCGGAGGGGCGGGTCGCGGGGCTCTGGGGGCGGAGCCGAGCGGCGCTGGGGCGGCAAAAAGCCGCGTGGCCGGCGCTGGTGGAATGTAAACACGGCGGGCGGCGAGGCTTCGGGCCCCGACTGAGGGGTCCGGCCACTAGACCTGACGTCCGTAGGCCTGCAGCGCGCGTGCACTCTCTCTCCTTGCACGTTTCCCCCGCCCCCGAGACGCAGGGTTCCGGGCCCTGAGTCAGGGTGGGATGTGCCCAAGGTCACAGCGCATGGTCACAGAGCCTAGAACCAGGGCCTCAGGCCGCCAGATCGGGGCCGCCTGTGGAACAGCTGTTACTCCTGGACGTGCGTCCATTCATCTGTCCATGCGTGCGTGTGTTCATTCAGCTAATAGTCTAGCACCTTACCCTCCATGTGTGCCCTTTGCCACAGATTTTCCCCTGAGCATCAGAAGAGCATCATAAGACCTTTTTGATGCTTGGATTCCATGCGGCCCTCTTTACCTTAAGTATTCACTTCAGCAGGTCGTAAAATCAAATCCACACTCCATGCCCTAGAGGACTCCACGTAGACCTACCCTCACCCCCTCTCAGACCTTTCCTTCAACTGCCTCCCATCAGAGCTCCTCCGGCCATCCTCTGTCCTTTCTCATCTCGGGATCTTGGAATTTGTTGTCCCTAGCTCCGGCCCCTTCCAGCTACATCTTTCCTAAGAATTTCCAGGTCTTCCCCAGGAGTTCCTCTCCACCGCATTGCCCTGCTGTGGCTCCCTCACAGCGCTTGCCGCCATATGCCTCTTGTCCTTGTTTGGTTCTCTTCTCCCTGCCTTGTCTGTCTTGTTCACTGCTGTATGCCCCAGCTCTTGGCATAGTGCCTGGAGGAAGGGAGGCACTTCAATCTTATTTGTGAAGGAATGCTTGAAAAACATGATGACCAAGCCCTTGTGGAGTTTACAGGCTAAGGAGACAAGTATTGAACTATCATCACTTGAAAGTACCTACTGTACTAAACTTCTAGAAAAGGCATATAGCAGAGGGCTCCTAAACACTTTCAAGGCCCTTCCTGATTTACAGTCTCAGTCTTGGGCCTCCTCTTTCCATGACTGTCTTTTTGAGGTTAGAGCCTGAATCTTATTGGAAGACACCATTTGTGTCATCCTCAGAGGTCCCTGCTAGCAGATTCTTGACCTTCCAGGGTCTCTGAGGTCAAGGCTGCTGAAATGTCTTGCTCAGATTGGCTTAGGTAGGCATGGAACCCAGGCTCCTAAATTCCCAGCCTTCTGCCCTTAGGTAGTAACAAAAATGGGTATCACAAACATTTCAAAAATAACAGCTTTGTCCTAAATACTTCAAAGTGTTATCTCAACTAAACTTCTCAATAATCCTATGACATTGATATCATGATTGTCTTATTTCACATATGGCACTATCTTACTTCTTAGGGTCACTGTAAGGATTAAGTGAAATAATGCAGATGAATTGCTGAGTACAGTGCCTGGCACATTGTAAATACCCAGTAAATGACAGTTGTTAATAATGATAGACAAGACAGTTTTCCTTAGAGGTTGTAGTAATTTATACTCCTATAGCAAAGAATACCACCAGGTCTTCCCTGGGGGCCCAGTAGTTAATAATCTGCCTGCCAATGCAGGGGACATGGGTTTAGCCCCTGGTCCGGGAACTAAGATCCCACAAGCTGTGGAGCAACTAAGCCAGTGCACCATAACTAGAGAAAGCCTACAAGCAGCAATGAAGACCTAGCACAGCCAAAAATAAATAAATATTAAAAATTTATTTAAAAAAAGAAAGAAAAGACAAAAACTGTGGTGACAGCAATCAGACCCCTCTGGCGGGGGCTGGGGGCGGGGAGTCCTAGGTACTACTGCGCACATGTTTTATATCTTGATCTAAGCAGTGGCTACATGGCTATGTTCATAAATAAAAGTTCAATGAGCTATATATTTGTTGTTTGTGCCCTTTACTGAGTGTATGCAATACTTCACTAAAAAATGAAATGGTTAATTTTTTTTAATAATTGAAAAAAAATTAAAGTAAGACTTTAATCATCTTTGCCCACTGGGAGCTTCCAGTCTGAAAAGGAGGCAATCATGTAGATGGGCAGTTGCAGTACAGAGTGATAAGGACTTGGATGGGAAAATTCTGGGGGCTACGATTTCATGTGGAGTTGGGAGCAAGAGCATTCAGTTTGCTCTTGGACACAGCTGCTTGGAGGAAGCAGCATCAAGGCCAGACAGATGAATGAATTCGGCAGGAACAGCATAAAAGATATGTTTAAGGCAGCAGAAAGTGCCTGCACAAAGACTTGGAGTCTTCAGAAGTCACCAATGGTCACTTGTCTGGAGCAGTTCACCTTTGGCTCTTTGAGTCCGTTTCAATTTGTGTCCAAACACTGACAGCCTTGAGGGAGACTAAAGATTACACTAAAGGTGACTAAACAGCTGCTGTGTAGGGAGGACAGCACCTTTCTTCTGCCATGAGACTTTGGGAAATTTCCTTAACCTCTTGGTGCCTCAATTTCCTCATCTGTAAAATGGGTATGATTTTAATTATTCCCAACCTGTGAGGAATAAATGTATTAATACGTATAATGGATTTGCCATAGTATCTAACATATAGTAAATGTTCAGTATGTAACAACTATTATTATTATTCATAAAGAAATTTGGGGCATTGGCTGGTAGAGGTAGATGATGGTAGAGGTTAAGGAACCAGGATGCAAACATTAAGAAGTAAGCCCATGGGGGCTGCAAGAGCCAAGTTCTTCCCAGATAGGATTCCTTAATCCAGGGCCCGCAGACAGCCTTCAGGATCCCAGGCAACTGCCTACTGACAATGCCAGCCCATCAAGTTCACTTTCCCGGGCAGCTGGTGCATAACTTTTACCAGCTCCTTAAAGGTACACACAAAAAGTTAAGGAGCTCTGTCGAGGGTAGATCGAGGAAGGCGTGGGTTGTGACTAGGAGTAGAGCTGGCCCAGGCTTTGCTTTCAGGCAGAGCTGGACAACTGTGGCTGCCTGGCTGAGCCAAAGGTGTGTGGGAGATGGAAGGGGCAGGGGAGGGTCCTATACACAGAAAAACCAGAGGAAAGAGGGTCAGACTGGCTGCACCAGTGTGGGCTGTGGGGTGGGGGCCAGGCAGGATGAGCAGGATGCAGCGCCAGGGAACTGAGTGTGGGAAGGCCTCAGAGGCTTGGCTCCTGTCCTCCTGTAGCCCTGGGGACCTATCTGCACAGGCCTGCCAGGTCAGTCGGAGCCCCGGGCCCAGCTATGCTCCCCAAGACTTGCTTATTGTTCAGACCAGAATCACACTGTGGTGGATCCCAAGGGGGGAGACCGGCAAACCAATGGGTGGCCCAGCCCTGGCCTAACCCTCTCTTACACTGGAAAGCAAATCCAGTCAACCCTTTGGACACAAGTTCTGGTTAATTAAAAAACTCCAGTGAAAACTAAAATTTACCTTTAAACTCAGTGTATCATAGAACAATGATGGCAGCTGACATTTATGGATTCTGTCCCAAGCTCAGAGTTGCAAGGAACAGAGACTAATTTGAAGACATTTCATGGAGTGGGAGTGTGTGACCAGGTTTTGTGGGGAGGAGGGGCAGTTATGCAGCAACAAGCAACCCCCTTAGTATGGGCTAAGACACAAGAGAGCTTTGTTCTGTGTCTGACCACCATATTCCCAGCTTTCAGTTAAATCGCCTCATCTTGGGTTTTCTGAAAGCAGTCACAGCTGCAAGATACAGAGCAGGGGCTTGGAGAGAGGAAGCCCTGGAATCTCTCTTCTGGTCAGGGACTCACATTTTCCTTACAGCAACCAGGCTCTTGAACTTAATGGGGGAGGGGGACTTGGCCAATCAGAGCCCTGCATTCTTGACTGTGTGATTGGGTCAGGGCTAGGCACGTGACCCAATCTGGGCCAATGAAAATCCTCTGGAGTTGCTAAGCTGATGGGAAGAGGTCTGGAACTAGGAGGCCATCTTGCCACTCAAGGCGACCTCCCTTTGAGGGAGGTCCTTTGGGGGGAAGGGGGAGGTTTGCAGACAAGCAGAGCCAGAGGTGAGGGGAGGCAGCCTTGTGATTTGTTGAGCTGCTGGATCTAATCAAGCCCAAGACCAGATTACTAGGAATTTTCCGGATGCTGGAGCCAATTATTTTCATGTTTATTTAGACAGTAGGGTTTGGATTTCTCATAACTTGCTGCCGAGAGAGTTGTGGGTGTCATTTGTGCCCACCAAAGAGCCTCTGGTGGTCTCCTGGACTCATTCAGGCCCTTCTCTATAAGGTCTGTAAGTCTACAGTGGCATGGCTGGCTGGCTGGCTGGCATGTGGTTCTGGTGGTGCCAGGGCTGGTTGTGGTCTCAATTCCTCCAGAATCCTGACTTCCATGGCAACCTCCTTAATTATTTGCTGCCATCCGTCACATAGAACTCTGCTTATTAATCAGCCTGGCAGCCTCAGCACCCCCAAGTGCAGGTTGGTTTGGGGTGGACTGGCTTGACTCTGGCCTCCAGGAGCTCCCAAGAGCACCACACACCTTCTGGAAGCAAGTGAACTCAACCTGAGCAAGATTCACTCCTAACATGATCAGATAGAGGGTACAAACTGATGCTCCTGGTCCACATAGTATTAGCAAAAGCTTGAATCCTTGTACACATGAGGATTTCCGACTTGTTGAGCAACAGGATGATTTGGCAAAGTTGGGCCCATGTCTGTGCAGGGCAACAGCAGTCTGCTAACCTCTTTGGGTGGGGCAGCTTCACTCTATGTCTTTACTCCTTTTGGTATCAACCTTGGCCTCCTACTTGTCTGACCTTGAGACCTTGCTGGGAATTCAGAGCTGAACCAGAGCTTGCATAGCAGGGTCTTGGATGAGAGAGGTCAGGATTAAATAAACAAGAAGGAGAGAAGGAAGAAGGTATTGAGGAGGGCGTAGACTGGGAGGAACCCAGACCTAAGCATTCCCCAGAGACCAGCACAGAGTCTGGACAGCCAGGTTTGCTGAATAAATAAGTGCATGGATGAATGTATAGGGGGCAAAGGTGAGAGGTACAGAAAGCCTTTTCCAGATGGTGACGGGAAGCTGAAGAGCCCAGGTGCGTGGAATGGGGGGCACATTCCTTTGCTGCAGCCTACATGGGGCTGGTATCAGGGTCACAGAGGGCTAGGCACAAGTAGCCTCCACAGTCAAGGCTGGGGCTTCCCCACCTCCCACACTCACACCCTCTCTTCTCTGTCTGAGAGCCTCTCTACCTTCAACGTTTCACTGTGAATTATTTTTCCCACTTAAATCTGTTTGTTTTAAAAGGGAAATCTACTGTCCCTATCATAAATGAAAAACCAACATCACCAGCCACAAAGAGAAGGAAAGCTTCAAAGAGTTGATAACCACAGACAGGACAATGTGAGACAGGCCATGAGCCTGAGGCCTGGTCTCTTTCTGCTTAAAACAGGAGATGACGGTATGATTCCATTTATACCAGGTAGTAGCGTAGTCAAATTCATAGAGACAGAAACTAAGAGGGCGTTTGCCAGGGCTGGGGAGCGGGAATGGAAGTTATTATTTAATGGGTACAGAGTTTCAGTTCTGCAAGATTCAAAAGTTCTGAGGATGATTGTGGTGATGGTTACACAATATTGTGAATGGAGTTGATACCCCCAAATTAGACATTTAAAAATGGTTATGGTGGTTAATTGTTATGTGTATTTTACCACGTTTTTTAGAGGAGTTGCGTAGACATTAGAGAGGTGTCAAAGCCATCTTTTTCAAACTGAGACTTTCTCCTTGATTAATCAGAACATGTGAAGAATTGGAAAGAGAGTGACTCACCATGTAACATCATATTATTTCAAATCAGTATGCAAAACTGTGGTCAGAGGAAGAAAAGGGATAAGCCAGAAGTTTAAGAAGGTGTGCAGAAGGGCAGCCGCTCTGCAGTATGGGTGTCCGTGTGTCCTGCCGTGAGGTCCTGAGCTGCTGCAGGCTGTTGTGAGCCCGTGCTGAGGTGACACAGGTTCCAGCCACAGGGTTCCCAGCTCAGCATGATCTTGGGAAAGCACTTCACCTCCAGCTGCCTCAACTTCCTCCTCTGGCCAAGAGGAGAGGAAAGGGTGGACATGAGGTTGTAGTTGGGTGCTGTGTGGGAGAGCACTCTGCAGGCTCTCTCCCCGGCTTCCACAAGGAGCCCCCTTGGGTTCTCCATGGTCAGTTTTGGTGGGGAGATCTATGAGTTTGGTTCCAGTGTCTGGGACAGTTAGTTGATCAAACTCCCTGCTTTCACATCCTTCAGGATGCTGGCCAATGGAGGAATCCATGATCTTGCCATTGTCTCTTTAAGTGTCCATTGACAGAGTTCAGGGATGAATTCTGTTCTAGGAGCGTGAAGGTTGAACAAGTGTCCTGTCCTTAAGATGCTCACGCCCAATGGAGGAGAAAAGCAGCCCACCTGTCACCACAGAGCAGTAAGAGAAATGCAGGGAGGGACACATCTGGCAGAAGGGGTCCTGCTCCAGCTCAGGGAGGGGAGAGGGGCAGAAAGCAGAGTCACCAAAACTGTCTTTGTCAAGGTCACCAGCACCCTCCCTCTTGCCAACTCCAAAGGGCACTTTCCAGGCTGTGTTGCTCAACCCTCTTGGGAGTATCAGTGTGATCGCTCACTGCCCTCCCCCCGAGAATACCACTGCCCTCTCCTGGGGTCCCTCTTCCTGCCCTGGTTCTCTTCCTTACCGCCTTCGCTCCTCCTTTTCTCAGGCGATGTGGTGGTTCTCCCTCCCTGCGCTGTCTTAACACATCCAGTTCACACCTCTGCCCAGCCCCCTGGACCACTGCACGTGTCAGTCTACCAGCCTCTTGGTGTAAGGTGCCCAGAAGTGAACTCTGGTTATCCCCTCCCTGCCTCAAAGTTCCTCCACCTGGTGCCAGCCATTCATTCAGTTGCTTAAGCCACAGACCTGATATTCATCCTTGATCTTTTCCTTTTCTCTCATCCTCTGTACTGCATGCATCAGCCTAGCCCAATAGCTCTCTGCCCCCCGCCAAGTATCTCCAGTTCATCTACTTCTCTGCTTCTCTACCCTCTGCTGGAGGGAGGCTGCTGTCTGCTTCCTGGACAAGTGCAATGTCTCCTGAACTATTTTCCCATCATCACTGCCTGTTGCACGGAATGGCTAGTCTTCTCAAATTCACGTCCATAACCTCGATCAAACATGCCCCTTTTGAAAACCATTTGTCAGCTTCCCACTGGTTGCAGCAGCACGGGGACCTGCCTGACCCAGCTCCTGTTACTGCCCTCTTGTCCTGGGACCCTGGGCCCTCTTCCCACCTCTGCCTCTGCCCCAGCCTGGCAGGCTCACGGCCTCTTTCTCTGCTATGCCAAGAGCTCGATTCCTTTGGTGTGTTTGCACTTGTTCTCCACCCACTCCCCACTGTCTGTCAGTATCTGTCCCCTTCTTCAATATCCCCTCCTCAAGGAGGCCTTGCCTAGTTAACACCACCGAAATTCGGTTGTCTCCATTGAAGAACAGATATTTTCAATTTTTTAAATTAAAAAAAAAAAATTTTGGCCATGCTGTGTGGCTTGTGGGATCTTAGCTCCCCAACCAGGAATTGATCCCTGGCCCCTGCAGTGAAAGTGCCCAGTCCTAACCACTGGCCTGCCAGGAAATTCCTAGTACACGTGTTTTCTTTCTCAATGTCACCAATTTTCTCTCAGCATCTTTTTTGTTTTTTTAATTACAAAAATTTCACACGTACACACAAGTAGAGAGAGAATAGTACAATGAACCCTCATAAGCTTGGTCTATAGATTTAATAATTAAGATTCTGTTGGGACTTCTGTAGTGGTCCAGTGGTTAAGAATCCACCTTCCAGTGCAGGGGATTCAGGTTTGATCCCTGGTCAGGGAACTAATATCCCACAAGCCACAGACCAGCTAAGCCTGTGCGCCAAAACTGCAGAGCTCAAGTGCCACACCACTGAATCTGCACACCTACTGAGCCCACACGCGCGAGAGCCCGTGCACAAAACAGGAGAAGCCTGTGTGCTGCAGTGAAAAGCCAACACAGCCTCACCAAAAAAAAGATTTTGTCATATTTACTTCTTCAAGCCTGCAGCTTTTTTTTTTTTTTTTGCTCAAGTCTTTTAAGGCATATTTGAAACATTATGTCATTTCACTTTTACATGCTCCAGTATGCATCTTTGAAAAATATGGATATTTTCTTACATGACCAAAATGCCAGTGACAGACATAGCAAAGTGGGTGGTTCTTGGTGTCATTCAGTACTCAGTCCAAAGTCAAGTTTGCCAGTTATCTCCGATATGTCTTTGAACCGTTGGTGTGGATTGCAACCTAAACAGGATCCACGTACCGCATCTGGCTCGGGTACCCTTTGCTCTCTTTACTCTAGAGCAGCTCCTCCTCCTCCACGCTTGCCTCAGAAGCCAGGTCAGCCTCCTGCAGGATCATTCCATGTTCTGGTTTTGTCTGTTTGCTTCTCCACAGAGCCATCTTTCGTGTTCCTCTCTTCCCTGTACTTCCTGAGGGTAGGAGTAACCCGCCTAAATTCACATCTGTAGGTGATGCCATGGGCTTCCTGTGTCAGCATCCTGGAGGCCCATGGTGCCCTGCTATCCCTTCTCGTGATGCTGAGACTGACCAGTGGGGTCAGGTGGTGACAGCCTCTTTCTCCCATCTTACAGCTTCCTATCAGCTCTTCTCCTGCTGTTTTCATCCATTGATAAGTGTTTCCTGAGTTATTTGATGAGGGTTTGCCAAATGGTGTTTTTCCTATTTCCTTCATTTCTTCCAAAATAGAAGTGCACCCAGAGGGGATGGAATGTGGGAGTAGTCCCCCCTGAGGCAGGCAGTTGGGGGTGCATTTTCTGTAAAGAACTTAAAAAAAATCATTTTAGTTGTTACTTTATCATCACCATGGCCTTGCCATCCTAAACAACATCAGTGATGGACCACTGCTCCTGGCAGGGGCAGAGTGCACCTGCCCAGCACCCCATGACATACACTGCTGTTCCGAATTTATTCACTGGAGTCTTCTGTAAAGAAATTTTCCCTATCAATTAGGGCTACTTGGTTGCCCTGAAATACAGCTCAGATGGTAGAACACATGCTGAATTCTGAGTTCTCTCCTTTTATTAGGCTCCATATTTTCATTCTTCATAGCACTTGAGATATTTCATAATTGTGCATCCTTTTACTTGTTCGGGGCCCTTCATCCTTCAGGAGGAATCTGCACAAAGGCTCGTGGGAGGCACTCGGTCTTCACACATTTGAGTGAAAGATTCACAGATGAAGACTGGGAGGGCTGAGCCGGCAGTCTTAGAGGTGGGGCGGCAGAGGCGAGTGTTTGGGGAGAAGACTCAGAGGATAAAGACAGCACAACACATTCTGGGAGGACAGGTGATGAGTGTGTCTGGGGCCAAGGCCGAGGTGGGAAAGGGGGAGTGCTGAGGCTGAGGGGGGCTCAGGGCCAGCGGCCAGAGGAGCACCCACGTTGGACTCTATCCTGGGCACATGGGCCCTAGAATCTCTGTGGCCACCCCCCAGCACCTGCCTCATGGCCTCCTGGATGGAGCCTGCTCCTCGGGAAGCGCACCCAGTGTGGAGATTTGGCCGTGCTCTCCACAAGCGCGCGCCTTGCTCTCTCTCTAATTGCTCTGTTTTCCTTCCACTTCACAAGTGGGTTGGCTAGTAACACTGAAGTCTGTTTTATGTACATATAGATAGCAAACACAAAATGTGTGGTAAGCTGTGTTCCATCTTTATGTTATTAACACACAAAAGCAAGAAAGCTCCAAGTTAGAGCATCTGCAATTCAGCCAAGAATGCAGCAAGCCATATGGTGAAAACTTGAAAAGGAAGACAACAGAAGCACGTCACCCGGCCTTCGTCTGAAGAGCTCCCTCAGCAAGTGCCGTGCCTGTCCTCTCTGAGGCCGGTCATCCATCCCCCCACCCATCCATCCGTGTGTCAAAGCTTCACTGCAGTCCTGTCATGTGCCAAGTACTGCTCCTTTACTAGCAATGGAGGAACCATGTCAGCAGAGATCAGAGGGGAGAGAAGATCAGGACGTAAGTAAGTAAACCAACATGTGAAAAAGATAAGATGTTTCCCAGCTGTTCTGAGAGCTCCTGAAGAAGTGATTGGGTGTTGTGACAGAGTTAGCAGAGCAGAGGCAAACCACTTCAAACAAGTGGCTTCAGGAAGGTCTCTCTCAAGAGGAGACATATGAGCTAAGACCTGAAGCATAAGTAAAATGCCGCAAGTAGAGCTGTGGGAACAGTGTCCCGGGCAGAGGGAACAGTGTGTACAAAGGCCTAGAAGTGGGCACAAATTCAGCGTTGTAGTGGAGCAGCAAGAAGGCTGGAGTATATATAGTGAGTGAGGGGTATGGGGAGAGGGGGAGTTGGGGGAGAGGAGCCAAGGTGTCGTCAGCTGCATGTAGGTGGGAATTTGGGTTCTACTCTAATGCTATTAGAAACCCTTGAAGGGTTTTAAGTAGGAGACTGGTTCATCTGATTTACATGTTGAAAGGTCACCCTGCTGCTGAGGGGAGTGTGGACATGGAAAACGGGCATATCCTGGAGCCTAGGGACCAGTGGTGCAAGCCAGGCAAGATGGCAGCTTGGCCAGAGTTGGGGCAAGGTGGAGTGGACATGGGGATCAGATATGTTTGCAAATAGAGTGAGGGTTGGCTGAGAATGGGGACCTATAGCCTTGAGGCCCAGAGGCTGACAGGAGCCAAGGGTAGCTATGAAAACATAAATCTCTGCAGCAAGGTGCCCCGTCTCTCTCATTCTTTGTGGAAAACCTAGCTTTCTTTCCCGTCTCCTCACCTCTGTGGTTATAAGCATAGTGACAGGCCACTGTCATTCTTCTGGCAGGTGGAGATCTGGGGAGGAGGGTGACTGCGTGAGATCACTCAGTGACAGGGCTGCCTCTGGATGACCCCAGCTAGCCCCGGGTGTCAGACGGCCCTTCCCAGGGCCACCTGGCGGCACTGCACAGCAGCTGGTGGAGAAAGCCTGGCCCTTTCACCCCAGCAAGGGCTCATGTTCCTGTTCAGCCATAGCCGCAGGCTTTTGCGTCTTAGTCATGTGAGTGCCCCTTTGCCTTATCCGAGAAGAGGCTCAGGCTTCCCTGGTGACTCAGCAGTGAAAGAATCTGCCTACAATGCAGGACACCCAGGTTCGATCCCTGGGTTGGAAAGATCCCCTGGAGAAGGGAATGGCAAGTATTCTTGCCTGGAGAATCTCCTGGACAGAGGAGCCTCGCAGGCCACAGTCCACAGGATCACGAACAATCAGACACCACTGAAGTGACTGAGCATGCACCACATAACAGAGGCAAACTACTTGCTGCAGTTTGGGTTCTGTGGAAGCACACGTCCAGAGGTGTGTCAGGGAGCGCCCGAGGGACCATCTCCTGGTGAAGGAAGGAGGGCAAGCAGGAGTGGGCAGGGGCCTCTGAGCTTTGGAGCCGCGCGGTGCTGGGCCACAGCGACTGGACCTTGCTGTCTCTGCTCCATCCGTGACTGGACTGGCAGCTGGAGGCGGAGGGCCCACAGCACTGCTAATAGCCAGGACAACAGGACCTTCTTCAGAGGGGTCTTGGGTGGCATGCTGTGTGTTCATCACACTTCACTAACTCAGACGTGACTGATTTGTAAACCAGCAGTTGGGCTTGTGCTCAAGGGTCATCTTCCTTTTCCTTAAGCAGGACTAGCCAAAGGTCCAAGGCCATGAGCAGCAGACTCAGTGGGAGCCCCATTTATAATACGTGCCAGCAGCTTAGAGGAGCAAAGACAAATGCCCCTTCAATGGAGGCTTTGAGCCAGGCCCTATTAGGCAGCCCTGGTCAATCTATTAATAATTCAGTTCTTTAGAACTGTGCACTGTGTGTGTTCTCAGTGTACTCAGAGCTGTCCTGCCTTCATGGGGTCCACAGGCTCGTGAGGCAGGGAGACATCCATCACATGACCACACCGAGGACCACATCATGAATACTGATGACAGCAAACATTGCTGCTTTAGTGTGTTAGCTGTGTCGTCTCAGCAAGTACAAGATATGACACCAACACTGTCAACAACCTGATGCTGGTGTTGGTGCTAGCCTCTCCTCAGATCAGGTCACAGCAGCCCTCAAGGTCACCGGCTAGGAGACAGCAGAGCACAGGTTGTTGTTCAGTCACTAAGTCGTGTCTGACTCTTTGTGATCCTATGGACTGTAGCATGCCAGGCCTCCCTGTCCCTCACCATTTCCTGGAGTTCTCCCAAATTCATGTCCATTGAATTGGTGATGCCAGCCAACCATCTCATCCTCTGCTGCCCTCTTCTCCTTTTGTCTTCAGTCTTTCCCAGCACAGGTACCTGTACTGAAAGCAGGAATGGAGTTATATGGAACCCAGTCTTATAGTTCAGATAGTAAAGAATCTGCCTGCCTTGCAGGAGAGCCGGGTTCGGTTCCTGGGTTGGGAAGATCCCCTGGAGAAGAAAATGGCAACCCCCTCCGATATTCTTGCCTGGAGAATCCCATGGACAGAGGAGCCTGGTGGGCTACAGTCCAAAGGGTCGCAAGAGTTGGACTCGATGTAGCAACTAAACCACCATCACCACCTGGACGGTGGAGGCAGGAGGAGGGTGGAGGTCCAGGATGGCTCCTCTAAGGAGTTGAGATTAGTTGATGCTTCAACTGAGAGGTACAGGGTTGGAAGGAATTGACAGAGAAAGGAGGCACTCCTGGTGAAGGGAAGGGCATGGAAAAGGCCCTGGCACAGGCGAGACCCGGAGCTGGAAGGTGGCAGGGGCCCTGGGTGCTCAAGCTGGGGTTCAGCCATGGTGAGTTCTCCCTTCTTCATACTGAGAGCCATAGGAGGAAACCAAAGATGTGTCCTAGAAAGACTCCTTGGGCTGCCCTGTGGAGAACGAGCTTCTGGGGGAGATAGATGCTGGAGACTACAGTGATCATCAGAGAGATGGTGGCTACCGGGGCCTGCGTATGGCAGGGCCAGGCAGGAAGAGGGTGGATTCAGTGCTGTTTGGAGTAAGATCAACTCGGCTTGGGTTGATTTGTGGTGGGGAGCAAGAGTCCAGAGATCCAGAGTTTCTGGCTTGCAGAGCTGGCCTCTAATGACACCCTTCACTGGGGTGGAGAACCCAGGATTCAAAGTCTGGGGGAGTAACACAAAGGCAAAAATGACCTTTTCCCCTCTGACTTTTTCGTATCAAATATATTAAAACATTAAAGGAATAGTGTGATGAACACCTAACTCCCACTTGGAATTCCCAGTTGTTAATATTTTGCTATATTTGCTTGTTCTCATTCTTTCTACACACACACACACACACACACCTTTTCTGCTGTACAGTTGTAGACATCATGACACGTCACCCCTAAATATTTGTACCTTCTAAGAATAAGGACATTCTCCTCCATAAAACCCATGGCACTTTCAAATATAAGAACACTAACAATTATCTCACAACACCACTTGATACCTAATCCATGTCAAAAAGCCCCAGTTGTCCCCAGGTTTTGCTTTCAGCCAAGATCCAGTCAAAGTCCCTACATTGCTTTTGGTTGTTGGGTCTGCTCTTTGTTCTTGTTCAGTGCAGAGCAGCCCCGACCCCATGCCCACCCCGTTTCTTCCCATTGCTTCGGCTCTTTGACAAGTCGGGGCCAGCTGTCTTATAGGACATTGTCCACTCTGAATTTGTCTGATAGTTGCAATTCTTTTGCTTTTTCTTTTTTAAAAGAGCTTTACTGTGATATAATTCACATGGCACATAGTTTACCCATTTAAAGTGGACAATTAAATGGCTTTAATTTATTCACAGATATGTGCAACCATCACCAAGTCAATTTTATAAAATTTTTATTACCTCAAAAAGAAACTCATTACCTCTTACCCTTCTAAGCCCCTCTCCAAAGCCCTAAGCAACCACTGATTTACTTTCTGTCTCTAGATTTTTCCGAACCTGGCTTTTAATAGACTGGAATCATTATATTACTAGTATACGGCATTTGTGTCTGCCTTCTTTCACTTAGCATAATGTTTTCAAAGTTTATCCATGTTCCTTTTTATGAGTGAATAATATTCCATTGTGTGAAAATACCACATTTTGTTTTGGGTTGTTTCTACCTCTTGGCTAATAATAATGCTACTACTATAAGCATCTGGGTACATGATTTTGTAGGAACATATATATTCATTTCTCTTCAGTATGTACCCAGGAGTAGAATTGCTGGGCCATATGCCAAAGCCTTTGACTGTGTGGATCACAATAAACTATGGAAAATTCTGAAAGAGATGGGAATACCAGACCACCTGACCTGCTTCTTGAGAAACCTGTATGCAGGTCAGGAAGCAACAGTTAGAACTGGACATGGAACAACAGACTGGTTCCAAATAGGAAAAGGAGTATGTCAAGGCTGTATATTGTCACCCTGCTTATTTAACTTACATGCAGAGTACATGATGAGAAACGCTGGGCTGGAAGAAGCACAAGCTGAAATCAAGTTTGCTGGGAGAAATATCAATAACCTCAGATAAGCAGATGACACCACTCTTATGGCAGAAAGTGAAGAAGAACTAAAGAGCCTCTTGATGAAAGTGAAAGAGGAGAGTGAAAATGGCTTAAAGCTCAGCATTCAGAAAACTAAGATCATGGCATCCAGTCCCATCACTTCATGGCAGATAGATGGGGAAACAGTGGAAACAGTGGCTGACTTTATTTTGGGGGGCTTCAAAATCACTGCAGATGGTGACTGCAGCCATGAAATTAAAAGATGCTTACTCCTTGGAAGGAAAGTTATGACCAACCTAGACAGCATATTAAAAAGCAGAGACATTACTTTGTCAACAAAGGTCTGTCTAGTCAAGGCTATGGTTTTTCCAGTGGTCATGTATGGATGTGAGAGTTGGACTATAAAGAAAGCTGAGTGCTGAAGAATTGATGCTTTTGAACTGTGGTATTGGAGAAGACTCTTGAGAGTCCCTTGGACTACAAGGAAATCCAACCAGTCCATCTTAAAGGAAATCAGTCCTGGGTGTTCATTGGAAGACTGATGTTGAAGCTGAAACTCCAATATTTTTGGCCACCTGATGCAAAGAGCTGACTCATTTGAAAAGACCCTGATGTTGGGAAAGATTGAAGACAGGAGGAGAAGGGGATGGCAGAGGATGAGATGGTTAGATGGCATCACTGACTCAATGGACATGAGTTTGGGTAAACTCCGGGAGTTGGTGATGGACAGGGAGGCCTGGTGTGCTGCAGTTCATGGGGTCGCCAGGAGTCGGACATGACTGAGTGACTGAACTGACTGACTGACTGATGGTAACTCTCTATGGGCTTCCCAGGTGGTAAGTTTGATTTCTGGGTCAGGAAGATCCCCTACTCCCCTGGAGTAGGAAATGGCAAGCCACTCCAACACTCTTGCCTAGAAAATCCTATGGACAGAGGAGCCTGGCAGGCTACAGCTCATGGGGTCTCAAGGAGTCAGACACAACTGAGGACATGCACACATGGTAACTCTATGCTTAATCACAGAAGGACCTACCAGACTTTTCCTAAAGCAGTTGCTCTGTTTTATACTCCCATCAGCAGTATATGAGGGTTATGATTTCTCTGTATCCTGACCAACACTTGTTATTATCTGACTTTTGGATGTAGTTATGTTCAGTGTTCCACAATGGAGGATTTTCTCTAGGCCCATCTGACCATCCCCTCCTGCAGCCTCGCCTTACCCCAGACCATGGAGGATGTAAATGGTGCACTGGGCTGGGTGGCATTGCTGTCTTACTTTTGTACTTTGCCAGATCCTGCACTTCCCTACTACAATTTCATTCCATGTCCCAAAAAATCCCCAGGAAGCAGCCAGGGCAGAAGTTCTTAAGTTGGGGAAACTGAGGCCTCAGAGAGGTGAAGGTTGCCCAAGGGATCCAGTGCAGGAGACCGGGCTAGGGCTCTGGGCCTGCCCACTGGTTGCTGAGGCTGTCGCTCTGCAAGCCATAATGGGTGGCACTGGGAAGGTGGCAGGAGAGAGGAGTTTGCTGAGAACAGATGACCCCTAGAAATGAGCCTACCTTCCAAACAGCATCCTTGAGCTCCTTCCACAGAATGTTTACTGATGTTCCCAGTGCTGCTAACCAAGGAGGTTGCTCGTGCTGCAGGGGACTGGCATCTCTGGAAGTGGCCGGGCCAGGATGAAACAGCCCATGAGCCGGGTCTTGAGGGCCGAGGGCTCAGCTGGCAAGGAAGCTGGGTCCACATGTGGATCACAGCCTCAGATGTCTTGTCCAGAGTGCAGTCTGGCCCCTGTCCTCAAGATGGCGCTGCGTCAGACTAGGCTGCCTACCTGAGGTGGCTCTTCCTCGTGGTGTGCAGTATTTGGCGATTTGCTTCCCTGAACAGGTGAGACTACAACAGGCATATGTTTGCCCTGGCAGGGTCAGCGCCTCCTAGGGCCCAGTCTCCCAGTGCACCCCTGCACCAGCTCTGCCACTTGGGAGCCAGATGCATCTGAGAGTCTCACCTTTTCTTCCTTTCCCTCACTGCTTTCTTTCCTGATCTGTGCATCTGTCCATCTTCAGCTGTCAACATGATTCAAGGCCTGGTCAAATGCCACCTCCTCCAGGGAGCTATCCTGTCTTTGCTCTCCCTGAATGTCCTGTGAAGCAATACGTTTGCACTTCATTTTGATGCCTGGCGCTCTGTGCTCTAGGTGGCCTGTAACTTCAGGTCCCATCAGCTACCATGGCTCTCCTTAAGAACAGGAACCTGGTGCCACTTACCTCTGCCTTCTGTATTGATTTGG
This sequence comes from Dama dama, assembly GCF_033118175.1. Taxonomy (NCBI): domain Eukaryota; kingdom Metazoa; phylum Chordata; class Mammalia; order Artiodactyla; family Cervidae; genus Dama; species Dama dama. Next base: position 45,356,483 of record NC_083684.1, on the reverse strand, counting down.
TCAGAGTTGTTTTGGTTGCCAGTAGCAGAATCTTAGTGCAAATTGGCCTTAGGAAAAGGATTTTCCGATTCATGTTACTTAAAGTATGGTACTTCAGGTGTAGCTGGGTTCAGGGCCCCTTTCATCAGGGCTTTGTCCACTTCTCGGTCCTGATATCTGGCAGGCTCTCCTTGAGTGGTGGCAGGAATGGCCAGCTTAGCTATCCCAGCAGCGCCCCCGACTTGATGTCCACTGGTCTGGCTCACATTATATGCTCATCTTAGGCCTGGGGGTGTTGCCACAGACCAAGAGAGAGAGGAGAGATGCTTCCCAAGGGAAATCCTAGCTCCTGGCAGGCAAAACAACAGGAGCGCCCTGCAGGTAACCTTTCCTGATTCCTCCTTCCCTCTCAGTGACCCATTCAGGGCTGTGCACGTCTTATTTACTTTCCTCCAGGCTATTTCTCACACTTGTGTCTTATTCTCACCAAGAACGTATCCCTTTCCCATCCCTTCCCTGGACTACCATTGTCCCTTCTCCCTGAAGGGACAGCGAAGTGGTTTTTTTAAAACATAAGTTTTAGAAAATTTAGGTTTTTCTAAGACATAAAAAGATCGCATCCTGCTTAAAACCCTTGATGGCTCCTCATTGTCCCCTGGATGAAGCCCACTCTTCTTTAAAAAGTATGTCCAAGCTCTTGGTAATCTGATCCTGTGCCCCTCCAGCCCCATCTCTCCTTGCTCTTTCCTCCCTCTGAGACTTGTGCAATAGGCTCTTCAAACCTCAAGTTGCCCCAAGCCACTGCTTGGGATGCCCTTTTCCAGCTTGTCTGACTGGCAAATTCTTCTTCAATACCTAGCTTAGCCGTCATCTCCTCCAGGAAGGCCTCCAGGACTTTACTGAGCAGTTAAGAGCGCCCTCTCTTGGGTGCCCAAAGCCATTCACCCTTCTGAACTAGGCTGACGCTGGTGGCATACTCTCTGGCCCATGCATGCCCTGAGGGTGCTTCTTCTCGGCCACCTCCCCAATGCCTAGCCTGGTGCCAGGCCCGGTGATGGCACCTGGGCAGTGTCTGTTGACAGATCTAAGAACTGGAGGGAGTGAGGAAACTGGGTATGCATGGCCTGCCTTGGGAAAGCAGACTCACAAGCTTCCTCCCTCAGCTCTGTCAGCTCTCAGCTTAGGTGCCACCTCCTCCACATGGCCTTCCCTGCCCACCCTCTGACCTGTTGCCCTCAGTCACCTTATCATAGTACTGGTTTTCTTTTCCTCCTAGCATTCAACCCAGCTGTTGTTTTCCCTGTTTGTTTTCTTTTTATCTCTCTCCCAAACCCCCACGCCCATGATTTTGTCAGCTTCCATGAGAGCAGATTTCAGTACCTGTCCTATCCAATACTTGCACAGCCTCCCACACCAAAGGGCCCCAAAAAATATTCATTAAATGAACGAACTCTGGGTGGTCACTGCAGGTGGGGCTTTACACATACCTTTGGGGGAAATTGTCATGATTCTCAGGTTCAGGGAGCTGACATCAAACTGGGGGAAGTTCCAATAAGGTTGGTGATCCCTACCCCCGCCTCAATCTGGGGACCCCTGTCTACTCCAGAGCCCAAGCCTTTAGGTGGCAGAGGCTATTCTAGAGAGACAAGAACTGGCTCATTCCAGGTTGGGCATCTCAAGGCCTAATTCCCAGAAAAACCACCTATAATACCAGAGCAGAGCATCTGCAGGTGGCAGGGGGGAAGAGCTGAAATTTCCAGGGCGCTGCCCTCCCTCTAGCTGACCTGGGCTGCATGCAGCCTCCCCCAACCTCACATTCCTGTCTATACAGCCTTGGGCCTGATTTCTCTCTCTCCCCACCCCGTCCCCACTTCCCTGCCTAGCTCTCTATGCCTCCTCCCTCTTCTCTTGCTACTCCCCACCCACCACGCAGCAGGTGGCACACAGTAGGGCAGCAGCTATCAGGCTGACTTCATTGACAACATTTTCCTCTTATTGGGGAAGAGAATGAGATGCCCCTCTACCCTTCCCCAACATCTTCCTTCATCCCCAAGATTCCTGATGCAGAGTAGTTTGATACCTAGGTGTCAGTCTGCCCCTTCTGTTTCTTTTTTTTTTAATATGTTTATCCACTTGCCTACCCATCCAGCCATCTACCCCTCTGTCTAACCATCCAGCCATCCACTTGGCATGGACTGGCCTGGGATTAATGCAGTGCATCAGGTCGGGTGGTAGGTGCAGGAACACGACAGACGCACACCCAGAAGTACTGTGAAGGGAGGACTACAAACTCGGGTGCCACAGGATGGGAGGTAGGCTAGATGCAGGTCAGCCGGGCCTGGTGCCTGCACAGGTATGGAGCCTCTCAACCCACCGGGCTGACATCACAAAATACCCCTCAGCTTTCCAATTGCCAGCTGGCTGCCAGTCTGTGACTCTGACCTGGAGCTACTGGCGAGATGCTCTGCTGCGAGGCAGAACCCACGTGGTTGGGGCAGGAGTGGGGACGCTCAGCAGGACTTTCAATTAAAGGGGGCATTTGACTTGGGCCTGAAGGTTGAGCAGAGTCTGCAAGCCCATGACAGAGGCTTTGCGGGAAGAGGCAGTGGCCCCCTGTGAGCCCATTTCCTGGCCAATGTGTTATTTTCATATGCTCAGGGGAAGCCATTTTACTGTCCCCCTCCACCTCCACCAACTCAGAGGATGAAGGAAAACAACTGTCTGTTGTTCCTCTCCCTCTCCAGGTACCCAATGGGGCTGTGGAGAAGACACACATGCATGAGTGTGCATTTATACACACACACACACACACACACACACACAAATGTGTAGTTTGGGGACAGGGACCTTGTGTGTTTATTCAGTGATGCAATTTAGAACCTAGAGTAACAGTTAATGCTTCTTAAATAAGCAAATGACAGGAGAAGGGTATCTATAGAATGAATGAACTAATGTATGTATGAATGAAACAAAGGAATAAATAAGGAGGGCTTCATAATGGTTCGGGTTGGGGGGACTGTCCCGTCTCAGATGATTCTTTTAAAATAATCATTAACTTTTAATTACAGAAACAGGCATGAACATCCCCATAGTAAGTATGATCTAGACACTACAGGTAAGGCCCAAGCACCCCTTTCTCACCAACTCCAGAAACTCCTTCACCCCAGAGGGAGATATGGTCGATAGCTGGTGACTTCCTTCCCTGCTCTCTGCACATTTGACATATTTGCGTATGTGGGAGTGTGTATGCATGCACACACCTGATCACAGTGTATGGTATCATTTTGTAAGACTTTTTTAAAAAGTGAAAAAGAAAGTAAAAGGACAAAAATAAGTGAAATCACATTGTGTGTTGTTTGCATCTTACTTTGTCTTAAATGTACTTTCTTTGTCCGGAAGAGCATCTCCAGAAGTTTCCTCTACAGGAGAGTGTATCTCAGACTTCTCACCCACTGCTGTTGTAGCCCATTTCCATGGTTTGCCTGCTGCTACCCTCCTGCTGTCAATTCAGGAGGTTCCTAAATACTAGTTCTTCTAGAGAGAGCTTCAGCAAACTCTTCACAGCTGGGTCATAGGTTGGCCTGACTGTCACTCTCCTGATGATCCCAATGGAAACAAGGCCCCCTCCCTGCTGTCCCCACCCACAACCCACCTGTTCTCTGATCTTTGGTGTCAGTGAGCCCCTGAAAGAACAGGACTTGGAGATCCAGGAGCTGCAGGGCCTGAACATCAGTGTGAAGGGTTCTTTCTCCAGAGGAGTGGTCCTCTGACCAGGTCTTGACTAAGGTTTGGAGGTACTTTTCTAGTACCTGTGATGTGCCAACCCCAGGCAGGGCACTGAGGCATGTTGCAGCCTCATTCTGTCCATGGGGCTCCCAGTCCACTATGCCTTGGGTCAGTGCTGGGCTGGAGGCTGAGGCAAGGACCAGTGGGCCTGGAGTGAGTGATGTCTCTGGGATCACAGAGTCTGGGTGCGCAAGGGCTTGATGATCACCTGGCCCCCTCTTTCCCAGCATCTCCACAGCCTGAGGCCCCACTCTCACACCCTTGACCCTGGATGGCCCGGGGCAGCCCAGTCCGAGCCCTCCAGCCCTCCCCTGTCCTCCGCTCTCCTTTCAGCCCGTGCTGGAAAGCAGCTCTAATTCCGGTGGGCACCACAGTTTGCAGCTCCTCGGGCAAGCTCGGCACAGGTGCCAACTGTTATTTCACTCTCCCAGCTTCCATTTCCACAGCTCGGCACCTGCAAAGCCCCCCATTAGAGTCATGCCAACGAGAGGGGGCTGCGGCTGTATGTACGCGTGCCCGCCTGCGAGCCCACGTGCCCGTCTGCCGGTGCTTGCAGGAAGCCACGAGGGAAATTTCCAGCACAAAGACCGTATGCCTGAGAGAGGGGGGAATTGCTCAGCAAACTTCAGAAGCGATCAAAATGTCCTTTCCATAAAGTCCCGGCTTAAAAAATGTTAGCAGGTGCGTATACAATAGCGAGTCAGTTGGGATGGATTACTATAGAATACCATTTCCGCTCACTCCAGATTATGAATTCAGAGTATAATTTTCTGTAAATTGTCATTCTTGTCTGGTAAGGAAAGCTAATTTTTTCCTCATATGGAAAAAAAAAAAAAAAACAACCCACTATCCTGGGCCACTGCTCCCTGGAACAAGGCCTGCTGGAACCCCCACCTCCAGCCCATCTGGGCAGTCCCAGAGGGCTGATGGGGGGGTCCCCTGGAGCAGCTGTGGCCAGCAGCATCTCGGGAGGCGTTTATTCCCAGGTTCATCAGAGGGGTGGCCATGGGTTGGTGAGAGGACTTCAGGGATAGAAGAAAACCCCTCATCACGGGGGCTGAACCTTCTCTGGAAGAAAGGTGGAGAGTGAGGGTGGGTTGCTCTGATGTGGTGCAAGTGAAGATGAAAGATGAGGGTGGGTGAGCAGGAGTCGTGAGTGTTATTGGCAAGGCTTCGAGGCTGGGTTCACCCTATGGTCTTTCTTTTTTTCTTCCTTCCCTCCCCTCTGTCCCTCCCTCCCTCCTCTTCCTTCCCTCCTTCCATTCCTCCTTCCTCCCACAAGTGTTTATTGAGCGCCCAATGTGTAAGGGCTCTCGTTCTGGCCCTGTGGTCACCGTAACGCTAATTATCTTCTGTTCCAGGGGGCCAGCAGGTTCACAAGGGGTGGTGGGAGAGGAAGGAAATCACAGGGAGACTGGAAGGGGCTGGTCAGGGAAGGCCCCCGGGGAGGTGACAGCTGCTTTCCCACCGTGGGAGGTGGAGCAGGCGGTCTGATTCTAGAGGAGAGAACAAGCCAGAGGGGCTGGAGCCCAGGAAGGGGGGAGTGGAGAGACCAGGCTGAGGCACAGCACTGGGCTGGCTGGAATCTAAGTGCAGAGAGACCTGGGTGGTTTTGAGCAGGGGAGAGACAGGGCTGGTTTCTGTTCCAAGCTCCATCAGGCTGCTGGCTGGAAAATTAACATTAGAGGGTGTTGTGGTGGGTGAGGGTCGCTCTGTCTGGGAGAGCCACAGGCCCCTCCCCAGACTTCTGGTTCTTAACCTTGGTCTCCAAGGCACCCTTGGTGGGAAAGTGAGGGTGTGAGTGGCTTCATGCTAGCTCCTCCTCTCTCTTGACGGAACTCAAGGAAAGACAGTCCCTCCAGGGTGTTAGAGCGTCTCTCTTTGTTGTGATGGCAGGAAAAGTCTTCAAGGCCGGGGAAAGCTTGGTGATTATTCTAGGGTAGATAGACCCATACTCATCAGGATTCGTTCAGATAAAAGTGACAGAACCCTGAGTCAACAGGCTCAAGTGAAAACTGAAATAACATCAACAAATTATTGGCTCTTGCTGTCAAAACATCTACGGACTTCAGGTATGGCTGGCTCCAGGGGCTTGAATTCTGCTGACAGGACTCTTTCTTCTTTGTCTCTGCCTTTCTCTGTGTTGGCATTATTCTCAGGCAAGTGGTCCCCATGTGGTGGTAGAAGAGCTGTCGACAGCTCCAGTCTTAACCTCCTGTCAGCTGAGGAGAGGTCTTTCTTCAAATGAGATTCCTTTTGGGAGTCCGGAAAGTAAAGGAGAACAAGAAGCACTGCTTTGGCTGGAGTCAGAGGTGCCCCTTCTGCTCCTTATCCTCGTCCCCTTGGATTCCAGGCTCCGGAGACCACACCTGCAGTCCGTGTCTCCCCCGGCATTCCACCTGTCTGTTCTGGCTCCCTCTGCTGAGGACCTGCAGATCCTCCTGAAGCCCCTCACCTGAGGTGGGGACCTGGGCCAGAGCAGCCCCTGGACATTCCACACACAGCCCACCGGGGCGGGGGATGACCTGGAAACTTGACATGCTCCTACCCGACTAGGGCCCTCACGTTCACATAGTAGAGGAGGTTTATTATGGGGAAGTTCACTTCGACCACCTCCCCATTAAAGCATACACCCAGAGCTCCCATCCTATTTCTGCCACTAGGATGCCAAGAAACCACTGTGGTTTGTCAGGTCAGACCTGTGTGCTCATCAAGAATGCTGGATCTGGGCACAGATGGCCTGAGTTGTTAGCTGTGTGACTTTGAATAGTTTACTTAACCTCTCTGAGCCTCAGGATCCTCATCAGTGAAATGGGGACAGTATTACTAGGGCCATGTGAAGACGAGCTAAAGTGACAAAGAGTCACCTGGCATATAGCAGGTGCTCCACATGCATTAGCTGCGATCATCGTCAGGTACGACTGATCACGGGGCCATGTTGGTCTAGGGTTTGATTGCAGGGACTGATTCCAGCTGTCTCAAACCTAAAAGGGTGTCCCCGGAGAAATTTGACTTCCCAGATGGACATTTCCTTCCTCGTTGTATCTTTCACTCAAGACTCACAGCCCTGTGGTCTGTAAGTCTAGCTCAAGGCCCCTGCCCTCTGGGTCTCAGAGAACCAACCCCACACAGGTTGTTCTGTGCACACAGGTGCAGTCTGAGCTGTTTGATTTAAAAGTCACTCTTTCACTCACCACTCAGCTCATGCTGGCACTGATGTGGTGAAATGCAGGGAGCATGGGTGGAGAAGCCTGGGGCTTGGGTCCTGGCTGGGTGTCCTGGTGTTAGCCCTGAGAGCTCCCCTGTAAAACATATGGGTTGGGCCAGACCTTGGCCAGAGCAGTGACATCGCCTGAAGTCGTGATGTTTAGTCAGCATCACACTCAGTGTCCTGGCTCCATCCTCCCCACTGCTGAGCTCCAGGCTCCCGGCACTTGATAAGCTACGCTGCACAAGGAATGTGGGAAAAGGCCAGCAGCAGGCCTTCCAAGGAAGAGGATAACTGCCACCTTCGTCCTGGAGCACTGAGACTCTAGAGGGGATGGCGCTGAGGCTGGCCGCTTCAGCGTACCGCCTTCTTTCCATCCCCAAAGTGGGGATGAGACACCTTGCTCACAGGCCACTGTGATGCCATGGGAGTCCCACACCACGTGCTCTGAGCGTGATTGGAAAAGACACCAGCACAGCCGAGGTGTTATTACTGTTATTATTGACCATGAAATACTCGACAAATGATATTAGATCTGCAGGCGAGGACTCCTCCTTCCTGGGAGAGATTTGAGGGCTGGTTTAAGAGTCTTTTGGAGCCACAAACCCCAGCAGCGGGAGCAGGCTCCATGGAAACTTTCAGGAGCAGAGCTGTTCAGGGGCTGGGAAGTCTTTGATTACTTACATCTGTTTTTATGGAAACTTCTGGGAGCTGCAGAGGGGAAACGGAAGTATAAACAGCGCAGACGGCAGTGGCCTCCTCACCAGATTGTTGGTGGGGAATTGCCCTCTCGGCTTCCGCGCGCCCCGCACAGATTTGGCCCTCGGTCTGTGGCAGGAATTATTAAATGCTATGAGCACGCGGAGAGCAGGATGGAGCCACAGAAGAGGAATCAGGGTTTTATGCCCCTCAGTTTTGTGCAGTAAAAGAAAATATCCCCGTTAAGTGCGAATTAATTGGCTCCTGTAATTGGCATGTGTTGCTTCCCCCAGCCTCTTGGTGGGCTGGGAGGGAATCAGAGGCCTGTCTGCTGGGCAGCAGAAGACCTAAAGCCCTGGAACAGGGTGGGCGTCCACGCAGGCCCACGTGGCTGATGAATTGCTTCCTGTGTTCCGCCCCAGGCCGCTTCAAGGAGTGTGCAGCAGATGCATAGAGCTGCCTACCAGGCTCTCAGCTTCTCACCCTTCAGCTAGGGGGCTGCCATCCTTGTTCCCGTATTGATGTTGTTGCTATAAGAGGCTGCATCCTGGTCAGGCACATGGGACAGAGAGGTCCAGAGAGAAGGCCCCCAAGCGAACTGACAGGGTCAGCCCAGTCCAGACCCGACATCCTGGTCAGGGCTGTCACACACAGTTATGCATGTTGTACACATACACCATCTGGCCAGAACCTTTTCTGCATTCATTCACCATGTCATCTGCCCCTGGACTATACATGCCCAGGAGGGCACCTCTTCTCAATAGCACCGAGCTAGCTAGCAGAGTCCTGGTTCTGGTGTCTAGTCCCCTGACTTCCCTGATAGCTCAGTTGGTAAAGAATCTGCCTGCAATGCAGGAGACCCTGGTTCGATTCCCAGGTCAGGAAGATCCACTGGAGAAGGAAAAGGCTACCCACTCCAGTATTCTGGCCTGAAGAATGCCATGGACTGTATAGTCCATGGGGTTGCAAAGAGTCAGACGTGACTGAGCGACTTTCATTTTCCCTTTCCCCTAACTGTAGACTCCATGTGGCATATTTGCCCGAGACCCCCTGCCCCAGACGTACCACTGGGCCTGCCTGTACCATTTTTCCAGCTGTGGCTCTCCTGTTCTCTCCCTGAGCATCCAAGCTGTCCCCACCCTTCGAAGCCCATGCAGATGCCACCTCCTCCTCTAAGCTCTCCCTGCTGTGCTTTGCCTGTTGGCCCCTCCTTCCTTCTGGAAACAGTATCCCTGCACCCCACACACAGACATGCTCTTTTGGGGGAACTGCTCCTTCCTCTCTCCAGCCCCGCAGTCATCATCCCTGCTTCCACCCCACCCCTGCAGCAGTTGACTGGTCCCAGGTGGCTGCACCACCCAAGCCAGGTCACTCAGAGCTATTCCCTGAGCTGTCTTGAAACTGCAGCTGGAACAAGGGATTTGGTCCTTTTGTGAGAGGTAAGGATATGAGAGCTGGCAGGGGCCCTGCTTCCTTCCCTTGCTGAGAAGGAAACTTATAGAAACTTACAGAAAGATGAGGCAGTCCTTGTCCCGCGGGCTGATCCCTGACACGAAAGGGGCTAAGCAATACCCTCTCATGGTTTAGGGAGCTGTGCTTACCTGAGGACTGTGAGCAGCCCAGGATCCTGAGAGGGTCTAGAGGAAAAGTGGATCAAAAGACACTGAAGAGGGTGACCTCAAAACACAGCCCCTTGTCTGCCCACTGCAGCCCTCAGCTTCCCCTCCTGCCCCTTCACATGGGCACAGGCCAAAACCAACCACTGGGAAGAGCCCACAGAATCTTTTTGAAAATTCTCAGGCTACCCATTCAGGAGTCAGGCTGGAGTAAGGCATGTGGGCAGGGCCAGCCGGACCATGAGGTTGGCCCACGGTGGGTCACAGTGATCCTTTGGGGCCATCGGGCCTCAGCCTCCCTGTTCTCTGATCCGTTTCTGGGGAGGAAATGGCAGGAACAAGGTCCTGTGAACATCGGTGATGGCCTTGCGGTAGGTGCCCAGGGAATGATCTCAAAGCGTGGGATGCTGAGGGGTCAGACCCTCTACGCCCAGCCAACGTGGGCTCAAGTGACGGCTCTGCCACTTACAGCTCAGCGCGAGCTCGTGCAAGCACTTCCCTCTCCCAGCCTCAAGGTCCCCAGCACAGCGGCAGGGGCAGGGTTTCACCAGAGTGTGGGGAGTTGCCAGCCTCTCACACGCACCTGTCCCTTCCTTCAGGAAGCAAGTTCTTGGCTTAAAGCTCTCACCAGTTCACATCCAGATGAGCCCTCCACGTTACCCTTGAAATGCCCCAAGCCAAAGAGGCCTGAGTCACTGGCCAGGCAGCCCCTTGGGGGAAAGCCTCCCCCCGGCAACCCTCCCCGACCTGGGAGCCCCAGGAGGACTGGCACCTCCCGCGTCCCAGCTTCTGCCGCAGAAGCTGCCCCCGTGCCGCCTGCCCTACCCGGTGCGGGCTGAGTTGGTTGGAGCTGTTGGAAATTACAGGCTGAGCAATATGTTGAAAAGTGTCCAATTGTGTCTACAATGCAGCAGATGTCTCCATTGCCTCACACAGAAGTAGTGTCAGAACTCTGCTCTATGGCGGCAGGAGCCTGGGGGGAGCAGTGTGTGTTCATAAAGGCTGCAGACTCCGGGGGGCTTCCTGGCAGACACCCCTCCTCCCACCACCGAGTCCTGGAATCTCAGAGCCTTAAGGGCTTTCTTTCACACTGAATGTCCTCCTACAGCTTCTTACAGCTCTTGGGGTAATATCCAGCTCCTTTTCAGGGCCCCTGTTGCCCCCTCCCTCTGCTCGCTCAGACTTCCGTGCCCAGACACAAGAACCTTCTGTCTTCTGGAACATGCCACATTCATTTCTACCAAAGGCCCTCTGCATTTGCTGTTTCCTGTCAGAAGAGCTCATCCTCCAGATATTGACATGCCCGACTCTCCGACTCTCTTCTCATAAGAGCCCTTCCTACCCCATCCCCAAGACACTCTGTCAGTCACTCTGATTTAATCTCATAAGATCACTTTTTTCTACTTGCTCTCCAAGCTTTATTTGGGTCCTGGCCATTGCACCTTGCAGCCAGACGTGGCCCCTGTGACAGCAGAGGTGGGTGCACCCTCATACCCCCAAGTCAGCGATTGTCCACTGTGTGGAGAGAACTGCACATGTGCTGCACGCCCCCCCCCCCCCCCCAGGCCGGGACGCAGCTCTGGCACCTCTTTTGGGGCAGCCTGGAGCTTCTGTTGTCTCCTTCCTTCTTTCCACTTGCTCACTGTCTCCTGATGAAGCTCATGGTATCATCTAGCAGCAGCATCTAGCAGCATCTATCATCTGGGCTCTCCCCGCCTCTCCTGCCCACAGGACAGGCCTGCAGAGAGATGGGTGCACAGACAGGCTGCCTTCACTAGGGGTGGAAGTTGTTCTTCCCCTGCTGGTAGCAGTTGCCTCTTCCTGGGGTAATTCCCATCTGAGAAACATACTTCTTCCAACCCAAGTGGTTCAACTGGGGCTGTCCCCATGGACCTTCCCAGTTTCAGAATGAACCTGTAGTGCGATGGTCATGTGATGCAAACTAAGACCAACAGGAGCTTTTCTTAGCACTGTGTGTAATCACAGTCGTGGTAAGTGTTGCTATGGAGAAAGGTGGGGTGTGATGACAGCCCTTAAGGGGGAATCTGAGCTGCTCTGGGGAAAAGGGGACATGTCAGGGAAGCCTTCCTATGGAAGTGAGCTTTGAGCCAAGGCTTGAAGAATGTACAGGAATTACCCAGAAGAGGGAGTGAGGAGGATTCCAGACAGCAAAGAGAGCGGCATGTGCAAAGGCCCTGTGGCCAGTATGAACACATAAAAACTGGTGTGCCTGGAGTGTGGAACATGGAGATGCAAACAAGGGAAGACTGAGAGGTGGGTGAACTAGACCCCACAGAGCCTAGTACACTCATGAAAGGTCTCTGGGAAGCCCATAAAGGTTTAAAGTGTGTATGTAGTTTGTTGGGTGGAGGATACGATTTGTCTTTCTGGCTGCTCTCTGTCCATGGCTGCTAATTGAAGACTCTTCTGACCTTCAGCCTTCAAGGAGATAAACTAAGACTGCTATGTCCCTGAGTGTTGTTCTGGGAGCCCAGTTGTTCGGGAAACTGACCAAAAATTTCCTTCTATCTTCTTTGACCTTACCCATCTTTTCTGCTCTCAGCCACCTCTCCTCTTAAGGTCACCAGAATCAAGGAGAGCTGGACTCCCCACGAGGGGTCCAGGAGAAGGGGCCCTTGGCAGAGCTGAAACATCATTTCCTCCTTCCATAGAAGACATGACACACTCCATCACTTCACCCCACCACCCACTCCCAGGGCTGCAGTTTCCTAAACTCACCGCAGCATCCTTACTCAGGCCTCAGAATCCCAGGGGAAATCACAGGGCTGAAATGTATGTGTAGGTGAATTTAAAATTTTTCTAAACTAGAAGAGAATGGGGAGGGGGAATGGAAGAGAAGAGTGGAGCTGAGATTGTACTGGCCTGGGGAGAAGCCTGGTCTGCCCCCAAGGAGGAGAGCCAGTAGGCGGGCAGACTGCACAGGGGAATACACAATCAGAGGGTCAGCACAGAGAGTTATCTCTGTGGGCCTTCTCTGGAAGCCTGAGCAGAGAGGCTCCCCCTTGTGTGGGACACAGAACAATTTACTTAACCAGGGTCATGTGGCCCCCGTAACCGGACCATCACTGCCTGGAATGCTGGTGCTAAGGACTGCAAGGGCCTCTGGCTGCAAGAGTATTTCATCTGGGGAAAGAGAAGAAAGGCTTTAGCCTTGCCCCAGCAGTGGAGTGAGAGGTGCGGTCGACTCTGAACCTGAATGAGTCTCCTAGAGCTGTCTTAACAGACCTCTACAGAACAGCAGACACTTATTCCATCACCCTTCTGGAGGCTATCAGTCCAAAGTCAAGGTGTCAACAGGGCCATGCTCCCCCTGAAGGCTCTTGAAGAGGATCCTTTCTTGCCTCCCACTGGCTTCTGGGGGTTCCCCCAAGTCCCACCACATTCCCCATCCAGAAATCTTCCATGCAGTCTGAGAAGGGGGTGGGGTCAGCCTCAGTGTTTACTGAATGAAGCTTTTTCTTCTTCTTTTTTTTCTTTTTGACTATTGAAACCTAATTAAGCAGAATCCACTAGAACTGAAAAAGAGTGCACCAGCGAGGCAGCATTTGCACCTGTCAGTGCCCGAGGGGGGGGACCCTCCCACGCAGGTCAGGAGGTGCCAAGGGTGCTCACGTGGCAGGCTCACGCACATGGGCAGCAGAAGCAGGTCAGGTGGGCGCACGGCCCTCGCTGTGGGGTAAGAAGGAGCAGGTTCTCACCTCCTGGCCTGGGATTGAGTGCAAGTGGGATCCTGCCTCCCTAGACACGCGTACATACGTACATGGGAGCAGTGCTGGGACGTTCATTCCCAGAGACACCAGCATTAAAACGAGGGGAAGGGAGAGCAGGGCCCTTAGCCTCGTCTATGATATCTTTATTGTTCTACCTGGAGAATGTCTTTAAAAATAATTTAAAAAACCATAATCTCCACTAGCCACAGCGACGTCAGTTCAGGCTCTCCCTTCTCTTATCCAAGGCTCCAGAAACAGCCGTGAGGTCCAGATCACCCCTCCATGGGGTCTTGGGCCCCAGATGCATGAAGGAGGGGTTTGAAAGGGGGTGGGGGGCAGGCCCAGGCAGCCATGGCACATGCAATGTGCCCTAGAGGTCAGTCTCCGTTTTTCTCAACCAGGCTGAACTTGATCTTGCGGGTCTTATGTTGCTGCCCCTGAGTAGAGGCCAGTGGAGGGGCAGGAAGTACAAGATCTACTGTGAGAAGGGGGGTCCACACCCCTCTTGGCTTCTGAGTGCTCACAGTCTGGTTAGTAGCCTCACAGTCTGCTGCTCCAGAATATTCTGGTTGTCATCTGTGGGGACGGCCAGCCTGGAAGGTACGAGGCCTTCTCAGGCGGCTGCCCTGAGGAAGTACCCTGCCTGATGCTAAAGGAATATTTCACAACTATCAACCATGTCGATGTGAGTTTTCGTGACTTTGACGCTTTCCCTCCCAGCTACAGAAATGATATTGATATTTGAAGTTTTTTAAAAACATATTTACTTATTTTTTGTTGCGCTGGGTCTTTGTTGTGGTGCACAGACTTTTTATAGTTGCAGCGAGTGGGGGCTACTCTCTGGTTGTGGTCCATGGGCTTCTCATTGCAGTGCCTTCTCTTGTAGAGGAGCACGGGCTTCTAGGGTGCTTGGGCTCAGTAGTTGTGGCCCATGGGCTTAGTTACCCCGTGGTATGTGGAATCTTTCCGGACCAGGGATCGAACTCTGGCAGATGGATTGGCAGATGCATTCTTAACCACTGGACCACCAGGGAAGTCCTCCTGATATTGATATTGGAATCAAGAATATCTCACCTCCAGAAGTATTCACCTCCTGGCTAGTAGCTAGTTCAATCTAGCTTATAAAGTGCAGGAAAAGGCAGCTTCTCCAACACTCCATGACTCCCAATTCACCAGCACGCATGCATGTCCACAGTACCACGACAACAGCCTTGTGACCCCAGGAATCTGCAGGCTTGTGGTGCATTTGTTATTGACAAAACATCTGAAGAGTTCCACATGCATTCAGGAATGTATTACTTACAGGATTAGTGTTTTTGGAAGTGGACATATAATCCAGTGGCTGTGTTGTACCTCAGAGCCCCTCACTGTTCAGGCAGACATGGGCAGCAAGCTGGGAAGAGAAGGGCACTCCTGGTGTTGCCTGTTCTCCAAGAGTGTGAATCGTGGCTGGTTCCTTGAAGGGGCCTTAGGTTCCTCTTTGACAAATGGAAACATACATTGATTAGGGCTGTTCCCAGGTGGAACTAGTGGTAAAGAAGTGAAAGTCACTCAGTCATGTCTGACTCTTTGCGAACCCATGGACTATACAGTCCGTGGAATTCTCCGGGCCAGAATACTGGAGTGGGTAGCCTTTCCCTTCTCCAGGGCATCTTCCCAACCCAAGGATCAAATCCAGGTCTCCCGCACTGCAGGTGGATTTTTTTTTACCAGCTGAGCCACAAGGGAAGCCTAAGAATACTGGAATGGGTAGCCTATCCCTTCTCCAGGGAATCTTCCCAACCCAGGAAGCAAACTGGGGTCTCCTGCATTGCAGGCAGATTTTTTACCAACTGAGCTATGAGGGATGCCCCAGTGATAAGGAACCTACCTGCCAATGCAAGAGATACAAGAGAGTAGGGTTCGATCCCTGGGTTAGGAAGATCCCCTGGAGGAGGGCATGCCAACCCATTCCAGTATTAGGTCATGAGGAGTCAATTAGATCGAACTACAATAAGAATCAAGAGTATTGTATGGGGTTAATATATACACACAACTGCATATAAAATAATCAACAGCGGAGGTCATGTGTGCTCAGTACATCTGTCAGTGTGAAAGGGTGGCTGAGAGCTTGGGGATGTATGTGCGGGTATGTACATGGGGCCAGTTTTGGGGAGTGGGTGCGTGTACGTATGGTAGTTGTAATAGTCTGTTAGGCTGCCATGACAAAATGCCACAGACTACAGGGCTTAAACAACACACATTGATTCCTCACCATCCTAGAGGCTGGAGGTCGAAGGTCAAGGCTCCGACAGGGTTTGTCCTGAGGCCTCAGTCTTCCAGATGCCACCTTCTCCGCGTGTCTTCGCAGGGTCTTTCCTTGGTGCACATGCGGCACTGGCGTCTCTTGGTGTCCTAACCTCCTCTTCTTATAAGCACACCAGTCAGGTTGGATCAGCAGCCCCCCCTGCCCCTATACACAGCTTAATTTAACTGAATCACATCTTTATTTAAGGCCCCATCTCCAAATACAGTCACATTCTGAAGTACCTGGGTTAGGGCTCCGACATGAATTCTAAGGGGACCGTTCAGCTAACAGAGAGTTAGCTGTATGTGTGGGATCAGTGTGCGGGCTTCACTCCTTCACCCCCCACTCCACCACCACTGCCTCTCGTTACAGGAGCGGCTCTAAAGAATGAGGCAAAGGACTTGATTATCACAGAGGACCCTTTTGTCCCATCTGGGATGTCCCAGCTTTATTCTCTTTGAATTTAATTTAATTTTATGTGTATGATTCTGGGTACCCACCCCACCTGCCTGTGAGAAATTTTCTGTTCTTTTGGGGCTCCTCATGCTCCAGTATCATGCAAAGGGTCTGGTATCTTACATGAACATTCGAGGGTCCCCTCTAGTTATGCTGAGATGCCTCTCCTGGCCACTTTCTTGGGCATGGGCCTTTTTGGAGAGCTCAGAGCATCAGGGCAGAGGCCCAGCACCATCCCCCCCTCACTGAGGTCCATGGATCTGGAACCTGAGCACCCCAAGTTCACTCATCTGCCTTTGTGCATGTGGACCAGGGGATTAAGTGGTCTCACAGGGTGGCTCCCTACGTGGGGGCCAGCAGGGAGTGGTGGGGACTGCGGCAGACTGCGGAGGGTACATGTGCTCATGTCCAGACACGTACGTGTCCAGAGGTGGCTGCGGATTTGGCATAGCCCAGTGTTACCACGTCTTTTCATTTCAGATAAGCAGGGAATCTTTAATTTTTAATGTAATTTCTCCCAATTTTTAAACATTGCCAACTATTTGAAATTCTTTTAAACCATTGCTTTAAAACAAACACGAACCAAGCAGATGAAGACTTGACCCAGTTTTTCCCACTGGGGGAAGAATTCAAGTCCAGGGCCTGGAAACTCAAGGGGACTTTTGGTTGGGGTGGAAGGCCCCACCCTACTTCAGAAAGGTTTTGTGAATATGGGGTTGAGACCCAGGCCTCACCCTAAGGAGCTTCCCCTCCCCATACCCAGGAGGAAGTTAAGGAGAGGGAGGTGTCTGGCTCAAGGACACACCAGGAGTGGATGGCAGGGCTGGCACTCAACGTCACCTGGCACCCGCACAGTCCCCTGGTTCATTAGGAATGGATGTGTAAATAGTGAAGACAAGGAAACTTTGGGGGCCCTGATCACAGACCTCCTGCTATACGCTGGGAGCAGGCATGAAGGCCCGGGGGCTGTGGTGCGGGGTGGGGAGAGGTCCCAGTGGATGAAAAAGAGGGTTGATAGGGGTGAGGGGTGGGTTCTGCATTTTCTGGGCCAAGTGGAGCCCCCAGGGCCTGGGACACATTACACTCGCCCACCTGCTGCACCACTTGGGGGTGGGGGTAAAGCGTGATCATGGATCTAGGACTCCAGAGTGCGGGAGGCTGCAGGATGACCCTGAAGAGGTGAAGCTTGATGTCACGGTCACCCACTTTAGTTCCAGGCATGGTCTGCTCCAGCAGACCCACTGGCCTCTCTATGTCCTCTCTCCACACCGCACCTCAGCCACCGGGCCTTCACACCATTCCCAGCCTATGCTGAGCATCTTCCAAGCCCAGTTCCCCTGCCCGGAACACCCTCCCTCCAGATTGTTATACAACTGGCCCTTTCTCCACATTCAGGAGGTGTCACTCCCAGAAAGTCCTTTCCTAGCCCCCCTCCCCTCCCGATCAGTCACAGCACTTGTGTTGTTTTCATAGGTCTCATTGCTTTACAGAAGCATCTTGTTTACTGTGACCTCCCTACGCCTAGAAGGTCGACTCCGTGAATTCAGGGATCTGTTCCCTGCTCTATCTCCAGTGCCTCGAATAATGCCTTGTACATTGCAGGTACTTGATAATTATTTGTTCAGTGAATTATTCAAAATGAATAACTGGATGAATGACAGGTGGATGGATGGATGGATGGGTAGATGGACAAATGGTTTCATAGAGCGTGAATGAGTACATGGACAGAGAGAGAGGGAGAGACAGACAGATGGATAAGGCTGTGGGATAAGCTAGGTTGAGAGAATGGCCACAGCAGGCATGAGTCCCCAGGCTTGGGACTGTGATGAATAGCAGGGACCGTAGCTCGGAAGCTGTGCTCCAGCCTGGGGCTGCTTTTCTAAAGCAGAGAAGCCAGCCCTGAGCTTAGCGCCTCGGGCTTGGCCCCAGTCCTGTTGCTCACTCACCAGCTGACTCCAGGAAAGTCCCAGGGTCCTCTTTGTTGTCTGTGAGTTACAATTCCCCAAGCTGCCTTCCTCACAGGATGGTGGAGACTCAAAACAGACCCACTCTGTGGCAGCTCTGGCAAGCTCAGAGTGCCTGCCTGGAGACACATACGCCCAGGGAGGCAAGAACAAGGATGTTCATGGTAGATTCACACACAACCAACAGATGGAAACTCCTTAAATATTCAGCTGCTCAAAGTGTGATCTCTGCGTGTTGTAGGGCATTGAACAGCACTCAGAGGCCAGCCAACCCCTGTGGTACCTGTGTGAGCCTAGAAAGGGGAATCCCTGCCTCTGGACTGACACAGCAGGTCTGGCCAGTGAGCAAGACTGATTCCAGCTCCCACTCACCCCTTGCTTCGAGACACAATGTGATAATAATACATGATAGCCGAAGAAGGATCTTCAAGGCACAAAAGTGGGTAAGAGGCAAACTGAGGAACAATATGGTGCCATGGTGCTGGAAAAAAGCCCAAGAAAACAATTTCTGTGACTGCAAATCTATCTACTTATCCATCATCTATCTACCTACCCATCTATCTATCCATCCATCATCTATGTAGATGAATAGGATAAAGGTCTGGTAGTGACACCACAAACTGGGTATTAACAGAAAGGTCTGAGGTACAATGAGGCTGAAGGGATCTTAGCTTTACTGCCAATTTCAGGTACCAACCAGGGGCTTAACAATAATATAATAAAATACCACGGGCATCCCCAGTCCCAGGTCTTGGTAGCTGCTGGAACCAGAAGTCTGTGCTGAGCATTCAAATGGCACCACAAATGTCGCTCCTTCTCAGCTAATTGTCAGGAGAATTCTGTAGCTGCCTGTGAAGATGGAGGAGCTTTGTTACCAGGAGCTGTACGTGGTTTTATGAAGTTTGTTTGGAAACTGTTAGAAATTTGCTGGTAATGATGCTTTGGTGAAAGAGGCTGCTTTTAAAAATATCAGCAAATTTGCTGAAAGTCACATTCATTATGGGAAAGTGAGAACCTAATACATGGCTGGTGTTACTGCAGTGCTGGCGCTCCCTGGGGGGACTGCATGGGGCAGGTAGGTGCTTCCAGCCTGCCCCAGGCCGAGGCCCTGTGGACAGGAGTGTGAGACGCTGGGGGCAAAAATGAGCCCCGGCAGTCCTCCCACCCCAACCCCACTGCTGCCCTGAAAACACAGCGGGGCAGGGAGACAAGACAGGCCCAGGTCTACCGACCTTCCTTTCTTCCCCTACTCTGTCTTATCACTTACACAATAGTACACGAACGTATTCTTCTAGGAAGCAAGTTAGAACTGGACATGGAACAACAGACTGGTTCCAAATCGGGAAAGGAGTATGTCAAGGCTGTATGTTGTCACCCTGCTTATTTAACTTATATGCAGAGTACATCATGAGAAACGCTGGGCTGGAGGAAGCACAAGCTGGAATCAAGATTGCCAGGAGAAATATCAATAACCTCAGATAGGCAGATGACACCACCCTTATGGCAGAAAGCGAAGAAGAACTGAAGAGCCTCTTGATGAAAGTGAAAGAGTGAAAAAGTTGGCTTAAAGCTCAACATTCAGAAAACTAAGATCATGGCATCCAGTCCCATCACTTCGTGGCAAATAGAAGGGAAACAATGGAAACAGTGACAGATTTTATTTTGGGGGGCTCAAAAATCACTGCAGATGGTGACTGCAGCCATGAAATTAAAAGATGCTTGCTCCTCGGAAGAAAAGCTATGACAAACTGAGATAGCATATGGAAAAGCAGAGACATTACTTTGCAAACAAAGGTCCGTCTAGTAAATGCTATGGTTTTTCCAGTGGTCATGTATATATGTAAGAGTTGGACTATAAAGAAAGTTGAGTGCTGAAGAATTGATGTTTTTGAACTGTGGTGTTGAAGAAGACTCTTGAGAATCCTTTGGACTGCAGGGAGATCCAACCAGTCAATCCTAAAGGAAATTAGTACTGAATATTCATGGAAGGACTGATGCTGAAGCTGAAACTCCAATACTTTGGCCACCTGATGCGAAGAGCTGACTCATTTGAAAAGACCCGGATGCTGGGAAAGATTGAAGGCAGGAGGAGAAGGGGACAACAGAGGATGAGATGGTTGGATGGCATCACCGACTCGATAGACATGAGTTTGAGTAAGCTCTGGGAGTTGGTGATAGACAGGGAAGCCTAGCGTGCTGCATGCAGTCCATGGAGTTACGAAGAGTCAGACATCACTGAGCGACTGAACTGAACTGAGGAAATAAAGTGAAAATATTACCCAGAGGAATTGCAGTTCCCTTTGATCAGCACCCAAACTCCCCAGGCTGCCTCTGTCAACCCTTCGTTTTGTACCTTTGCAGACATTTCCCTGCCTTTGGAGCCGGGTTTCTCAACCTGGCACTATTGGCCTTTGGGGCCAATGATTCTGTGTTTAGGAGGGCATCTTCTGCTTCGTAGGATGTTTAGCAGCAACCCTGGCCTCCACTAGTTTGGTGCCAGTAACAGTAGCAGCTCCTGCCTAGTGTGACAGCCAAAACTACCTTCAGACCCTGGCACACGTGCCATGGGGGCAGAGTCGCTCCCCATTGTGAACCTAAAAGGTTCTTTGTGCAGTTTCCAACATCTGTAAAAGTTGGGGGCAGGGGACACGAGCAACACCCTGACACCAGCTGGTGTCCTACAATTTAACTCCGTTCTGACACCATTACTCTGAGATAGCATCAGGTCCCGTAGGTTAAGGGTTCACTCCCACCACCCTCCCTTCCCTCCTCCCCCCTGCCCCCGGCCCGCACCACTTAGGGTGTCAAGTCCAGGCTGTAACCTGTGCTTCTGACTGACTGGCTATAGAATGAGGTTCCCACGACCTCCTCCTCGAGTTTGATTAGTTTGCTCAAGCGGCTCACAGAACTCAGAGAAACATTTTACTTTCTAGATGACCAGTTTATTATAAAACAATATAACTCTGAAAGAGCCAGATGGAAAAGACGGCAGAGCAAGGTCTGGGGAAAGGGCATGGAATTCCCATGCTCTCTGAGGGTGCCACTCACCCTGCATCTCCATGTGTTTGCCAACCTGGAAGCTCTCTGAACCGGAACCCATCCTTTTAGGGCTTTAATGGAGGTTTTATTTACAAAGGTAAGATTGTTTAAATCATTGGCCATTGGTGACTGATTCAACCTCTAGCCCCTCTCCCCTTCCCAGAGGTCAGAGAGTGGGACCTAAAGTTCTAACCCTCTAATCACTTGGCTGGTTCCCTTGGCCATCAGTTCCCACCCTCAGGTAACCTAGGGGCCTTCCAAAAGTCATTCATTAACACAGTAAAAGACAGCTTTATAGCTCTCCACACTTAGGAAATTTTAGGAGCTCTGTGTCAGACAAGTAGTCATTCAGTCGTGTCCAACGCTTTGCGACCCCATGGACTGTAGTCCGCCAGGCTCCTCTGTCCATGGAGACTGTCCAGGCAAGAATACTGAAGTGGGTTGCCATGACCTCCTCCAGGGGATCTTCCCAACCCAGGGTTCGAACCCAGGTCTCCTGCATTGCAGGTGGATTCTTTACCATCTGAGCCACCAGGCAAACCCCAAGTGTCAAACAAGGGGAGAAATCAAATATGTATTTCTTATTACAAATCATATTGTCATAGAATCAGTGCCCAGAGGATTGGTAGAATTACTTTGGTTTTATTTTTTAAAAGTTAATAACAAAAATACAGTCTTATGCATGCGATTCTTCAACTGTTTCCAGTCCAGTTGTGTATCAGCACAGACAGGCATACCTCACGCTTCTTTTTTCTTGGAGGGGGTGGGAGGCGGTGAAGGGGCTGCCCTGGGTCTTCACCAGTGTACCAGCTTTCTCTAGTTGTAGCAAGCAGGGGCTACTCTCTAGTTGAAGTATGCCAGCTTCTCATTGCTGTGGCTTCCCTTGTTGCAGTGCACCGGCTCTAAGATGAGCAGGCTTCAGTAGCCATGGTGCATGGGCTTAGCTGCCCTGTGGGATGTGGGGTCTTCCCGGACCAGGGATCGAACCTGTGTCCCCTGCACTGGCAGACGGATTCTTAACCACTGGACCACCAGGGAAGATCGTACGTTGTGCTTCTTCCCTGCTGCATCCTCTTCGCTCACAGGGACCTCACCCTGGCTGTTTAGCAGGGCCCTCTATCAACATCTAGGCACCTTCTAATCCTTCACTTTCACGGTAGGCTGCAGTGAGGTCATTGCCCTGCTCTCTGTTTAGAATTTCTCCAGGGTAGCTATGAAGAGTGAAACTGCTGGGTTCTTGAGCATGTGTCTTTAAAGATGCCACAAGTTGCCTCAGAGATACCAATTTATACTGGCACCATTGACATGTGTTTTCCCATATCCTTTGCAAGACTTGATACTATCAAACTTTACATTTCCTTCCATTTAATGGGTAAAACATTGTATCACCTCGTTCCCCCCTCCCTTTCTGCTCAGCCAGGACTCCCACAGTAGTTTCTTCCTCAAACATTTTAGGCTCTCTGCTGGGTACTGGGGCTCTGACACCTGAAAAGCAGAAGCAGTTCTTGCCCGAGAGGGGCCAGCAAAGAGGTCAGGGTCCACTTCCCTGAGGTGGGGGTGGGGAGAGGAGTGTGTCCCAGGCCAGGGCTGGGAGGTGGTGGAGCCTGGTGCCCTGGAGGTGATGTGACCCACGAATAGGGCAGGAAGCACAGCCTGATGTGAGCAGCGAGAGATTTGCAGACTGCACTGAGGGCCACGGGAGCCTCTTAACAGTCTGAGCCAAGGGGGTCAGGCCCTCACGAAGCCAGAGGGGTGCATGTGGGGGCCACCCATCACCCAGCATCTGAGCTGCTGGCCACGCCCATGTGAGTTTCCTGAGGCTGCTTAACAGATTATCACACATTTGGTGGCTCAAAATAACAGAAACGTCTCTCTCAGTTCTGGAGGTTGGAAGTCGGAAAGCCAGGTGTCAGCCGGGCTGCGTTCCCTCCGACGGTGCCAGGGGGGGCAGAATCCTTCTAGTCTCTGCCTCTGTCTTCACGTCGTCTCCTCCCCACATTATCCCCTCTCCTGTCTCTAATGACGACACTGTTCACTGGGTGTAGAGCCCGTCAGCTTAATCTCTGGAGAGTCAAGATATCTCCTCATCTGGGGCGCCTTCACTTAATTACACCTGCAAAGACCCTTTAACAAATGAGGTTGTGGCCACAGGTTCACTGTCTCCTGGGGGAGCGCTGCCTCTCGGGTCTGTGGAGCCCTCCGTGGGCGCACATCCCGCCCTGCCTGTGCCTGGCGGTGGGGCTGAGAGTGCTGGCCCAACCCTTACCCTCAGCGCTTCCTGTCGAGGTCAGCCACCTCCCTCACAGTCCAGGCTGCTAGTCGCCAGGCGGGGATTTGTCAAGATAAGATCTTTAAGTGAAAACCCTAGATTTTTTTTTTTTTTTTTTTTACATGTTTCAAAACTTTAAAAAACACCAAACAAACCGTCTGTGGGCCAGCTGTTTGCTCTTTCTGTTCTAGGGAGCGCCTCAGAGTGCAAGCCCTGCTCACACCCTTCAGGCCCCTGCTGAACTGACACCACCCCTAACTGGGACGATTTGGTTATTTTCGTTCCTCAGGGTAAGCAGTGGGTGCTCAAAGGTGAGGTCACCTGGCCAAGGTCAGGTCAAGTGGAGCTGGGCGTTGCACTCAGGCTGCCTGATTCTCAGACCCTTTGGTGTGAGAGCAAAGACACCACAAGACAGCTGAGAACTCCTTGGCAGCATCCTTGTTGGATGATGTTCTCTGCCTGCATTCCTAATCCACTTCCTTTAGGCTCTGGGATCCCTTGTCCAAAGATTCACCATCTCTGAGCCTTAGTTTGCCCAGTTACAGTGAGGGGCTGATGTCCCCAACCCTGCCCACTTCACAGAATCCTTTGGGAGCTCCCAGAGCTACAGTGCCTGAGAAAACACCTTGAAAATAGCCTGTGCTCTGCTCAGAGAGAAAGGCAGAGTCAGCTCACGTTTAGGGTAGTTCTGTCCCTGCTGTTCCTATTACTAATCCAGGAGGGTGTTAAGGGTTGCAGCACTGGTATTTTCTCATCCTCCTTGTCTAATTTTCTCAAACATCAGGCAGATATGCAGAAAACTGCATTTTCAGATGCAAATTTTTCTCTGAACCATGGAAGCTTTAAAACCACCAGATGAAGTATAGAAAATGCTTGACAATTTCTTTAAGAATCTTTCATTCTCTGGGTTAGAATATCACGCGTGAGTATATGTGTGTGTTGTGTGTTTTTTTAATCCTGCTATCATGAGCAGCAGGTAGCAAAATGTTGATCTTTAATGTGTTAGTAAAACAGCATACATTTGAATATTGGCTTTTTCTGCCATCTGCACCAGTTGACACTGTTTTTCATACCAGCTTATTACATTTCTTGTACAAACATACTTTTGGGTGTCTTTGTTGATTTATGCTAGAATTGCTCGGTATTTGTGTTAAAATAGCATTTTAAAACTTATAAAATATTGCTATTTATTCCTTCTTTGATTCTTTGCCACTTGACAAGCTCTGGAGCAACTTACGTTTCCCAAGGACTAAGTTTCGATTGTGGTTCTCTTTCTGGAGGGGACAGTGGGCTGGGAGAGGCCAGTCCAGATGGCTCAGGTTCAGGACACTGGGCACCCCTAGGATGTGGACTCACCAACTCCCACCGGGTTCACTGGTACAGATTCCCCAGGGTTATTGATAATTCCAAGGGAGAAAAATAAAGCTCAATCTGTTAAAAAACCTTTAGTCTTAATTCTGTCCTCTCCTTTTGATGTCAAATTTTCCTTTCTTTGATGAATTGAAGGAGACTTTGGATTATAGTTTTCTTTTCTCTCTCTCTCAAATAGCTTTCCTTGGCAAAATCCTGCATTTTTCAGTTGGTTTGTAGGGTAATTTTACTGGTCTATGAAAGTCACTCAGTCATGTCCAACTCTGCGACACATGGACTATACAGTTTATGGGATTCTCCAGGCCAGAATACTGGAATGGGTAGCTGTTCCCTTCTCCAGGGGATCTCCCCAACCCAGGAATCGAACCGGGTCTCCTGCATTGCAGGTGGATTCTTTACCAGCTCAGCTACCAGGGAAGGCCTTACTGGTCTCTGGAATCCACAAATCTGGCCACTTGTGCAAAGCTGAGACGGGCACTGAGCTCCTCTGCAGAGGTGGCGGACAGGACTGGGGCTGGGGTGAGAGGTCTGGTCCTCACCCTCAGGGTGGGGGTTACTCTGTGGCAGTGGAGAGCGCCTGCAACCGGCTGGCACATAGATGAAGCATTCTGCTGCTCTAAAAAAAAAATCTGTGCAAACTGCTACAGATGGAAGGAAGAGCCAATATTCAGATTGGAGGCTGTTTTGTTAACACGTTAAAGATTAACGTGCTTTTACTGGCTGCCGCATACTATAGCAAGATGAGCTTTTTTTCTGAAAAAGAAGGAGAAGCAGCAGCCTGCTTAGGGGAATGCCGGGGTGGGAGTCCTGGGCAGCCCCTTGCTGCCTCCTTTTTTGCCCACAGCTGAGAGAGCCCAGGACGCTGAAGAGCAGCCTCATCTCCAGCTCTGACGCCCTTACCCTTTCACTCAGATACTCAGCCCACCTTCGTGGGCTTCACCCAGACTGTGTCTTCTTCCTTCCGGCTGGCAGATTCTAGTACTCTTTTATTTTATTCTATTTTGCCTTACCATGCAGCTTTCAGGATCTTAGTCCTCCAACCAGGAATTAAACTCATTTCCCCTGCAGTGGAAGTGTGGAGTACTAACCCCTGGACTACCAGGGAAGTCCCTCTAGTACCTCTTTACTAAGGCTCAGCCCAAATATAATGATGGCACATATGCCCATATATAACGATGAGTAAAACTAAGATTTTTTATGTGCTGACATCCATGCTAAGCACTTCTCTGCTTGGCCCTGCTGAATCCCTGAAGAGGCATTCCAATTGCCCTCACTTTACAAAAGGGAAGATGAGGCACGGAGGGGTTCATTAACCTGTCCAAGCCATATAGCTGGGAAGCAGCATTTGACTCCACACAGAGGGGTCCAGAGGCAGACTCTAACTCCTTCAGCAAAGCTCAGCTGCCCCCCACCCTGCTCCTAGCCTCTCATCCACAGTCAACAAGACCCTCCCTCTCCCGGGCCCCACACCCACAGTCAGCTCACATGCTTATTCTAGGGGCAGAGGTGGAACTCTTGCCTCTTCTTAGCCTGGGCCTAGTGACAGAACAGGGTTGATGTGGGACTCTCTGTGAGGAGCCTAATTTTGACTTTTGCAAAGTTGGGCACTAGGTGTGGACCTGGTCAGGGAGGTTTAACACCCAACAGAGAGACTGACAAGCAGACCTGACAGCTCCCATCAGGCCAATGTGTGTGTGTGTGTGTTGGGGGTGGAGGTGGAGGTGGGGAGGGAGGTGTCAGGGCAGGTATCCATTCAGAGGTCTAGGGTCCAGTCCTAGTTGGCTGTTTTTTGTTTTTTGTTTTTAATTGAAGGATAATTGCTTTACAGAATTTTGTTGTTTTCTGTCAAGCATCAGCATGAATCAGTCACAGGGATACATATGTCCCCTCCCTCTTGAACCTCTTCCCTCCCATCTCCCTCTCCACCCACCCCCCTTCTAGGTTGATACAGAGCCCCTGTTTGAATTCCCTGAGACATACAGCAAATTCCCATTGGCTATCTATTTACATAGGATCATGTAAGTTTCCATGTTAGTCTCCTAGCTGTTTTCTTCTTGAAGATGCCGTGGGCTGGCTCCTTGGAAAAAGGACCCACTCTGAGTATGCCACATTTTTAGGAGCTGCTGGGCTAGGCGCCCTCTGATGGTCAGTGGTGGTAACACAGCTGACCTCTGCTCTCCAACCGAAAGCTCCAGGAAAGCTGGGACCTGGGATGTGTGGGCATCAGGCAAAGAAGGGCCTTCCAAAAAGAAAAAAGGAAAGGCCTTACAGTGGGCAGAGAAGGGCCTGGTGGAGAGGTGAGCACTTCCCCCTACTCTCCCCAGGCTGCCTACTGAGAGGTAAAGCCCCTGACAAGCCCATCTTCTGCGCCCCCTATGGGTAGGGCCATCCCTCATGGGGCCAGTGATGGAACAGGCCAGGCAAAGACAAGGGGACCCTAACGGTGGTTCTCTAGTGAAGCAGAGCTGGACCAGCCCTGGGAGATTCAAGAATGCTGCTGTTTGGGAAAGCCCTCCCCACCCATATCCTGGGGGCAGCTGGATGGGAAGAGATGTTGCAGGAGGTACTACATGATGGGAACCAGCTAATCTGGCTAAACCAGGCCCCTGCCACTGCTTCTGTACCTTGGAGCCTCATTTCTTTATCTGTGAAATGGGCACACTGGCGATCTCAGCGGTCAATGCTTTGTGTATCTGGACTCAGATTTCAGAGGGAACCTCTCTGCAGGGTGATTCTGGCAGTGCCCAAATCTGGTCTGAAAAGGGGAGATTCTCTCTGTCGGTAGAGGAGGACAGAATGGCCATGTGAAGGCCCACGTGACCTGAGGTAAGCAGCCTGGAAGTCCCCAGAGCCGTGGGCCCCAGCCCTGGGCTCTGACAGGGGCCCACCGTCTCTTTCACATACTAGGTGACAGCCATTATCAATCAGCTTTTGTCCTAGACTGACTGTAAGCTGCCCCCACACCTAGCAAGTTGCCTACACACAGTCAGGGTTCAACAAGTGATGAATCCTGGGGACAGAAGAATCTCGAAGTCATCCCTGCCAAACCCCTGCCTAAAGGGACCGTGGAGCCCCCTGCAGGCCCATTCCTCACTCTCCCCAGGTCTGTGACCCAGCAGATTTTGAGAATGAGTATTTCACAAGTCCTTATGTAGAACAAGAGCATAAGGCCATATACCACATGTCTAAATATTTAAGTTATAAGCCAAGATTAAAAGAATAAGCTTAAATATTAATAAGATGTTTTCTACACCCTAACTCTTAATGAATATAACTTCACAAAGATTTGGAGGCCAGGTTCCACTTCAGAAATCTCAGATTTGGGGGCTTCACACTGGTGCATGGCAGCCTGGGTAGCAATACTGATTGCCTCTCACCTCCCCTCCCTTCCCACCCTCCACTCTACCCTGTGTCTCCCACTTATGTGCCTGAGGGCTGGGGTGCCTGGGTGCTCACTTTCTCTCCCACAAACATCCCTGGGGCCAAGGGAAAAGCTTCTCAGCCGGGACACTACTGACCTCTTGGGCCCACCTGTTGTTGGGGCCATCCTGTGCACTGTAGGATGAACACACCCTACATGCCAACCCTCCTCCAGTTGTGAAAATCAAAAAATCTCTGCATGCATGCTCAGTTGCTTTAGTCGTGTTCAACTATTTGCCATCCCGTGGACTGTAGTCTGCCAGGCTCCTCTGTCCATGGGATTTCCCAGGCAAGAAAACTCGAGTGACTTGCCATTTCCTTCTCCAGGGGATCTTCCTGATTCAGGGATCAAACCAGCATCTTTAAGTCTCCTTCATTGGCTGTGTGCTTAGTCGCTCAGTTGTGTCCGACTCTGCAACCCCATGGACTGTAGCCCGCCAGACTCCTCTGTCCATGGGGTTCTCCAAACAAGAATACTAAAGTGGGTGGCCACGTACTCCTCCAAGGGATCTTCCCGACCCAGGGGTCAAATCCAGATCTCCCACATTGCAGGCGGATTCTTTACTGTCTGAGTCACCAAGGAAGCCCTGGCAGGCGGGTTCTTTACCACTAGTGCCACCTGGGTTGGGGGACAGCAAAATCACTCCTCCACCCCCTTGGGAATCACTGACCTAGAAGTGTGCAATCCTGAGGCCCACTCAGGTCAAGGGCCATCTGGGCAGGGAGTCCCAGGGTGTGGTCAGGAAGGGGCTGGGCTTTGGGCGGACACATCCCCCTGGGCAGGTAGAATCCTCATCCTGTAGGGAGTGGCTGGCCAGAGGAAGGCTGTCTGCATGGCCACAGTGATGGGGAGGCCATGGAGATAGCTGGTCCCCTCATGGCCCAGTGTTGACTAGCTCAGTGCACTTTCAGAATGGAGCTAAAACCCTTCCCCAGATACCCACCCTCCAGCAGCCTGCCCAGGTCCTAGAGAATGGATGACTCCTTCCTCCACGACTGCCTGTGGGGTCTTTAAGGCTGTGTAGCCCCCAAGACACCCCTCAAGTCAGCTCCTAACTTCATGGAGGTCCCCAATTCCTTTGGTGATCCACCAGGGCGACGCATGGCTATTTTGGCAGTTCAGGGGGGGAATGGTGCTTATTTTAATCGTTCCAAGTGCTTTGCATATGTACTTAGAAAAAAAATATAGCACATCGGGCCTATGTTTTCACTCATGTCTTAGGCAGAGGATAGGCATTTAGAGGTGCTGATTTGCTACTGGCCAAAGATGGTGCAATCAGTGAGAATAATGGCTACAGTGAATTGAAACCAATGAACTGTGCTTATGTCTGTGACTTTATAATGACATTTACAACAAAACAAAGCCTCACAGTCACCATTGGATAGGACGAACGTGTGTTTAGGTTTGCTGAGTGTTCTGATTTATACCCATTGCCCTTTCACTTGCATACGTATCCTAGTTTGCACGATAAAGTCACAATAAATCATATGGTCACCCCACCTTTGCAGGATGCAGGCTAACTAAATCATTATTTTGAAAACTGGCAAAGGGAATGGATGCAGCTTTATTCTATCTTTCCTCTCCAAACTGAATCTCAGGGGAGCCAAGTAACTGTTGACTTAACAGGAGCAAATTCAGCTTCACAAAGTAAAGAAGCTCATGAGGCCTAGTTCTTTCTACAGATGAAGACTCCTTGAGGGGCCAGCCCTGGTGGGGGCCACTGAAATTATACAAGAAACACTGACTGACCCTGTGGATGCAGACTTGCAGGAGACATGTGCACAGGGGCTTCCTAGTGCCTGCCCTCCCCTCCCCCCCGTGCTGAAGCTCACAGCTGTGTTCACGAACGAACTTAAAAAGGACAAAACATAAAGCCAAACATCTGGGCCCCAAACCCAAGTGTGTGACACAGAGGGGAGGACATGCTCCGTCACAGAGGCGTGTGTAGAGTGTGGAGTACTCAGCCGTAGCGGCCAATGTGGGGCTACAGAGCAGGGACTGTCGAGAGAACCAGTGCTCAATTTGGTTGCATTAATAGAAGCGCAGTGTCTGAGACAAGGGAGGCGAAAGACTTTTTTCCCTGCTAGGTTCTGCAAACCATGGCTGAAGCTCTGGCACAAAGGATGTGCAAGCTCTGACGAGGTTGACTTTATGGACAAGGGCTGTGGAAGGCTGGGAGTTTGCTTGCCCTCTGACCTACCACCACCACCCCCGCCCCGCACAGTGGGAAGCAGAGCAAATGGGAGAGGAGCTCCTTTGGTGTTAGCAGAGACAGCACGGGGCCTTCACAGAGCTCTGGCCAGGTGAGGGAGAGGTGAGAGGCAGGAAGGGTGTGTGTGAAGGGACTACATGCCTCCAGGCCCCCTTTGTGGAGCCTCAGAATTTCCCTATATTTTTCTTGCTAAGGCTGCCATAACGAAGTGCCACAGGCTGGGTGGCTTAAACAAGAGCAATTTACTTTCTTCCAATTCTGGAGTTTAGAAGTCCAAGACCAAGATGTCAGCAGTGTTGGTTTCTTCTGAAGCCTCTCATCTTCACATGGAGATGGCCTGAGTCTTTATTTAGTTGTCCCCCTCTATGTGTAAGTGGCCATACGTCCTCTTTTTATGAAGACAGTAGTCTTCCTGGGTGCTGGCCCTCTACAGACCTCATTTTAACTTAATTGCCTCTTGAAAGTAACTCTGTCTCCAAATACAGTCACATTCTGAGGTACATCTCTACCTATGAACCTTCAAGTTGCAAATGTTCAAAGATGCTAATGTGTGTCGTAGGTCCAATTATGTAAGTTAGTTCACTTGTCTGGTGTACTATAAGATTAAAAATGTTTTCTTTATTTTTCGTGTTTGTTTTTTATGTATTATTTATGTTAGGTTTATAAACCTGATACACTGCAGCGCTCTAGAGTTGCTTGCGTTAGTTGGGTACCTAGGCTAATTTTGTTGGACTTAGAAACAAAGTTCTTGAAACAGCACTTGTTCGTATGTTGAGGACTTACTTCACTGAGGGTAAGGACTTCAACATTTGCACTATAGGCTAAAGAAAAGAATGGGGCTAACATGTAGCTTAAATCTTTACAATCCCTTTATCTTAAACTTCAAGATTAAAATGGACGAATTCTCATTTTATCTCAAACATCTCTACTATCTAAATTCCCAAACTCTCCATTTTCTCTACTCTCCCAGATTCATATGAACAAAAAACTTTCCCCAAAATTGGAGGGGACACAGTTCAGCCCTTAGCCAACCCAGGGACAGACCCACGTAAAGAAATTCCACTTGTTCAGAGAGGCAGACACCCCCCACTGGGAACTGACCAGCCCCCGTTCTTATATAGCCTCAGCCCACTCCCAGCCACGTTACCCTAACTGTGGAGCTGGTCCCCCAGTATGTCCTCATCACCAGGCAGGACCGAATCTGTCTCGGGAACTTGCTCCTGTCGTGTTCTGTGCCCAGAGCCCCAGGGGCATGCCCCTTCTCTACACTATCCCTCTCCTCCAGTTGATCTCTGCGTCTGCAAACATTACTTTTTGGGTCACGTTACGACCCGTCCTGGAACCCTGACAAGCCCTGGCCCCCAGCCCAGCCCCTGCTGCCTCTCAGTTGGAGTAGCGAGAAGTCTGGCGTTGGGCAGCCCTGATTCTGGCTTCCCTGGTTACTGTGGGGCTCTGCCCAGCAGGTGCCCACATCCCGGCCAATGTACCATCTCCTCGCTTCCCTGCCTGTCTCCTCCTCTGCCTGCCAGAACCCAGCAAGGAGAGCTCTTCCAGGCCCCCTGGTCAGGCCACAGACCCACACCCCACTGGGAATGGCAGGGCCCCGGTGTCAGACCCCCCGGGACCCAGGCCTGCCAGGGCATCACTGCACAGCCAGGGCCTCGAAGGACCGGGGCTCCCAAGGCCCCGCCAGCGAGACACGGAGTCCCCATCCTGAGTGCAGTGGGGAGAGCACTTTGCTTTGTTGAACATTTGTTGGCTTTTTTTTTTTCCCCTTTTTAATGTTCAAGCTGTCAAAAAAGTATGTTTGCTGAGTTTGGCTGTTTGTTTTGGATTGTTGTTCTCTGCAACAGCCCTGAAGGGAAGGAAGCGCCTGCTCTGCACAGCCGGGATGGCGGGCAGTGAGCCGCGGGGCGGCCAGCGCGCCAGGGACGGCTGTCCTCGCTGTGTTCGCGGAGTAAACCCCTGGGGCTTAAGGGACCCAGGCACCCATGATGCCCGCCCTGGCCTGAGCCCGCCCTGCATGGCCTCAAAGTGGCCCTGCCTTCTGTGGGCCAAGTCCCATCATGCAGGTGTCAGTCACCTCTTTCCTGCTCTTTCCAGCTCAGACTTGCATGCATCTCCCTCCTCTGTGTGGCATCTGGACTTGAAGTGACATTTTGTGTCATGAGCTGTAAAACAGTCCATTGACAGCACCAGATTTGGGAGAATAAAAGACATAAAACTAGGCACACATCGAGCCTAAGATGCACTCTGATTTCAACATGTTAAGTGGGTGGGAAAGAGTTTATAACCCAAGAAATCTGATGGTAATCCCTTTGCTGAAGGCCTTGCAGCCAGGTGGCTACAGAACTGAGAGAACACCTCCTATCTGCCCCCACACCCCACAGACTCCTTCTGTGCATGGCTATGGAGCAGGCTGGCTGCTGGAGGCATCTTAGTCCCAAGAGTACCTGCCTCACCTTCCCCAGGAGCCCAGGCAGTGAACGAGAGGCTGGTCTGGCCCCCTCTGGGAAAGGGGCCTCTGAACTGGGGAAGGGGGCAGACATCCGGTCACAGCACCCCAGCCCTGTGCCTATGCTGGAGGTGACTGCACTGCTGGAAATGCCAGGCCTCCTGTGATGGTGACTCCACTCTGGGCCTGGCGAGTGGACCTTTGCTGGTGTGGGCAGCCCCAGGGTCCATGCCATCCTCCCACAACAAGGTCCTCACCTCCCCTTCCTGCTCCATTTGAATGGGAGGGGATTTTAAAGTCTGAGGCCCCTACAGCAAGATAGGCGGCCAGTGTGAGAATGGCCAGGTGAGCAGAGGGAACCTGGGTGGTGGTGGTTGTCATTCAGTCCCTAAGTCGTGTCTGACTCTTTGAGACCCCATGGACCGCAGCACCCCAGGCTCCCCTGTCCTTCACTATCTCATGCAGTTTGCTCAGATTCATGCCCGTTGAGTCAGTGATGCTATCTAACCATCTCAGTCCTCTGCGCCCTCTTCTCTTTTTGCCTTCAGTCTTGCCCAACACTGGGATCTTTTCCAATGAGTCATCTCTACATCAGGCGACTAAAGTATTAGAGCTTCAACTTCAGCATCAGTCCTTCCAATGAATATTCAGGGTTGATTTCCTTTAGGATTGACTGGTTTGATCTCCTTGCAGTCCAAGGGACTCTCAAGAGTCTTCTCCAGTACCACAGTTTGAAAGTATCAATTCTTTGACACTCAGCCTTCTTTATGGTCCAATTCTCACATCCATACAGACTACTAGAAAAACCATAGCTTTGATTATATGGACCTTTGTTGGCAAAATGATGTTTCTGCTTTTTAATATGCTGTCTAGGTCTGTCATAGCTTTTCTCCCAAGGAGCAAGGAATCTTTTAATTTCGTGGCTGCAGTCACCATCTGCAGTGATTTTGGAGCCCCCCAAAATAAAGTCTCTCACTGCCTTCACTGTCTCCCCATCTATTTGCCATAAAGTGATGGGACCGGATGCCATGATCTTAGTTTTCTGAATGTTGAGTTTTAAGCCAGCTTTCTCACTCACCTCTTTCACCCTCATCAAGAGGCTCTTTAGTTCTTCACTTTCTGCCATTAGGGTGATATCATCTGCATATCTGAGGTATTGATACTTCTCCCAGCAATCTTGATTCCAGCTTGTTTGATTCATCCAACCCAGCATTTTGCATGAAATATTCTGTATATAAGTAAGCAGGACAATAATATACAGCCTTGTCTTACTCCTTTCCCAATTTTGAACCGGTCTGTTGTTCCACGTTTGGTTCCAACTGTCGTTTCTTGACCTGCATACAGGGAGCCGAGAGGCATTAGGAAACTTGATGACATTAGTGGAGGTCCTGCCCTGAACTGCCTGAAGGCAAACTTCCTTAGGCACTTATTTACAAGAGCTAATATGTTTCTTTCTTTTTGATTAAATATAAGTTTTATTTGGACTTTCTAACTTACAACAGAAAGCATACCCACCAATACACTGAACTTGCATTTCCTGTTTACCCTTGAGATGCTCTCCGTGAATCTTACTGTAACCTACTGCCTCGGTTTCCTCATCTGTGAAATGGGGATGATACCAGCACTCACAGCATAGTTTGTTGTGACAATTAAATGAGTTGAGACTTGAAGAAGGACTTAGAAGAATGCTTGGGCCTTAATAATTGCTACAGGAGAGCTGTGATTATTACCACTGGAGTTACCATCTAGGTGCCTTGAGGCTGCTCATCCCCTCCAGTGGTTCAGCCCCAGACAAGCCTAAGTTAGTCTTAGGCCTCACCTGTGGAGCCAAAAATGTTACAGAAACTCCTTGGCTGGGGTTTGAATTTCCAATAATTTATCAAGAATTGAGAGCCAGATTTCCTCTGGGAAATATTAGTTCTTGGGTTTACAAAGTGCCTTGGTTGTAAATATCCATAAAAACGACAATATGTTGGGCCATATTTATTCTTAAGCCGGTCAAAAGATCTTAGTGCATCTGACTGTGTAAATCTGCCAGCTCCTGAATACTCTTGTGCTCTCAGTACATCCTTCCATGGGCGTGCAGGCAGGCAGGACCCCCCCCCAGCCAGGACCACTGACCCTGAGCAGGAGTGGGGCACCTGCCTGGGGCCTGAATCCCGCAGGCAGAACCAAGGCAGGCTGCGGCCCAGTGAGGGGAAAACCTTCACACAGGGTGGTCCCGGGGCAGGGAAAGAAGCGGGGAGGCAGCTGATCTGACTGCTCGATGGAAGTAGTCAAGCTGGAAGAGGCCAAGCTTCCTCCGGTGGCTGAGAGAGGGCTCTCGTTAACTCTTTCGAGAGCATCTTCTGAGCCAAAGCTCTGAGGCTCCCTGACAGTCAGGTGCTTCACCTCCAGATACCCTCCTTCCCTTGTTCCTTCCCAGCTGCCTTTGCCTGGCTATACCCGCTGCCTGGAATGCCCTCCTCTCTCTGCCCTCACTGACTCAACTCCACCCTTCTCTCTGAGCCGCCCAGGCACTAATAATACCATGCAGGAGAATTAGTATACCCTCCTTGAGACAGAACCTGGGGGCTAGATCTTCTTGGCCCTCTGAGCAGCTAGGACAGAGGTAGGCCTGTCACCTGGTCATACCTTTTGTGTCTCTGATGATGAAAATCAACAAACAGATATTGTCACCATTTACTGCCTGCCCAACACGGTAAGTTTATTTAATCCTGATTCCATTTAAACGCCAGAGGCTGTGCGGGGGTTATACTAGTTTTGGAGATGTGAAAACTGAGGCTCAGAGAGGCTTTGATCAGCCAATGACTAACCATGCTGAGACTGAAATGAAGGCTTCCATCCTGCCCAGCCTGAAGGTCTTCCTCTGAGGCTGTGAGCCAAAGGGTAAAACAAACAGAGGAAATAATTCCTGAAGTGACTTGGGTAATTCAGGAAGAGAGGGCTACTATTTAGGAAATATTTAGGATTTGGACTCTAGTTTCAACCCCCTGTTTGAGTGTAGACATGGCTCCCGAGGTCCTGGGCTAGTTTCTAGAAAACTGATTTCTGCCTGGGGAAATACTGAGTTGTATGAAATACAGAAATCATGTAGGAGTTCGTAAGCAGCAACTGACACAGGTAAATGTTCGCAGTTGGCATTCAATAAAAGTTTGCGCATGGCATTGATCAGCGAGGCCCATGGCTCCACATGGCCTCCCTGAAAACAATGGCCAGTTAGCACACAGGGTGTCCATCCCTTCTTCAGATGGGGTGTAGGCACAGACAGGGTTTTTAAGTGCAAGAAGGAGACCAGAGCAGGCACAGCTTCGGGGGCCGTGTTCAGGTGGCCAGGAGGGAAAGCGGCAGGATGAGTCAGATGCAAGATTTCATAGCTGAAGACTTCGGGGATTGGAAAAGGCCTGGGGCCCCTCCCATGTGAGAAATCCTCACCTTCCCAGGTAAGCACTGCCCACTTCCATTTGCCAGATTGCTGATGAATCATGGGTTCTTCCTCACATATAGACACTCTCTGCATTTTTATTCCAAACGTTTAACTTGCCGAGTTGACAGAAAGGCTATAGATTTCCCCCCAAATATCCATTTGCCTTCCCATTTATCTACTTCGATCTGAAATACAGAACATGATGGGTACCCTAGGTAAATCAAGCATTTCCTGTCTTCCGAAATGGGTTTGCAAACGCTTATTTCATGCCATTACCATTTTTCTGTTTCTAACAGTAAATCAAAAAAGTATGGCCCATTCATCCACTTTAAAAGTAATGCCTTTCTTATGCGTAATTACACATACCCAGTGGAGATCTGTGTGTGTGCACTGTAAATCTATTCCTTTAAAAGGTTTCCCCTTAAGTACATTGGTGACATAAATTGGTGTAGAGCAAATTTATTTATTTAATAGGTTTATTCTTTTAACTGGTCTGATAACCATTACTGTTCACTGTTTGGTTTGGGGGGAGGAGGGAGTTCTTATTAATTTATCTGATTTATTTCTATGGCAGATATTTATGTAAAAGGGTTTCTCTGGAAATGAGGGTGAGTGTAATTTATTGGTTTAGCAGGTTTATTCTTAACTGGCCTTCAGGCAATCAGCACAGTATTCATAGAAACCAGAAGAGTCTCTTAAAATAATTGAAATAAGAAAAGGAGGTGCAGCTTACCAGAGGGAGGGAATTTTGGGAGCCTGAATTTATATAAAACTTACCCCAAATAGTAAAATAAAAGAGTACAAGTCACAAAACTGAAGTGGTTAGGGGAAAGGGGGAAGGAAGGAAGGGGAAAGAAGGAAGAAAAGAAAGACGGAAGGGAGAGAAAGAGTGAGTCTCAGTAATAACATCTCTAAAATGTTTTGGCAAATTGAAGATAAAAGAGAATCTGCTAATCAGGCCCATGTAAACTTGTTCACTTTTGTAAATCTTGTTTGTAGCTCCTGATGGTGTTGGAGTGAAAGCAGACAGGCCCAGCTGGTGGAGACGAGGGAGAGAAATGCTGAATTTTTAGCAGTTCAGGTTTATTTTTAGGCATTTAAGAGTATCTTTAGCTTCCCAGTAAATGAGTCCATCAGAAGGCCGTATATGAAATAATCAGGATGTAAAAACACAGAACAGAAATCGGAGGGGCCCCTGACCAGAGTGTGCAATGCAGGTCCCACCCCCACACAGACAATCCAGGTGAGCTCACTGTCCCCCAACCCCCAACCTCCCAGCCCAGGCTGCCCAAACCCACCAGGAGAAGGCTACAGGGGCAAAAAGCACCCCAAGAACAGCTCACTGCCTTCTAAGACCCACTCTTTCTCTGTCTTTGCTTGGGGGGGTAGTGAGCTGGGACAGAGGCCAGAGATCCAGTGACCTCCTAGGAAACAGGAACTCAGTCTGCAGGGACGGGGCTGAGAGCTACGTGAATGACTGTGGCCTGGCGCTTGCCGGGGGGAAAGTGGACAAGGCTGGACCATCACCATCAGGAGCCAAGCCTTTCTAGATATGGAAAGGCGAGGGAGTCTTGGAGCATCTTTGGACTCCAGAAAGACCTGTGAGGTCTCCTGTTTGTTTTTGAGGCCCTGCCCAGCAGAGGCTGGTGAGCAGAGGAGACCCACTTGCTGGGCCAAACACAATGACCCAGCCCATCTCATCATGAAGAGCCTGGAGGCACATCAGAGCCTCAGTTTCCTCCTGAACTCCTGGCTCTCCCCTAGGAACACAGACCCTGCGCCTGCTCCTCACACCTTCCCATTCCCAAAACACTGACATCCTTTATAAAAGAAATACATACTTAAGCTTATGACAGGCCCTGTGCTGGCCTGGGGACGATACAGTTTTTTCAAACTGTGCTCAGCCGCTACCCATAAAGTGAGGTTCATGTCCTGCGGGAAATGAACAGCCCAACAGTGAGAAAGGGGGGACACTGTCACAAGCCAGTTTCTGTCAACTGCTGGGGAGGCCACAGCGCCTCTTCAAAGCATTCATCCACCCATTTTTCCCACAACCTTGAGGCCAGGCACGTGGTAGGTGTTTTTTGTTGAACGTTGAGTGACGGATAGACCCAGTGAGACAGGCAGGGCACAGAGCAACATGCCTGCTTCACAGATATGCAAGCAGGGGCGTGCTAAGAGCTGTGTAGGGCACCTGCAAAGTGGCCCCGGCTCTGCCCTGAGGACCACAGATGCTGCTGACCAGGGCTGGGCTCCACGTCTCTGCCAGGTGGCCCAGGACAAGGCTTGGCAGCCCGCCGCGTCCCTGTATCCCTCCTACCTTCATCGCCGCAATCTCTGCCCATGTTCCAGAGCCTCGGGGTCTTGTGCCTGGTGACTTCTTAGGTAACGGGACAGCTGGCTTCCTGAGCAGGTGAGCTCGCTGGGAGGGCCCTGAGAACAAGTCCAAGCCTTCTCTGAGCAGAAGGCAGGCTTGTACGTGGGCATGATCTTCAGGACTGAAGAGGAGAGCAGAGGCCAGGAAGCGGATGTCAGTGGCCTGGACAAGGCTCTGCGACCCCCAGGCCCTTCCCTGCCTACCTACCAACCAATGTCTTAAAATCCACCCTCCAGCCTGTTCCATCATGGTTCCTCTTCATTTTCAAGCCTTCATGGAGGCCTCTTCATTTTCAGAAAACTGCTTCTAATTTTTTTTTCTCTCTCCCTCTCTCTCCCTTAGGAATCATGGTTGTGTTGTGCTTTAAAGTTTTCAGCAGTTTTGTTCCACGTGTGCATCAAAACATCAGACAGCTTACAACTACCAAAAACACATGGAAAACATCACTGTGGTCACTTCCCACACCCCCTACCCCACCA
Source organism: Dama dama (assembly GCF_033118175.1). Classification (NCBI taxonomy): domain Eukaryota; kingdom Metazoa; phylum Chordata; class Mammalia; order Artiodactyla; family Cervidae; genus Dama; species Dama dama. The sequence continues at coordinate 45,317,707 of NC_083684.1, read as the reverse complement.
CTGGCCTGAACAGAGGTCACTTTCAAGCCTGTTGGTGAGCCTGGGGTGGTCAGATTCTTTCCTAAAATCAGAGGATCGATGAGGCTCCCAGGCTCCTCCTGACCTGCCTGCCGAGGATTTAAAGGGGATGTACTAGGTAAGAAATGACAAACTTTGCCAACTTGACAGCTCTGCAGTGGTTTATTGTCTGTCTGCCTTACACATCTATTTTCTTATTTGAGGAACAACGGAAATGATTGTGTATGTGTTCTCAGGACAGTACTGGGGGAGCTGGCCCAGCCTCTGTCTCTGACCGCTCCCTGCCCGCCCCCCACCACGTGTAGATCTGGGTGCCCTGTGTGCTCAGGGGAGCCCCTATCGGGGTGGTCAGTCAAAGGACAGACAGGCCCTTGAGAGCCACCCAGCAGGGGCCACCCCAGAATGCCCCACCTTCCAGCCCAGCACCTCTGTCTGAGGTGTTTCACTCTGGCTGTTCCCTCCTCCCAGATCCTTTCGTGGCTTCTTGTTATCATCTGGTGCTTAGTACAGATGTTAGCTCCTCAGGGAGGCCCTCCCAGACCTCCTGCACCCAAGTGCCCTGCTCCCTCACCTTATTTTCTTTTCTTCCCTGCCCGTATCATCACCTGGATTACCATTTTTCTTCCTGCCGCCTCTTCTCCCGAGCAGAAGCTGGGTTCTGTGGCAGCAGGGATCTTTCCCCGCAGTTTCTGCTCAGAGCAACGGTAAGCACAGGACCTTCAGCAGGAAGCCGGTCCCTGTCTGTGGAACGGGCATGATGAAGGAGATACTTGCTCTAGAGACGGGCCATGCTGAGCCCACAGCTGAGACAAGACACCAAGGTTCCAGGCTGTGGGATTGGACAGTTACACAGTTACATGCCCTCCCCTGGCCTCACCTCCAAAGATGCTTTCCCTAGATTACTCTCATAATTCCTCAAAAAAAAAAAAAGAAAAGCAACTAGTTGATTGAAGGATAAGGGTGGAGTAGAGGGTAGTTCTTAAGGCTCATATTCATTGTGGTTGCCTCACTGCTCTCATTCTCTGGGCTCCAAGCGCTCGGGTCTCTCTCGCTCTGCGTGTTTGTACACATGGCTGCCTGTGCCTGTCCTTTGAAGGGTCGGCCAGCCCTGGACTCCTAGCCAGCTGGTTGACCTGGGCGAGGCAGCCAGCCGTCTCTTCCTTCTCTTCCCTTCATGGACCGGGTTTGCTACCCAGCCTCTGCTGCTCTTTCTGACGAGAGCGCCCCAGCTTTCCTGGGGAAGGAAGCCTTCTTCCCACTCCCAGACCTTGCCCCGGGGGCCAGTTGTCATATTCCGTGCCCTCCTCCAGCCACAGTGAAGGTTTAGAGGTGCCGCAGACTGAGCCTGAGAGCGGGGAGCCGCCAGGATCTGAACTGGATCCCCAGGAAGGGGCTCTGGCTTCTGCCTGTCCTGGGCAATGGGGGCGGAGCCGGGGCTGTGACACGTGGAGTCGGCGCCCAGGGGAAGGGGCGAGGCCCTGGGGCAGCCCAGCTTGGGCCTCAGCCCTGTAGGACAGTGAGTCTCCGACCACGCTCAAGCAAGTTCTGCCACGTGCTGCCAAAGGCCCTTGCCCATGTCCTATGCCGACATGTCCTGTGGACACGGGGCTCCATGGGAGAGACCCCCAACTCCACAGATGTGTGGAGTGATTGTACCCAAGAACTCCGGTGACCTTGGTCACCCATGTTAGCCAGCAGCCGTGATCGCGTACCCACAGGGCCTTGCTAGACCCTGGGTGTGGCTGTGAAGATGTCCTGACCCCTAGGTTCCCAAGGTCCAGAAACCTGGCAATGAAAAGGATGTATGTGGGCTGGCACGAGGAAGAGTTGGGGATCTAGAAAGCACCCCACACCCAAGCCCATCAGGCCCTCTGGCCTGTGAATCTTCCTGTTCCTACATCCTACCGTCTTTGTCAGCCGGGTTCTCAGAGTGGCCCCGGGGGTGGCAGTGGGACTGAGACGCCACCAATCAGCCTCCTCACCGCCACCCCGTGTCAATTTGCGCTGATGGCAACGAGCACATCTTTGGGTAGAGGCTCATCTTCACACTCTGGAGTGTGGAGGGTGAGCACCTTAGGCTGCAAATATTGTTATCCATAATAGGTCGGCAAATATTTTCAGATTAAGTGCCAAACTTTGGAATTATGTCAGTGAATCCTTCAGCTTTCCACCATTATTGTTCTTGCTTTGTTCTTTTGCAAGGAGGCCCCAGAGTGGGAAGGCCTGTGTAGTCTGACCTCCCTCCATTGAATGAAGAATCTCCTCCCTCATTTCCCAACCCTGAGAGGCTGCTCACCAGCTTCAAAGGCAGAAAGCATTGCCTGGCGAGGCTGTTCTGACTGGCAGGGGATGTTTCAGGTGACTTAGCCACATCTGCCCATCTCGTGTGCTGACGTGTGCATGCATTCACATAGTCATTCAATAAATTTCCTCACTCATTTACCAGATGCCTGACCCTTTGTTCAGAGGCAAAACCCTCTGTTCAGAGCATGGCCCCTGGGTTGTGAGAACCTCACCTCCTGGGGAAACAGACAAGAACACACTCAGCTCTTGTGTCAGCGAGAAGATGGGGCTGGGGGGCTGGGGAATGCAGAGTAAAGAACTGGGGGCACTGAGGAAAGCCTCAAAGATGCAGCATGCCTCTGTAGAGATGAGAGCAATGGCTCAAAGTTGAGGCCCCTCCTCACAAGTGGGTCAGCCAAGAGGGTCCCTTGACCCAGAGGGACCACTTGGGCAGCCACGTAGGTCGGGAAGAAGGCAGGTGAGGGAAATGCATTGAAGAAGCAGACTGAGAGGCAAGGCTTCACCATGGTGATTGACCACTGCCTTCTCCTGGAGAGCCTCTCTGCAGCTTAAGTGACTCCCCACCCTCCTGACAGCCCCCTGCCTCTCAGGCCCCTCCTTGCTCCCAAGCCAAACCCTGCACAACAGATCCCACGGCCCCTGCTGCCCTCCGCAGAACATGGCATGTCCACTCCCCCACAGCCCCAGCCCAGACCCAGGGGTCACTCCTGACGCTCCTTTCCTCTGCTCCCCTCATCCAAACCATCAGCAGAGGGGTACACCCTACAGCATGTGTCCTGTACCCCATCTGCTCTCCTCCCCACCCTGCAGCCACCAGGCCCCAAGCCTCCCTCATCTCTCACTTGACCAGACCCCCAGCCTCCCGTCTCAGTCAGCTCCTACAACACCACACTGCAGGCTGGGGTCTCAAAGGGTTGTACTTCTCACAGTTCTGGGGGCTGGAAGTCTGAGATCAGGATGCCACGGTCAGGTTCTGCTGAGGACTATCTTTCTAGCTTGTAGATACCACCTTCTTGCTCACGTAGCTGAGAGAGAAAGAAAGGAAGGAAGGCAGAGAAAGAGGGAGAGAGAGCCCTCTTCTTACAAGGGCACAAACCCCATCATAAGGGCCCCACCCTCATGACCTCCTCTAACCCCCATCACCTCCCAAAGGCCCAGCCTCCTAATACCACCATGCTGAGACCTAAACCAGTGAATCTAGGGGAAATACAGTCATCCATTCAATCCATAACACTTACCCCAGTCCTTTACTCCTCACAGTTCCTGCTCCTCACACAGCTGGGTCATGTTTTAAAAGTCTTATCTGATCAGTTTTTTGTAGGTCCAAGCCCCAACCCTGGGTTTCCCTGGTGGCTCAGATGGTAAAGAATCTGCCCACAATGTGGGAGACCTGGGTTTGATCTCTGGGTTGGGAAGATCCCCTGGAGGAGGGTATGGCAACGCACTCCAGTATTCTTGCCTGGAGAATCCCTATGGACAGAGGAACCTGGCGGGCTACAGTCCATGGGTTTGCAAAGAGTCAGACACGACTGAGTGACTAAGAACAGCACAGCTCCAACCCTGGTGGGTCCCGAAGGCCCTGCTAGCCCAGCCCATCACCTGGCCCCAGCTGCCCTGACTCTCCCTGGACCTCGGGAGCCTGAGGTACAGTGTTTGAGAGACTTGCTAACATCCCACAGCTGGTAACAAGGAATGTTGCTGAAGAAATGAATGAACAAGGCCTTGCCCTTCCTGCCCTTCACCAATCCCAGTCCCTGCCTCTCCAGCCACAGTGGGCAACCCTGCACACAGGTTTTGGGAGAGCTCCCTCCTTGGGCTTGGAGGCCCGGTCCTCCCTGGGCAGCTGCCACTTACAGATGGTTCTCCACCTCTTTCCACACCATGGAAAGCACCTTTCTTGTGTCTAGCACTTTTAGGATCCTATGAGACAGGCATCTAGTCAAGTCAACAATCCAGGCTAACGGGCTGATAGGGGCCCTCTGGGTGACGGTGCTGCCTCCTTCAGGTCACATCTATAGGACTGTGGGGAGCTATCAGATCTTCACAAGAAAGGACTTGCAAAATGATGGGGTTTGGGGCAACACATCAGACTCAACTGGGGGGGGGGGGCGGTTCTATCTTGATCAAAAGGTATTTCTCTAGTAACTGCTTATAGTTGAAGTTGACCTCGGTTACTTTAAAGCGAAATAATGAAAGGAGACCTTTGCCCCTAAGCATGTATTAGGAAAGTTAGCCTAATGACAGGGCTGGCCCTTGTCACGATTCACCCGGGTCCTCAGTGGTGCCCTCTCTAGCCTCCACCTTAGGGTCTGCATCTGAAGGGCACTGACTGTCTGTGGACACGCACCTGGGTGGGGAGGGGAGGCGGGCAGGTGTTCAGGAAACTGGCCTCAGGGACACCTCCCTACAGCAGCTTCTGTAGCCGGTGACCAGGAAAATCCTGCCCAACCAAGCTTCATCTTTGCCTCTGTGCAAGGAGCAAGGGGAGGCAGCAGGAGCATGCTTCCTGCCTGTTCTCCTGGGCTTTGAACAGCAATCTCCAAGTTCTCAAAACAAGCAACAGAAGCCTGCCCTTTGAGAAGGCATCTGTAACCGGGGTGCAGCAGGTTTCTGGGTGAGAAGACTTCCCTGTCAGCCACCTGTCCAGCTGCTTAGGGTGAAAAGGGAAGAGGGGCCAGTCAGCCCCGGGGCACAGAAGAGGGCGGCCCCAGAGCCAGAGCAGACAGTATAGACTGTAGTCGCTTGGGTCATAGCATGTAGGGCAATTTCTAGTGTCACCGGGGGCCAAGAGGACATGGTAGAAGCCATTAAACATCCTGTTACCTGGAGGTCTCGTTGTTCCAAAGGTAAGGAAGAAGGTTTGGCCTCCAGGCAAGTCTCTGTCCAGGAGAAAGGGCTCTGACCACTCACGGACTCTGATCTGTGAGACAGGTCTTTTCCTGCTGCCCAGGTTGGGACCTAGGCCCTGTGCTGTAAGCCCCAGGCTCATAGGTCAGGTGCTGAGCTTAGGAGTCATCAGTGAGACTTCAGTGAGTCATCAGTGAGACTTCAGTGAGTCATCAGTGAGACCTGGTGAGAGGGTCAAGCTCCCCCCTTCTGGTGGGAGGAGGCAGAGGGAGATGCTTCACCCAGCCCTCCCAAACTCCAGCAGAGTGCACTCCATGTAGGGATCAGGAGGCTGGCAGGAAAAGGGGGACCCCACCTCATTTCCACTGAGCGCTGGCTGAGTTCAAGACTGTGTCCTGCAGAGGAAGTGAGCTGACATCCCCTCTGCGGGCTTGGTGTGTGTTCCTGGGAGCCAGGGGAGTCTGTGGACATGGACACAGAGATGGAGCACAATCTTTGTCTAAAGGTGGAGGATGCTGGTGCGTCCTGAGCAGTGGAGGAAGTCTGCAAAGAAAGGTGGGGTCACATGCCCACCCCAGTCCCCTGTTGCCCTCTGAGGATGGGGACCTCAGCAAGTCCCCAGGCACCAGGGAAAGGGACATGGATGATGGCGAGGGCAAGGGGCCTGGGATGGATGTGTAGATAGAAGACAGACCTTGATGGGGCAGAAAGTATCCTGGGTGACCCCTCAGATGGAGTCTTTAAGTATAGAAGGGGCCAGGGTGATGATGACAAATTGTCCCACTGTAGCAATACCCCCAAGGTATTGGAAGGAGAAACTCGACATCAAATGGCTGAAGGCAGTACTTGGTAAAATAAAGTAATTTTACTTTTTCCATTCATGAGATGAGATGGCATAGAGAAGTAATCACAGACAATGCTCACAGCCCAGAGCTGGCAAACTCACGGTAAGAGGTGGCTCTGTTGATTGTCTCCAATTTCGAACACTGAAATAACTTTAAAATATGCTTCCATTTTCTAAGACAATTCTTTTAGAGCAGTTTTAGGTTCACAACAAAATTGAGCGAAGCACATACCCCATGCCCCCTTATGTGCATAGCCATTCCCTTCATCAGTATCAACAGCAGTGTGGTCCTTTCAACATCACTATTGCCCAGAGTTCACAGTTTATATTAGGGTTTACTCTGAGGTGTACATTCTGAGCATTTTGACAAATGTATGGTGACACGTATCTACCATTCGAGTATCATACAGAGTATTTTCACTGTCCTCAAAATCCCCTGTGCTCTGGCTATTCATCCCTCTGCAGCCTCCCTCTTAAAAACCACCTTTTAAAAAGCCCCAACCTTCACTTAGTACAACTTGTTTTGAGTGTTAAAAATTGAGGAACTCCCAGGAATCAATTAGGAAGATTTTGAACTACACAATTAGAGCTGTCAGATCAGAGAAGCCCCTCGCCTTTTACAATAGTCTCCACTTCTCTCTCCTATCTCCTCCAGCAGAAAACAGAAGCCATCAGACCTAAGGGTCCCTGATTCCAGTTAGAATTACAAGGGAACTGGGTGAATGCTAAACTCCCTACTGACTCCTCAGAAGAAAAGTCCCCTCCACTATTCCACAACCCTGAGGCTCGATCTGCTTAGAGAGAGGAGCCCTCCGGACCCCAGAGTTCTGCAGATACGTGCTACAAGGGAACAGAACACACACACACACAAACTTACACACACACACACACACACACACACACACACACACATCACTCAAACTTCTTTTTTCCTTAACACCAGAGTTCCTGCCACATGTCAGCATCTTGGTCTGACTGTAGTATGTTCTAAATGCACACCAATAAAATTAACATGGGATGCAAATAATTTAGGAAGTGAGACTGAAATTTCTGACAAAGATGAAGGATTTCATGAAGTTGATGAAAATGACGGTAGGGAGAGTCTGGAATCATGTGAAAAGCCTTCGAGCATTTGGCTAAGTTAGACCAGATAAGGATCAAGAGAAAGAAAATCGACAAAGATGTTGGTGTGATAGGAGTTCAAAAGAGAATTATTGGTATGTCAAATAGTTGAAGCCTCACATATCTACTCCTAAAAATGAAACAGAAATAAAAATATAAAAGCTGTAAATAGTATATGAGATAAATATATAGCAAGATAAATAAACTAAAGTTACAAATAAGAAATAAAAAATCATAGTTGATTCATTCTTTGTCTTAAAATTTAGAGCAGAGTGGAGGTATAATTTAGATTTTAAGGAAAATATTGAAAATAAACTTATTTTCAACAGTTGATAGGTTTAAATTTGAAGATAATAACCAAATCATGTTTTGTATTTGCTTTAAGTGGATTCTTTTGGGGCTTTTTGTCCAGTTCTAGCTTCTAGCTCTCAGCGAATGAAGATGTTCTATATCCTCCTTCAAGGGTATGTTCTTTGTTTTTGTTGGATTTGGTTTTTTTTTTAAATTTTAATAAAACTATAATGGTTACATTGCTAATTAAAATTATTACTGTATTAATTTATAGCTTATATTTTTAAATTATCTCAAACTTACATAAAAATTGCAAAAATAAAACAAAGAATTCCCATATATCCTTCACTCAGATTCTCCAAATGTTTTCATACTTCCAAATTATTTTAGAACAAAACATTCTCTCCTGATAGGTAGATAGATAGAAAATTTCCTTCCTGAAACACTTGAGAATAAGTTGCAGATGTAATTCCCTTTCTTCTTTAATATTTCTGTGTATATTTCCTAAAAACAAGAACATTATTTTCCATGGAATTCTCCAGGCAAGAATATTGGAACGGGTAGCTACTCCCTTCCCCAGGGGATCTTCCCAATCCAAGGGTCGAACCCAGGTCACCTGCATTGCAGTCAGATTCCTTAGCATCTGAGCCACCAGGGAAGACTTTATTTTACACAACCACAGTTCAATTATCAAAATCAGGAAATAACCACTGACTTGGTACTACAATCGAATCTATGGGTCTTATTCAGATTTCACCATGAGTCGCTGTTCCTACCCTGTGAGGATCTACTTTATGTGGCAACTTGACTGATGTCTTGGGAAGAGTTTGAAGGAGATGGAAGTCATTCATATATTCATCTATCCATCCATCCAACATTTACTGGCCCCTTGCCATGTGCCTCTGTGTCAGTGGCAGGGTGGGGGGGCCATTGTGAGGGGGTCAGAAAGGATTCCCACATAGACCTTCTCCTTAAAATGACTATTGAAACCAAGAACCAAAATGTCATGTATAAAATAACACTTGCATGCTCTTCATTGCAGTATAGTCTGAACAGCACAGTGGTGCTCTGTTATGACATTATGCCAAGAGGACATGCTGCATGCCGAGCAGAGCAGCAAGCATTGGAGGTCCTAGTGAGAAGCCACTTACATGCCAAGGGTAGACAGTAAGCCTAGAAGCATTCAGGGTGCATCCACATTGGCAAGGTTTCTAGAGGTCCCACTGGTCTGGAACAAACCAGATGTCCCTTCTAAGGTGAAGCACATGTAGCAGGAATGTTGGGTCATCTACTACGAAGAAGCAAACACAGTGCTTGGTGCACCCAGCCCCTGCGAGTTTAGGAGCAGCACACACTCCAGCATTCTTGCCTGGAGAATCCCATGGACAGAGGAGCCTGGCGGGCTGCAGTCCATGGGGTCGCAAAGAGTTGGACACTGAGCGACTAAATAAAAAAATTTTTTTTTCTTTCCGGGGAAGTGCACTGGGAACATACATACAAGTTACATGAACAGGTGGCCTAGACCCTCATGATCATTTATCTTTGCATGACACTTCTCCCTTTGCCCACACTCAGGGCCTGCTATGTTCTGAATATCTGTGTCCTCCCAAATCCACACATTGAAATCCTAATGCCTTAAAGTGATGGTGTTAGTAGCTGGGGCCTTCTGGAGGTGGTTAAATCATGAGGGTGGACCCCAACAAACCTCTAGAATGAGATTTGTTGCTTGTTGTTTAGCTGCTAACTCATAACCAACTCTTTGCAACCCCATGGACTGCAGCACACCAGGCTTCCCTGTCCTTCACTATCTTCCACAGTTTGCTCAAACTCATGTCCATCCAACCACCTCAGCCTCTGTCACACCCTTTTCCTCCTGCCCTCAATCTTTCCCAGCACCAGGGCCTTTTCCAATGAGTAGGCTCTTTGCATCAGGTGGCCAAAATATTGGAGCTTCAACTTCAGTATCAGTCCTTCCAATGAATATTCAGTGTGGCAAAGTGATGACTCTGCTTTTGAATACACTGTCTAGGTTGGTCACAGATTTCCTTCCAAGGAGCAAATGTCTTTTAATTTCATGGCTACAGTCATAGTCTGCAGTGATTTTAGAGACCAAAAAAATAAAATATGCTACTTTTTCCACTTTTATCCCATTTATTTGCCATAAAGTGATGAGACCAGATGTCATGGCCTTTTTTTTTTTTTCACTATTGAGTTTTAAGCCAGTTTTTTCACCTTCATCAAGAGATTCTTTAGTTTTTCTTCAATTTCTGCCATTAGAATGGTATCATCTGCATATCTGAGGTTGTTGATATTTCTCCCAGCAATCTTGATTCCAGCTTGTGATTCATCCAGCCTGGCATGTCACATGATATACTCTGCATATAAGTTAAATAAGCAGAGTGACAATATACAGCCTTGATGTACTCCTTTCCTAATTTTAAACCAGTCAGTTGTTCCATGTCCATTTCTAACTGTTGCTTCTTGACCTACATACAGGTTTCTCAAGAGACAAGTAAAGTGGTCTGGTATTCCCATCTTTTTAAGAATTTTCCACAGTTTGTTGTGATCCACACAGTCAAAGGCTTTATCATAGTCAATGAAGCAGATGTTTTTTGGATTTCCCTTGTTTTTTCTATGATTCAGCAGATGTTGACAATTTGATCTCTGGTTCCTCTGCCTTTTCTAAATTCAGCTTGTACATCTGGAAGTTCTTGGTTCATGTACTGTTGAAGCCTAGCTTGAAGGATTTTGAGCATTACCTTGCGAGCATGTGAAATGAACACAACTGTATGACAGTTTGAACATTCTTTGGCATTGCCCTTCTTTGGGTTTGGAATGAAAACTGACCTTTTCCAGTCCTGTGGCCTTGCTGAGTTTTTCCAAATTTGCTGGCATATTGAGTGCAGCACCTTAACAGCATCATCTTTTAAGATTTGAAATAGCTCAGCTGAAATTCCATCACCTCCACTAGCTTTGTTCATAGTAATGCTTCCTAAGGCCCACTTGACTCACACTCCAGGATGTCTGGCTCTAGGTGAGTGATCCCACCATCATGGTTATCCAGGTCATTAAGACCTTTTTTGTATAGTTCTTCTGTGTATCCTTGCCACCTCTTCTTAATCTCTTCTGCTTCTGTTAGGTGCATAGCATTTCTGTCCTTTATTGTTCCCATCTTTGCATGAAATATCCCCTTGGTATCTCCAGCTTTCTTGAAGTCTTACCCATTCTATTGTTTTCCTCTATTTCTTTGCATTGTTCACTTAGGAAGGCTTTCTTATCTCTCCTTGCTATTGTTTGGAACTCTGCATTCAGTTGGGTATATCCTTCCCTTTCTCCTTTGCCTTTTGCTTCTCTTCTCTTCTCAGCTACTTTTAAGGCCTCCTCAGACAACTATTTCACCTTCTTGCATTTCTTTTTCTTTGGGATAGTTTTGGTTACCACCTCCTGCACAATGTTACGAACCTCCTCCATAGTTTTTCAGGGTCTCCTGAGGAGGCGTGGATCACTGGTGGCCTGTTACAAGGACAGAAGCACTGGCGACAGCAGTCCTGGGAGATGAGTGTTGGCATAAGTCTTCTCTGGAGGCTGCCAGTAGCCCTACCATAGAGCCTCTAGACTCCAGAACTGGGTCACCTCAAGCCAAACAACAAACAGGGAGAGCACAGCCCACCAATCAGCAGACAATTGGATTAATGATTTACTGAGCATAGTCCTGCCCACTAGAATGAGATCAGTGCTCTTTTTCTAAAAGACCCTTGAGAGCTCCCTAGCCCTCTCCCCCACATGACAACACAGGGAGAAGTTGGCGATCTGCAACCCTGAGGAGCACTCTCAGCAGACACTGAATGTGCTCGTGTCCTGATACTAGACTTCCCAGCCTCCGGAACCACGAGTAATAAACATATGTTGTTTATAAGCCACCTAGTTACAGCAGCCTGAAAGGACGAAGATGTGGCCTTATGGGCAGGGGAGGGGGAGAGGTGTCCCCATGCCCAGCTGAACTAAGAATAACTGCTGCCCTCAGGGCTGGAACAAGGGCAGCACTCATCTTGGGTGAAAAATTTATCAGTAGTCAAGATAAAAAATATGTTAATATAATATTTAAAAAGTCAAAATTAATGCAAAAAAATCCATGATGAGCAAAATATCAAAGTTTTAAATAAAGACAGGATCAGTAACAGTGCTGTGCTGAGCCACAATGCAGCCTGAGGCAAAAGGAAAATCAGTGATACAGATCTGTGGAAAATGGGCACCTGTGGGCCAAACTTTGGATTTATGCAAAGGCCCCGTAAAAAGCGTCTCCTGCAGAGGAGGCATTTAGCAGCTAAGTCGACAAGATGATTCATCCTATCGAACCAGCATCAGTCACCTCATGCTCAGGCAGTAAGTAGTTCCATGAATGGTGTAGCCATGGTGGCAAAGATCAGGTTATGCATGGGCCCAGCATCAGAGTTCTCTCTTATTAAGGATAATCTGGCTACTGCCAATGCTGAATACCTTACTTGCCATTAATGTAGACCAATACTGTGTCCTTAATATGACACCATTTCTTAAGGAGACCAGGCAGCCACTGGTGAAAAGTTAATGACCTGAGATCCCTTCTACCATAGAGAACACAGTGAGAGGTTCTCACCAGAACTGACACTTAACTGTAGATAAGGATTCCCTTCCCTACCTTAATGTCTTCCCCAGCATAACTATCCAAGGACTTACACATGCCTAGTTGATTGGCATGAGATCAAGCAACTTTATCTCAAGCCAAGAGATCTGTTTTGATTGACAGCAAAGGAAGTAGACAATGGGTTCATGACAAGATTCACGCAGAAGTAGCTGGATTTAGAGAACATCAGAATGGCCTATTTCAGGGCTGTGTGAAGGCAAAGCTTAGGGAGAGTACCTTGCACAGTTGGGGTGCTACCCTCTAGACTACAGCATGTGTGCTCTGCCACATATTGATCCTATGTTCCCAACAACTGAACATGTGGGTCTGGGAACCAAGGAATGGGAGCTAGACTGGCTCCCTTCCCCATCGCTCTCAGTGACACACTTGGGAAACATGTGCTTCTTGTCCCTACTTGGGTTGGGTTCTGGCAAATTAGCAGTCTTGGTTCTCGATGGGAGTGGAGGGAGTGGAAGGAAGGTGGACTCTTCTACTAAGGGACATCACAAATTCCACTGAACTTCAAAACATAACTATTGCGTGGTCACCTCGAACTTCTCGTGTAAGTGAGGCAGGAGGGGGGACAGAATAGGAGCGATTAGGACAACTGGGTTTCCACAAGCAAGAGAATTAAGAGGGATCCTCTACCTCATACAATAACAAATTTTAACTCAAAACGGATCGGTGGCCTGAACATAAGAGCTAAAACCATAAATGTCTTAGAAGAAAACATAGGGGTAAATCTTTATGGCCTTGGATTTGGCAATGAATTCTGATACAATGCCAAAAGCATGAGCAACAAAGGAAAAGATAAATTGAACTTCACCAAAATTTAAAACTTTTCTGCATTAAAGGACATTATCAAGAAATTAAAAATAGAACCCAAGGAAAGGAGAAAATATTTGCAAATCATGTAGCTAGTAATAGTTCAATGTTGTTGTTGTTGTTTAGTCACTAAGTAGCATCCTGCTCTTGGTGACCCCATGGACGGCAGCTCACCAGGCCTCCCTGCTCCTTACCGGAGTTGTCCGAGGAATTCTCCAGGCAAGCATACTGGAGTGGGTAGTCATTCTCTTCTCCAGGGGATCTTCCTGTCCCAGGAATCAAATCCCCGTCTCCTGCATTGCAGGCAGATTATTTACTCTCCAAGCCACCAGGGAAGCCCAATAGTTTAAAATCCAGAATATATAAAGAACTCTTACAAAATAACAACAAAGAGAAACAACTCAAACAATTGTCCGAAGCACATGAAAAGACGCTCAACATCACTAATCATGAGGGGAGTACAAATCAAACCATTATGAGATACCACTTCTCACCTATTAGAATGACTACTACTGAAAAGAAAAAGAAGAACAAGTGTTGGCAGGAATGTGGAGATATTGGAGCCCTTGTACAATGCTGATGGTGGTTTAAAATGGTACAGTTGCCATTGAAAATAAAGTATGGTGTCTCCTCAAAAAACTAAAAATAGAATTATTGTACAAACCAGCAATTTCATTCCCAGGCAAGAATACTGGATTTCCTTCTCCAGGGAATCTTCCTGATCCAGGGATTGAACGTGCATCTCCTATGTCTCCTGCTTTGGCAGGCAGGTTCTTTACCACTAGCGCCACCTGGGAACCCCCTCTGTTTCTGGGATCACCTCTTAAATAAGCTATCCTTGCTCCACGTCTTTTTTTTCAAGCTCTGCTCTTGGGAAGGACCCAGGTTAAGACAATGTTTGCAAACTCCAATTTGCCCTGGGAAAGAACTAAAATCTGTAAGTGGGATTTTTGTCCCTGAACATAAAGTACTTAAAAGACTTGGTGTTTATCATACGACCTCGGTTCTTTAATTTGGAGCCAGTATTGAAATTCCATGTAATCCCAAGGGTACATACATTTATCAAATTGAGAACATATAGAAAAATTTCATTGTAGCATAAACCGTGAAGACACAGGCCATTTCATTGTACAGTTCTCACAAAGTGAAATGCTTAGTTTGTTAAGATTAAATTGGGTGCGTCTTGAGTTCTCCCCAGCCAACAGTTCCTGGATTTCCTGATCTCGAGCATCCCCTAGTGGTATCTTCAGTTCATGTCCTGAGCTCAGCAATGAAGCCTGGAATTTGCCTTCTGCAAAAGCTGAATTAGTGGAAATTTGTTACAGGAGAAGCTACTTTCACTGTTTTTTCTCTAAGGAGAGGTCACGGGGTGTTTGAATATTTGGAGTATGAATCTGTTCCACTTCTATGTTTAAAATAAAGTGTCAGGTTTTATGCTTTGCTTCTCCAGCAAATAATTATTGCGTGTCTGTGTAGTTTGTAGAAGACACCATGACTGAATATGAGGTTTCAACTGAAAATACACCACCTTCCCAGGATGAACAGCGAGGAAGGGTGCCAGACCAGTGTCCAAACAGGTGCTGCAGGGAGACAGATGCCGCTGTCTGCCTCAATTTCTCATGAGAATTCAGCATCCTACCTAGCTCAGGAACAGAAACAGGGAGCATATGCTCTCTTTACAGTTCCTCCCACAATCGATTTCAATACATCTGTGCAAGGTGACGTGAACTATCTTAAATGTCTTATAAAATAAAAAGACACCTTTGCCTTAATCAGGGCTTAGCAGCTTTAAATGTAGTTGAGTTAAGGCCTTAGCACACTCCGATGGAGTTGATTCTTACACACTTTGGGTAATTCATATGCATGAGAAGACATCATCATTTTTTGGTGCAGTTCTGAAGGGAAGTATTAAGGGCGAGAATTTGATTTTAAGTGATGGGAAGAAAAAAAAGGTGTGAATTTCACTCCAGACTCTGCAGAGGATGAAAGAAGATGTTATGTTTCTGTTTGAGACGTTGCAAATCACTCAGGAATGCCCTCTGAACTTCTCCCTCAGCCCACCTGTCCACAGAATGTCTGGGATTCACTCAGTTCTGCCACGTCTCTGATAAATAGTCTTTGAGAACACACAATCTTTGAAAGTCCCTAAAGTCACTACATGGACAACAAATTGTTTTGCAAAATGACAGTATATAATAGCTCAGAAGACCTTAAAGAAATATAATCAGCAGTCTTGAGGGTATGTATGTGTATCTACACATAACCAGAATGAAAAATTGTGATTAAAAAACCCCAGAAATATTGACTAGAGTGATTGTGTCTTCCAAAGAGAAGCTGGCAGCGCAGGGGTGGGGTGTTAATTCATTATGGGAAGAGAAACTTTTATACCCACCACTTCCCTCCATGTAGAAGAAGGTTAGATATGAAGCTTAAAATTTTGACCATGCTAAAGGTAAGATCTCAGTTCAGAGCTTTGGACTCCCAGGACTGAGGCCTACATGAGCATGTTACTGACACGGGCTGTGGGAACAGGAACCCAGGCAGAGTGTGGGAGTGAGTTGATGCTGGCCCATCGGGAAGAGAGTAGTGTAAGACCCTCCCAAAAAAACTGAGAGGCTGGCTGGGCCCAACTAACTTTAAAGAATCTGAGTAACTCAGTATTCCCTCTCATGCTACTTGATGGGTCACATTCCATGGAACTCTTTCTAGACACTGTGAGTCCTCAGGCAAAGTCTGCAGCACAAGGCATCTGTGTTAGAGATGCTTTGGGGAAGTGCCTGGGATGCTCTAGAGTTCCCCATTCATTCAGTCCAGGCAAGCTGAGCAGGAAGAAGGTTGCTGATACAGGAGCTGGGAAGGGAGGCTAGGAGAGGAGCCAGGAAGTCAGGCTCCAGGGACTTGCGCTCAGGAGAAATGGAGTTTGTTTTCACCGCGCCTATCAGCAGTCTCTGGGATTCAGTGCAGATGTTCTACTGTAAGTGGATTGAGAGTTTGAGTCACTTTCATTTATTAATGTTTAGGGTGATTTCCATTAAGCCTGAAAGACCCGGGGAACCAACAGGCTAATAGCTATTAAATAATTATTACTAACGGTAGTCATTAGTGAATGCCAGTTACATACTAGTCATTCTTTAGGCACTAGAGACCCAGGGGTAAATAAGACATAGTTCCTCTCCTGTGGTTATCACATTCTGGGAGGGAGAGTGTTGTATTTAATAGGGGTGGTCCATGAGGGCTGTGATTGTATCAAAAGTCCATTTTATCTAGGTTGTTATTCTCCTAAAAGGTTTGGCTGGCAGCCATCTTAACATAATGCCTGGGTTATTGGAGATTTCCAATCTGGGGAGGATCAACGTATACAGGGGGTTTCCTGGTGGCTCAGCAGTAAATAATATGCCTGCCAGTGCTTAGGAGAGGTGGATTTGATCCCTAGGTCAGGAAGATTCCTTGGAGAAAGAAATAGCAGCTTACTCCAGTATTCTTGCCTGGGAAATCCCATGGAGAGAGGAGCCTGCCAGGCTACAGTCTACCAGGTCATGATGAGCTGGCCATGACTGAGCGAGCACACATGCCCATGCTTCCATATTGACAAATGCTAGACTACATAATCAGTAGGATGTTGAGAAAGTGGTGCTGTGTAACTTTCAAAGCTAGATCATAAAGATATTGTGCTTCTGCTTTGTTTCTGGATCATTCTCTCTGAAGGAAGCCCACTGCTTAGTGGTAAGGGTGGACAGGATAGGTGTGGATTTGGATAGGCAGATAGGTGCAGGTGTCAAGGAACCCAGGCCTTGGAAATGAACCCTCCTGTCCCTGTCAAGCTTTCAAATGACTGCAGCCTCATGAGATAATCCAAGCTAGAACGACCCAGATAAAGCACTCCAGAGTTTTGTGAGAGATGTTAGATGCTTACAGTTGTCTGAAGCCACTAAGTTTTGAAGCAATTTGTTATGCACCAATAATAACAACTACAGTGATGTTACCCTGTTCTTAAATCCAACTATTGACACTTCCTCAGTCTTGCATAAATTTTAGGAAATGAGTTTTAGAAAATATTGTCTTTTTTAAAAAGTTGCAACATAAAACCCTAGTAAACCTAGGGTGTGCTTAGTTTGCAAATTCAACTTTAAAAGAAGCACTTTAATCCCCCAGCTCCTTCCTACTGCATTGTCCCCTGGACCCCCTCCTACACGGAGGTTTTTGGAGTTTCCACCGCAAGAAAGATAGGCTAAGACTGGAGAGGTATTCCCAGAGCCACTGGGGACAGCAGGAACAAACGACGGGCGTCCCAGGAGTCGGCAATCCAGCTCAGTACACGGGAAGTCGAGATCTGGCCGGCGCGGGAGACCTTCCCTCTGGCCCACGGTGCACCCGGCTCGGGACAAGTTATCTCAATAATAAAGGAAAGGAAGCCCTTATTTAATGCAAATAAAACAAAAACTCGGCCGTAACTCATTTATTTTATTGAAATAGTATGCAAATTACTTGATGAAACTGAGCAAAAATCAGCCCAGAGGAAACAACAGGCATTGTTTGGAGCACTTCCCATCGGTCTCAAACCCACACCTGACCCTCCATCCGGGCCGCCCTGCTTCCCCATCGCACACCCTCCGGCTGCGCCGTTTGTCTGGCTGCTCCGCTTGCTGCGTGTGGAGCCAGCAAAGCTCTCCACCCCCTCACCCTGCACCGCCCCCTCCCGCAGGCTTCCCTTCCCCTGCTGTTCCTCAAGGACAGGCCCCCAGCCTTTGTTCTCCGGGAGGAGCCACGCCACGGGTGAGCCCGCAACCTGGGCCCGCGCATTGACCTGGAGTGCCCCGCGGCCCGCTGTCTGCCGCATTATCGGAAGCCGCTTTGCTTGCATTGTGTGGGCGCTGTAATCTTTGAGGCTTCAGGAGATACTTTGAGGAGCTTACTTGAGTTTAATCTCTTGTCTAGCTAGGATCACTCTCCACGAGCCGCTGGCACCGGTAAGGCCACCACCAAGGCATGGATCTGTGATCCCAGCCCACCTGGCTGCCTCCTGCCTTGGGCTAGCCAGCAAAGCATGATCACAGCTGAGAAAGGTGGCAGGGATTCATCCCAGGAGGGCGAGGGCCTAGGGCCTGATACCTGTTGGGTCCTTGGGCAAGTGGAGGGGGCCTCAGGTAGAAGGAGCTACTGGTGCCCTCTGCACCCCTGACATCCTGACCTAGGGAAACTGCCAGAGACAATCCATGTTTATCTCCCCAGACCATCGCCCCAAAGTCTGCCTTATCAGGGCCTGAACATTGAGGTCAATGGAGCATCATTGACCTGAGGTCCTGAGGTCCACAGGTGGATAAACATTGACAGAACAGGGGACAAGTCTCTGTTTTCCTAACAGGGATGTGGCCGGAAAGGGGCCAAATGTGTGCAGAGGAGATCCCTTTCCCCAGCGGTGTCCATCCTGAAGTTAGGACTGTGTTCCCACAAGGCAATTGGCATTTTGCAGTGGACACAACACTGTGGGATGGGAGTGGGGGTGGGGAAGGAGACAAGACCCCAAAGATCCCACCTCCCAGTGCCTCTGAGCCTCAGAAGACTGCCTTGAATTCCAAAGTCCCCTCTCTTCTGGGAGCTTCAAACTACCAGATTGCTTTCTATGTTGGAAGATTCCCTGAACAGTCTCTTTTCCGGTTTTTCCATATTTATTTTGTGTGTGTCTGTGTGTTTATCTACCACCCTGCCAGCCTTAATGGGGATTCAGCACCCAATGTTCAGCACCCCCACCCTCAGTACCCTCTAGAGTCTCCTCTCTTCCCTGCTGGAGAGTGTGCTGTGGGAGGAAGAGAGGCTGGGAAGCCAAGAGGTTTGGACCATGATTCTGTTACTCAGTGTAACCATGGGAAGTCCCCTTCTCGCTGTTTCTTGGGAAGCCTAAGAAATCATTTGGAAACCTGAGCACCTAGATAATTTGAGGTCTGTCTAGTTAAAGACTGTGACTGGGGATCCACTGGTTTTCCCAGGACACCTCCATCCATAGTTCTGGACTCTAAGCTAGGGAGTGTGTTCTACCAGGGACACGTGGAAATGATGGCTAACCTCAGAGGCAGGTCCTGAGGGTGCTGAACCAGTGGGCAGATCTGGGGGGACCTTTCATGTGGACAGGTCCACTGGGACTAGAGGTCAACCTGACATCTTTCAAAATCACCCTTTCTCCTGAGGTGGGATCTTCCTATGGAGTAAACATCATGTTAGAGCCAATAAACATGCTTCCAGACCCCAGCTGACCTGCACCAACTGGGGTGGGGTCTGAGGTCAGTGAATTAACCAAGAAAAACTCCAGCCCCTCCCTTCTTCCCCAGTGGGGCTACCTTCTGAAATAGGATATTACCTAATCTAATCTTCTGTGCTTGAAGTCTCAAGTTCCTTCTCAAAATATAGTTTATTAACTTTATTTAATACACGGGCTCTGGGAATTTCTTCCACAATAATAATAAAATTTATGTAGTGCTATGAGAAACGCTGGGCTGGAGGAAGCACAAGCTGGAATCAAGATTGCCGGGAGAAATAATCAATAACCTCAGATATGCAGATGCCACCCCCCTTATGGCAGAAAGTGAAGAGGAACTAAAAAGCCTCTTGATAAAAGTGAAAGAGGAGAGTGAAAAAGTTGGCTTAAAGCTCAACATTCAGAAAACTAAGATCATGGCATCTGGTTCCATCACTTCATGGCAAATAGATGGGGAAACAGTGGAAACAGTGTCAGACTTATTTTTCTGGGCTCCAAAATCACTGCAGAAGGTAATTGCAGCCATGAAATTAAAAGACGCTTACTCCTTGGAAGGAAAGTTATAAACAACCTAGACAGCATATTAAAAAGCAGAGACATTACTTTGCCAACAAAGGTCCGTCTAGTCAAGGCTATGGTTTTTCCAGTGGTCATATATGGATGTGACAGTTGGACTGTGAAGAAAGCTGAGCGCCGAAAACTTTATGCTTTTGAACTATGTTGTTGGAGAAGACTCTTGGGAGTCCCTCAGACTGCAAGGAGATCCAACCAGTCCATCCTAAAGGAGATCAGTCCTGGGTGTTCATTGGAAGGACTGATGTTGAAGCTGAAACTCCAACACTTTGGCCACCTCATGCAAAGAGCTGACTCATTGGAAAAGACCCTGATGCTGGGAGGGACGGGGGGGCAGGAGGAGAAGGGGACGACAGAGGATGAGATGGCTGGATGGCATCTCTGACTCGATGGGCATGAGTTTGAGTAAACTCCTGGAGTTGGTGATGGACAGGGAGGCATGGCGTGCTGCGATTCATGGGGTCGCAAAGAGTCGGACACGACTGAGCGACTGAACTGAACTGATGGACTAAATTGTGTGCCCTTTAATTCATATGCTGAAGCCTTAATTCCCAAAGTGACTGTGTTTGGAGATGGGGCCATAAGGAGGTTGTTGTTGTTCAGTTGCTCAGTCGTGCCTGACTCTTTGCACCCCATGGACTGCAGCATGCCAGGCTTTCCTGTCATTCACCATCTCCCAGAGCTTGCTCAAACTCATATCCATTGAGTCAGTGATGCTATCCAACCATCTCTTCCTCTGTTCTCTCCTTCTCCTGCTTTCAATCTTTCCCAGCACCAAGGTCTTTTCCAATGAGTTAGCCCTTCGCATCATGTGGCCAGAGTATTGGAGCTTCAGCTTCAGCATCAGTCCCTCCAATGAATATTCAGGATTGATTTCCTTTAGGACTGACTAGACCTAGTTTTACCCACAGCCATTCACTCCCACCAGGAAGCTTCCACAAGCCTCTTATCCTCATCCATCAGAGGGCAGACAGAATGAAAACCACAATCATAAAAAACTAACCAAACTGATCACATGGATCACAACCTTGTCTAACTCAGTGAAACTATGAGCCATGCTGTGTAGGGCCACCCAAGACAGAGGGGTCATGGTGAAGAGTTCTGACAAAAAGTGGTCCACTGGAGAAGGGAAAGGCAAAATGCCTCCGTATTCTATCCTTGAGTACCCCATGCAAAGTATGAAAAGGCAAAAGGATATGACACTGAAAGATGAACTCCCCAGGTCAGTAGGTGCCCAATACGCTACTGGAGAAAAGCAGAAAAATAGCTCCAGAAGGAATGAAGAGGCTGAGCCAAAGTGGAAGCAACACCCAGTTGTGGATGTGTCTAGTGGTGAAAGTAAAGTCAGATGTTGTAAAGAACAATATTGCATAGGAACCTGGAATATTAGGTCCATGAATCAAAGTAAATTGGAAATGGTCAAACAGGAGATGGCAAGAGTGAACATTGACATTTGGGAATCAATGAACTAAAATGGACTTGAATGAGTGGGTTAATTCAGATGACCATTATATCTACTATAATGGTCAAGAATCCCTTAGAAGAAATGGAATAGCACTCATAGTCAACAAAAGAGTCTGAAATTCAGTGCTTCAGTGCAATCTCAAAAGAGACTGAATGATCTGTTTGTTTATAAGACAAACCATTCAATATCACAGTAATCCAAGATTATGCCCCAAGCAGTAATGCTGAAGAAGCTGAAGTTGAACCGTTCTATGAAGACCTACAAGACCTTCTAGAACTAACACCAAAAAAAGATGTCCTTTTCATCATAGGGGACTGGAATGCAAAAGTAAGAAGTCAAGAGATACCTGGAGTAACAGGCAAGTTTGGCCTTGGAGTACAAAATGAAGCAGGGCAAAGGCTAACAGAATTTTGCCAAGAGAATGCACTGGTCATAGCAAACACCCTCTTCCAATGATACAAGAGATGACTCTACACATGGACCTCATTAGATGATCAATACTGAAATCAGATAGATTATATTCTTTGCAGTCAAAGATGAAGAAGCTCTATACAGTCAGCGAAAACAAGACCAGGGTCTGACCATGGCTCAGATCATGATGAACTCCTTATTGCCCAATTCAGATTTAAATAGAAGAAAGTAGGGAAAACCACTAGACCATTCAGGTATGATCTAATTCAAATACCTTATGATTAAGCAGTGGAAGTAACAAATAGGTTCAAGGGATTAGATTTGATAGACAGAGTGCCTGAAGAACTATGGATGGAGGTTCATGATATTGTACAGGAGGCAATGATTAAAAGCATCCCTGAGAAAAAGAAATGCAAAAAGGCAAAATGGCTGTCTGAAGAGGTCTTACAAATAGCTGAGAAAAGAAGAGAAGCTAAAGGCAAAGGAGAAAAGGAAAGATACCCATCTGAATGCAGAATTCCAAAGAACAGCAAGGAGAGATAAGAAAGCCTTCTTAAGTGAACAATGCAAAGAAATAGAGGAAAACAATAAAATGGGAAAGACTAGAGATCTCTTCAAGAAATTAGAGATACCCAGGGAACATCATGCAACAATGGGCACAATAAAGGACAGAAATGGTATGGACCTAACAGAAGCAGAAGGGATTAAGAAGAGGTGGCAAGAATACACAGAAGACCTATACAAAAGAGATCTTAATTACCCAGGTAACCACGATGGTGTGATCACTCACCTAGAGCCAGACATCCTGGAGTGTGAAGTCAAGTGGGCCTTAGGAAGCATCACTACAAACAAAGCTAGTAGAGGTGATGGAATTCCAGCTGAGTTATCTAAAAGATGATGCTGTTAAAGTGCTGCACTCAATATGCCAGCAAATATGGAAAATTCAGCACTGTCCACAGGACTGGAAAAGATCAGTTTTCATTCCAATCCCGAGGAAAGGCAATGCCAAAGAATGGTCAAACTACTGTACAACTGCACTCACTTCATATGCTAGCAATGTAATGCTCAAAATTCTCCAAGCCAGTACCTAAACTGAGAACTTCCAGATGTTCAAGCTGGATTTAGAAAAGGCAGAGGAACCAGAGATCAATATACCAACATCTGTTGGATTATAGGAAAAGCAAGAGAATTCCAGAAAAATATCTACTTCTGCTTTACTGACTACACTAGAGCCTTTGACTGTGTGGATCACAACAAACTGTGGAAAATTCTTAAAGAGATGGAAATACCAGTCCCACCTTACCTGCCACCTGAGAAATCTGAATGTAGGTCAAGAAGCAACAGTTAGAACCAGACATGGAACAACAGCCTGGTTCCAAATCGGGAAAGGAGTATGTCAAGGCTGTATATTTCACCCTGCTTATTTGACTGTATGCAGAGTACATCATGAGAAACGCTGGGCTAGATGAAGCACAAGCTGGAATCAAGATTGCCGGGAGAAATATCAATAACTTCAGATATGCAGATGACACCACCCTTATGGTAGAAAGTAAAGAAAAACTAAAGAGCCTCTTGATGAAAGAGGAGACTGAAAATGCTGGCTTAAAAGTTAACATTCAGAAGGGGTGGGCTCCCAATCCAGTTCCATCCAGTTCTCCCATGGCCCACCCCCCTACCCTCCACCCACTGTGGGTCCCAGCAGCTCAGGAGGGGAGAGGAGAGGCAGTGGTCAGGCTACTCGGCTTCTGGAAGGTTCTTGGCCTGCCATGTCTCTCAGGCACCCGGCTCTCGCCCGCCCTGCCACCAGGATGCCCAGGAGGAAGGTCAGCTCTGTCGAGGGGGCAGTGAAGGAGGAGCCCAAGAGGAGATCTGCAAGGTTGTCAGCTAAACGGGCTCCTGCAAAAGTGGAAACCAAAAATGGCAGTGGGAAAGGATAAATCTTCAGGCAAAACAGTGCAAACGAAAGGGAAGAGAGGAGCAAAGGGAAACCAGGAGGAAATGGCCAACCAAGAGACTAAAGAAGACTTACCTGCGGGAAATGAGGAACTAAAAATGAGGAGAGTCCAGCCTCCAGTGTCGCAGAAGAGAAAGAAGCCAAGTTAGATTAATACCACACACCCAGTCCTGCCAGTGGTCCCTGTTGCCCTTCTTGTACAGTTCAGAGGAATATTTTTAATCAACTATTTTGTAAATGCAAGTTTTTTAGTAGCTCTAGAGACATTTTTAAAAAGGAAGGAATCCCACCTCATCCCATTTTTAAAGTGTAAATGCTTTTTTTTTAAGAGGTGAAGTCATTTGCTGGTTGTTTATTTTTTGGTACAACCAGAAAATAGTGGTATATTGAATATAGGAGGCTTTGATTGTCTTGGGTGCCAGCTTAACATTCCACAGGTGGGGGGTAGTTTTTATATCCTATAATACAAAAGCATACTAAATGGCAATTTGGAGTCAGTTGTGCATTTAATGTCTTGAACACTTTAAATTATTTCTCTTCCCATATTGTTTTGGTAGAATTATTTCCTACAGCAAACCACTCCTTGATCTTGGCTTTCCTGGTCAGAATTTTGTGCACTCTATTAACATCTTTGGTCATGGTAGTCCAGTTTTCCTATAACTTGGTTAATGTGCTGTGAATGATTGACAGTTTAAGTAATGTAGTGTATAAGATATTAAATTGTGAATCAGTGTGACTTATGATGTAACAGCGTATCAATATTTGAGGATATTGATAGTTTATATCCTGTTAAAGAAAATGTGCTCCAAATTTTAAGCTGGAAAGTCACTGGAATAACTGTTAAGAATCACAACTATGTGACTTTTTAGATTTTTGGTATGTATGTGAAGAATTGTATACAAATAGAAATATCTTTGTAGTGATCCTCAAAACAACCAATAAAATCTCAATTATGAAAGAAAAAACAACAACAACATTCAAAAAATGAAGATCCTGGTATCTGGTCTCATCACTCCATGTCAAATAGAAGGGGAAACAATGGAAACAGTGACAGACTTTCTTTCCTTCAGCTCCAAAATTACCGCAGATGGTGACTGCAGCAACAAAATTAAAAGATTTTTGTAATGTTTGCTCCTTGGAAGAAAAGCTATGACAAACCTAGACAACTTATTAAAAAGCAGAGACATTATTTTGATGACAAACATCCATATAGTCAAAACTATGGCTTTTCCAGTAGTCATGTATGGAACTGAGAGTTGGACCATAAAGAAGGCTGAATGCTGAAGAATTGATGCTTTTGAACTGTGATGTTGGAGAAGACTCTTGAGAGTCCCCTGGACTGCAGGAAGATCCAACCAGTCAATCCTAAAGGAAATCAATCCTGAATATTCGTTAGAAGGACTGAAGCTGAAGCTCCGATACTTTGGTCACCTGATACAAAGAGCTGACTCATTAGAAAAGACCCTGATGTTGGGAAAGATTGAGAGCAGGAGGAGAAGTGGGCGACAGAGGATGAGATGGTTGGATGGCATCACTGATTCAATGGACATGAGTTTGAGCAAGCTCTGGTAGTTGGTGAAGGACAGGGAAGCCTGGCGTGCTGCAGTCCATGGGGTTGCAAAGAGTCAGACAGAACTGAGCAACTGAGCAACAACAACAACAGAATTGACTGGTTTGATCTCCTTGCAGTCCAAGGGACTCTCAAGAGTCTTCTCCAACACCACAGTTCAAAAGCATCAATTATTCAGCACTCAACCTTCTTTATGGTCCACATCTCATATCCATACATGATTACTGGAAAAACCATAGCTCTAACTATATAGACCTGTGTCGGCAAAGTAGCATCTCTGCTTTTTAATATGTTGTCTAGCTATATCATAGCTTTTCTTCCTAGGAGCAAGTGTCTTTTAATTTCAAGGCTGCAGTCACCATCTGCAGTGATTTTGGAGCCCAAGAAAATAAAATCTGTCACAGTTTCCATTGTTTCCCCATCTATTTGCCACGAAGTGATAGGACCAGATGCCACGATCTTAGTTTTTTGAATGTTGAGTTTTAAGCTACTTTTTCACTCTCCTTTTTCACCTTCACCAAGAGGCTTTTTAGTTCCTCTTCACCTTCTGCCGTAAGGGTGGTGTCATCAGTTCAGTCAGTCAGTTCAGTCGCTCAGTCATGTCCAACTCTTTGTGACCCCATGAATCGCAGCACTCCAGGCCTCCCTGTCCATCACAAAATCCAGGAGTTTACTCAAACTCATGCCCATCGAGTCGGTGATGCCATCCAGCCATCTCATCCTCTGTCGTCCCCTTCTCCTCCTGCCCCCCCGTCCCTCCCAGCATCAGGGTCTTTTCCAATGAGTCAGCTCTTTGCATGAGGTGGCCAAAGTACTGGAGTTTCAGCTTCAGCATCAGTCCTTCCAATGAACACTCAGGACTGATCTCCTTTAGGATGGACTGGTTGGATCTCCTTGCAGTCCAAGGGACTCTCAAGAGTCTTCTCCAACACCACCATAAGGGTGGTGTCATAAGAAGGTAATTAGTGTTAAAGGAGGTCATAAGGGTGGGGCCCTGATCTGATAGGATTAGTGTCCTGATAAGAAGAAACACCAGAGAGCTTACTGTCTCTCCCTGCATGTACACAGAACAGGTCATATGAGCACACAACAATAGGGCAGCTACAAGCCAAGGAAAGAGGCCTCAGCATGAAACCTACCCTTGCCATCACCATGCTCTTGGACCTTCAGTCTCCAGAACCGTGAGAAATAAATTTCTGTTCTTTGAGCCACTCAGTCTATGGTATTTGCTATGGCAGCCTGAATAGGCTAATGTATTCAGATATATTTGGAAAAATCTAGATGGCATTAAAAAATATCCTGTGCACTACATGCTAAGAACACACAAACAAATAAGCACCAGGGGTAAGTTTTCAGCCACAGTATGTACTGGAGGAAAAGAAAACCTTCTGCCATTGAACAAAGTCCCAAACAGACCACAGTTTTAAAAATAAAAAACCAACAAAAACCCAAAGCACTATTAAAGTAAAAACTACTTGGGAGAAAAAATTTCCATCCTATGAGCAATTTGAAATAAAAACTTCAGAATCATAATAGTGACTCCACTATAATTTTCTGTAATAAAACATCTATTATAACAGATATGGCAATACAATAAAAGTCCTATTGTTCCAGAAACTGTATTATAACTGAAACAGGATAATTATAGAAATACTTGCGTGAGAATTGCATGTTCAACAGAACCATTGAAAATCATTGTTCTCAGACTGAAAATAAGTCTTCCGGGTACAGAAGAACTCTTCAGTGAGATCTGAAATGGAAGACAAGGTGGATTTTTTTTTTTTTTTTTTTAATCTTTTATAGCAGCATAACCTTCCAAAGCCTCCTCAGGGCCATCTGTAACATGTCTCCAAGGGCGCATGCAGCTCTGAGTTCCACACTTTATTTGGAATACTAAAATCTAATAGTAGATTTTGAAGTAGGGCATCTCTATATTCTTTCAACAAACAGATTTTAGGGTGAATCTCAGTTCTATCAAGTTCATTTTGTAAATTCTAACTTAGAATTTGTAGCTGTTTAGAACAGCTGACCCCTGGAACTCTCTGCAGAAACCTAAACGTATGTTGAAGGCATTGCTGGTGCTGCCACTCCCCCTGCTTGCGGTTTACAGAAAACTTCTCTACTCTGTTCCTTGGGTAGTCTTCATAGTAATCCCAGGTTGTTGAGAGTGGGGGATCTCAGCCTGATTTTATAGTTGAGGAAATTCAGAGTACCTGGATGGAAGCAGGGGCAGGGAGATCTGACTGGAAACTTAAAATATTTGCACTGTAAACACACTCTTTTTACCAAGCTTGTCTGTTTATTTGATGTGGCTTTGGGGAAACTGGCAAAAATGACAAAGGAGTTGGGGGTCAGAGGGCCTGCAAGTCATCTCTTGTCACCACTACTGATTTCTAAAATTACGTGCCAGGGAACTTGGCACTTGAGAGGCTGGAGACCTGGAGGAAATTCACACAGCAGTGATGGTGGCTGTGGGAATAAGGGAGTGTGCCACGAGGAAATAATAATAATAATCATGAAATGAGGATAACACACACTCAACACCACGGCAAATATGTAGAGTGGTGCTAAGCGATGACTAAAGGGACATGATAACCATCTACAAATATTTGAAGGATGTAAACACTAAGGAAGAAGATGAATTAATTATTTAGAAGAAGAATGAGGAAGCCCAGGAGGAGCTCATTACCAGTCCCAAAGCCACCTCATCCCTCAACAACCCTTTTGGAATGAAGCTCTCCCAAGACTAAAAGCAGGCAGCTGGATGGCCCCCTGCATACAACAACCTCAACACAAGGCATAGTTGTGAATGGTATTTTTTTCTCTCTTTTAAAAAAATCTTTCTTTTTTAATTATCTGGTTGTACTGGGTCTTAGTTGCTGCATGAAAACTCTTAGTTGCAGCATGTGGGATCTAGTTCCCTGACCAGGGATAGAATCCAGGCCCCCTGCATTGGAAGTGAGGAGCCTTAGCCATCGGACCACAAGGAAAGTCCCTAAGAATGGTATCTTTATCATGCTTGCAGGTACCCATGTGCCTATTTGGATAATAATCATCATAGCTGGCATTTGCTGACTACCTGGTATTATGGACTCAATTGTGTCATCCCAAAATATATGTGAAAGTTTTGACCTTTTGTACTTATGAATATGACCTTATTTGGAAATAGGGTCTTTGCAGTTGTAATCAAGGTAGAGATGATGTCATTAGGGTGAGCCTTTACTCCAATGATTTGGCAACTCACTGCAATATTCTTGCCTGGAAAATCCCATGGTCAGAGGAGCCTAGCGGGCTGCAGACCACTGGGTTACAAAGAGTCAAAACACAACTGAGTGACTGAGCACACACATTACTCCAACATGACTGGTGCCGTATAATAAGAGGGAAATTTGGACACACACAGATACAAGGGAGAACGTCATGTGACAAAAAAGGTAGAGATGCAGCTGCAAGCCAAGGAATGCCAAGGATTGGTGGCCACCACTAGAGGCTAGATAGAACAGTCAAGGGAGGTTTTAGAGGGAGCACTGCCTGCCAACTCCTTGGACTTCTTCTTTTTTTAAAAAACCATTCACTTTTATGAATAAACACGTTAAGTTCACATGTAGTCTAAGTAAAGCTTTTCACGAAAATCCATCGTATGATCCTCAATCAAAATTCAGATTACAAGAATTGAGAAACATTCTTTTTCTTCTAATGATTTGAGAATTGTGATTTCTATGGTTTACATATTTAGTAAACAAAGATGTACATTATTGTTAGACAATAAATTTCTCTTTTGAGCCACCCAGTTTGTGGTACTTTCTTATGGGGCCCTAGCAAACTAATACACCTGGTATATGCCAAAAAGTGTGCAGAACACTTTACAGGTGAAGGTGAATGCAACCTTGGGGAAAGGACTGGGAGATGAGGAGAGTTCCTTTGGGCAGGGCTAAGGACTCAAAGGTCCTTAGGAAAGGTCTCCTGGACCCAGCATGTACCGCTACTGACCCAAAACCTTGACTCAGTGAGTACCTTGGGATAAATGATTGTCTTCAAGGCTAGAGCAAGATCCCCAGGAATCCCTAATCACCAGACAGACTATGATGTCCTTAGTGAAAGTGTTAGACACTCAATCATGTCTGACTCTTTGCAATCCCATGGACTGTAACCCATCAGGCTCCTCTGTCTATGGAATTCTCCAGACAAGAAAACTGGATTGGGCTGCCATTCCCTTCTCCAGGGAATCTTTCTGATCCAGGGATTGAATCCAAGTTCCCTGCATTACAAGTGGACTCTTTACCATCTGAGCCACCAGGGACACCCAAGGAGGTAACTTAAAGAACATGATTTAGTTTTCAAAATGACACCTGCTTTACATGTATGCTGTTATTAAGAGATTGCAAGGGTTTATGTATGTGTGGATCATCCAGCCCTGGGTCTGGGTGGGTTTATTCTGAAAGAGTTGTGTAAGTTGGGAGGTCCTCACTCATCCTCTCAAAAAAGGGGAGGATGGGGTTGCTGGCCTCAGGGGATCCCACCTGAATTCTGACTCTGGTAGGCTCTTTGAATACAACCTAGCAAACTGGGTCCATCAGGAAGAGGGTGCACTGCAAAGGCTGGGGTAGAATTGCATTTCTCACCATTCTGGGCATATGACACTCCCACTGGGGAATTTGGACCTTCATTTTCATAACTTATGATGTAATCAAGAATATTCTAGATTCCTACACATTACCTCCTTTGATCTTCAAAACAATCCTATGAGACAGGCACTATTATTACTGTCATTGCCCAAATGAGGAAACTGAGGCACAGAGAAGTTGAATAACTTTCCCCAGATCATCCAGCCAGACCTTAAGATCATAAGCATTATGAAAGCACTAAATGGATGCTGGGCCAGTGAAGAGTCACCACGCCATGATGGAGACCCCGCTGTTCTCCTCATTCATGGGACCCACTTTGCAAGAGGCTCAGCTGCCATTATGAGACTGTGGTACAGCGTGTTACATTTATGGGCTTTGATGTGTGCATTTTAAGACTTTATTCATATTAGAATGAAGCTCCCAAGTTGCTGATGGGTTGAATGTTCGCAGTACTTCTTATAGCTAACCTTCTCTAGAGGGGCCCCACCCTTCAAGTTTCTTTCCCTTCCAGCATTTTCCTGCCACCCTGTCCTTTCCTCCCCATCTCTCCAGGAGTGAGTGAAAGGGCCCAGTTCCTTAATGTGCCACCAGAGGGAGCTGGCCTGCGGAGAAACAGGAGAATCTTAACCAGGCCCAAACCTGAAGACACCCCAGGGAGTTGGGCTATTCTTTATCTTGGTTAATTTTCACTTTCAGTTTTGGAATGTCACCCAAACTCATAAAGCTCCTATTCAGGAACAAATGCAGTTATTTCAGGGGAACTTATTTGTGGCAGGGGAACTCTGGTTAATGCTATAGGCCCCTTTTCACATTAGTGACAGAGTGGAAACAGAAGTAACAAAAAGATGATAAAGAATACAAAGTTTCAGTTAACTAACCTAACATATATAAATTCTAGAGATCTACTATACAGAATCGTATCTGTAGTTAACAATACTGTAGTGTACACTGAAGTGTGCTAAGCTTACCACATCTCCACACACAAAAGATAGTAATAATAAAGGAGATGGAAGGAAACATCCAGAGGTGATGTATACACTTATGGCCTTGATGGTGGTGATGATTTCACGGGTATAAATTCATCCCTAAACTCATCAACTTTTGTATACATCAAATATGTACAGCTTCTTGTATGTAAATCATACTTCAGTAAAGTGAAATATCTACCTATATATCTATAGCTCACACACGAACATACCCAAGGGACTTTCCCATTCAGAAAAAAAAAAAAAAAAAATTGGTAGTTTGAAAGAAGCCGACTCTCTGGGTGCCCACAGCACTCAGGAAGGCAAGCCAGAGGGCCTGTTACAAGTAAGGGCTTTGAGCCAGGTGGACCCAGGATGGAGTCTGGACCCTGACACTCCCTACCTTGCTGGACCTGGGTAGACCACCCTCTCTGAGCCTTGGGGCCTTCCTTCTCCTTGTCTGTAATATGGCAATGGGAACCAGGCCTACGCTGCAGGATTGAGGGAGATAGCCCACGGAAAGCCCCCAGAAGCCTTTTTCAGCTTTGAGATGGTTCCAGGCCAGCCCGTGTATGTGGGGGTTGGAGGAGATGGGTAGAAGGCTCCTCCACGAGCCGCTCCAAAGCATCCCCTGGCCCTTCTCTGACCTGCCTCCCTCACGCCTTTGCACCCTCCCAGGAGGCTCCCCAATCTCAGCTTTCCCTGGAAGCTGGACCTCCTCTTTCCTTGGAACCCCAGGAGAAAGGGGGCGCAAAATCTTTTCAAACCCCCAGACGCAGAGGCCGCCGGTGTCCGCACTGCGGCCGGCTGACGTTTGACTCTGCCAGGTGCATTCAGCGAACATTAACTCAGCCCTTCGCCGAGGCCGCGGCGTTCCTCCCGAACCGGGACACGAGGGGTGGGGGGAGTGTCTCGGTAGTGAGTGAAAGGCCAAAGCGAGACAGGGCCTCCCAGGAGGCCCCCGGGCTTGAGTAAGAACTAAAGGAACTCCGACCTAGTATGGGGGTGAGCGGGTGGAGGGCAGGGCTGCGCGCGGCCTCGGGGCCCCAGCGATCCCGCTCCAGGCGCCCCATCCTGGCAGGCGCTCGCAGAGCGGAGCCGGGGCCGGCAGCACAGCGGCAGGGGCGGCGCCCCGGAAGGCCCCGCGCGGACGAGCCGGAAGGCGCGGGGGCGGGGCCTGCGCGCCCGGCGGGGAGGCCTGCTGTCCACGCGCCTGCCGGCCTGTGACCTCGCGGCGCCGCCTCCGCAGGTAAAGGGCCCCGAGCCGCCGCCGGAGCCAAGGGGGCGCCCGGAGCAGCGCCAGGGCAGACGGTCTTAGTCCATTTATTTTCCTTATGGAGAAACGGGGGAACGAAGGGATGTGTGTGCTGTCGCCGCCCGCAGGAACTCCTGTGTGTGCGTGCGCGGGCGCGCGCGTGTCGCTTCCCGCAGGAACCCGGGTGCGCGTCTGGCGGGTGTTATATCCGCAGGGTGGGGCACTCCTGGCCTTGCCCTCTGGGGAGAGAATTTGGACGCCAGATTAGAGATGATGAGGAAGGGATGTTAGTGATTTAGGGGCGGGGAGATTAGCCTTGTGGGGACTGATAGCTTGTCTTTTTTTTGCCCTCACTGGGGGGCATGTGGGATCTTCGTTCCCCGACCCAGGATCAAGCCTGTACCTCCTGCATTGGGAGCGGGGAGTCCTAACCACTGGACCGCCAGGAAAGTCCCTCTTTATCCTTTTTGTTTGTTTAAAGAAATAGGAATGTTTTGAGAGGGTGTTGCTCAAGGGCCAAGCAGGTAGATAAGGTGTGCTCCTGTAGGACCCTGCTCAGCTCTGGCCTGGATTGCTGCAGAAGGCCTTTCCCGTGTGGCTTGTACTTTTGATTTTTCAGGAGAATCAGAAATCTGAGGTGTATGTGAAATCTCTTGATTTTAAAAATTCTAGCAACTATTTTATTTAATTTATGTATTTGGCCTCAATGCATGTGGTATTCTAGCTCCCCCACCAGGGATCCAGCCCTCATCTCCTGCACCGGAAAGTGAAGTCTTAACCACTGGACTGCCAGAAAGTGAAAGTATCTCAGTCCTGTTTGACTCTCCCCGCCCCATGGACTGTACAGTCCATAGAATTCTCCAGGCCAGAATACTGGAGTTGATAGCTGTTCACTTCTCCAGGGGATCTTCCCAACCCAAGGATCAAACCCAGGGCCCCCACATTGCAGGCAGATTCTTTACCAGCTGAGCCCCTAGGGAAGCCCAGGACTGCCAGGGAAGTCCCTAATACATTTTTTAGAAGTCTGATCTGACTGTATTTGCTGATGGGATTCAATGTCTGTACTGGGGCATAGAGAGGTGGAAAGACATGGTTTATAGGAGCCAGTGGGCACACTGGAGCTTTATAATAAAGTCCACCAGAGAAGTAAAAAGTACTGAGGATTGCAGGTGAACAACATCACTGAATCTTAAGAGGCCCTGCTTTTTTAATTTTTAAAAAGAGCTTTGTGCATGGAGATCTGTGTTAGCTCTGCAGCCTTCCTCTCCTCATCTCACAATCTGGTCCATCTCAGAAAGCCAGGCTGCAGTCCCAGGGCCAGGCTCATCTCCCTCTCCCCCAGATCCCTACTATAATCAGCAGACCAGCCTGGGTGCTTGCAAGAAACCAGGGCTTCACATTGGTATTTGCCTTCCCTGTGGCTGGCAGATGGACTTCCTGTGATCCGAGTCTGTTTTGTGGACAAATCTGATTCTGAAATAGGTGAGATATGGTTGTAGAGGGGGTTACCCTCCCACCCCATTGAGGTCTGTCCCAAAAGAGTGCTGCCTCCTTCTTCTTCACCCACTTCTCTGCCACTTACTGACTAAGGCGGCTGGAGTGGGAGAAGGAAAAACAGGACTGGCTTCCTTCCTCAATCAGGCAACCCTGGAGAAGTTGGGAGGCTGAGCTTTTTAGCAGGGAGTCAGGAGATGGTGCTGCAGACTTTTCTTCCACAGCAAGGAAGAAAAGATGCTCCAGCTTCTGCAGTGATTCTTACAAGGAAATTAAACCAGCGGTCTCTTGGACGGAGGCAGCCACCATGCCAGTGGTCTACTCATGGTGTGGATCCATTGAACCCAGCAGGAGCTAGGCCACTTCTCCTCCCCTCCCACACACCATGGCACCTGCTGGCCCACTAGTCATACAGAGCTCTGGACTTGAACCTTGTGCTGACTCGACTGGGCTAAGTGGAGGTTAAAAGTGGTGTTTGCACAATGATGCCTCATTAGTCCCTGTGGGTTTTGACTTAAAGTCATTCAGAGCGGGTTGGAAGCTGGTTTTGTTTTTTGTTTTTTTTTTAAATAGACCATACAGGCTGAAGTGGGTATGTATCTCCAGCCTCTTTTACATGCCTTTTCTTGCTGTGCAGAAACTGTTTGGAGAATACAGATCTGTAATTCTGCAGAAAACCTGGCATATGGGCAGAATGTGCTGGCCTAGAAACCAGCCTTGCAGATCAAGTGTGGCAAGGCTCGGGGTCTTCATGCCTCTGGGAATGCAAGGGGCCTTCCCAGGACCTGAGCTTCTTCTCCCTTTTTTCTGCAAAACTGACAGATAAAAAGCTAGGTGTAAACCAGAGCTAAGCTAGAAGGTGATTAGGTATTTTATAGGATGATTTTTAGCTTTTTAAAAGGTTTTATCATGAGATTAGTTCCTTTGGTTATCTTAATAGGTATCTGAAATTAAACATTTTGTTTGCATAGCTTTACAAGCCCATGGCTATTGGGTAAATCAGGTTAGTTCCTCCCTCCTCCCATTTCTAAGTGCAATTCTTTCGCTGTTATAATGCTATAATGTCATCTTGACATTTGTGCCTGGAAAATTTTTGACTTCTGGAAGGGTGGAAGGGGGCTGTCTTGCAGGTAGGAAGGGGTTGGGGCATGTGCTATGCCTACACGTGGTCACCTCTGGTGAACAGAAGGGCCTGGAAGCCAGGAGGCATTTTAGCGGATCCAGGACACCTGGGAGCCAGAGCAAGGACAAGCACACCTGAATTTTCCTCTAGTCCCTTGGGCAGCCTTGCAGGGCTGCCCCTCCACTGCCTCTCACACTCCTGGTAAATGGACACATCTGGAGCACACCTCTTGCATTCTGAATTCAAGGACTGAGTAGCAGATATCAGACATCTTAAGTCATTCTGTCATAGAGTCTTGCTGTTCAAAAGTGAGGGCACAATTTCAGCTGGGGGCTTGTAAATACAGAATCTCACCCTACCTATATGGGTAGTATTTAACAAGGTCTTCAGTGACTCCAATGTGCTGGTGGAGAATCACTGATATCAAGAATATCAAAAGGAGGAACTTCCCTGATGGTCCAGTAGTCAAGAGTCTGAGCTCCCAATGCAGGGGGCTACAGGTTCAATCCCTGGTTAGGGATCTAAGACCCCCCTTGCCACATAGCATGGGCAAAAAATAAAAAGAATATTAAAAAGAAAAAGAGGGTAAATTTTCAGGGCCTGGAGAAAAGGATCCCACTTACCTCCCCTGGGACTACAAAGAAGTTCTGACTGGTATAGATCCACAGATTTATTCTAAAGGCTCAGAGTTCTCTCTCAGAATTGGGAGGATAATTTTACATTAGGGTAATTCTGGATTTTCCTTGGGTTTAAAAACAACTCATACTTCCAGAAGATATTGAATAGGTCCTGCTCCAAACTTCCATGATCAGATTCCTTGTAAATGTCTGTGTCTCACAGCCTTGATTGAAAAGGGAAGTGTTGGTGAGAGAGGAAGGTACCCACCCAAGTCTTGGGTCCAGCCAAGGCTGGAAGAAGGAGAACTGCTCGTTGCTATTTTGATTTTACTTCCTGTCCTGCCAGGAGGCCATCAGTGCCAAGGTTCTCCATTCCCACCAACCTTGGGGTAGTTAGTGCCTGCCCTACCTCCACCCTTGCCCCGGGCTGTTTTTTTCCTGCTAGTGTGGCAAAGAGTTTCCTGACCCCAGAGAATTTTTCTAAAGGTCATTGTTCCAAAGTCTGTCCATCCATCTGTCATCTGTTCACCCATATGGACTTCTTTGATTCTTTTATTCTCTGGCTGTTTCATCTTACCATGTCATCCTGCCCCTGCCTTTAATATCCCATGGGTAAAACTGGATTGACTCTGAGTAGTTGCTTGTTGAAGCCATTGGTATATGTTAGGAAGAGAATGTCCATTTAGAAACCATCATATCTGAGAGTTTGCAGTATTAACAGTCTCGCTCCAGGTGAGACTTTGCATCCATCCTGCTAACACCTTGTAGGAATCCAGCCTGTAGGTGGTTTATCTTCATCTTACAGGTGAGAAGCCTGCCACTCTGCTGGGTCGTCCTGTGGCTACAAGGCTGTGTGGTTACAGAGTCTGTGCCTCCCCCTTCTCTGGCTTGGCGGGAGCCGAGATGCCCTGTCACAGAGAAGTGGACCCAGGGCTGGGACTTGTGCACTCCGCCCAGCTTTGTGCGTGGGGATTGTCTGGGCTAGCTGAAGGGCCCTGATACAAGAGAGCTCAGAATTGCATCACTCGTGATGAACTGGTCGAGCATGTGGCCAGGATTGTCCCTTAATCTGTCATAAATCAGAAGTTAGACTGCAGAGAAGACCTTTCACCCACTCTGCTGATCCTGTCTACTTAATAACTGAATGCTGCCCTGCTTTCTGTTTGGCAAAGGACTTGCCGCATGACTGGGTGTGCTGTCCATCCTGCACACGGCAGAGATCCTGTTCTCTACCAAACATGGGGGAACCTTCCTTAAAACTTGAGGAAGAGTAACATTTGGGTGGAAGGGCCCTTCACTCATTGCATCTGTCCTTAGGAGCACTTACCCCGAGGTCCGCCATGATGCCCGTGGCGGTGGAGGACGTCATGAGGTTGCTGTGCTCCATCTCCGAGGAGAGGAAGATGAAGGCGGCTGTCAAGCACTCCGGGAAGGGTGCTCTGGTCACCGGGGCCGTGGCCTTCGTTGGTGGCTTGGTGGGCGGTCCACCGGGACTAGCCGTTGGTAAGTGCAGATGCCTCACAGGGACAGTGCAGTTGTTGGGAAAAGGCCTTTGAAACCACAGAGACATCATAAAAGCCTCTGTCCTGTGTGAGAAATTTGTCGCGTTGAGGTCACGTCTGTGAAGTGATCTTTGGGCACATGATCAGTCCTGTAAACACCACCAGCTTCTTTGTGAATGTCTCAGAAGTCCAGGGCTCTCTCAAAAGGCATCTGTGTCATCAAGGCCGGGAGGACATCTTTCTCCCAGAATGTGTCCTAGAGCCAGAGGATTTCAGGGTGTCCCGGGTTTTGGACAGTCTCCCTCCCCCCATCACCGTTAGACATCCAGATAGGAAGCTGAGATTTGCTGAGCACCTCCTGAGGGGTGATGCTGAAGAGCCACTGAATGTGAATTCATTCACAGAGTGCTTCCCTAGTCTGAAAGCAAGCAGTCCAGCTCAGGGAAAGCAACAAGCTAGCTCCTAGAGTGGTCATCATCCCTGCCCCTTCTTTTACCACCTGCTTCTATTTGGGAACTTGTTTCTGGCAGTAAATGAAAGTTTGGCTGATCTTCCCATCATTCTTTGTAGCTAGAATGAAGCTGCTTCCTTTGGATTAGGAGCAGAAAGAATTCCTATGTGGTCTGAACTGTGGGCCGGGGGTGTTGTCAGAGAGCTGGCTGCTGTCCAGGCCTGACCTGTGGAGGGGCCAGACAAGGTCTTCCTCGAGGTGTGTCAGATGGACCCTGCAAAACAGGGCTAGGACTGCTGCCCTGGGCTCAGCAAATATTTACCGAATGCCTCCTTTGTGCTGGTAGCTTGTGCTGGGGATACAGAGCCTGAGAAAGCTCACAGGCTGGTGGAAACGCTTTCTATGTGGCTTGTAGTCTTCACATGAATACAGGCTAGAGAGATGACTGCTTTTCTTCCCAGCTCAGGGGAAAGGCTTCCAACTTTCCTCTTCCCTCCCGTAGTAGGATTGACATTTGAGGACGTTGTATCAAGCTGAGGCCACACTGAGGAGAAAAAACTCAGCTTGTGGGTGACCCTAGATCTTCCATCTATACATTACCATTTCCAAACACTGTGAGTTAGTGAGTCCTGCCTTCAGCTTCTTGCCATCCAGGAAGTGTTCCCATGGGGGAGGAGACAAGGCCATTGCTATCTTCCTCAGTGACATCCTTTATCTTTGTCCCACCCCATCTGATGTGCTCAAAAAGGGCTAGCTGGGATCATTTATCACATAGCTGTGCCCAGATGCCATTTTGGGAGCACATATTTTATTCAGATTGAGCAAAAGCTGGTAGAGGACAAGCTGTCAGCAAAGGGAACCCCGGGGATTGGCTACTCGCAGCCCCTAGGTCATGGGCAGGAGCATCATTTTACCAGAAAACAAAGGAATTTTCTCTTCTCCAAAGAGTTGGTAATTTCTTGGTTGATATTTCCTGGCGACTTTTTGCATTAAGTGCTGCTCTAAATCAGATATTGATGTTCTCATAAAGGTTTAGTGCAGATGAGTGCAACTCTTGTCAGCGCTAAGCATTTCACTGATGTCATGGGGAAAAGTTCACTAAAACTTGTAAGTGACTGACCCTCCCTCCCTGGAATGCTCCTTCCTTTCTGTGTGGGGGGAAGTCTGTCCAGGGCAGTGTTCAGCCTCCAAGACATAAGGCTGGCCTGTTTCCTGCATCTCAGGAGGTGTGTGCTACCAGGTACTTCCACACTTGGTTTCCTAAAATGTCGCAAGATTTACTTATTGATGGCTGCGTCCAGCCTGAAAGTGGGTTCTCTCTGGCTCAGGCTGCGTTCTTTTGGATAAACTCTTTATTTTGGAATAATATTAGATTTACAGAGAAGTTGCAAAAACAATGCCGAGAATTTCCATGTATGTGTCATCCATTTTCAGCTCCCCTAATGTTCACATCTTATATTACCACGGCACACTTGTCAAAACTTAGAAACCCAGCCTAACATGACTGTTAACTATTCTTCAGGCTATATGTGGATTTTATCAGTTTCTGCATCCAAGATGTTTTTCTGCCCCAGCTCTAGCTCAAGACCACACACTTAATCCTCATGTCTCCTTAGTCTCTCCAGTTTTATTATTTTTTTTCCACTCTTAATTTTCCCCCCATGTGGGCCATTACAGAGTATTGAGTAGAGTTCCCTGTGTTATACAGTGAAGTCGCTCAATCGTGTCCGACTCTTTGCGACCCCATGGACCGTGCCCACCACCACCCCAGGCTCCTCCATCCATGGAATTTTCTAGGCAAGAGTTACTGGAGTGCGTTGCCATTTCCTTCTCCAGGGGATCTTCCCAACCCAGGGACTGAACCCGGGTCTCCTGCATTGTGGGCAGACGCTTTAGTGTCTGAGCCACCAGGAATCCCAGTAAAGAACCCCTTATACAGTAGTAGGTCCTTATTAGTTGTCTATTTTATGTAGCGTAGGGTGTCTATGTCAATCCCAGTCTTCCAGTTTATCCCTCTCTCCTCATCCTCTGGTAACCATAAGTTTCTTTTCTGTTTCTGTAGTAGAAAACCTCTATAACTCTATTTCTGTTTTGTAGATAAGTTCTTTTATACATTTTTTTTTAGACTCCACATATAAGCGCTATCATATGATCTTTGTCTTTCTCCTTCTGACTGACTTCACTCAGTATGACAATCCATGTTGCTGCAGATGGCATTGGTTTGTTCTTTCCTATGGCTGAGTAACATTCCATACACGTGTACCACATCTTCTTTATCCAGTCTTCTGTTGATGGGCGTTTAGATTGCTTCCATGTCCTGACTATTGTAAATAGTGCTGCAGTGCATATGGGGGTGCATGTATCTTTTCAAATTATGGTTTTCTCCAGGTGTATACCCAGGAGTGGGATTGCTGGATCATACCGTAACTCTGTCTTTAGTTTTTTAAGGAACATCTATGCTATTCTCCATAGTGACTATTTGGCACAGTGGTAACTCACATCTCAGTGACACAAGAGATGCGAGTTCAATCCCTGGGTTGGGAAGATGCCCTGGAGAAGGAAATGACAACCTACTCCAGTATTCTTGCCTGGAAAATCCCATGAACAGAGGAGCCTGGCAGGCTACAGTCCATGGGGTCGCAAAGACTCGGACATGACTGAGCAGAGCACATCGTGGCTGTACCAGTGTACGTTCCCCCAACAGTGTAGGGGGGTCCCCTTTTCTCCACATCCTCTCCAGCATTTATTGTTTGTAGGTGTTTTGATGATGGGCATTCTGACCAGTGTGCAGTGATAGCTCTTTGTAATTTTGATTTTGCATTTCTCTAATAATTTGTGATATTGAGCATTTTTTCATGTGCCTTTTAACCATCTGTGTATCTTCTTTGGATAAATGCCTAGTTGGATCTTCCATCCATTTTTTGCTTGGGTTGTCTGGGGTTTTTTTTTGTATGAGCTGCATGCTCCAATATACATGTTGGTGTATATTGGAGACTAATCCCTTGTCGGTTGCTTTCTCCCATTCTGAGGGTGTCCCCAGTCTTGTTTTCTGCTGCTTTGATACTTTTGAGGAGTACTGGTCAGGTATTTTGGAGAACTCCTCTCAGTTTGGGTTTGCCTGATGTCCTCCTCACAAGTAGACAGTGGATCTTTGGGAAGAATACGGTGGCGCCTCTCGTCACACATTTCAGGGACGCATGACACCCACAGCACCTCCTTGAGATGCTCGGCTTGATCACCTGACTGGCGTCAGGTTTGTTAGTCTTCTCCACTGAACAGTTACTGTTTCCCCTTTCCTACTCTTCTCTTTTGAAGAAAGTCACCAAGTCCAGCCAGCCTGCATTTTTTCAGTATCCAATCACCAATATTTAAAACTTGTAAGACTATTAAAAGATATAAACCTGGTATTCCATGTGGCAGCAGTTGGCTGGCATGGGGTAGCCACTTCTCCTTTAGACACGTACCAAGCTCTCCAGGTCACCACAGTCCCACTCAGCCCACTTCACTCCTTTCAGTGACCTGCTTGGGCCCTGCAGACACTTGAGTTTGAGACCCTTACCCTAGGACGTCTTCCTATAGCAGGCTGCACCTGACCTGCTTAAAGAGAACTTTCCATTGAACTTGGAACTCGTCTGGTCCCAAGATAGCATGCTTTGACTTTGATAATAATAAATTTACATATAAAAGTAATGTTTGTGCCCTTTTGGGGTAGCAGAAAAAGAAATAGTTGAATACATTAAATTTGTTATTTATCATCATACAACTTTGGAAGGGTTGTTTGAAAAACATTGCTTCAGGAGAAAATACCTTGTCATCTGTCACCGTCCCCAGGGTCCTTGAACCAGGTGGTTCCACTAAAGATTTCAAAGCTCAGGTCTCAGGCACATGTTCTCCACCCAGCGGAGGAAACTCAGCCTCATCAGAGATGGTTCTCCCTGAAAATGCATTTGCTTCTCAGCCTTCTCCTTTGAGATGAGAGAGGTTTTTATGGAAGCATGAAAACCTTCAGCCCATGAGGATTTTAGTTAGCATAGGTCTCAGGGGGTGAGATGCTTCATGTTGCACTGTGAGCGCAGAGCTTAGGAGAGGGCATGTGTGAGTGTCAATTATCTGAGCCAAATGGATCAAAGACCACGTAAACCTTTGCCCTCCGCCCTGCTGGTGGAGCAGACATGAAGCTGAGCCCGTCCTGACCCGTTCACGAATGTGCTCACTCGTCATGACAGTGGACGTGTGCTCAGCAAGAACCTGTGGCCATCATTTATGAATAAGGCCGACTAATTGAGTCCTTCCTGTTTTCTAGGGGGGGCCGTCGGGGGTCTGTTAGGTGCATGGATGACGAGTGGACAGTTTAAGCCAGTTCCTCAGATCATAATGGAGCTACCGCCTGCCGAGCAGCAGAAGCTCTTTAACGAAGCCACTGCCATCCTCAGGCACCTGGAGTGGACGGACGCCGTGCAGCTGACCATGCTGGTCATGGGCAGCGAGGCCCTGCAGAAGCAGCTGCTGGCGATGCTGGCCAACTACGTCACCAGGGAGCTGCGGGCAGAAGTGCAGTACGACGACTAGGCCTCGGCCCTGGGAAGTGGGGTCCGTTTGGATGATTCCCCCGACTCACGGGAGGTGACCGGGGAGCTGTGGGAAGCCCACATCATCAGAGTATTACCTAAACTGTAGCAGCATCTCCTGCTGAAGAGGCTGCTGCTCTGCTAGGTCATGTTGTGGAAATTATGGGAGAAGATGCTGCGCTTTATGGCTGTGTGCGCCTGTGTGTCCTGACAGCCTTTGAGGGGGAAGCTGGCGAATAGCAAGGCTGTGCCTGCTGCCATGTGGTGGCGGTTTTTTGAATCCACACTTGCTCACACAGGAGCCAGAAGCAGGTCAGCACGTTCAGTCTCTCATCTCATTGCAAGAAGATGACGCCTGTCCAGGCACCCATTGCAGGACACCTTGGGACCTGGGGGGCTGGCCCCTGCTGGAATCAAGTTTACCTCTTGATTATCCTTTCACCGCCCAGTGACTTCTGAGTGGCCTCAAGGAGGGGGCAGTCGGCCTGCTGAGTGAAGCCAAGAATGCCAGTGGCGCTCTGCCCCTCCCCCACTAGCTGCCAGACTACCTTCTCACCCTCCTGGGGGGGCTTGCTGTCCCCATCTGAACAGTCACGGTAGTTCTTTTGTTCAGCTTTTTAAATTAAGTATTTTCAGTAAAAGTATTTCTCTTTCTGAAGTGGTAGGATCATAAACTTACCTAGACACAGGAAACATCTCCATCCTAAATTTCCCTAATACTGTTTTTGCTTTGCTTTCAGAACCACAACTTGACTGTCATCAAATCACAGTAAATGTTTTCTGAATAGTCCTTTTCTCCACCTATTCTGTGTAAAGTGTCTCTAAGATTCAAAGTCGTGTGCTTGGAACACAAAGGAAGAGAACGGATTTGTGGCTCTAAAGAGTGAATGAAAGCTCTGGATTCCTGGGCCCGACACCTGAGGCTCCAGGCTGCTGTGGTTCCCAGGGCTGCCAGCGTGCGCACACTGCCGGGCCTCCCCTGGCAACCACAGGGCGTCCCTTGGGTCTCTCCAGGGAGCTGGAAGGAGGCTTCACTAGCCCCCCTGGGTACAGCGGAAGGCACTCGTGTGGAGCAGAGATAGTATCCTGCACCTTCTTTGGATAAAGGAAACTTCAGGGCAAATTTGAACCCAAGGTGATTAAGGAAGGATCAGGCTTTTATCTCAGAAAAGTTGCTCTTTATCCGGCCTCATCTAGCACTCATCAGGTACCCTTCACAGGTCAAGTGCCTGGGGTTGATGAGGCCACTTGGTCATTTTCCCTGCTCAGGTCAATGAGGGAGCAGGGCAGGGTCCTTTTAGATGATTCTCCTGACACATAGAAGGTGACTGGGAAGTTTGGGGGGATCCCACCCACTCATTACTTGTGTTGGGTCCTACTCTGCGAGGCTCAGGGGACACAGGTGGTCCCAGCTCAAAGGTCCTACACCAGTGTCCACTGGATCCCTCCCCTGACCTGCCTGCCGTTACCCCTGGGAAAGCCACTCTGGGGAGATGGCCTGATTCCTGACCAGACAGGTGTCAGATGAAGCAGGCCTTACAGAATGAAGTCACTGGCCTAGCCAGGTCCTGGGTGACTTGTGGTAGACTCTGGGCCCAAGAGGAGTCCAGACCTTGAGTCTCATCTCTCCCAGGAGGTGAAAGCACTTTCCTTTCACGCTCTCCTCACAGTAACTGTGGCTTAGTATTTCTTCATCTTTTTTGAAAATTTTTGACTTATTTATTTTTGAAAATTAGGAGACACCAGAAGGTATAAATGGAAAATGAAGGCATTCTCCTATGCTGGCTGCTGCTCCAGACCCTTTCCAGATACACCACTGTACCAATTTCTTCTGTATTCCTGTTTTTAGACAGTCTTTTGTTTGTCAGTGTTTATTGCTGAAAACATAGAAAAATCCAGAAAAATACAATGAAATAAAAACCATTAAATTATCACCACCCAAAAAAAAACCCACTGTTAGCACATTTGGCGTACTTTGTGCAAACTTTTTAATGGTATGTATGTTTCTAACCTATTTGCATCTTTACTGTTTAGACCCTTTGAACACTTTTACCAATTAGCATTAAATAACACTTGTGATGTAATTTGAACTCCCTTGTGAACATGTGTAATGGCTTTATAATATTCCATTGCACTAAACCATATACCTGCTACAGTGTCTTTTATAGGTCTTTACTATTATAGTGGTAACATTTTTATGAACACTTTTGT
Source organism: Dama dama (assembly GCF_033118175.1). Classification (NCBI taxonomy): domain Eukaryota; kingdom Metazoa; phylum Chordata; class Mammalia; order Artiodactyla; family Cervidae; genus Dama; species Dama dama. The sequence continues at coordinate 45,273,762 of NC_083684.1, read as the reverse complement.
GTTAATATTCTGTTCATATTTTAGATTATGATAGTCTGTAGGATAGATTCCTCAATGTGAAATTGTTGCATTTAAAAGTATGTAATGTTTTTTACAATGGGTGGATAGCATCACTGACTCAGTGGACATGAATTTGAGCAAACTCCAGAAGATAGTGAAGGACAGGGAAGCCTGGTGTACTGCAGTCCATGGGGGTCTCAGAGAGCCAGACACAACTTAGCAACTGAACAACAACAATATTTTTAAGGCTCTTGTTATATTCAGTCAAAATTCTTTCAGAGAGGCAGTATCAATAATTTGTTCTTCCAACAGCAAGTTTGGGGGATGCTCATCTTATCACATCCTCACCAGGAAATAGAATGACGGTGTCTTAAAGCTTTATTAATTTGATGGGTGATTACTGACATCTTGGTTTGATTCACTTATCTTTGGATTATGAGTGAGGTGGACAAGGTTGGGGTGAGCTCCTGGGGGCTACCTGCCCAGGTGGTGCTGAGAGCTCCAGGACCCTGGGGCCCAGGCCTAGCAGAGGGTGAGGGGGCCCTGGTGTGAGCAGACAGCCGGCGGGGGCAGCGGCTGGCCAGGCGGTGGCCAGGAAACAGCAGGAGAGTGCCCGCGGGGTGAGGAGGCAGCTGAGGAGGAAGCCTTGTTGGGGGACCCAGTAATTATAAAAAGAAACCATCTGCTCTGGGCTGGTTATTAACCTGCTTCGAGTGTTGCTGTGACAGTGCCGGGCAAGATTTTTCTCAGGCAGATGGTATATTTTTAGCTAGAATGAACTTTATTTATTTATTTATTTTTATTTTTGAGATGTCTGGCTTGGAAGTAAACACTAGGGTGTGTTGCAATGCTGGAGGCGGGGAGCACTGGCGCGCAGGGTGTGGAGGAAGGGTCCTCTCCGCGTTACTTATTGAGAGGCGCCATCTAGCGGGCAAGCGGGCACATCCTTTCGCCTCTTCCCTCAGCCGGGCCTGCAGAGCCTTCTCTCTGAGTCTCCAGCCAGGCCAGGATGTGGCTCCACAAGGAGGCTGTTTTATGAGTTCCCCTTGGGACAGGGCTGCGGCCTTCCTGAGGTTTTAATAAGCCGTGAGCAGAACATCAACCATGTCTGCTGCAACCTTTTTGCATATAAACCAGAATGTCTCTCAATCCCAAACAATCAACATATGGCAATTAAGCAATGCCAGGATTCATCTAAACCACACAGGGAAAAGGCACTGTCTGATGTGTTTTCAGCTTGTTGGGAGGAGATAAATAACTTTATTAGCCGGAGGTGGCTTCTCGGACCATTATGATAACAGCGGGTCAGGAGTCAAAGCTTGGGCCTGGCTCCCTGCATCACAGGCTCAGGCAGCTATGGTACCACACATGCTGGCAAGTGGAGGAAGTTGAGAAGTGTTTTTCTAAACAGTTGAGGTGGTGGCTATTTCTTTAATTTTTGTGGGTTTTCAGGGGAGGACTTTACTCTCTCTCATTTGAATTAAACAAATACAAGGATAATATCTAGGAGATATCTATTACATGCCAACTAATTAGTATAAGTGAATGCAAATGATCAAACCCAGAATGGGCAGGACTGTGGGTAAACAATGTATATACCTACACACATACATACACTCCACCAGAGAAAATACACAGTGATACAGTCTTTGGGGAGAGTGATGCGAAGGAAAAAAGTCACAGGTATCATAAAACTGTATATACTTTCCAGCTCACTAATTTCACTTCAGGGAAAACATTACAATAAAATAATTCAAATGGCAAAAAGATAAATTCATAGCAGTGCTGTTTATGATAGCAGGAAAAAAGGAAAATAATCCCAATGTTGAACAACAGGGAAATATTTAAACTGTACATGGGCAATATGATGGAATTGTTCAGTCGCTAAATCATGTCTGGCTCTTTTCAACCACATGGACTATAGTGTGCCGGGCTCCTCTGTTCTTTACTATCTCCCAGAGTTTGCTCAAATTCATGTCCATTGAGTTGTTGATGCCATCCAACCTTCTCATGCTCTGTCATCCCTTTCTCCTCCTGCCCTCAATCTTTCCCAGCATCAGGGTCTTTTCCAGTGAGTTAGCTCTTTGCGTCAGGTGGCCAAAGTATTGGAGCTTCAGCTTCTGCTTCAGTCCTTTCAGTGAATATTCAGGATTAGTTTCCTTTAGGGTTGACTGATTTGACTTCCTTGAAGCCCAAGGGTCTCTCAAGAGTCTTCTCCAACACCACAATTCAAAAGCACCAATTCTTAAGCACTCAGCCTTCTTTATGGTCCAACTCTCACATCCCTACATGACTACTGGAAAAACCATAGCTTTGACTATAAGGACCTTTGTCAGCAAAGTGATGTCTTTGCTTTTTAATATGCTGTCTAGGTTTATCATAACTTTCCTACCAAGGAGCAAGTGTCTTAATTTCATGGCTGGAGTCACTATCCACAGTGATTTTGGAGCCCAAAAAAATAAAGTCTCTCACTGTTTCCACGTTTTCCCCTTCTATTTGCCATGAAGTAAAGGGACTGAATGCCATGATTTTAATTTTTTAAATGTTGAGTTTTAAGCCAGTTTTTATACTCTCTACTTTCACCCTCATCAAGAGGCACTTTAGTTCCTCTTCACTTTTTGCCATTAGAGTGGTATCATCTGCATATTTGACGTTGTTGATATTTCTCCAGGGCTTCCCTTGTGGCTCAGCTGGTAAAGAATCCATCTGCAATGAGGGAGACCTGGGTTCGATCCCTGGGTTGGGAAGATCCCTTGGAGAAGGGAAAGGCTACCCACTCCAGTATTCTGGCCTGGAGAATTCCATGGACTGTATAGTCCATAGAGTCACAAAGAGTCAGACACGACTGAGTGACTTTCACTGTCACTTTCGTTTTTCTCCAGGCAATCTTGAGTCCAGCTTGTGATTCATCCAACTCAGTATTTTGCATGATGTATTCTGCATAGAAGTTAAATAAGCAGGGTGTCAATATACAGCCTTGATGTACTTCTTTCCTAATTTTGAACAAATCCGTTGTTCCATGTTCTAACTGTTGCTTCTTGAACTGCATACAGGTTTCCCAGGAGACAGGTAAGGTGGTATTCCCAACTCTTTAAGAATTTTCCACAGTTTTTTGTAATCCACACAGACAAGGGCTTTAACATAGTCAATGAAGCAGAAGTAGATGTTTTTTTCTGGAATTCCCTTGCTTTCTCTATGATCCAATGGATGTTGGCAATTTGATCTCTGGTTCCTCTAACTTTTCTAAACCCAGCTTGTACATCTGGAAGTTCTTGGTTCATGGACTACTGAAGCCTAGCTTGAAGGAGTTTGTGCGTTACCTTGCTAGCATGTGAAATGAGTCCAATTTTAATAAGTAGTAATTGGGGGTGAGTATATGAAAGTCAGTGGAATTTCTCCATATGCATTATTTGCCTTATGGCAACTTCATATGTCTGTTCTTGGGGGGAAAAAAGAAAAAGATAAGCTGGACTAGTGCTGGCGATGAGCCCAGGCCTTCCAGCGCCCCAAGGTTGCGGCTCACAGGAAGCAGCAGAGGTGCACGAGAATCTCAAGAGTGTGGGCACCTTGTGCCTGAGGGGAGTCCAGTGTTTAAAATTGCGAATGAGATACCAGTCCAGAAACCAGACAAGAACCAGCCTGGTGCCCAGCTGCCTGGGGCTGTTCCTCCCAGGAACGGTTCAAGGCCACCTCACGAGCCCACTGTGGACCTGCCTCTTCAGAGGCAGCAGCGGGTCCCAGAGCACAACCCTGAAGGGGGTGTCGTGTGTCACTAACCAAGGCAGGAGGGCCAGCCACGTGGGAGCTGTTTAGACACAGGGTCTTTTCTCTAGGGTCTGTCCAGGAGAAATATAATACAAGCCACAAACATAATCTTTTATTTTCTAGTAACCACATTTTTTAAAAGTAAGAAATAAATTTAGTAGTACACTTTAGCCCAATATAACCACATGTTATCATTTCAAATGTAATCAATATAAAAGATTATTGAGACATTTTCCAGTTTTTTATATTATCTCTTTGAAACTCAGTGTATATGTTACAACACATCTCAAGTCTGTGTTTTGAGATTAGTCAAAGACACATGTCAAGTCACATGTGGGCCAGTGGGGACCTCATCAGGCATCACCACTCAGTAAGATACACAATAGAAAACAAAAAGATGAAAGGTTTTTCTTTTCCACTTGGGTTGCCTGTGATACAGACGTGTCACGGTAAGGGCCAGGAACCTCTTTCAGGCCTTTCTCTGTTCTGAAGTTCAGCATCTGAACTTGTTTGAGGTCCTCATTAGAGGTCAGGGTCAGGCTGGATGGTGCTATGGATGGAATTGTGTCTCCCCCAAATTCATATGTGGACATCCTAACCCCCAAGTGATGGCATTTGGAAGTGGAGTCTTTGCAAGGTAATTAGAGTTAGATGAGGCCATGGTGGAGCGACCCCCATGATGGGATTAGTGCCCTTACAAGCAGAAATACCAGAGAGCTTCCTCTCTCTCTGTCTCCCTCTTTGCCATGTGAAGACCGAGAGGAGAGGGCCATCCAAAAGCCAAGAGCGCTCACCAGAACCCGGCCATGCCGGCACCGTGATCTTGGACTTCCAGCCTCCACAGCTGTGAGCAATACATGGGCATGATTAAGCTGCCAGCCTGCAGCACTTTGTTACAGCACACAGAGCCGACTGGGACAGGTAAAGAGCAGGGAGGCTTCCTGGATCCCTGAATTCTAGCCTGATTTAGGGGCAACAGCATTTTTCCCCTGCCTGGAGGTGACGAGTTGAGCAGTGTGTGGGTGTAGACCCCCGTGGATGAAACTGAACATCCTTGGCCACTAAGAACCAGCCTTGACCTTCTGTCCCAGGCACAGGTGGTCCTCAGAGGCCTTGGAGGACGGCACCCCTGAATCTCTACCCCCTCCCTGCCTGCACCTGCCGAGCTGGATGTGGCTAAAGAAAACACCTGCCCACGCTGCTGGTCTCACTCAGCATCGCTGTGTTTTCCCATCCACTTCCTCTGCCTCTGCCTCATTTCAGCTGCCAACACTTCCTCCTCTGTCATCCCTCAGGTCATGACCTTAGTTCCTGTTTCCTTGAGAAAAGGGATTAACTGGAAGAGAATGTTCACTCCCTACGTCTGTGCCCATCTTTCCCCCTGGTATTACAAACTGCCCTTGCTCTTGACTCAGGCCAGCCCCTCTACTGGACACTGGATCCTAACCGCTCCCTCCTGAGGACACTCACTGGTCCAGCCATTCTTCTTCCTCTCCATCACCACCTTGCCCCTCTGCACAGAACTTTCCCATTAGTGTGCATGTGTGAATGATTTCTTCTATATTAAAAACAACACAGATTTCAACAAGGGTACCAGGAAAATTCGGTGGGAAAGAATTATCTTAAATGGTACAGGGACAACATGTAAAAAAATGAACTTGGAAGACCCCCCTACCTTTTACCATAGAAAACATTAACTTAAAATGGATCATACACCTAAACATAGGATCTAAAACTCTGAAACTCTCAGATGAAAACAGGAATAACTCTATGACCTTGGATTAGGCAATGGGTTCTTAGATAAGGCACAAAATCATAAGTGACAAAAGAAAACATAGATAAATGGGAATTCATTAAGATTAAAAACTTCTGTGCTTTTAAGGACACCATCAAAAAAAGTAAAACCACAAGCCACAGAGTGGGAGAATGTAATTGCAAACCATGTATCTGATAAGGGACTAGTATCTAGACTATATAGCTTCCAGTTCAAGATGGCAGAGTAGGATATGCACCCATCTCCTCCTGTGAGAGCACCAAAATTGCAACTACCTGTTGAACCACTCTCGACAAGAGGATGCTAGAACCTACCAAAAAAACATACCCCATGCCCAAAGATAAGAAGCTGCAGTGAAATGGTAGGAGGGGCACAATCATGATAAATCAAATCCTATACCTTCCAGGTGGGTGATCCACAGACTGGAGAACAATAATATCAAAGAAGTTCTCCCTCTGTCGTGAAGGTTCTGAACACCATGTCAGGCTTCCCAGCCTGGTGATCCAACAAAGGGACTGGGAATCCCCTGGGAATCTGACCTTGAAGGCCAGCAGGATTTGATTATAGGACTTCCAGAGGACTGGGGGAGACAGAGGCTACAGTCTTGGAGAGTGCAAACAAAATTTTGCAGACACCAAGATCCAGAAGAGAGGAGCAGTGACCCCGTAGGAGACTGAACTAAAACTACCTGCTAGTGTTGGAGGGCCTCCTGTGGAGGCATGGGTCAGCAGTGGTTCGCCACAGGGATGGGGCACCGGAAGGTCTCCCTGGATACGCTCTTGGGGTTTGCCATTAACCCTACCATACAGCCCTAGGCCCCAGACAACTACCAGGGAGGGAATGCAACCCCACCCATCAGTAGATAATTGGATTAAAGTCTTATTGCAAGGCCTGGCCCACCAGAGCAAGGCCTGGTTTTTCCCATTGCCAGTCCCTCCCATCAAGAAGCTTCCACAAGCCTCTTAGCCTCACCTATCAAAGGGCAGACAGAAGAAGCCAGAAGCACAGTCACACAAAAACTGTATTACAGAAAGTTAATCACAATGAAAAAGCAGAAAGTTATGTTCCAGATGAAGGGACAAGATAAAATCCCAGAAAAACAACTAAATAAAGTGGAGATAGGCAATCCTCCAGAAAAAGAACTCAGAATAATGATAGTGAAGATGATCCAGGATCTCAGGAAAAAGAGGAAGCAAAGATTGAGAAGATGCAAGAGATGTTTACCAAAGATCTACAAGAACTAAAGAACAAATGAACAGAGATGAATGATACACTAGAAGGAATCAATAGAAAATATAAAGAACTCTCACAACTCAACAGTAAAAAGGCAAATAACCCAATTTAAAAATGGGTAAAGGATTTGAACAGACATTTCTCCAAAGAAGATATTCAAATGGCCAATATGGCATGTGAGAAGATGCTCATCAGTAGTCTTCAGAATTACAATGAGATACCACTTCTCCCCTACTCGGATGACAAAAATAAAGAAGACAATAACAGCTGTTAATGAGATTGGGAAGAAATTAGAGCCTTATATGCTGTTGCTGAGAATGTAAAATGGTGCAGCCACTTTGGAAAAGTTTGAGAATTCCTCAAAATATAAACATAAAGTTATCATATGATCCAGCAATTCCACTCCTAGGTATATACCCAAGAGAACTGAAAACATATGGCCACACAAAAACTTGTGTACAAATGTTTATTAGCAGCATGGTTTATATTAGCCAAAAGGTGTTAACACCCCAAATGTTCATCACTTGGTGAATGGATAAATAAAATGTGGCATATGCATTTTATATAACATACAATGAATGAAGAATATTTTGTGTATAATGATATATTTTGTATATAATGATACATGGATGAACTTTAAAAAGAATATGCTAAGTGAAAGAACCAGTCACAAAATACCATATATTTGATGACTGAAGTGGCTTCCCTGATGGCACAAATGGTAAAGAGTCTGCTTGCAGGGCACAAGACCTGGGTTCAATCCCTGGGTCAGGAAGATCCCCTGGAGAAGGAAATGGCAACCCACTCCAGTATTCTTGCCTGGAAAATCCCATGGACGGAGGAGCCTGGCAGGCTACAGTCCATGGACTTGCAAAGAGTCGGACATGACTGAGCGACTTCACTAGCCAGCTAGCTATTTATTTGAAGTGTCTGGAATAGGCAATTCCACAGGGACAGAAAACAGAGCAGTGCTTCGGGGGCTGGGGAAGGGAGGAATTGCTGCTCGTGAATATGGGGCTTCTTTTTGGGGTGACAGGAATGTTCTGACACTAGGTAATGGAGATGGCTGCAAAATCTGGTGACTATACTAAAACTACTGAATTGCATGCTTTAAAGAGGGAGAGGGTCTTTTATGGGATGTGAGTTATATTTCAATAAAGCTGTCTAAAGAATTCTCTGGCCCTGCTGCCCCCTCTAGCCACTGCCCCATTTCTCTCTTTGTCTTTGTAGTGGAGTTCCTCACTGGAGTTTTCCACACTCGCTGTCACCAATGTGTCGCCTCTCATTCTAGTAGGCATCTGCTTCTACCACCCTACTCAGCGATCTCCTACCAAGTCACTGTCCTCTATGTTACTAAGCCCAGCGGTCCTCATCTTACCTGACCCGTGAGCAGCCCTTGGCCCCGTTGGCCTTCCCCCTCCCCACTTGGCCTCCTTGACCCTGTAATCTCCTGGCTTCTCCAGTCTCCCTGTGGCTCTTTCTTGATCTTTGCTGCTTCCACCTTCAGTCCTGATTTGTAAACCCTGAAACGTCTGGGGTTCATTTCCTGACCTCTCCCCCTCTCTATTGAGGTAACACTGGTATATAGCATTATATAAGTTTCAGGTATACAATATTATAATTCAACATCTGTGTTCATTATAAAGTGGTCATCACCAAAAGTCTAGTTACCATCCATCACCTTACACTTGACTCCCTTCACCCATATTTTGCTCACCTCCTCAATCCCCTTCCCCTCTGGTAACCACCAATATGTTTCCTGTGTCTATGAGTTTCTTTTTGTTCTTTTATTTGTTCGTTTTCAGAGTCTTGTGTGGGTTTTCTTTTTTTTATTTTTGTTTTTAAGATTCCATATACGAGCGATATCATACCATACGATTTTTTTCTTTCGCCTTCCAACTTTTTTCACTCAACGTATTATCCTCATGGCCCATCCATGTTGGATATTGTAAATAGCAAGATTTCACTCTTTCTCATGGCTGAGTAGTATCTCATTGTACATGTACACCACATCTTTATCCATTCATCCATCGATGGTCACTTAGGTTGCTGCCACGTCTGCACTCACCCTTTTCTTTTCTATCTATATCACTCTGCCATGGCTCTCACTGAAGATTCCCAAGTGTTTGTGAGCAGAGTTTCTTCTTGTACTCCAGTCCCGTAAGCAGAACTACCCACTCAGTCTTCCCAACTTTACCTTCTGAAACTGAGTTCCTGATACCAGATTCCCCACTCCTCAAAAAACCCACAACAAATAAAAACAACAATGAACAGCTCCTCCTTCAGCCTTCTGGATCTCAGAAACCAGGGGCTTTATGCCTCTAGTTGCTTTGACGTCTTTCTTTCTCTCACATTCCATATCCAGTTCATTAGCAAATTCTGTTGGTTCTTCCTTCAAATACATCTGTAACTTAATCTCTTCTCACACCTCCACTTGGGCCCTGGACCAGACCACCATCATCTCCCCCTCCTCGATGGTCTCCCAGCTGCCCTCCCCACCCCTTTAGTCAGGCTCATTGTAGCCAATGAGTCAGCATGTGCCGCCTCTCAGCTAAAAGCCTTCCCATGACTCCCACTGTCAAGCACCAGAGAGAAGCCAGTCTTTACAGTGCCTCCAGGCCCCTATTTCACCTCCCTTCCCCTTACCCCTTCTTCTCTTTCATCTCTGGCCACTGACTCTGGCCCAGCCACTCCTGTTTCCTCCATGCTCCTGGACCAGGCCAGGGACCTTCCCAACCCAAGGCTTTTGCACCTGTTGCTTCCTTCTTCCGAACACCTGCCTCATTTTCTTCAAGTCTTGACTCAAATCCACCTTTTCAGTGAAGCCCTACCTGGCCACTGGATCTGCAACTGTAGCTGCCCTGCCTACCCTGCATTGTCCCTTTCTCTGTGCTGTCATCATCTATAGCACTCAGTACCTATGAATTTACTCCATTGCAGAGGTTTCCACCCCCCCACCAAGACAATCTATATCAAGAAGAGTGTTGAGATAATCTTTTCAAAAAACAAAAGAAAAAGTACATTAGCAGAGCTGAACGAACAAGGGACAGGCATGAGCATTTCCAAATAGTGTGGCCCCTCTTGGCTGGAAATCACCCTAGTGCTAGAAAAGATACCAGAGATAGAGTGTAATATACTTTTAAAAAGTTGTATCTGTCTCTTTTTACTGGAGGATGTGCTCTGGGAAGGGGGGCTTTTTGCCCAATTTGTTCACAGCTGTATTCCCAGTGCTTGTAGGTATTCAATCAATACTTGCTAAATGAATAAATAAAAAATTAAAAGCTAGCAGGCAGATTTTCTCCCATTTCATTTTGCATCCCATATGCAGACATCTTGCAGACCAGACCTAACTCCCACACCATGTCCATCTCACACACCCACTCCACCTGAGGGTGAAAGAAAAGGCTGCCTCCTGTGTGCCTGGGGATGCCGGCTCAAATGTCAGGATAGTGTCTGAGGCCTACATGCAAGTAATCTTCCAGAATGACTGCAGTGGGGAAGACAGACAACACCAACTGCTGGTGAAAACATGGAGTGACTCGAACCCTGATCTACTGCTGATGGTTTAGTTCAGTTCAGTTCAGTTACTCAGTCGTGTCTGACTCTTTGCAACCCCATGGTTTGCCTCCTGCCAAAACTTCTGGGTAGCATCTGCTAACATCATACATACATCTATCCCATGGCCAAGCAACACCACTCCTAGTTATGTGCCTAAGAGAGACAAGGGCTTATGTGCACCAACAGACATCGATAGGATTGGCCATGAATCTTCATTCATGATAACCCCAATCTCAAATGCCCAACAAGAGAATGAATAAACAATTGTGGAGGGTTCCCCGTGTTGTTGTTCAGTCACTAAGTTGTGTCTGACTCTTTGCGACACCATGGACTGCAGCATGCCAGGCTTCCCTGTCCTTCACTATCTCCCAGAGTTTGCTCAAATTCATGTCCATTGAGTTGCTGATGCCATCTAACTGTCAGGTGAGTGTATGCTCCTCGGTTCTTTGTCTCATCACAACAAAGATTTGGAGTGATGGACATTAAAGCCCTTGGCGCGTCACAGCTGTTGGGTCTTGGACAGACCATGTTATAGCTCTCAGGTCTCGAACGGACTGCGCTATAGCTCTTAAATAAGTCAGTGTTACAGCTCAGTGTTACAGCTCTATTTTATTTAGATAATAGCAGGAAAATCCATCTTCGAGGCGTGAGGGCACGTCGATCCAAAGACGCGAAGAGAAGAGCACCCCATCGCATGGGGTGGGGTGGGGGGGAGCGTACGCATTCGTGGGAGAGAGAGAGAGAACCCTTTGGCTCCTCTTTTTATATGTTTTTTCTTCCCCCTGGGCCTGTCCTATTCAAATTGGGCTTAGGCAGGAGCGCTGTTCTACCTGAAGTCCTCACTCCGGTCCTCGGACCTTCCTTTGACCTTCCTCTGTTCTATTTTCACGGACTTTTCCCTTCCTTGTCTTTTAGCCACCACCATTTTGGACTCCTTTTCCCTATTCTAACTACCTAACATAACCATCTCATCCTCTGCTGCCCCCTTCTCCTTTTGCCTTCAATCTTTCCTAGCATCAGGGTCTTTTCCAATGAATCGACTCTTTCCACAGGTGGCCAAAGCATTGGAGCTTCAGCGTCAGCATCAGTCCTCCCAGTGAATGCTCAGGGTTGATTTCCTTTAGGATTGACTGGTTTGATCTCCTTGCTGTCCAAAGGATACTCAAGAGTCTTGAGCACCACAATTCTACACCAGTGTAGAATACCACAATGAAAAACATCAACCACAAACACCCACAATGACAGGAAGGGATTTCACAGACAATGTTGAGCAGAGAAACGTGAACAAAAAGATACATAGAGTGTGATTCTATTTATATTATCAATGAAAAATTAATCAGTCAGTTTAAGAAAGAAACTTTATTTGAACCAAGCAGGATCATAAACCAAGAACAGCCTTTTAGAAAGTTCTAAGAACTTTTCCACTTGTTAGGGATCAAAGCATAGTTACATAAATTTTTGAGACAAAGGGCATTAAATGATGTATTATTGACAGTTTACACAATCCAGACCTGAGGACAAAGTGAGTAGACGGTAATGGGTCATCATGGCCCCTTGCAAGATTAAGAAGGAAGGTTATCATCTAAAAAGTTGTGACCCTTGATGAGATTAGGGAGGAATGTTATCTCCTAAGGTGGTCTGGTTAATCCAGATGCACAACTTACATAAAAGGGAGGAGGCTCAAATGGGTAGAGAACATTTTCATATTTAAATTTTTCTTGTCTTGCCATAAAATATGAATTTTATTTCATCAAATGAAGTTTAAAGAGATAGAAAAAATCTATGGTGACACAGATTAGAACACCAGTTATAGAACATCAGTTACCCTTGGAGGCAGGTACTGTTGGGAGGGACTGAGGGAGGCTTCTGGGTGCTGGAGATGCTCTGGGTCTCTACCTGGGTGGTGCCAATAGGTGTGTGTGACAGTATGCAAAGTCTCACTGAGCTGCACACTTGAAATTTGTACACTTTTCTGAAGGGAAGTTAGACCTCAACAAGAAAGAATGGAAGGAAGGAAGGAAGGAAGGAAGAAAAAAGAAACCGAAGTCCCAGGGTGGTAACCCAGACATCTACTCTATCTATGTACTGACCCTATGCTAATTTCCTCCTTGTAATGCTCCGGAGACTCGTTGATTTCCCTACCTGTGCACTCTTTGACCTTTGGAGAGGAGGTCGATGTGCAGAAATACCTTGGACCTAATCCTGGAAATACAAAAAATACATCCTTGAAGAGTTTGGTCTCTGCATCATCACTCTCCTAACTTGAGGAGGGCTGGACAGGCTTTGTTTCCCAAAATCAGATTTTCATCTGAATTATGTTTGTTCCTCCACTCATGTGATAATCAGCTTGCGAGACAGCAAGACTGCCTGAGATGTTGCATTGTTTTTGACTTGAATAAAGGAAACAATCACTGTGAATGTTCTGTTTTCATATCTTGGAGCTGTTCATCATTGAGAGGATTTCTCCCTAATTGGATTGAAATCTGAACAATGTCTTGGCAACAGCGTCATACTGGGTGTAAATCAGGGCCCCAAGACCCTCACCTAGCCCCTTTCCCTAGACTCCTTGGTCCTCCTCTCTGAGAGCTGGGCTGAGACCTCCTGTCGCATGACTCTGGACCACTCCTCTCTCTGCAAAGGTAGAAGAAATGGCCGTAGACCCTCAAAACTCCCAGTAGATCCCCTTACTTAGTTCCACGGTTGCACTGGTTGTCCAGACCCACGTACTATACCTGTTTCTAGAGCCAGGATGTGAGTGAGTGAGCTGTACCAAAACGTGTGGCTGAAGGTAAGGAAGAGGGCTTCCCCAGGGGCATGGAGAAACCACTCCATGATTTCTTTACTCCCACACTAATAATACATGCACACTTTTGACACCAGATGTGCGGGGGTTCCCACACATTGCACCAAGCAATTCTCTGCCATACCAACTGGAGGTCCTCTAACTCAGTTCTGTTCTGGCACTAACTGGTGTCCGTGCAGACCTCACAGGTGAAGGGCTCAGCCCCGAAAGGCTGCCTCCAGTTCAGGTGCCAATGCCAAGTCCCAAGTTGTCACCTGTACTTCTGACAGACTGGCTATCAATGAAAGTTTCTCTGACCCTCCCCCTTGGGTTTGATAATTTGCTAGAACAGCTCACAAAATTCAGGAAAATACTCATCTGTTGGCTTATTATAAAAGATATAATAAAGAACAGCCCAAGGAAGTGATGAGTGGGAAAGGAGGCGGGGCTCGGATGCCCTCTTCTGGTCCACCACCCTCCTGGCACTTCCACGCACTCACCAACCTGGAAGTTCTCCCTATCCTATCCTTGTGGGTTTTATGACACTTTCATCATGACTGATCATTAACTCAATCCTTCCCCTTCTGGGAGGATGGCAGGGAGTGGGGGCGGGCTACAAGTTCCAAGCTTTTAATCATGGCTTAGTCTTTCTCCCTCCCACTAACGTTGCTTCACTAGAAAAAAAGACACTCCTGTCACCCAGGAAATTCCAAAGAATTTAGGAGCTCTGTTTCAGAAATGCTCCTCCTAGTGCTCTTATCACTTGGGAAATTACAAAGGTTTTAGGAGCTCTGTGCCAGGAACTGGGGACAGAGACCAATATGTAGTTTTTGTATTATTTCACACCAGGGAATACCAGAGTGTGACCACCCACAGAAGGAACATACACTCAGGTGAGCCACAGGTGCCGACCACCCCATGAACTCACTCCAGCAGTCAGGGGTAGGGAGCGGTGAGCAAACTGATGATCCAAGTGAGGACACCGCATAAGTGCAGAAAAGAAAGAGCGTCAAGGAGACTGGGTCTGTCCTGAGGTGATGATCTGCACCCCAGCCCCACCCAGGGCTGGGTCCGCTGTGAGCCCTGCCTCTGCTCTGGCCCCCAGAACCCCACCCCCACCCCCACTGAGTGCCTTTGTTTCAACTCTGACTTCTATTCCAGCTCAGGTCTTGGGAAAGAACGTGTCAGTTAGTGGCTGGTCCCGGCCCAAGGCTGACACGTTCCTCCCCTTCCTGGGTGTGGGGTGGAAACCCCAAGAGGCTTGGTTGGAATACCAAGGAAGGCATGTTGGCATTTTAGAATGTTGGTAATTTGCAAACTGCATAAAATCTGTGTGTGTGTTCCAGAATCCTGGAACCACTGATTTCCACAGCCCTGGGCATTGCTGTGGGCGTCCAGAGGACCCCCGGTACTGAGAAAGAATGGGTGGCAAGGACGGCTGGCCCCAGGCCTCTGATTTCCACTGCCCCCACCCCCAACCCCCTGTCACACTGCTTGGGAGCCACAGTGGGCAGGAACTAGCCTCTGGGAAGCCTCTTCTTTGGGGTCAGAACATCTGGCAGGATCCCTAAGTTGACGTTCCAAGGATTGAAATTTCCTCTTGTTTTTGCCCAGAAACGTCTGGCTTGGTCTGCCCTCCCTCTGTCCTCCCCCTCCCCCCCTGTCCCCGCCTACCAGCCTGCCTTTCTGTCTTTAGCATTGGAACATTCTGGTCAGAGCTAGGCTCTGTGGTGTGGGGCAGCCAGCAGGAGATAGGATCTGGAGGGACTCAGGACACTGCCTGGCCGTGGCTTCTCGTGAGGCGCTGACCCTGACTCCCGAGTGCTGGGGATACGCCTGCCCCCAGGGCCCGAGAAGAGAGAGGGAAGAGCCCTGAGAGCCTCCTGGGGCTTCACTCTCCTCTCCTTCCCGGGTCCTCACTGCCTGTTCCTCCCTTCCAGATGGATCCCAAGCCAGCCTGAGGCTTTCAGATGGGGAGCCCAGGAGGGGGAAAGTGGGAGGCAGGACAAGGGGTCGGTGGGGGTATGGGGGAGAGGGGGCACAGCCTGGCCCACACTCACCTCCATGGCCTCGTGTGAACTGCCCCCTCCAGGGCCCTAAGGAAGCTCCTTCAGTGCCTCAGAGCATCAAAGACCACCGCCCACCCCCCAGTTTGGAGCTGGGTTGCCTGGATGGGCATAGGAGGGTAGGAGACAGGCAAGTGAAGGGCCAAGAGACAACTCAGTGTCTGGCTAGAAGGCCTGAGCGCAGGTGCCAATGGAGGCCAGACAAGCAGGTTACAGAAAGCCGACGGGGGCAATTGTGGCCACAGGAACTGTCCCTGTAAACCTATCATCCTGCCAACGGCCCCCAGGAACTAGGAGAAGTCACAAGGCCACCTCCCCCTGGAAGAGAAGCATCTATAGAATGGCCAGTGGCACAGGGCCTGGGCTGGGAACTGTGGGGGCCACAGATGAATAATGACTGAGCTGCCCCTGCCCTTGAGTGGCTCAGGCTTGAGGACCGGTTTTGATGGGCACAGGCCCACTCAGGCACCTCCTGGAGGGTGGGGACGCTGGAGCAGGGCTGCGGGTGCTATGGGAGCACAAACGGGACAGCCGTGCTGACCCGGGGCATCCCAGGAAGGCAGCAGAGTGGAGGTGGCCGCTGCGCTGGAGTTCACAGGGGAGCTAAGTTCATGGGCAGAGGTGGAATGGCGGGCACAGCGTTGGCAAGTAGCCCTGAGAAGCCCAGAGCTGGCTCTGTTGGGCTTGGTGAGAGAGAGACCCCTCTTCTTCACCTCGGGCCCTATATTCTGCCCTCTGAGCACAGGTCCCACTGAATCTGCTCAGGGCTGAAGCAGGGTGGGCAGGAGGAGGGTGGGGGCCCTTCACAGATGAGGGCCTGGGTACCAGGCTCTGAGGAGGGAGGCTTCGGGGAGCCCAGAGAGCCTGCTGATCAGGTGGGAAAAGCCCCAGACACAGCCAGGGCCCTGCCCCGCCTGCAGCCCTCAGAAAGGCCACTTCCTGCAGGCCCGGGACAGAGGCAGGCCAGCGGAAGTGACTGCTTTGCTTTGCGAGCGTGGCCTGAGAGACCCTGGGTTCTGGCTGAGAACTGGGTCAACCTCACACCCACTCCCACCCTGCCCAGCAGCTGACCCAAGAGAGGCCCTGACCTCCCCTGCAGCCTCTTTCTGTCTGTGTCCCAGGGAACAGGCTGGGGCAGGAGAAAGACCAGGCCACCAGAAATCCTCTGATGTCAACCTGGATGACATCCCCAGTGGAGCCACGGGGCCCCTACAAACAGGTGTGATGACAGCTTTCCAGAAAGTTCGGCCTGGGTGGGGGTGGGTGAGCACTTCTTGCCCTGCCTGAGAGGGCAACAGTCAGCGTCTTGGGGGAGGGGCTAGTCCTCAACCCTCCAGATAGAGGCCAAGGTTCTCACCCAGAGCTTGACTGGAGGCTCCAGGAGTGAGACCCAATTCCCATTTCCTTGTCATCCCCTCTGCCCCAATGCCCCAGCCCATTTCTTACTTGATTCATTTATTCAATCAACCAATGTTTAATGCCAGGGACGAGGGTATGGTTAACAAAAAGACCCAGACTCCTAGACCTCATGGGGACTACCACCCTGTCTGATAAAGTCCTGCCTTTCTCTGAGGTTCAGCAAAACACCACCTCCTCCAGGAAGCCCTCCATGACCACACAGCTGTCCTGGGACCTTAGGATAGCCTTGTGTGATTGGGTCTGCTTCCCTGGAACCAGTGTACAGATGAGTCTCAGTAAGCGGCAGCCACAGCTCCCATCAGCACCAGTACCCACCATCATTGTCATCAATGAGAGATAATATTCCTTGGGTCCTGTCAATCCCTTGCCTGCCTGTGGCAGAGAGGACCCAAATGTTAACAGCACACACGCAGTGGGCCCTACTTAAGAAAACTCAGCTCTAAAAATTCCAACAGCCAAAACTTACAGGTAGAAGCCATGGGCTCACCCCCTGAGGAGGTCTCCCCTAATAGCTGAGTACTGAAGGAACATGGCACCCCTGCCTAGGGGTGGGCCACACTCTAAAGGGAGGCCTGTCTGTCAGTCAGTCCCAAAATGCCTTGAGGTCACCACTGCAAGTTCACTTTCCACCTGGAGTGACTTCCATCTGGGCTGCCCCCAGCAAGGGCGCTTCAGGCAACACTAAGGTTGTGGGGGCTCCAAGGCCTCTCAAATGCACGGGCCTGGTCCTCAGACCCTCGTCCATCTTGCCATTCTGAGGAGGAGGGGCAAGGCAGGGCCTCCCAGGGCTCAAAGCCTGTTAGCATCCTTAGCTGCTGGCAAGGACACGGAGTTCATGCCCAGCTAAAGAGAAAGATTCCTGGGTGATGAACTGGAGCACTTGACTGGCAGGACAGTTGGTTCTTGTGCCCTTGCCAGGCCTGCAAGTGAAGCCCCAGGAGAGAGTGTCAAGGCCTGGATGAGGCCCAGCAGACCCAGCCCTGCAGCCAGACCTAAGGCATCATCCTGGGGAAAGAGAACATCCACGAGCAGTGAGGCACTGATTCGGCCTGAGAGCGCCTGACCTCTTCCTCCACTGGTGGCCAAGGGCAAGGGTCAGCTGTGTGACCCTGACTGAGGGCAACTCAAGTCTTGGATGACACCTGCTGCTGGGGGGATGGGTGAGGAAAGCACAGGCCCCTGCAGCCTGGCTGGGCAGCAGGCCCCTTCTAAGAACAGTGGTGGGGGATGAGAGGTGAGGGGTGCGATGTGAAGCAGGGTGGAGCCAGGACCTGGCCTGACCCTTGACCCACGTCAGGCTGATGAGGTTGTCTCTGAAAGGAAACAAAACCGTAAGGAGTCAGAGATGGGGTCTCCCAAGGCAGTGCCTTCCCTTCCTGGACCCACGTCTTCCCTTCCTGTAGGTCCTGACTCCTCGGGCACATTCCTCTCTGCGCTTCAGTGGCTGTGGATGATCGCCGCTCCACCTCACATGCTGACCCAGGGCAAACGTTCTGCCCAGGGCTTTTACTTTGCTTCCAAGGGCACTGTCTGTTATCATTAGAGCATCTTGCAGAACAGGGCATGGGCCAGCCCTTTGGGATAAGTTGAGGACAGCCAAGGCATGCCTCCCGCCATCTACTGTGGTAGGCAGATGTGGCCTTAGAGAAGCCAAGGCCACCCCTTGGGGACCTCGGGGGGAGCAGGAGGCTTCCCGACCACTCTCCCAGCTCAGCCATCTGTACACAGCCACCAGGGCAATCTCCTGAAAGCAAACAGCAGACCTGCCACCCTGCTGAAGGCTCCTGTAGCTTCCAGTGCAATCCACCTGGCCCCACCCACTCTCTGGCTTCAGTCCAGCCAAGCTGCTCCAGAACACAGGGGTGCCTCCCCTCCTCACGGCCTCTGCACTTGCTGGTCCCCCCAGTGGAGTCTGAATGCCATCCCCGCCCCATGGCCTCACCCATCTCACCATTCGGGTGGGCTCATCCCTGTATTTGCTGCCCTTCTCCCACATGCTGTCTGTCCCAGTCCATGCCCCCCTCACAGCCCACACCAGAACCAATGCCACCTGCTTCTGGACCTCTCGGTCTCCCCTGCCAGGCTGCATGTTCCTTGGGAGCTGAGAACTTGAGCCTTTCACTCAGGCTGTCTCCAGTCCCTGGTGCAGCACAGGCAATCAGGGAGTCTGCGTGAATGAAGGCCCTCTAAAGGCTATTACTGGCCACCCGAGCCCTTGGCTCCTTCCAGACCCTAACAGCTCAGGGCTCAGGGAAGCCACAGTCCGGTGGCTGGGGCCACAAGGGAAGCAGACCCGAGGGTGGAAGCCTGGGGGCCGAGCCAGCCCCTGCTCAGCCTGGTGAGCAGGGCATGGCCTCACCTGCCCCAGTGGCCTGTGCCCCTCTGGCAGGCAGCTTTAAGAAGGCCGCTGGTGCCTGGAATCAGCTGCAGAAATCCTCTCCTGTCCAAAGGAACGCTGTCCTGGTGCTTCTACTCCCTGTTTACTAGGCAAGAGAGGTTCTCAGGGAGTGGGGCAGTGCCCAAGAGACTGGTGGCTGGGGCTGGGCACTCCCTGCCTGGGAACCAACTCTGGGTGAAGGGACAGAACTGCCTGGCCTGGCCTTCCAAGCTGACCCAGCTTTAGTAAGTTGCCCTGCACCCTGAATCTGCCCTGAGCCCTCTGTCCAGGTAGAACTGCCTGAACCAGTTTGTGAGGCTCAGGGAAGCACTTCTGACCCTTCCTACCTGGTCCCTCTGTCCTGCGGGTCAGACCATAGGCAGGCCTTGGTGCCTCACACTTTGCCTTTCCCGCTCTCCCTCATGGTGGTGGCTCCAGTCTAGAGCTGGCTGGAGTGTTGCCGCCCCTGGCAGCAGGCCTGGCCTGCTGAATCAGAGTTAGCACTCGAAGGAGATCCTCAGGGTTCTGTCTGCAAGCGAAGGACTGAGAACGGCCGGGAGAACAACTGCTCACCTGGGGACTGGAGCCGATGGTGGGCTTCCAGGCACTGCACCGTGTGGTCTGGGGGAGCTTTCCTGGCCCCAAAGTCACCTAGCTAACAGTGAGCCCCTCTCTGCCACAGTGGCTAAAGCCAGCCAGGCTATGGGGGGAAGGACTGATACAGGAGACTGTTTTGAAGGACCACAACTCCGTGGCCAGGTGTGGGCCAGGCATCAGGAGGCTGCCATTCAAGCCCTAGCCCCAGCACACATTTGCTGAGCAAGGCAGCTTGCTGCACTTGGAACTTCCCCACTCAATAGCACCATACCCAGGGGCAGGCCTGGGCCGGAGACCACACGGGAGAGCTTGAAACCTGGAAGGCTCATACAGAGCTGGCTCCTTTTCCTTACTTGCTGTCTGTCTGTTTAGATAACTCACACCAGCTGAACAGGCCTGCAGGTGCTAGGCCACAGTCACAGTGCCTGGATGGCCGGGGCTCCATCCCTGGGAACCAGCCATAGTGAGGTGCTAACATCTGAGCCCACTGCAACTGCCAGCGTTCTCAGGGATGCCCAGCGTGGTGGACAGTTGTTGACATTGGCCACTTAGCATGGTTTCAGTCCTTGATCACAGAGTTGCATCTGAAGTAAGAATACTCCTGGACTTTTCAACCACATGAGTGAATAAACCTTTTTATTATTAAGTCAGTCTGGACAGGGTTTCTGTCACTTGCAATAAGAGTCCTAACAGAAAACACTGCTTTCCCCAGCAGAGGGAGGGATGAAGACAGGACTGAGGGACATCAGACACCTAGACGGAGCTCAGACTGGACCAGAGGGCTTGGCAGGCCGCCCTGGACCACGGGGAGCTCAGACTGCAGTCTCTGAGGCTGGCAGGCACCCACAGCATGGCAGTCTCCTGCCTTGCTCTGGGTGAGCTCACATGTCTGGCCTGACGAGGCCCAGCCAGCCAGACAGGTAGGCATCAGCAAGGTGGGTGGGTTGGTGCTGCTTTCCTGGAAGCCTCTCTGGACCCACAGTCTTTTCTGCAAGGGGGCAGGGCCAGGTGTGGTGGCTGAAGGCCTCAGAAAAGAGGGGACCTCACTCCAGTCCTACCTTCTCTCTTGTCCCTAAAGGTGCCTGGGATCGTCTAATTCTGGAGCTACAGCTCAAAGGGCTGAGAAAGGACATTTGTTCCCAAGAGGCCTAGGTATCTGGGGCTTGCTAAATGGAAAGGTAATTACCTTAAGTGGAACTAGAAGGATGCCAATATCCAAGAAGAGGCACTGGGGGTTCGGAGAAAAGGAGCCACTTCCATTGTGCCCACTACCCATGGGGTAGGGTCCTGTGGGGTAGGGAGGGCCCTGCCGGGGGCTGGGCAGTTTGGAGAACTCTGCCCTCTCAGGGGTCCGGGCAGAGGCATCTGCTTGGACCGAAGTGACCAGGGAAGCCCTCCCTCACGTCTGCAGACCTGGGGTCAGCTGTGGAAGGATGACCAGGACACGCCCGAGGCGTAGAACTCCACGCGGCTGGGCCAGTCCGCATCCCCACTGCCCTCCCTGTCCTCGTCTGAGTCATCGTCGTCTCCACTGGACGCCCCGCAGACGGCCCCCGCCAGGTAGGCCGACGGCCCGGGGGACCCGAGGCCCTGCTCCTCCACGTCCTCCTTCCGCTTCTGGGCGGCCAGCTCGCGGAAGCAGAGGCTGCAGACGCGCAGGGGCTTGGGCGAGAGGCGCGGCAGGAGGAAGCGCTCGCGGGAGCACTCGGCACAGACCACGAAGCCGCATTTGCGGCAGTGGTGCCGCCGAGTGAGCGCCGAGAAGCGCGTCTGCGTGCAGCGCATGCAGATGTCCGTGGCCTTGTCGGGGATCCAGGGCGCCGCGTGCTCCGTGCTGGGCTGCAGGCCCGTGGCCAGCAGCTGCCGCCGCACGCACTCCTCAATGTGGCTGATCCACTCCTGGCGTTCCGTGGCGGAGGCAGCGGACACCACGAAGGACTTCTTGGCCGTCTTGATCATCCAGCGGTTCTTGGCCTGCAGAGTCTCCGGCAGCGTCTCCAGGGTCACCTCCTCCAGAGGAATGATGTGCTGGCTACGGTACTTGCGCTTGTTCAGCACGATGCTGCCATACACCAGGATGTCGTTGAAGAGGAAGAAGATGCGCGGTTTGGCCTTCTTGCGGCACTCCTTGGTCAGCACGCCTTCACCCAGCAGTACTCGGCCCGGCAGGGCCAGTGGCTGCCCTGATGCCCCGAAGCAGCTCTCGACAGCCGCGATGCGCTGGCTGTTGATCTCCGTGTTTGCCAGGTAGTCCACCATCTTCGGCCACTCGGCTGTGGGAGGAGCGGCAGAGGAGGCCGTCAGCTTGCTCTGACACAGCTGGGGGTCAAGACCACCCCCAACCCCCAGTTGCCCAACCCATAGGTCAGACAACCCACTAATTACCCCGACTGCAACCCAGGAGGCCCAGATGTGCCACTCCACCAAGGAAACTGGCTGCTCCAGAAGCCACCCCTTAGACACGGAGTTACTGGGAGGTGAGGGGTGTGTGGAAGCCAGTCCAGGATGGGAAGGCAGTAGTAAAGATGTGTGACTGAGCAGGGGGCTGGGGGGCTCAACCCTTGGGGAGCTTTGGAAGACAGGGTAGAACAGGTCTCAACACCATCCCCCGCCCAAGAGACAAGGACACTGAGCCCCAACTCCCATCAGGGGCTTCCAGGAGCACTAACTACCCAGTGCTTTGAGCCTGCCCCAGGCAGAAGGGTGCAGAAGCCTGTACCAGCTGGGGAAAGCCAGATAATGGAGTGCTGCAACCCCAAAGGTCACTGACTCCCCCATCTACCAAGCCAAAACATCACAGACCCTGCAACCCACTCACTCAGCCCGTGGGCCCATTCACTAGCCCTCAGGAAGCGCCTACTGTGTGCTCAGCACTATTCCATGCACTGGGGATACAGTGAATAAGAAAAGGCTCCTGTTCTGATGGAACGCCACCAATACCAACATCACAGGCACCACTGCAGAGGGCTTCCTCCATGTCAATCATGACTATCTCAACTTGTCCTCACACCAACCCGAGCTGGTAGAATTACCACTGACAGAAGGAAACTGAGGCTCTGTTAGGAATCAGGCAGCCCAGGGCCTGCACCACTGGAGACCACACTGCTCAGAGCCCTCCCCCATGGAGGAGAGGCCTCTGTCCTCCTCTGCCGAGCACTCCACGTGGTAGCCCCAGATCTCACCTGGGCCTCCTCTGTTCTGCCCACACCCATTCCCTTTGACTCACCAGACTCACGGCATTGAAGACACCCAAACACTGCTGACCCAGGCCAAGCCTGCAGTCCCAGCTCTCCCCTGAGCTGCCCCCGTGACCTCCCACCAGATCCTCTTCTTTTCAGAAACAAACCACCATTCACCTAGTTGTGGAAGCCCAAAATCTAGGACTCATCCTTGAACCTCCTCTTTCCTGTACTCCCAACATTCAGCCAGTGAGCAAGCTCCATCATTTTTCTCTCTCACACTTGGCCCTGGTTTGCCCACTTCTCACCACGCAACTCCAGCAAGGCTATCTCCCTTTCTGAAAGTCTCTCTGACAACCCCAGCTCAGGCAGCTTCTCCCGCAACCCAGGAAAGGGTTGGCAAATCATGGCCTGAGGGTCAAATCTGGCCCACAGCCTGGTTTTGTGAATAAAGCTTTATTGGAACAGAGCCGTGTCATTCATTTACAGTGGCCTGTGCTGCTTTCCTGCTGCAATAACAGAGCTGAGAGCTGTGACAGAGACCACATGGTCACAGAACCTAAAATTTACGGTCTGTACAGAGAAAGTTTGCCAACCCCTTCTGTAGGATGTTACCCTATTTTGCTTTTTCTTCACAGGATTTATCAGGGCCTGATATTTTCTTGCCTATCGATTGTTTGCTTGCGTGTTTTCTATTTCCCTCACCCACTTCAAAATTCCATCAGAACAGGGTTTTTTTCTTATTCACTGTATCCCCAATACCTGGAACACTGCTAAGCACACAGTAGGTGCTTCCTGAGTGACTAGTGAATGAATGAACCAAAGCTCCCTCAGGCCCACTGTGGGAGGAATGAGCCTCCACCTCCTGTCTCTAGAGGAAGCAGAAGAGAGCTGACCCACAGCTGCCGCCGCCGCCGCCACCACCACCACGTGCATAAGAGCACAGAGCATGCCCCTGACCAAACCGACCACACTCATAGAGTTTCTAGGTCACCACACTGCAGTTCCGTAAGTCTGGCCACCTGTGGGAGGCTGAAGTGGGGCCAGTGCGGGGGCTGGATGCATTACACAACAGGGGTGCTCAGCCCCGAGGCACGTATCGCTTGCCCCTTTCAGACCACAAGCCGTCCTGAGAAGTGCTGTCCACACCACTTTATGTAAGAACCACTATTTTTAGGCTGCTGAACTGGGCTGCATGTTGCAAACCCAGCTGGTTATCAGTGACAGCCCTGGGCCATCCTGTTAGGACCAGTCACCACGTCCCTGTTGTGGACAGTTTGGCAACATGCCAGAGGCCACCCCCAGGACCCCTAGGATGGAGTGGATGAGGGTTCCGCTGGAGAAGCTCAGAGCGTAGCAGCGGGAGAGGCACCAAGAGCAGTGACTTTGGGACCTGTGGCAGCAACAACAGAGATTCTTGGCACAGGGGAAAGGGCAGAACAAAGGGTGAGCTGGGTGCATTCACACAAAGGGCTACTGTCAGCACCCAATCCACGTGGGTCAACATGGAGTGACAATAGACACCAAATGCTGAGTGGAAAAAGCACCCTGCAGAATGATCTGACCCTGTGTATGCAGAAATTATGCATTTAAGAAGCGTTCATGAACTATATCTGTAAATAAAAATGGACAGGATGGAGCCTTGCACCCATGAGGATGGCTGCTATTAAAAAAAAACAAAAACAGGAAATAAGTGTTGGCAGGGGGATGTGGAAAAGTTAGAACCTTTCATGCACTGTGGGTGGGAATGTAAATTGGTGCAGTCACTGGGGAAAAAAGTATGGAGGCCCCTCTAAAAATTAAAAATAGAACTACCATATGATTCAGCAATCCCCTTCTGATTATTTATCCAAAGAATTGAAAGCAGGATCTCCAAATGGTATTTGCACACCCATGATCATAGCAGCATTATTCACAACGGTTAAGCAGTGGAAGCAACCCAAGTGTCCACTGATGGATGCGTGGATAAACAAAATGTGCTATGGACATACAATGGAATATTATTCAGCCTTAAAAAGATATCCCATCACTTGCTACAACATGGATGGATCTTGAAGACATTACGCCAACTAAAATAAGCCAGTCACAAAAAGACAAATACCACATGATACCACTAATATGATACATCTATAGTAGTTAAATTCATAGAAACAGAAAGTAGCAAGGTGGTTACTAGGGCTAGGGCTGGAGAAGGAGGAAGAGCAGGGGAGGAGGGGTGAGAGCGAGAGGAGAGTTGTTATTTAATGGGTTTAGCATTTCAGTTTTGCAAGGTGGAAAGAATTCTGGAGATATTTCACACCAATAGGAATATACTTAATACCACTGAACTGTAAGCTTAAAAATGGTTAAGATGGTTTACAAAAAAAGATGGACACAAAGCAAGATCAGGAGACAAATGGCCTGGGGGAGGACACCTGAATGTCATTAGGCATGTTAGATCAAAGATTCCAGATTTATCTACAATATTTTATTTCTTTCACTTAAAAAAAAAAAAAAGGTAGCAGCATGTGTGATAAAGTCCCAGTACCGATCAATTCCGGGAAGGGGGAACATGAACTTTTTCTTTCTTTCTAAATATAAGGTCCTCAAAAAGAAAAGAAGTATAGTATAATGTCTGGGTCAACAGCTGTAGGCTCTACTAGCCTCACAGTGGGTGACCTGGCTGCGCCTCCCCTGAGCACACAGCAGCAGGGCCCAGGCTGCAGGACATGCTAGGATGAACATCTCAGGATGGAACACCAGTTGTTCCCTCCAAAACTCCTGGGTGTCGCCACCTGGCAGAAGTGGGTGAAACCCCAATCTTACAGCCACACTCCGAGGCCAAGCATGTTCAGCACCGAGGCAGACGGAACTTAGGTGGAGTGAAGAGCAGGCGCCCCCCTATTTCTCCCCGTCCCGCCACAACCCTGGCCTGGTGGGGTTGGGTGAGCTCTGGAGGCAGAATTGCTCAGAATCCACCTCTGACTAGATGCTACCCAGGTGGGCTGCATGGAGGAAGTGAGGGGCAATGCCCATGGAGGGGAGAGCTTTGGGCAGGGGAGGGCCTGTAACACTGTCTCCCTGTGCCTTGTAGGAGGCCCCAGGATGCCCCACACTGCTGGGTCCCTCATCAGTGGTTTACAGACCCCCTCCAGGCCCTGGTAGACCCCATTCAGCTGTTGTCAGCAAAACATGGTCCAGGAAGGATGGGGAGTCCCTGGTGACCATGAAAGGGGTCTGGGCTCTGAGCTGAGCCCACACACAGACGGGATAGTGGGAAGGCTTTCGTGCCGCCTCCTCCGTGGGCCTGCAGTGAGTAGCAGCTGGGGTGAGGGGCCAGCAGATAGCATCCTCCTGGGGAGCTCCCCGACATCCGCCCACCACAGCTGCTACCACAACCAGAAATTCACTTCACACCTGGTTTAACATAGCCTGGAGATTTTTTTTCTCGGCCATGTCTACAGCTTATTTCCCTGATGAGGGATCCAACCTGCACCCCCCTGTAGTGGAAGTGTGGCGTCTTAGCCACTGGACCCCCAGGGAAAGCCCCAGGAGATTTTCCTGGTAAATGTGGCAGCAACCCCACCTCCCCATCCCCCACCCCTCCCAGCAGATGAGAAATCCTCTTTTTATTTTTCTCACTAAAGAAGTGAACTACCCTCCCTTAGGACAGGGAGGAGGGACAGCTGAGCCTGTGCCCATTCTTTTTGTGGCTGCCTGCCTCAGGACAGCCTGTGCTGACCCCTGTGTGGTACCCCAAGTGCTGACAGAAGGTGGACACTCATGAAGGGCCAGTGTCTGGGAGCAAAGAAGGAAACAGGCCAGCTCTTTCTTGCATGTTCTGGAAGTGGGGCAGGCTCCAGGGCTGGCCTTCCTAAACACCAGTGATCCCACCATCTGAATTAGGCCAACGGCCCTCTCAGTGAGTAAGCCATGCTCCAGGTGGCACTGGGTGGCCAGGGTTCTATGCCTGACAGTTGAGGTGTCACATGTGATCTACACCAGGGGTAGCAAATCTACACCAGGCCCGAACCACTGCCAGCTTTTCTAAATACAATTTATTGGAACATAGCCACATGTAACAGAGATGGGCCTGCAAAGCCTAGAATATTTACCATTTGGCCCTTCACGGAAAAAGTTGGCAGACCCCTAATCTATGCCACCACACACTTGCAAATGCATAGTGTGCCTGCTCCAGGGACGCACCTGACATGGAGCCACATCCTGATGAAGCCAGTCTCCTCCACTTGGACACAGCCTTTGGGATTCGAAGAGCTGTCTGGGGCCCCAACCTGGGAACCTGGTACAGTAGGACCTGGGAGGGGCACTCAGGTCCATCCTTCCATTAAGAGTTACAGTTGCAGACGCTGCTTATCAGAGTTACCTGGCCAAGGTCACAGAGGGAGTCAGGGTGTTGGCCCTTTGGACTATCCCTTGGCTTCCCCAGATTAGGGCAGGGCTGATTTATCACCTGACCCTCATTCCCTCCAGTCCCAACCCGGCCCACACTGTCTTCATGCCTACCTGACTTCACCTTCTAAATATTTACTAAAGTCCTACTATGTGCCTGGCACAGTTCTACTAGGCAGGACTGGGACCAGGTTACAGCCAGGAGCTGGGGACCAGACCCTTCAGTATCAGACAGCCTCGTGTGACAGCCAGACTAGAAAGTATCAATAAATCAACAAGGTGATTTCTGATTGTGAATGCCACAAAGAAAAGGGCTGATGTGCTGAGCAAGGCTAGGGTGAGGGTGGCAGTCAGGAAAGGCCTGGTGAGGAAGTGACCTTGCACCAACCTGAATGTGAAGGATCTTAGCCATGCAAAGGCCTGAGGTAAAAAAGTTCTGGGCTGAGGGAACAGCTCAAAGACCTGACTATGGAGGCAGGAGGAGTAACAGGTGAGGTTAAAGGTGCTGTAGGAGCCAGTCTTGCAGGTCCACAGGCCAAGATGAGGATCTGAGTTTTTCTCTAAGTACAATCCAAGTGTCCTTTCCTTCCAGAGGGGCCACCCCTCAGGCTTGTCCAGTTCTATGCTTTCTGGAAAGCCCTCCTCCAGAAAAGAATAGTAATAAGGAAAATAAACCAGGGGTGCCATTAACTAAGAGCTTACAGCTCACCAGGCACAACAGTAAGCACATTGCAAGCATTATCATGCCAACTCTTCACAAAAGCCCCATTGGGGAAGGTGTCACTTCCATCATCAAAGCCACTGCCCAAGGTCCCAGCTCCAAGACAACCATGAGCTGCTGAAGACAGAATCAGAAATCTTCAAGTTCAGAGGGCAGGGCCCCTCTCCCAATGCCTGATCTCCAACCCCCAACCCTCTCCACCCAGGTCAAGGGGTAGCCTGGGCAGGTCCATTAGCTTGGCTGAGCTGCCCGGCCCTTTCCTTCCTTGTAGTGGGCTGGGTTGCACAAGTCCCTGAGCTCAGCTGGGCTGCCTCAATTGCCCATCCTGGCAGCCCTGTGGGTTGATGTGTGCAGGGACACAGGCTGAAGTCAGAAACAACCCCAGTGGAAATGGCATGCCCAGGAACATGCCAGCATGAAGTGGAAATTTGCCAGCAATCATCCCCCTCTCTTCCCTGGCTTCTGACCTACCTCGTGGTGAGGTAACAATGCCGTTCAAATTCCAAACGAATATATCCCTGATCAAGTTACAAAGTGACTCAGGGCATCCACTTTCCTATCTGGAAAGGGGGCTGGATGACAACTCTCCCGGACACAGCTCTTCAGGTGTTCAGGGAGAGAGAAAGGGAAGGAGATTCCGGGTGATTCCAGGCTGGGAAGGAACTGCCACCTCTCTCTGGGTCAGCCTCAGTACTTCCTCTGTAAAATTGGAGATTAAGCCTGGCCCTGTTTCTTTCGACAACTCCCACCCAAAGTCACAAACTCAGACGCTTCAGGGGCCAGCAAGCACCCAGGCCACCCGGAAAGCCCTACCACCCTGCCTCTCCTCCCCGCTTCCCTGGGCCAACACACCCTGCAGACTGGGACCAAGAGTGGCGGCCCCCACGAGTCAGGAATCCCCGAACCCTCCCCAGACAGCAGGAGCGCTGAGATCCTTGCTGTCCCGGGCCTCAACGCCTGCAGGCGTCTCCAGACCGTTTCTGCTCTCACTTCGTGCGTTCCCCCCGGGCACCTTGCCTCGACATCGGAGACCCCCTTACCTGTTTTCAACCCGCTGTCCTTGGAGCTCCTGGTAGCCCCCGCCCCGCCTCCAGCCCCACCAGCCAGCAATAAGCGCCCTGGTCCGCGCCTTTGCTCTGGGCCAGAGTCCGAGATGGCACCGGCTGCGCGACCGCCCCGCCCGAGTCCAGGGGCCACCTAGAAGAGGAACCCGGGGGAGCTGGGAGGCGGTCGGCCGGAAGACTGCTCCCGGCGCCGCGGCCTGGCTGGTGACCCTTACCTCCTCAGCCGGGGCCCCTCGAGTCTCGCGCCCCACCAGGCAGCCGGCCAGACAGACCGCAATGGGCTGCCGCGTTCCGCTTGCCGGAGGGGGCCAACCCCCGCCGCCCAAGCCGCTGCGTTCCAACTCTCCTCGACACGCCCCCTCCCGGCGGCTCCGCCAATCGGAGCCTGGGCGCGAGGCGGGGGCGGAGTCTGGACGCCAACTCTCGGAGTCCGAGTTCCAGAGAATGTGCGCGTGCAGAGCGGCCAGACTTCGAGTGCGTTTGGGTGTGTTGGCGCTTTAGGCGCTGCGGGCGTGGGGATTCCTTGTCGCTCTCTCCCGGGACTGGGAACCCAGACTCAAGCCCCCCAGTCTCCCTTTCCGCCACTGCGCTCGGCACTCTGGCCCCGCAGGAGACTTCGAACTCACCCAACTGGGGCCTTCGGGCCAGGGAAGGGGTTGGGAGGGAGGCGGTGGCATTACTGTGCCTTCCGCCGCCGCTGGTGGGACTCCCTGCTGCTGGCTGGCATAGTCCTCTCTCAACAATCGAGAGATTGATAATCATAATATTAAAAGTCTTCAGCATTTTATGCTTTATATTTTAAACTTGTATGATGGAAACTTTCAAACATACACTGAAGGAAAGAGACTAATGGACTCCATGTATCCATCACCTAGCTCCAACATTATCAACCGGTTTTGTCCTTTTTCTCCACCCTCCCCCACCCACCCCGCAATACTGAACTGAACTGAAAGTCCAAGCCTCAGCTTCATCACTCCTGGAGGGTTGTCTTAACCTCCTTCTGGCCTCCTCTCAACACTTTGTTTCACACTAGCTTCTTCTTCCTGTTCCTCAAAACCCCAAGGTTGTTCTCACCTCTGGGCCTTTGCACTTCCTTTTTGCCGCCAGATCGTCTCATGGCTGCATTTTTGGCACTGAGATCCAACTCAAACTGTCACCTCCTCAGAGGCTTCTCTGGCCTCTGAGGTCACTCTCATCTGCCTCACTCCCGTTTTGTTATTTTGTAAACCACATCTCTCAACCTAAGTCATCCGATTAGGTCTCTTGTTTACATGTTCATGGCTGGTCTGCCCCACCTAGACTGTGAGCCCTGTGGGCTGGACTGTACTCATCTTGTTCATTCCTTTCCCCCCATGCTGAGAGCTGAGTTCAGCCTTTAGTAAATGTCTGTGGCACAGGTGAGTTTGCCTTGCCAAACAGGGCAAGGCTGGGTAACTGCAAAGAGGGACTGGCTCAGGCCAGGGCAGTGCACGCTGGACCAGGACCAACGCAGGAGGAACCCAGGTGCCTGGGTCCAGACCTCGGACTCTGCCCAGGGCTGGGGCCTGGAGGGCTGGTGCTGGGAGGCATGAACTGAGCAGGGGGGTGACCTGCTCTCCTGGGTGGTGTGGGCAGAGGCTGTGAGGTGGGGCCTGGTGCTGGCGATCTGCCTTTCCCAGCCGGAGTGGAGGGAGGCCAGGACATGGGCACATTCCCACAGGGGAAGGGGTTGGGGTGAGGGAGGAGAGAGCAGGGAGAGGCTAAGAGAAAGAGGAGGAGTGGAGGCGATCGGTGGGCAAGTAAGAGGGCCACCACCTGTGACCTTGAAGAGTCCACGTATCCCACCAGAGCATCCCTAACTCCACCACCTTCCCAGCTATTACCCTCACCCAGTGAAGCCACAGCCTCACGAAAATACTTCAACACTTATAAAATGTATTGCCAGCACTTCATCTTGAGAGATTACGCAGAAATATCAGGATTTTCAGCTCCTCTTAAATCAGGATTTGAAAGAGCTGGTACCCTATCTCCACTTTAAATGGGGCATGTGTTCTCCCACTCACCTCAGCCTCCACCATTCTCCATGGCTTCCCGCTCACCCCACTTTACCCACTTATGTACCTGCAATTGAGTAGCATTTGAGTTTATGACTTCTGGTGGTAAAGTCCAGCCTCTGCATCAGACAGAGGAGGGAGAGACAAGGCCCCAAGATCCCAGAAACTGAGTTATAACCAGGAAGGTCAGTTGGGACATGAGACACTGGGAAATGCCATACTAAGTGTACACATGCTTGTCACCCCGGGCGGCAGGGATGGGGGGACCTGGAGGTTAGCTTTCAAGGCCGTGTTGGTGACTTCCTCAGTGCTAGATCCACCACCTCCCTAACTAGGGGGGCTTCTGCAGGAAGGTGGGTCCTGCCTGGGGTGGGGGGGCTGTAGGAATGGAGCCAGAAAGCCCTGTGAACAGCCAGCTCTCTCGCATCCGACTGTGAGCTTGGCACAGAGCAGGTATCCAGGAAAGAGAGGCCTTTACATGATTCTGGAAAGCCGGAGAGAATACGTGGAGCTGTTGGTCCTGGAGTCAGGAGACCCCCAACTAGCCTTTCTCACTGCTGGTCCGGGGCCCACTGGGGCCTGAGTCTCCTCTTCTGTCCTTCTCTGCAGTGCTGACATTCTATAGAATGGGGAGGGGGAGCTCCGGGAAATCCCGGGAGGCAGCATGAACTCTGATCCTCTAGCTGTCTACTGCTTCTCACCAGGGACGGGCTGTGGGTGGAGAAGACCTGGGTGGAGGGCCGACTCCTCCAAATAAGAGGAAAAACTCGTGACTCAGGGAAAGGCAGAGGCTGAGTCAGCCAAGCCACAGGCTGTGGAAAAAATGAAGTCTCCCTGAAGCTTTTTCTGCACCTCGGGTAAGAAGCCCTTTCTCAGGGAAGGCTGGCTTCCAGACTTTAGGAACTAGGCTTTCAGGAGAGCCCCAGGCTCAGATTAGAGGTTCTAGTAATCACTTCTGTGGAAAATGCCAGGAATTTTTTTATTGGAGCAGTTCTTAAGTTCTATGTAAGTGTCAAGGAGTGTGTGTTAAACACTGCACATCCTATTTCTCCCCAGGCTGGACCTGTCATTCCCAGCTTTGGGCTAGAGAAAGTGAGACAGAGGCCAAAGCTAGGAAGGGTGAATTATTGAGAGGAAGGTGCAAATGTCTCAGCAAGAGGGAGAGAAAACAGAAGGGGCAAATAGTAACAACTGATGACCTTAGGTCAGAGGTCAGTGAAGGGTCAAATGGTAAATGTTCTGAGCTTTGGGAGCCAGGATCCCTGTGGCAACTACTCACCTCTGCCTTTGTCCAGAGGACAGGACACAGTGCACAAGCCCTCGGTAGACTTCACTTGTCTGATTGTCATGTCATTTTCACACATCTTGAAAGTTTCTTCTGAGTTTTTTCCAACCACCTAAAGATATAAAGCAAGCGACAGGCTGGAGTTTCCCGAGCCCTGACTTACAGCTGTTCATCATACTTTACCTGCAGCTCTTCCGTTGGTTTGAAACTATTCAAAACAGAAAGTGGGGGAAAACAAAGAAAAAAGGGAAACAGAGGCCATCCTACTTATAATGGGCAGATTTGGAATTAGTCAAGTTTTCATGATTCTCCATGCTGCCTTAGTCAGTTACACAGCTGAGACTGAGTCTCGAGGCTATGGAAATGTGGGACTTTGGGGGGAAATATCTATTCAAATGGTTATGAAGATTGGTTCTAAAGAAGGACACCTGAGATATTAGGAAACTGATTTCAAAGGAAAATCTTTCAAAATGTTTGGATTTTGGATTGCTGAATTATTGGATCTGAAACCACGACCACATCTACACTCTGCTAAAGCAGGGAACTGGAACTGCTGTGGTTTCCTCTCCCCTCCCCCTCTCTCTGCCATGTCAATATTTATTCTGTTCTGTGTGTAAGAACAGTGTAAGTAAGAACAGTGTAAGAACTGCCCTGTGTTTGTCATTCCCAACCTGCGCATCCTTTTCATGTTTGTGGGCATTTTTGTTCCCGTTTCTCATCATGGGTGTCTCCATGAGGCTCTGACTGGGCCAAACAGGAAAACAGAGACGAAAAGAAACAGTGCCCTTTGAAAAATGCTTCAGGTGACGGAAATAAACGCGTTCACCTAAATATATTCTTCACAGTGATTTAGACACACCTAGCTTCTCAAATGGAAGAAAGCTAAGAGGCCTCTGCCAGTACCGGTTTAACAAGGTTCTATCTGCATCATCCATTCATTCAACAGTTATTGGACACTCTTTTTGTCACCCCAAGCAGCAGATGCCATGATGAATGAGGCACTGTTTCTGCCCTTGAGGCACTCACAGTGGAGCAGGGACAGACCTGTGAACACAGGCTTATCCTTGAGGAGTGAGAAGTGCTTGCCCCGAGCAGACGGCAGAGGTCATCTCTGGTGAGAATGGTCTTGGTTGGATAACACATCTTGGAGCATTATTTTGGCATTAAAAAGTCAGCTTTAGGGGACTGGCTAGCAAAGAATTCTTCATCAGAAGCATTTGAGGCAAGAAGAGGAATTTTGGGGATCGGGAGCAAGAAAGCTAGAGAGAGAAAAAGGCCCAGCTTAAGGTGCAAGAGAGGACCAGGGAAGCCCTCTGAGAAGTGCGACCAGAGAAAGTTTCAAATGGCAAGGAAGGGTGATACTCCATTTTCTTTCCTTCACTTTGTTTTTTCTTTTCTTTTTAAACTTTTTATTTTATATTGGAGTGCAGCCAGTTAACAATGTTGTGATAGTTTCAGGTGAACAATGAAGGGACTCAGTCATACATATACATGTATCCATTCTCCCCAAAAGTCCCCTCCCATCCAGGCTACCACATAACATTGAGCAGAGTTCCCTATGCTATACAGTAGGTCCCTGTTGATTATCCATTTTAAATAAAGCAGTGTATACATGTCCACCCCAAGTTCCCTAACCTTTCCTTCCCTGCATCCATCACCTCCCCACTCCCCAGCAACCAGAAGTTTGTTCTCTAAGTCTGTGAGTCTCTTTCTGATTTGCAAGTAAGTTCATTTGTATCATTTCTTTTTAGATTCCACATGATATTGCATTTTAATTACTTTCTGAGCTGCCCAAGAGGTTCGGACATTTTGGGCCATTACCCCTCAGTGCTTCATAAAATCCACATTTTTGCTGGTGGGAAGGTTAGTTGTTCTATCCAGCCTCCATGGACAGCAATGCAGCAGCAGCTACCACACTGAAAGATGTCAGGACACTTCTGTCCAGCTAGTCCAGTCTAGACATGTATGTCTAATAAATTCTAGATATTTATTCTAGCGCAGAAGGACTTGTGCTCATTTATCCATTGCAGCTTTGATTTCAGTGGAGAAGCAGTGAGGACAACCCAGGTGATAACCAATAGGAGAATGGTTAAATAAATTACGCATGCCATAGAATGGCTTATCACACTTAAAGGGAAAGAGGCAGGTCATTATGTCCGGATGTGGAAGGATTTCCAAGATACGTTGAGTGAAAAAAGTAAGGTGCAAGAAGAAGTGTGATTTCCTATGTGAGTATGTATGAAAAATATTGCTGGCAGAATTCACAAAAAACTGGTCTCAGTGGTTGACTGTGGAAGAGAAAATTAGTGACTCAAACCCATGAGAGGGAGACTCACATTTTATACCCTTGTGATGTTCACAGTCCACATTGGATAACATGAACGTATGTAGCCTGTGTAACCAATAGGAAGTGACAGCGTGTGACTTCTCCAAAATATGTCATAAAAGTCATGGCGTCTTCTGCCATGCTGTCTCGGATCACTGGCTCCGGAGAAAGGCAGCTGCTTAGTCATGAGGATGGTGAGCAGCCCTGTGCAAGGGCCCTGTGGTGAGAAACAAGAGCCCTCCTGCTGACCGCCAGCACCAGCCTGCAAGTGTGTGAGCAAGCCAGCCTGGAAGGAGAGCATCCAGCCCCAAGGAAGCCCTGAGGTGGCTGCACCCCAGGCTCTTATCTTAGCTGCAACCTCCTGAGAGACCTTGAGGCACGACCTTTCAGCTGAGCCACTTCCTAATTCCTGACCCACAGAAATCATGTGGTATAATAAACGTTTACTGTTTCAAGCCAATGAATTTTGAGATAATTTGTTATGTAGTACTAGATAACTAATAGGTCTTTTGAAATCTGTACCTTTTACATTTGTGCATGTCCAAATAATGGTGGTGGTGATGATGATAATAATCATAATCATATTAATAACCTAATATACACCATGGACTTTATGGGCAATAATTCAAGGATTATTGCTGTTGGGTAGATTTGGGGTGGAGAGGTGGGAACCACTGCATGGGCAATGATCCCTGGGCTATGAAGGGACTCCACCTGGATGCTGGGAGAACCTGGCTTCCAGGTGTGTGTAAGGGGTGGGGCACCTCTGCAGGCAATGGAGCTGCAATGGGGCAGAGGTTTCATACTAGCTGCCTGCAGGCTCACAGACCCTTTATGCTTGGCTAGCACATTGGATTTTGTCTTTTTAAATTAAAAAAAAAAATTATTTATTTTTGGCTGCACTAGGTCTTCGTTGCTGTGTGTAGGCTTTCTCTAGTTGTGGTGAGTAGGGCCTACTCTCTACCATTAGAGAAATGGCAGAAAGTGAAAAGGAACTAGCGAACCTCTTGATGAGAGTGAAAGAAGAGAGTGAAAAAGCTGGCTTGAAACTCAACATTAAAAAAACTAAGATCATGGTATCTGGTCCCATCACTTCATGGCAAGTAGGAAGGGAAAAAGTGGAAGCAATGACAGATTTTATTTTCTTGGGCTCCAAAGTTACTGCAGACAGTGACTGCAACCATGAAATTAAAAGACGCTTGCTCTTTGGAAGGAAAGCTATAACAAAACCTAGACAACGTATTCAAAAGCAGAGACATCACTTTGCCAACAAAGGGACAAAGGTCCATATAGTCAAAGCTATGATTTTTCCAGTAGTCATGTATGGATATTAGAGTTGGACCATAAAGAAGGCCGAGTGCTGAAGAATTGATGCATTTGAATTGTGGTGCAGAAGACTTTTGAGAGTCCCTTGGATTGCAAAGAAATCAAACCTATCAATCCTAAAGGAAATTAACCCTGAATATTCCTTGAAAGGACTGTTGATGAAGCTGAAGCTCCAATACTTTGGCCACCTGATGCAAAGAGCTGACTCACTGGAAAAGACCTAGATGCTGAGAAAGATTGAAGGCAAAAACAGAAGGGGGTGGCAGAGGATGAGATGGTTAGATAGCATCACTGACCCAATGGACCTGAATTTGAGCAAACTCTGGGAGATCGTGAAGGATAGAGGAGCCTGGTGTGCTATAGTGCATGGGGCCGCGAAGAGTCAGACACGACTTTGCGACTGACTGAACAACAGCAAGGGTTTATTCTCTAGGTTGCGGTGCTCTGGATTCTCATTGCAGTGAGTTGTTGCAGAGCACAGGCTCAGTAGTTGTGGCTTGCAGGATCAGGGGAGTCTCCATGCCATGGAGCAAGTAATCCCTTGTGCCAAACCTTCTGAAGTCCTTGTGCCCTAGAGCCCATGCTCCACAACAAGAGAAGCCACCACAATAATCCTCACACTGCAATGAAGAGTAGCCCCACTCACTACAGCTAGAGAAAACATGCATGCAGCAGTGAAGACCCAGCGCAGCCCAAAATAAAGCAATAAATAATTGATTGATTAAAGGAAAGAATTGTCAACTTAAAAAAAAAGTGCACAATGTGAGAGTTGTGAGTGACATTTTTATTTGGCCCAAAATGAGGACTGCATCCCAGGAGACAGCACCTCAGGTAGCTCTGAGAAACTCCTCCAAAGAGGCAAGGGGGAAAATTCAGTATATAGGTGATTTTGGCGAAGGAGGAATGCATGCAACCAAGCACATATTTTTCCAAAAGCTTTCTACTAGTCTCGTGAAGCTTTTGCCAGTCAAGAGGAATAATCGTCACCATAAAGGAATTTAGTGCTTTTCTAGATATGGAAGATACAAGAATTGGGCTCATAAAATCTGCTCCTGAAAATATCTAACTATCTGAACACTTGTCTTGCCTTTTCTTTTTTTTTTTTTCCCAAGCCTCATTTCTGCTCTCCACCTGGAAGGTGTTAAAGGTCAGCAGCTGCGGCAGCACATGATTTAATCCTTGGAGAGGTAGATGGCAAGTGCCAACTTGTGGTTGACAAAATGTTATAAGAACATTATTCATAATAGCTCCATAATGAATACAACTCATATCCACCAACAGTAAATGGGTAATAGACAGTGGTGTATTCATATAATTGGATACTCCTCAACAGTAAGAAGAATGTGTGTGTGTGTGTGTGTGTGTGTGTGTGTGTGTGTGTATGTTGTTCAGTCATGTCTGAATCTTTGAGACTCCATGGACTGTAGCCTGCCAGACTCCTCTATCCATGGAATTCTCCAGGTAAGAATACTGGAGTGGGTTGCCATGTCCTCCTCCAGGAAACAAAAATATTGCTATACAAAAGAAAATATGTATCTCATAGGGATGAATCTCCCAGACACTATCTGGATTTTGGTGATGATCCCACATGTGTACACACACATAAGGAGCTTCCCTGGTGGCTCAGATGATAAAGAATCTGCCTCCAAGGCAGGAGACCGGGGTTCAATCCCTGGGTCAGGAAGATCCCCTGAAGAATGGAATGGCAACCTACTCCAATACTCTTGCCTGGAGAATTCCATGGAGAGAGGAACCTGGAGGGCTGTAGTCCATGAGGTTGCAAAGAGTCAGACATGACTGAGTGACTAACACACGCAAACACACATGCATATGTGAACATTTATAAAACAATTCACTCGTTTGAACATAAATCTTAAGATTTTTCTCTGTATTGTATGTATGTTATACCTCAATAAAATAAAATAGATGTAGCTTTAAAAAAATCTGCTCTGAGTGCTATTTGAGGGCATGCATCCCACAGTCCAGCTCCTTCCCAGTGTTTGGACTCTGAAGACTGAGCGTGGTTCTCGCAGGACGTGCCGTTGGCTGGTGTTTCCCGGTGCCTCTCCCGGAGCAGCATGGAGCCTGTGTGGGGCAGCCAACTAGGGACAGAAGAGAGCAAACAATCTATCTGGGATTTTCTCCCTTACACTATGCCCAGACAGTGAAGGCTGAGTGAAAATGCATGTGACATGTGATATTGTGATTTATAAAAAAGATATATTTGGTCAATCCCCCGTTTCTGGTACAGAGCTCCTAAAACTCTTGGTGTTTCCTAAGTGTCCAGAGCTATAAAAATGTCTCTGGTTATGTTAATGAGGCGACCTTTGGGATGGGATGCACCTAGGTGTGGGGGCAGGTTGCTAAGAGAACCAACTGCTTTCACTTAACACCTCTGGCAACCACTGTACTCTGTATTTATGAGATTTTTTTTTTTTATTCCACTTAAAAGTGAGATCATACAGTATTTGTCTTTCTTTGACTTATTTCACTTGGTTTAATGCCCTCTAGGTCCATCCACATTGTCACAAATAGCAAGACTTTTTTCCTTTTCTATGGGAGTATAATATATTCAACTTATATTTATACTACGTCTTTGGGCTTACCAGGTGGTGCTAGTAGAAAAGAACCTGCCTTCTAATGCAGGAGACATAAGAGACATGGGTTCGAACCCTGGGTGGGGAAGATCCCCTGGAGGAGGGCATGGCAACCCACTCCAGGATTCTTGCCTGGAGAATCTAATGGACAGAGGAGCCTGGTTGGCTGTATTTCATAGAGTCACATAGAGTCGGACATGACTGAGGTGACTTAGCACATACTACATGTTTATTATTCATTTATCCATAGACACTTAAGTTGCTTCCACATCTTATCTATTATAAATAATATTTCAGTGAACATAAGGTGCATATATCTTTTCAAGTTAGTGTTTTCATTTCTTTTCGATAAACATCCAGAAGTAGAATTGCTAAACCATGCAGTAATTCTATTTTTAATTTTTTGAGGAATCTTCATACTGTTTTCCAAAGTGGCCTCACCAATTTACATTCCCACCAACAGCTCAAAAGTGTTTCCTTTTCTTCACATCCTCACCAACACTTGTTATTTCGTATATTTTTGATAATAGCCATTTTAACGGTTATCAGGTGATAAATCATCGTGCCTTTGATGTGGACTTCCCTGATGATTAGTGATGTTGAACATCTTTTCATGTATCCATGGCCATCTGTATGTCTTCTTTGGAAACACATCTATTCAGATCCTCTGTCTATTTTAAAATCAGACTGTTTGTTTGCTATTGAGTTGCATGAGTTCTTTATATTTTTTGGATATTAACTCCTTGGCAGAAACATGATCTGCAAATATTTTCTCCCATTCAACCTTTTCATTTTATTGATAGTTTCCTTTGCTGTGCAGATGCTTTTTAGTTAGATGTAGTCCCATTTGTTTATTGTTGCCTTTGTCACCTTTGCTTTCTTAATCTTAATTAAATTAATTAATTAATTAAATTAATCTTAAATTAAAAAGATCATCACCAAGGCCTATGCCAAGGAGCTTACTACCTATGTTTTCTTCTAGGAGTTTTATGGTTTCAGGCCTTACATTCAAGTCTTTAATCTATTTTGAGTTAATTTTTGTGTATTGTGTGAGAAAGTAGTCTAGTTTGATTCTTTTGTATGTCTAGTTTACCCAACACCATTTATTGCAGAGACTGTCCTTTCCCCATTGTATATTTTTTACTCCTTTGTCCTAAATTGATTATATATTCATCAGTTTATTTTTGCACTCTCAATCCTGATTCACTAATTTTTGTGTGTGTGTTTATGCAAATGCTACAGTGGGGTTTTTTTTGTGTGTTCATTTTTTTCTCTTTTTTCATCCATGACTTGTGGGATCTTGGTTCCCTGACCAGGGATTGAGCCCAGGCCTTGGCAGAGAAAACACAGAATCCTAATCAGTGGGCCTCCAGTGAATTCCCCATGCTTTTAGTCTTTGTTCGAGTATTTTTCATGTGTGTATTTGCAATCCATATATATCTGTTGGTAAAGCATCTACTGGAATATTTTGACCATATTTAATTGGGCTATTTCCTTTTTTGTTGAGTTTTGAGAGTTCTTTATATATTTTGGATCTATATCCCTTTGTCAAGTATGTGATTTGTACATATTTACCCTCTGTCTGTGGCTTTTCTTTTTCTTTTAAAAGTGTCTTTTATAGAGAAAAAGTTTAATTTTGAAGAAGTGTAATTTATCATTTTTTCCTATGTGGATCATGATTTCGGTGTCTACCCTTTGCTTAACCCAAACTCATAAAGATTTTCTGTTCTCTTCTCAAGGTTTTATAATTTGACATTTTACATTAAGGTCAGCAATCTATTATGAGTTAATATTTGTATAAGACATAGGTCAAGGTTCATTTCTTTGCTAGCTATTCCAGCATCATTTGTTGAAAACATTGTCCTTCTTCCTCCTTTTCTTTAAGGAGTCTAAGCAGGGAGGTTTCATGGGGCATTTATGAAAATGCTGCTGTAGTTTTTCTTAAGAAACAGCAACACAATGCTCAACATCATTATACGTTAGGGAGACGCAAATTAAAACCACAGTTGGATATCACAGCACACATATCTTAATGGCTCTAAAAATCAAACCAGAACCAAAAAAGAAAAAAAAGAAAGAAATGGTAATACTGGGTGTGGGTGAGAGTGAAGATCAATTGGACTGTCATACACTGCTACTAAGAATGCAAAATAGTCCAAAAGCTTGAGAAATAGTTTGACAATGTCTTAAGAAGCTAAACATACTCTCACCTGTGACCCAGCAACCTAATTCATAAATATTTACTCAAGAGAAGCAAAGAGCCTTTGAGTCTGGGATTTTTTTTTTTTTTTTTTAGCATGATTCATTTGAGATTTATCCTTGTTTCTGGGTCTACAATAGTTTATTCCCTATTTTGGCTGAATTCCTTTTTATTTAATTGTATTGATATACCATCCACCACATAAAGGATTCTTAGGCCATTTCCAGTTTCTTGTTTCTATTAATAAACCTGTTACAAGCATTTGTTAACAAATTTTTCCGTAAACAAAAGACTTCTCCTAAGAATTCTTCAGCTGTTTTCTGACTAGGATCCCAGGAGTTAGAACTTCCGTTCCCTTTTCCAAAGTCACAGAAGGGAACTTCCCAGGTAAGAAGTCAGAATTTCCCTCCCCTGAATCTTAGCAAGCAGAACAGTGAATAAGTAAAGATAAATCAGCAAAATCAAAGACATACAGCAATAACAAAATGCAAAAACCTCCCATATCAAATGAAATAAAGCACCACTAGACAAAACAGAAAGCAACCTAAGACTAGAAATGGTCTTGCAAAGGCCAGGGCAAAATATCCTGCCAAAAATGTTTCTACAGGAGCAACCAGGGACTTCCCTGGTGATCCTATGATCAGGAATCCACCTGCCAATGTAGGGGACATGGGCTTGATCCCTGGCTTGGGAACTGAGATCTCATATGCCATGGGGCAGTTAAGGCCGTGTGCCACAACTACGGAGCCTGCCCAGGCGCTCTGGAGCCCCCACTGGGCAACAAGAGAGACCACTGCAATGAGAAGCCAGTGCACTGCAACTAGAGAGGAGCCCCCGCTCGTTATAACTAGAGAAAACCTGAGCACAACCGCCAAGAACCAGTGTAGTCAAAAATCAATCAATCAATCTTAGAAAAAAGGAGCAACCAGAGTTAAGAGAAACAAAATTTCAGAAATGAACCTAGTTTGTAACTCTTCCCTAACTCCTCACCTCCAAACCCTCACCTCCAAACCCCAGAGCTGTAAGGGAGAAGAGAGAGTGAGAGGACAAAATCCTCGGGGGACAACTGAATAATATCCTTCAGTAGAGAAAACAAGACTGAGGTCATCAGCAGGCATGACTCTGGAAAGAGACACAGAAGTTATGACCATCTTCCACACCCCTACCATCCCCTGCGCCTCACTGCAGGTAGGATGAACCACCCGGCTGCCCTCCTTGTTTTGATTTTCCCTAATGGGCAGCGCAGTTAGAGATGGAACACAGAACAATCATGTAGCCATTGCTCTAATTTTCTCCAGCTACAGATTCCATAGGGATTCAGAAAATAGATGACTGTTATCTGAAAAAAAAAAATGTAGAAATATCTCCCCACCTAGAACTGCACTGTACTTTGATTTCTTTTAATTGCAATGAAAAAAAAAAAAAATTCTAGATCCCAGGGCAAAACTGCTCCTATTTCCTGTTTAAGTCAGTACTAAGCTTTGCACAAGACCCATGAGCTGTTCCAGCCTGGGAGGGGGAAGGAAGGGAGGGTTGGGTTAGTGTCTCTCCGATTAGGTAAAGACACTGCCCACCTGTGCTAGCAGGTCTCTCGTCTCAACTGCTTTGCCATCCAGAGTGAGTATTGTTTATTTGGAAACTAGGAAGCAGGCCTCAAAGCTTGCCTGTAAGAATTATAGGCAACAGGTTGACTTAACCACCTAATGGAGAGACACTGCCCGACCCAACTCTCCCTTTATTCCCCCTCCCAGGAACAGCTCACAGAGCTGTCCTGAAAGCCTGGCATGAATAGAAGAAATTACACAGAGAGTTTGACATGGCTAGTGTCAGAATTAGCCTTTGCATTGCATAGTGAAAGTAGAGTGAAAGTGTTAGTCCCTCAGTTGTGTTGGACTCTTTGCAACCCCAAGAACTGTAGCCTACCAGGCTCCTCTGTCCATGGAATTCTCTAGACAAGAATACTGGAGTGGGTAGCCATTCCCTTCTCCAGGGGATCTTCCCAGCCCACAGACTGAACCCGGGTCTCCTGCCTTGCAGGCTGATTCTTTACCACCTGAGTCACCAGGGAAGCCCTTGTGTTGTGTAAAGAGCCTTGAAAGTGTGTGTGTGTGTGTGTGTGTGTGTGTATCTTTCTGAAATGAAAATACTATAAAACAAACAACAATAACGACAAAAGAGGAATGCAAAATCTAAATGTTTTACCAAATTGAATTGCAAAGTTTACAAATGTAAACAACACTGTACCCAAGGGTTTATCTTGGTGTACCTCCCTCACATGCTCTCCCCCGAGTACTCTCCCCCAAGTCAGCCACTTTGATCTCATTTAGGTATTTTCTCTCAGCCATCTAGGCTTTTAAAAAAGCTTTCATAATCAGTCTCGTGCTTCCTAAGTAGGACAGTGGTAAAGAATCTGCCTGCCAGTGCAGGAGACACAAGAGACACGGGTTTGATCTCTGAGTTGGGAAGACCCCCTGGAGAAGGAAACGGCAACTCACTCCAGTATTCTTGCCTGGAGAATCCCATGGACGGAGAGGCCTGACTGGCTCCAGCTCCAGGTCACAAAGAGACAGATACCACCGAGCAC
This sequence comes from Dama dama, assembly GCF_033118175.1. Taxonomy (NCBI): domain Eukaryota; kingdom Metazoa; phylum Chordata; class Mammalia; order Artiodactyla; family Cervidae; genus Dama; species Dama dama. The sequence goes on along the minus strand of NC_083684.1, from coordinate 45,230,487 downwards.
ACACTACCTGATAGTCAATCTCAGACTGCATTGAGGGCTTCCAAGTACCTGTTTCAAAATCGGGAAAGGAGTACGTCAAGGCTGAATATTGTCACCCTGGTTATTTAACTTCTATGCAGAGTACATCATGTGAAATGCTGGGCTGGATGAAGCTCAAACGGGAATCAAGATTGCCAGGAGAAATATCAATAACCTCAGATGTGCAGATGACCCCACTCTAATGGCAGAGAGTGAAGAGGAACTAAGGAGCCTCTTGATGAAGGTGAAAGAGGACAGTGAACAAAGCTGGCTTAAAACTCAACATTCAAAAAACTGAGATCATGGCATCCTGTCCCATCACTTCATGCCAAATAGATGAGGAAACAATGGAGACAGTGACAGACTTTATTTTGGGGGGCTTCAAAATCACTGCAGATGGTGACTGCAGCCATGAAATTAAAAGACGCTTACTCCTTGGAAGAAGAGCTACGACCAACCTAGACAGCATATTAAAAAGCAGAGACAGTACTTTGCCAACAAACGTCCATCTAGTCAAAGCTATGGTTTCTCTAGTAGTCATGCATGGATGTGAGAGTTGGACTATAAAGAAAGCTGAGCACTGAAGAATTGATGCTTTTGAACTGAGGTGTTAGAGAAGACTCTTTAGAGTCCCTTGGACTGCAAGGAGATCCAACCAGTCCGTCTAAAGGAAATCAGTCCTGAACATTCACTGGAAGGACTGATGCTGAAGCTGAAGTTCCAATACTTTGGCCACCTGATGGAAGAGACAATTCAGTAGAAAGGACCCTAATGCTGGGAAAGATTGAGGGACAAAGGAGAAGGGAGCGACAGAGGATGAGATGGTGGGATGGCATCACCGATTCAATGGACATGAGTTTGAGCAAACTCTGGGAGATTGTTATGGACAGAGAAGCCTGGCGTGTTGCAGCCCCTGGGGTTGCAAATAGTCGGACACAACTGAGCGACTGAACAACAAGCACTTCGAGGCAGGGGACTGAGCGTGAAGTTAACGACTGAATTTTCTGCTTCTTCAAGGTAGAGGTCAGCCAAGTTCAGAGTGGGTGAATTGACACACAGGAAGTCTCTACAGCAGGGCAGGCATATAACAGACCTTGTGTAAGGATGAGCTGTTTTTATGACTGCTTTCTACATTGTGATCTGGGAGTGATTTGGGAATATCTATTTCCTGTTTAAGAAAGTAGGTCCCTTCTGCTTTTCATTCTCTGGTATGATGACTGCCCTGAACCTCCTGTTCCCTTCCTCCCGGCCAACATGAGCATCAGAGTCACATGGGCCTCTGGCTACAGTCCATGTCAAGATAGGGTTTCACCTATCCAAAGCCTGTTTGAATTTCTGGAGTCCAAACCTCCTTTTTCAATTTACAGTTTTCCTGAATTAATCATGTAAAGCAAAAAAACAGAATTTCCCAATTGGCAGTATGGCATTTAACAAAAGTCCAGAATGTATTTATTTTCCATTTTCCTTTGGGTTTGAACATTCCCCAGTTCTGAACCCAGATAGGGTTTAATGCTCGTTGCATACAGTTGGGCAGGTTGTTCACTGCACAAAGATGCCCAGCAGAGATGAGAAGGCTGAAATCCAACCTTTACTTTCCACGCTGTATCCTTTAGGCTACGTGAGTCCAGAGAGGCCACTTTTCTTAGGTTGTCAGTCTAGAAGGGGAGTTTGGAGGTTATTTTTTAAAATCCACTGCCCACAACACAATCCCCTTTGAATTCTATAGAACCTCTCATTGAGCAAAACCACCCTTCAGGCTTATATGAGCAGGTCAGGCACCTGGGTCTCTTGAATGGCCTAAAGATGTTCCTCACAAGATTTATGTTTAAAACCAGTGGTATTCAAGTGTGGATGGTTTTCCTCCCCAGAGGACACTGGGTAAGGTCTGTGAGCATTTCTGGTTGCCACAACTGGAGGTTAGTAGTTCTGGCTTCTAGATAGAGGCCAGGGATGCTGCTAAACGCCCTACTATGCACAGGGCAGCCCCACAACAAAGAATTATCCAGCCCCAATATCTGCAGTGCCGCTGGAGGGAAACCTTATCCAAAGTGAATGGAACAAAGCTACCAAATAAAGTGGGTTAGATTTTCCTGTTGTAGTTCTGAGTGCCCAGCTTATTGCCAGCTTCATTGACTGTAGCCACAGCCATGATGACTGCTTCTTTGCTTATTTCTCTCTTGCTCCTGCCCAGCATTGAGGAAGATCTCACTGCAGTGTGGGAGCCTTGGCCTGTGTCCATTCTCAGATCAGAGTGCAGTGGGTGACCAGGGCCCTTCTTGACGCTGCTCCTTTTTACAGAGGGGCGGCAGGAGGTGTTGAGGACCCTTGGGGAGGGGGACCTGTGGACAGGAGCTGCAAGGCCCAGCCGCCTCTACTGGGCTTCTCCCCAGGTATCCCCTTGGATATCCAGGTCTGACCACAGAAAGCTGTGGTTCCCACACATACTGGCAGCCCTCTGAGGCTGCTTCTTCCTCAGCACTCAGAGGCTTGGACGACCAAAGATCTGACACTAGATATGGCGTGGTTCTTCTTCATGAGAGTTAATATCCAAGGCTTGGTTCTTCCCCAGTGTACAGGCTGTCAGCGGCCTGGCTAGATGTGCTCAGTCGTCCTCTCACATCTCTGAATCTCCGCTGCTTCCTCTTCTGAAACACCCTTCACTCTGAGTTTCGCCGGGGAGATCCAGCCTTCAGGCCTCAGGTGAACCGTCCCTCCCACTGCAGAGGCTTCCCTGACTCCCGCTCTAATTCCTCTCTCCACCGCATCCTCGCTAATCCCTCTCACTGCTCTGCTGCTCAACAGCGTGATCTTCTGTGATTCTGCTTCTTTGGAGACTAAGACCCAGAGGACAAGTGACTTGGGTTCATTCCCCATGTGCACACCCAGAACATGCAATGCTGTTCCTGTTGTGGTTGGTTTGAGTCTCCCTTAGGAGCATGGCAACCCATTCTAATATTCTTGCCTGAAAAATCCCATGGACAGAGGAGCCTGCTGGGCCACGGTCTGAGGGTCGTAAAGAGTCAGACCCAACTGAAGTGACTTAGCATGCACGCAGGCATGTAGGAACACAGGCTAGAGTTAGAGAATGTACTAGAAATGTTCTGGTACCAACATGTTGAGCTCTGCCTGAAGTTTCAGCCACATTCATTACATTCATAACTTGTTTTCTTTAAGAGGGATCCCTCTTGACTGTTGGCATCACAATTGCTTTTGAAAGTGCTTGCATATGTCTACTATTTATGAGTGCTCTTTCCCTTAGAAATTTTCTGATGGAGCATGAAATTTAACCTTAGAATACATCTGTACCTCTCTTCATTACACATGTCCTCATTATCTAAGGAGAACCAGAGAAAAGCCCCTTAAAGTGAGTCAGCTCAAATGGGGACACAATAAGAAAGAAAAATTAATAAGAAAAAAGTGCCTTTCTGTTAAAAAAAAAAGGAAATAAAATTATGAAAATGTTTAGCTTCCATTTAACAAAATGTGGCTTATGCTTGCAACTACCCAAACATGAACAAAGGTTGAGTCATGTTGGTTTGGAGGAGGCATATATCTTCAGACAAAATGTGATCACTTGATATGACATTCCCCTCTTCTGACTCTTCCTTGTGGGTTATAAGGGACAGTTTTGAAAAAAAAAATATATATATATATATAATTATTTTATCAATTTTCTTAACCCATTGACATTCAAATCATTCTCTTTTGAAACAACTGTTCTGTCACTAATCTAGTGATTTTCTCCAACTCTTAACTGGTTTTTTATATATATATATATTTATTATATATATTTTTGATGAATTTTTTATCTTGTCAAAATGAAATATATTTTAAAAAACACTTAGAGAGAGATGAGAAATGAGAGACAGAGAGAGATGAGGATAGATGTTCGAAAATTCACAGACATTAACACTTTTAGTCTCTGTAGCACTGGTGAGACGCACTGAGCTGCCCTGGGAGAGAGGACAGCTTGCTGCTCCTGGCAGGAGAGGAGAAAGTATCTTAAAGTGAGATTTCCTTGTATCTCCCCGCCACCCACCGGCCCACTTCCCTGATGACACCTCCTATTTCCCATGTATAGGGACCCATTTATTTTGAAAGATGTTCGCATCCATCGGGCTCGGTGGGTTCCACCATTTGAGCAGGTGTGGTGAAGGAGGGGCAGGCAGGCCCTGATGTCACCCTGACAGCCAGAATCGGCATTTTCGTCTTCTCCAAGCAGCAGAGGCACTCCTCTCCCCTCCTGCCTGCAGACTTTTTATAATAGCAATAAGACAACTCTGGGGAAGATCATCTCGTATTAACTCCGGGGAGTAATCATCTAATCACATTCCAGGCTGATTTGAGGCACTCATCTGGACCGAATGCCTCCCCACACCCCGGGAGCAGCTTTATGAGGCAGCAGCCAGGCCCCATCGAGCCTTATTGCTTAATTAAAAACAAATTCCCGAGTAATTTATTTTTTGGGGTTTTTATTATTTTTTTATTTTTTGTCTTCCCATAAAACCTCCAGCCACACAAAGGGTGAGGGAGAGCCCAGGAGCTGGAAGAGGAAGTGGAGATTTATAGCTCTGGCTGCCCGGCTGGCCGCTGGCATTCAGGGTCGAGGCTAAACAGGAACATCCTGCGAGGCCAGTCTGCGGGCTGTGGAGGGGGACGGGCTGGGAGGCACGTGGGCGGGACACGTGGGTCATAAAACAAGAGCAACCCTCAGGCTTGACCCGGTGTTGGAATGACAGTCCTGTGCTGTGACAGACCCTCCAAAATGCCACCACCGCAGCTGGGGCCTTAACTTGCCTGCCCAGGGCTGCTGGAGGCACCCTCAGAGCTGCCAGCCCTGCTCAGGCCCTGCTCTGTGCCCAGGGAACCCCAGTGGTTGCAGCCTGGCACCTGGAGCTCCCAGGATGCCTCTGGGCCACTTGCTTTTTTTCTCTGGGCCTCAGTTTCCCCAAGTGAACAGTTTCCCACCTGCCTTACAAGGTGATGAGGGGATCAGAGTGGATGGTTGTGCTGGAGAGGCTGGGGCCACCCTCTCACATGTAGGGAGTGAAGAAGACAGTGTGAGTGGGGGCTGGGCTTTAAACAAGGAGATGAGGGTCCCAGCACCCAGATGAGGCTGTGAGTGCAGAGCCTTCCCTCAATCATCTGTGCCGGGACTTACCAGGGTGTGGGACAGAGGCTGCAGAAGGGATCGTGTGTGTGCTCAGGTGCACCAAAGTGCTGGAGGTATGTGTGCATGTGTGTGGTGGGCGAGAGTGTGTCTACAGAGGCCCAAGTGCCTTCCTGTGATCTGTCTGTGAATGGAGAATACCATTAAAGGGCCCATACTCTGAGGCCAAGCTGTCATAATTCAAATCCCAGCTCTACTTTGGGCTAGTGACTTAACCTCTCTAAACCTCAGTTTTCCTATCTGCAAAATGGGAATAATGATGGCATTGACCTCTTTGGGTTGTTGTGAAGCTTAAATTTGTTAATCCAAGCAACACTGCCTGGAAAGTGTTTCACAAGCATTCTGACATCTATGAGTGTGTGGATGTGACTTGTAAAAATTACGTGTAATACAAATTTCTCTAACTTAAGTCACATTTCCCACAGACTTTAATTTTAAAAATTAGGGATGAGACTTCTAGGAATAATTTTGTTCATATGTTAAAATAGAATCACCAAAAATGTGGCAAATCTTTACAAGTCATGATTTTTACAGGAATGAGGATGCTTACATTGGAGTACAAACCAGGGAGAAATTGAGCCCCAAACTGAAAATAGAGTTCTTTTCTCTATCTCACAATTCTGATTGACTGAAAAGCTGCGTCCTGAAATTGCAGTTCTGTAGGAGAGTTGAGCCCCAAATGCTTGTCTTCTCCTCACTCTCCTCTCCTCCCACCCCCATCATCACTTCAGAAATGAGCCAAGTGGCCAAAATCAGCTCTGGGAAGATTGCAATCAAGAGCGGAGATCTTCAACCACTTCAAAAAGAGGCAGCCTTTCCTGGGAAATTTAAGGGTCATTCATTAGCATCTGCAGAAAAACATTCCTGAAAAGAGACTCTGGGTAGAGCAGCTATCACAGAAGGGGAGGCCTTGACTGTGATCACAGTGGGTGCTAAGAAAGCCCAGAATCAACCTAAAAAGTGACTATTGGTAAAGGCAGGCCCCTGAGGGTTTCTGAAGTGGCTGCTCAGTTTTCCTTCTCTGAGAAGTTGGCAGAGCCTGGTGGTGGCTTAAAATAACCCTGATGAATCTGTGGGGTCTATGGGGACAGCTTCCCTGGTGACTCAGATGGTAAAGAATCTGCAATGTGGGAGACCTGGGTTCGATCCCTAGGTCGGGAAGATCTCCTGGAGAAGGGCAAGGAAACCCACTCCAGTATTCTTGCCTGGAGAATTCCATAGACAGAGGAGCCTGGTGGGCTCCAATCCACGGGATCACAAACAGTCAGACATGACTGGGTGACTACACTTTCTTCTTTCTTCTTCATGGGGACAGCATTGATCTCAGAGCCACATGTCCAGGATTAAAATATGTACCCTTTCATCTCACCAGCTAAGGGCCACTTCCTGAGGCTTTTCAGAGCACTGGGATGTTGAAAGTTGCCTCTCTGAGTTGTTGGTAGGATTTGAAGTGGTTACTTGGACAGCAGACAGTGCTGGCCTAATCAATGTTAGTTCTGTAGCAGATACTTGGTGCCCACTTATACCCTGTAAATTGAAGGCCAACAACCAGTCTCTGGATCTATTTACCAGAGTTCATTGGTAAATTTCAGGACAAAAAATCCATAGACATTCCCGGAATCAACCTGCTGCGACAGCCCTCACCACTAGCTTTGGTGGATTAATACCCCAGCTCCCTCACACTTCAGATAGGATGCCTGAGGTGGGGTCTCCTGCAGTTGCTCACAGCTCCAGCGTACCTGAAAACCCTTTGTTGGCAGCCTTCTCTTACCCATCTCACTTCCTCTCCCCGCTACCAGTGTTTGCCTTTACCTCCCAAATAAACTACTTGCATGAAAAGCCTTGTCTCTGGCTTTTTCCTGGTGAACACCAACTAACATCCCTAGCCTAGTCCAGCCACTAAAACCATTAACTCGTTAAAACCACAAAACTCATTAAAACCAAGTACACCGGGCCTACAGAGACATCTTTATTCACTGTTTTCTCCTGTGTGGCATCCTCTCTCCCTTCTGGCAGAAATACCTGTTTTCTCTGGGGAAACTGAGACTTTCTCTCCCATCATCCCTTTCATTCAGGGAGGACTGACCCCAGTCTTGGCCCTGGAGGTAGGTATGAGATGTGAGTCTGCTGGACTAGAGAGCTGTGTCTTCCACCTGCAGTTGGTTCAGGGATGTGCACACGATCTGAGCCAGGCCAGGATCCGACTCAGTCCCGTTGCTATGCTCCTGGGAAAGAACTGTCCTGACACTGGGAAGTTTAGGCCAATCAGATATGACCAACATTCTCCAAGATCAATCGACCCGAGTGAGAGTAAAGCTGACATGGAGGAAAACATGGTTAGGAGGTGGAGAAAAGCATATTCCTAACAGAATCTTTGAGCCCTGAATCCAGCCATGTCTGAAGCTACAATGCCCCCATCCTTTTCAGTCACATAAACCAATTTTTTCTGCCCTCCACACTTTTTGTTTACAGGGGCCAATTCTGAGTTTGATTTTGGCACTTCCAACGGACTAATACACACTTTCATCCTTCTTAGCTTTCAGTTCGGGAGGAGACGGTATGTGGCTTTGAGATTTTTCTCCTTTCTGGGTGTAGATTCTTCACAGGTAAAGTTGGTTTGAAACTAATCCCTTCAAAAGTTGCCTGAGGAATAAGTGTGTCCACACCATTTATCAGCTGGGGTGTTTTTGTTTATTTTTTAACTTTCTACTCTTGTATTTGGGTATAGCCTATTAACAATGTTGTGAGTTTCAGGTGAACAGTGAAGGGACTCAGTAATACATATATATGGATCCATTCTCCCCCAGACTCCCTTCCCATCCAGCCTGCCACATACCATTGAGAGAGCTCCATGTTTCTATACAGTAGTTCAGTTGCTCAGTCATGTCTGACTCTTTGCAACCCCATGGACTGCAGCATGCCAGGCTTTCATGTCCTTCACCATCTCCTAGAGCTCAGACTCAGGTCCGTGGAGTTGGTGATGCCATCCAACCATCTCATCCTCTGTCATCTTCTCCTCCTGCCTTCAATTGTTGCCAACATTAGGGTCTTTTCTAATGAGTTGGTTAGTCACATCATGTGGCCAAAGTATTGGAACCTCAGCTTCAGCCTCAGTCTTTCCAGTGAATATTCAGGACGGATTTTCTTTAGGATTGACTGTTTTGATCTCCTTGCTGTCCAAGGGACTCTAAAGAGTCTTCTCCAATACTACAGTTCAAAAGCATCACTTCTTTGGCACTCAGCTTTCTTTATGGTCCAACTCTCACATTCATACATAACTACTGGAATAACCATAGCTTTGACTAGATAGAACCTTTGTTGGCAAAGTAATGTTTCTGCTTTTTTAAATATGCTGTCTAGGTTAGTCACAGCTTTTCTTTCAAGGAGTAAGCGTCTTTTAATTTCATGGCTGCAGTCACCATCTGCAGTGATATTTGAGCCCAAGAAAATAAAGTCTGTCACTGTTTCCTTTGTTTCCTCATCTATTTGGCATGAAGTGATGGGACCAGATGCCATGATCTTAGTTTTTTGAATGTTTTGTTTTAAGCCAGCCTTTTCACGCTCCTCTTGCACCTTCATCAAGAGGCTCTTTAGTTCCTCTTTGCTTTCTGCCATAAGGGTGGTGTCATCTGCATATCTGAGGTTATTGATATTTTTCCCGGCAATCTTGATTCTGGCTTATGCTTCATCCAGCCTGACATTTTGCATGGTGTACTCTGCATATACAGTAGAGGGCTATACAGTAAATCCTTGTTAATTATCCATTTAAAATATAGCAGTGTGTACATGTCCATCCCAAACACCCTAACTGTGCCTTCCAACTGGAGTGTTGTTGGATGCAAGTAGCAGAAACTCCAACTCAAACTGGCTTAAACAAGAAGGAATTTTATTACCTCTCATAACAGGAAGCTGAATGGCAAGAGAGTTTGCAGGGTTGTTTGCCTCAGTGATTCGGCTACATCCTTCAGGATCCTGTTCCTCTCAGTTCCTCGGCCTGCGGTCTTCAGGGTGGTGGTTCCCTGTCAGGATGGAGGCTGAATTCCAGACTTCTCATCCCTACATAGCACCATCTAGAGGAACAAGAAGGGAGTATTGGCTTGCTTTCTATCTGTACCTCATTCTTAGAAAGAGACACTGTCCCTGAGCCCCTAGTAGAATTTTGTAACAGCCAAGATAAATGAAATTACACAGCAATAACAAAAAATCTCAAAGTGCTAGTGACTTAAAACTACAAAATTTTATTTTCACTTACGTTGAGCGACAGAGCTGATCTGCAGAGGGCTGTCTCGCCGAAGTCCTTCAGATACCCGGCTGAGGGAGCAGCCGCCATCTTGGATGTTGTTGGTTGCTGCGCAAAGCGCTCTCACCAGCCGTTAAATGCTGCGCCTCAGAAGAGACACACAGAGCTTTGTCTCATGACTCGTTGGCTAAGGTTAGTTTTATCAACCCACTTGACCACAAGGAGACCAGGAAACAAATATTCCCCTGCCAGAAGTGGGAAGAACTGGAAACAGTGCTAACGATAGTCACAATTGCTCTCATTGGCCAGAATGGGGACGTTTATAAACCAGTCCCTGTCAAGGAGGGTTGGATGATTATGACTGACTTAGAGCCTTGTTTGGATGGGGTATGGGTTCTGGCTAGTTAACTGCAAAGACCTCGACCTCTATAAATGTATCTGCGACCACATTTATAGATAGTGAGATATACATAGTGAGGGCATTTTCATTGGCATATGCCAGGGGAGGGAGGCGGCAGTGGCTGTGGGGAAGATATTTTTCATCCAGATGATCCTATGTCCTGATGGGGTGACTCTAGTCCAGGTTTTCTACCAGGGCCAAAGCTTCTTCCAAGGACTTGCATGTCTAACTGAAGTGGGGTGACCCAGGAATCCTTGTAGGCAGTGGGGAGAAGGCTGCTCCTGGCATTGGTCCTATGTATCATTCATGAGCTCATCAGGATAATTTCAGAGCCAGAAGCTCAGACACTGTTATGTTAGGGGTCCGTCAGAGGAGCAGAACCTCTGTGAGACTATGTATCATAAAGGATTTATTATAGAGACTTGACCTTATCCTCCTGTGGGAGCTGGTTTAACAGATGGCATGAGACCATCACTTCTGTGTCTGATCCTGGAACCAGGAACCTGCAGGGCAGGTGAGTGGGAAGGGATGGTGCACATAGTGTGTGTGTGTGTGTGTGTGTGTGTGTGCGTGTGTGTGTGTGTGTGTTGTGTGTTAGGGCGGGTGATATAAGGATGAAATGGCCCAGGGAGGTTGGCACTGTATCAGGTCCTCACTGTGTCCCCACCTCCAGTTTTACCCTTGAGGGTGTTCTGCAAAAGGTGCTGGCATCCTTCTTAAAGGCCCAGGACCAGAGAAGCTGGAGGAGGACCCAGCAGGAGCTGGATGCTCCATAGGCCTGGTTGCAAGCTGCACCAGCCCCATGAGCCAGCAGATCCTGCCAACGTCAGCGACAGTGGCGCCTCATGACCAACACCAACCTCAGAGCTCTGAAGAGATGCTGCCACTGCACTTCGACCTCCAACTCTCAGGCAGAAGGCCTCTTGTGGCCTCTCACACTGAGACCCTGAATGAAAGGGAATACTGGGAAATGTAATTCCAGCTCAGCTGCATTGTCACTACCAGTCCATCCCAGAGCCCCTCATTGTGCTGCAACTGGTTCCTCCTTTAAGAACTCAGTGGAGTGGCATCTGTAACTATTTTCACTGACACCAGCATCCATCCTCCTTTCTTTTTAAAATAACTCCTTGATGCCTTTCAAGGAATATCCTCTTTCCCATAATCTATTCAAGTGTTTCCAGGGTAGAAGTGTGTGACCCAGGCCTGGTCAATCAGTGCCTTGGATGCCCCAGCCACAGAGTAGGGAGACAGAGACCTGATCTAAATGGTCGAATCAGGGTGAAGGAATCCTGGGACTGGAGGAAGGGCTACCAGAAAGAAACATTCCTTTTGTTTCTAGCTAGACCTCAGCTTGACCGACAGAATGTGTGGATTGCTGCTGCTATGAAGGGAGAATCTGTCTGAGCAAGCAGACAGCACAGAGCAAAGATATGACAAGAGAGAAAGGGATCTGAAGACATTGTTTCATTTGGATCAAACCATTCTTGAAGGCGGTTCTACTCTGACCTTTCAATTATGGGGTACAATAAATTCCCTTTTTGTTTCACCAGTTTGAGTTGGGTTTTCTGTTACTTTCAACCAAAATAGCCCCAGCTGATGCACTCAGTGGTCACAGGCCAAGTCAGTGATTCCTGGAACTGCAGCTCAGAGACCTTGTATGCATGGGACCAAAGTGGAGAAGACTCACCCACCTCAGTGCTCCTGAGCCAGAGCAGACCATTGGGTTCCACAGAGGTGTGGATGAATTAGGAGAATGAAAACGGCGTAAGAAACTGGAGCTGAAGTCCAGCTCCAATCCTGATAATCTCTAATACCCTTTGCTTCTCCCTCACTCCTCTGAACACCGTTTTCTTGTTTACATGCCTTCACTGTCCCTTGTACCAGGTGTTGGTGCGGAGCTCCCTAACATGGACCCAATTCAGTGATCCTTGTGCCTGGAGACCTCCGTTTTCACATAGAACTAAGCAAAATGTGAGGAAATAAAGTTTCCTGACTTTATTATAATAAAAGGTGCAATTTGCTTTGGTATTTTATTCCATAGTTTATTCTTTTTTCAAAAAAGAAAATAAAAGAATGATCATCACCACCTGCTAACATTGATTCATTGAAGTTTTTAAAATAGACTTTTTAAAAACATTTGCCCAAATTGCCCTCTGCAAGGCATGCTTGGATATGTGCTGGCATGCAGGTGGGTCACTGGGTGAAGTGTTCAAGAGATGCTTTTCAGAAGCACAGTCCTGCCACAGAGATGGCTTTGAGACGATCCATGGTTTAGCACCCGGCTAAACCAGCTGTCGGTGCACTAGCTGACACCCACCCTCATTCACTCCCCAGGCACCTGCACGGAGCCTGCTTTGTGCTGAGCTGAGCCCTGGGACTCAGAGTGGGTTTCTCAGAGCTCACGGTCAAGGAGGCAGGTGTGTGTTTATAACACCTGTACAAGGGTCATGACAAATCCCAGCCCCTAGTATCTGGACTAAGGGGCACCTAGCCCAGTCTATCGGACCTGGGTGGAGCTGTGGTCACCCTGGAGACCTGGGCCACATGTCTGCAGTGGCAAGGTGCAGCTTATTCCAAAGCCCCAGCTCTTAGACTGGTTATTTTTTTTTCAGATTGGTTCTTGATGCTCACGAACTATCCATTCAGCAATAGAAAGGGCCAGGATAGAGCAAATCTTAATGAGACTTACTGTGCCTGGCCCTCTTCACTTCTTACAACACAGGGGAGACAGTCCTACTGTACAGAGAGGAAGTCCTGACTCTTAGAGGCCAGGTGACTTGCCCAAGGCCACGCTGCTGGGGAGTGTCTCAGTTGGGATCTGAACCCAGATTTTTCTACCACTGATTAAAAACTTGCAGATGCCAGGGCCCTACCCCTAAGGAATTCTGGCTTAATTTTGGGAAGGTGAGGTCTTGTCTTTGGAACTATTCTGAAAGCTCCCTAGATGGTTGAAATGTGCAGCCAGGATCGAGCAGCCACTGATTTGGACACAGGTTCTTCTGAAGAGAGGCCAGCCCCAACCCGTCCTGTGTGCCATCCATGACTGGGGCAGGGAAGTGTGGGCAGCCACTGCAAGGCCCAGCCATCACTACAGGGTGGGCACAGACCTGTGGGCTTTGTTCTCTAGCACTGGTGGAAGGGGATCAACTAAGGCAAGGTGGTCTGGGAAGGCCTTCCTGATATGGTGGCATCTAGTGTGCTCCCTACCCTCAGGAGCTAAAAGGAGCCAGACAGCGAACAGGAAAGTCCATCCTGGTAGATTTGCTTGGGATTGCACAGTCTGGGCAAAACCTGGACAGGTTGGTCCCCTAGTCTGGAGGTGGGGGTGTGAGGTGAAGCTGGAGGGAGGCAGGAATTTTAGGATTTCATTCTCTGTTTAGTGTTTCTGGGAGAAACATTCCTTGGTCTCCCTGCAGGAAGGCCTAGGAAATGTTGCCAATGGGTTTCAGGGAACAGTTGAGCCTCTGGGTCTGAGAAAAAAGAACCTAGGTGGGAGTGTCTCTCTCATCTGATTTGGGGCCTCGAGACTGAGCTTCCTCAGTTCTTGGGGCCAATTAGCCCTCTGTCTTCATTATTTAAGGCCATGACTTACCTGTTACTCCACAAAGTCAGAATGGGGCTGCCACCATAAACGCCCCTGGAATGGGGCCCGGGTGGCTGGCAGAGCCTCCTCCGAGAAACATCAGCCTCGGTGAGCGGACGGTAACTATCATTTACATTAATTAGGCAGCCGGATAATAGGATGTTCAATAGTTATTACAGCCTGTAAATTCTGCAGCAAACGCCGCCAGGAGCCAGGAGCTGGCAGGGGCTCCTACTTTGCAAAAATCAGTCCTGTTCTTACCCTGGCAAGCAACACCAGGGCTTTAAATTCAGGGGGAAAGGGAGTCTTTATCAAATTCCAGAAGAATAGCTGATGTCAGGAGAGAGGCCTACCCATGTGATCCAGCCAGTACTGTGCGATCCTGGGTGGATTAATCTCAAGTGTCCTTGGCCAGCAAACAGATGACCAGTGCCAAGGCTCCACCAAGAGTGTTGGCCCGGGGTGGGGGGGCAGCTTGGACAAGTGACAGCTCCTGTGTGTTTGAAAGAAGAGACCACATATTGTGGGAACTCTCCACATTTGGGGGTGATATGCACAGTAAGTGGAGTAGGAAATGGCAACCCACTTCAGTATCCTAGCCTGGAAAATGCCATGGACAGAGGAGTCTGTCGGGCTACAGTCCACGGGGTCGCAAATTTAGTCGGACACAACTAAGCGACTCAGCATACTGAGCACACACACACACACACACATAAATCTTTCCTAAATTATTTATTTGACTGTGTTGGGTCTTCGCTGCGGCACATGGTCTCTTTGATGCAAAGCATGGGCTTCTCTCCAGTTGTGGCGTGGAGGCCTAATTTCCCTGCGGCACGTGCAGCTTAGTTCTCCAACCAGAGGTCAAAGCCACATCCCCTGCATTGGAAGGCAGATTCTCAACCACTGGACCTCCAAGGAAGTCCCACAGAGTAAATCTTACTCACTGTGCCTTATTTGTGATGCTTATTTTACAGATGGGGACAAAGGCACTGCAAAGGTGGTGGCTTGCCTAAGCGACAGAGCCAAAGCAGGGAAGGACATCTCAGAAGAGTGCCCACACCACTCCCTGTTCTTGGTCCAGCTTTCCCATCTTCCTCTTCATTTCCTGCTGCCCAGGGGTTCCTGCTTCATTCCCCACCTGCCCACTGGCCCTTTCTTGCCCGAGACAGCTCACCTGCGGCCTCCTCCCACCTCCTTGGCCCTGCTGGCCGTGCTCCAGCCCCTCCACTTACAGCCTGGCTGGCTGAGGCCACCCTCTGCTTATTGACCTGTAAGGTGGAGCCTTACAGGTCACGAGGCTGTGAATGGAGACTCAGGTGGCGGCTCGTGTGTGGGATGCTTGTGAACACAAGGCCTTGTCTGTGGGGAGTTGTGTGCACCCTTCAAACCTGCTTTTGTGTATCCCTGAGGCTGGCACTCTGGTCCCTCACAGGCACAGCCTCCTTGCTGGTCTTCCAGGCCTGGCCCCGGCCAGCTCCAGCTCACCCCTGTCTCCTTTCCTCCCCCGACCCTGGCTTCCCGCTGCCCTGCCCAGTGTCCAAAGCCTCCGGCTGCGGTCAGTACTCTTCCCCTGCCCACGTCCCTCTGCCTGCCCCCAGTTCCTCTGTAGGAGGTTCCTCTGCCTTCCTGGCTCCAGCTCAGCCCTCTGGCCTCATCATAAGGTCAGGTCCCCAGGGAAGCCTGCTCCACCTCCAGACCTACCAGCTTCCCCTGGTAGGTCCTGTTTCCCACCCCTGCCACCCCACTCTGCAGCCCCCATGATAACCGTTCCCACCACTCGCTGTCTGTCACACCCGCTAGAGCTTCTCATGGGTGGGGATGAGGACATCTGTGGTGATCACACCCTAGTAACAGCACTGCTGACTTCTTGGTCATGGAAGTCCAGGGCAGAGAGACAGCACATATTTTGAGAGGGAGGTGTTAAAACTGTAAAGTTGGTGACACACCCCATTTCTCAGGACTTTGAGTTTCTTCGCTTTCAATCCATGATCCTTGAGCAAGAGCTGTTAGGGCAACCCAGCTACCATCAAGAAAACAGGACTTCCAGAGAGATGCTTAACTTGCAGAAACATATGTAGCACCCACATGATAGACTCACACACAGAAAGGACACAGATCCAAAATCCACAGCCCTGCGAGTTATCAGACAGCAAATGCAAATGTTTCCAGTCCCCAGGCCACGGTGTCCCATCTTCTGTGGGCTAGGTGTCAAACACCACCTCAGGCTCAAATCATGTTGTCACATCTCCTGCAGGGGCCCTGCAGGGACAGGCCCTCCTCCCTCAGAAGGTCCTGCTCACAGGGCTGGAACTTATCACGGCTTCTCCTGCACGCAGAGGAGCTGACTGGTGTTTCGGGTGGCAAGCTGGAAAATGAACAAGCCCTGATTGGTAGTGTGGTCTAAATATTCCCACCACGGCTGGTCTCGAGTTGCCGACGTGAATGGTATAGTGAAGCTGGAAAGAGAGGCACATGTCAACTCTCCCAGGCTCGGGACCCCTCCAGCACACCTCAGGCCTAGGGTCTGTGCTGTTGTGAGCAGCATCACAGTCACACACTTTCTGGGGAGACAGAGGGCAACTGAGGATGCTTTCCATCTCACACCACTGCAGGGCAAGCTTCCACTGAACGGGAGGGCAGGGCCATAGGCAGCTCCATCTGCAACATCATTTCTCTCCTTCCCTTTCTTCTGGCAGAGGATGCACGTTAATTTGTGTAGATTAAATAAAGCCACCTTGAACACACTGTTTTTTTCACGTCCTTTGTGGCTGAACTTGCAAGTCAAGAGTAAGCTGGACCTTGAGTTTGAGTTTCCTGATTGATTACTGAGCTTCTTGAGCTCAGCACCCTCTCAGGCCGGGTCACCTGCACCAGCCGCACCTGCTCCCACTCACACCCTGGGCTCCAGCGTGTGACGCTGGAAAGGGCAGAGGCACGCTGGCCACACACCCTGCACATCACAGCTGCTCCTGAAGTGTAAGTGCATCTGGCTGAGTAGATGGAAGGGCAGGCCCGATGACGCAGGGCATCACTGCTGCCTGGGATGCCTGCCAGCGTGGAAGGTGTGGAGCCTGCGGGTCCCAGGACACAGTTCTGCTCTACCGTGGACAAGCTGTGGCAGTGGTTGGTGGGGTATTGTCTGAGCTGGAGGGGGACATGGCCAGGGTCACAGCTGCTGTGTGCCGACCCTTATCCATCATCAGGCCACACTCTTGGCTGCTTGCCTTTTTTTCTTTTTTTTTTTGGTCAGACAGCAACTACTTAACTCAACACTTATGTGCAACTTAAGTGTTCTAGATTGCACTGAGGAAACAATGGTGATGATGGCAAACGAGACAGGCAAAGTCCCGGTGTTCATGGGGCTCACATTCTAGTAGAAGGAGATGACAGTAAATAACAGGCAAGATTGTTAGATACTAAGAAATGCTACAGAAAATGTAAGATGGACTCATACGAGAGGGGGGCTGGTGTGGAGCTGCTCAGAGGAGGCCGCTCTGAGGGAGGCCACCTGTAGGGAGCTGGATACATAGGAGGGGCTGCCTTGTGGTTGCAAGTCCAAGGGAAAAGCGTCCCAGGCTGCATGACAGGTGCCCACCCTGAGTAGGGCAGAGCTCTGTAGAGAAGGCGTGGGCTGGGACACTGGGGAGGTGGGCTAGGCCAGGGCTGGAGGGGGCCCCGATGACCCTGGTCGGAAGCTGGCTTTAATTCAAAGAGCACTGGGAAGTTTCCCTGTGGGTGTTGAGCAGAAGGGCGGTGAGATCTGAGTCATGCTTCACAAAGGTCAGGTGGCTGTGGTGGGGCCCCACGTGGAGGCGGGGGCAGGGGGCGGGGGGTAGGGAGGGGCTGTGGCTGTTGGTTGAGATGAGAGCAGGTGGGAGCAAGGAGAAGGCAAGGAGGCTGGAAGGAGGGCCACCAAGCACTTTATGGGAGATTGGTTGGGGGGCATGAATGCAAGAGAGGATGATGCCTGGGTTTCTGGCTTAAGTCATGGGAGAGCCAGGAGGCCATTCGCTGAGGTGGGAGCAGAGGGAAGTCAGTAGTTCTGTGTCCTGTCATATCAGGCTGGGGTGGGGGGCATTGGAGCTTTCTTGTGTTCATTCCCTCATGGAACACCTGTTAGGGTTCACTGTTTCTACATCACTGGGGAGACAGCAGAGATCAGTACAAAGATGTCCTTCAGAAGTTCACACTGGAACGGGATGGGGAGGCAGACAATACAGTTACAGATTTGGGTCTGGGGTTAGGAGGAAGCTAGGCTGCCAATATGATTTTGAGAGTCAAGTGTATTTGAAGTTGTGGATGAGACCAGCTACAGAGCAAATGCAGAAGAGTCCAAAGCTGGAGTTCAGGGCTTAACCAACATTTGGAAGTTTGGAACAGGATGAGAATCCATGAAAGAACACTTGAGAAGGTGTGGCCAGGGAGGCAGGAGGAAAGTCAGGGAGTGTGGGGCTACAGAAGTGTTTCAAGAGGCAGGGAATGGTTAGTCATGACAAAAGCTGGTGAGAGATGAAGTAAGAGAGAACTGACTACTGATTTTGGGAAGCTATAGCTCATTTAAGTGAGAGCTGTTCAGTGGCGCGGAGGGGCCAGAAGTAATAGAATGTTTTCCTCTCATCCCATTTCGTCCTATTGCGCCCACCCATTCCTGTCAATCCTGCCCTGTGCTAGAGGGTGCCACCTCTCCCGATCCACACAGCGATGGTATCTGGTGAGAATCGTGAGTCCCTCCTTCCTCCATTTCCTTCCCACATCCAGGAGCTGTCTGAAGGACCCGGTCAGCAAATGTTTTCTGTGAAAGGTATATGAAGCGGGCAGAGCAGGCCTGTGCTCCTGAGAACTGCCTCCGATGGCTTCCCTCTTTGGGCAGAGCTGACCAGGACACAGAATGGTTGAGCTGTGCCTGGGGCCTTGTCCATTGTGGACCCTGCTGGGGACGCCAGCGCCAACACTCCATCTCTGTGTCTGTCTACTTAGCAATGCTTGTCCTTCACAGCTCAGGAAAAATTACCAAGAATGTTATTGACTCTAATTTTAATTTGTCTAGCACTCTTGTTAATGATGTCTATTTAAGACATCCATTAAAGGCCCATGAGGTTAATTAAATGGACAATTCCAATACAGTTCTATTAGAACCCCCTCTATTAAATTAATATTATAGACATTTAACAGATGTCTTAATTAGACATTATAGTTAAGAAATGCAAACTAAATTAGAACTAAAGCCATTGTCCAGAAAGAAAGCTTTTTACCGTAATTTATGGCTTTTGGGGGGAATGCTCATGTTTACTCTTCAGAACCTGAGAGATCAGTCATTTGACAACCTTTTCCAGCACTCAGAAAGCGCCATCCCGAGAGGCCCAAATCTTAAATCACAGTCCAGATGTCAGAGCTGGGAAAGCCTTCAGATACCATCTGGAGTCCAGCATCCTCAAACATCAATGATTGGAGGAACCAGCTGGGGTCTTAGAGAAACAGAAAGCTGTCTGGGCTCCACCCGTGAAGTCTGATCGCAGCCCAGGATCTGGCTGCTTTTGACACATATCCTGCAGATTCTCGCACAGGTAGTGCCAGAATAGCACCTCAGGAAGCCCTGATCTAGTCTCAAGGCCACACTGGACAGATGGTGACACTGAGGCCTTGGAAGACTTTGGAACTGGGTGACTGGATCAGCACAATTCCACAGCCTGCCCGGATGCAGTAGAACTTTTCTAGCAGCTCTCACCATCTTTCCCCTCCTGCTGCCCTCTGGGCAGGTGATTTCCTGGGTCCTTCATGTTGGCCCTGCAGGCCCCACTGAGCCTGTGTGACCACGCTCTTAACATCCCACAAATGCCTGGATCCAGAGCCACCTCCAGGGTGCCTCCCTTGCCCACCCCGCCCACCTGTGTGTTCATTTCCTTTCCCAACCAGACTCTGCCTGGCCCCAAGAGGGCTTGGGAAGAGGAGCTGTTTGCAGAAATGTAAGAGAAGCTGGAACCCTCTGAGCTCCTGGTATTGGAGGGAGCAGCTGAACTGAAGTTCCATGAGCAAATCCTGGAATCCTGTGGTGACGGGAGCTCAGGGTCCAGCAGCTGGGTTGGATGAACTGGCTAATTCTCCACCCCATGGAGTGGTGTGGGAAGGCCAGGCCAGGCCAGTGTGAGGATGTGGGTCAGGATACAGGATACAACTAGTCTGTCCCAGCCGGGACACCTCCATGGCTGTTATGGACTGAATCATGTTCTCTCCAGATTCCTCTGTTGAAGCTCTGAGCCTTTAAGGAGGTAATTAAAGTTAAACAAGCTTAGGAAGGTGGGGCTTTAATTCCCTAAGACTGGTGTCTTTATAGAGGAAGAGATACCAGCGATCTCCCCTCACCTCTCCCTGAGTGCACACAGGTCATCTGAGGACACAGTGATGTTGCCAAGGAGAAAGCTCTTACCAGACAGCAACCCCGACAGCACCTTAACCTTGGACGTCCAGCCTCCAGAACAAGGAGAAAAGAAACGTCTGTTGATTAAGCTGCCTCCCTGCAGCACTGTTATGGCAGGCTGAGCTAACAAGGCATGGCCCACACTGCCCCTTACCATCCAGGTGCTGCACCCTTTTCCTGCCCTAGAGGCACTGGCCTGTCCTCTGCAGGCCCCGCACTGTGGCTGCGTCCTGCTCAGAACTGGCCTAGGGGATGTAAAGGGCCTGGGGCCCACTCGCTCTTAGGGGGACAATGGGTCACTGTACCCACGTCTCCTGTCTCATCCCGTGGTGTTAACTGTTCTGTTGCTTCACAGGCCTCTTGGGGCACAGGGTTCTCCCCTGCATGAAGGCTTATACACAAGGCAGATTTCGCTGTGTACCACAGGTAGCCTACCTGTCCAAGGCCCCAGCTCTGCTGGAGCTCTGCTCCCTGGGCAGTGGAGATGGGAGACACTGGACTGCAAAGTACTATACCGCCCTCCAAGACAAGCCCTGTGCTGCAGCCATGGGGATGGCAGGCCCCGCGCCCCTGCCTGTGGCAGCGTTTAGTACGGGTTCATCGGGATCGCTCACTCACAGTCAGCGCCTAGCCCGGCCTGGGCCCCCCTCACCCCGTCCCTGGCCTTTGAGGATGGCATGGTCCATGGGGCACAGGGCCTAATGGCCCCTAGGGACAGAAGGGTCTCCCAGAAACAGGCAGCACAGCAGCAGCAGCTTCGTGGCAGGTGAGCGTTCTCACCAAGTCTCCTTGGGGAGGGGGAGAGGTCTACAAACAAAACAGCCACTCACATGGAAACTTGAGTCTGCGCCAAGTGAAAAACAGATTTCACATGGCAATTGGTTCCAACAACTTTTCTGGAAAGCAACTGTATATTTACACAACATTGGCTGCCTTTTACACTGCAGAGGGGTGTGTAAGAGCAGTGGGCTTTAGGAAGTGATAGCACCTACGCTGTTACCAGTGTGGCACTTTCAGACAGCCGAAAGAACAGAAGCCGTACTATGGGAAAGACAAGAGATTCCCTCAGGAAGCGGGAACCCAAGTAATAAAGGATGCACTCTCGAAGTATCTTCCCATTCTAAAGAACGTGGCTCTGGAGCTAAACTATAGGGTTCAAATCCCAGCTCGAGCTCTCTCAGGTGGCGAGAACCCAAGCAAGCCAGTGCTCTGACTCTGAGTGTCCCTGTGGCCACACCCAACGGCTGCCACTGGGTCAGGATGCCCTGTCTGAGGTGGTGCTGGGACTTGGGCTCCAAACCACAGGCAATGGCGGCTGGGCTGCGGAGAACACCCCAGGGGACTCAGACCCTCCTGCTAAGTGGGGGACACCACACACAGATGGAAGCGGGGTCGAGCTGCCAGGCATGTATGTCCGTGGGAGACTCTCGGCGGGCTCAGCTTTCAGGAGGCACAGCTAGGCCTTCTCGTTGTTCTCCAGTTGATGTGAAATCAGTGTTTACACTCCCCTTATCGTGCTTCTTGTCCCGCGTGGAGTCTGAGTGGGAAATGCTAAGAAAGCAAAGCTCTGGCATTGCTGCTTCTCTTGGTGTGGAAGAAAAAAGCATGTGAATTTGCCACCAGCTTGTCATCAGGAATGCTTCTGCCTTCACCTTGTTGACTGGCAAACACCTGCTTCTCAAAGGAAAGGGGTGATAGGGTCTCCTAAGCCACATGGCTTTTTCAATAGCACACCTGGAAGGCTGGTCTCCACCCTGTTCTCATTCGGCTGGTTTGTACTCAGGCCTGCGTAGAAGGGCCCCACCTACTGGCCCATGGGCACACTGCCCACAGGGCCAGGGTCAGACTGGAGAGCCATGCTTTTTGGCAGCAAAAATGGAACTAAGAGTCAACTAAGGTGGCACTGTTGGGGACTCAGGCTTTCCTAGCAGGTCAGACCTTGGGAAAGGCTGTAGTCTTGTTTTCCCTTCAGTCCACCTTCCTCTGGAGCCTGACAGACTCAGGAACTGAGAACACTCCATAGGCTTAAGCTCCCTGTACTGGAACTTTCTTCTGCTTTCTAGAAACAGCAAAGTGAACCTTGGTTAGGTCAAAGAGCTTGACAGAAGGCCTGATTTAAAGTGACCCATCAAAGATGCAGGTCACCACTAGCTAGTGAGACTCAGCGCCTCACGGCACCGAGCGCAGAAGTAAAGGCAGGAGCCAGGGACGGCCTCAGGCCTCTCTCCCTCGTCCTGGCTGCACTGCAGGAATCGCTCCTGTGGCCTGTTCACGCCCACACGCATGCTTTATTACACAGACTACTGACTCATCAAACAACATTCTGAAAACAGAAAAGTATGAAAAAGAAAAACCAAACAAACTATTTGGGTCAACCTGTGTCACTCCTGGTGCTTTCTGCCAATCTTTTCTCTCCATGGGAGTAACAGAAAAACGAGAGCATCTGTAAAGACACACCCCTCTGGTCCCTGAATTCTGTGCTCAGTACAGTGTGCTTCTCCCCAGATGACTAAGTGTCCTTAACGCTGATTTAAACTGGCTGGAAATGGTCTATAACCAGAACTGGCCTGACCATCTCTTCCCTGAAAGGTGGATGTTTCCAGGCTTTGGCTGGCATAAATAATCCCCTTAGGCAGTAACAGCTCACAGGTCAATTGTTCCCTTGGCTTTGAACTTTTTTGCAGACCGCTCACTTGACCGCAGCTGGAATTTGCTACCATAAATGTAGGAAATAAAGCCATCGATCTCCACGGTGAACACACAGTTTTGCTTGGGGATAACTGAAAAAAAGTAAGAGAAAAAGGATAAGGAAAAAAATTCTAGCAGTAAGTTCACTTTTACAGAAACTATTATTCCCAAGATGTTTGTATTAGAAAATAAACAAAGCTATTAGGAAAGACATTAGGAAATGGAGGAACCCACAAAGGTAACAATACCAGGATGAAGGTGATGATTCTACCAGAAGGTCAATTCACTCACATTTTAAATATAACTCAACACCTAGTTTTCAGGGTGAAAGGCCATGAACCAAACTCCCGGAATCAGAAACTCCCAGAAAAAGTGCCAGAAACAGGTCTTGCCACATAACTTGCAGACGGACTCATGGTTTTATGCTTCCTGGGGAAACTTGTACACCACTTTCTTAGGTTTAAAATGAGAGCAGAAGAATATATAGGGAAATAGAAGCAAGCAGCAAGAAATCCAAGGGTCAAAAATAAAAGGAACAACCCCCACTGTGGTTTTGAAATCTCTGGATTCGTGGGCAAAGTGGGGGTGTGGGAATCCTGACAGACCAGGTGCTCCTCTGCCAGAGCGGTGAGCACAACGGGCAGATGAGTGGGGACTCGCTTCCCTGCATCCCAGGGCGCGGGCTCTGGGAACTCCAGGGGCAGGCGCTGCCTTGGCTTCCTCCCTGCTACCTCTCTGGCTACAATCCTCTGGGAGGCAGCAGCCTTTGGGCAGGTGGAGGGTCTCAGTCCTGGAAACAGACCCAGGTGTCTGGAGGCACTGCCAAGCAACCCTTCCTTCCCTTGATTATTATCTGGCCACAGTAGCTGGGCTGACCAGTGTCTCAGAGAAAGCCTTGGGTGCCAGGATGGTCTCTGCAGGCTTGAGATGTAAGGTAGGCAGGGATCTGCTGACTCAAAAGGCCAAACTACCTTTAGAGCCCTGAGGAAAGGGCCGGCGAGTTGGGTGGGGCGGCCACAGCCATGGCCATTCAGTCACGTACCTTTCAGGCGGTCTTCTTTAGTGATAATTTTGAAAATGTGCTTTGTTTCTTGTAGAAGGATCCCTGTAACACCCACATAGGAGGGGCACTTGGATTTTGTAACTGCAAAGGAAAAGGGCAGTTCAGGGCTCAGGCCTCTGTGCTATTAATGGAGCCATAGGCAGCCAGGCCTGTAGGGGATGAGGGCTCTGTTCCCAACCTTGAGCCAGCAGAGGAAGAAAAAGCAGCAGGCGGGGCATGGTGAGGGGCACCACTCCTATCCTAAGTGCTGGCTACTCAGCTGGGCATGGACAAGCCCAGGCTTCCCAGTCCCTTACTGGGGGCGTTAGGGCCTGTGCTGCTCTGATAGGGTGTCCTTCAGAGGGCCTGCTGCCTCAGGGGTCCTAGGCAGGATTCTGAAGCCAAGGGGTCACATGTGTATCTAATACCACCAAGACCCACAGTTGGGTTGCTCTGGCAAGGCCAAGTCTCGCTTATAGGACCTGAATGAACACCTGTTCACCATGGTCCTCCTGTAACCTCCCACGCTCTGGCCAGAACGGGAGGCCACTACACGTCACCCAGCAATGAGCTGCCCCCACGGCAGCAGGCCCTCGCCCCCTCCAGCCCACCCCCATGCGGTGAGCACATGGTCACTGGACACCTGCCGTGTGTCTGGCACTGTCCTAGGTCGGTGCTGGGCACAGTAGTGAGAAGGGCAGTCCCGGTCCTGCTCTCAGGGGGCTGCTGTTCTCACAGGGGAGGGGTAATACACACAGACAACTGTAGTTTCTGTGAGTGCTACGAAAAAAACACAAGGGCGGGGTAATGGGGGAGAGGGGTCACCTTTAGTAATGGTAGACCCCCTGGGAAGCGACTTCTGAGTAGAGACCCAAATAATGAGAAAGAATCAGTCTGTGAGTACAAAGAACTCTCTGGACAGAGGGAAGAAGCAAATGCTAAGACCCTGAGGCAGGGCCAGGCTTGGTGAGAAGCAGAAAGCTGGCCAGTGTGGTTAGACCTGCTGCCCAAGGAGAATGGACAGGCTGTTTGGACCACAGTAAAGAGGCAGAAGGGACACAACTTTTTCAGTTAAAAAAAAATCTTTCATCTGGCTGCCTCGTCAGGGGAGGGCAGTGTGTTGGCAGGAAGAGGGTTAGGCAGCTTTGCAATAATCCAGGGGAGGAGGTAGTGGCTTAGATTTGGATGTTAGGGTGCGCTCATGCCTTGGAGGTGGGGATGAGGAAAGAAGAAATGTGGATACTTCTTAGGTTTTCGGCCTGAACAACCAGCGTGAACAGTGCACTACTATCTATGGCCCTCAGGAGTACTAAGTGGTATCAGTGACAATGATCTCAGTGGCAACTGAGATGACAAAGACCAGGGGAAGGGCTGATCTGAGGAGAGGCCCAGAGTTCTATTTTGGATGTGTAAAGTTTACAATGTCCACTGCACATCTGGGTGGCTATATACAGTAGACAGTTGAATTCAAAGAGTTCAAGGGTGAGGTCTGTGCTGGAGATGACAACTTGGTGACTGTTGGTCCACAGCTGACATTTAAAACCACAGGACTGTTCAAGTGAGCAGGCTGTGTGTGAGCGCCAGCAGCTGCTGTGTCCTTTGGGATACCAGCAGGGGTCTTTGTGTGGAGAAGGTACACAGAGATCATTTAAGAGTATCCAACAAGTGGTCAGAATTGACTAAGACATCTGTGGTCATCTCCTAACCTAAGTACTGGTGATGTGGGGATATCAGCAGTGAAAGGAACTGTCACTGAAGGATGGCTTGGGCATCCAGATGATGTGCTCTTTAAGCAAATTACCTGAAACAATAGCGCCGTGAAGATCTGCCTTTAGAAGCTTGGCCTGAATCATCTGTGGCTGCCTAAGAGGTAAATAGAAGCCTTCAATGTACACCATGATGGTAAATTCTGAAAGAAGTAAACAGGTCTACAGACTTCTGCAGCCAGGCAATGCTGATAGCAGGGTTCCTTGGGTTCTTCCCCAAAGGGCAAGGCTTCAGAATTGCGACTCACGTGTCTGGTTTGAGGCCGTTGCATAGATCCCGGATGTACTGCTTCCAGAGTTCATGTAGAGGGAGAAAAAGACTGTATCTGTGGCAAATTCAGAGAGAGGTAAAAAGTCAGGCAATGTGGCATATACAATATATGACAATGTAACATCCAAAGAGCACAGAGCGTGGCTTGATGCCAAGGGCCATGACCTGGATCACTGGGGCCTGGGTGCAAATCCTCGTTCTACTTCCTATAACCGCACTGAAATCCAGTACTTTCACCTCTCAAATCTTAGTTTCCTCTCCGGTAGAACACTCTCAAAGCTAAGTTTTTGCTAATGAGAAGAGAAAGATATTGCCTTCCTTTGCCCCTTCGTCTTTCTTGCTGGTTAGACGCAGCCGTGACAGCTGGAGCTCAGGCAGACACCTTAGATAAAGACGGTGCAGCAGCAAGGACGCACCCAAGGCTGCACTCCGGGGTGTCTGATGGCTTCACCAGCGCAGGATGGTATTCAACCGGACTTTTCACAGAGAAAAGAAGCCACTGCTACTGGCTTATTGTTTAAGTCACTGCTGTTTTGAGGTTTTCTGTCATAGGAAACTGACCCCAATAAGCCCTCAGTAAACAGGAGTTGCTGGTTGTCATAAGCCCATGTGCAAGGTGACAGGGCCTGTCTGGAGGGTGAGAAGTGGCGGGGTGCAGGGGAGGAAGCAGGTGAGAAGACCCCGAATGGGCCTTCCTGGTGCTTCATGAGGAATCCGCTTAATGAAGCTACTGGTTAGAGAAAATGAGAACCTCAGGCTGAAACCCACAGTGGACTCTATTGGTGGGGACACGGCTGAGGCACACCAGGGGCAGGCAGCAGTCCCTGCCTCCTCCCAAAACCCAGCTGATTTTGTGAGGGGGCCATGAACAAAGTGACAGTCTCTGTCTTGGGGGATGTGGGAGGCTATTTGGCTACAGATCTTGGAGCCAAAGCATATGAACAGTCCTAAGACATGCAAATACAGAACTGTAGCCAAGAAGGGATGGGGTGTCAGCTGGAGGGAGGAACATGTCCTCCCACAGACAGTGATGTCTCTCTCAGAAACTTCTGAAACACAGGGGCAACACATTCTCTGGCAAATAAAACCCCAATGGGTGAGTCTGTCTAGTGCTATTAAAAGCTACAAAGAGATATATGTTAAGAAGTATCAGTTCCTTTTGTTCTAAGAAAACTGTCGCCCTGTTGCCATGGGCGAAAGACTCACTTTTGGCACTGGCCTTATTAGTTAAGGATAGGACAGAAGCCAAAAATCAAAAAGGTCTGAATTGGTAAAGGAAGGCTGCCCCCTTGTGGCAGAAATGGGAGAGGCTCTCTTAGCTTAAGTGGAGCAGGGGCTGCCTCGTTTCCCAAAGTGAAGTTGCTCAGTTGTGCCAGACTCTGCAACCTTACGGACTGTGGCCCACCAGGCTCCTCGGTCCATGGGCTTTTCCAGGCAAGAATACTGGAGTGGGTTGCCATTTCCTTCTCCAGGGGATCTTCCTGACCCAGGGATCCAACCTGGGTCTCCCACGTTGCAGGCAGACTCTTTATGGTCTGAGCCACCAGGGAATCCCCTAGCTTTCCAAATCCATACTCAGTACCAGGTAGATCACGCTGCTGGGACGGAAAGGCAGGAGAAGGTCGCCATACCTCTGCTGCTCTGGCTTAATGTCAAAGAGCCGCAGCTCCCTCCTCTGCTTGGCAGAAAGGCCTTTAGATTTCTTTCTCTTTTCCTTTTGCTTCCGGTGAGTGAAGTACTCCAGGACAACGGCCTTGCGTTGCAGGTGGTCCTCTAGGGCTTGCTGGCTCATGCGGGGCATGCTGCGCCTCAGGAAGGCCTTCACGAAGGCCTCGGCCCGCTGGGCTCCCATGTGCTGCTTGGGGACAAGATGGTGCGATGCTGCTCTGGCTGGGACCACCCAGGCCCCCGGGCACTCCCACACACCACCGCAACAGCAGGGGGGCCACCTTCACTGACCCACCTATCTACCCACCGAGGCCCACACAGCCTCTTGTTGGCCGAGTGTCCGCCAGCCCAGCTGGCCAGAAGTGAAAGCCACATTTAAAGTTCAATTTGTGACTGTCACACAGATCAATCACCTCAGACTCCAACTTCCTACTCTACTTCTTTGTAGTTAAAAATAAAAACAAAAAGCCACAGCAAAAAAACCAAACGGACAAAAACATTGTATTTGGAAGAAAAGACTTCTCTCATCCTTGGAAGGGAGGAAAGCTTGAGAAACAATAAGACAACAGTATTTAATCAATCATGATCAAATGAAGGCAAGCGATGGCCTCGAAGGAAATGATCCTAACACTAGGGAAAAACAGCATAATCAAGAACTCCAGGCTGGGCCCAGCTGCAGCACTTCTGACATTGGCCGTATCATTAATACTCTTTATTGAGTCTTCAGCCTTGCGGACGTGGCATGACTACTCTCCTAACTGGTTCTGGCACTGCATGAAGAAAGACACTGTGAGCATACCTTAGCCCTGCGCAGTCACTCTTTCCCGCACGGAGCAGAGCAGCGTGTGACTGTGACAGCACCTGCGCTTAGAGAGGACTTCTGGGCAAAGTAACTGTCAGGACTGCGTGTAATTCTTGAAAGAACATGCACTGCTGTCCCTCAAGTTGAAGTTCCACCAGTCTCTTCCTCATTCCAATGCATCTGCCCACATGTTCGCCACACCCCTAGGGAGCACTGTATTGAGGTTCTCCCTCTTGGCAGGGCCATTTCCTGGACTTCTGTTGCACTAACTGGGCTGCAAACACCTTGGAGCTTATGTGTCGATAGTAATCAAGCTCTCATTTCATGGAGCAGTCATGGGCTTGGGGATAGGTGGGAGATGGGGATAAATGTGATACACACAATCTTCAAGGCTCCCCATAGTAAGGAGGGCCGTCAGCTTCAGTTCTGTACTTTTAAATGCTAAGTAAAAATTCACTATCATCACTATTATTATTGTAAGAGGACACTTGATTCTTTTTTTGTTTTTGACATTTGATTCTTTAAACACCTAAGTGGCCCACCTTTCATGCAAAAGCCAAATGAAGGCATATCAGTCTTTCAAAATCTTGATTTCCTAAGTAACTCCCTCATTATGAGTCACCAGTGAACCTTCTGCCAAACTATGTTTGGAGCACCCAGATATGATCCATAAATTACACTTATGAAATATGATCTGTCTTCCCTCTTCAGGAGTGAAGGGGGCAGAGTAACAAGGTCAAATGACAGTGCTCACCATGACAGGTTTCAGGAGAGCACAGCCTGGTGTCCCGTACATGGTGAGGGGACACAGATCAAGAAGTCCCAGTTTATCAAACTTGACTCTGGGAAAGGAGGCCAGCAGAACAACAGACCTTGATTAAACCTAATATGTCTGCTGGAAACATGAGAAGTCAACTGTGGGAAAGGACATCTAAAACAGCACTAAAGGTTAAGAAGCCACTGAGCCATCTTGGTCATCACCTCTGGTGCTCCCAGACCCCCTGCCCAAGCACTGTACCTGAACGTCGAACTCTTTTGCCTCCTTCTGAGAAAAGGCATGGTAGACCGCACCTAGGGGATTAAAACCAAAACAAAACACAAACACGGAAAGGTCGATCCTGTTGGCTATGGCTAGAAAACCTAAGACTCTTCTAACTATGAAAAGCACTTTGCTTATTGAGGGACAGAAGATGGGTGGTACAGAGAGCACAGCGCCAAAGCTTTCTCGGATGTCTACGGTCCTACCCTCCGGCCACATCCATCCTAGCAGTCCCAGCGGTGTGCTTTAAAACAGTGCTTCTCAAACATGAATGTGCGTCAGAATCTCTGGAATCTGTTGCTCTAGAACTCTAATAATGTATCTCATTTAAAAGTTATGTGACAGGGTTTTTCAGGATGAGGAGAGTTGAAACTATTACATTTTGTTTACTGTTTGATGTTTAAAAAAAGACTTTTCACATTTTAGTATCAATGAAGCTGAGATGCATCATACAACCGAAGGTGTCCTAAATTGATAAAATACCATAGAGCTTTCTTCAAGCTCAAAATACATACTGCTCAACTGCTCAACAACTGCTTCAAAAATTTTCACACTCTTGTTTCTTAATTTCTTCTGAAGAAAACCACAGCATTGGGGACAGAATATGGGTATGAATAGAATGAGACAAAGGCCTGGTTTAAGGGCCAAAGGACTAGAAAATATGGTTCACACTACACTCTAAATTCCATCCCAGCTCTGTTGTGCTTCCCTGAATACATTTGAACAAACAAACCAAGGTGGTTACAAGCTTCATATACAGAGTATGATTCTCCCTCAACTGGAAGACAGGGATTGAAATCTGTTTGTAGAAAGCAACTTGCAGGGTATGGAACCCCAGGAATGACTGCAACTGAAACAGGTGCCTAGCATTAAACCCAGAAGCCTTTTTTGCCCCCCTCCTATAACAGACATCTAACAGTTATTGAGCCCTCAATACTTACCATGCCCAAAATATGTACACTTTATCTCATATTTTCTGAATGACCATTTTAAAGGCATTATTATTCCTATTATATAGTCCCAGGTGGCGCCAGTGGTAAAGAATTTGCCTGCCAATGCAGGAGACACAAAAGAAATGGGTTCAATCCCTGGGTTGGGAAGATCCCTTGGAGGAGGCAACCCACTCCAGTATTCTTGCTTGGAAAATCCCATGGACAGAGGAACCTGGTGGGCTACAGTCCATGGGGTTGCAAAGAGTCGGACATGACTACCCACGCACACACACATTCCTATTATGCACTGAGAAAATTGGAAGTTCAAATATGCTGAGACACGTAACTTGATTACGCAGATCGAGAGGCAGAAATGGAACTTAAAATCCAGTTTTAACGGTGTCACTCCCCTGCCTATATAAATTGCCTAGGGTACTTGCTCACCTCCTCTCTGCTCAAACTCTCAAAGCCTTGGGTTAGTGGTATTGTTCCCCAGAGCGCTCTCTGCGCTTTACACCAGAAGAGGGTCGTTCACAGAACAGCTGGCTGGGCAGGCACCATTATCAGTACCTTCAGTTCAGTTCAGTCGCTCAGTCCTTCCGACTCTTTGCGACCCCAGGGACTGCAGTAGACCAGGCTTCCCTGTCCATCACCAACTCCCAGAGCTTGCTCAAACTCATGTCCACTGAGTCGGTGATGCCATCCAACCGTTACAAAAGGGGAAAGTGGGTTGAAGAGAGGAAAAGGGCCTTAACCACGCCACCACGGGATATAGCAGCCAAGTCAGACCAAGGCCTTGGGCCCTCCTCTAGCACCA
Organism: Dama dama; assembly: GCF_033118175.1. Taxonomy (NCBI): domain Eukaryota; kingdom Metazoa; phylum Chordata; class Mammalia; order Artiodactyla; family Cervidae; genus Dama; species Dama dama. Next base: position 45,199,636 of record NC_083684.1, on the reverse strand, counting down.
CTCACCAGGGAGCAGGGCAGCCCCCCTCCCCCTCCTCCGGCCCAGAGAACCCGACATCAGTTCCTAGTTCAGAGACTGCGCCAGGCCAATCGGGACTCCTGGCCACAGTTACACTTCTAGAAGTCGGGACAATTCCCACGGCAGTTCCGTTCAGACTCCCCTGCAACCCTGTCACCCACCAATACCTAGACCTAGTCTCCGGCTCTCCAACACCCCACCCCTCTCCAATTTCGTGGCCCTCAACCCGGCTTACTCGTCATTCTCGGACCGCTTCCGGTGCGCTCTACTGACGTCTCCTTCAGGCGTCGCTCACTCTTTATCCGCCTCTACTTTCTTCAGCAGCCCTCAACCATGAGAGCCTCTCTCGTCCAAGTTTGTGGCGCAGACATTCCTTGTGCCCGAAGTCACGCGGTAAGCAGGCTGACAGACCGACGACCTGCTTCTCGGGGCTGGAGTCTCGGGTCCTGGCTCAGGGGGTGGCGCACCCGTGACGTCACCGACGCGCGCCGACTTAGGATGACGCCTGCGCCTTGGGGCTGACCCCGGCGCGCGGAGTTCTGCGGGCTGACCGAGTCCCTGTTTGATGGCGCTCTCTGCGTTTGTGTGTTTTGTAGGCGAGGGACTGCCAGAAGCAGTAGGGTTGGAGTTGGGGAGTGTGGGATGTTTGTGAGGTCCTGGAATAGAGGGAGACAAGTGGACTTGGAGAGAACGGAGGGAGGTTGGGGACGCGAGGAGAGTGGAAATGGGTTTGGGGATGGTGGTGGTGGTGGTGGTGGAGGAGGAAATGAGGTCTGTGCGATCCCTGCTCGCTACAGGGTCAGCGGAGGCACGGAAGTTGGGGCAGGAGGCTCTTGTTTTGTCTCTGCTGCTAGCTAGCTGTGTGATCTCGCTTAAGGCACTTTCCTTCTCGGGGGCTTACTTTTCCCGTTTGCTGTGAGTGGGGTTGGGCTTGATGGTCTCTGGAATATTAGGTTCTGTCAATAAGGTAAAAGGCAAGGAATGGATTCTTATTGCCCTGGGGATGGGTTCAAGAAATGTGGCTGGAAGGCCTGGTGGAGATCTCTTACAAGTGACCCGATGGTGCACAGAATCGTGCAGTCTGAACTTTGACCAGCGCTGAGCCTGGGCTGGGTGGAGCTCAGGAAGAAAAGCAGTATGACTCTTGTCTTCTAAGCAGGTGGTTCTCAACTTTCAGTATGGTATAAACTCCCTTTAAAGGAAAAACTTTTCTCAAGGAACCCGGGGAGTATGTCCACACATCCTAGTTTTAGAAACATTGGCTTAAGTTTCTTTGAGTGGTGACCTTGTATCATTTTGATATTAAATATAAGACTGCAGGCCCTGAAATTGAGTGAATTGTCTAGTATTTACCTTGTATGTATATTACCATCAAAATGGAAACAGCGTTGAATACAAACTGTATTGCGCTTTCAGACCCCTGAAAATACCTAGGAATCTCTGGGACTAAGTTTAAGAAACTGCTCTTTGGGTTAGTTATGTGAACTACCATTCCTTGTTGTTCAGTTGCTAAGTCGTGTCTGATTCTTTGCAACTCATGGACTGCAGCACAGCGGGATCCTCTGTCCTTAACTATCTCTTGGGAGTTTGGTCAACTCAAGTGCGCTGAGTTGGTGATGCTATCTAACCATTTTATCCTCTGCCACCCCCTTATCCTTTTGCCTTCAGTCTTTCCCAGCATCAGGGTCTTTTCCAGTGAGTCGGCTCTTCTCCTCAGGTGGCCAAAGTATTGGAGCTCCAGCTTTAGCATCACTTCTTCCAGTGAATATTCAGGGTTGATTTTCTTTAGATTGACTGGTTTGATCTTCTTGCAGTCCTCGGAACTTTCAAGAGTCTTCTCCAGCACCACAGTTTGAAAGCATTAATTCTTCAGTGCTCAGCCTTCTTTATGATCCAGCTCTCACATCCATACGTGACTACTGGAAAAACCTTAGCTTTGACTATACAGATCTTTGTTGACAAAGTGATGTCTCTGCTTTTGAATACACTGTCTAGGTTTGTCATAACTTCCTTCCAAGGAGCAAGTGTCTTTTAATTTCATAGTTGCAGTCACTGTCTGCAGTGGTTTTGGAGCCCAAGAAAATAAAATCTGTCACTGCTTTCAGTTTTTCCCCATCTATTTGCCATGAAGTGAAAGGACCGAATACCGTGATCTTGGTTTTTTGAATGTGAGTTTTAAGCCAGCTTTTTACTTTCCTCTTTCACCCTCATCAAGAGGCTCTTTAGTTCCTTTTCACTTTCTACCATCATAGTGGTGTTATCTGCATATCTGAGGTTGTTGATACTTCTCTCAGCAACCTTGATTCCAGCTTGTGATTCATCCAGCCCAGCATTTCACATGATATATTCTGCCTGTAAGTTAAATAAGCAGTGTGACGGTATGCAGCCTTTACATACCCCTTTCCCAATTTGGAACCAGGCCATTGTTCCGTGTCCAGTTCTAACTGTTGCTTCTTGATCTGCATACAGGTTTCTCAGGAGACAAATATGGTGGTCTGTTATTCCCATCTCTTTATGAATTTTCTACAGTTTGTTGTGATCCACACAAAGTGAACTAACATATCTGTATTTTAAAATAGCACACAACAACAGAAGACAGCCAATTTCAGTGCTATACTCAAGGGAGGCCCTTTTGAGCAGGGTTGTGATTATGGAGATAAAGGAGAAGGCAGACCTCAGTCTTTTAAGAGATTTTCTAGGGTTGTTAAGAGTCTTAACTCCCAACTGACCCTGGATGAGTCTTCTGTAGAATTCTCTGATTGTGTTGGGGTGAGCACTCCCAGAACTGCAGTTATTCCATAGTTCCTGATTACTAAATTCTTTTTAAAAAGCAAACAAACTACTTAATTGTCCTCAGGAAATAAATGTATATATATGCAGAGAGATGCCTGTCGTTACAGGTATGTTATTGTGATTGTCATTTAGCAGAAATTTGAAAACTATTTGATGTTTGAAAATAAGGGATTAAACAAATGAAGTATGTGATAATTAATTAGGTAGGTTAATTAAATGCATTATAATCACAGGGTAAGCTTCAAAAATTCATATTCCTTGCCATCCTGGAGATTCTTATTTAGTTGGTGGGTCCCAAAGAATTTTCCCAGGCGATTTTGGAAACTATAGGATGGTATGTTTATATAACTTATATAATGGAATACCACGCAGCCATTAATCAAATGACATTCTGTTTTTTTAAAAGTGTGCAAAATATTAATGTGTGTAACCAAATAGTACAAATAGAATATACACAAAAAGGACTGGAAAGAACTATAATAATATACTGAAAGTTTCTGTACCTGTGTAAGTGAACTTATGAGAGATTCTTTTTTTGTCCATTTTCTAAATTTTTTCTCAGTGAAAATAAAATTTCCTTAAGTTTATTTTTTTTTATAGTTGTCAGTGGTAAACTTTCAAACATGGATACACGTTTTCCCACTAGCGACCTTGTGAATGTTCCATGGGAAATCAAGGTTTGTTTGTATCATGCAGATGACTTCCCCCTGCCCCTGACAACTTATTGTAAAGAACTTCAAATATACAGAAAAATGGAAAGAAGTCTGTAGTGAACACCCTTATGCTCTTAGATTATACAATTAACATTTTGCTTTATTTGTACAAGTTTCTTTTGATTGCTGCTTTAAGACATTCAGGCTATTAGATTGAGTACTCAAGGAAAATTCCATACGTAAAGTCAGAAAGATTAAGCTATTAAATAAGTGCATATCTATGAAAATTAGAACCCTCATTATAAATAAACACAACTAAATCCATAGAAATCATTTATCTAGCAGCCTCTGACAATACAGTGGAAAAATATTTTTTCCTGCATTCCTTTTCCTCCACTTTTGAGGAGGACACTTTTAAAGACGCCGTTACTAGTAGATTTTCTGCCATTCCTTTAAATGTATGGAGAGGCAATGATCCTGAAGAAATAGCAGCACACCCGCAGTGAGAGCACGGAAAGCTTTAATTTCAATGAAAGTTGTAATCCTCCAAGTTCAAACAAGTCAGCATGTTATTTTACGTATTGTGCATATTTATATAGGTGTATATACATAGATACACATATGTATATACACATTTATACATATGTTTGTAAATTTTCCTTCTGTTTCCTTTAAATGGTCAAAGAGGGATAAGGCCTGTCCATGCTGCTTTGCTACAACAGGAAGGCCTTGTCTGCAATGGGTTGACAGCAGTACCTGCTTCCTAGGGTTCCTTTGGCCCCCAGTGAGATAGATGATGCCCGTGTTCAAATGGCCTGGCGTAGATAGCACGGTTTGAGAAATGAGAGCTGTCATCATCTTCATCCCTGCAAAGCTGAAACAGTCCCCCCCGGCTCAGCGTTGTGAACTTCCCTGGCCCTGCTTTGCCTTTGGTCTGTAAGCTGGTCCAGATGCGGTATGTGGACAAGAGGAGCTGGGGATGGTGGTGGTGTTGGGGGTGACCTGGACACAGTGGCAGCAGCAGTCATTCTTTAGGCTTACTGGTGCCACTCTGCCCACTCTGACGGAGTGAAGAGACTAGGCAGCAAGGTACCAGCGCTGGCACTGGACGTTTCTTTCAGGCAAACCCTCTCCTGCTGGGTAATTGGGTGTTTTAGCTACAAGAAGCAAAGAACTGATGTGTGAAGGAAGGTGCCATGTCAGTCCCTCTGGTCAAGAGGAAGTACTGTGCTCTAAGTCAATTTCAGATCAACCATTTAGGTTTTTGAATAGCAAGGACTATAACACATGTCGTGTGGTCAAATTGCAGTGTCTGAAAGCCAGGTCACTCAGTCAACATCCAGATGTCACGCTTCAAGGCTACCTACCTTGATCCCACAGGTCTAAAATGCAACTCTAATACATTTGCCCAGTTCCCTGAAGAAATTTCACTCTGCGCTGAACCCACTGGGAAGTGCTTGGTTTTGGTTTTCATGATGCAGTATCTACACGGGATTCCCTGGTGCTCAGTGGTAAAGATTTCCACCGACAATGCTGGAGACCCAGGTTTGGTCTCTGGGACAGGAAGATCCCATGGAGAAGGAAATGGCAACCCACTCCAGTATTCTTGCCTGGGAAACCCCATGGACAGAAGAACCTGGTGGGCTACAGTCCATAGGATCACAAAAGAGACACAATTGAGCAACTAAACAACAACATCTGAACGCACAGGAGGCTCTTTGGGGTCCTAAGAGCTCTCCTTTGGTGGATGTGTGGGGTAATTCTTGAGGCCCTTGAAGGATTTATAGGGAAACCACTGCCGGCTTCATGGGGCATGTGTGCATAAAGCTCCTATTTCTCCTCACCTGTGCTTAACTTTGGGGAAGTTGTTGTTGGCTCCTGGCTGAAGAGCTGTGTGTTTACATATGTGTGTGTCCAGTCTAGTTCAAAATGTGGGGAACTGGGAGGGAGAAGGAGCTGATATAAAATCACCCCAAACGAATTGGGATGGACTAGAAAGTGAAGAGACCTGGTTTTGTATTGAGTCTCAAAGCCCTGTGGGAAGTAGGGGACAAGATGGTCTTCTGTCTTCTCTTCTGTTCTTTAATATACACTATACAGCTTAAGATGTAAAACAACAACAACACAGTATATAGGACATGCAGGAACTCTGACCATAATCAAGAGAAAAGAATGGCCACTACCAGAACCATAGATGGCCCAGATGTTTGAATTGAAAGATGCAGCCTTTAAAATACTATTATAGGACTTGCCTGGTGGGACAGTGGATAAGAATCCACTTGCCAGAGCAGGGGACACAGGTTCTATCCCTGATCTGGGGAAGATTCCACATGCTATGGAGCAACTAAGCCCATGAGCTTCAACTATTGAAGCCTGTGCTCTCTAGGGCCCATGAGCCACGCCTCCCAAGCCCGCGCGCTACAGCTGCTGAAGCCCGTGCGCCTGGAACCGAGCCTGTGCTCAGCAACGAGAGAAGCCACCACAGCAAGAAGCCCATGTGCTGCATGAAGAGTAGCCCCTGTCTCTGAAACTTTGCTTTTGGAGCATCAATGACTGTGAAGGAGGCCTCCACACTTTGCCCATAGAAGCCAGGAGGAGGGCTTCAGTCCATCTGACACTGGGTTGGGCAGTATGACCCGGTGCCAAAGACAGGACATAAATATATATAATATTTGTACATTGAATTTTTAGTCTGTGTTCTATATTTCTTCTGCCCTGTGCTCTTTGACTTAGGTATCAAAGAAACCTATGAAGTCCTCCTCAAGAAAAAAATCCTCCCCCAGTGGGAAAAATGCCTTTTCGAAAAAGTTCACAATAAGTTCTACCAAGAAATGATAGTCAACAGTCTCAGCATACTTAACGCTGTGTATAATCCTAGGAACGATATTAACGTAAAGGACTGGAATGTGTTCCTGGTGGGAGAGAAGGCCGCTGGCAAGATGATGATTGTAAAGTGATGCTGTTACAGTGGACACATGGGGACATCTGGGAAGGCGTCTACCCCACCTCAGATGTTCCCCCGGGAATAATAGTCAGCCCCCTCCATTTCTGGGTTTTCCAGGTGACTCAGAGGTAAGGAATCCTGCCAAGGCAGGAAGATGTGGGTTCCACCTCTGGGTTGGGAAGATCCCCTGGAGAAGGAAATGGCAATCCACTCCAGAATTCTTGCCTGGGAAATCCTATGGACAGAGGAGCCTTGTGGGCTCTCGTCCATGGGTCACAAAGAGTCGGACATGAGTAAGTGACTGAGCACGCACGCATCTATCTGCACCAACTCTTAGTTGTGGCATGCGAGCTCTTACTTATGGCATGTGGTTTCTAGTTCCCTGACTGGGGATTGAACCTGGGCCCTGTGCACTGGGAGTGCAGTGTCTTAGCCACTGGGCCACCAGGGAAGTCCCCATCTCCCCATATTTGAAAGGCTTCCTGCCAGAACCTGGTATAGATCGAATAGAATATTCTTCATACGTAGCTTATGTTACAGATGGTTATCTGAAGTTGAGATGATCAGCAGAGAAGTTCTTTTCCTCTGTGGGTGTTCAGTCACTCAGTCATGTCTGACTCTTTGCAACCCCATGGACTCCAGCACACCAGGCTTTGCTGTCCCTCACCATCTCCCTGAGTTTGCCCAAGTTCATGTCCATTGAATCAGTGATGCTATCCAACCATCTCATCCTCTGTCGTCCCCTTCTCCTCCTGCCCTTAATGTTTCCAAGCATCAGGGTCTTTTCCAATGAGTCAGCTCTTTCCATCAGGTGACCAAAGTATTGCAGCTTCAGGCTTCAGCATCCATCCTTCCAATGAATATTCAGGGTTGATTTCCTTTAGGATTAACTGATTTGATCTCCTTGCTGTCCAAGAGATACGTATCTATTCCTTTTCAAATTCTTTTTCCCAGTTAGGGTGATGCATAATATTGAACAGAGTTCCCTGTGTTCTACCGTAGGTCCTTGGACAACCTGACTTTGAAATTAACAGACATCCCCCGACCTGGCTGGGAGTCTGAGATGGAGAGCAGCATGTGATAAACACTGAGAATCTGTTTTGGCCTGAAGAGGGAAGGCAGGAAGAATGACATGGAGAAGAGGCACATACTCTGTGTGGGACCGAGGCTGTAACCCTCCCGCGGTTTTATCTTTCTGCAGGTTGACCTGTGTCTCGGTGGGTACCTGGTTTGAAGACGTGTTCAAGTCTATTGTTCATAACCAGAATCTGATGTCCCTGAGCCTGGACTGTGTGCCCCATTCCCTAGAGATGATCTCACTTTTGGGTGAGGCCTTGGAGAATCCGGTTTGCAGCATATGCAGCATCTGAGGTGAGTTATTCCCTGTTGGATGCTTACTGTATGCAGGAGGGGGATGACTGGATGTTGGCGGGCACAGATACCCTTTAGATTATTCTTGTTTGTTGTTTAGTCACTCAGTTGTATCCAGCTCTTTGCAACCCCATGGACTGTACCCGCCAGGCTCCTCTGTCCATGGGATTCTGCAGGCAAGAATACTGGAGTGGGTTGCCATTCCCTTCTCCAGGGGATCTTCCCAACCCAGAAATCAAATCCAGGTCTCCTGCATTGGCAGGCGGATTCTTTACCATCTGAGCCACCAGGGAACCCCCGCTTTGGACAATACCACCTGATATTTCTCCTGGATGCCTCTCATCCCTTAAATATTTTAAGTACATGGCTTGTTTCTCTCCCACCAACGTTTATTCCTGTCATTTTGGATGGCTTTGGTGTCTACATGGATGATTTTTCTTTTTTCTTTTTAAATGGAGGATAATTGCTTTACAATGTTGCATTGGTTTCTACCGTAAGGCATCGTGAATCAGCTGTAAGCATGCATGTGTCCCCACCCTCCTGAGCCTCCCTCGCACCCGTCCCTTCTGGGTCATCACAGGGCACCAGGCTGGGCTTCTTCTGTTACACAGCAGCTTCCCACTAGTTGTACACGGATGATCTTTTCTATAACTTGGCTTCTCATTTCTTTGACCTGTATGTCTCTATAATCATCTTGTCCCTCTGCCCATTCTCAGGCATAGAACACCCCGGTCAAACCTGAGAGCCTGGGGCTTCCTCGGAGGTTCAGTGGCTGGGACTCCACACTTCCACTGTAGCAGGCGTGAGTTTGATCCCTGGTTGGGGAACTGAGGTCCTGCTTTTCTATTTTGTGGCCAAAAATAGAAAAATAAGTAAATAAATAATAAAGAAAAAAAAAAAACCCTTACAGCCTGCCTATATATAAAGTAGATAATCAATAAGAACCTACTCTATAGCACAAGGAACTCTACTCAATATTCTGTAATAACCTATATGGGAAAAGAACAGTTATATTTATATGTATAACTGAATCATTTTGCTATATACCTGAAACAGAGCATTATAAATCAACTATACTCCAATATAAAATAAAAATTTAAAAACTTAAAAAACGTCCTTAGAGTCTGCCTGATGGAAATTTTTTTCATATTTATTTATTTATTTATTTAAATTGGAGGCTAATTACTTTACAATATTGTGGTGGTTTTTGCCATACCGTCACATGAATCCGCCACGGGTGTACATGTGTCCCCATCCTGAACCTCCCTCCCCATCCCATCCCTCAGGGTCATCCCAGTGTACCAGCCCTGAGCGCCCTGTCTGATGGAAATATTAAGCAAGCCAGAAAGATAATTTAACATCTTTGAGTAGCCACATTTGGAAAAAAAAAAAAAGGAAACAGGTAAAATTAATTTTAATGTCTTAACATATCAAATTCAGTTCAGTTCAGTCACTCAGTCGTGTCTGACTCTTTGAGACCCCATGAACTCCAGCACACCAGGCTTCCCTGTCCATCACCATCTCCTGGAGCCTGCTCAAACTCATATCCATTTAGTCAGTGATGCCATCCAACCATCTCATCCTCTGTCGTCCCCTTCTCCTCCTGCCTTCAATCTTTCCCAGCATCAGGGTCTTTTCCAGTGAATCAGCTCTTAGCATAGGTGGCCGAAGTATTGGAGCTTCAAAGCCATGGATACCTGGAAAAGAATATATTACTTCTGAGTTTCCCACAGATAGATAGCTTAGTAAGTTAATGTGAATATTTTTCAAGAACGACAGCAGTAGAAAAAAGAATCTTTTCACAACCCCCAGAAGTCCTACCTTGTGCCCTGGGGAAAGATTTCCAAACCATAGATCTGTCTGAGATTAGCCTGCCATCCCTGCCAATGAAAGTCTTTCTAGGGACGTTTATATTGCGTGTGGACTGACTGCAGGTTTGAACTGGGCATCAGGGCCAGTGAAAGTTCCAAGTCTGCATCCAGGGTGAGGGCTGAGGTTCTACCCTGACTCGTGCTGAGAAAGCCAAACCCTGACCCTGTCGTTCAGTTGCTGAGTCATGTCCGAATCTTTGAGATCCTGTGGACTGCAGCATGCCAGGCTTCCCTGACCTTCACTATCTCCCTGAGTTTGCTCAAATTCATGTCCATTGAGTTGGTGATGCCATCCAACCATTTCATCCTCTGTTGTCCGCTTCTCCTGCCGTCATTCTTTCCCAGCATCAGAGTCTTCTTCAGTGAACCAGCTCTTAGCATCAGGTGGCCAAAGTATTGGTGCTTCAGCTTCATCATCAGTCCTTCCAATGAATATTCAGGGCTGATTTCTTTTAGGATTGACTGCTTTAATCTGGCTTCCCTGTTGAGAAATCTCCATCAGGCACTGTTCTTAGGGCTTTAGAGTCCTAGCCAACAGAGGCAGTCTTTCTGCAAAGCCCCTTGCTTAACTTCTAGACATTCTGGTTCATTCAGACCATAGCATTCTCACTGGCAAAAAAAAAAAAAAAACCTTTGGTACTGCGTATTCCTGCTCTGGGAAGAGGATTGGAGGACAGGTTCAGAAACTTGTTATGCACAGGTGATCAGTTGTTAACTGTGGGACCTCAGTCAGTGTTTCTCAGTGTCAGCACTGCTGACATTTGAGACTAGATAGATGTTTGTGGTCAGGTTTGTACTATAAGATGTTGATTATCACTCCTGCCTTCCACCCCCTAAATTACAGTAGCAATGCCCTCTTTGTCTGGTTATTGAATTAATTGTTGTTTTAGTCGCCAAATCGTGTCTGACTCTTTGTGACCCCATGGACTTGTAGCCCGCCAGGCTCTTCTATCTATGGAATTTCCCAGGCAAGAATACTGGAGTGGGTTGCCATACTCTCTTCCAGGGGGTCTTCTTGACCCAGGGATCTAATCCGAGTCTCCTGCGTCAGCAGGCAGATTCTTTACCAGTGGGCCATCAGAGAATCCCAATATTGAATTAATAATCAACTCAGTAAAAGTAGATATGGCACCTATGGAAGGTGTATGGAGAAAGAATGAAATAATTATTTCTCCTGCTATGAAAATCAGACCTTCAAAGACAGGACCTGTACCATATTAATTTTTTTCTAATGTTCAGAATAGAAATGAAGGGATAGATTAAACAGGAAAAGATGATTGATTTGAGACATATATGGGGCTGTAATCTATAAGCCTTGGAAAGTAATTGGTTGTGTTTGGTGGTAGGGGCTAAGGGGAGTTATAGATAATTTCCACATTAACCTGCTAAAAGCAATGTTTACCTATTGAAATGAAGATGACAGAAGAATCAAAGCTGATTTGAGTTTTAGGTGGAGTGAATTAGGCTTGGGGGACTCCTTAAAGAAAAAATTCTGAGAGTCTAAGAAAGTGAAAGTGTTAGTCTGTCAGTCATGTCCGAATATTTGAGACCTCATGGACTGTATGTAGCCTGCCAGGCTCCTCTGTCCATGGAATTCTCCAGGCAAGAATACTGGAGTGGGCTGTCATTTCCTTCTCCAGGGGATCTTCCCAATCAAGGGATCAAACCCAGGTCTCCTGTACTGCAGGCAGATTCTTTACCGTCTGAATCAGCAGGGAGGCCTAAGGAACCAGTTACATTTGAAAAACCAAACCACATGGAGTGCTTGGTCTGGAGATAGAGATTTTTGATTCTTCAACTTTTAGGTGTCATTTTCAGCTAAAATAGGTTGATACTCTGATTGGATGTTTTCAGTAGTGCTGCCCTGAAAATAGGGGTGCAAGTATCATTTTAAATTATGATTTTCTTGGGATCTAAGGCAAGAGTGGGCTGGCTGAATCAGGTGGTAACTCTATATTATAGAGTTTGAGGCAATCTCCGTAGTGTTTCCCTTTGTGGCTGTACCCACCCACTTGCATCCGCACCCACAGTGTAGGAGGGTTCCTTGTTCCCCTTGCCCTGGGCAGCAGTTTAATCTTTGTAGACCTTTGGGAGGATGGTCATTCTGAGTGAGTAAGCTGATGCCCTGTTGCAGTCTCGATCGGTGTTTCTCTAAGAGTGATGCTGAACATCTTCTCATGTGCCTTTTGGCCACGTGGATGCCTTCTTTGAACAAATAATGTCTGTTTAGATCTCTAGCCTGTTTTCTGTTGGGTTGATTGGCTTTTGATATTGAATTGCATGAATTGTTTGCATATTTTGGAGATGGAGTCCTTGTTTTGAAATTCGGTGGCAAGTATTTTTTCTTCGTCATGAGGGTTCTTTTTTTCCTCGGCTGAGTGTTTTCCATGCTGTGCAAAAGCTTTTGAGGTGAACGAGGTCCCTTTTGAGTTTTCTTTTATTTTTCCTTATTGTAACAGTTGATCCAAAAAGAATTTCCTGCGACTTATGTCATCGCTTTGATTAAGATGGACCTTTGCTGGCCAAGTAATGTCTCTGCTTTTTAATACACTGTCTAGGTTGGTCATAGCTTTTCTTCCAAGGAGCAAGTGTCTTTTAATTTCATGGCTGCAGTCACCATCTGCAGTGATTTTGGAGCCCAAGAAAGTAAAGTCTGTCACTGTTTCCATTGTTTCCCCGTCTATTTGCTATGAAGTGATGGGACTGGATGCCATGATCTTAGTTTTTTGTATGTTGAGTTTTAAGCCAGGTTTTTCACTCTCCTCTTGCACTTTCATCAAGAGGATCTTCAATTCCTCTTTGCTTTCTGCCATAAGGGCGGTGGCATCTGCATATCTGAGGTTATTGATATTTCTTCCAGCAATCTTGATTACTGCCTGTGCTTCATCCAGCCTGGCATTTCGCATAGGTACTCTGCATATAAGTTAAATAAGCAGAGTGACAATATACAGCCTTGATGTACTCCTTTCCCAGTTTATAACCAGTCCATTGTTCCATGTCCAGTTCTAACTATTGCTTCTTGACCTGCATACAGGTTTCTCAGGTGGCAGGTAAGGTGGTCTGGTAGTCCCATCTCTCGAAGAATTTCCCACAGTTTGTTTTGATCCACACAGTCAAAGGCTTTGGTGTAGTCAGTGAATAAGAAGTAGATGTTTTTGGAATTCTCTTGCTTTTTCTATGATCCAACGGATGTTGGCAATTTGATCTCTGGTTCCTCTGTCTGTTCTAAATGCAGCTTGAACATCTGGAAGTTCTCAGTTCATGTACTGTTGAAGTCTAGCTTGGAGGATTTTGAGCATTACTTTGCTAGCGTGTGAGATGAGTGCAATTGTGTGGTAATTTGAACATTCTTTGGCATTGCCTTTCTTTTCCCCTTACCTGGGGAATATTATTAATAAATGCCCACCAGCACAGGTTTTTCCGTTGTAATTAGCAAAAGCGGCCACAAGGTGGCAGCATTTTCTTCATGCGCCATTGTTTTTTTTTTTTTTTTTTGGACAAATTTAATGTTTGTATTCTGTTGGCATACAGTTGATTTCCGTTCTTGTGTTTGTTTTAGGTCTACTTTAGCAACTTGATTCAGTTATACATAGATGTGTGTCTATTCTATAGAAATAACTGTAGATGTATTTCTGGGTCTTTTCCCATATAGCTTATTTCAGGATGTTTAGTAGACTTCCCCGTGGTATCCTGTAGGTTCTTTGGGACTTCTTGTGTGCATATGTTAATCCCAAACTCTTAATGTCTCCCTTCCCCTGCTTTTTTAAAAATAATCATAAGTTGGTTTTCTTCATGAGTCTGTTTCTGTTTATAAATTCATTCATTCACATGAACTTATAGATTCCACCTGTAAGTGATATGATATTTTTCTTTCCCTCTCTGACTGACTTCACTGTGTATGATGAATCTCTTGATCCATTGATGCTGCTGACAATGGCAGTTTTCCTTCTTTTTGATGCCTGAGTATATTCCAGTCTAGATGGATCAGTGACTTCATTTCTCTATTGATGAACATTTTGGTTGACATTCTGTCTTGGCTATTGTCAATAGTGCTGCCCAGAAAAAAAGAGGTGCATGTATCATTTAAAATAATGATTTTCTCCAGGTTAAGACAAGGAGTGGGCTTGCCGGATCATGTGGCTAATCTGTATTTAATGTTTTAAGAAACTTACATATCACGTTCCTTTGTGGCTGAACCCATCCATTTACATCCCCATCCACAGTGCAGGAGGATTCCCCGTTCTCCTCGCCCACGGCAGAGTTTAATCTTTGTAGATCTTTTGGAAGATGGACATTCTGAGGGGTGGGAGCTGATACCTTGTTGTCGTGTTGATTTGCATTTCTTTAATAATTAGTGATGCTGAGCATCTTTTACTGTTCTTAACGGCCTTTTTCATGCCTTCTTTGGAGCAGTGTATGTTTAGATATTTGGCCCATTTTTCTGTAGGGCTGTTTGGTGTTTTGATATTGAACTGCCTGAGCAGTTTGCATGTTTTGGAGATGAAGTCCCTGTGGGTCTTAGCTTGCTAACATTTTTTTTTCCCATTCTGAGGGTTGACTTTTCTTTTCCTTTAGGGTTTCCCCTGCTGTGCAGATGCTTTTACAGTCCATGAGGTGCCTGTTGTTGACTTTTGCTTTATTTTTCATTAAGTGGTGGATCCAAAAAGAACTTGTTGTGATTTGTATCAAAGCGTATTCTATGTATATTTTCCCTCAAGAGGTTTACAGTAATCATCTCACCATTTAGATTTTTAATTGATTTCGAGTTCATTTTTCTGTACGGGGTTAGGGAGTTGTCATGATTTCATTCCTTTTTCCCTGGTTTGAGGAGCTTCCGCCTCGTACTCCACGGTGGCTGTCCACATTTTATGTTGCTAGCATCAGTGTATGAGGGTTCCCTTTTCTCCACAGCCTCTCCAGGATTTACTGTTGGTAGACTTTTAAAGAAAGGCCAATCCGGTCGGTGAGAGGTGATACCTCATTATAATTTTGATCTGCATTTCTCTAAAATGTCAGGAGGTGAAGCTTTTCCATTAATTTTTTTAGTGGAAAAAAAAATTTTTTTGACCCCTCCAGAGTGGCCTCTTGACCATCTGCCCTGCTTTGAATCTTCTCCCAGGACCTACCCAAGGATGTTTGTTGAGAGCAGTTGTTTTTTCCTTCTGTCCCTCTGCCTGGTGAATATGAGGTGCCCAGGTAAGAGGTGTGTTCAGTTGTAGTTACCAAAAGTGGCCACAAGAAGGCAGCATTTCTTCATGCTTCACGCTTTTTTTTTTTTTTTTTTTTAAATAATTTAGGTGTTGTTTTTTTCCACTTTGAAGTAGAGTTGATTTCTGTTGCTCTGTTTTAGGTTTACAGGAACTTGATTCGGTTATACACAGACCTATATCTGTTCTTTTTCAAGGTCTTTTCCCATAGAGGTCCTCTCAGCGTGCTCAGTAGACTTCCCTGTGCTGTTCAATAGGTCCTTGCAGACTATCTTTGATAATAGTGTGTATCTGTTAATCTCCCAACCTCTTAACGTCTCCATTCCCCTACCTTTTATTTTAATAATCATAAATTGGTTTTATAAGCCTGTGAGTCTGTTTCTGTTTATAAATTGGTTAAATTGTATGAATTTATAGATTCCACCTGTGATTTCGTATTTCTCTTTCTCTCTCTGACTGACTTCACTCAGTATGATAAATCTAGGTCTCTCCATGCTGATGACAATGGCATTTTTTTTTGCTCTTTTTGATGGCCGAGTGTATTCCAATATGTAGATGGACCAGTTATTCTTCATTTTTCTATTGGTGGACATTTTGGTTGATGCTCTCTATTAAATATTGTCAACAGTGCTGCCTTGAAAATAGGGTTGTATCATTTTAAATTATTATTTTATACAGATCTAAGGCAAGGCGTGGGCTTGCTGGATCTTGTGGTGACTCTATATTTAGTATTTTAAGGAATCTCCATACTCTTTTCCTTCCTGGCTGCACACACTCACTTACCTCCCCACCCACAGTGTAGGGGGCTTCCTTGGTGACTCGGCTGGTAAAGAATCCACCTGCAATGCGGGAGACCTGGGTTCGATCCCTGGGTTGGGAAGATCCCCTGGAGAAGGGAATGGATACCTACTCCAGTATTCTGGCCTGGAGAATTCTGTGGACTGTAGAATTCCCTGTTCCCCATGCCCTGGGCAGCATTTAATCTTTGTAGATCTTTTGGAGGATGGCCATTCTGAGGGGTGTGAGTTGATATCTCGTAGTTTTGATTTGTCACATTTCTCTAACAGTGATGCTGAGCATCTTTTCATGAGCTTTATTGCCATCTGGATGCCTTCTTAAGACAAATGTCTATTTAGATCTTTGGCCTGATGCTGCTGCTGCTGCTAAGTCGCTTCAGTCGTGTCTGACTCTGTGCGATCCCATAGACGGCAGCCCACCAGACTCTGCCATCCCTGGGATTCTCCAGGCAAGAACACTGGAGTGGGTTGCCATTTCCTTCTCCAAGATCTTTGGCCTAGAGTTTGCTTTTTGATATTGGGCTGAATGAACTATTTGCGGGTTTGGAGATGAATAAATTGTTTCTAAATTTGATCATAACCATTTCCCCCCATTTGAGGGTTGTCTTTTTCTTTCATTTAGAGTTTCTCTTGCTGTGCAAAAGCTTTTGAGGTTAATGAGGTTACTTTTGTTGAGTTTTGTTTATTTTTCAATTTTCTAAGAGTGAAACCAAGAAGTTTGCTGTGATTTCAAAACCTGTTCTGCCCGTATTTTTCTCAAGAAGTTAGAGTATCCATCCCTCCATTTGGCTCTTTAATATATTTGGAATTTCTTTTCTGTGCGAGGTTAGGTAGGGACATAGTTTTGTTCACTTTTCCCTCATTTAAGGAACTTCTATCCTGTTCTCTGTTCTGGCTGTTAATAATTTACATTGCCAGCATCAGCGTAGGAGAATTTCTTTTTCTCAAAAATCTCTTTACCATTTACTATTTGTAGAATTTTTAACAAAAGCCATTCTGACCAGTGTGAGCTCATACTTAGTTCTAGTTTTGATTCTCATTTCTTTAAAATGACTCCATGTTGAAAGGTTTCCATGTAATTAAAAAAAAAACGTGAGTAAAAACTGACCTCTGGAGATTGGCCTGTCGACTGTCTGCCCTGTTTTGAATTTTTTCCCCCAGACCTACCCGAGGACTTTTGTTGAGGTCAGGTGTTTTTTCCTTACATCCATCCCCTCAGGCCTGGGGAAGAGTAAATACCCATCACCACAGGTTTTTCAGTTGTTGTTACAAAACGGGGCCACAAGGCAGCAGCATTTCCCCGCAGTCCTTTTTTTTTTTTTCTGTTGAAGTACATTTGATTTCTCATGTTGTGTTTGTTTTCAGTGAACAGGAACTTGATTCAGTTATACACAGATTATCTATTCTTCTTCAGGATCTTTTCCCACATAGGTTATTACAGTGTGTTCAGTAGACTTCTCTGTGCTAACAGTAGGTCCTTTTGGATATTCTATCTGATAGTAAGTAGTGTGTATATGTTAATCCCAACCTTTTAGTGTCTTCCTTCTCCTACCTTTTGACTTTAATAATCATAAGTTAGTTTTCTAAGTCTATGAGTCTCTTTCTGTTTACAAATCAGTTTATTTGAATGAACTTATAGATTCCACTTGTAAGTGATATGATATTTCTCTTTCCCTCTCTCGCCGACTTGACTCAGGACCTTAAATCTCTCAGTCCACCCATGCTACCCCACTTTTTCCTTCTTGTTGATGGCTGAATGTATTCCCGTGTCTAGATGGACCGATTACTCTTCATTTCTCTGTTGACGGACGTTTTGGTTTCTGTTCTGTCTTGGATATTGTGAACAGTGCCGCCCTGAAATGAGGCGCATGTTGCAGCCTGGTGGAGCAGAGACCAGAACCTGCCCCACGACGCGAGGGTGCGGCAGACTGTGCCCTCGTGATTGTCCTGGTAAACATGTCAAATGGACATTCTAGGGAGGGACGTGGCCTCTGCTCCTCTTCACTGCCCTCTCCTGCGTCCGTCCCCATGGAAACAAAACAAGATGTCGCTGATCAACAGCAGGGCCTTAACTTTCCTCCCTCTTTATGGTGTGCTGACCAAACTCCCCAGCATAGCTATCCCCTAATGATCTCATGTGACTTCTGCCAATAAGACTGTGGGCTGAAAGGAGCCGTTCTGTCTTCCTGCCATGCAGAGCAGGAGGGCCCCCGACGCCCTGCTGCCAAATTACATGTGTCTGTCTTTTCATGATGCGCTCACCCCCGTTTCAGGCCTTTCTCACCTGCTGTGCTGGACACGGCAGGTGCACTCACATATCATTTAAAATTTCTATTTTCTCTGTGGATCTAAGTGGGCTTGCCAGAGGGGGTGGTAAGTCTATGTTTACTGTTTTAAGGAATCTCCTTACTGTTTTCTTTCTCCACCTACCCATTTACGTCCCTGCCCATGGTGTAGGAGGATTCCCTGTTCCCCACGCTCTGGGCAGAGTATAATCTTTGTAGATCTTTTGGAAGATGGTCATTTTCAACGATGTGAGTGAATACCTCGTTGTTTTGATTTGCATTTCTCCAATCATTAGTGATGCTGAGCATCTTTTCATGTGCTTTAAGGTATCTGAATGCATTCTTTGAAAAAATGTCCATTTAGATCTTTGGCCCATTTTTCTGTTGTATTTTATTTTTTATCGAGTCGCAGGTGCTGTTTGCTTATTTTGCAGATGAATTACTTGTTGATATATTTGCTTGCAAACTTATTTTTTCCATTCTGAGGCTCTGAGGGTTGTCCTTTTGTTTATGCTTTCCCTTGCTGTGCAAGTGCTTTTAAGGTTAATGAGGTCCTTTTATTGAGGTTTTGTTTTGTTTTTCTATTTTTTATTATTCTAAGAGGTGGATCCAAAAAGAACTTGTTGCAATTTATGTCAAGGCTTGTTCTTCCTATGTTTTCCTCTAGAGGTAGGGCATTTCCTACCTCCATTTAGAGGTAGGGCATAATCCTCCCTCCAAAATAATTTGGAATTATTTTTCTTTAAACAGTTATGGAGTGACATAATTTCATTCTCTTTTAAGGAGCCTCCACCCTGTCCTCCATCCTGGCTGTTAACAATTTACCTTGCCAGCATCAGTGTAGGAGGGCTCCCTTTTCTCCACATCCTCTCCAGTATTTATTGCTTGTAGACTTTTTGACAAAGGCCATTCTGACCAGTGTAGGTGATACCTCGCTGTGTTTTAATTTGCATTTCTCTAAGATTTCACGATGTTGAAATCTTTTCATGTGATTGTTTTTTAAAACAGTGAGAGTAAAACTGACCTCTTGATATTGGCCTCCTGACTGCCCGGTTTTGAATCTTCTCCCAGGACCCACCCCAGGACATTTGTTGAGAGCAGGTGTTTTTTCCTTACTTTCCACAGGCCTGGTGAATAAGTGCCTGTCAGCACATTTTTTTAAATTGTTGTTACCAAAAGCAGCCACAAAGCAGCAGCATTTCTTCTTGCTCTACTTTTTTTTTTTTTTTTTTTGTATTTTAATTTTTGTTTTCTAATAGAGTTGATTTCTGAGGTTGTATTTGCTTAGGTTGTATTTGCATTAACTTATGCAAGATAAAGCATAAACAAAAGGACAATCCTCAGAGCCTCAGAATGGAAAAAATAAGTTTGCAAGCAAATATATCAACAAGTAATTCATCTGTAAAACAAGCGAAGAGCACATGCAGCTCAATTAAAAATGAAACACAAGAAAAATAAGCCAAATATCTAAATGGGCATTTTTTACAAGCAGATATAGACGTATAATGACATTTTTTCAAGCAGATATAGACATATTTCTGTTCTTTTCTGGGGTCTTTTCTCATGAAGGTTATCTCAGTTTGTTCCATCGACTTCCTGTGCTGTTCAGTTGGTCCTTTTAGATTAACTATTTGATATGTAGTAATGTGTACCTTTTAATCCCTCTTAGTGAACTCCCCACAGCTTTTTAAAATAAATAATCATGAGTTGGTTTTTTTAACTCTGGGTCTGTTTCTATTTGCAAATTATTTCATTTGCATGAATTTCTGGCTTCCACCTGTAAGGAATCTTTTAGGATATTTGTCTCTCTGTCTCTAACCTCACTTAGTAAGATAATTGCTCGGTCCATTCATGCTGCTGCGCATGGCATTTTTCCTTATTATTATTTTTTTTTTTTTATTAATGACTATTCTAGTGTACAGATGGGCCAGTTTATCTATTTATCTATGGATGGATATTTTGGTTAATGTTATGTCTTGGCTATTGTGAGTAGTGCTGCCCTGAAAATAGTGGTGCACGTGTTCTCTTTGAACAGGATTTTTTTCCAGGCCAAAGCAAAGAATGGGGTTGCCCAAAAATGTGGTAACTCTCTATTTTGTGTTTTAAGGAGACTCCAGATATTTTCTTCGTGGCTGCACCCACCCATTTGCAACCCTGCCCACAGTGTAAGATGGTTCCCTGTTCCCCTCACCCTCAGCAGCATTTAACCTTTGGGGATCTCTTGAGGATGGCCATTCTGAGCCTAGTTTTAATTTGCATTTCTTTAATAATTATTGATGTTGAATATCTTTCCTTGAGCTTTTAACCTTATACTGTGAGTACAATTAACCTCTTGAAATTGACTTCAAGTTAGCCCTGTTTTGAATTCTTTTTCTGTGATTTGTCCCGGGGCATTTCTTGAGGGCAGGTGTCATTTCCAGCCCTGACGGCTTTGTGAATATTAAGAGCCCATCAGCCCAGGTTTTCAGGTGGTTGTTACAAGGAATGGCCACAAGGCGACAGCATTTCTTCATGCTCAACTCAGCTACCTGGGCAACCAGAGCCTTGGGGCAAGTCCAGTTCCTTGGCTGTCAACTGGAATGGAAACACCCAAGGCTTGTGTTACTTTACTTCTTCCCCCTTAGTCTTCATCCCCTGGACACATCCCAACGATTGCCGCACCACTCTGCTGAGGGTGCTGTCCTCCTCAAGTGGGCGACCCTAAGGAAGGAGGCTGGAGGTGGGAACCCCACCAGCAGGAGACATCTAGCCCAGGGGACTTTGCAAAGCTCTTCCAGGCCAGAGACCCCACCATCCTCTGGGGGCACTAGGCTCGGCTTTGCTGCAGGAGGGCCCCCCTGGGTCTGGAGAGTGTGGCCTCGTGCAGAGGGGAACAGGAAGTCCAGGTCCATGGAGGGTGGCAGGGGCCACATTGCCTGGACACCCTCCCCAGCTCCCTCAGCCCCACCACAGTCCAGCCTGGGGACCCAAGCCTGCTCAGGCTCCAGGGATGTGACACCAGACCAGGTACCTAAGGCCTGAGGGGAAGAGAGGCAGCAGTCCTTTTGTCTGTCTGTCTGTTTTGAATCCCAGTGTGTAGGTGATTTGCATTTGCTTTGGGGTTTTTATTTGTGTGCTAAGTAGCTTCAGTGTCTGTATCTGACTCTGGGACCTGATGGACCATAACTGACTGGGCTTCTTGGTCTGTGTGATTCTCCAGGCAAGAATCCTGGAGTGGGTTGCCAGGCCCTCCCCCAGGGGATCTTCTGACCACAGGGATTGAACCCACGACTCTTATGTCTGCCTGCTTTCACTGGTGGGTTCTTAACCATGAGCACCATCTGGGAAGCCCACTTTTCTCTTATGTGTATAACAACTTAATTAATTTGTATGTAGATGTGTATACGTTCTTTTCCAGTTCATTTCTCATCAGTTCAGTCAGTTCAGTCGCTCAGTCGTGTCTGACTCTTTTCGACCCCATGAATCGCAGCACACCAGGCCTCCCTGCCCATCACCAACTCCTGGAGCTTACTCAAACTCATGTCTGTTGAGTCAGTGATGCCATCCAGCCATCTCATCCTCTGTCATCCCCTTCTCCTCCTGCCCCCAGTAGGTTGTTAAAGATTGTTGAGTAGGGTTCCTTGTGCTCCACAGTGGGTCCTTGTGGATTATTTTGTAAATAGTAGTGTGTATATGTTATTCTCAATCTGCTAATTTGTCCCTGCCCCGACACCTTTCATTTTTGGTAACCATGGGTTTCTTTACTAAGTCTGTAAAGCTGTTTAATCTGTTTTGTAAAGAAGTTCATTGTATCCATGTTTGGCTTCCACCTAGAAGTGACAACATGTGATACTTGTCTTTGTCTCAGTTAGTGATCATCTCTAGTTCTTCTCTGTGGCTGGAAGTGGCATTCTTTCATCCTTTTTATGGGGGTGATACTGCCTTGTGTATGCGTGCCCCATCTTCTTCATCCATTCACCTGTCCTTCTACACTTAGGTTTCTTTTGTATCTTGGCTATTGTACCTAGTGTTGCCATGATTGTTGGCATGCAGTATCTTTTGAAACTTTGGTTTTCTGAGGATCCACACCCAGGTGTGAGATGGCTGGGTCACTTGGTACTTTTTTGTTGAGTGTTTCAAAGACCCTCCATACTGTTCTCCAGAGTGGATGTACTGATTTACATTCGCACTCAGGAATGTTCCCTGAGTGTAGGAGGGTTCCCTTCTCTCCACACCCCCTCCAGCATTTATTGTCGAATTTTTGAGATGGCCATGCTGACTGGCTTGAAGTGATTCGTCACTGAACTTCTGATTTGCATTTCTCTAATGATTAGCGATGCTGAGCACCTTTTCAGGTGCTTGTGGCCACCTGGCTGCCTTCTCTGGAGAAACGTCCATTAGATCCTTGGCCCATTTTTCTGTTGGGTTGTTTGTTTTTTGATATTTAGCTGCACGAGGTGTTTGCCTGTTGTGGATATCTCCATTTCTAAACACTTTTCCCCCCCATTCTGAGAGCTGTCTTTTTCTTTCATTTATGGTTTACCCTGCTGCTCAAATACTTTTAAGGTTAATGAGGTCCTTGTTTAGCTTTGTTTTTCATTATTCTAAGAATGAATCCAAAACAAACTGGCTGTGATTTATATCAAAGCATGCTCTGCCTGTATTTTTCTCAAGAAGTTTATAGTATCTGTCCTTCATTTAGATCTTTAATTGATTTGGAATATGTTTTTCTGCGTGGGTTTAGGGAGTGTCCTAATGTCATTCTCTTTCCACTTGTTTAAGGAACCTCCACCTGTCCTCCTTCCTGGCTGTTAACAATTTACCTTGCCAGCATCAGTGTAGGAGGGCTCCCCTTTCTCCACATCGTCTCCAGCATTTATTGTTTGTAGACTTTTTGCCAGAGGCCAATCTGAGGTAGTTTGCAGTTTTGATATGCATTTCTATAAGATTTAGAGATATAAAATCTTTTCATGTGATTATTTTTAAAGAGTGTGAGTAAAACATACCTCTCAAGTCAAGGTGGGCTTCTTGACTATCTGCCCCGTTTTGAATACTCTTTCCAGGACCTACCTGAGGACATTTATTGAATGGAAGTGAAAACTGAAAGTCACTCAGTCGTGTCCAACTCTTTGCCACCCTATGGACTATACAGTCCATGGAATTCTCCAGGCCAGAATTCTGGAGTGGGTAGCCGTTCCCTTCTCCACGGGATCTTCCAAACCCAGGGATCAAACCCAGGTCTCCCGCATTGCAGGTGGATTCTTTACGAGCTGAGCCATCATCGAAGCTGAGGATATTTGTTGAGGGCAGGTGTTTTTTC
Source organism: Dama dama (assembly GCF_033118175.1). Lineage (NCBI taxonomy): Eukaryota > Metazoa > Chordata > Mammalia > Artiodactyla > Cervidae > Dama > Dama dama. Next base: position 45,176,398 of record NC_083684.1, on the reverse strand, counting down.
CTTATGTCCTCACAGTGAAGTGAAAGTTGTTCAGTCGTGTCCAACTCTTTGCGACCCCATGGACTATATAGTCCATGGAATTCTCCAGGCCAGAATTCTGGAGTGGGTATCTGTTCCCTTCTCCATGGGATCTTCCCAACCCAGGGACCGAACCCAGGTGTCCCACATCACAGGCGGATTCTTTACCAGCTGAGCCTGGAGGGAAGCCTTCACAGACCTGGTGAATATCAAGTGCCTATCAGCCCAGGCTTTTCAGTTGTTATTACCAAAAGTGCCCACAAGGTGGCAGCATTTCTTCATGCTCTTTTTTTTTTTTTTTTTTTTTTTTGGGAATTTTTTATTTTCTATCAGAGTAGACCTGATTTCTGATGTCGTGTTTGTTTTTGGTGTATAGGAACTTGATTCAGTTATGTACAGACATATGTCTATTCTTTTTTGTTTTTTTTCCCATATAGATTATCACAGTGTGTTCAATTGACTTCCTGTGCTATTCAGTAGGTCCTTTTTGATTATCTATTTGATATATAGCAGTGAGAGAAGAAAGTGGGAAAAGAACCAAGCTTCCCCTATTCCTGCATGTTCCCTTATTCCTTCAGACCCTTCTGATCAAACTAAGACCCCGGCTCCCAGAGGGAAAGTCCCTGCTGGGACAACGCTTTATCAGCCAGTCTGCTGCTGTTATTAGGGCCAATCTGAGCATGTTTGGTCTGTATGTTAGCTATGAAACTAGGACTACAGAAAGGAGAGGTGACATTTTTTTGACACTAGATGGCATGATATTCTTTAGATTCCAGAGAAAATGGGTTAAAATGAAACCTTTTTTAAATTGCAAAACTGGTTCCTTTTGCAATTAGGAAAAGCTGTGTGATTAAGAAAAGCTGGCTTGTTGAAAGACTTTTCTTTTCAGAACTCTGACCCTGAGAAAACAAAAATATACCAAGAAAAAAGCCTGAAGTTTTTATCTTGACTGGGAGATACACAGCCCACTAACCTGAGACTTCAGCCTTGGGTAAATTTGTTGAAAAGCAAGCCAAGGAAAAGAAAAGGGGCAAGAGACATTTTATAATAAATATTAAGCGGAAAACTATGAGATCGCTGTCTGTCTTGATTTATGTATGCCTCGGTGTGTGTCTTTGTTTTTGGATAATATTGCTGAGGTTAATTTATAAGTGAGCTCTATTTAACTGATTTAAAGAAAAGTAAGTACTTACAAATCACATAATTCTAAATACAAGAAAAAACCAAAGATGTTTGGGCTTATTAGACACATGCCTTGTATTACATTGAGAAAAGAAATTAAACTTCGGAAAAATACATGTTTTAGAGATTCTAAAATATGTTCCTGAGTTTGCTAATTAGAGAATGCCAATATGATAAAAAGTTCACAATTGCTTTCTTCTTGGTTTTCACTAGGAGTTAAGGTTTTTTAAAGGTTAAAAATTACAATATGGAATCAAAGCTACTAAAGTGACAAGGAAAAGATTTTGGTGCATAAAGCAAGTAAGATGTGTGTTGTCAGCGAGAGAAGATATAAAGACTGGAGATGTTTTTGTTGTAAAAAAAATAATGATAATAATTCTGTTCTACAGTTGGTTGTTTATAAATGGGGAAAAAATAGAACAAATATAGATCTCGAAGGTGACAAAAGATTTGCATTAAAGGACCAAGGGGAAGATGCTTTGGTTTAAGTATTAATAATACGTCAAAGGTTAAAACCAACTTAGATAAAACTAGACAACTGGCTACAAGCCTGCACGTCTCCTTGAAATGCCAGGTGTAAACTGGGATTCAAGCTTATTCTCCTGGAAATAAATGAGATCAATTTTGTATGTTAATGTTCAGGTTGTCACTTATCCAACTACTGAAGTTGAGTGGCCTGTCACACCTACATCAGTCACTCTGGGCTAATAAAAATGATTCCAAAAATATGTGAGGCCACAACAAAAGGTTCCATTCCTTTGGACAGGGTAGCACAAGCACTGACTCTATAGCTGGACCAGGACTGAAATTTCTAAAAAACACAACCTGGTTCTTACTCCTGCTTGGGCCCCTGGTCAAAATAATTCTTTTACTGATCTTTGGCTCCTGCCTTTTTAAATCTATGTGTTAAATTTGTCTCTTTCACATTACTACAGTTTCACATTAAGATGATGGTGATGCAGAGATTCCAGCGAGTCCTCAGAACAGATCCTTCAGGAGTAACAACAGAAGTCCCTCTGAGGCCCCTAAATGAGACAGGGTGAGGGCTCCATGACCCCAGCTAGGTAGGGTCTGTGAGCCCCATGCCAGCTTGAAGAAACTACAGAACATAGACCTTCACCCTTCAGCCTCCCAGTAAAGATTTTTGGGGTTCATGTCTCTCAGAGGGATTTGAGGTGGGAGATAGAGGGGCCTCTGGGCTGGACAGCTGGTGTTTGTCAAGTGGAGTGAAATTGAAGCTTTGTTTTCACCCAGACACTCAAGCTAATGGCAGAGGCTGAGCTCTGCTGGAATAAAGAGATCAGGTGCCTACGCCTGAGGTCAAGGAAGACTTCCCTGTCTGCACAAGCGCGGGAAGGCTCCTTGGAGGCCACAAAGGGAGAGGGTCCCACCCCACGGTAAGTGTGGACATACATCCACAGGCTTCTACTCTGCGGTCAATCTTAGCAAAAAGTGCCCACATCTTGGGCAGGGTCCTAGACGAGTCAGGTGTGTGTGAAGAAAGAAACGAGATGATTGGTGAAAGGTAAGCAAAGGTGTGGAAGGACTGCCCTGTGTGAGGGACTTACCTCACCTCCTCCTCGGGAGGCCAGACTTCCCTCGGCTGCGTACCTGTCCTGCTTCCGTCTTAGACTGGGCTTCTGTGCGCCCCACCACAAATTGTGCTGTGTCCGTAATAATGGGCTTTATATATGTATTTACACCTCTTGCCTCCTTAAAACAGTCTTGGTTTCAAACGGGGGAACAACGCAGGGTCACCTTGCTCCTAGCCTCTGGCCACTGGTAGTCTCATGATTGGGAGTCCTGGTGTTCATCCAGGCTACCCAGGTTCAATTCCTGAGCAGGGAGCTAAGATTTCTCTTCAGGACCGCTCACTGCTGTCTCTCCAAGATCGTGAGCATGTTTTTCAGTTGCTGTGGCTGGAAAAGGCATTATTTGATCCTATTTTACAGTAGAATAACACGGCATTGTGTATCTGAACTGCATCTTCTTTACCGTCATCTCTCCTCGTAACGTAGGTTGCTTAGCTGTCTTGGTTATTGTTCCTAGTGCTGCCAATGTCGTTGAGGTGCAGCGCTCTTCAGAAAAATACTAGCTTTCTCCAGATCTCTCCCTAGGCATGGAAGCTAAATAGATGACACTGTATATAGTCCTATGTTTATTTTTTAAATTTACTATTCATTGGTGGATAATAGCTTTGAAGTTTTGTGATGGTTTTTCACTTACCTGCAGCCCACCAGTGATTTTAACTTATTTTGAGTAGAGTTGATTTAAGATGCATAGGCCGTAGCGAAGACTGACTCAGAGGCTGAGTGAGGAACAGACTAGGGCCTTCCTTTGTGAGGACCAGTTAGACCTGTGTTACGATGAGACCGGCCTTTGTTACCACCAGTCAGGCCTTGACGTGGACCAGAGTAAGACCCAAGACGAGAATCAGGCCTTAGTGTGGCCACAGTCAGGCCTGAGTGAGTACCAGGGTCAAGAATAAGTCAGGCCCAGAGTCAGGCCTTAGTGTGGACCTTAGTAAGGCGTTAGTATGGACCAGAGTCAGGCCTAAGTGAGTACAAGGGTCAGGAATATGTGAGTACCAGAGGCCGGCCATGGTGTGGACTAGAGTCAGGCCTTAGTGTTGGCCAGAGTCAGATCTTAGTGAATACCAGAGTCAGGCCTAAGTGAGTACAAGGGTCAGGAATATGTGAGTACCAGAGGCAGGCCTGAGTGTGGAAGAAAAGCAGGCCTGAGTGTGGACCAGAGGCAGTCCTTAGTGTGGATCAGAGTCAGGCCGTGATGGGGACAAGAGTCAGGCCTACTGTGGACCAGAGGCAGTCCGTAGTGTGGACAAGAGCCAGACCTTACTGTGGAACACCGGCAGGCCTGAGTGTGGACCACAGTCAGGCCTCAGCGTGGGCTAGAGTCAGGTCTCAAAGTGGAACAGAGTCAGGACTGAGTGCCACAGTCAGCCCTCAGTGTGGACAGAGTCAGGCCTCGCTGTAGACCACATCAGGCCGCCTGTGTATAGATTCAGGCCATAGGCCTCAGTGGACCAGAGGCAGGCTTGTGTGGACCACAGGTAGGCCTGAGTGTGGACCAGAGTCAGGCCAAAATGAGTACCACATTCAGGGCAGACTCTGGTTTAAATTAAGGACTGACTCCAACAGAAAATAAAATTTACTCGAGAAGAAAAACCCCAAACCCAGCATCTGCGGCGTTCTCCTCAGGTCTCCGACCCCTGTGCTCGCTCACCCCTGGGCCGTACTCGGCTTGACTTCCGGGTCAAGCTGAGGTCTTCATGAGGGAGCTGGAAAGGTGGTGCCAGCCATGGACCGCAATGATACCGTGACTGCCTGACCCAATAGATGGACCACCTTAAAATTCACGTGGTCCCGCTACACATAAAGCAAGCCTCCTGCACCTAGAAAATGGTGGACTCTGTTGGAAGAGGTTTGAACAGTCACCCTATCGTCCCCTCTTTTGCTCAGAGGGTTCCTACTTCCAGCCTCTCTCTCTAGAGAGGCTCCACCTGCCTAGGACAGCTGCCTCAGCATAAGACTTTGGCAGGGGATAGGATAGGTCTGGAGGGAGAAGGGTAAGGGGCAGAAGGAATGACGCTCGGCCCGCTGTGTCTGTTCTGCCCTTTCCACAGCCATCTCCGGCCCAGGAACAGCGTTTGCCAGGGCCCAGGTTTCCCCGGCACGCAGAGCGGGGCACGAGTAAGTGCTGCCCCCTTGTGGCCGTCTTGGGAAACAACAGCCCCAAACCCAGGACCCGTGGGCGTTTCGTATCCACCAGAGCTGCTCTGCTCTGAATGATCCCTTTGCTGGAGAAATGACACGCGGGAGGCAGCGGAAACAGAATTCAGAAGAAGGCTGACCTTCAGGAGCCGATTTCAAATGGCAAACTTTCGCTCGCATTTAAAAAAACAGGAAGGAAATCCAAATCCCGCTCCTGTGAAAATCCCAGGCGGCCCAAATGAAAGAGGAAGGCACACCAGAACTACAAGGAGCTCTGGTGAGTAGCAGTTCGCAGGAAATGTGCAAACAATAAGTACTGCAGAAGGCCAGGAGACCAGGGAGCGCTCCTAGGCTTCAGCGGGGGATGCACTCGACAACAGCCACTAGGGACAAGTGCATGCAGGCTCCTTTAAAAACAAAAAGCAGCCTAGGATGCTGCAGCCTGCCTCTGGGGCCCAGACCCTAGGAAAAGCACCCCCCCAGGACACACACGCATCCCAACGTTCTCTACGGGGCTGTTTACAACAGCCAAGGCACGCAAGCAACAGAAACCTCACGCCACGGAAGAATGGCGGCTAAAGATGTGCTGCACACGTTTGTGGACTGCGACTGACCCACACACGGGAATGAAGTGGTGCCAGCCGCCGCAGCAAAGACAGGGACGTGGAGATGATCAGGCTGAGTCAGGTCATCGGACAAAGACAAAAAGCAGGTGACAGCACTTACAGGTGAATCTCATGATGGGTGCAAATGGACTCGTGGATCAAACAGAAGCAGATGCTTAGAAAAGAAACTTTCCTTACCAAATGGGAAGACCAGGTGGCTGTGGAGAGATAACTGAGACGTTTGGGATTAACCCATATACTCTTCTATACAGATACGTACACAGACAGAGAAAAAGAATAATGAACAAGGATGTGCTCTATAAACAAGAAACTACTCAATACCCTCTCATAAACTCTATGGAAGACAACCCTAAAAAGACAGGCCCATGTGTATGTTAACTGAATCAACTTGCTGTACCCCTGTGATTAACACAACACTCTAAATCAATATGTTCCAATAGAGAATAAAAATTCCATGATAGGAAGCCAAAAATAAATGTCTCCTCTACTCCCCTTAGGCCTCAATCCCCGGGACTGTTGTCTCATCCCTGCGGCCTGAGCAGTCTAGGCCCCAAGGCTGCCATGTATGTGTGGAGGGAGCTGGGGAGGATGTTCAAGCAAATGAGCCCCCTGAGGATCCTGCGTGCCTGGTTCCCACTAGTTGGGCCACAGTCTTCACTTCCAGGCAGGCCCTCTACACCAAGCCTCTTTCACTCAAAAAAGGAGGGCACTCTGTGCTGGAACAGCTCTCAAAAGTTTATATTTCCATAAAATGAATTTTTTAAAAAAGAGCAAGAAACCCCCAAGTTACAAAACAAAGGGAATAGCAAAACCAAGCTTACATCAAAGAATGAAAATAATGCCAACACTTTCATAAAAGTGGAAGGAAAAGAACATATAAAATATTTTAAATTATCGTGATCAAAGCCAAATCAACAAGGTCTGCCAGGACACAGCCCTGGGTTGCCCATCTGTGACCCGCGGATGAAGCAATTCATTGAGATCCTACAGCTGGTAAAGAACAGTGGTGGGTAGAATTCTGACTCATACTCGAAAAACTGTCTATGGCCATTTGGCAATAAATAGTTCTCCCTACTGAGGTGGTAGGTTCCAATAATCTAGGTCAAACTCAACTATTCAACCCTGATATGATCGCAGAGCCCAGCGTTCCCGGCCCCCCACCCCACCTTTCCAGCAGGCAGCAATGCACCTCTCAGGAGCTCTAATCCTGGGCCTCCCTCCCCTTAGGCTTTGATGTCCTCAGGGCGTGTGGCCTGGGCACCTTCGAAAGCTTGCTAGGTTTTGGAACTCGTTCAGGAACACCAGAGACTTGGCAGTGAGCCCACCCCTGGTCACCATGAGTGGCATCGTCTCCCTCAGCCTGCAGTTGGGGGCCTGTCACCCCGGTGTCGGGCAGAATTCCCCACTGAGGGAGCACCCACTGCACTGATCACAGTGCCTGCTGGTATTTCTCCCCCGATCTAGACTCTCCCGGAGAGCAGGGCCCGGGGGCTCACCAACGTCGTCCTCGGGATTGATCAGTGACTAGATCCCTTGAAACCGACAGCCTGAAGAACCTGCCACTGCCAGTTCTAAAACCTAAGCCTCGGGACCTTATCCTTGGGAAAGCTTCGTGGGCGTGCTGGAGCCAGGACCGAGGGGCAAGACTCAGCACTGAGCACAGCTGGCTCTTGGGAGTCTAGAGCTGGGGGTCCTCCCGGCGAGCCAGACATCTGACTCCGCCTTCTCAGTGTCTGAGAGGCCTGTCGTGAAGATAAAACTCCCTCCCCTTATTAGTAATCTTAATCCCTCACTCCAGCACCCTACGCAGTACCGGCTCTGTCACCTGCACAGAAGTTTTGAGTCCAGGTTCCAGCTGTGAAACCTTAGGAAGGTGGGTCAACCTCGAGGAGCCTCTGCTTCCTCATCTGTGAAGTGAGGTGGCACTACCTAGCTCACCGGGCAGCTGCACAAGATGAATGAGCTGAGGGGTGTGAGATGGCCCAGTCCTCCTCCCCTCAAATAAGGCAGGCAGCGTTTTGCAACGATCACTTTTTAAAATGATCGATATTATGGAGTAAATTGTGCCTCCCCCTGTCCCCCAGTTCATATAGCTTTGGTGGCAGTATTTGGAGACAGCACCTAAAGGAAAGTAGTTAAGTCAGTCATAGTGATGTGGCCCTGATCCAACAGGATCAGTGTCCTTATAAGCAGAGACGCTAGAAAGCTCTCGGGTAAAGCTCGAGTTAAGTCCCTCTGTCCCCAAAGAAGGCTACAAACTGAGTGTAGAGTCTTCTAGACCAGTGCTTTCCAACTCTACTGTGCATCCAAATCACCAGGGATGGTGTTAAAATGCAGATCCCGATCCGTAGGCTTGGGGTGAGGCTGGGGAATCTGTCCCCAGTGAGCCTCCAGGGGATCCAGATGCTGCTGGTCTGCCGACTATGCTTCAGAGCAGCAAAGGCCTTAGACTCCCATCTTATTTCCCCACCAAAAATATATGGTCATTTATTCATCTGGATGCCAACTGTCGAATGCTGCCGGGCACTGTCCCAAGTGCTGAGGGTTAATAAAACAGGGTCTCTGCTCTTGAGTTCATAGTCCAGTTAAGGCCCTAAGAGGTTTCCCTGACTCCACGAGCCAAGGGCAATGTCAAATACAAAACGCGTCCCAATGAAGACAAACACCCTTCCAGAAGATCCTACACAGTATGTACAGGAGGCAACAATAACGTTGAGATGGACACCTCTATTCGGGGATTCAACTCAAGCTATGATAAAACCAGGTGTTTTTGAGAAGCAGAGCTAGTGATGGACAAAACCAGGGGCCACTGTAGCTTCAGTCCATAAAACCACGGACATGGAGACAAGTCTATATGTCAGCCCTGGGTCTCCTACTCATTAGAGCAATACTCATCAGTGCTGGCATTGGTGAGAGGCGGGGTAATGACAAGCAGCGGTGTAGAGAGACGGTACTCAAGAAAGTGGCACTTGATGAGAGAAGCAGCTAGGTGTTCTGGACATGCTGAATGTTAGAGCTGAATGGGAGGGTCCTCTTCCTGGAGCAAAATCCCCTTTAGTTGAGGATGAAACTAAACCCCAAAGCAGTTAAGGCAGTAGTTCTCAACCGGGGTGACTATGCATCCCCTGGAGACAAATAGCAATGTTTGGAGACAGTTCTGTTTATACAACCGATGGAAAGCTACTGATGCTTAGTGGACAGAGAACAGAGATGCTGCTAAAAGCAGCACAAGAAGGCCCACCACAACCAAAAATTACCTGTCCCAAAATGTCAGTAGTGCTGAGTTAACCCTGAGTTAAGGAATTTGCCCAAGTCAAAGAATGTCACACCATAGCCTAGCTTAGAGCATTCTGCAGTGATGGATACGTTCTACACTCTACACTGTCCATTATGGCAGCGGACAGCTATATGTGAGATATGAGTGGTGTGACTGAAGAACTTGATTTAAATTTTTTGTCTTTAATAATGTAACTGCAAACAGCCACGCATGGCCGGTGACTACTGTACTGGACAGGACAGAATTTCCCTTTGTATTTCCTGATACGTAGACTGGCATTCTTTCAGTTTTACAGTCTGCTTTTTTCTACTTTTCTGAAACTACCTACCCACCTGACTTTATCACAAAGGTTTGGCTGGAAAAAAATTACAAATGTAAAATAACAGCCTTTTCATACTGTTCATGGGGCTCTCAAGGCAAGAATACTGAAGTGGTTTGCCATTCCCTTCCCCAGTGGACCACATTCTGTCAGACCTCTCCACCATGACCCGTCTGTCCGTCTTGGGTGGCCCCACACGGCATGGCTTAGTTTCACTGAGTTGGACAAGGCTGTGGTCCGTGTGATCAGATTGGCTAGTTTTCTGTGACTGTGGTTTCAGTCTGTCTGCCCTCTGATGCCCTCTCTCCGTGCCTACCATCTTTCTTGGGTTTCTCTTTCCTTGGACGTGGGGGATCATGGCATCTGGTCCCATCACTTCATGGCAAATAGATGGGGAAACAGTGAAAACCGTGTCAGACTTTATTTTTTTTTAATTAATTAATTTATTTTTTATTAGTTGGAGGCTAATTACTTCACAACATTTCAGTGGGTTTTGTCATACATTGATATGAATCAGCCATAGATTTACACGTATTCCCCATCCCGATCCCCCCTCCCACCTCCCTCTCCACCCGATTCCTCTGGGTCTTCCCAGTGCACCAGGCCCAAGCACTTGTTCATGCATCCCACCTGGGCTGGTGATCTGTTTCACCATAGATAATATACATGCTGTTCTTTTGAAACATCCCACCCTCACCTTCTCCCACAGAGTTCAAAAGTCTGTTCTGTACTTCTGTGTCTCTTTTTCTGTTTTGCATATAGGGTTATCGTTACCATCTTTCTAGATTCCATATATATGTGTTAGTATGCTGTAATGTTCTTTATCTTTCTGGCTTACTTCACTCTGTATAATGGGCTCCAGTTTCACCCATCTCATTAGGACTGATTCAAATGAATTCTTTTTAATGGCTGAGTAATATTCCATAGTGTATATGTACCACAGCTTCCTTATCCATTCATCTGCTGATGGGCATCTAGGTTGCTTCCATGTCCTGGCTATTATAAACAGTGCAGTGTCAGACTTTATTTTGGGGGGCTCCAAAATCACTGCAGATGGTGACTGCAGCCATGAAATTAAAAGACACTTACTCCTTGGAAGAAAAGTTATGACCAACCTAGACATCATATTAAAAAGCAGAGACATCACTTTGTCAACAAAGGTCCATCTAGTCAAGGCTATGGTTTTTCCAGTAGTCATGTTTGGATGTGAGAGTTGGACTATAAACAAATCTGAGTGCCGAAGAATTGATGCTTTTGAACTGCGGTATTGGAGAAGACTCTTGAGAGTCCCTTGGACTGCAAGGAGATCAAACCAGTCCATCCTAAAGGAAATCAGCCCTGAATATTCATTGGAAGGACTGATGCTGAAGCTGAAACTCCAATACTTTGGCCACCTGATGTGAAGGGCTGACTCATTTGGAAAGACCCTGATGCTGGGAAAGATTGAGGGCAGGAGAAGAAGGGGACAATAGAGGATGAGATGGTTGGATGGCATCACCTACTCGATGGACATGGGTTTGGGTAAACTCTGGGAGTTGGTGATGGACAGGGAGGCCTGGTGTGCTGCGGTTCATGGGGTTGCAAAGAGTCGGACACGACTGAGCGACTGAACTGAACTGAAAATAACAGCAGAAGAATCTTAAAAAAAGGCTTGAAGTTAAACACCTTATCTTGTAGATTCTGAGAAAAGCAGAATGTCAGATCATGGTAATACATACAGTGGTCCCCCCATTAACTGAGGTTTCAGTTACCAGTGGTGAACTACAGGTCCATAATATTAAATGGTAAACTTCAGAAATAAACAGTTTGTAAGTTTTAAGCTATATGCCACTCTGAGTGTCGAGATGAACCCTCATGCTGTCCTACCAGGACATGGATCACCCCTTCCTCCCGTATACTCAGGCTGTCCATGATACCTGCCCACCTAGTAGCTGTCATGCTGGACAGGCTGGGTTAGCAGATCAGCTGTCCAGTATTGCAGTGCTTATTATGCTCAAGGAACCCTTGTGTTAGTCACTTAGTTGTGTCCAGCTCTTTGTGACCCCATGGACTACAGCCCACCATGCTCTTCTGTTCATGGAATTCTCCAGGCAAGTAGACTGGAGTGGGTTGCCATTTCTTTCTCCAGGGGCTCTTCCTGACCCAGGGACTGAACCCAGGTCTCCCGCATTGCAGGCAGATTCTTTACCATCTGAGCCACCAGGGAAGGCTCTTATTTTGCTTAATAACGATTCTAAAATGCAAGAGCAGTGATGCTGGCCATGCGGACATTCTCTTACTGTGTCTAGTTTATATATTAAACTTTGGCCAAGATGGTGGAGTAGGAGGATGTGGAGTTTGCGTCTCCTCACAGGTACAGCGGGGTGGTGCGGGGAGGGTCTGGAGTGGTTCTTGCAGAGCACCTGCTGGGCACCAGATGAAGATATCACACAAAAAGAAAATTATAGGCCAACATCACTGATGAACATAGACACAAATCCTCAACAAAATACTAGCAAACAGAATCCAACAACACATATAAAGGCTCACACACCACGATCAAGTGAGATTTACCCCAGGGATGCAAACTGAAGAATAAAAACCAGGCGATCAACTCAATAGATGCAGAAAAACCTTTGAGAAAATTCAACAATCATTTGCAACAAAAACTCTCCAGAAAGTGGACACAAAGGGAAACTACCTCACCATGATAAAGGCCTTATGTGACAAATCCATAGCAAGCATCATTCTCATGGGTGAAAAGCTGAAAGCACTTCCTCCAAGATCAGTAACAAAACAAGGATGGCCATTCTCACCACTATTATTCAACATAGTTTTGGAAGTGCTAGCCATGGCAATCAAAGATGAAAGAGAAATAAAAGAATTCCAAATTGAAAAAGAAGTTAAACTGTCAGTGTTTGCAGATAACATGATACTGTACATAGAAAATCCTAAAGATGCTACCAGAAAACTACTGGTGCTAATCAATGAATCTGGCAAAATTTCAGGATACAAAATTAAGGCACAGAAATCTCTTGCATCCCTATACACTAGCAAAGAAAGAACAGAAAGAGAAATAAAGGAAACAATCGCATTTACCATTGCAACAACAAGAAAAAAATACCTAGGACTAAACCTACCGGAGGAGGAAAAAAGACCTGTACTCAGAAAACTATAAGGTACTGATGAGAGAAATAAATCACACAAAGAGACAGAGAGATATAACGTTCTCAGATTGGAAGAATCAATATTGTAAAAATGACTATAGTACTCAAAGCAACCTACAGATTCAATGCAACCCCTATCAAATTACCAATGGCATTTTCACAGAATTAGAATCAAACATTTTCACAATTTATTTGGAAACACAAAAGACACTGAATAACCAAAGCAATCTTGACAAAGAAAAATGAAGTTGGGGGAATCGGGCTCCCTGAGTTCAGTTCAGTTCAATTCAGTTGCTCAGTCGTGTCCGACTCTTTGTGACCCCATGAACCACAGCAAGCCAGGCCTCCCTGTCCATCACCAGCTCCTGGAGTTTACCCAAACCCATGTCCATCGAGTTGGTGATGCCATCCAACCATCTCATCCTCTGTCTCCCCTTCTCCTCCTGCCCTCAATCTTTCCCAGCATCAGGGTCTTTTCAAATGAGTCAGCTCTTCGAATCAGGTGGCCAAAGTATTGGAGTTTCAGCTTCAACATCAGTCCTTCCAATGAACACCCTCAGTTCAGTTCAGTTCAGTTCAGTCACTCAGTCATGTCCGACTCTTTGCAACCCCATGAATTGTAGCACGCCAGGCCTCCCGGTCCATCACAAACTCCCGGAGTTTACTCAATCCCATGTCCATCGAGTCGGTGATGCCATCCAGCCATCTCATCCTCTGTCGTCCCCTTCTCCTCCTGCCCCCAATTCCTCCCAGCGTCAGGGTCTTTTCCAATGAGTCAACTCTTCACATGAGATGGCCAAAGTATTGGAGTTTCAGCTTCAGCATCAGTCATTCCAATGAACACCCAGGACTGATCTCCTTTAGGATGGACTGGTTGGATCTCCTTGCAGTCCAACGGACTCTTAAGAGTCTTCTCCAACACCACAGTTCAAAAGCATCAATTTTTCAGTACTCAGTTTTGTTTATAGTCCAACTCTCACATCCATACATGACCACTGGAAAAACCATAGCCTTGACTAGACAGACCTTTGTTGGCAAAGTAGTCTCTGCTTTTTTATATGCTGTCTAGGTTGATCATAACTTTCCTTCCAAGGAGTAAGTGTCTTTTAATTTCATGGCTGCAATCACCACCTGCAGTGATTTTGGAGCCCCCCAAAATAAAGTCTGCCACTGTTTCCACTGTTTTCCCCATCTATTTGCCATGAAGTGATGGGACTGGATGCCATGACCTTAGTTTTCTGAATGTTGAGCTTTAAGCCAACTTTTCCACTCTCCTCTTTCACTTTCATCAAGAGGCTCTTTAGTTCTTCTTCTTTTTCTGCTATAAGGGTGGTGTCGTCTGTGTATCTGAGGTTATTGATATTTCTCCTGGCAATCTTGATTCCAGCTTGTGCTTCATCCAGTCCAGCATTTCTCATGATGTACTCTGCATAGAAGTTAAATAAGCAGAGTGACAATATACAGCCTTGACGTACTCCTTTTCCTATTTGGAACCAGTCCATTGTTCCATGTCCACGTCTAACTGTTGCTTCCTGACCTGCATATAGGTTTCTCAAGAGGCAGGTCAGATGGTCTGGTAGTCCCAACTCTTGAAGAATTTTCCACAGTTTATTGTGATCCAGACAGTCAAAGGCTTTGGCATAGTCAATAAAGCAGAAATAGATGTTTTTCTGGAACTCTCTTGCTTTTTTGATGATCCATCAGATGTTGGCAATTTGATCTCTGGTTCCTCTGCCTTTTCTAAAATCAGCTTGAACATCTGGAAGTTCACGGTTCAAGTATTGCTGAAGCCTGGCTTGGAGAATTTTGAGCATTACTTTACCAGCATGTGAGATGAGTGCAATTGTGTGGCAGTTTGAGCCTTTCTTTGGGATTGGAATGAAAACTGACCTTTTCCAGTCCCGTGGCCACTGCTGAGTTTTCCAAATTTGCTGATATATTGAGTGCAGCACTTTCACAGCAGCATCATCTTTCAGGATTTGAAATCGCTCAACTGGAATTCCATCACCTCCACTAGCTTTGTTTGTAGTGATGCTTCTTAAGGCCCACTTGACTTTGCATTCCAGGATGTCTGGCTCTAGATGAGGGATCACACCATGGTGATTATCTGGATCATGAATATCTTTTTTGTACAGTTCTTCTGTGTAATTCTTGCCACCTCTTCTTAATATCTTCTGCTTCTGTTAAGTCCATACCATTTCTGTCCTTTATTGAGCCCATCTTTGCATGAAATGTTCCCTTGGTATCTCTAATTTTCTTGAAGAGATCTCTAGTCTTTCCCACTGTATTGTTTTCCTCTATTTCTTTGCACTGATTAGTGAGGAAGGCTTTATCTCTCCTTGCTATTCTTTGGAACTCTGCATTCAAATGGGTATATCTTTCCTTTTCTCCTTTGCTTTTCGCTTCTCTTCTTTTCCCAGATTTTTGAAAGGCCTCCTCAGACAACCATTTTGCTTTATTGCATTTCTTTTTCTTGGGGATGGTCTTAATCACTGCCTCCTGTACAATGCCATGAACCTCTGTCCATAGTTCATCAGGCACTCTATCAGATCTAGTCCCTTAAATCTATTTCTCACTTCCACTGTATAACTGCAAGAGATTTGATTTAGGTCATACCTTAGTGGTCTAGTGGTTTTCCCTACTTTCTTCAACTTAAGTCTGAATTTGGCAATAAGGAGTTCATGATCTGAGCCACAGTCAGCTCCTGGTCTTGTTTTTGCTAACTGTATAGAGCTTCTCCATCTTTGGCTGCAAAGAATATAATCAATCTGATTTCGGTGTTGGCCATCTGGTGATGTCCATGTGTAGCATCTTTTCTTGTGTTGTTGGAAGAGGGTGTTTGCTATGACCAGTGCATTCTCTTGGCAAAACTCTATTAGCCTTTGCCCTGCTTCATTCTGTACTCCAAGCCAAATTTGCCTGTTACTCCAGGCGTTTCTTGACTTCCTACTTTTGCATGCCAGTCCTCTATAATGAAAAGGACATCTTTTTTGGGTGTTGGTTCTAAAAGTCTTGTAGGTCTTCATAGAACCATTTCAACCTTGCTTATGCCTTAAAATCATGGGCTTGAATATTGATATATTTTTATAAAACATAAATTGTGCTTTCCTTTACTGGTGGGGGTCTGCACAGGTTTTAAAACCCCTGCCAATATAATCTTACAAATAAAGGTGGGTGCAGCAACAATCTGAAAACTGCTCCAAATACAGATTTATCTCCAGAAGACAATGCATGGCTTAACAGCTTCCTCCTGGTACCTTGACACCAAGTAGCACTGATAAGGGCATTTCTACATGCCTTGTAAGGTTTATGTCTTTAGAATTTTGATGATAGTTGATGTAAAACAATGAAAAAAAAAGTCAATGGGAACAATTTGGATCTATTTCTCTAGTGTGTACTCATTTCCACTAGACCCATATCTAAAATAATTGTTCATGTTTCTTTTGCTGTTTGGTTTGGCTTTTTCTTAAAGGTGAACTGAATTTCTCATGGGTCATAATGTGATAGAGTTTTTAAATAATTGAAACAATAAGGAGATGTTCATTTTTTTTTACCAGAAGAAACTCTTTTCTTCTGAAATCACATTCTGGCCTAGGTTGCTAAGAAACCAGTTTTTTTGCTCAAGGCCCAAATCAATGTTTTGTCCGACCTTTAGTTCAGAAGTTCCTGGAAATAATGGTTATTGTTGTTTTTCTGATATCTTGGAAAGTGTCAGCTAGTTAAGTTCTTCACCCCTAATTTGGCAGGGATACCGAGAACAAAGCCCAAGGGCCTCCGTTGCCTTCTCTATGTGCTCACTTCTCTGTCCGTGGGGACCGGCCCTGGCCAGGCCTGCTGGACTCAGACTCCTCCAGACTAGTGGATAATGAGTATGTCTGCTTACACACTGGCCATCATTTCACAGTTGCAGCTCATCTGCACATGTGTGATGACACCTGGTTAGTGACACATAACTTACGGGCATTATATAGCAAGAAGGGGCTTGTGAGACTTTAAGACAGGGTCCCTCAATCTTGAACTGCACAAAGCAGTTTTGCCAACAGCAGTGTGATTTTGCTGGAGTGTCAGGGCAGTATGTTGAGGGTCTAAGAGGCTTGGGAGATCCCACATTTGGCATTTCTTAGTATCTGGCAGGCCCTTGTGATGTCACAATATAATCACCTCTGACCTGAGGCCCGTCTAGCCCAGAGAAGTGTCTAGACTCACCAGGATGCCATATTCACCAGGGCCTCCGTGTAGAACGAATGGCGTCAGGGCGCAGCATTCACAATCGTTTTCCAAGCACCATGGTCTCTGGAATTGTGCCACCTGGGCCCTGATATTTTCTCAGCATCCCCCTCAGTGAGACATCTCTTGGTCTGCTTTGCTGAGAGAAAGTGTTCTTTCAAATGTAACTTCTACCAGCTTTTGATAGAATGCTTGTTTTCACCACGCCTCCCCTCTAGCCCTCTGTTGAGCTATTCTGCCATTCCAAACTTACCAATATGAAATGATTTTCATCGTTGCCTTTTTCGAGGCCAAGGAAATGTAAGAACCATGTACAGGAAAGCGATGTACCCCCATGTCAAGTCATCCCGGAAGTGGGTTCATGCTGGGGCAGGGGCTGGGCTGGGTGCTTGGTCCCAGGGAGGTGTGTCTCCAGGCCTATGAGGCTTGGGCTCTAGACTTAGTGGCTGGCTGGAGCAGGACGGGGCTGAAGCCGCGGAGTTGCCCCTGGCCACCTAAAGGCACTGTTTCGCTGGTGGTGATACTGGGAAGTGACCGGTTTCTGTAGCAGCCAGTGTCTAGGGTGGTGGCTGGGAGCCCCACAGCCTCAGGGGAACATAGCTGAGTCTTGACCCTCACAGTTAGAGGAATCTTGGGTCTCACTGCGCTTGGACCATGGATGTTCTAGCTAGCTTCTGCACAGCTTCCTCCCTCTTTCCTGAAGTCTTAAGAACTGTCTATCATATGGGGTTTAAAAGTGTTGAAAAGGTTTACCCTTTTAGAAGAAGCTGGTGATGGCTGGTGATGGCTTTTAGAAGAAGCTGGTGATGGCTGGTGATGGCTCCCCTCCTCCCAGATCTGCCTCTGGGGAATGGGTGGGGGGGGGGGGTTTGGGGGGGAGGTGCCCATTTCACTTACTAGGTCGTAAGCAGAGTTGGTGAGATTCTCTCCAGGGCTCTAATGAAGAGTGTTAGGGGCTGTGGGCTTGGCAAAGGCTCCAGTTCCCCTGGGGCCTTTGCAGCCACACTCTCCCCTGCACTGTGCACTCAGCCCCACCCCCACCCAGGAGGGCATTAACATGCAGATTCTGACTCAGTAGGTCCAGGCGGGCCTGAGAGTCTGCATTCCTAGGTGCCACTGATGCCAGGCTTCACAGCTGTGCTGACTACGTGGGCAGCGATGGCGTCCCTCAGAACCAGGCAGAAATGCAAATTCCGCGGGCCACCCAAACCTACTAAATCAGGCCCTCTGAGGGTTGGGCCCAGCAGTCTGTGGTCAGCAAGTCCTTAGGGTCATTCTGATTGATACTGAGTTTGAGAACCATTGGCTTCTTCAGACTCTGTACTGGCTGGTTAGAGGACGTGCTCCTTACTCTGTGCTCCCTTGGCATGCTGCTCATTAATCACTGGGAGTATCTGTCGTCTTGTTCTTCAACTTTATTCCTATAGCATGGTCTTCAGTGGTCACAAAAATGAGCTCTCAAGCATGTGTCTGCAGCCTCTTTAGGAGAGGCTTCATCTGGTATAGCTGTGTGTCAGGTGTAATGGGCTGAGGGTGGGAGGGAGGTACAAAGAGGTGGAAGAATCTCTGTCCATTAGAAAACACCTCCAGTACCATAAGGTCTTATTAAAAACACAGGTTTCTGGGCCACACCCCTGGAGCTTCTGACTCAGTAGGTCTGGGGCCGACCCTGAGAACTTGCATTTTTAAATAAATTCCCAGGTGATCCTCAGGCTGTCGGTCCAGGGACCATTTCTGAGCACCACCTCTTGGGAGCATCCATTCCCAAAAGGCCATGGAGGGTCTTTGATGCCTCCTTCTTCTCTTGCAGGTGGAGTGGATGAGAGGGGAGGAGGTGGAGGCTGGGGACCCTCAGGCATAGGTGTGTGTATGCGTTTGTGCAGAAGCCTGTTGGCCCTCCACTCCTACGCCTGAGGGCCAGTCTTCAACCACCTTTATGTCAACAGGTGGTGCCAACGGGTGAGTGGCTCTATTAAGACCACTGCAGGACCCCGGGGAGAGTCCAGGGAGGCACTCTCCCCAGAGCTGGGGCCTCCACGGCCTTCCCTCTGAAGAAGGGCCCCAACCAGACTGTCACCCTTTGTGAGCACACACAAGACAGCTGCAGCTAAAACGCATCCACCTGAGACACGGTCCCCCTGGAAGCACACTCCTGACTGGCTGCTGCATGACTGGCCAGGTGGGTTTTGATCTGTAGCACTGCTTCTCAACTCTGCTATACAAGCTAAAAAGATGCCAGGTCCCTCCCTGGACTGACTAAATCCGTATTTGGGGAGGTGGGGTCTGGATCAGAATTAGGCAGAGACTCACTGCTCTGCAAGCTGAGTGGGGTTGGGGGAACTGGGGTCTCTATTAGCATCTATCCAGGATCTGGCCATCTGTGACAACTTTCTATGGGAAATAGATCAGGGACCCAGAAATGGGGGAGCGCCCCAACTTCTGCCCCTGCAATAACTGCCTTGATGTATCAGCTCTTTGCTTTGAAAGTAGTGACTTGTTTGGCTTTCATATGAAAGCAGAATAAAATACAGTGTCAAAACAGACTCATGGCTAAGGGCTCTTGAAGCCATCCTGGGTTTTAAAAAGAAACTGCAGGGCCCCAGAGTCATGTGCTGCTAAGTGCCGTGTGACAGAAGGTCACCTTATTAAACATGGGGATTATTACACAGTGCCTGGGCTTTGTAGGTATATTAAGAAACCAAATTTAGAGACTCGCTCTTGCAAAGTAAAGTATAGCTCTGTTTTATATAGTTACCGTGTTAAACATGGGGTATCTGTATTTCATATAGATATTTGGAATTCATATAATATGGAAATAAGTGCCCTTATAACTGAATTAGAGATAGTACCTTTAGAGTTCTCATTATTTTCTCTATTCTTTGTGGGGCTTAGAACAACACAAAGGTCGTAAGGGCTGATGAGAGGGCTTTTTGATGATGCTGCCAACCCTGGTTCTCACTACGGGGTGATCCCCTTCAGGTAATAAACCCACTTAATTCCAGTGTCGCTGCCTTCGCCCGGCGGACAGGTTACAATCAGCTTGCTGGTGATTGGTGTTTTGCTGCCCGATGGGTTCCCTTCGAAGTAGACCGTGATGTTGTTGACCTTCTTGGGCTTCACAGAGTCCATGGCGCGGATGGAGAACGCGGTGTTCTCCACGTTGAAGGAGAAGGTGACCGGGTGGTAGAAGACGTTCTTGAAGGGGATGACGATGCTGTAACCGGCTCGGACCAGGAAGGGGCCTTGCGGCTTGGGGGGCAGTGCCACCCCGAAGAGGGGGATGGTGTACTCGCCGCCCGCCAGCGACAACAGGCTCAGGTTGCCCTTGCTCTCGCCCAGGCGGCTGGGCTCGAAGTACACCTCCACGCTGACCTCCGTGCCGCCCTGCGCTCCGGGCGCCGCGTAGATGACCTTTTCCGTGTGGAAGTCCGGACAGTCGGTCTGAAAGGGGAACACGCGTGCTCGGCTCACCCTGGACCCTGAGGTGCAAACCTGCAGCTCCGGGCCCTCCCCAGCGCCCCACCTTCCGACATGAGCAACCTAGGCTTGTGTGAGGCAGGGCAGGCTGTACAAGAGTCCAGTCCTTGTGACTCTCTACAAGAGGAGGTATTACTAGTTTATCCCTAGTTTACTAAGAAGAAACCAAGGCCAAGAGGAACTGAGGCAGGGTGATGTGGGCAGCGGTCCTTGGGGCTGCTCCCCTGTACCTGCACTTCTTTCCTTCCACAGGCAAGGAGGGCCAGACTTTCTGGCTCCTCATGGGTTGGGGGTGGGGTGCACCAGATCTGGACAATAAGCGGAGAACAGAAGTGCAAGGCGTCCCTTCCACACCGGAGTGTTTAGGTGCCAGTGCAGGTCCCTCTGGGGTCTCGTCACCCCTTTGCTCCTATGACCGGAGCATGTGAGATGGTGGGTGCCCTTTAGCCTGCATCGCTGAGTGGCTGGGGTGAGCAGAGTCCCCCGTGGACTGTGGCTACACAGAGAAGCGCTAAAGGAGGCTTTGTTGTTTTAAAGCCACTGAGATACTGGGACTGTTTGTTACTGCAGCATAATTAGGCTTCTCCTGATGGATGGGATGACCAGGAGCCTATGCCTCTTTGAAAATTGTGAATCACTATCTTGTACACCTGAAACTTATGTAAAATTGTACAACTATACCTCAATTTAAAAAAAAAAACAAAAAGAGCCTCTGCCTCATGACCATGGCCATGGGATGTCAGTGTTAAGTGGGCACGTGGCCGCCGACTGTAAGGCTACACTCCTAGTGCCCCTTGTTGCCGGGTGTGGTCGTATGAAGTTTTCTTCAATAAGTGTGAGTGGAAGTGAGGTACACAGCTCCCCGCCTTCCGCATGGTAGCTGGCTGCAATGAGGATGCCACAGTAAACCATCTTGGTCCACGTGGACCAAAGCGACTCTCTATAGAAGGAAGCACATCAGGACAAAGGGGTCTGGGTGCCTGATGTCACGGCACCTAACCCTAAGCCCACGCTGCTGTCTGAGAGAGGAATAAATTTTATTTTGTTGGTTTGGGGGAGGTTCTGTTTCAGTAGTTAATCCTGTATTCACACTGATGTAATAGGCAACATATATGGAACACTTGCTATGGGCCAGGCTCAGTTTTACATGCATGTTTAAAAAATCCTGACAGCTATCCTGTGAGAGTATTGGTAAGTTATTCATACAAAGAATAAACAGTGAAGTGAGAATTCAAATCCAGGTCTACTGGATTTCATAGCATTTCTTCATGACCACTGAGCTCTCAGTAGAACTTACCAATAACTTACCAATACTCTCACAGGATAGCTGTCAGGATTTTTAAAATATGCATGTAAAACGGAGCCTGGCCCACAGCAAGTGTCCATATATGCTCCCTATTACATCAGTGTGAATATAGCATTAACTACTGAAACAGAACCTCCCCCCCAAACAACTGTCTCTGTATCCACCGCTGAGCAATGCTGCCCCCCACCACACCACAGCTTGTTAAACTCATGAGGAAGAACCCAGACCTGATATTCTTTCTGATACTCTTGTTTCTAGCTGGGAGTTTTCAACTAGATGAAGGCCCTGAGTATGAGTTTCCTATTTCTGCACCCCAGTGTCCTCCTCCTGCTATTTCTGAGCCCAGACTTCTGGAAAGTGGAGGGCAGAGGTGGGGCCAGGGCTGCTTACCCTGCAGTAGTATTCTGTCTTCTGCCGAGTGTAATTGGTGAACTTGGCAAAGATGCTCTGGCCGCTGCCAAGAACAGTCTGGAAGTGGACAGGCTTTTCAGGCAGTGCTGGCAAGGCTTTCAAATTGAGCTCATATGGGTAGTAACCCAGGTCGCTGTTGTGCAGGGTCAGTTTCCCGAAGGTTTCTCCAGCTTTCAGGGGCTGGAATTCAAATATGAACGTTCCCTGCAAGAGAAGACAGAGGCTCCTGTGATGCTGAATGTCCGCCTCTCCTCTGCCCCTCTGGGGACCTCAGAGCAGGTTGGCGGTAGATACTCACACTGATCTTGAGCCTGGGGAACCTCTGTCCAAACCAGCCCACTTTTCCTCCCTGGAATTTTTCCCTAGTCGGGGTATTTCTGTATCTGGAATCTCTCTGAGTATAAAAATAGGTACTGGACCCTCTCTTGAGAAGTGTAATTACAGAGACAGGAGTGGGTGGGCTGGGGGAGCAGGAGGGCTAAAGGTCAGGCAGCTCCTTCTCTGCTCATGGATAATCTCCAACCAGCTTCTGGGGTTCTACCATCATTTGGGGGAGGCATTCTGCTTCCTCTATTGTCATCCAAAGCAAAACAAAACAAGAACCAAAGAGTATTGCTTATAAAAGCAAAATAAGGGCAATAATTCCAATGTATCAGCAGTAAAAGACTGGATAAATAAATTATACTTACTTCTGTGGAATATTATGTAGCCATTAAAAAGGAAGCACCAAAGCTCTAATCATTGAAATAAAAGGTGGTAATAATATTTTAAGTGGAAAAAAGAAGATTCCAGAAATGTATATGAGTTCATTGTTGTGGAGAGGAATATGTCTACATATGTATAGAAAAGACACATCAAGGCTATATTGAACTGTTACCAGTAATTGTCTTAGGGTGGGGGAAATGAGATTTGGGGGACTTTTCTATTCTTTTTTTTTTTTTTTTGCCATGCCAAGTGGCATGTAGCATCTTAGTTCCCTGACCAGGGATTGTACCTGTGGTCCCTGCAGTGGGAGCTCAGAGTCTTAACCACTGGACCGCCAGGAAGTCCCAGGACTTTTATTTTCTGTTTCATGTACTTTTATAGAGATAAAATAGTCTTTTTGTCATGAACAGATATTGTTTCTTAAAAAAAACTGGGTCTTATTGAAAAATAAAGAGGATATCGTTAAAGTTGTTGTAGGAGTTTAACAGAAAAAAATGCAGTGTTAAAATTTACATGATTTTACCACAGTTAAAAAATTTAGATGAAAATGGACAAATGTGTAAACAAATATAACTTACCACAACAGACTCAAAAAGATAAAGAAAACCCATATAGCCCTATAACCATTAAAGATATTTAATCAATAGTAAAAAAAATTTCCCTTAACAAAATTCCAGGATCACAAAGCTTTCTTTTTACCCATCTAATACTCCACAAATTCTCCCATAGAAAAGAATAGGAAACCTACCTCAATGAGCATAGCCTGACAGCAGACTCCAACAAGGCTAATAGAAGAAAGGAAAACTGGATGCCAGTTTCCTTGCTGAGCATATATACAAAACATCTAATAAAACTATTATCAACTGATCCAGCAACACTATTACGTATCCCTTGCTGTCCTTTTCACTACATATATTCCATGTGACTTATATAATTAGGAAAAGTAAGAAAAATAATTTAAATTGAGCAGGGCAAACAAACATGTAACAGAGACAGCTAGTATTACTCGCTCAGTCGTCTCCGACTCTTTGCGACCCCGTGGACTGTAGCCCACCAGGCTCCTCTGTCCATGGAATTCTCCAGGCAAGAGTACTGGAGTGGGTTGTCATTTCCTTCTCCAGGGTATCTTCCCGACCCAGGGATTGAACCTGGGTCTCCTGAAATGAGGGCAGATTTTTACTGTCTGAGCTACCTGGGAAGCCCCAGTGGCTAATAAATTAATTCCTTTAACATGCCTGAGCCAAAGCTCTATGTGGCCCTGGTTTATAGCAGGACTTGGGCAGCAGGGCAAAGGAGAGAATAGGACCATGACGGATCGGTCGTCCTCCGCCTTCCTGATCGCTGCCAGGCTGCCCCAACTCACGGATGCAGAAGTGGGTCCAGAGGCCCCCTGGGCAGAGTCTCAGGGCCATACCTCAGAGTTGGCCGGCACCACGAACTGGGAGGGCAGGCTGATGTCGGGCACCCTGCATTCCGTGGAGAAGGTCACCATGTAGGGCAGGGGGTTGTCCACCTTGATGGAGGCCGAGGTGCTCTGCCGGACAGGGCTCACCATCTCAATGGTTTTGATGACGCCTGAAGGGATGACCCTGAAACTCAACGTGTAGTATAAGAACTCGTTGGTCACCTCGTTTCGGAAGATCACCTGGATTCACAGAGAGAGTGGGAGGAAGTGAGGCGGGGCAGAGGAGTTAGTTCGGGGTCTTCCACCATTGACAGGCTCCTTCTCTCCGTTAGCAATGCCTGGGCATGTGAAGCATGGGGCCCAGGCTGACATGGGCCCTCCCAGCCTACGTGAACCCCGCCACCCAGCCCTTCTCTTCAGGTGTTCTGCTCTGGCTCCTTCCAGGTGAGCAGGCATGGAGGAACCTGGGTTACTTTAGAAGAGGCGAGAGCAGCACGGTCTAGTGCCTTTTTAGTATATTCACAAAGTGGTCCAACCATCACCACTCACCTTCATCACCCTCAAAAGAACCCCTTTATCCAGTAACAATCATTCCCATGTCCCCCTAACCCATCCCCTCTAGACCTAGGCACCACTAGGCTACTTTCTGTTCCTATAGACTTTCCTATTCTGGACATTTCATATAAAAAAATCATACAATATGTAGCCATTTGTGACTGGCTTTGTTCACATAGTGTAATGTTTGCAGGGTTCATTTCAGTGTTGCCTGTATCAGTACTCGGTTCCTGTCACTTTTTATTGCCAAATAATAGTCCATTGTATTTCTCTGTTCACCAGTTGATGGAAATTTAGGTTGTTTCCATTTTTTAGCTCTTAAGAATAATGCTGCTATGAATGTTTATATATAGGCTTTTGTGTGGACATATGTTTTCACTTATTTTGGGAAGAAATTGCTGAATTCTATGGTAACTCTATGTTTATCCATTTGAGAAGCTGCCAGACTGTCTTCCAAAGTAGCTTCACTATTTCACTCCCACCAGTGAGCGACACATGAAAGATCCATTTTCTCCATACCCTTGCCAGTACTTGTCCATTATTTCCTTTCATTCTTGTCATTTCTTTGTGCTCATGTGCTATTTTTTTCGCTTGAAAATCTTTCCCTAGGTGATTCCATCCTCCATCTTGGTGTCAAGCACTATCTGTACGTGGATAATTCCTGTAAGTTCTCTTCAGCCCTGACCTCTCAGTAAGCCACTGAACCATGAACTCCTTTTCCTCAACGCACTTACGCCCTTTTGAAGTGACCCATTCAGAGGGCAATCACATGATGCATGCTCATCTCCTCCACTGGACTGCGTGTTCCAGGAGAACAGAGACTGTGCCTATTTTTGATCACTGCTAAGTTATCAGCATGTAGTATAGCATATGGTACATGTGCTCAAGAGATGCTTGCTGAACTGATGAATGAGTCAGGAGAAACAGTTCATGCGTGAAGGACCCTGTGGAGTCCTGGAGTCACTGGCTCTGAGATGAATCCTGGCTGTGACGTCACTAGCTGTGTCAAGGGCTCAGCCTGATGCTGGGTGCTCTCTAAACCCTCAGAAAAGGGATCTTTTCACTCTTATTATTGTGGTCTGGTGTCTGATGCCCAGTGTTACCTACTGCTTCAGGATTTTCATGATTCTGCCGCCTTGAGGGCTTGGTATAGGCCTACATGTTGGCTGGCTATCTAGTCTCATCTTAAAGGGTCTGGTACCTCTAAATGGTCAGTCTCGCAGGATAAGGGAGGGTATATCTTCCCTCCCAACACCAGGATCATCAACCTCAGGGCCAAACCTCCAGGGTCCCAGGGCAATGCCTTTAGTGTGTGGATACCTTTGCTGTGTATAGTCCCTCCTTGTAGGAGAAGAAGTTCAGCTTGTAATCTTTCTTGGAGGAGGACAGCACATCAATGTAATCAAGGCCCTTTAAGGTGACACTCAGGTCAGGCTTCTCTGGTTTCAACATTTCCACAATGACCCGGAATCTGGGGGAACACAGGGGTGCAAGAAGAGAGGATGAAATGAGACAGTTTACCCAAAGGAAAGAAGGCAAGGTACCTTGTCCACTCTTGATTTCACAGAAAGCATGTGGGTCCAGGGTTCTAGCCTCCACACTGTCACTAGTAATAACAGGAACTACCATTTAGTAACTGCCTATTGTGTGCCAAGTACTGAGTCCTGCTCCACATGGGTTACATTACAAGCTTTTAGTCACCACAGTGTCTGTAAGAGGTACATCTCGTTATCCTTTCTATTTCACTAGGGAAGAAGTTGAGGCAGAGAGAAGGAAGACGCCATGCTCAGGTAACAGTGCCGAGTTACAGGCAGAACTAGCATTCAAACTTGGTTCTGGGCCTTTATCCACTATGCCGAGCAGGTAGCTCTCTTCTCCCAGCCTTTGGCTCCTTTTCCATAAAAGAAGGGGACCCGTCTGGCCTCCAGCTCCTCTAGTTCCTTTTCTCTCTGCAAATACAAGATCCAAGGATCTGGCCAGTGGCTGATGTGATAAGACAGGGCTCTCAATAATAACCACCACAATTATCATTTTGATAATAATGACAGCTAACATTTATTGAGCACCTATTTTGTGCCTGGCACTCTTGCAGGAGATTTACAAGGCATCAACTGCTCACAGACAGCCCTGGACAGGACACTGTGGGGCGCAGGCCAGGAAATGCCTGGCAGCAGCACAAAGGGCCAGGCTCAACATTGTGCATCCTCCCTCCATCCCCTCTTCATCCCCCACCTATTCTCTCACCTCTGGGGCTTGTTCAGCCAGTTGGTGACTGGCAGGAGCTCAGTGTAGGGTGTTTTACATGGCACTTCACGGTAGATATTGGCCACAGCCTTGGGGAGCTCGGAAGTCCCGTGCAGCTGGTACAGCCAGCCTGTCCCATCTGGGAGGGGGAAGAAGAGGGTGCCCTAAGAGAAGAACAACCGTGGTGAGCGTGACACAGAGGGTCCTTTATCAGCTACCTCTTAGGCATGGCAGCGACACAGGATTAACGAAGTTACGCAAATAGGTTTAACATTTTTGGAAAGCAGCTTCATAATGTTTCCAAGAGTCATAAACATGTTCATGTGTATTTGAACCAGGAATCTCATCCCAGGGAACTTACTGAAGAAAAGTCCCTGCAGAGGAAAAAGTTACATGTAAACGTGCGTGCTCAGTCACTCAGTCGTGACTGACTTTTCGTGACCCTTTGGACTGTAGTCCGCCAGGCTCCTCCCTCCAAGGCATTTTTCAAGCAGGGATATTGGAGTGGGTTGCCATTTCCTCCTCCAGGGGACCTTCCCAACCCAGAGATCGAGCCAGTCTTTTGCGTCTCCTGCATTGCAGGCAGATTCTTTGCCACTGAGCCATTGGGGATACGCATGTATATTAGAATCGCTTCTATTGATGAAAATTTAGAGATAACTTAAACATCCAACAACTGAGGGTGTTAAATAAATTATGGAGCTGGCATTCAGTGGAATATTAGTCAATCAGTAAAAATGAGTACCATGAAGATTACACAGTTAAACAGGAACATGCTCATGATGTGATGTAAAGTGTAAGTAAACAGGATGCAAAACTGAGGATGCGATGATGGCAGCAATGGCTGTTTTTGAGTGAGGATTGATAAAGAAGACAGAAGAAGACAGTTCTTTTTTTGTGAGGGGAGTGGAAGATTGTGGCTTCTTTTTTTTAATCTTTATCACAGTCACCTTGATGTTATTTGTGCACTTAAACTAAGTGTTAATTGCTTGATGCTTCATCTGGGACTTCATTTCAGAGATGAGCCTCTGGTTCCAAGAGAAGCCCCTCAACATGAAAATATACGGACAAAAAGGAAAGCTTTGGTCTTGGTAAGCTTTGGACACAGTTCCCTGTGGTTTCCACATTATTTTTAGGTCCCCCCTTGTCCTAACATTCTCTCTCCCACAGCTCCTTCCTCCAACCATGCCAGGAAACCCATGTGGGAGGTGGGGCTCAACCTACCTGATGCTTGCGGTTCTCCACGTTCATGGTGCGGGGCCGGTAGGTGATCTCGTAGGGCTTGTTTTGCTGATGAGGCTCCAGCGTGATGAACTCGGGCCCCTCCCAGTGCTCACCCTCAATGATGGGGTGCAGATTCCAGGTTTGGTTGGTGCGGTTTGAAAGCATGATGGTCTGTGTGTGCTTGGAGCGCACCTGGCAGGTGAAATTCACCACCTGGAAGAAGATGGACACCTCAAGCAGGCAGCGGAATTTATAAGTCTGGAGTTCAAAGGAAAGTTTACACACACACACACACACACACACGCATTTGGGAGCTGTCAGTATAGCAATTTTTTTTTTAAGGGCAAGAAACTGGATGAGATCATCAAGAAGTAAGTGTATTTAGAAAAAAAGAAGGAATTTTAGGACTAATTCTTAAAATCCTGCACACTCCAATGTTAAGAAAAATCAGAAGGGGAGATGAGAAGCAGAAACTATTAAAGTGGGAGGAAAACTAGGAGACTAGGGTGGTATCCTGGAGGTCACACAATGAAGGAAGTGCTTGAAGGAGGAGGGGCTTGTTTAAGGTGTTCAAATGCTATTGACAAGTCAAGTAAGATGAGCAGTGAGAACCAGCCATTGAATTTAGCAACATGGACAATGTTGCGCTGGTATAAAGGGAATCAAAAGAGTTCACCAAGGGGATGAGAATAGTTTAGCAAGAGACCCACACATAGATGATCAATTGGTTTTTGACCAAAGTGCAAAGGCAATCAACAGAGAAAGGATAATCTATTAAGTAAATGATTCTGGAACAACTGGATATCTGTGCAGAAAAAAATGGATTTTTTGAATTTTGATCCATAATCTTACACTATATACAAAAATGAACTCTAAATAGACTGAAGATATAAATTCAAAACTTATGAATATACACAGAGCTCTCAAAATGCAGTAAAACAAGAAAACAAAGAACCCAAATAAAAATGACTTGAACAGATACTTCAATAAAGAAGATAGACGAATGGCAATGAAGTACCTGAAAAGATGCTTGACACCATTAGTCATTAGGGAAATCCAAATTTAAAACCACAAGATATCATCATGCACCTATTAGAATGACTAAAAGTTTTAAAAACCTGACCATATTGAGCATTGGCAAGGATGTGGTGCAAGTAGAAACGTCTGATGTGGCTGATGGGGACGTAAGATGACACAAACACCTTGGAAAACAATTTGGTAAGTTCTTAAAAAGGTAAACATGTACCTACCCTATGATCCAGCCATTTCACTCTTACATATTCACCCAAGAGAATGAAAGTATATATTCTTGCCAAGACTTGTACATACACTTTTATAACATACGGCGTGATTCCATGTACATAACGTTGTTGAAATAGCAAGAGATGCAGTTCAGGTGTCGTCATGACCGTAAGCAATGTTGCTAGAAACTATCAGGTGTCTACTACTAGGGCTTCTAGCGACAGGGTGAGCAGAGGTTAACCCAGGTGTCCCTGTTTACTTAGAGAGCTTATGACAGAATGTGATCTAGCCAGAGATGTCGGTATAACCTTCCTTTAGAACGAGATGCCTGGGTTGAGAGCTGAAGACTAAACAGGAATTAACTAAATGGAGAGGGGGAAAGGAGTATGTCAGCAGTGGGAAGAGCATGCGCAGAGGCCCTGTGGCGGAGGGAGCAGGTCTGCATGTTTGATGTGGGCACCGAGGACTGTTTGGAGAGAGTCTGACTGAGTTCTCTTGTGGGGCTTGCCGGGCCACCCCACCACTGGCCCATCTGTGGGCAGCACCTACTGACCTCTTTTACTGAAGGTGGTCCCACGCACACTCCAGACAGGGTTAGGCTCAGAGGACTGCCTCCCTGGATGAAGCAGAGCAAGTTTTTGTGGAGAATCTCCTTGCCCACCTCGGTAGGATGGTAAGTCACTTCGAAAGAAACCTCCATGCCTGCGGTGATATAGCCCTCTTCCGGGCTGATGGAAAATGGAGGCTCAAGTTTTCTGGCATCCCATTTGAACCTTTTCCAAGACAGGAGACAAGGAAGACAGTTTATTACTATCCCGGTGGTGTCCTCAATGCAGCTGAGAAGAGAGACTGTGTCTGGTTTTCAGGTGGGAGGTTCATCCCCTTGTGCCCTCCCTGGGACCTAGGAGAAGGAAGGCTGCCAGGAAAAGCCGGGGTGTGGGACCAAGGCCAAGTCATTCCTGGGTGCACTCTCTTCGCTCTCCCTAGGGGCTGAGAAGGGTGGAAAGTGGTGCATCTTATCTTACTGTCCACGAGGGACAGCCACTGGGGGGACATGTGCCTGAACACATTTCAATGGGTGCCTGAGGTCACACAGCTAGGACATGGTCAGGCCAGGACTGGAACCCTCCCGAGCTGGTAGCCGTGGCCAATCTCTGCACTGCCTCTCAGGTCTGATCCAGGGGGTGGAGACGATACCTTCACATGAGAGCTGCCCCTGACCCTGGTGGCCCCGGGAGCTGCTGGCCCCGTGGTCACCCCTCTGTGGTCAGCCCTTGGTCCAGGCAGGATGGTGCAGACCAGAGCTTCCAAGGCCAGGGCTGCCACAGCACAGCTTCCGGGCACTGCTCCCCGGAGGCCGGGGTGCAGGGCGCCCCCTGCAGGCGCGTGGTGTGCGGCAGGCACGGCTGTGGCCGTGGGCACCACTTTGAGCCTTACCTCCACCTGTGGCATGGAGACCACCCAGGGAATCCAGGCCCAGGGGGCTCTCCTACCTTGCACCCACGTCACCCGTGTTCAACATGAGGATGCGACGTGTGGCTTGTGTCTGACACACGACTGGTCCAAAGGGAAGATGGTCCTGGTCCAGGGAGATCTCCAGGGCCTGGCAGCAGCCGCTGATGAGGAAAAGGGGCCGCAGGAGCCCCATGCACTCCATGAACACCTCCTCGGAGAAGGGAGGGACACGCTTTAGCGGGGCGAAGGTGACTTCCAGCTTCCGGACCTCTTTGGGCTTCATAGTGATGTTGCGGAATGGTGACAAGGTGATGACCTGGACAAAACGACAAGTCTCAGCAGCTGAGGGTGGGGCACTCCTGGAGTTCCATTTCTGAGGTCCTGCTGCGAGGATGGATTACTGAGTAAATGTAAGAATGAACTGAATGAAGGAATGTATACAGTCCATCCTCAGGATGAAATACATCTGGTCCCATTTCAAAGGGGCACCCAAACACTGTGAGAGGAAGCGGGCAGCCAGGGCTGTAGGTTCCCTATGCAGAGAGCCTGAGGACATGGATTTAGCAACAAGCATGTTTCTCTCACATAGAGGACTCCAGTGGAAAGAGGGACAGCCTTTCGGGGGCATATGAATGATGTATATTGAAACACACTCTTCCTTTTGGTCCAAGAAGCCCACTCCTAGGAGTATATGCTCAGCAGAGAGTCATGGATGCACAGAAAGGTTTGTTTAAATGGATATTACAATGTTGCTTATAAAATAAATTTTAAAAAAACCCAGGAACACCTTAAATGAGCAGAAATAGAGGCCTGGTTCATCTACATAATGAAGGTACAGATGAACAAATGAAACTGAATGTTTAGGAGTTACTGGTAGATGATAAAACCAGGTTTCAAAACAATCTGAAAGTTAGCAATTTATTTTTAAAATGTGTAGGAAAAGCAGGGGAAAGAAAGGTAGCAATAATGTTAAGTGATTATTTCAGGGTATGACATTATCGGCCAAATGTTTTTCTTTGTGATTTTCCATATTTTTCAAATTTTCTGTCATGAAGACGCACATATATTCATTTGCGCCCAGATCTTCTGGGTCCTTATCAAGGGCACTTCTGTGTCACTGTTGCCCTCTAGAGGCAGAGCATCTCCAAGCTGTGGTTTCCCTACATGTAAAGGAGAATAACAGGGGCACCCCTATACCGTTTCTATGAAGGTGATCAGACATGGACAGCACTTGGAATGGCCTGGCACACAGAAGCTGCCTGAGAACCGTGAGGTGCGGAGGCATGAACACGCCACTGGAACCCTGATCACCAACCTTGGTTTCCTGGAGTTCCGCTGAGAACATGACTGACAGGTTAAATGTGAGCTGGGCTTGGCTGTTGTTCATGATGGAAACCATTTTTTTCACCACCTGTCCAGGTAGGATGGCTCCTAACTTCAAAATCTTATTGGCTGGATCTAGGACTAAAATCTGTGGACAAGAAAGAGAGCAGGGAGGGAGGGGTCAGCAGTTAATGAGAAAGAGAAATACGGTGCGTGTACCCCAGTGAGGCAAGGGTGGTTCCCTCTTTTCCCGTGTCTCTCATTCTTCACACTGGATGGGCCTTCGCCTTCGCTCACTCAACAAACATTTATGTGCATAAAATGTGCACTAAACAGCTTGTTGTACAATTACATACTTACAGCTGGGTTCAGAGCTGTTAAGAAGGAAAGGCTCGGGGTACAAAGGGTTGAGCCAGTCTGAGGGTGAGGGAGGCCTCCCTGAGGGAGGCATGCTCACCCTGGGAGCTGCTGGAAGGGTAGCATCTGGATTTAAGTCAGGGTGGCGTGGGGCTGCACCCCGAGGGAGGAGAGAAGCTGTGGCAAGGCCCTGAGCCGGAGGGAGTGGCCTGGCCAGGCCTGCGGCTGGGAGCGAGGTGGGGAACACGAGAAGATAGCTTGGGGGGGGGATCAGGTTTTTTTCTGGGAGAAGTGGGAAGCCAGGGCAGCCTGGAGTGGTCCCATCAGAAGGGCATCTTGTGAGTGTGCCCTGGCTTGCTCCTCTGTGCAGAGGGACTGGAAGGGGGCAGGAGACAGAGCCTTGAAGAGAGAGAGATAACCATGGCGGCAGAGGTGGGAAAAGCAGATACACCTTAAAGCCCCCATCTAAAGCCCTGATCAAAATGCTGGCCTGCATCAGGCTGAGATCAGGCTGGGCCTTGCCCTCTGGGATGGTGTGACCCACATAAACAGCACCCACCAGTCACTATCACTTGACCAGTCAATAAACAGTACCCCTCCCCTAATGGAAAGATGGGATCTTTCCATCCCACCCACAGGTTTCCATGTTGTCTACAAAGGTAAGAGTCTCTGGCCCCAGCGTGTAAGCTCCTGGAGGTCAGAGAACACGTTTACGTCTCCTCTGGATTTCCGCAGAGCACCTGACATAAATGAGTGCTGAGTGAGTGAACGAATGAACACGTGAAAGAAACCATGACACCACAAGAGACCCTGCCACCGGCTTGGGTGCAGACACACCAGGTGGCCTGATCCTGTTGCTCCCCTGGATTGACGGAAAGGATGTCAGGAACACACCCCTCCCATCTCCTCTTGGTTGCTGAAATGTCCCATGCATTGCTGAGGATTGCGGGAGGTCTTCAGTATCCTAAAACTGCCTAATAAATGTGGAAACTCCCACCAGACAGACATGTGAAATGCATACTGGACATGGGGAAGAAAGGATAAGCGGTGGAACCAGACCATCCCCTTCCTGCCAGGAGCACCTGGTTAGAAGGAAGGGCCTCAGTCAGATGGGATCCTGGGAGTTGGGGCTTGCTGGAGAATGTGGTCTTGGGGAAAGATGTCCCATAACTGAAACTTATGTCTGCATACAGTGCTTCAAACAAACCTTGACTGTAACCTGAAAACACTACATGCTCTCATGTGGGAGGAAGAGGACTTGCTTGGGACACTGCATCGGACAGTCTCAAACTTCTCCAAGAAAAAGAATGCTTCTGCAGCGCCTGTGGTTACTTGTATCCTTTGACACAGTAATGTTTGGTACTGGCAAGATCTATGTGATTCTCTTGGGTCTGATCTGCCTTGATGGGACTGGCTGACCTCTGACAGAGCAGCTAGGGGGCAGGAGACATGGAGTCAGAGGAGTGTGGGCTCAGGTGGGCAAAGGTGGCTGAGAAGGGCAAGAAGTGGGGGTGCCAAGCCCGATGATCCCCCCAACTGTCGCTTACCTTCATTTCCGTTCCTTTCCCTTTGATTTCAACTACTTGCTGGGAGAGCCCATTGATTTCAAAGGGGATGAGTTCTCGATAACTGATAGTTTCTCGAGGATAAAAGGTGATGGGGATCTCCAGTGTCTTTCCTGGCTTTATCACATCGACTCGGAAGTTCACCTCGAGGTGGCTGGTGTTGGTGTACAAACAATCCAAACTGGAGGAAATCAGAAGGAAGCTGTGTGAGCTCTCGAACGGCTGACATAGAGGGAATGAGCCCCTTGCTTCTCTGAGCTGGACCCACTGCGGGATGTCCTGCCGTGTTGTCCTGGAGTTGGGATTTCAGGGCTGGAAGGGACTGCAGCAGTGGTCCAGCCTACAGTCCCCTGGGCATGACTGAGTCACTTCCCCCAGATCACAGTCTGAGACCTTGGCAGAACCAGGCCTCAGAGGCAGTCTCATGACCTTTGACCCAGTGTTCCTTTCACTCTCTTCACCCCCTCTTCCTTGATAATGCAGCTCATGGTGTGGCAGCTTCCTGGAAGAAGGGTGTGCCTCCTGGAGTAACTGGGTGGGAAAGCACAGCGGGGAGGAGGATGTGTCCAGAGTCAGACAAGCGTGTGGATCCAGGCTTCAGCCCTAACTTCCATGTGACCCGAGAACAGTTACTCAGCCTGTCTGGGTCCCTGTTGCCTCACCTGCAAAATGAGAGTAGTGATCTCTTCCTCATGAAGCTGCTGTGAGGATTAAACGAGATAAAGTGACTAAGTCAGCCACTAAAGGCTCAGAGGAAACATTCCTAAAGGTGAGCTACTGTTATGATTATTACTAATAGCTCAACAAGAAGGGACCTTCAAAGATCACGTCCACCCCGCTGCATCTGTGGATGGGAAGCACCTAGACCTCCATTACAATCCCTCCTCGTCTGTCTTCCAAGTATTTAGAGAAGGACTCTAGCTAAGGCAGTAAATAGAGTATAATGCCTGAAACAAAGTCAGAGTCAGATTCAATTAAATTAGGCAAGAAGGAATATAGGCAGATAAGATTTTAAATTAGTATTTAAAATTACATGACACTCCTGTAATGTAACATTCAGGAGAATCGTCATCACCACCAGTATCACTCCCACAAAAGTAGCAGCAGATAAAAATAACTGAGCATTTCCTATGTTCCAGGCACTAAGTACTCTCTCTAAATTAACTAATTAACCCTCCTAATAACCCATGGGGAGGTACTATTATTATCCCCCAATTCAGACAAGGAGACGGAGGCACAGAGAGTTTATAAAGACCTAAACACAAGGCTGGATGCTATAAAACTCTTAGAGGAAAACACAGGAAGAACACTCTTTGACATGAACCACAGCAAGATCTTTTTTTGACCCACCTCCTAAAGTAATGAAAATAAAAACAAAAATAAACAAATGGGACTTAATTAAACTTAAAAACACTTGCACAGTAAATGAAACCCTAAATAAAACGAAAAGACAACCATCAGAATGGGAGAATATATTCACAAATTAAGCAACAGACAAGGGATTATTAGTCTCCAAAGCTCATGCAGTTCAATATATATAAAAAAAAAACCCAAACCAATCAAAAAATGGGTGGAAGACCTAAATAGATATTTCTCCAAAGAAGATATACAGATGGCCAACAACACATGAAAAGATGTTCAACATTACTAATTATTAGAGAAATGCAAATCAAAACTACAATGAGATATCACCTCACACGGGTCAGAATACCCATCATCAAAAAATAATACTAACAATAAATGCTGAAGAGGGTGTGGAGAAAAGGGAACTCTTACACTGTTGGTGGGAATATAAATTTATACAGCCACTATGGAGAACAGAATAGAGGTTCCTTAAAAATCCAAAAATAGAACCACCCATATGACCCAGAAATGGGTCCACCATATGACTCCTATGCATAGATTCGGAGAAAACCATAATTCAAAAAGATAGGGACTTCCCTGGCAGTCCAGCAGTTAAGACTTCACTTTCCAACGCAGGGGGTGCAGACTCCATTAGTGGCCAGGGAGCTAAGACTCCACATGTCTTGTGGCCAAAAAACCAAAAAATAAAACAGAAGCAATACTATGAAAAATTCAATAAGGACTTAAAAAAAAACAAGGTGAGGGTGGGATGTTCTGAGAGAATAGCATTGAAACAAGTATACTATCAAGGGTGAAACAGATTGCCAGCCCAGGTTGGATGCATGAGACAAGTGCTCGGGGCTGGTGCACTGGGGAGACCCAGAGGGATGGGATGGGGAGGGAGGTGGCAGGGGGGAT
Source organism: Dama dama (assembly GCF_033118175.1). Taxonomy (NCBI): domain Eukaryota; kingdom Metazoa; phylum Chordata; class Mammalia; order Artiodactyla; family Cervidae; genus Dama; species Dama dama. The sequence continues at coordinate 45,140,341 of NC_083684.1, read as the reverse complement.
TGGGATGGGGAACACATGTAAATCCATGGCTGATTCATGTCAATGTATGGCAAAAATCACTATAATATTGTAAGGTAATTAGCCTCCAACTAATAAAAATAAATGAAAAAAAAACACAAACAAATAGACACAAGCACCCCAACGTGCATAGCAGCACTACTTACAATAGCTAGGACATGCAAGCAACCTAAATGCCCATCCACAGAGGAATGGATACAGAAGATGTGGTACACATGCACAATGGAATATTACTCAGTTGTGATAAGGAACCAAACTGTGCCCTTTGCAGAAATGCGGATGGACCTAGAGACTGTCATACAGAAAGAGAAAAAAAATTCTATATTATATGTGGAACCTAGAAACATGATACTGATGAACATTTTTTGCAAAGTGGAAATAGAGACACAGATGTAGGTAATAAATGTATGGATACCAATGGAGGAAAGGGTGGGTGGGATGAACTGGGAGATTGGGATTGACACATACCCACTACTATATAGAAAACAGACAACCAATGAGAACCTTCTGTATAGCACAAGGAACTACATTAAATGCTCTGCAGGGATCTGAATGGGAAGGAAATCCAAAAAAGAGGGGATGTATATACACATACAGCTGATTTACTTTGCTATACGGCAGAAACCAATACAACACTGTAAAACAACTATGTTCCAATAAAAATTAATTTTTTTAAAAAAGCAAAAAAAAACATTTGCTCGAGGTCACATAGCTAGGGAAGAACTGGGATTTGAACCTGTGCTATTTGATATTTTATATGGTAGCCACTAGACACGTGGTTATTAAATTAAAATTAATTAAAATAAAAAATCCTGTTCCTTGGTGGCATTAGGCACATTTCAAGGGCTCCAGAGCCACATGTAGCTACAGGTCACCATATTGGACACTGCAGATAAGACAACTTTTCTGAAACTGAACTTTCAGTTCAGTTGCAGCGCACTGATCTAGAGAACTTCTAATAAACACAGGTCTCTGGGCCTGTCTCTGGAGATTCCGTTTTGTTAGGTCTGGAATAAAGCCCAGAAATCTGGATTGGAACACTCTACACAGGGATGGTACAGAGCGGCTGGATTTGAATCAGAAGGCTAAGGCTCAGTATAGATCTGCCTTTACTGCAAGTTCACTGGCCCAAGTAATTAGCTTTTTAACTCTCCAAACCTGAGTTTCCACATTTATTGCTGCTAAGCCACTTCAGTCATGTCCGACTCTGTGAGACCCCATAGATGGCAACCCACCAGGCTCCCCCGTCCCTGGGATTCTCCAGGCAAGAACATTGGAGTGGGTTGCCATTTCCTTCTCCAATGCATGAAAGTGAAAAGTGAAAGTGAAGTCACTCAGTTGTGTCCAACTCCCAGTGACCCCATGGACCGCAGCCCACCAGGCACCTCCGTCCAAGGGATTTTCCAGGCAAGAGTACTGGAGTGGATTGCCATTGCCTTCTCCCCCACATTTATTATGTGGGGAAAATAAATGCAAGTCATCAAGCCTCTTGTCAGGACACCTGGCATTGTCCTCCTCACTTCCAGAAGAGGATTTTGTCTTCTTTTTTAGCAGAGTAGTTCATGGCTATCCAAATATCAGTATTAGCAGTGAGGAAAGGATACTCAGGATTCATGCCCACCTGTGCTAAAGGCTCTCTTATAATCCTTTCTCTGTCTTGGCAGGACCTCAGCTGTGTGGAGGCTGTAGAACCCACAGGAGTGGCAGAATCATCTGGAAGTTCTGGGAAGTCTGCTTACCTCATAGCTGTCTCTTCCTTGTTGGTGACAAGCAGGGTTTGCTTGTATGGGGGCATGCCAGCTTGGTAGATGAAGCAGGTGCCAAAGTTGTAGCTGGTGAAGGAGAAATGGACAGCTGGGCTCACAGCAAAGCCTGAGATGGTGCACGTAAATGTTGGACCGTGGCTGATCTGTGGGGGAGAGAATGTCCAGTGGAGATGACAGGGAGAAGTGAGAGGAAAGGGCCCTTACACCCTCAGGAGAAGGAGGGAAGCAGTCAGGTGCTTTAAAAGAATTCAGGTCCCAGGACTCTATGTGCAGAATCTCTACAGAGATTCTGATTAATAGGCTCTAAGTTTCTTTACGGAAACCAAGGTGGATGACTCTGCAACCAGGCCCCACATTGGCTCTTGAATCATTGCAGGAATACTTCAGCTCGAAGGCAGAGGGGTGTGCAGAGACCTGTCAGTTCCCACCCAACATCTGCTTCCTGGGGCTTCCTCATTAGCAGGACTCCAGTTGGCTGCCAACTTGCCTGGGAAACATGCTTGACTTCCCATCCTGCCTTGCAGCTAAGGGTGGACATTGGACACAGTTCTCAAGACAGAATGCTGTGAGCACGTTCAGTGTTGGACAATGTTAAATGCCTCACCTTGATTTTGAGTTCCAGACCCTTCAAGACACATTTCTTTAATGGCTGGAAAGACAGGGAGGCGTGTGCACTCTGCCCCACGTCCACACTGCCATCAATGGGTGAAAACTCCAAGTACTGTAGCAGGGATCTGGGGCCGGACAGCTCTGCCTGGAAGCTGAAGTTGAACTTTCCAGTGTTGATAAAACTGAATTCACACTGGACATACTCATTCAGTTCCACCTGAAGGAGAACAGAGTTGTATGTTGAGTGAGTACAAACTATGGTTCCCTTCTCTGGGGTCAGGGTATATAACGTGTTGGGGGAAATACCCTTTGGGAAGCAGCGACAGCCCATGATGTTAGTGAGCTGAGTGAGTATCATTAGCATAATGCAGCCAGAATCCAGCAGGAGCTACAAAGTGCTGGAGTCCTTCTTTCTGAAGAGGAAGATGACAGCTGAATTCTTAGAGCTCACTTGGTAACAAAACCTCCTTCATGTATAAGATAAGCATTCTTCCCCTTGCCTACCATCTCTCCGCCCCTTGAAAAGTAAAATAAGAAAAGCTTTCTTATCTTACCATGTGAAAAGCTTTCTTTTCACATCAAAACCATACACATTCTGGGGATGGAGCTGCTGTTGGCACGTCTCTGTTCTCCTGATCTCCCTGGCATTTGAAACAGAGCTTCAACTAACGCTCCCGTGCACTGCTTTTCCCAGCCAGTGTGGAAGCAGAGAGAGCAGGGCCCTCTCACACCTTTACCTCATAGAAGTTGACAGTGGTGGTCTGGTTGGGAGTCAGGAGAGTGATGCAGCCGTTCCTGTCCTTGCATTTGACCTCCATGTTCACAGAGTAGCCCTCAGCCTTGACATTTAAGGTCAGAGGGTGGGCTTTCTTTTTCACATTGCAGATCAAATTAAAGTTCACATCTCCTTCTTTCTTTGGTGTGAAGAAAATATCAATTGGGAACCTGGTTGGGGAAGACGACAGCAGATTGGGCAACTAGACTAATCTGTTAAAGAAGTTGAAGAAGATAAGCCCAATGGATCATCATGCACTAGGAGGGGAAGGCAGCATAACTCCAAATCAGGGTGAATTCTGAAAGTTTGCCAGGCATGGCAGGCTACTGCTTTAGGGATTCGCAAACACAGTGTATAGTATGGAAAAGAATATAAGCATAAGAAAATACTGAGAAAAAGTGCTTAAAGTTCTCAGTATTCTACGACTCATGATGAAAATTACCAACAGGGGATAAGCAGGACAGAGATGAAACTAATATCTCAATTTTAGAGTTGGCAGAGACTTCAGAGATGGGGCACTCTGCTAAGATGCTTCAGTAATATCTGACTCTTTGTGACGCTATGGACTGTAGCCTGCCAGCCTCCTCTGTCTATGGGATTCTCCAGGCAAGAATACTGGAAAGGGTTGCCATGCCCTCCTCCAGGAGATCTTCCTGACCCAGGGATCAAACCCACATCTCTTATGTCTCCTACACTGGCAAGTGGGTTCTTTACCATTAGCTTCACCTGGGAAGCTCCAAATTTTTGAGTTGGGAAAGACTTCAGAGATGGGGCACTCTAAAGGAACCTGATTCTCCTGGCTAGTCAGCCTCGGACCCCTGCCATATGGGCAAGGGCAGTCCTGGGGGGCTTCCTTTCTATTTACCTGGACAGTGGGGGGACCCAGCCTTCCATGGGACATACAACCAGGCTGTTGCTGAAACCTTCAGAATACCGGGAGGTGTCCTGGAAGGCAAAATGGAACTCCTGCTCTTCCTTGTTGATGATCTTCACAGTCTCCCTGGCTTCTCTGCCTGAGGAGGAAACACTACCCTCAGAGGAGGCCTCGTGCCTGCTCCTGACATGCCTCAGCAGGCGAGAGGAAGCCTGCTCAGAAGGGAGTCTCCAGTTTCTTTTCTTCCCTCTTCCACGCTCCTGAGCCTGTGGCTACCCCTCTTCCTTCTTTTTACTCTACAAGTGTTCTTCCTCTCAAGGCGCTCCAGCTCTTCCTTCTAGAACTATGCCCCATCAACTGTCTGCTCCTCGTAGGTGGCCACTCAGCCTGGGCTGTAGCTCTCCTGGGATCCTTTTTGCTCCTTTAGGCTCAACGCCTTCCTGCTTTTGTTAATGGGGGTAGGTAGGCCCCTCCGCTCAGATGATCCATGAATCATCTGTGCATCGGACTCTCTTGAATTAGACTTCAGATGTGTCATGGGTGTCCTGACTAACATATCTCTTGTCACTAGTTTGCTTTTTCTTACTTTCTTTGACTACTGTGGAGCATTTATTTTTTCCACACAAACTTTAGAATCATTTTACCAAATTCTGCCCTCACCTCAATCCTTTAGGACTAAGACTGTCAAGTTTAGCAAACAATTTTTATAGTATAAGTATGTCCCAAATATTGCATGGGACAGACTTATACTAAACAATCATTCCTTGTTATCTGAAATTCAAATTAAACTGTGCATCCTGTGTTTTATCAGACAACAATAGCTGGGATTTTATTTAGAGCTTGATTAAATTTGCATTTAATTTTTGGGAGAATGGACAAATGTTCAGATTTTGTTTGAGGGCATTTCAATAAGACTTTATACTTTTATTCATATAGGTCCTGTGCTTTTCTTGTGACATTTATCCTTGGCTATTATATACGTCTTATCAGTATTGAACGGAATTTTCTGTTTGTTTCTAGGTGCTTATTGCTAAAAGAAAGAGAAACCATTGATTTTTGCAAACAACTTGCAAACATCTACTTCCTAAATTATCTTGCTGATTCTAGAAGTTTGTTTTGCTTTTCTCTAGAGTCTCTTGAGCTTATCTATGTATGGCATCATTAGCAATAGCATAAATGAGACAATTTTGTCTCTTTTTTTCCCCAATGTTTATGCCAATTATTTAATTTTCTTATTTTATTGTACTTGCTAAAGTCACTAACAAAGTGTCCAATAATGACAGTGACAATGACCATTCTTACCTAATTCCTGACTCTAACTGAAGTAACTTCAGTGGTTTATTACCAGATAATACTTGCCTCTTGATTTTGGTTAATCTTTATTCAAGTTTTCCCCCTCTATTCCTATTTTACTACTAGAGTTTTTGTTGAGAATGTCTGCTGAATTTTTAGCAATGATTCTTTGGTATACGCCAATACCTGGTTCTTCTTTAATCTGATGATGTAATAATTACATTGAAATGCACCATCACTGCATTCCTAGATTAAATTGTCTTGTTGTTATTCTTACGCTACATTGCTCACTTACTTGTTCAAAACCTGATTAAATGCCACAATCTCCTCCTATCTATTATATGTATCAGTGTAAGAAATGTATGGAAATAATACACATCATACTGTTCACACTGGTTTCCTCTGATGGAAAGGGAAAAATGAGGGAGGTGGGGAGTGATTATTACATTTTTCCTTATACAACACCACATTGGTTGACTTACAAAGAATGCTAATTTTATAACTAGTTGAACGAATTACTAAAACAAATCCTCTGACTTCAGTTGTATTTCTCTCTCTCACACACATACACAAAACATCACATCCATGTGACAGAGTCACAGTGTTATAGGGGACTTGCCCATCACTTCCTTTATTTCAAGTTTCTGCTCAAATGTCACGTTCCCACTGCCCGCTGGCACTCCTTTCCCCCTACCCTACTTTATTCTTTGGAACACTTATCCACAGCTGACATGCTACATATTTCACCTTTCCATTCCTTGGTAGCCTGCTTCCTGCTACTAGAATGCAGCCATCATGAAGATCGGGACATGGGCTTTGTCCACTGCATTCCCAGCTCACAGAAGAGGGCCTGGCTCACATGAGGGGCTCAACAATATTTGTTGAATGGGGCAAGAGTGAGAAAGGATGGCAGAGGAATGTGACCACGGTGGCCCACAGTCTGGGGGCACACGCAGGTAGGATGGGGCTAATATGGGGCTCTGGGGATAAACTAGTCAATCCAGACCCCACAGGAATCTTCCGAGGAGGCTCTGCAACAAGCTTCCTCAATGTTCTTAGGTTATCAGTGTGTGGGTTTAGAAGACACTTGATGGAAATTAGATTGAGAGGTTAAATATTCTGTGGCCCTGTGAATAGCAAAAAGAGGCCCTCTGACACACTTCTAGAAGATACCGGGAAGAAAGAAGTCCTCTGCTAGGGGGAACACCCCTCCCCCACAGGTCATGCCAACTCTAAAATATAAACCAGTGTGGAGATTTCTTAAAAAACTGGAAATAGAACTGCCATATGACCCAGCAATACCACTCCTGGGCATACACACCGAGGAAACCAGATCTGAAAGAGACACATGCACCCCAATGTTCATCACAGCACTGTTTATAATAGCCAGGACATGGAAGCAACCTAGATGCCCATCAGCAGATGAATGGATAAGGAAGCTGTGGTACATATACACCATGGAATATTACTCAGCCGTTAAAAAGAATTCATTTGAATCAGTTCTAATGAGATGGATGAAACTGGAGCCCATTATACAGAGTGAAGTAAGCCAGAAAGATAAAGAACATTACAGCATACTAACACATATTTATGGAATTTAGAAAGATGGTAACGATAACCCTATATGCAAAACAGAAAAAGAGACACAGATATACAGAACAGACTTTTGGACTCTGTAGGAGAAGGCGAGGGTGGGATGTTTCGAAAGAACAGGATAGAAACATGTATATTATCTACAGTGAAACAGATCACCAGCCCAGGTGGGATGCATGAGACAAGTGCTCGGGCCTGGTGCACCGGGAAGACCCAGAGGAATCGGGTGGAGAGGGAGGTGGGAGGGGGGGATCGGAATGGGGATACATGTAACTCCATGGCTGATTCATGTCAATGTATGACAAAACCCACTTCAATATTGTAAAGTAATTAGCCTCCAACTAATAAAAATAAATGAAAAAAAAAAATTTTTTTTAAGAATAAAAATAAATAAATAAAATATAAACCAGCGGGGCAGCCTTACCAATGAGGAGACAACTGAAGTTGATATGTGACTTGTCAAAATTGATGAGAGGGTCAGTGGCTTTGCCTACCAGCAGGAAAGGGACTGTGATATTGTGTTCAGGGATTAAGAAAGTCCAGAATGCCTCCGAGATGTCCAGATGGGAAGGTGTGAACTGGAAGATAACCTAAGAAGACAGTTTGGAGCACAGTGGTTAGAGGCACTTCTATGTGTTTCCTCCACGTACCTTAAAGGCGTGCCAGCCCTGGGGTTGTGCCGGGTGACATTGCCAGGTCATCACTTCCTTTCCCCTGTCTTTGTAAGGGCATGTGAGTTTGGCTGTACCAGTAACATCCATGTCTGTTTGCCCAGCCCACCAAGTACTTCTACAGGCTTCTGCCCCGCTCATTTCTATTTCTAAGGCTCTGCAGGCTAGGCTGCCACGTCTTGGGATGGCATGTAAAAATGGAAAGATTCAGGTAGAATTTGGAATTTTCCTGAAAAGTTCGGGAGAACTGGCAACCCTGGGCTCACTGCTCTGTGTGGTGATTTGTCCCCAGAGAAGCACTGTGGCCAGCCGACCCTTGTGCCCACCATTCCCTGTCATTGACCCCTGGCCTGTGCTCTCCATTTTTACGATCTTTCTGAAGGCATCTCAATTCGTAATCTTTGTTTCATGGATTTATTTCTGCCCCCAATATTCTCTGTAGAATTTACAGGACATGGGGCCCACAGAGCTGCTTTGGCCAGCAAGTTTGTATTTCTTTAAATCTGACCCTCTGCCCTAAATCACTGTGTGGACATTAGGATTAAACCATGGGGCATGACTCTGCTTTTCTGTTTTGCCCTTTGGCCCGAACAAGCAAAGATACATCTCTGTTCTTTCACGGCTGTCAGTCCCTGGACAAAAACAACTCGGCTCCTTGCTATTGTGTGAGTCCTAGAGTCCCCAGGCACTGGTGTCCAGCTCTCTTTTCCTTGCTTTTAAAATATCAATTTTTAAAACTTCAAATACTAGAGCTCTTTGTTTCTCTATGGCCAACCAAGACGGCTGAGGTTTGTCCCGTTCATGAGGACTGGCTAACACACAGTAACCACCCAAGAAACTTGTTGATGGACACACCCTCCAGCTGTTCTCCCCAATTCCACCCATGTTCTGCAGCACGCCTGCCCTGCAGAGGGGGATGGGATGAGTAAAGCCCTGGGTCAAGAGGTCCCCATTCACACATACCTCAGCTTTCTTTTCAGGGAGGATGAGGCCCTTTTCTGTAAGGCACATGAAGGCTGGAGGGTTCTGGAGACTTTCAATTTCTTCAGAGAGCCAGGAGAAGGAGTAGGCACTACAGGTCGGGTTTAGGATTGTAAAGGTCCTGCCCAAGGGGAAGGAACGACAGCAGAGAGTGAGAGCGGGGCTTGAGGATTAAGAGAAACTTCTCTAGACTGTTCCCGAGCACAGACCCCTTATGTGGGGATCAGAACTGTTTTGGCCACTTTGTTACCGTAGAAACAAAAACAGCATCTCACTTGGGGGTCCCAAGTGTGGCTCTAGTTCTGGACTTTGGAGTAATAACAACACCAAGGGCCCTTCTGTCTCACTGATCCTCTGTGGTCTAGGTGGTGGTCAGGGATCATGTTTTATGTCTTTCAAATTTCCCGAGTGTCCAAACTAAGGAGACAGAAATCCGCTTCCTCACCGCAGCAATTCACTAAAGTCAACCCCTAGGATAGCAAGCGTGCTTCGAGATGTCAGTCTAGCTTGGTACCCTGAATTTCTTCCTCTGGGTTTTCAGAAAGATGAACTGATATGAACTCAACTAGTGCAAACCCACACCACTCACCGGAGATTCTTCCCTCCTATGCCCACACTGGTGAACTCAATCACCCGGGTGTTTGGATCCAGAGCCCCACCACCAGGCCCTCGGAGGTCTGGGTTGCGCCGATGACCGACGATGTAGTCTGAGTCTCTCAGGTCAAAATGGCAGATGGGCAGGGAGCTCCGCCCTTTGGCTGACAGGACCGGGCCATGCTCTCCCGGGGGCAGGTTAGGAATCCTGAGAGAATAAGGTTATTTTGATCTATTTTTAACTCTTTAATAAGTTCTTGCTTTTGTGGTTGGAAACGAATATGACACCGACCAGAATGTGAGCTCCATGAGCACAAAGAATGGGTCTGTCTGGTTGACGATGTAACCTCAGTGCCTTGAGGAGTACATGATACATAGTAGGTATTCATTAATTAATCGTGACAGGGATAAATACATGCACGGGCTGAGTATGGGGAGCCTGAATTCTGGTTCCTTCTGGGTGCCTCAGAAAAGACCCTGCTGCTGGGAAAGATTGAAGGCAGGAGAAGAGGACGAGATGGTTGGATGGCATCACCGACTCAATGGACATGAGTTTGAGCAAGCTCCGGGAGATGGTGACGGACAGGGAGGCCTGGCGTACTGCAGTCCATGGGGTTGCAGAGAGTTGGACACGACTGAGTGACTGAACAACAGCTTGCCTAAGTTACTACCTTTACCAATGGTGAGAAAGTCTCCCTGCTATAACGTCAGCACAGAATCTTTCCCTCTGGGCTCTTTCATGGGCATCTAATGGGATACAAAAAAGGACCCAGGCATCCTTAAGAAAACAAAACAAAACAAAAAACTACCCTGAGCTCCTCAGAGAAAGTGAACGCGATGTGAGCAGACCTCTAACCCCAGCAGCGAGCTCAGGTGACCCAGATGTGGGAAGGGTCCCTGCAGTGTGACGGCAGGTTTTCCACAGGTCTCATGGTTCACATAGGTCTCTGCCACCCCACGCCACGAGTCACAGACTTCCTCTAAGGTGGGTGTCCTCCGTGGAGCTCTCAGGGACTTTCATTGCCAGATATTATTGGGTCGGCTCTCCTCTAACTGGACCTGGACTCCATCTGCTCCTCTTTTACTATGTTCCAGGTCCACTTCCTCCATCACCACTACCACCTAATGTTCAACTGTACTTATTGTGCGCTGGGCACTGTTCTAAGCTCTTCACTTGAATTAGCTCATTGAGTTTTCACAACAACTCTACAGAGCGGGTACTGTTATTTGCATTTTACATAGGAGGAAACTGGGCCTCAGAAAAGGTAAAAGAGAGCTTTCCTAAGGCCATGCTTGCCCCAGGACCAGAGCCCAGCTGGCTGCCCACCATTCTGTTGCCCCAGTGGAATCCTGTGTGTGACCGGGAAGGGGAGGTGGACAGGAGGCAGGGTCTACAGAGGGTTGGTGAACAGTACAAAAGACCAGACTCCTCTTGTTCTCCAGAGGGAAATGTGGTAGTATGGGGCTCTAGATGGGGTGAAAGAACGGTGGTCACGGTGGGACAGAAGAGGGGTTAGGAGCGCATCTCCTTACTGGCAGAAGAGATTGCTCTCGAAGTCTCCAACTTCCAATGGGGAGAATTTCACTTTGAGCTTCTGAGTCTTCCCCACTAGCACGGTGCCCGAGATGGGCTCCACACAGAAGGGCGGCAGGGAAGTTTCGTTCCAGTGGTCCACGGCACTGTCCACCGTGCTGGCCGTGTGCGGCGTGCCCTGGCTAAGCTGGTCTCTTTGGGAGAAACCTGGGGGCAGATAAGAGTGCCAGTGATGTTCTTAACTGCAGTGGGAGGGCAGTGACGGCAGCCCACCCATATGGGTCCTTAGGCACCCTCTATGGGGTCTGTGGGCTCACCTCTCCTAGCTGGTATACTTAACCTTGGGCCCCAGGGGTGAGGAATTAGCTGCGTCTCATTGGAGATTCATGAAAAATACTTCTATTAATTACATCAGGTTTTCAAGTGTTTTTCCTTTTTACTCAAGGGTATGGGTCAAGTAGATGTCTGTGAGTCATTTGCCTTAAGAGTAATGGGCTGTGAAATAATTTTTTGGAGAATCATTGCTTTAAAGCAGGGGTTCACAATCTGGGGGGTCCATGAAAAAGAGTTCATTGGAAAGGTCTGGGAATCTCCAAACTGAAAGAGTAGTGGTTTGCCCACTTTGCCCACCAAGGGTTGGGTTCTCTTCACATGCACCAACTGCAAATTGGGCATGGGTGTGTGTTTTGCTGGGAAGTCAGCTCATAGCTCTCATCAGCTTCTCCAAGAGTCTGTGATTTCCAGAAGGTTAAGATCTAAAAGAAAAGACTCCGAGGGATCTGTGAGAGGGGGTACCAGCCTTGTGGGGCCCAGGGAGGCAGAATTCAATTCTGGAGTTTCTTGGGCCCCTTTGACTCTGCAGATGCTAGAGGGCCCCTGGTCTGCTTCTTTGCTACCAAGAGGGAGGTTGGAGCAGTGCTTGTTTCTCCATGAACCAGGCTCTTCTACTAACTGGGGACCCAGCTCAAGCCCTGGGTTTTACCTGTCACCTCATTTACCTTGGTTGTCTGGCATGGCAAAGCTGACAGCTTTTGCTGTCTCTTCTGAGATCCAGTTGAATTCCAGTTGCACATTTCCTGAATTAATCAGTTCAAACCTGCAAACAGATCGGGAATGGATGTAAGAAACATGCTGAAGATGGTTTTAGTCCTGTCTGCACATCATCTGTACCATTAACTTTTTTTTTTTAAGTCAAGTTACTTTGTTTCCCAAATGTTTCTTCAAAGGCAATTTTATTTGAAATCAAGCATGTGATTTCAAATTATAGTTCCCTTTAAAACACAAAAAATATATACATAGCTATTAAAAGCAAAAGCATCCAGATGTTTAGCACTTCAATTGTCTTATATACCCCTGGCATACTGTGCCTTGAGCTCTCAGCCTGCATCGTGGTGATCCTGAAAAATTCCCATGGGAGAGGAAACGAAACCCATTCAGAAGACAGTATCTCCCTCGGGTGCAAACTCCAAGGCCTCTCCCTTCCCGAATCACTTTCTCCCTGAAACAATGTCCTCATGGTCAGAAATCATTTGACCCCTGCCTGAAGTGTCTTCACTGGCTGAGATACCGACTTGTCTCAGATTCTGAATTAACGGATCCTCGTCCTGCCTCAAGTTTTCCTGCTCTGTGGTAAGAACTGGGAGACAGAAGCTTTTTCTGGAGTCACTGTTAAATGTGATCACAGACAGTCACAGCAAGAGGGTTATTCAAGAAAACGGTTGTGCAAGCAAGAGAAAAACACACACATGCTTCCCAGTTTTAGGAGAGAAGTGGGAGCTGAGACTTGGGGGCAGGGGAAATAGGTCCAAGGGAGGGGTTTAAGGATCAGATTCCCTATATCCAGTCCAGGTAGACTATGCAGTTGTGCGTGAAGTCAAGTGTTTTGGCCTCAGGGGCTTGTGTGAATTTATGAACTATGTGAATTTATGAGCACTGGTCTTTAGGCTAAAGCAAATTTTTATGAAGGGGAGAAATCTCAGTGGCACAGGATACTTCCAGTAGAAGCACTCTTGGTTTAGGCCCAGGGGTGAACAAACGTTCCTGTAAAGGGTCAGACAGTAAGGTTTTGGGCATCATGAGCCAGAGGTCTCCGCAGTAGCTGTTCCCCTTGCTGTGGAAGCAGCCTTGGATGATAATAGATAAATGAGCATGACTGTGTGCCCACACAACATACAGCATAACTGTATCTACAAAAATAAGCCGCTGTTGAGTTTGGATCATGGGCCAGAGTTTGGCGACCCTTACTGTAGGTGAAATGGCCACCAGCAGAAGATCCCATTTCCTGTCTCCTAGCTTTTGGTTCTATAATAATTTGAGAGGATACATTAAGGGCCACAAGTGCAGAATGAGTTGAACAACTAATTACCAATTTTTACAAAGTAGAAATGAATGTCAGTGGTTTACACTTTTGTGTTTGTAATTCTCAAAGAAGAGTCACAGGCCTTCTGTCTGCCTGAAGGCCCTTTTTCTCACTTCTTCACCTGGCCCCCTCTTATCTGTCTTCTGAAGTTCAGCTGGTCCACCACTTTGGGAAGCCTTCCCAGACACCTGTCTCTCCCCGTATCTTGGTCTGCTTTGGGGACGCTTACTGCAAACCCAGAGCATTGGACTGTAACCATCAATTCCACCATTGTCACCCATTCCCCCAACATCCACTATGAGCTCTTTGAGAGCAGGACCCATGCATCCCTATACCAACTGGGAGTGAATAAAGGGTTAATATAACCCCTTCTCCTTCTAAGTACAGTTTTGACTTTGAATTAGTTTTTGAGTTCTGTGTCTGTGGAAGCCTGATAAGTGAGAAATATCATCTATATTATCAGACAACTTTGTTTACAGTAAAAATGACCCCTGATTGCTAACTTGCTTCGGGGCTGGGAGAAATCATGATACCTGGAGGGAAGCCATAGCACTGGGGTTCTCTGAGTGTAGAGACTCTCGTAACTGGGCAGGTCCCTTGCAGGAATCCTGGAAGTTATAGCCTGGAGTGCTTGTGAGAAATGTTGGCTTCTGTTGGTCACGGCCTTCCAAGCTAAGATGAACCCTACACCCACCAGCATGGATACTGTCTGAGCTGTCACTTGGGGCAGAGGGTTGGGCAATAAGAACAGTTGTTGGGTGGTGATATGGACCATTGCAAGGACTGTTCCCACTGAAGCTGAATCAAGTCTACATCTTGATTTCAAGTGTGAACTTGAATAGTTTCGTGGGTCTGAGTGTTTCTTTGGACCTACGAAGACCCTCTGGTGCATGCTACACAGATGTTATGTCTGGTCTGTGCTGTCATGGACACTGAATAAATGTTTGCGTGAGTGAATGACGGAATGAAAGGACTGCTCTAAGAGTGTCAGAAGGCTTCTGATGACTCACTCAAACACTCGAGTCTGGTAAACCAGTGTTTCCTTAAAGTGCACATCGGTAGTCAGGCACTTATATGAGGCGAAATTCACGTGGGCACTGATTTGCAGCTGCAGTTCTCGATAGTTTTCTTCTAGGACTGAGTAAGCCGGCTCGGGATCAGTCTCTATCACCTGCAACAAAGACAGCCATGTCCTCAGTAATGCAGAGCCAGCTGCTTCACGGGAATGACGAGGATATGAGACAGTGCTTCATCCTACCCAGCAAGCGAGCACCAGCCCACAAACCCATGTTCCAGGATACCTGATAAAGTCAAATCTAAAATGACTCATAAATGGGAAAGGAAGAAACTGAATAACACGGAACTACTGAGAGCATCACGACCACACAGGCATGAGTTTTGGGGTCAGATACACTCCAAAAAAGGTTGAAAAAATAAAAGAAATCATAAAGACAGGAACAGATATTAATAAAACAAAATAAATCTAAAGCAGAGAGGATCAGTGAAACCAAAAGCTGTTTATTTGAAAAGATTTAGAAAAACTCTAGTGAGAATGATCAAGAAGAATAAAAGAAAGAGTAAAAATAACCAATATCAAATGAAAAAGGAGACATCACTGTCTACCCTACAGATATTTAAACATGATAAAAAAATATTATGAATAATTTTATGAAGATACATATGAAAACTTAGTTGAAGGGAAAATTCCTAGAAAAATGATTTAATAAAACAGACTCAAGGGACTTCCCTGGTGGCCCAGTGGTTAAGAATCCGCCCTGCAATGCAGGGGATGCAGGTTCTATCACTGGTCAGGGAATTAAGGTCCCACATGCCACAGGCAACTAAAGCCTACGCACCACAACTAGAGAGAAGCCCTCACAGCGCAACAATAGATCCCATAACAAAGAGCCTGCGTGATGCAGCTAAGACCCAATGCAGCCAAATAAACAAATATTAAGAAAAGGACTCAAAAACAAATTTAAAAAACCCTAAAGAGTCTTATTACTATTAAAGAAACTGAGCGGTAGGCAAAAAAAATCTTTAAAAAGACCTAAAGAGAGATATACCTTGATGAATTAATGTTATAAAATGATAAATTTTCTTAAACTGATTTATAGATACAATCCAATTCCAATCCGGTTTCCATCTGGGTTTTCATAGTACTTGTTTAAATGGATTCAAAAATTATTTAGAAAAATAAAGGGCCAAGAATAATCAAAAGACTTCAGAACAAAACAATATGGAGATAATCATGAAAAGATACACTAAAGAAAGTGAAAAGATAAGTGATAAATACAGTGAGGATATTTGCAGACAAATCTAGGAACAAAAGAGCTTATCAAAACTAAAATAACTAGTATCATGTTTTTCCAAGATAATGCCTGTGTTGTCCAAAGTGGGCTGTACCAATTTATACTCCTGCTAGCAGAGAGCTTCTATGGAAACACTTGGGACATTATCTTGGAAAGCTGAGCTTTCACACACCCTATGGCTCAGCACTTCCACTTCAGTGACTCAGTTTAGGAATATAAACTCTTGCAAATGAACACCATGTGACATGAACTATAATGCTCACAGAAATACTGTCCATGGTAGCAAACCTCAAGTGATTTTCAAAAGAAGGATGGGTAAATAATAATTTACATAGCAGTGACATGGGTGTGCTACATCCAAATGCAGTAACACAGATGACCACACGCCATAACCTATAAAAAAAATAGTTCAAAACCACACTGAAACAATATGCCTTTTAGAACACGTAGGTTAACTTAAAAAAGAACTAAAAACAAATATCAAGGGAACGAGCAAACAAGATCCTGAGATGGTGCCCACCTCTCGGCTGGTGGGAGGGGATGGCTGAGAAGCACACAGGTAATCCTGGTTATGCTTCCTGTGTTGGGTGTGGGTTCATCTCTGTTTATTGTTTTACTAAAAAGAAACCAACTAAGGAATAATTAAAGGAGTGGCATGCATGGACCAAACAAGAGATTAACCCAATTCTGGACACTGAGGGAAAAAGGAAGCAGCTAAAAGCCTAGTTGTGAGGTTTCTGAAAAAGAAAAAGGTGGGGGGACTTGCTCAACTAGAAACTAGATACCGAGACTTACACGAAAGCTCTGCCAACGAAGCTGAGTGGTTTGTGTGGTATGCGTGGTGAGGATGGCAGGAGGCATGCTTGGAAGTTCAGTTTGCCACTTTGGAAACCCAGGTCAGGTGAATGGGGACTGTTTCTTTTTTCCATGAAAGAGCGACATGATGAGACACTGAACATGATAGCATGGCAGGCCTGGTCAGACTAGGGGCTTGGTGCTCCTACTCACTTTTCGTTTTGTAGTGAAAGTCCCGGGAGTGTTTCTGGGCACGTCCATCCACTTGACCGTCCGCATGCGGTCATCCCAGTCAGGCACTTGGTCTGCAGGGAGCGCAAACATGATCTTGGAGATCTTGCACTTGACCCCCATCTTCTTCAGGTTGATGGGCACATCTGACTTCATGGTCACCACTATGTCCTTGGCACAGCCAGGGTGGAGGTGGCCCATCTGTGGAAGAGCCTTGTATTAGTATTTGGGGGAATTCAATCTTGAGGACTCTTCATGCCTGATGGTGCCATTCTAGGGGCAGAGCCAAAGTTCTGGGAAAAATGCATCATTCAGGACCATATATGTAGATCATCTTAAATATGTACATGAGGTTCTTAGAAATAGAATCATAAAAGCAAGAGCAGCTAGCTATATAGCACAGAGAGCTCAGCCCAGTGCTCTGTGATGACTTAAGAGGGGTGAGATGGTAGGGTGGGAGGGAAACTCAAGAGGGAGGGGATATAAGTATACGTATAGCTGAGTCACTTCATTGTACAGCAGAAATTAACACAACACTGCAAAGCAATTATACTCCAATTAAAAAAATATTCATACAATACAATACTATGAGAAATAAAAACAAAACATGAGAAACTAGTATTATCAAACTGTTACATGCTTCAGGTCCTATTCTAAACCTTTATAAAATTCTACGAACCCCCATGACAACCCTATAGATGTGCAGTTATAACCCCTATTTTATAGGCAAGGAAACTGTTAAGTTGCTCAAGGTCATACCATTAATATTAGAACATCTGGATTCAGATCCAGGTTGGATGGTGCCAGATACCATACTCTTAACCATCTGTACTTCTTAATCATATGTAAAAATTATGGACAGATGTACACAGTACCTTAGCAGTTGTCAAGTGTGATCTAATGACCCTTGGGGGCCCTGAGACCTTTTCAGGAGTCCACAAGGTTAACACTATTTTCATCATAATACTAAGATGACATTTGACTTTTTCATTCTCATTTTCTCATGAGTATACAATGGAATACGCTCCATTGTATACTCAGAGACAGGAGTACACACTCTCTTCTCTTCCTACAGATCACATGAACTACGATATTGCATCAGACAGAATGCAGAAGCAAATACAAGAATCCAGCTATCTTCTACTAGGCCAGATACTAGAGGGTCTTGTAAAAATGTAAAACAATGTCACTCTTCTCACATAATATTTTGAAAACAAAACCATTTTCAAAAAATATGGCATTCATATTACCATGTAATAGGCTTGTTATTATATTTTAAGTGACCAAATATATATTTTTAAAGATTCTCTGTTGTAACTTCTAATATGATAGACATAACCCATGTAAACAATAGCTCTTTGAGGGTCTTCAATAATGTTTAAGAGTATAAAGGAGGGCTGATACCAAAAAGGCTGAGATTTCCTGAAGTATTCCAGATATATAGGAAATCCAATTTGGTCTGTAGAATAAAATCACTTGTGCTTTAGCATACATAAATGCACATACATATATCCAAATGTATGCTATATATCAGTTCAGTTCAGTCGCTCAGTCGTGTCCGGCTCTTTGTGACCCCGTGAATTGCAGCATGCCAGGCCTCTCTGTCCATCACCAACTCCTGGAGTCCACCCAAACCCATGTCCATCGAGTTGGTGATGCCATCTCCAGCCATCTCATCCTCTGTCCTATATATGTAGTTTTTTCATGTTTCTAATAAATTAAAAACTCTTTCTCCTCTGGGAGGTGAAGGGAGAAGAAAGCGTTAATACTTCCCAAGGCCATGACTGTGTGTGTGTGTCTGGGTCTGTAAATGGATCATGAGAAGCTAGTTCTGCCTACTTTGACTACCACTTTACATCCTTCCAGGAAGCAAAGCACTTCTTCCTGATAGCGCACTAATATTTAAAGTGATAAAGTAGGGTCCCCAGCCCTCCTCCATCCTCCTAGATTGCTGTGCTTGAATAGACTTGGTGGTGGAAACAAAGCAGGAGGCCACAGATACACACATAGTCCTGAGAACTCAGAAGTGAACTGTCTATGAAAAGCAAGTGTTGGGGAACTCCCTGGTGGTCCAGTGGTTAGGACTCCACACTTACACTGCTGAGGGTGTGGGTTTGATCCCTGGTTGGGGAACTAAGATCCCACAAGCTGTGCAGAAAGGCCAAAAAAAAAAAAAGAGCAAGTGCTGGCCAGAAGGGGAGGCTCTGCTGCAATGTTGTCCTAGGCTTTATTCAATGTCGAGCTTTGGTCAGCAATCCATAAACTGTGTGCTGTGAGATGCTAAAAAAAGGGGGACAGAAAATTCCAGGTAGAACAAAGTTGACTATGTTTTAATATGCTGAAGGAGACTGAGAATCTTTGGGAGAAAGATGTAACTTGTAATATTTTCTAAATCACTATTGTCCACAAAACCCACCACCCCCATTTTAACTTTTGATGAACCACTTTTGCAGGATGAACACTCAAAAGAATACACACCGAGGGTGACACGGGTCTATACTCAGAGATGGGAAGATTGGAACCTGTCTTCATCCATGGAGGTCTCCATGGAATTTCTCAACATTGGCCTAGCCATAGACTTGACCGACCTCACTCTCTTTTCTTAGGCCAGAGGGGACGCTTCTGGTACCAAGTGTGAGTGAGGGACACATCCACTCCATCCCATATATCTGTGGGATGGGTCAACAGCCAAGTCAGGGTTGGGGTAGGCCTAAGGGAGTGTGGAAAACAAGGACTGTCTTTCACTTACCTGTGGGGAGAAAGAAACAGTAGCCAAAAGCGGCCATTCAAACCGTATCACATTTGCTTGGCTGTGATTAGTGATGGTGAAGCTCACATTATAGCTGGTTCCAATGTGGCAGTCCCCAAACTGGATGTGATTCACTAGAGCAGCTAGGGGACAGAAGCAGGGGGCAGTGAGTCCCCCCTTGTCTTTTCTGCAGGCTCGCTTCCCCCAAGGAGCCAGCACTTGAAAGACACTGTACCTCACCCTCATGCAACCCTACCCTCCTCGGATGGTCATCCTGGAAACACCCGGAGTCCCTTGGCAGCACGCTTTCTCTCCTACAGGAGCATCTATTTACCATCCATCCATCTACCCTACCCATCCTGGCCCTCACCTCCAACTGTACAAAGGAAAACATAACCACCCCCTCAACTCCATTTGTTTGCTGAAACAGTATTATTAAGGCTTGGAACTGCCACACAGACTGCAGGAGTCCCCACTGAATTTGAATTACAAATAAATGATGAGTAATTTTTAGTATAAGTAATGTCTGGGGCAAAATTTGGGGACATAAACATACTAAAAGTTATATATGGTTTACCGAAAATTCAAGTTTAATATCTAAAATTCAAATTTAATGGGGACTGCTGTATTCTGATTTTCCAAACCTGGTAACCCTATTAGAAGTAAATGGAATCTGATTTCTGAACTAGGGTTCATGGCTGGCTCCTTCTTGACCCCTGATAAGAGAGATGCCACCCTGTAGCTGCAAATAGAGGTGAAAACACCAGATACATGAGGAGCACTGATTTTAACCCATGCTGTAGGGACTGCCTGATGCTACACTCTGGGACTGGAATTAAGCTCCTAGAAAAACCGTGAGACTATGTTTATAATTCACTGCACAGCAGCCAGCCACACAATCAGGGTTTTAACAAATGCTTTTCGATAATAATGATGAAGTACGTTTTCTCCTGCCCAGTGAATAGTTAACCAAATGCAGCAGTGGTGACTGACAGACTGCAGAGCAGCACGTCTTCAGCTCTAATACACACACAGGTCACCAAGGGGTCTTGTTAAACTGCAAATTCTCATTCAGTAGGTCTGAGGTGCTGGGGTGGGCCTGAAACTCCCATTTCTAGTGACTCCCAGGTGATGCTGATGCTGTAGGATCTGACAGCGTGTTTAGTAGTGAGGCTGCAGGGAACAGTCTAGCGGAAGCACAAACTTACACGTTCTCTAACTCAACCAGCTGGCCATTTCCTTTAGAATGTCTAGGGCACATGATACAGATGAAACAGACAATACCAATGCAAGTCAGCTCAAAAATACAGACAGGGAAAACTCTAGAGAGACATGTATTCACTTCTTAACTAATCTGGAATTTAAATTTCACTTATTAACTAACTAAATTGGAATTTGAGCTCAAAAAAAAGCTCCCTATGGGGCAGACTCCCTTATTAATTACTCTCTAGAACTCCAGGCACATGTACACTGATGCTCAACAAATGTTCCTTGAGGGAACACAGGGAAGATGCAGTGACTCAATCAGGCGTGAGGGAGCAAACAGTAACAAGGAGGAGATGCCATCCTAAACTCCCAGGAAGCTAGCCAATCTGTTATTTAAATTTCATTCTTATTTAAAACGACCCAAGAGGGACTTCCTTGGTGGTCCAGTGGTTGAGACTTCGCCTTTCAATGTAGGGGTTGAGGGTTCAATGCCTGGTCAGGGAACTAAGATCCCACACACCTCATGGTCAAAAATTAAAACAGAGGCAATGCTGTAAAAAATTCAATACAGACTTTAAAAATAGTCCACATCAAAAAAAAAAATCTTAAAAAATAAAATAATAAAAATGATCCGAGGGCCAACAGTTGTCAACACCTCATTGCTGCTTCTCTCACCTGACACCAAGTCTTCCATGGTGCTTTCCTCAATGACCTCAGAGACATCTGAGGACTCAGGGCTGGAGGAAGCCACCAGCCCATGGATGTTGTCCAAGGTGATGTCATCCTCATAGCCCTCTCCCACGATGTGGATGACTGTATCCTCGTACTGGTTGTTGATCACTGACAAGTGAAGGGTGCCTGCCATTCTCCCGACTTTCTTGGGGTGGAAAACAACATCAAATCCGGCTATTTCTCCAGGAGGAACAACCAAGGAAGCTGTGTGAGCTTTCTTTGCTGCAATGAGAAGAGAGAGACATGATCTAGAGTCAATTTAAAGGAATATGTATCTGTAAAGATCTGGACTCAAGGGAAAGCAGCCCTTGTGTGGGAAGGAGTCTTGCCTAGAGAGGCCATTGGTGACAAGGCTGAACATCTGACTCGGGCTGAGTACACATTCAGTTCAGTTCAGTTCAATTCAGTCGCTCAGTCGTGTCCGGCTCTTTGCGACCCCATGAACTGCAGCAAGCCAGGCCTCCCTGTCCATCACGAACTCCCGGAGTCCACCCAAACCCATGTCCATTGAGTTGGTGATGTCATCCAACAATCTCATCCTCTGTCATCTCCTTCTCCTCCTGCCCTCAATCTTCCCCAGCATCAGGGTCTTTTCAAATGAGTCAGCTCTTTGCATCAGGTGGACAAAGTATTGGAGTTTCAGCTTCAACATCAGTCCTTCCAATGAACACCCAGAACTGATCTCCTTTAGGATGGACTGGTTGGATCTCCTTGCAGTCCAACGGACTCTCAAGAGTCTTCTCCAACACCACAATTCAAAAGCATCAATTCTTTGGCACTCAGCTTTCTTTATAGTCCAACTCTCACATCCATACATGACCACTGGAAAAACCATAGCCTTGACTAGACGGAACTTTGTTGGCAAAGCAATGTCTCTGCTTTTTAATATGCTGTCTTGGTTGATCATAACTTTTCTTTCAAGGAATAAGCGTCATTTAATTTCATGGCTGCAATCACCATCTGCAGTGATTTTGGAGCCCAGAAAAAATAAAGTCAGCCACTGTTTCCCCATCTATTTGCCATGAAGTAATGGGACCGGATGCCATGATCTTAGTTTTCTGAATGTTGAGCTTTAAGCCAACTTTTTCACTCTCCTCTTTCACTTTCATCAAGAGGCTCTTTAGTTCCTCTTCACTTTCTGCCAGTAAGGGTGGTGTCACCCGCATATCTGAGGTTATTGATATTTCTCCTGACAATCTTGATTCCAGCTTGTGCTTCTTCCAGCCCAGTGTTTCTCATGATGTACTCTGCATATAAGTTAAATGAGCAGGGTGACAATATACAGCCTTGACGTACTCCTTTTCCTTTTTGGAACCAGTCTGTTGTTCCATGTCCAGTTCTAACTGTTGCTTCCTGACCTGCATACAGGTTTCTCAAGAGGCAGGTCAGGTGGTCTGGTATTCCCATCTCCTTCAGAATTTTCCACAGTTTATTGTGATCCACACAGTCAAAGGCTTGTACACATTAGTTCCTAACAAAACAGCTACCGGCACCCATTGCTCTCCAGAAGCTATACTCACCCTACTTACCTTTTGCTTGTGGTTTGTTTTCCTCCGTGATGTAGATGTAGGAGGTAGAAGGCTTCCCTTTCAGGGAGAAGACTCCTAGTTGGTCCTGCAGGTCAACATGCAGCTGGCAGAAGGAAGACAAGACGGAGCGTTAAGCGTACAGGTTGCTCACGCATTCTGAACTGAGGGAGAGACACTGTGCTGTGGGGGAGTACCCCTCTTGACCCCAGATCACTGTGCCCAGGGCTCATTGTTTTCAGTTCCTTATTAAGAGAGAGGTACTAAATATTAGACCTGGAAAGGAGAAATAAAAAATTTAGCTCAGCTCTTGCTATTCAAATAAGGAAGCAGAGGTCCAGAGAGTATGGGGACTTTCTGGAACACCCAGCTATGTAGTGTTAAAATGGGGCTGCCAAGCCCTCTGTTATCGACAAATCAGTTGTAAAAGATGTATTAGACTAATAAAATGGGAATGATGGCTTTCCTGGTGGCTCAGATGATAAAGAATCTGCCTGTGATACAGGAGACCCAGGTTCAATCCCTGGGATGGGAAGATCCCCTGGAGAAGGGAAGGTTGCCCACTCCAGTATTCTTGCCTGGAGAATTCCATGGACAGTGGAGCCTGGTGGGCTGCAGTCCATGGGGGTCTCAAAGAGTTGGACACAACTAAGCAACTAATGCAACAACAAAAATAAAATGGAAATGAATATTCATCACTCTATGAGGACTTGCATGAATGTGAGTTCCTAAAAACCAGTATCTTCTAGATAGGAGTAGGTCATTTTCCAAAGTCCTACAGTTCATTGTATAATACTTACACGATTTATCACCTTTTTTGTAAAATAAAAACATAAGTGCTGAACCCAAAGTCCCTTCAGATGTTATATCTCTCACCCCTGATGACGTTTCTTTCATTTCTTTTCTTTATTGCAGATGCAGTGTTCATTACAGAAAAAAAAGTGAAAAAACAAAGACACTCAGAACAGCCATAATCCTATTCGTTCAGCTTGGTGTATATCACCACTCACTGCCTTGCACTGTCATTTCCAGTGTACCATGGATCAGTGTCCTAGTAATCAGACCAACCCTGGGTCCCTCTGCAAGTCCCATGTCTTACCCACGCTCCCGTATGAGGAACATGAAAGAAGTCCTCACAAGTTAGGGATGGCAGAGACCCCAACATCAAAAGTCTCACTTCTAGGAGATTCTCCCTTTTCACCCCATGCTCACCCTCCAGCAGTACCTTGGCAGGGATGGCACCGCTGTTCTTGAGGATAAGAGGCAGTGTCTCCGAATGACCAAGCAGAAGCCTCTTAAAGAGAAGTAAGGGGTTTCTATACTGGTTGTAGAGAACTGGCCGCACAATGGTCACCCGAGGGAGATTCCCCTCTCCAACGATATCAAACACAAGGCTTCGGTTCTTGGTCAGGTTGCTGCAGGGAACGGGAAGATAGAGGCCAGTCAGCCTAGCAAGGCAGGAAGGACATTCCACGGAGAGCGTGGCCTGCAGCCCTGCTGGAGGAGGGGAGCTGGGGAGCTGGTACCTGGGCAAGCCGTCCAAGGTGGCCTCAAAGATGCACTGGTAGGTCTGCATGGTCTGTGGGGTGAAGGACACTGTGGCAAAGGCGTGCGAGCGGCTAGCAACACACATCTTGTTGGGTTCCACTTCAAAGATGTCCGTGATGCGGGCATAGACCTGGAAAGGGGAAGGGGAGCAGGGACTGGTGTGTATGCCACTTGGTGTTTACACAGGGCTTGCTGCTCATCTCTACTGGCCCTGCTGTGACTTCCCTCCTCTAGACTCTGTGCAGGCCTGTCCCACTACTTGGACAATCCTGCTCCTGGAAGGCATGGCCTGGGTTCTTGGGGACCCAACCCTAAGCATTAATTGGCTGGACTTGGCCAGACTTGTGGTCTTTGCAATCAGATGAACTAAACTGTATCTTGGATAGCAGATCCACCCCACCCCACCCCCACTTTTCTCTCTCTCACACACACATACACACCCAAATAAATTTCAGATGCCAGAGACCCCTGGTGGTTATTGAAGTGAGGTTTGGCCTAGAAGCCAGATGAGAGAAAGGAGCAATGGAGACACCATGTGTGAGAGACACGTGGTCTTTGGCAGATGATCTTCTGAAAGTTTGATTTTAGGTGACAATTCCAGTCAGTCTCCCAGGCCTCCGGCTACAGGTTGTGTTCCATCCTGCGTGTGAGGTCTCGGATTCACCGAAGCAAACCTTGATATGGTGGAGCCATTCTGAGTAGGTTTCTGCTCCTTGCAATTCTAAGAGTGCTAGTTAGAACCACCTCCTGCAGCACTTTATCTGCTCCTGTCTTGGGGCACTGTTTGGGGAAGACTGCGGGCACGACCTCTAAAGGATTTTTTGTTCTCATGGGAGGCAGGTGGGATTCAAGAGTGACTATTCCTTCTTGCTCTTAAGCTGAGAGTATAATTTCTTTGCCCTTTCCAAAGGATAATTTGCCAATTAAGGAAGGACGACAGAATGCATTTGTCTGGAAAAGTGTGGGCCTCGGTCACTGGGCCCCTGAGGCCACATGAGGCAGATTCAGCTAGGGATGCACCCATCACCAAAGGTTAATACGGTGCGATGTCTGAAGCCTGGGCTAGAAGGTGAAGCACACCAGTGCCTACTGATTCATGGAATGAATGGAACTGCTCAAGAGGTACTAGGTTTCTCTGTAGTCCATTTTCCCAAAGGGGTGGAAGAAATACAGAGGAA
Source organism: Dama dama (assembly GCF_033118175.1). Classification (NCBI taxonomy): domain Eukaryota; kingdom Metazoa; phylum Chordata; class Mammalia; order Artiodactyla; family Cervidae; genus Dama; species Dama dama. The sequence goes on along the minus strand of NC_083684.1, from coordinate 45,114,997 downwards.
CTGGTGCCTGGGTAACTAATTAGTTATATTGGGTAGATTGGAATGATAAGACTTGTTCCATCCCTTCATTTTTGAGTTACTGTAAAAGGTCTTGTAAGAGCCAGAAATTAAAATTTTGCTTCATGTAAAAAAAGAAAAAAACACAGGAAGACAACAACATAATGTCTACAAATCCCTGTTAAAAACCTATCTTTGTTTAGAAGTCAGGCTTGCTCATTTCTTATGTTTTTAGCAATGGAATAGGGAGAAAGCTGCCCTTTCCTGTCCCAAGAAGGTCAGAAAGTGATGACAGTCTCTCAACCCCTGGCCCTCTGCAGTGATGGTTCCCCAAGAATGAACACTACTGTCAGCTCTAGGCTAGGCCAATCCTCTAGGTCACCTCCCCACCACTGTTAGCTGTGAGAACTTACTGTCACGTGACTCTGGGGCACAAGGACCACCAGGGGCAAGACTCTACCTTTGGGTGGAGAACTGATGTGGCTGAGAGACACTAGGTGGTGTTTGCAGCACACCGACTGGAAATTAACAGGAGTGAAACCCACCGAGTCAGTCCTTTCTCTTGGTCTCCTGAATTTTCTGTTCCACGGCAAGGAAATAGTGTCTCAGTATGGTCCAACTTAGAGAGGAAAGGCAGTTTTGGTCTGGCAGAGCCCAAGATAGGCACTTATTTTCTACCTGGTATTGACTCAGATGGTAAAGAATTTGCCTGCAATGCAGCAGACCTGGGTTTGATGCCTGGGTCAGAAAAATCCCCTGGAGAAGGGCGTGGCAACCCACTCCAGTATTCTTGCCTGGAGAATCCCATGGACAGAGGAGCTTGGTGGGCTACAGTCCAGGGGGTCACAAAGAGTCAGACATGACTGAGTGATTTTCACTTCTGCTACTAAGCGGACGAAGCTGGGTTTTAAACCAAGCTATATATCCCGAGGCTATGGGACCTAGGGGAAGAATGCAGCATTTTTGAGTCTCAATTTTCCTAACAATAAAATGGGGAGAATAATACAAAATCTGATAATACAAACTTCTGAGGGTGAAATGAGATAAACGAACATCAGTGCAGTGCTCAGAATACAGCAGGAGGTCAATAAATGCTCACCTCATCTTACACTTTATAGAGTGGCATCTCCCAAACCTCTTTTGCCAGCCCAGCGTGCCCCTTGAGCAGCCTGCCAGAGCTGGCACTACACTTCGGCTCTCCCCACAGAGCTCTGTCCTGTAGACACGGCGAGTGTCTGGTGCGGGAATGCTCCACGCTGTCATGTGAACCCGTTTATCACAGGGTACCCAGAGAAGACATCCCCTGGGACAGACGCATGTCCCCTCACATAACTTCCAGGGAGGCTGAGAGCCAGAAAATTCCCACTAGAGATGCAGGCTCCACAGCAGGGGTTTCCAAGAGCTCCTGCCCTGGCTTTACGCCAACCACAGTGGACCAGGGCCACGGTGGACCAGTCCAATCAGGTGGACTGGGGCTACCTACCTTGTTGGAGATGGGCTTAACCACGATGTTCACGTCACAGGCGATCCTTCCCACATTGCAGATCTTGAACCTAGCCTTGGCCTGATGGCCCACCAGGACGCTGCAGAAGATGAACTTGTTCTCATCCTCCACATACAAGCCCCCGCTCTCTACGGTCTGCAGGATGCTGTTCAGGTTGGCGCTGCTACAGAGCTGGTGCTCCTCAAATATCAAGCTGTTGTTGTCAGTCACAAAGGCTGGGGAGTGGAGGGAAGACTGTGAGACGGAGCCTAAGTGCCCGGTTTCTACTCCCTGTAATCCCTAACTTGGAGATTCAGACTCCGACAAAGGACAATCACAGGGGAGAGACGGGGATTTGCACAAGGAAGTGTGAGGGGTGGGAGAAATTCTATCTTCTCTTCCTTTTTGGACTGCTTTTGCTGGTCTCCAGACTCCAATCACCTTCTCCTTCCAATGGAAAGGAGGATGAGATCTGGGGTGAGCTGAGGAAAGAAGGAAGCATTCAGCTCACTTTGGTGCAAGTTTGCTGGGGACCTAGAACCAAAGCAAGAGGAGCTGTCTCTGTGCACCAGACTTGCTCTGTCCCTGATCATTACTCTCTGGGCACATCTGCACAGGGAGTGGTCTGGCCACTCAAACCCAGCAAGATCTCAGCTGAGCAGAATTCAGTATTCCCAGGTCACCCTGCACCACACCCCATCACACCACGATTCCCAGATAACACTGTCCATCTGAGAATCCCGGACCAAACTCAGGAAGACCTGGAATTTAAAGCTGCACATCCTCTTCTAGGTGTGCGCATGCCCTGTAAGTCTTTAAGTTAAAATATGGCTGAAGACACCACAGGAAGTTCCAAGGTCCCAAAGGAAGAAGCCTAGCAATGTCTATTAGGGGCCTGCAGGGGGAGGGGTCTGTTGTAGAGGAAGGTCTTTTAAGGGGTGCTGCCCCATCTGAGCGCTCAGTACCTGGCTGACAGGCTTCAGCCAACAGGCTGTATGGGATGCCAGCGGGCTGGTCTCTTGGATCTCGGTCAGAGATATCAATTGCTATGAACTCTTCACATCTTCCCACGGGGTCAGCCACGCAGTCAACAGTGATGACCTGCGTCCCTCCAGAAGGGATGGTACCAAACCCAGGGTACACGGTGAACATGCCGTGGGTGAAACGAGCCTGCAGGAGGGGCAGAGGCAGAGTAAGTGGCAGGGTCTGAGCCCTTCCACCAGAGTCATGAGATGGTGTCAAGAGGGACTGGGTGGCGGGGATGGGAGGCCCTCCCCACAAGCTCTCTCTGGGCCCCAGCTGTGCTCCTGGAGGTCTGGAGGGCCAGGGGTGGGGGCGGGCAGTCCTTCAGGAACAGGCTCTCTCAGAGCTTCTTTCTCTACATATTCCTTCTGAACAATCATGGGTAAGTGGGGGTTTTAAGGAAATAGACACATTCCACATAGTATAACACTTATCCAGATGGGAAGCTCCCAGCAGAGGGGCAGGGCTTAAGAGTACCTTTGAGTCAGACAGTCCTGGGTTTGAATCGCAGCCTTCAAACCCTCCTGTGTATTAACTGTTGGATCTTGGTCAAGTGACTTCTCTGAGTCTCAGTTTTATCCAGAAAATGGAGCTAAAGCCTTTACCCTGAGACCACTGGAGGCTTCAGTGAAAGAATGTGCAGGAAGCAGTTAACAAAGCAATGGGCACAGAATCTGCTCAAAACATGAGATGTTATCATGCACTCCTCTGGGTTTTAGGAGCTTCCTTCCTTTTTTTGCCCTATTGTAATTGCGTTTTGAAGCATTTTTATGTTGGTTGCTTTACCATCTTTGTCATATAACTCTAACATTTTGGTCATCTCAGTGTTGGCATCTATTGCTTACCTATTTTCACTTAGTTTGAGATCTTACAGGTTCTTGATATGCTGAGTGATTTTCAGTGGAAACCTGGATATTTTGGATATTACATGATGAGACTCTGGATCCTACTAAACTTCTCTTTGAGCTGGCTTTCTCAGACACCTCTTGGGTGGGGACAGTAGTCCAGATTCCACACTGGACTTCTTACTGCTGCCAGGCAAGGGTAGGAGTTCCAGTTCCCCACTAGTCTTAGACCAGTATCACCCTCGGAGGTGGGGGCGGGGAGGGTAATAGTGTCTCATTACTGTTCTGCTGATTCCACAGAGTAGGAAGTCCACTGGGGGGAGGGGAAGGGCAGCTTATTTCCACAGGGTTGGAGTGGAAGTCAAGGTGTCTCAATTGGTGTCTCTGTTGACAACGGCTGAGGTGGTGGTGGGTAATGAATTTCTGGCTCTCTGCTGAGTGTTCTTGGACATCACTTTGACTTCATTACAGCCTGAATTGAGTAGGAAGTCTAGGTTCCCTGTGGGTCTTTTCTTGAAATATGTGGTGTAGGACCACAGATTTCTCTGTCATGTTTGACTGTAATATTACAGTTCTTATTTGAACATTCCTGTCTTGCTAGACTACCCTTTTTCTGGTTCTTTGGCTAGTGAGAGTGGGCTTTTGGTCTGTGCTTGTTGATGTTTCTGGATTGCTGGCTCCCTCAGTACCAAATCTGAGAAGTACGAAGTAAAAAGAAATCTCAGGGAACTCATCACTGTGATGTCTATTGGGTCCCAAGAACTTTAGCTGGTGTGAAGTTTTTTTCTCTCTGTTCCTCAGTCTTCTATATTTGTTTTATACATAACATTCATGGTTTTTAGTTGTACTTATTTGTAAGAATAGGGAACAATCATCTACTTCATATTACCAGAAGTAAAAGCCTTCAAATCTTCTTTCATTTAAGCCAATCTGAATGGGCTTTAGTTTTGTGTCAACAAATGATTCTTCTTTAATTTTATTTCTGGCTGTGCTGTGTCTTCGTTGCTTTGTGTGAGTTTTCTCAAGTTGCAGTGAGCAGGGGCTACTCTTTGTTGCAGTGTGCGGCTTTCTCGTTGCAGTGGCTTTTCCTGTTGCAGAGTACAGGCTCTGGGTTCATGGGCTTTGGTAGTTGCAGCACACAAGCTCAGTAGTTGTGGCCCAAAGGCCTAATTGCTCTGCAGCATGTGGAATCTTCCTGTGGAATCTTCGGACCCTTGTCCTCTGCATTGGCAGGGGGATTCTTATCCACTGTACCACCAGGGAAGTCCAACAAAAGATTCTTGATGAAAATACTTATGAAGAGTAGACACTAATTGTAAAGCAATGAGGAACCAATGAAGGTTTTAAAGCAAAAGAGGACATCCAAATTAAAAGTCACAATTCCTTATTTTAATATGAAAGTGATAGTTTCATTACCACTAATGTTCCTGCCATAGTAGGAATATTCAAAATTCAAATCCTAGTATCCTTGGGAATTATCTGTTGGGAGAACTAGTTTGCAGGAGGCCTTACAGGGTTTCTGTTGAACAAAGAAAAGGGTGCTCACCTGGCTTGTGATGTTCACGTCTTTCTGAACAGAGTCAGAGAACTTGGTTGTTTTGGAAGGTCCAGTCTTGTAGAAGTTCTCGCTTTCTCGGGATCTTGCATGTCTAACATGGGTGGCTCTGATGAAAGAAGTGGGAATACACCCTCAGGGTGGGGTAATCATGAAATACCACCTACCTGCTTGCTTGCAAGGTCCCTTCTTCTTGGAATGGAGGAAAGGGCCTTTCCTTGCCCAGAGGGCATCAGGGAGCATGGTCAACTTATTTATTAATAGCCAAACTCATTTAACAAGTATGAGAAAAGTATGCAGAAATTATACATATTAACTATGACTCATAAGGACATTAAAATTACTGCAAGTAAATAATAATTGTAAATGTTTGCCAAAACGGAAGAGGAGTTAAATTTACTCGTATTACTCCACCAAAACATGAAATGATTGCAAACAATGTAAAGCTGTGTGTCTGATTTAAAACAATTAATTAGAAAGTCAGTCTTAAATGACTATTAAGAAAGTCAGCTCATTAGAAAGCCAAGACAAAGTAACTGGGAATTGGTAAAAATAGTCCCTAATTTGTAAAAAAAAAAAAAAAAAAAACAAAAACCAAGAATATGACAATCAAATCAAAGCCAAAAGCACTCAAAAACATGAACTGTTTCGGTTAGTTGACTGACAAACACTTTGTGAAAATTACAGTTCTTTGTTGGAACAATTATTAAGTTAGTTATAGTGATTGAGTGTCTTCATGGAGACAAGGTAAAGACAGTCCCAGGAAGGTAGAGGCCTCACCAGTTTTTCTCTAGTCCAAATTTCTAGGGTACTCTTTGCCATTCCTCATATCATGAAACATCATGCTTTCTTTTGATTTAGCTTGCTGTTATAATCATCCCTTGACTTCTACAGAATGACAGACAGTAAGCAACTATCTGTTAATTTACTGGTAATTACTGGTAAGCAACGCAGCACACTAGGCGCATCGAGACAACAGACACAATCCCAAGCAGGAGACTTTACATTTATTCAATTAACATGCACCGCATGTTGGACAGCAGTTGAAAAGCATGTGAAATTTGGAGTCAAGGATGTGGGTTCAGAACTGAGATTCACTGGTGATGTTTTTGATAATCTTGGATGAGCCATTTCTAAACCTTAGTAACCTCACCCATGAAGGGGGATTGGGTGGATGAGTTTAGATAAAATATATGAAAGCTAATGGGAGAATAAAAAGCACCAATTAACCAGGGGATGTTTTGAGTTAAGTAAATACTTGTCTTACACTTTCTTCTGATGAAGGGGGCTCTCCCCTGTCGTTCTATACAGAGCGTATTTGAAGTCGATCACACCTAGATTTTCTATGGTGAAGAAGGCGCTTTTACGAGTGCCATAGATCAAAGCCCCGAAGTTGATGATGGAGGAGGGGCTGATGTTGTATTTGGAGAACACTGCAGTCACAGAAAACTTAATCGGGATGCTGGCAATCATTTCACCTCCTTCTGAGATATTAGGCTCAATAATCTAGAAAGGGAAGACAGATTGGGAAGATGTCAGCTACCAGAATAACAGTTGCCAGCATAATGTCTACGGCTGTCTACTCCATTCCTTATTTTCTTCATTGACACAAAGCCATATTCTTTATTCTCTTTATATAACTGCATTATAATACGAGTAAATGCTAACATGAAACTTACTGTGTACCAGCTACGGATCAACATGCACCAACTCTGCCTCCCATTTTCACTTCCCCCTTTTCTTTTGCACTTGATGACTGAACTCAGCCTCCCTGTCTCTGGTCTGGTCTCTTCCAAAGACAGGGGGCCACATTTCTTCTCTGGAGCTTCAATTTCTGATGACTCTGAACACCTCCCACCTGACCTATCTGTGCCTGTGGATCCCCAAGCCCTGGTGAACCCTGTCTGGTGGCCACCAGGTCAGCCCTCCCTTTCCCCCTCAGGGCATGGGTCAGACTACATAAGCTTCATTTTGGCACCTGCCACTGTGTGAGTCACCCCTTCAAGCTCTCTTACCTGACAGCGCAGAACTGGCTGGTTCTCAATTTTCACTTCCTTCTTTGCATGGAAGATCACCTGGACATTTGTGGGCTTTTCTGTCATGGTCAGTGAGCCCTTCTTGGGTTGAACTGTGATCATGGAACTTATATTGGTTGCTGAAATCCCTATGGATTCCACAGAAAAGCTGAGTGACAAGAAGAAAAAGTCAGTTTAAGTCATTATCTAGGGAGCTCAAGACACCAGAGATGAGACTCTAGACTGGTAGGTACCTGCCACGTCCCCAGCCCTGTTTAACCACTATGGCGAGCAGTGTTCACTGTGCTCTGTACTCTGTGACCACTCCTTAGCCAGGATTGACCAGGCCAGGCACTGAGGCTTGAGGCAAAGATAGCCATCTCCAGCCCATGGTTAAGAGATGTCCTTGCAGGAGAGCTCTGTCTAACAGGAACATGTGATATTGGATAAGGACCAAATCAATTCATTTCTCCCTCTCCCTGCCTCTCTGTCTCCCTCTCTCTCTCTCTCCGTCTCCCTTCTCGCTCTAAGACTGAATGCAGTAGACATAGAGGGAACAGTTGCAGAAGCTGGGGGATCTAAGGAAGGACTGAAAGGGCAGGGGCAGAAGTCATCCAACCGAGGTGTTCAGAAGGGCAGCCCTGGCCCAGTGCAAGTGAGATGAGAGGCCGCAGAGAAAAGCTTGGGGACTGGAGCTGGAGCAAGAAACCTCAGCTGAGGCGAGACGCGTGGAGTTGCCATAGGGACCCACAGGTCATCCCCATGCTCACTCCAGGAGATCTGGCCCTTCACTACAGCATGCCTGCTGCCTGAGCTGCCTCACCTCCCTGCACGTCCATCCTTTCAGTGAACCCTGATCACCTGCTCCAACTTGAGGGAGACTGTTCCATGCAGCCTAAAAGAGCAGGGGTAACACCCATCATAATCTATAAAATAAAACTCACAACGTGAAAGATGCCATTTAGCGCTAATTCCAAAGTGACTGTGGCTCTCTTCTAGGTTTGTTTAGCATTTATTTATAGTAACTTATTTCATTTCCTAGTTCTAAGAAACAGCAGTATTGAGGTGGGACCTCTCTAGTTTCAGCATTCTCTGAACTGAAATGAAACACTCATGAATATATGGAGTTCCTATTAAGTCTGTGTGGTGGGGAAAGTCCCTTTATCAACTTCAGATTCTTCTGGGAGAAGGACGACCTTCCACAACACCGACCAGCTGTGGGTGCTGGTGCTGCCTAAGGACCTCCTCCCTCCCTGCCCCAGGGCCACTTCTTCCTCCTTGAGGAGCCTTCTTTATTTAGGGTTTTATTTTTAATCTAAAGATGAGCACAAGCCGGAGCTGTCTCCCACCAGGCTGTCATTTGGAATCTATAATATAATAGTCCTTAACATTAAGAAAGAAAAATGGACAATCCCTTCTTAACGTGAAATCTTACGTAGACCATCAGCTTATGAAACAGAGAGGAGCTGGAAGGCGGGCAGGATGTCTTGAGGGCAGGGCCCCCATCTCCAGTCTCTCTCTCAATCCCTAAGACCTCCCCGCACCCCAGTATCTCCTCCTCCAAATTCCCTGCCAGGCTCTTCCCCACCCCCAGGCCCCTGTGGGGCCTGCAGAGCAGCTGGGATTCCATTCATTTGAAGCTAAGAGAGGCTAACAGCTGAGATGGTTCTTAGAATTTCCTTGATGGACTTTTTATAAAAACTCTCTCAGGCAACACTCCTCTCGACACGAGAGGATGTGGACGACCATATGCTCGATAATTTTTAGGTTACCTGAACATGATCTCATATTTCCCACGGTTCTTCAGCTGCAGGGGCTGCTTCACCTCGTCCATGACCTTCACAATCCCCAGATCAAGGCCTCCTTCAGCTCCTGAAGAAGGCAGGGGCCAGGGTGGGAAGGGGTGAGTGAGCATGGGAGCGAGAAGCAAGGGAACTTCCTATTGACGTTCACATGGAAAATCCATGGTGACAATTTCAGAGAATCTGTTTTTTAAAAGCACTGTGGCTAGAAAAACTTGGAATTGAGTCTTAGCAAACAAACAACAGACACTTCTCCTGTACTCAGTTCAACCAGGCGGCTCCCTCTAGCTTCCACCTTAGGACTGTTGTTCTTCTTTTCATGTCTCTCATTAGCTAAAAGTCCCAGTGTCTAAAAAAAATCTTTTGAATCATGTGTATAATGTACAGAGTTGGGACATAATGCATAAATTCATATTATACTTTGTATTACATCATAATCATTTCCCCATGTAACTAAAATATCCCCATGTTGTATTTATGGCTGCACAACATACTATGATATGGCTGTTTCATAATTAACAATATTATTCCTACAATAATAACATTCTATTACAGACAGACACTTAGGGTACTCCTAATCTTCCATTATTATAAATAATGCTGTGCATAAGACCAATGACATCAAGGCAAACATGTAGCTCTAACATTCTATGAGTCATGCTGAGTAGCAGACCTATCAGAGAAAGGAGGGCCCTAACCTCCTGGGTGTTGGGGCAGTGTGGTAGGCAGAATAAGGCCTGGCACCTCCCCCATCAAAGATGCCCATGTCCTAATACCCAGAACCTGTAACTATGCCAATTTACGTGGCAAAGGGGGATTAAGGTATTAGATGGAATCAAGATTGGCAATCATCTGTCTTTAAAATAAGGGAGAATTTCCTGGAGTCTCTGGGGGGACCCCAAGTAATCACAATAGTTCATAAACGCAGAAGAGAGAGATGGAAGTGGGAGAAGGACTGGACCCAACATTGCTGGCTTTGAAGAGGGAGAAAGAGGATCATGAGCTGAGGGATGTGTGTGGCTCCCAGAAGGTGGAAAAAGCAAGGAAATGGGTTCTCCCCCAAAGGCTCCAGAAGAGACAGTAGCCCTGCAACACTCTGGTTTTAGCCGAGGGAGAGCCATTTTGGACTGTTGACCTACAGAACTGTAAGATAATAGATCTGTATTGTTTTAAACCACAAAGTTCATGGTAATTTGTTAGGGTGGTGACAGAAAAGCAACACAAGCAGGCAGATAAGAACTCACTCTCCGATGACTGCTCAGAAAAGAACTCTTCAAATTTAAAATTTTGACCACCCCATTATTGTCTCCAGTTGGAGAGATTAAAATTTGTACTAACACTACTAACATCACTTGAGTTTGCCTGCTCACCATTTACTTCAATTCCACCTTTCTCTCCAATAATCACTGGTCTTTCTCTACACAGGAAACACACTGCCCTAAAAGATGTGACCTCTAAACACCCTTTCTTTGGAGGAGTCAACAGACCTTTGGGGAAGGTGATGTCTAAGGCAACGTCATAGGACTCCGCAAAGATCAGGATGTTTTCAATCTGAACAACACCAACGAGGTTGTCTGCGTCTAAAACCTGTCAGGGTAAGAGACATTCTTTAGTGAGGGCAAGACCCGCAGGGTTCTTGGGAGCCTGAAACTAAACAACCTGCAGGAGGGGATCATGTAGAAGGTGCTGTGGTAAGAAACATTTTTGCAATGTATTTAGTTTTTGTTTACTGAGCATTTGTGTAGGCTGAGTGGTCTTTGTAATATCCTTTGGGGGAGGGCTGGTAGGCAATCAATAAAAGGATGAGGAAGAGGGACTACATTTTCCATCTGGTCTACTCACTGGGTATCAATAATCTGTATCACTGGCACTACCTTACTGAAGTTTGGATTGTGAGTACACACAGTAGGAAAGCCTTCTTTGAACTTTTAAGTCAAATAAACCTGAAGAGCATTTTTCTGAGAGTTGAAATGAAAAACTTTTATATTCTAAATTGCTTTAACTCATTTTATAAATCTGAACTGCTTTGTTCTTTATTTCTGATTCAACCCATGATAAAAGTGCCAGGTTTTTCATATAAAATGAGTGCTTAATGTCTCTCTTTTGGAAATTTCAGATTTAAAACAATGAACGCCACTACTGTTAGAGCTGGAAAAGTTAAAAAAATAAATAAAAGCAAGACTCCTAGCCTCCAGCTGATTTCTGTCCCCTCTATTGTCCCTGATGGCAGTACCTCTCCTGACTGCTGTCCCCTCTGTGGTCATCTCTGATGGTGGTTCCTCCCTCACTGTCCTGAGCGATATCTGAACTGGTGTCAATCTTTAGCTGGATCTGATTGTTGACTCTTGAGACTGATGATGGGGCAGTAAAGGGTCTGTGTTTCAAGGGGAAGAGCCACTGGGCAGTGGGTGTGGCTCTCTGTATCTGCCTGGAGACCACCTGCCTCTCTGCTGAAGCCCCAAGCTGGAAAGCTAAGTGGCCAGCTCCCCACAGCTGGTGCCTTATTAAGGTGCCAGGGAGGAAATCTGTAGCTGTCACCAAACTCAAGTTTTAACTCAGAGTTTCCATCTTTCCTTTCATCAAGCATTCTGCCAATGTTTCACAGAACAAATTGGATTGCTTGAGTTTACCTTCTTTCTTGTGATGCTCAGCCTCTGACAGCGATGACAAGAAGGGCTGGCAGCAGGAGGGGATGGTAAGACAAAGAACTTGGGTTGTCAGATCCAGAATTTATATAGTTCTTCTCTATTGATAGAGACCAAGTACCCAGAGTACCTATTTCCTTTGCTACTCTACTGGATGGCAGGGGAAGTGGGGGGGGGGGGATTAAATTTTGTAATTGGGGAAAATAAGGACAATTTGGAAAATAAGGACAACTTTATTTGATAAAGTTCACCAGAGTGCTTTTCAGAGTGACCAAAAAGCAGGGCATTTCCTCGTGTGGATGTTGAAGAAGTATAACCTGGGAAGAGAAGCAGAGCAGGACTTTGTGGGTTGTCAAACACAGATTAGATGGGAGCATGTAACGTGGAGAATTGCCTTGGTGTGTCTGTGAGTTGGTAGTGTGGGTGTCAGCGAACCCAGTGTGTACACATCTTGGTGACCAGGTCTGAAGACACAGGAAGCCTCACCTCCAGCCGGATTGCCTTCTTGACGTTGACAGGTTTGGAGGGCAGGAAGTGCACCTGGAGGCTGTACTCGGACCTGGGGGCTATGGTCCCCTGCATGGCAGACACGGTGAAGTCTTCGCCCAGGTGCTCCAGGCTGGTGATCCTCCAAGCCAGGGGCAGGAGTGTGATGTTGCGGAGAAGAACTGCCTTGGAGTCTTTTCTGCAGAGACCAAAGGAAATTCTGTCCATTTCAAACAATTTTGATTTATTACGGCCAGTCAGAAAAAACACTTCTGGTTATTTCAATTCATACCAGTTTATTACTATTTATTGCAGGGAACAGGGCCTATCTGTGATGATCAGGAAATGCAGGATACATGAATCAATATACTTCCCCAGCAACCTCAGAAATAAACATTCTCTATTTAGAATAATACAATTTCCATGAATGATTGTGTAAATTCTAGGTCTGGTCTAGTGTTTTCTGCTTGTCCTCTAAATTTCTAGAGCCAAGATTCTTTTTTTTTTTTTTTTTTAATTAGTTGGAGGCTAATTACTTCACAACATTTCAGTGGGTTTTGTCATACATTGATATGAATCAGCCATAGAGTTACACGTATTCCCCATCCCGATCCCCCCTCCCACCTCCCTCTCCACCCGATTCCTCTGGGTCTTCCCAGTGCACCAGGCCCAAGCACTTGTCTCATGCATCCCACCTGGGCTGGTGATCTGTTTCACCATAGATAATATACATGCTGTTCTTTCGAAACATCCCACCCTCACCTTCTCCCACAGAGTTCAAAAGTCTGTTCTGTACTTCTGTGTCTCTTTTTCTGTTTTGCATATAGGGTTATCATTACCATCTTTCTAAATTCCATAAATATGTGTTAGTATGCTGTAATGTTCTTTATCTTTCTGGCTTACTTCACTCTGTATAATGGGCTCCAGTTTCATCCATCTCATTAGGACTGATTCAAATGAATTCTTTTTAACGGCTGAGTAATATTCCATGGTGTATATGTACCACAGCTTCTTTATCCATTCATCTGCTGATGGGCATCTAGGTTGCTTCCATGTCCTGGCTATTATAAACAGTGCTGCGATGAACATTGGGGTGCACGTGTCTCTTTCAGATCTGGTTTCCTCAATGTGTATGCCCAGAAGTGGGATTGCTGGGTCATATGGCAGTTCTATTTCCAGCTTTTTAAGAAATCTCCACACTGTTCTCCATAGTGGCTGTACTAGTTTGCATTCCCACCAACAGTGTAAGAGGGTTCCCTTTTCTCCACACCCTCTCCAGCATTTATTGCTTGTAGACTTTTGGATAGCAGCCATCCTGACTGGCGTGTAATGGTACCTCATTGTGGTTTTGATTTGCATTTCTCTAATAATGAGTGATGTTGAGCATCTTTTCATGTGTTTGTTAGCCATCTGTATGTCTTCTTTGGAGAAATGTCTGTTTAGTTCTTTGGCCCATTTTTTGATTGGGTCATTTATTTTTCTGGAATTGAGCTGCAGGAGTTGCTTGTATATTTTTGAGATTAATCCTTTGTCTGTTTCTTCATTTGCTATTATTTTCACCTAATCTGAGGGCTGTCTTTTCACCTTACTTATAGTTTCCTTTGTAGTGCAAAAGCTTTTAAGTTTCATTAGGTCCCATTTGTTTATTTTTGCTTTTATTTCCAATATTCTGGGAGGTGGGTCGTAAAAATATGGAACGCTTCACGAATTTGCGTATCATCCTTGCGCAGGGGCCATGCTAATCTTCTCTGTATCGTTCCAATTTTAGTATATGTGCTGCCGAAGCGAGCACAGAGCCAAGATTCTTAACCTTTCAGGGTAATGGACTGAAAATCTGAAAAAAGCTAGCCCTTCTGAAAAAAAACACAAACATGCACATACTTTGGCAGTTGATCTTAGAGAAGTCCTTAAACAGCCTGCAGTCCATTCACTGAACCCAAGCTGACAACCTGTGAACTCAGAGGGTTACCACCCATCCCGATTCGCACAGGACCAGAAGTCTCCCAGGATGGAGGACTTTCAACACCAAAACCAGGCAGGTCCCAAGCAGATCAGGATGAGTTGGTCACTTTAGAACTAAATGTTCTTTAAATTTCATTCATCCCAGTCCTGGACTCATCTAGAACTCTGACCTGTGCAGCAAGAGCCGGTCAAAATGCAATTGCCTGGGATCCAGCTCCAGTTCTGGGCGGACACCCTGGCAGCTTAACTTGAAGACAGCTGGCTCGGGGTTCTCCTTGATGCAGCAGACAATGCTGTCTTCAAAGACACCGACTGCGGTAGGGTAGGCCCATACATTCAGCAGCTAGTGGGAGAGTCAAAACAAAGAACATTTATATCCAGGATGCCAAGGCCTCAAAATTCAAAGGAAAGCCTTGCCCTGGTAGACTTGTTTCCACGTGACTGTACCTGCTTCTCATTGGGTTTCAGAATCATGTTGATGGGCTCCAGGAAGTAGGTGTTTGCTTTGATGTCATTCTGAAAACAGAAGAACGCCTCCACGACCATTGGGGAGCTGTTCAGGATTGTCAGTGTCTCCATGTTGCCTGGGAACAAAGAGGACTTGTACCTGGAAGTGAACAAAAATTCGGGATGTGGATGTGAGGACTGGCTGAGAATTCAGGTGGAAAAGCAGACTGTGAGGTGCAAGGCAATTTCAAAGGATAAAGTGGCTACACAGAGGCAGTGGCATGAAGGCTACGAACACAAACCTCACGGTGAAGACTTGCAGCTGTGACCTGACTACTCCCCCACAAACCCACCCCAAACCTTGGTCTCATCTTTTTAAGATGGGATGATAAAAACTCTTAGGATTTCAAGTATCAAATGAAATATCAAGAGTACATTGATATCAAGAGTATCAAATGAAATAGAGCACCTAATGCTATGAGGACAGCTGCAGATAACAAATGCCCAATAAAGGGCAGTTGTTACTACGGCAAAGATTTCTAACTAAGAAATCTGTAGCTCTATCCTTCCCAGTGCTTATGCTGCCAAGAGAGATGATCGTTTGAGTAACCTGTTATTTCATATCTTAGAGAAGACGTCATTTACCACCTTCTCCTACACTCGCACAGGATGCTACTGTTTCAACATAGATGCATTTGACACTGCTCACTGCTCAGGGCTGTTTCTGTTCCCTGGTACCCTAGGGAGAGACCCTCCGAGTGGAGCACTATAAGCACCGGAAACTGCCCAGTTAACGGCACCAAGCAGAAAAGCAGCCAGACAAGGCACAGCGAACATCAACAGACACACACATCGCTGGAGGTTATAGCACAGGTCAGGAAAGCACGGCACCACTGTGCCCACAAACAGTCTGAAGAGCTCTCTGGACAGTCTACAATGGAGGAAGGAAGGAGAAGGCATGGCAGAGATTAAATCCGAGAGACAGAGCTTTCTCTGTGTAACTGCCAGAGAGGTGGTGGCCCTCACATCTCACTGTTAATTATCACCACCAAGCACTTTGCTAAAAGTTACATGTGTACTCTCTAGTTGTGTCTTTCCAAAACTGTGCAGTAGGTGCTATTATTTTCCCGTTCTGCAGATGAGGACGTTGAGGCTCACCAAGACTTAAAAGACAAATGATACTTTTTTAGGGACCACTGTAATTGCCCTCTTGGATCATTGCTGTCTGGCCTAATACCCTGGTTAATTCCAGTGCTGCTCTGAACAGAGGCCTCTCTGAACCGGCCATCATTTCCCTGAATCCTACCTCTGGCTGCTGATGATCTATATCACACCCATCAACCTTACTCCCACCCCTTCTCTTGTCTAAGCCTTTCTACTGGGTCTTAAGGATCCTCTCCATCAACAGTCAACTCTCTTCAACTTCATTTTCTAGTCCATTATCTTAGGAAATAAACAAGAGGTTATGAAGGGAATGGATAACTAACTTGGCTCATTAGTTTCACCAAGTAAGCATAGAAATAATCATTCGCCACTTATCACAATAAATGCTAGATGGAATTAAAACATGATTGAGATCCTGGTTCTGTTTTTGGTCTCACCTTCCTGCCTATATAATAAGCAACTTATATATGACTAAAAACAAAAAAACTTGTATCACTAAATATTAATGACCATTGACCTTAGCTGGGCCCCCAATTCTGCCAGATAATCTTAATCTATTTCTCTAATATTCACCCTCTCCTACTTTGCACAAAACCTGTTTCATACCTTCTCCATTTTCCCAACATTTTAAACTTCCTTCAACTTGCCTCACTGTTAGGGATGACCTCACATCATTCACTACGGAGAAAACAGTTGCATGGGAACCTCACCATTCCAGTCAAATCTGTGACCCTACCTGCACCTGAAGCCATCTCACCTTCCTCCGATGTGATGATGGTCCTTCGTCCTGGCAAAGCCAGCATCTCCACCTCTTGTGTTGTTTCAGGGAGCTGCACCACTCACTGCCCTGACTTTCTCTGGAAACTCTAGCTTCTTCCTCCCTACTTCCCCCCTTGACATCTAAACATCATAAGAACAACAGTGAAAGAACAGCCTTCCCCGCACTCCAGGTCTCTCTCCTGTCCTCAGCTGCCTCCATATCCCTTCACAGTCAAGCTTCTCCAAAGAACCACCTCCACACTCTGTCTCTATTCTCTCACCTCCCACTCACTCCTCAACTCACTTTACTTGGATTTCATCCTCAGAAATCCCCTGAGAGGGTCCTATGACTTCCGTGTTGTTAAGCCCCATGGACGTTGATGTCATCACCTTTCCACTCTCCCTGCCACAATCAACATGGATGGCCAGGCCCTCTTCTCATGGCTCCAGGACACCATGCTCTACCGGTTTCCACCAGTAGCCCCTGCCCTCTTATCTCTTGTGAGTGGTGGAATTCTTTAGGGCTTCATCCACAGTCCTTCTCGCCTTACTGTGTATTCTCATTTAGGTGATCTCATCAGACCCATGGCATTTTTTTTTGTCTTGAAACAGACTTTCCTCTGAGAACCAAAACCGTATAGACTATGCCCTGCTTTCTGTGGCTTCTAGCTGTATCTCGCGAGCATCTCAAACTGAACACATCCCCAGGTAAACTCTACATCCTACCCTTCCCCTACCCAAACTAGGTCTTCCTCCAGGCCACCCCATCCGGGAAAACAGCATCCTCAGTCACTTGAGAGCTTAGCAGAAACTTGGGGCACAAGAACCCACTTCTGATCTCTGGTGCAGGGCTACCTGAGGCAATGTCAGTAAGAGCTGGGTCTACTATTAATACATAGGAACCCCGGCTCGTACTCTTCATGGGTCCAACCCAGGGGTCTGAAATCTGCTTTGAAATAGTGGAACACTTACTTATCTCTTGATTTCCCACAAAGCAGTGGTCCGAAGTGAAACCTCTCCAAGCTCACAATATACTTCTTAAAGATGACCTCATTTGCCTTCATGTCCATCTTCTGCTGAGGGAATACCACCCTGAACACAGAGAAGGAAGAGGAGAGGAGGAGTGTCTGAATGCCTCCACATGATGTATACATGAACCCAACATCCCCTGTTCAGCAAAGGGTCCAGGAGTCTGGAGACAGAACAACTCTTAATTTGAGGACATTTCTGGAATGACTCTTAATTTGAGGACACTTATGGAACCAACCCTGAGGGAAGACAGTACAGTTTGAACCTGAGAAAAAAATATTCCCAGGAGTGTCTTTCATAATGGGGCTAATGATGAAACTGAGCTGGACTTCCTGTTCTAGTGTGCCTAGCTAGAAAAAGCCCTGAGAAACCAACCCTAAGGAAGCCTAGTTCTGGTGGATCTTAACCAGCTTCTGAGCTCCCTGTCCGATGTGGCCCCTTGGTGAGAACTGCAAAAAAACTCTTCTTGGTGTACAAGCTATAAAAAGTCCCCTGGCTTACTCAAGCCAGGGGCCTTTATGTGGTGCGTAAGGGGCTCAGTGTTTGGTACTCAGGAAAAAAATCTGCCTGTGGAGATACATATATATACTGAGGTTACAGGATAAAAGTCCTACAGCAAATATAAAATGTTTACATTTGCTTAATAGTTAAATAAACTAACTTGCCACAGGAAGATATCCCCTTGCCCTTCACATCTGCCAGCATTCTATTTCAGCTACATGGTACCGTGTCATTTCTGTGACTCAATCAATGCCCATGGCTCTGGAGCCCAGTACAAGAGGGCCTGGGATGCTGCCCTGGTTCCACATTTCTATTAAGACACACCTCGTTCAAAGTTCCATGCGGGAAAACAAAAATGTATCTGCCAGTCTTTTCTTTAAGGACAAAATACACTTACTTTGGGTCCTGGCAAATGTATGGGTAAGTGCAGACACCTCGGCAGTAAAGCTGGTACTGGCGGTGAGTTCCAAGGATCTCAAAGTTAAATGTTTGGTCAAAGATCCCAAGGTCGTTCGAAGAGAAGTGCACGCGCAATGTCACCTCACCGTTGGCAGGCACAATCCACCGGAAATGATTCAGCCTGAAAATGACCACACAGACTGTTACTGTTAGGATGCTTCCTCTGGGCCAAGAGAAGCCAGGACTGTTGCCTGGGAGAAGTCCGATCCTGCTGCGGTTAGGCATGGCGGTCCTTGACCGCCACAGAGGTCCGTAACAGTCAGGACCACCCGGTTCCCATCTGAGGCTCATCTGGAGCTTCCCACACCCTCATCTGGAGCTTCGGCCTTCCCCTCCCTAGCTGGCTCCAAGGCCCACCTGGTGAATTTCTCCTGGGAATGCTGCCCAGATAAGTTGTTTTGCTCTATGTCTGATAGCGGAGCAACAGTTCCGGAAGTTCCTGCAGAAAGGCCCTTCCTGTTGAAGGCCATTCGACGTTTCTCCTTCTGAGTCTCACGCAGCTGATCTGTTTTTTCTTTCTCTTTTTCTTTCATTTTCTGTTTGCTCCCTTTAGATGAGGTGGTTTGCTCCTCCTGGGTCTTAAATTGAAAATGAGCACAGGGTCTTAAACAATCATCCTACGATCACAGAAGCAGGAGACAGGAATGCCCATGACACTGCCTGCGGTTTGGGGTGACCTCGCCGCCGGCAGTCTGGGGTGACCTCACCAGGTTCAAGATGCTGGCGACTGCTGAGAATGGCAGGGCCCAGACTATGACACCACTGTAGGAGAGAAGTGTGGAGAGGAGTCTAGGTCTTGCCCTGGCACCCCATTCCCTGAAAGGAGGCCAAAGCTCCAGAGAAAGCTTGAAGCTGGTCTGCAGTGGGTTCCCATACTGTATTTTGTTGTTGTGCTTCTTTAGTAATTTTTTAAATCTAGATTTCTAATTTCTTCCCAATCACACTGATTTTTTTCATAGACCAAATCTGTATCATGACAGAATATTCCATAATCTGTAAATCTTTTGACTGTTCTCAGAGTATCACTTAAAACTTAACTTATTTCCTGTATTTCATGTAAGCTGAAAAAAAGATTTAAAAACTCAATTAGATTCAGAGAGGATGCTGTGCACACCATACTTGGTCACAGTGGGAGACAAATGATGTCAGGCAGACTCACGATTATAGATGCAAAGGGTGTCTGTGTGGCTGCAGTGATGCTCGCAGATCTTGGCCATGGCAAAGCGGACTTCCCTCTCTGCAGCCAGCCAGCTGCCCGTGGGACGATGCTCTGGCTCAGAGCGAGTGTCCTGTTCTCCAACAAACCAGCACTCTAGGAATCCCCTGGCACTCCTTAATCAAGTACGTCATTGGGGATATCAGAATGGTGCCTTTCTAATTCTACCATTCTTTCTATAATTTCAGCTGTCATTCTCCTAGAAAGAAGAGCTTTCCTTCATGTACTGGAGATGAGCTTGAGTTCCTCCTAAAACTGTAGGTCAAAGAAAGCTAAACTCTTTCCCCTTAAGGTTCAATTTTCAGAAAAGAGGTTGGTGTAATAGTTACCTCTGATGGTGGCAATATTTTCTTTTTTACCTTTTTATTGGACTCTGCACAAGTAAGGCCTGCCCACCAGTGCTGATACCTGATGTTGATTGTCTATTTACTTACCAAACTGAAGTTTGGGGCTCTCTGTTACCTAACTGAGGTGTAAGCAGGGCCTATAGATAACTTTATTTGCTGCTGATTTTGTTTTTTGCTAACATGCATGGTTTATAGGAAGAAGGCTAGGAGGCGATTCAAATTTTGGCCCCCATACTCCTCTTTGGCCACATGATGTGAAAAACCAACTCATTGGAAAAGACCCGGATGCTGGGAAAGATTGAAGGCGGGAAGAGAAGGGGACGACAGAGGATGAGATGGTTGGATGGCATCACCAATGCCATGGACATGAGTTTGAGTAGGCTCTGAGAGTTGGTGATGAACAGGGAAGCCTGGCGTGCTGCAGTCCATGGGGTCACAAAGAGTTGGACATGATTGAGCAACTGAACTGAACTACTCCTCTGGAAATAAAAAGCCCCTCTGTAATTTTTAATATCCCTGCATTCTTCATATCTATCTTTCTTTATTTATTCTATTAACTGTATATGTAAAAATAAATTTTCTACTTTTACATGATTTCATTTTGAACACTTATCCTTTTAATTTAGGTGGAATTACTTTTACTGCACTGTGTCAGGCAAGGAGATAAAAAGCAACTTTATCCAAAATATCCAATCTTCCCCATATAATTTCTTAATAGTCTTTTCTTTCTCTAATGGTGTGTGTTTCCTTGTGTCTGTTGATTCTTGTATTCTTCTGCACTGTGTAAATTACCTTAGCTTCATAATACATTTTGCTACCTTTTTAAAAGAGCTAGTTTTACTTTTTTTTTTGCAAATGAGCTTTAGAGCAAATCAGCAAGTGTTATTTTTAGTCTCTTCTTGGGGGCACAGGAAGAGTCAGACCAAGGGATGGTGCAGCTTAGGAAGGCTCGGGTGGAATCCCAAGTGAGTGGAGGCAAACACCCCAGTGAACTTGACATCAACCTCGGGCTCAATTTTTGGCCACGTGGAGGGCCCACGTGAAGGCCCAAGGTCAGGAGGATAAGTTTCTCCCTTTACCTTTGAGGAGCCTGGAGTGGCTGAAAGCTCTGTTTCTGCTTCCACTTCTCTTTTCTCCTCCATCAGGGAGAGCTCTTCAGAGGGTGGGGTTACAAACACGAAATGCTTCAGGATTTCTGTCATGGTCAAAGGCTGTCGCTTCACAGGGTAGGAGATGATTGAGAACAAAGCAGGTGGTGGGATAGGTGGTCCAGAGGAACCCAGGCCCAAGATGTCTAGGATCTAAAGGAAAATATCAAGATTAATCTCTGGTGTAGAGGGCAGGCTACCCCTAACGGCCTCCCTGAAAGAGCACAGGATGGTGGGGCCCTCCCCCCTTTCTCTCACCTTTCTCAGGAGACGCCCTGATATAGGCGTGTGTCAGGGATGGCGTGTAAAGGGCCTCTGACACAGCTCTGCAGGTCCTTCCAGACCCTACACCTCCAGACCCAGCTGGGGCTCTTGCTATGGGCTTCAGGCTCCCTCTCTTATCATAACCTTTGTCACTTTATTTTGATTGCTTGATGGTCTCTCTCTGCAACTGGACTGCAAAGTTCATTAGGACTGGAACTAGGGCGATATAGCACATGGCCTAGCACACAGCTGGGACTCAAACCTCTGTTTAAAGAGACCATCTCTTAATATTCTGATGTCTATAGTATAGAACTGTTTCATTTATTTTCAGATCCCCTGTTAATATCTCTTCTACCTTTAAGTGTTCTTTCTTTTCAAAGGTAAAAGAGAGTTAGTGCTAGAGCAGGTCACATACAGCAAAGGCAAAAAAAAAAAGCACATCAAGGTTCTGAGAATGGGGTGAAAGATGGGAATGAAGAGAGAAGTTAAAAAAGAAACTTTAGAGAGGCAACTTATTCCTGTAGCATTTCCCATTCTACTCTGATATATAATGAATGCGAGCCATCCAGAGCAGATGGCTTGAAAATCTGGTAGCAATTTCCTCCTCAGCTTGTAAAACCCTCAGAAAAAGGTTGCTATCCCTTGATTAATTGTTGTCATCACAACCATGAGGCCACCTGAGTGGACCAAACAGGCTATTAGCTCAAGCAAGTAACTATCTTCATGCAATCAGGTGTTGCTAATTCTCTGGGTCAGAAAGTTGAAGACACTTCCTGACTAACATGTAGCTAGAGTTAACTCCCAGGATTCAGAATATCTGTGAGAAAATGGATGAATAACTTTAATCCCCTATTAAATTAATAGAGGCAGGAAGGTCTTTAAGCAAGTCTAACTCATGGTTCCTCTCAGGCTCTGCTCTCTACTTTTAAGGTTGCATCTAGTTTCTGATAAATACTAAACTAAACCAGTGGGTAGACTGCGGCCCCCTGCTCAAATCTGGCTTGCTACCTGCTTTTGTAAATCAAGCTGTATCTGAACAGAGTCATGTCCAGTCATATCCATTGTTGGGGGTGGGGGTTTGGGACAGAGACTGTATGACCTGTAGCCTCAAATATTTGTTTTTGGTGTTTCACCAAAAAAGTTTGTCCCGGGATGAAAGGTTATAATAACCATCCCCTCCAAATCACTGCCAAAGGGGTTTCTGAATATGATGCTTTTGTTTCTAGGTACAAGAAGCTGTCTGGTCGTATAATTTCTGTCATGGTGGGAAGCTTATGGGAAAGAAATTTTAGAATAGTTGAGCCATTCGCATCGCCCCCAAAGTATACCTGCCTTGCCAACCCATAACACAGTATTGTCAATACTAAAATTAATTTTATGAGTGGCTTTTTATGACGTTAGATGGAATAGTTTAGATCTGTGGACCTTTCTATGGATATTTCATCACATAGAAAAAGGTCCTTTTAGCCATTTTTGTTTTATAAACAAAGGGACATCAGAGATGAATGGAATTAAGGGGATCTGGATTTTGTGTTTAAAACACATTTACAAGGACTAGCTCTGTACGGCTACCTGGCTACCTGATCGGTACATCTCTGTCTTGGAGGAGAGTCTGTACCTGCTCCCCTTTAGGAAGCCTCTCATTTTCCAGGGCCTGCTTCCAGCTCGAGCCTTCGGAGTCAGGCGTCTGGATGCTTATGAACGGCACACCCAGGTCCTTCTTCCCCTCGTGGTCCTCCTCCTCGCCCTCGCCCCCGTCGCTGCGCTCCTCCTGGGCGCGGAGCTTCTCCAGCCGCTCCTTCTCCGCCCTCTCCCGCTCCAGGCGCTCCCTCTCGGCTCGCTCCTTCTCCGCGCGCTCCCGCTCCCGGTCCTTGCGGCCTCGGCGTCCACCGGAGGGAACCTGGCGCTGGTCGGTGCCTTCCTCGTGGCTCATGTCCTCAGTGCCGATGTGATGCAGCAGAACTCCCTGCTTCCGGTCCCAGTACGTGAGGATGCTCTGGATGTCCTTCAGGGTCAGCTCGAAGGTCTTAAACTTCTGGGCCATGTTCTTGTCAGTGTCCTTCGGGAGGTCCCCCTCGCTGTCTTCTTGCTCCTGAACAAGAGGAAACCAAAGTGTGTTGATATCTGACAGGAGGTTCCTCTTCCTCTTATTTCATTCTTCCTTCTCCCCAGCTACCTGCTCTCTGACGGACACTTTTCTTTCTACTGCGTCAATCTTCACCTCTAGTTTGGAAAAAGTAAGAATCTAGAAGGCAAAAACACATAAAACATTCTTAAAACAGTTCTTTCAGGGAGAGCAAATCGCAAAAGAAGGAGAAAGAGGGCGTTTCTGCTTTGTAAGATGGCCTCATAGGATTCCAGCCCCTGAGACACACACCAGGGCTGTGCCTATAGATTGTGTGGGGGCCTTTCTCAGAAGACTGGCTCTGTGGTCCTTCCTTGCCATAGAGCTGGCTGGGGCCAGGCATCATGCACAGCAGCTGTAATGCCACTCCTGGTTGAGAGCTGCTGCTCTGAAGGATCAACAGGAAAAGATGCTCAAGAAGAGCCTTTCCTCCAGAGAGGTCACTGAGTTTAGTGGTCCAAACCTGGTCTCACAATTGTTAGCTGTGTGACCATGGGTGAGCAATCCACATCTCTGGCCCATCTGTATCGTGTTGACAGTAATATTAATAACTACCCCAGAGGACCACTGAAGATTAAACATGTGAGTACATGTAAAAAGCTTATAACAGTGTCTGTCACACAGTAAAAAGTCTCGTAGTCCCAAGTTATTAAAATTATACAGATTATGTATATAGATTAATCAGTGCTGCTGGGGACAGACAGGGTTTCAGAATCTGGCTACACTCTAGTCTCTTAAACAAACCTGGATGTTATCTAATGAACCTTGCAGAGAGAAACCAACCTTAGTCTTTTTCTTACTGCTTTGTGGGTTCTGACTTTCTCCCCTCCTGATGAAACCCTTTTAAACTTGCTTTGTGGGTTCTGATTTTCTCCCCTTCTGATGAAACCCTCCAGGCGCCTTCACAGGTTTGGGGGTCATTCTTTGAGGACAGACAGTCCAGTTCAGCCCAGTGACATTCTTCTCTTGCCTAAGCTCAGGTGTGGAGGCATGAGAGGCCCAGGCTAGTTATCCCGTCTCTGCACTGCATCAGCTCCCCCGCTACATGTCCGTCTCTACAGCCTGGAGAGAGCTGACACAACAATACTGACATCACTGTCTCCCGGAGTGGGCGGATAGCCTTATTTGTGGGGGGGACGGGAGGGCTGGGTGCCTGCTGTAGTTCCCATCTACAGAGTTCTGCCTAGATATCCTGTTCCAAGTGGAAGTGGACTGAGTGTAGAAGAAGCGCCTGCTGAAGGAAGGACTTGCACTTGGAAGGCTGCAGGAGCCTATTTCTTATCCTTGTTTTGGTGCCTAAGTTTTAAGTGCTCAGACCTGCTTCTGCCTGAGCTCTGCCTGATGGGGACTCCTGGACACTGATTCCTCTGCTCTTCCATCTGCCTCCTGGGACCAGCCTGCACCTTGTCTGGGAGTCTGGCTTTAGTTTAATCCTCAGCATTCTCAGGGCTGGAGCGGCCACTGTGCAGCCCAGCTCGCCACACCCCTCGGCCACCAGTGCCACCCTGGACGTTGCTCTGGCCAGTCTGCACCAAGACTGGGTACCGTGTATCAGTGGGCAGAGACGTGACAGGCAGACTGACAATCACAAGGACGGCTTATGCTGGAGCATCTCCCTTGACTGCGGTCACGGATCAGCTCCTGGTTGAACACACTGACTTGGTGGCTCACTGGAAACAGCTCTTCACCACCAGTCTATTTAACTCCATCCAGGGGGCTGCAGGAGACAGCAGGAGGAGCCAGATCTGTGCACACACACAACTGTCACAGCTCATCCTGTTAAATTCTGGATGGGGTTCATGTCTCTGGACCTCTGAGGAAGGACAGGATGTAATAGGACAAGATTATGGGAAGCACAAGAAAGCACAGGACACACGGTCAGTGCTCAGAAAATGCTGATCCCTCTCCCCCTGCCTTTTGCTCCACCACAGAGTCTATACAGTCCTAGGCCAGCTTTCTGGCGGGGAAATGTGCTGGGCTGATATGCTGGCTGTGGTGGTGGACCATTCTGCACCTGCCTGCCGCTGAGGGGTGAGGGAGGGTTGCTACCTGCCGGCTTGGTATCTGAGTTTTCTTTGTGGATGGCTCCTCCTTTACGGGTCCCTGCTTTGGCTTTTTATTCTTCCGTTTTAGCTCATCTTCTTCCTTCTGTCGCTCAAGTTCCTGCTGTAGCTTCTTTTCCTGCATCTCCTTTGCCAGTCTCTCCAGTTCCCTTCATTAAGTCAGGCAGAGAAAACAAGAGTTCAGAGGGTCCTGCCCGAGCCCCTCCCCTGCTGAGATCACCTCGTGGGGGGGGGGAACATGGTGCAGAGCTTTCTTGAGCATAAAAACAAGGAAAGAACAAAAGAAAGCTGGATATTATAGGAAGGAAGGAAGATGGAAGGAAGAGAAGAAAAGAAGGAAAGAAAGGAGGAAAGGATGGCTCACATCTACCTTTGAATCGTCATTTAGTAAAACTGATAACTGAAGCTCAACTAAGAGGAATTCTCAACTGATCTTTAATTCTACTCCAGTCTCCTTTCACAGGAGAGTGAGGGAAGGGCTGTAAATAAGCTGGATGTTATCACCCTTAAAAAACAACTTTCAAAGATTGCTCTGATATCAGTACAGATGAGGCCCAGCTTTCTACACTCATGTCCAAGGTTTAGACAAGAAGAAATGATGTTTTTCACAGTGGTCCTCACTGTGGCCCACTTGGAGCCATGGTGCTAGAGCTGAAGGCCACGTTCCTCTCCTTCTCTCTCTTTCTTTCCTTTCCAGCTATGGATTCAGCCGTGTCTGCCCTGCTGCTAACGGCAGAGAGGGCACCAAGCCTGGGCACCACGTATAAACAAAGCGTGGAGGGGATGGCATTTCTGAAGATACGGAATCCATTTGTTTTCATCTCTGGGAATCCCTGGTTGTTCTGACTGCTGTGGCTCTCTGCTCACTGAAGTTGACTCATCATTACTTCATCACTTCATGTGTGTGTGCGTTACAAACAAGTCACTGTTGAGCTCTGAGAATCAGATTTGCATTTTCTAAGTCCACTGTGAGATGAATGCCTGAAAGTAAATGACCTGAATGAGGAAAAAAAAATCCCAAAGCTGGGATTCCCGAGGCCCAGGCATGTTTACAGTAGACCATGCAGGAGATGTAGGTGTATATATATACTGATACTGTAGAGGACATAAAAGCTCTTTGGGGGCCAGTGGGAGGAGTCTGGAAGTAGGGGGAGAGGAGAAAAGGGGATTAAATTATAGGTAAGCATCCTGCCTCCCCACCAGCGTTTGGAATCCTAGGGAGGGGTAGGCAGTAGACCCCCCTCCCTCCCTTGGCATGTCTGAAGATCTGAGGACAGGACACTGCCCACCAGTATGTGAGACAGCATGAAATCGTGGGCCATGTCTCATGGGTGGTATGGAGGGGGTTCAGTCAGTCCCGTGTGGTCCCCAGGCATGGGCACAGAAGGTGACTGAGAGCACTGGCCTGGGAGCCTGCCCAGGGTCTCTGGTGAACTGCCCAGGCTGAGAGGCAAGTGGGAGTGGCAGTCAGACCTCAGGGGATGGACAGCACCACCAGAGGTCAAGACGCTGGCCAGGAAAGGAGGAGAAATGGCTAAGTTATGGAGGGCAACCACCATGCCCACGTCACAAGAGTGGCCCCCTGGGTCACCATCTGTGGACACCTGAGCACAGAGGCTAATGAGCCGTGGCTCTCAGGGGAGCCAGCAGGAGCCCAGGACAGTGCAGGGTCCAGAAGCCCCTCCTCTTTTTACACTACAGCCTCTATCCCTGGGTCCCACCTGTCCCCCAGAAAGAAGGAAGGACAGGAGAATGGAGACCTGGGAAGGCTGCAGCAACCAGCACCCTGGTTGTGCAAGATACCTGTTTCTGCTCTCAGCAAGTCAGCCTCCCAGGTCTCCCGTGGCCATTGCTGCCTTGTCCCCAGCCCCGATGACCCTGGTCTCCAAGATGGGCCATGTGCCTGACGGAAATTGCTCCCAGCGGCAGTGCCTCCCTTCTGACCGGCCCTGGACACTGACCTCCTCTTCCTCTCCCGCAGGGCTTGCTGAACCTCTCGGTTGAATGTTATCTTCTCCTCCTCTGTCAGGGCATCATACTCTTCTTCATCCATGTTTTGGAGACGCTCCTTCTCTCTCTTCTGTGCTTCCCTGCGCTTGTGCTCTGCGAGGAACAAACAGGAAGGTGGGAAAAACTCACCCACCACCCTTGGCTGCGGGGACCCCAGTGGTTTAGCTCTTGCCTAAGCAGGCTGTGGTGCGTGTGTGACAGGGAGAGGCGGCGGGGACCACAGGCGGCCTGCCTAATCTCTGATGGGCTTTCCTGCACTCACATAGTTCCTACAATGGTTCCATCTGTGGGAGGCTGAACTGGGGCCCCAAAGATGTCCACGTGCTAGTGCCCAGAACCCTGTGAATACGTCACCTTACATGGCAGAAAGAACTCTGCAAATGTAATTAAATTAAGGATCTTGAGTTGGGGCAATTACCCTGGATTATCTGAGTGGGCCCAGTATAATCACAGAGGTCCACCAGAGGCAGGCAGGAGGGTCAGGGTCAGAGAAGAAGAGGGAACAATGAGGCAGAGGTCAGAGAGTTGTGAGGTAGGAACCACGAGCCGAGGAACGCAGGGGGCCTCTAGGAGCCAGAAAAGGCGAGGAGGATTCTCCCCTAGAGCCTCCAGAGAAAAATGGCTCTGCTGACACCTCAGTTTTAGGACTTCTGACTCCCAGAACTGTCAGAGAACAAATCTGTGGTGAGTCATCAAGTTTGAAACAGTGTGTTACAGGAGTAATAGGAAAGTAATATACCACCCACTGACTTTACCCATTACTAACACAAGCCACCAAAGTGCTCAGGTGACAGAACTGTCAACTTCCACACCCTGCAGATTCCAGGTCCTGAAGTGTGGTTCACACTTGGCACGAAGGCTCTGGGCTGCTTCTGCACACGTCACAGGCACCACATTCTTGCCTGATGCTTCCCGAAGTTTGAGCTTTGGGCTCAGAGATCTACATCTTGAGTTCTTAGTCTCTAACACTTACCAGAGGATAGCAACAGATCAGAATAATAATTCTTCCTTCACAGGGCTGTTGTGGGAATCAAATAAGCAATCATGTAAGGCACCTAGCCCAGTGCCTGGCACATTCATAAATGTTCAGTAACAACTAGAGTCTAATATAATAGTATTGTACGCTGCCTCAGGACTTCTTAAAATGATTAAGGGAATAGGGACCTGTATTGCAACTGTGAAAACTACAGGTAATTGAGAAAATGAAAAGAGATACTTTCTTTCAAAAGTTGATTGTTGAGGGGAAATGAGTTTTCTGGAAACTAGGAATCTGGAGGTTGAAATATTGCTGAGAGATGCCTGGTCAATCTTCCTAATTTTTCTCTGGATGAGAATAAAAGGAAGCAGTCTTTGAGTTCTGCTTCAATCCCTGGGTTGGGAAGATACCCTGGAGAAGGGAAAGGCTACCCACTCCAGTATTCTGGCCTAGAGAATTCCAGGGACTGCATAGTCCATGGGATCGCAAAGAGTCGGGTACAACTGAGTGGCTTTCACTTCACTATGAACTAAGAGAGCTCAGTGTTTGCAAATATTTCCTTAAAAGGAAAAGCATTATGATTGGTGCAGACTGTTCTGGAAGACAGAGGCAAGGCTGAGTGAGGAAGGGCACTGATATGACCAGAGCTGAGGCTGAAGCAGGATTCTGCCTCTGAGGGGTAGTGCCGTCCTCTCCCTCAGGGGCCAAGATCTGCTGGGTCTGCTTCTGTCTAAATTTGGAACTTCAGCTAACATTACTTTCTTTGTGCATGTGTGTATGTACTTGTTTTCCACATCTGTAGAATGGGGGCAATAATCTTTGTGAGGACTAAATGACCCAAAGTGTCCTTTAAAGACATTTTAAGTGTACACAGTCTGCTGCAGTGCCTGGTACACAATAGGCTAAAATGTAGAAACTGTTTCCTAAAGTTACAAGCTTTACTCTGGTCTTACCGGAGATTCACAGTGGGCTTAGACAAAACCGACAAGCTAATGAATGGGTCACCTGAGTAAGGATGGGACCTGTGACATGGTCCTCTCAGTCCGTGCTCAGTTGCTCAGTCACGTCTGACTTTTTGCAGCCACATGGACTGTAGCCAGCTAGGCTCCTCTGTCCATAGGATTTTTCAGGCAAGAATATTGGAGTGGGTTGCCATCCAAGAGACTGTCCCAACCCAGTGACTAATTTCCTGTATCTTCTGCATTGGCAGGTGGATTCTTTACCACTAGGCCACCTGGAAGCCCTGTGATACCCTCAGGTAGGCTGTAATTACACAGAAGATGAAGGGATGTAATGTGATGTCGAGGGAAAGAAGAAGATGCCTATGGTGAGAAGAGCTGGGTTCCATCCTTCGTTCTATAATCTCTCAACAGGTCACTTGTGCCTCAATTTCCTCACATGCAAAGTAGAAATAAGAACTCCCAGCCACCCTCCAGGGCAGAGGCGGGGTGCCAATGAGATGGCAAATGTAGCTGCACATAAGCCTAATGGGTGCTCACAGCAGGGAAGGACTGTAAAAAGCCTAGAGCTCTGTTTAAAGGAAAGACCTATAGGGCTTGGGAAGGACAGCCCAGGAGGGTATGGCCTTACCTTCTTGCTCATTTTTGGCTTTCTCCTGGGCCTTCATGGCTGCATAATCCTGCGCCATGTTGATGACATAGATGTGCTCCCGATTGCCGATGGCCTTCAGCAGGCAGAGGAGAGCGGTAGCTGCGTTCCGAGCAAAGAGTGTCTCCAGGCTGTCAAACACCACTCCTCGGTAGCAGTCACTCAGCTGAAACCAGAGCACAAACAGTTACTGTGGCCACAAGATCATCTGTTCTCCAAGAAGGAAGCTACTTGTTCTTTTGCTGCGGCTTTTACAGGTGCTGCCATTGGTTCTGCAGACACAGAACCATTGGTTCTGGGCCCAGATGAAAGTTCCACTGCCTTCCCACCTGCTAGATTCAAGGGGCTGTAATTAAACAAGAGAGAAAAATAAAAATGTTTCAGCAGCCATAAAAGATCTTTGCCATACATATCTGCAGAGCAAAGGATTTATTCTGCCTCTGTAGAAATCAAGAAAACAAATAATGTTAAGGTGAGAATCTGGGAAGATCCATGAAATACAGGGAAAGAAGATGTGTATGAAAGGTGTCCCTCTGCAGCAAAGGCAGCGGTAGCAGATGGGCCATTTTTATCGTGGTGGTTTTTCTGCCTTGGAGCCTAATGACTTTGGTAACAATAACTACTGTAGTGTTACTTAAGGTGTGGTGCACAGGCTGGCCACCATGGGCTAGAGACTGATCACTACCACCTTCTGATGAGACAAGAATCCTGCGTCAGAAAATCAACTACTGCAATCAGTACATACACTATTTAGTTTAGCTGCCGTTTGTTTTTTCCTCATAGGGAAGACTTCGTCAATAAAGGAAGTAGCGCAAGCTCCGTATCTCATCAGAGGCCAGTGCTGTGAGTAGCGCAGCTCTCCTGGTTCACTTTGGGTTTTACCAGTGGCCTCAGCCTTTACTCTGGGTGCGTGAGACACCTGCACGCTTACTAGACCACTGTGCTCAAATGAGCCGAGAGCGATGGTACCTTTAACGCAGCCGCGAGTTTAAACCTTGACATGAATCGTTTCCGGGGATTACATTCCTCCTCTTCTGGGAACCTCAAGTCTAATTTTTGTTTACTTAAATATGCAATTAATACTACAGCCCATTCTGGCAAACCACAGCAAACACAGAACTCTAGGAGCTGGTGAGCAACTTAGTTTTCTGTAATCCATAAGCAGCAAACCCTCCCAAATTCTGCTGACCTAGTTTTCTTTTAAGAGTACAACACTTATGAAAAATCAAAACAAAAAGAAACAGTTACTGTGTTTCTGACTTTAAGAGCCATATATCATTATAAAATAATTCAGAAATGTATGAATATTAAAAACCTATAATCTTGCTAGCCAAAGATAACCACGGTTAACATGTATTTTAAGGATTTTTATTATGTGCATGATACACATTTATAAATATTTTTAGAGAAATATAATTATGGTTTACATACTATTTAATAATCTGATTTTCTCAGTTATTAACATGGTGGTGGTAGTTTAGCCACATCTGACCCTTTGCAACCCCTGGACTGTAGCCCGCCAGGCTCCTCTGTTCATGGGATTCTCCAGGCAAGAATACTGGAGTGGGTTGCCATTTCCTCCTCCAGGGGATCTTCCCGACCCAGGAATTGAACCTGGGTCTCCTGCACTGCAGGTAGATTCTTTACCAATTGAGCTGTGTAAACACTTATTTTTACCACAGTTAACATCACTCCAAATTCTAACTCATCATGGCTCCACGTTATGATTTTTAACATACTTCTGAGGGCTGTATACATGTGTGTTTTGAATGTGCTACCTTCTGCTCACTGTATACATGTGTTTTGAATGTGCTACCTTCTGCTCACTGGTCCTTAAGGTGAGTGTGGCTTCAGCCAGCAGACAGCCAGGGTCAGAGACTGACGAGGGCTATCAAAAGGACAAAAGGGGGTGAGGAAACCCACCTTTCCTTTCTGAGGCCCCTGGGTTCTGAGCTGCTGTGTGTGGGCAATGGCTCAGAACTCAGCTTACAGCAGGGGGACAGGCGTGTAAGCCCTGCATGTCCACGCAGGTAGGTGTGGACGCACCTGAATTCGGTCGGCCAAGATCTGAGTGAATAGCTCCTCAGGGAGCACGCAGCTCACAAGCCCGGTGTCACCTCCAACACTGGCGCTGACACTGAGTCGACGCTGTGTGGGCCCCGAGGGGAGAGGGCTGGAGGAAACCTGTTTTGAGAGAGAAGGATCAGGAGTCAGAATCCAGAAGTCTGGTATTCCAACAGCTCCTCCACTTAACAGGCCATGTGACCTTGGGAAAATCATCTAATCTCTGGGTCTCGTTTCCTCATCTACAAAATGGGGGTTGTACTATAAACTGGAAGATTCCTATCTCACTTGAATAACTGCTGTTAAGTTTCAAGTAGGAACACTGTGGAAGATGCCTTGTATGTGTATTGAACAGCCAACATTTGTTCATTCATTCAAACATTTGTTCACTTCCACTCTCCACCCTGCTTCCCCCACAAGTAGCTGTATCTATTTTCACACCTTTACTGACTCTAGAGGAAGATAGCACCCGTTCCCTTCAACTATGCTTAATCCCGGTCTTCCCCGCCACATTTCCTTGGAATCTCTTTCCCTCTTGGGAAGATCATCATCTGATACTTCTCCAGGAGTTCCTATCTTTACAGAACCTGCTTGTGCCTCTACCTCCTCTCACAGAAAGAACTCTCTTGACCCTGGGTTTGCTCCTCTTAATGACTATTTGTTCTTTTCTCCCTTTCTTTCAAATATCTCAAAAGCTTGCACTCATCTGACTCTGGTTCCCACCAACAATACACTGTGCCACCCACTCTCTCTGGCTTCAGCCCCTGCTATTCAGCCGAGATTGTTCTTGAAGTCCCTCGGCACATGACTCAAACTCTCTGGCTTCTTTATGACTTTTCAAGACTCCCCTGCAGCCCTCCCACAATTTATATTAGTGGTTCCATCCTTAACATTCCTTTAGAAGTAGGTTGAACCATATGAAGTTGTTGCAACAGAGGTCTTAAGTGGTTGAATACTGTCAATTTCATATCAATTTTGTATGGTTTAACCTAATTCTTTTTACATACCTCTTCTGTCCTAATCTCATTTTATTGCAAATAAAATGTGTGGTGATCACCCTCATCAGGCTGTTAGTACAGCCTGAGTGCAGGGTTTTGCTTTATTTATCTTCACTTTGCCAGGACCTGACCTGCTTCACACCTGGTAGAAGAACACTCCTTTCAGGAGTGATACAGGGGCAGTACCCTGGTCTGCCTGGCCAGGGCACCTGTAGGAGTGAGGTTGTGCTGACCCAGATGCAAGATGCCAGGAGGAGGAGGGGTAGGAGAAGGAAGGGGATTAGGAGGAAGGAGGAGGGGGAATCCCAACCCTCCTTTTGGGAAGCCCTGATTTGTACCTGGGGCGTTTCGGATGAGTGCTGGTGATGCTGCTTCTGAGACCCAGAGCCGTGGCTCTCTGCCTTGCCCTTGGTGATCAGCACACTTCCACGCACAGGCTTGGTAGGTTTAACTTCGGGAGTTACCAGAGTGCATTCCGAAGTTAACTTGCCCAGGGTCTCACTGCTAAGGCGCAATTGTCCCACGGCATTTTGATTCATAGCAGCAGCCTCCTGGGCTACATGGAGAGAGTGGGTTTATATTGAAAATCACCTCAGGGTAATAAGGAAATAATAGGGAGGATGACAAGTTGAAACCTAGTGTGATTCTTCTGGGGACGGCACAGCCACCTCCACCTGCGGCTGGCCCAGCAGGGCTGGAAGAAGTGGCTCCACCACTGGGGGTGAATAGTGATGATGGTGGGTGTGTGCCCAGTCTGGGCTGGAGCTCCGGCCTACACTGCTCATCTTCTCAGGGGATCCCACAGACTCTGCCCCACCTTCTCTTCCAGCCCAGAAAGTAATCATTTCCGAAACTGCTGGTACAACTACAGTCCTGCCTTCCCGGGAAACCTCACATGATTATTACTGTGCTGTTTGACAGTCTTTTATTCTCACTATATCTTCAAAATCCAGCATGTATCATACACTTACAGCACATCTCAGTTTGGACTTGGCACATTTCAAGCCGCCAGCAGGTCCTGTGTGGGACCCATGGGTTTGGATTGGTCACTTCCACCTCAGTATGGCCAGCTGACTTCACAGCAAACAGCAAATGTAGGTCTGGGTTTAACCCCCACCATTGAAAGGGCTTTCTATGAAGTCACCAGTGACTTCTGAACTTATGAACTATAGCTGTCCTCTTCTCAGGGATCATTCAGTTTGAACTTTCAGCCATCTCTGATTATATTCACTTACTGATTTAATACATGTTTGTAAATCTTTACTGTGTCTACTATGCACCAGGCACTGCTCTAGATGCCAGGAATACATTAGTGACAAAAACTAATGCAAATCTCTAACCTCGGAAGGTCACATTCCTGTGGGGGTGGGGGGAAGACAGATAGTAGAGTAAGTAGAATAAATAGTGTGTTAACGAGGGATAAGGGCTATGAGAAAAATAAAGTGGGAATGGTCCCCCAGACTCTTAACTAGGGCTCTGAGGAGACATGAAAGTCCTTCTGGCCCCACCTCCGGCAGCCCTCCTGATTGCCCCTGCCTCTGACCCTCACTCTGCCTTCTTCACCACCCCTGGCTTCGCTGCCTCTGCCTCCTCCTGAAATATAAGTGTTCTCCAAGGTCCCATCTTGCCCTGTGTCCATCCCTCTCTTCTCTTTCTGGAACTTTCTGGACTGATTTCCTATTCTTCAGCAGCCACATCTCTCACTTTGTTGAGGAAGTCTCTCCCAATCATTAAGCCTTTAGCTTGACATTACTTTCTCAGGGAATTCAAATTTATGATTTGTCAAGGGACATCAACACAGCTCTGAAGACCTCTGAGAAATGCAGTTTGACAGAAAAGGAAATAAAAAGAAATCTAACAGAACTAGAATTATGATGCAGCTTGGGGTTCCCACTAAAGGGTACCAAAATATGCCACCCCAAAAAAGACCATAGGAGCTCAGGATTTGCCACCTCGAAACATGCTGGCTATTTTGAGCTGCAGGCACTTGAAAAAAGCAACACATGCAAGGAGTGGGTTTCTCTGACCTCCCCCCAGCCACTTAAAGACAGAGTCTCCCTAAGAAGCTCCAGTCACAAATTCCATCCAGGGAAGTTACATCAACCAGGGAGATGGACTCTTATCACAGAAGGAAGACTCAAGTCCACACTACACCCAAACCATCAGAAGTCAGCATACCTCCCATCCATCCTCCTAAGGCCCCTTCATCTTTCCTAAAAACCACTGACCCTCCCCTCACAGGACCACAATCCCCTTTCCTTTCCCTATTAGGTGGTATTTACTTCTGAATTCTAAAGCCACTCATTTCCCCCTGAGTATTGCCCATGGATACATGAAGCATACATGTTAATAAACTTGTTCTTTTCTTGTTAATTTGTTTTTTATTACAGGGGCACGCAGCCAAGAAACCAGAAAAGTAGAGAGAAAATTATTTTTTCTTTCCTATACCACTAAAAAGCTGTTTCTCCCATCTTCCCAGAAAAGAATCTCCCATTTCTCCTGAAAGCCCCAGCCAGGTCTACCAACTAGTAAGCAAGGGACACCATCAGGAATGACATGCTGTCCTAAGCATTCCTATTATAAGAATGAGCCTACTCTCAGCAGGCCTTTGGCTTTATAGTCCATAGATTTTTTCCCACTGAGCAGCTGCTCTCCTGCCCCGCAGGTCTTTAGGGGACCTGAGGGAGTCAGGATTCTTAACCTCTGGTAGGTAAGACTATACTACTTAGTAGTAAGTACTACTACTATGGGGTTTAAAAACTTAATTTTCCTCTCCAGTAAACTTTCTCCTCCCCCATGTTCCCTGTCTTGGTAAATGACGTAACTCTCTTTCTGGTTTCTGTGACTGGTAATCGAGTGTGGCCACCTTGAATGCCTCCCCCTCTTTCAATTCCCTGCCATGCAGGTCACTCTCAGCCCCACTCACATTCATTTTCACTACTGCTTTCTTTACAAGACACCACGAGAGTGCCTGTCCTCCTGTGACTTTCTGGCAATTTCTCCCACAGGGTGAAAAGTGTCCAATTCCTCTTTTCCTTCAAAACACAGTCCAAACACCTAATCTCAGCACTAAGGTCAACTGTGACTGCCCTCAACCTGTCTTCCCCCCTCCCACTTACCATCCCTGCCCTCTTGGTCTGGAATGTCCTTATCTTCATCTTTGCCTGTCAACATTCTCTTCCTTCAAAGCCCATTTCCCTGAAAACTTCCCCAAATCATGCTTGTTAGAACTCAAGTGTCTCAAAGTTGGTCTTTTGCAGAAGCTAGTACTTCTGTTACATACTGTCCTCTGCTCTGCACCTCGGTCCCAGCTCCAGGGGTCACCCACAAAGATGTGGCCATAGTCGCCCTGCTCCCTGCAGTGCCAAGTGCACCGGGCAGCCAGGACAGTGGATGTCTGTGGGAGAGAAGCTCAGGGGGCAAACTGAGCACCACCAGTGGGATCAGGGCCAGTTGGCCGCAAAGCCTCAGAGGAAATGCTCTCACCAGACTCCTCCTCCTTCATGGACTGTTCTATGGCAGCCCGAATGCAGAGCTCCCGGGCTCGGATGCCTGCGATGTTGTTGCCGTCAGAGATGGCTTCCAGCATGATAGAGTCAAGGTTCAGGCAAGCAGCGCTGTAGTACCTGGCCATGTTGACTGCGGTGGCTGACTTTCCTACAAGAAAGGTCAGGGGGTTGAATTTTCACGGCTCTCAGCTGCTCACTGTTCTCAACAGAAGAAGTTTCTAGGTCAGAGGCTCCTATAAAGTGACCTCTCCAAGGTCCCAGCCTCTAAGTCTCTCATGTGGCATCCAAGAAAAGAGGGAAGACGTGAGCCAGGAGTCATAACTAGGGGTTCTGGTCCTAATTCTACCCCTGCACAGCCGTGTGCTATGGCAATCCACATTCCCTCTGGATTTTCTCCTCAGCTTAAAAAGTGATTCTAGTGGATGAACTTTAAAAATCTTGTAGCTCTTACTTCCCTCATTCTACTGGGAAGAGACATTTTTGGTTTACAGAATAATTTGTGTTGATGTCTGTTTTTCTCATTCCAAATACCTGCTCATTAAAAAAAGAAAGCAGAAAATTCAGAAATAACAGAAGAAAAAACGATCCATAATTTACTCATCCAGAGAGATTACAGTTAGCATATGGCTGCTATTTATGCATCTGTAACTATTTTATTTACATTTCTTATAAAAAAAAAGTAGTGGGCTAGGTGGTAGGCTGAATAATCCCCCACCCTAAGAGGTCCACATCCTAATCCCTGAAGCCTGTGACGTGCGGTGCTCAGTCGTGTCTGACTCTTTGTGACCCCATGGACTGTAGCCTGCCAGGCTCCTCTGTCCATGGAGATTCTCCAGGCAGGAATACTGGACTGGGTAGCCTTTCCCTCCTCCAGGGGATCTTCCCAACCCAGGGTTCGAACCCAGGTCTCCCGCATTGCAGGCAGATCCTTTACTGACTGAGCCACCAAGGAAACCCAGAGCCTGTAATGTGTTGTCTTATATGGTAAAGGGACTCTGCAGGTGTGATTAAATTAAGGATCTTGATGTGGGAGAGTGCTCTGGGTTATCTGGGTGGGTCCTTACAAGAGAAGCAGGGCGGTCAGAGTGAGAACAGGTGATGTGATGATGCAAACAGAGAGAGAGACAGACAGACAGACAGACTAGAAGATGCTATGAGGCTGGTTTTGAAGATGGAGGAAGAGGCCATGAGCCAAGGAATGCAGGTAACTTTTCTAGAAACAAGAAAAGGCAAGGAAATGGATTCTCCCCCTATAGCTTCAAGAAAGGATGCAGCCCTGTTGACCCATTTGAGACTTCAGATCTCCAGAACTCTAAGAAAGTTTCAAGTCACTAAATTTGTGGTTATTTGTTACAGTAGCAAAAGGAAATGAACACAGATTACAAATTGTAAACATGACTTTTTTCCCACTTAAAACAATATATCATGAACCTTTTTCTATTCATTTAATACACTTCAATGGTACTTTTTAAAATTGTCATAGTATACATACAAAAGTTACCATTTTAACTGTTTTTAAGTCCACATTTTAAAAAGCTAAGTATATTCCCAATGTTGTGCAACCATCACCACCGTCCATCTCCAGCATTTTTCATCTTTCCAAACTGAAATTCTGTACCATTAAACAATAACCTCTCATTCCTCCCTCTGCTCAGCCTCTGGAAATCATCGTCCTACTTTATGTCTCTATAAACACAATGACTCCAGGGTCCTTATATAAATGGAATCAAACAGTAATTGCTATTTCAGGTCTTGCTTACTTCACTTAGCACAATGTCTTCAAGGTTCATCTACGTTGTAGCGTGTGTGAGAATTTCCCTCCTTTTATGGGTGAATAATACCCCACTGTACCACATTTAGTTTATCCACTCATCTATCAGTGGACAGTTGGGTTGTGTCTTACCTTGTGGCTATTGTGAGTAATGCTGCCGTGAAAATGGGTGCACAGGACACTGTTTTTAAAGGTGATATAATTCACTACATGAACGCATGCATGCCTGCATGTGAAGTCACTTCAGTCCTGTCCTAGAGAATGTACTATGGCTTAATTAACGAGTCCCCCATACTGAATACTTCAACTGCTCCCAAATTTTTAGTATGGCCGACAATGTTGCAGAGAACACCAATGTAGTCAGTCTTTACCCATATGATTACTTTCCTAAGAGAAATTTTTAGAAATAATACTGCCAGGTCAAAGAGTTTGCACATATTTCCCCCACCACTCTTCTTAAATGACTTACTGTCTTGGATTTTTCTTTAATATTTTAATGCTATTAAATTATTGAAAGAATACAAACTCCAACAATTCAGAGATGTATTAATTAAAAATGAGGTGTCCCTGCTCTTTCTCTAACTTTGTATCTCTGAAGTTGGCAATGTAACAATTTAGGGATAATCCTTTGGTACATAAATCTCAAACAGAAGAGCATTTTATTGCCTCAAAAACAGCACACGCAAATTTCACTGTAAATGTATCCCAAAGGGGCAACTCTTTAGGCCTGTGCATACCTGACAAGGGTGTCCCATGGATGATGATGGCGATGCCTTTCCGGTTCTTGGCCATGCGGCCTTCTGCAGAAATGTCAATGCCCAGGTAGCGAGCAATGGCCTTGCTCACTGGGTTGTTCTCTACTTCTCCAACCTCTTCCGCAGAGTGGCTGTCAATACTCTGAATCTTGTCAGCTACAAATTAAAAATACATGTGCATATATGCGTGCATGTGGACACACCCACAATTCACATGGGTTCTGATGAAAATGGGATGACTTTTCCTAGCCTATGTGTTATTTTAAAATGACCAGCACAATCTGCAGCAGATGTTGCTGCCAGCGTTACTCACTTCATAGCATACAAAAGTGCCCTTTTTGGCTAATAATTTGTCTGTAGCTACTAGAATTGAAAACACAGATTACTCTCTGATTCTTAATCCCATTTGGAGGAATCTCTCCTGCTTAAAAATAACACTGGAAACTAGTGTTTGCAATAGTAAGGGACATGGCTAAATAAATGAGGGCCTGCTCAAACTGTAGAATTAACACACGACTGTGCTAGTTAAATGTGTTTTATGGAGAAAGGTGAAAGGCACTGAACAGACTTTCCACTTTTGCTTAGAAGTAACTGGTACCCAAACGTTAAAATGCATGATTACTTTGAAACATGATTTTTTCCAGGCTTTCCTCATCCTCCTCTTCCTCCGGGTAGGTCTTAGATTCAACCATTGGGATGTGCCGCTCTTCCAGGTTGGATGTTACAGAGATCCCTCGGCTAAGCGAGGTCCTCTTCGTGCTTGCTGAAGTGCCCTGCTCTGACAATGGACGGTCGTCCTCTTCTGCTGGGGGAAAAGGATGGAAACACACAGGAAGAGTCAGGAAGAGGACCAGGGAGATGGGGCAAAAAAGGTAAGATAGAAAAAGAGGAGAATCACTGAACTGCTTACCATCAGCCTAGATCATCTGACCCAAATTAAAAAGAACTGCAGTCAGTCTGCCTTTAGATTTCTCTGCCCAGAGTGTTTCCACATTTTAACATTAAAAAAATATACCAAAATTATACATTCGCCCCAGGAAATTTGGGACATTCCAAAGAGCAAAAACGATAAAATTTAGCTGCAGAAAGCGATACAAAAAATGGTGGTAGAGGAATGGCAGCTTCATCGGATGATACCAGAGTTGAAGAGCCGCAGCCTCTCAGAGTTTTAATTTTTCCAAACTGAAGTTGGGATCATACTGTACGCACACCAATTTGTAGCCTGCTTTCCTCCTTTTCATGAGAATTGTTGAGCGCATCTACTACTTTATTTGCCCCAAACCCTCCTCACTGTCCTGCTTCCACAGAGTTTCAGTGGGTGCATTGGGTTGTCATTGTCCAAAGTCTGCTCTGCCCTGGAGCTAAGACATCCTCTTTGTTTAATTTTGGATTTGAGTCAGAGAGGTTGTGGCTCTCCTGGGAATGGCAGCGGCGCGACTTGGAGCTGCGAGCCTTCCCTGGACGTGGTCTGGAAGCAGAGGAGGATGGATCCTCTGTGAGACAGCAGGGCGAGCAGGAGCTCAGAGAGGTGCTGGGGAGGAGCAGAGCGAGCGCCTCCCTGGACTCCTGCTGACCCTCAGGTCGCAGCTCCAGACCAACTTTTCATGGGCCAAATGCAAAGGTGTGTAGAAGGGGGATGAGAGCAACAGGGCCCTTCCTGACCCTCACTAAATCCTCTCTACCCTAAAGCTTCCCATGGCTCTCTGCCTCAGGCCACCAGGCAATTCTGGGTCCATCCCCCAACCCTTCCTGACTGTGAGCTCTCAAAGGCAGGGGCTGGTTTCACTGATCTCCCTTCCAGCACGTCAGTCAGCTCAGTGCTTGGAACACAATGGGTGCTTGTTATGGACTTAACTAGTTTCCATAGAATTTATTTGCTGAAGTTCTAAGCCCCACCCCCCACCCCGGTATGCTGGAATGTGACTACTTGAAGACACAGCCTTTAAAGAGGTAATTAAGTTAAAATGAGGTCATGTGAGTGTCCCAATCCATCCACAGCCCAACATGACTGGTGTTCTTACAGGAAGAGATTAGGACACAGACACACAGCGGGACGTTCCTGTGAACACGGGGTGGGAAGACAGTCATCTACAGGCAAACAAAGGAGGGTCACAGAAAACAACTCCACCAGCACCTTCATTTTGGATCTCTAGCCTCCAGAATCATGAGAAAATAAGTTTCATTTGGTTAAGCCCCCCCCAGTCTGTGGTATCTGCAATGGCAGTTCTGGAAAACAATGTGCTCAGTGAATACAACCAGGAGACTAGGTGAACAGGCAGCCTTCTTCTCTCCTCTCCTTTTAGAGCAAACTAATGTTCTCCAACTAGCTTCGTCTCCCTGAGAGACAATAAGACAGCTTTAAGGGCAGGAGAAACAGACTTCATTCATTCACTTTAACAGCACACATTTATCGGGCACTATGATGTATCAGGTGCTGGTCCATGCACTGGGTTTACATTGGGGAATACATGGTCACTGCCTTTATGGGGGCTTCTTGTTTAGGGGGGGAGATGGGTGTGAAGAAAATATACATGATGACTATTATGCAGAAGAAAGAAAGAAAGAATGGGGAAGGTGAATTTCCAGGATGAGGGCACAGTGAAGAAGGGAAGACAAGAAGCACCCCAACAAGCTACATGATCCTACAGGTCACCCTGGAACCTTGATGTTCAAGTGTACACAAGGGGGCCCCTGGGCAGATGACAGATAGCTTGGGGATGCTGGGCAAGAAAGGGCAAGATTATAAGAGCACAGTCTAGCTGTGTGATTGAGCTTATGATCATGGAGGGTCCTTCCTCATGTGAACTCCCACCCCTACCTCTTGTAGGGCACTAACGTCTACCATGCGTGACAGATTACCTTGCATCACCTAGGCACACATTTGGAGGCTGTGGAGTAGAGCGGTTACTGTCGTGGACTCCAGAGTCAGAGAGATCTGGGCTTGAGTGCTGGTTCTGCCACTTAAAACTGCGGGCCTGGCTTGTCAGTGCTTCCTTTCTCATCTGCTTGTGTGAAGCCCTCAGCACAGAGCTTGCAAGCATCTAGCAAGCATCCTTCTATATCTGCATTAGCTGTTTTTAAGCCTCGACTCCCCACCGGACTCTAGTGAGAGCAGAATGTGTCCCCGTGTCTGCATCCATACAATGGGGACAACAGGGCCATTCTGTAAGGGTCAGAAAGGAAATCCCCAGGACACCTGAAGCCTGCCTGGCACCTGGCAGGTGCTCAGTAACTGGTTCATCTCCCAGCAGAGATAACTTAAAGAAGCCAGTGGCTCCAGAACTATTGAGTTCTCACCGTTCTCCTGCGCCAGACTCTCCAGATATTTCACCTTCATCTGTTCCTCTTTGGACCGCTTTATCTCCCTGAAGTACTCAAACACCTCTGGGGGCAGCTTCTCCCCCGGAAGGCGAGGAGGCAGCAGCAGAGAGTTGTAGGAATCATAGCCCTTCAGCGTTCGCAAGATCTGCGGAAGGAGAACGGGAGTTGCTGTTGGTCTGACTGGAAGCTTCCTCCCCACAGCCCCCGGTGGGCCTGCCATCCATCTCATGAAAGCCCTGCTTCTACCCAAGGCTGGGGTGTGCACAAATACTTTCTGGACCTCAAAGGGTAGGGTCCTCTGCAGAGGTCTACAGTTTAAGGTTGAGTTCTGGATATGGGGGACTTATATAGGGACATATAGGGGACATATATAGGATTTTGTGTCTGGGCATTTCCCATGTGGAAAAGAATTATCTCCTTGATTTAAAAACAACATATATTGTTTTCTTTTGTTTTTTTCCCCATTGACAAAAGTACAGAACTCAATTATCCACTTTGAGTGACATGTTATTTTAAAAAAAATGGTTGTCTCATAAGGATATAGAGAAAAACAGGTAAAATGGCATTAGGTATGTATGTGCATGTGTGTGTGTGTGTGTGTGTGAGAGAGAAACATAGAGACAGATGTATATTAGGGTTGTCAGAGGAAGCATAAGATGCCTAGTTAAATTTGAATTTCAGATAAAAAACTGATAATTTTTAACGTGTGAATTTGTCCCACATTGTTTATCTGGAATTCAAGTTTAATTGGGGCAACCTGTTTTTCTTTCTACTAAATCCAGCTACCCTAGGGTGTATGTATAGTTAGTATAAAAGACAGTAAAGTCAACTCCTAGAAAGCAATTACTTCCTAAGTTACTGGTGTGAAAAAATCAGTTAGGTAACCATTCTCCAAGATCACCAATTTTAGTTGTTTGAAAACCAATATTAATGAGTTTATTCTAAAACTTACATGGAAGAGCAGAGGGCTAAGGATAGCTAAAACGCTAGTGAAGAAAAACAGAGAGGACTGTCCTACCAGATGTCAGGACCTATGAAGTTGGAGCAACAGACCGGGAGGTATAGATGTCGGGTAGACAAACTGAAATAGAGGAGAAAGTTCAGAATAGACCCATGTGTATGCAGAGCTTTGATACAGGACAGAGGTGGCACAGCAGATCAGTGGGGAAAGGAAGGATTGGCCCAAAGATTGGCTGACACAGAGACACAAAGGCCTGGCCAAATTGCTTCACCTGGGCCAGCCCAGGTACACAGCGTCCTGTGGGATCAGCTGAATGCCCTGTGCCACATCGTCACAGTTTATCCTCTTGTCTACCCAGGCCTGCAGTCCTTATTCTTCACAGGATCATCCCTGAGACCGCTCCCTGATAAACCTGCATGCAAATCTCAGAGCCTCAGATTCTGCTTTCCCCAGACCCTGGCCCACAGTGTAGGCTGTTGTGCCAACACAAGCCATTGAACACTTAATATTACCTAGTGGAGAAGCTTGCTTCCAGGGGGACAGAGTCCCATTTGGAGGAAAATTTCTGGATACAGAATCCAAATTGGGCAGAGCATAAACACTGGATGTAAAGACAATATTCAAAGGCCAAGTTGGTGGAGAGTCCAGAGGAAGCAGATCTTAAAT
The DNA here is from genome assembly GCF_033118175.1 of Dama dama. NCBI lineage: Eukaryota > Metazoa > Chordata > Mammalia > Artiodactyla > Cervidae > Dama > Dama dama. The sequence continues at coordinate 45,071,023 of NC_083684.1, read as the reverse complement.
GCATACTACTAAGTGAAAGAAGCCAGTGTGAATGTCTACATGTGATATGATTCCACCTATATGGCACCCTGGAAAAGGCAAAACTACAGAGACAGTAAAAAGATCAATGGTTACCAGAGGTTGGGAGGAGGGGGGATGAACAGGTGGAGCACAGAGGATATTTAGGGCAATAAAAATACTTTATATGACACCATAATGATGGATACTTGTACATTTGTCTACATCCCTAGAATGTACCAAGAGTGGACTGTAAACTATGGACTTTGGGTGGTTAGGATGTGTCACACAAGTTCACCAATGGTAACAAATGTACCATTCTAGTGAGGGAGGTTGGTAACGGGGGAGGCTATGCCTGTGTGGGGGGAAGGGAGATATGAGACATCTCTGCACCTTCCCCTCAATTTCACTGAGAATCTAAAACTTCTCTAAAAAAATTAAGTTAAAAAAAAAATGGATAAGGCGGAGCAATCGTAAAATAGGCAGCCCAGAACCAACTGGGGGGTAAAAGGCAGACTGAAGTCCTAACGTGATTACATTAAATATACTGTAATATATAAATACCCCAATTTAGACACTGCCAGAGTATATTAAAAAGATGGCCAAATATATGCTGTCCGCAAGAACCTCACTTCAAATACAATGACTGTGGCGTACTTCCTTTACTGTTTTAACTATAAGCATGAATTAGTTTTTCAATTAGTTGTTTAAAATGTATAATGAGATCACAAAGAAGCAATGAATTCTCTCAAGGCGAGGGAAGTAGGTCAGGAAAGCCTGTGAAGTGGTCTTTAAACTGACAGGGAAGGGTTTATAGGAAGAAGGAGCAAAGGTCAGGAGTTGTCCAAGCAGATAGGAGAGTACCTGGCAGGGCCCAGCATGTGTAGGAAAATGGAGCTTGGTTTTGGTCTGTGCTCACCTTCTCTTCTACAAGATATTGCTGGTCAAACTCTAAGGAGTAAAACTCAATGGGAAAGCTGCAGGGATTCTTCACCACCACCTCCGCCTCATCTCCAGCTGCGTAGGGCAGCAGGGGCCCCAGCTCCAGAACCGAGGGACTGAATTCCAAGCGTGGTTCTAGACCTTGCCCTTCCGCCAGCAGAGTAAGTTTTTGAGCGCTCTGGGCAATCCGGAACACCAAGGTTTGGCTGTAGAATTTCTGGGAAACATACAAACAAAACGAGCATCTGAATCGGTTTCTGCTGTGTGTCACGTAAAACTGAAAACCACTGGAGAACAAAACGGATTCTGTTTTTTAGATTAAGAAAGAAAACTTTTCTTATAAACCTGCATGAGAGCAATTTAGATTAGAGTGTTAATGCTGGGAACCTAGCAAGCCAGGCACTGCACCAGTGCTTTATCACAGTCCTCAGAATGTTGTTCTCACACCCTTCAGAACCTCCAATGTGCTCAGATGTCCCACTGCCACTGTGTGTATCTCTGGGCTCTCGTTTCATGGGCCCTGCTTCCCGTAAGTGTAGGGCAGGGCAGGGCAGAAATGCTGGAGAAATAACACCTTCTGGGAACAATCCTCAATCAACGATTCCCGGGAGTTATTGTATGAAGACCTGAGCTCCCTCACTCCTGGGGAAGGAAAATTCTGATATGTGCATTTTGTATATTTTCTCTGAGTTTCCAGTGGGATTAAGATCCAGTGTCCAAGGTAGCTGGCTCACTCTCATACCCTATTAGCTGCCTTCCTTTTCCTGATCACTTTCTCCTTCTCTGTTAGTATCCCCTACACTTCCCACAGCTTACACTCAAATTCTTGACTCCAAAGTCTGTTTCTTAGAGAATCTGAATGATCATACTTCTATTATTTGAAGATACAGTTAAGCAACTGGTCAGAGATGATCAGCTAGGGCAATCAATTCATCTCATACAATTACAATCCAAATACCAGTGACAGTGACACCAGTTACCCTAATCTGGTTTCATTGAGAAATCTATTAAAATGCACATTCACAGGCCCATTCCTAGAGACCTTGACTTGGTAGAGAAAGGATGGGAATTCTGCAATTTTAACCAGATGCCCAGGTGGTTGTGAAACTTGGGCCCATGGCGTGGGTTTGGATGGCATGATTGACTGAGCAATTTGGGGAGCTCTTGAATACCTTAGTTCAAAGGGGAAAATCAGATGGATGTAATGTGTAAGGATGTAGATACAAGTTCAAAAAATACCTATTGTTGGAGAGAGTAAGAAAATGAATTATTGGCTATGAAGCTTTTCTATATAATTATGGGTTTAGCATCTTATGTGATCCAAACTTCTATATTTTAACTGCTTATTAGGGAAATATGTCTAAAACAGTTCATTCATCTCCTTGTATTCAGAACGCGTTACAATGTCTAGGAGTTGTTAGTGGGGACATCAATAGTTTCTCTTGCTCCCGGTGCTGGTGCAGATATAGGCGGGGATAGTACGGATTGCAAGGCTAACCAGCTCCTAGTATGCGTGCGTGCTCAGTCACTTCAGTCGTGTCCGATTCTTTGTGATCCTACAGACTGTAGCCTGCCAGGCTCTTCTGTCCGTGGGACCTTCCAGGCAAAAATACTGGAGTAGGTTACCATTTCCTTCTCCAGGGGATCTTCTGATCCAGGGATTGAATCTGTGTCTCTTATGTCTCCTGTATTGGCAGGTGGGTTCTTTACCACCAACTCCACCTGGGAAGTCCTGGTATACAGCCAATAAATTCCTCTCCCAACTCTAATTTGAAAAGATGCATCCCAATGTTCATAACAGCACTGTTTACAATAGTCAAGACATGGAAGCAACTTAAATGTCCATCAAAAGACGAATGGATAAAGATGATGGGGTATCTATATATAATGGAATAAAAAAGAATGAAATAATACCATTAGCAACATGGATGGACCTAGAGATACTAAGTGAAGTAAGCCAAAGATAAATATCATATGTTATCACATATGTGGAATCTAAAAAAGTGATACAAATGAACTCATTTACAAAGCAGAAATAAACTCACAGCCATAGAAAACAAATTCATGGTTACCAAAAGGGATAGTGGGGGGGGGGGCAAAAATAAATGAAAGCCTTTGGGATTAACATATATATACTGCTATTAACAAAATAGGTAAACAACAAGGACCTATTGTATAGAACAGGGAACTCTACTCAATATCTTCTAATAACCTATAATAGACAAGAGTCTGAAAAAGAATACATATATATATTTAACCAAATCACTTTGCTGTGCACTTGAATCTAACACAACACTGTATACTGTAAGTTAGCTATACTTTAATAAAAATGATGCTTGAAAAATTCCTCTCCCATTTGGTGGAAATATTTTATTAATTTTGATCAATTCTAATTCAGCATTTATGGAATTGTGCAAACAAATCTATGTTTTTTACTATATTTACTGATAATTCTCTCATTCAGTAAGACATCCAAAATCTTGAGTAGCCCCACTGATAGTCTTAGGACTTCCTAAGAATGACAAACACGCTAGTTTTCTTTTCTTTTAAAGGATCAGAGAGATTTTGACAATGATAGACAGGGACTCTATTTTAGAATCAGATATGAAACCATTCACTTTTCTTTCTTCTCACTAGATTCTTAAGCATCTCATCAAAGCTGTTACCTGGAAAACAGGAGTTAACTGTTTTATAGGTGTTTTATAACTCACATCCATTTCTTCCTTTAAAAGAATAGAGGAAAAACATCTCCCAAATGCCTTAGACTTTGAGCAAAAGTCTTAACAGTGTAACCTCTTGAGATCCTCTCTGGTTCTAGGATTTTATCATTTTTCACTGTGTTCTTTGTCAGGAGTAGCTTTGTGTTGATAGTGTTTGCAAAAGAGACATTTGTGAGGCCCAGGGAGTATGTTTATCAGGAAGTACTTATTATTATCACAAGTACTGATGATAACAGTAAGTAGATATTGAGCCAGTACATATAGAGCAGAATGCTGTGCATTTTATTCACATTAATTCATTTCCTCTTCAAAATGACCCTGCTGCTGCTGCTAAGTCGCTTCAGTCGTGTCCGACTCTGCGACCCCATAGACAGAAGCCCACCAGGCTCCTCTGTCCCTGGGATTCTCCAGGCAAGAACACTGGAGTGGGTTGCCATTTCCTTCTCCAATGCATGAAAGTGAAGTGAAAGGGAAGTCACTCAGTCATGTCCAACTCTTAGCGACCCCATGGACTGCAGCCTACCAGGCTCCTCCGTCCATGGAATTTTCCAGGCAAGAGTACTGGAGCGGGGTGCCATTGCCTTCTCCGTCAAAATGACCCTAGGAGGTAGCTATTGCAGGTCAATAATGTCTTACCGGAAACCCTAGGGGCCAGATGCTTTAAAAATTCAGATTTTTAAAAAGGTAAACATACCGCATATGCCCTATGTTATAAAGTATCCTCTGCAGGGTCCCCTGGAATCAAGCACATTATTATTTCTGTGGCTGTAGTGTTTGAGTCTGCAAACCAAGGTGGGTAAATAAAGGTTAAGTAGTTTCATGTCAGTTCAGATTAGGTTTTTCTGCCAAATGAATTTGGGTCTGAAACTTATGAAATCCAACACCCCACCCCTCCCCCCCCCGCCCAGTTTTTAGATCTTATTGGATTTTGAAATTGCAATAAGGGATTTGGGGACATATGATATTATTATTTTTCATTTTATCTGTGAGCAAACCGAGGTCTAGTGAGGCTGAGTAATTTGTCCAAAATCATGCTCTCTCCAAGCGCAGAGGAAGAAGGCAATTAAGCCAGGTCTGCTGATAGAAGTCAGAGTATTAGACAGGAATCAGCGCCGCTGCTGCTGATGCCAACAGCGGGGCTCCTAACCACCAGGACACAGCTCCCGTATGAACCAGAGTACTGGATGCCACAATCAGAACAAGGAGGGACAGCTCACTTAAAGCTTCCCTGGAGATCAATTAAGCATGGACTTCAAGTAAGTCTCAAAGAGATCCAGGGAGTCTGACTACATTTCCTTAGAGCTTACCTCCTCTTTGGGCATGAATTTCACTTGCACGTTGGACCTCTCACCAGGATCCAGGACCCCACAAGTGGGCTGAATCTCAAAGATCCGTGTCTTTGGCTTTAATTCAGCACATAGTTTGCGTCTTAAGTATTTTGGCATGTGTTTCTCCAGCTGGTGAAGTAATATTAGACAATTAGATCATTTTCTTTGGAAAATGATTCCATTCTCCATTCACTCAACCTGTGTTTACTGATTATCTCCCTGGTGTCAGGGGATGTGTGGAACCAGGGGCACAAAGATAAGATATTCGCCAGATAGCATGGCCTGATAGGCCCTTGAGTGTTGGGCTGAGGGCCTACATTTTATTCAGGAGGCAGTGGTTGTCACTGAAAGTCTTTGAGCAGGAGGGTGAAATGAAGAGAATGAAAGTCTAGAATTATAAAACTGGCACAAATGGAGATGGAAAAAAGGCGACAACGGACCAAAACTCACTTACCTTACTAACAACTTGCTTATGGCTCTGAACAAACCATTCACAAGGGACTTGGAGATGATTGGAAAGCTGAATAGTTTCCACAAGGCACTGCCCACACTGAATTGTGGCAAACTCCACTTTTCCACAAGACAGTGTCATACTGGGAATGGTCACCTTGGCTTGGAGACGGATATGAACTGGTGGCCCTCCAACCACCTAGAGTGGGCATAAAATTGCTGTTACCACATAGTACAGGCTTGGAGGAAGAATCATGGCTTTGAAATAGCTGTGGATCATCACAGGGTGGTCAGCAAGTAGGGCTGGAAGCTGGGAAGGATCAGCTGGACCCAGTGGCGCGTCTTACCTTGATGGGCAGAATGACCTGTTTGTTGCCAACAGAAACATTGCCCCCTTGTGTGTCGAATCGCACTTCAAATGTTTCCGTTTCACAGTAAGGCAGATTCTTCACACGATCTAGCTCAATACTGAAGCCTGGACCAAGACAAACAAAACTTTGTGGGAAGGAAAAGTAGCAGTCAAGAGCTGCTCTAGAGAGAGCCCATCTGAGGCAGGACAATCCCTCAAAGTATCGATTAATAGCCCAACACTTCTTTCAGCTGATCCCAGAAGAAACACAACCACCTCTCCAGGACAGTACAGCTGGGAAACTTGTCAGAAATGACAGCATACAATAGGAAGGGTCTCCAGCCTGGTCACCTGTGTCATGAAGGACACGCTTCTCTGCATGGAAGGACACTGGAAAGTGACTGGTGTTGGTGATCTTGATGATGTGGGTTTGGACATCACCGAGGATGATATAGCCAAAGTCCAGGATGTATTCTGGTAGCTGGACTCTGAAACAGTGAACAAGCTCTCCTTACCACTCGCGTTTCCATATGTGAGACAGTGTGAGGCTCTCTTCTGTTTCTTCTGCAGAAATCCCTTCTGTGGGGTAGAGAACCACCACTCTCCAGAATGGAGGCTAGAGATGAGACACCTCCCCCAGGAGACCACACTTCTGCTTTAGCCCTCATCTCTAAATGCAGTCAGGGCTGGTCCTTAAGCACCTGAAGCCCAGCCTGTCTATTACACAAAGTGGGAGGTTTCTAAGAGGCAGAGACCTGCCTGGCTGGCTGGCTGCTGGAGAACAGCAGATATGTGAAGCGAGTGGATTTCATCCCGACATGATCAACCATTAATTCAGGGAGCACTCTGGTGGAGGACACCACCAGCTCTGCTACATTCTGAAACAAACATGACAGGGAAGGTCACTTACTTGATTGGTTTACGGCGACTCCGATGGTAGAAGTCATCCGTGGAACCAGGGACAATTGATTTCTGATGTTCTATGGCATAGTCTTGGACTATAAGTCGCTCTACTTCCATCTGGAGGTGAGCATTTAACTGGAGCAAGAGAGAAGAGCAAGGGAATAAACTCTTTTAGAATATGCATTCTTAGTGGGGGCAATATCACCCCAAAGGGGCAAAAAATACTTTGTGGAGGGAAAGTCAGAAAATCTTAGATATTGCAATGGCTTATGGCCCTCCAAAGGGTCAGAGTACATAAATAGATATACAGTATAACTATGGGGTTAAAATTTTTATTGCAGGATAGAGTAGGGTAAACAAACTGTGCATCTATGCCATGGAATATTACTCAGCAATGAAGTAAGGAATGAACCATTTATGTTAATGGTTCTCAAGGGCATTATGCTGAATGAAAAAAACATCTCCAAGGGTTGCATATTGTATGATTCCATTTATATAACTTATATGCTCATAACAAGAGTACAGAGATGGAGAACTATAGTGGTTGCCAAGCAAAACGGGGTGAGGAGCCTGGGGACGGCTACATCAATGTAAGCATGTAAGTGCAAAAACAAATTAAAAATAAGAGGCTCAAGGGAGTTCATGGCTGCTGAGTGGTTAGTATTCTGGACTTTCACTGCTGCGGTCCAGGTTTAATCTGGGAACTGAGATCCTGCAAGCTGTGTGGCACAGCCAAAAAAATACAGAGGCTCAATTCTCCCTGTTAAAAATAAGGATGAAGACTTATTCCAGCTTCACTTTTCTTGCGCATTTACTTAAGAAAACTTGCAAGTTCTTTCTTTGTCTCTTAGAAATATATATATAAATATTTTTAGAGGGTAAGCCTTTTGTCAGTTTCATAACCCAGGAGTGTCTTTCTCAAGGACCTGGGAACCATCTCTTTGACATGGTTTGACATCTCTGTGTCACTGTCAAGGAATACAGAGCCCCATCTCCCAGTTTCCGTGGGAGGACAGAGTCCAACTTCAGAGGACTCTATCATAAAAACACAAGAGGTTTGTTTTCCCTTTGGGTAAAGCCAATTAGCTAACACAGATGGTCATTCCAAATACCATGCGAGTTCAGCATGAACTAAGTGTGACAAATGGTGCTGTCAAGTCTTCCTACCCGAGGACTAGTTATAGTTCTTAAGGACTAGTTACTGTTTACTTTGAGAACATGCATATAATGGGTTATATATAGTGGGATTGTATCTGCTTGGCTCCATGAAAGACTGAGATTTCTTTCTGTCTTAGCAATCTCCTAGCAGACTAGCAGAAACATGGGGCACTTTCTAGTTTAATGCTTATCAATAATAAACTTGGATTCTTTCTTTGTGGAAAGATTTTGTGGGTTGGAAAGAGAGTTTGCGTGTAATTCTATTTTCCCTTAAGCACAAGGGATACTTAGGAGATGAAACACTTCTGTGTGTTTTAATTGTGGTGGTGTTTACACAAAGCTATACATGGAAAAATTGGGTAGAATCACACACATATACAGATATGCATACATAAGTAGACATGCAGATAGACAGACACATGAGTACATATAAAACAGATGAAATCTGAATAAGCTCTGTGGCTTGTACCAATGTCAGTTTTCTAGTTTCTATATGGTTCTATAGTTACAAAAGATGTCACCATTGGGAAAAACTTTTTTTTTTTTCTTGCAGCTTCCTGTGAATCTAGTTCCTGTGCAGATGGAAGCCAACCTTACCTCAGAAGATTCATCGTCAGGCACATTCTCCTCTGGTGTCTCTAAGTGATCAAGCGTTTCACGTTTATTGCACTCTTTCTCTAGGTTTTTTCTGGCCTGATTTAAGAAGATCTCATACTTTTCACTTCCTGTGGGGGTTGGAGTTAGAAGGAAATCTGGATGGCTAGAAATATATGAATTATGCCTAAAACATAGATTCAAAGCTCAAGGTCAATAAAGTGAGAAGGGAAGTGAACCTTGTGATACTTCACCTGCCATGTTTTCTCTGCTTCAGAGGATATTTTGTACCAGAGACCTCATTGAAGTTAATAACATCATGCTTTAGTGAGCTACTATCTAGTTCTCAAGAACTTTATGGCAGTAACATCCTGAATCAGTTGTGGGGTGACCAACTGGATCCCAGCTTACTTGATATTTTGCCAATTGAAGCACAGACGGCTGTACCACTTGGGAAACCTCTCCATGTTGGACAAACCCAGGTGGATGGTCACCCTTAGGTTGGTCTTCATGTTTATTGATTATCTATTAACTAAAAGAACATATTTGATTCAAGTTGCTTTAACTACAACTAAATAATTGTACAGTCCCCCTGAATCAGGGAGGGTGGGCAATGGTGGGAGAAATGTCAGACACTCAAGTTCATCAGTAAGCCAGCACAAATTCAAATGCCCAAATAGATAAAGTAATTAAAGTGCCTCTGTGAAACCACAGGAAGTGCTGAGACTGTGGTGAAGACCCAACTAATACTCAGATTTAAATTATTTTAAAGCTCTGTATTGATTAAACATGTGTACTGCCATAGGCCAGACTGGCATCCAGTTTTCAGCCATGAGGAAAAGGGTTTCCTTCTTGAAATTGTATGTGGAGCTGGACTAACCTATATCTGGTTGGAACTCTAGATGCTAGAGAGTAACATGGGTCTTAGATTTACTAATACTTGTGTTCATATTTTCAGGAAGCAGACAATCGGGATATAGTGAATCAACAGGTGAGTTAGTGACTTTGGGGAGTCGGGTAGGAGGAAAGGCTGGGGAGGGAGAGCTTAGTCTGAAGCTGCTTAGGGAATGTGGGTTTCAAGGAACCTGAAGAGTGACAAGTTTCTCTTGACTCCTCATCCTGCAGCCCATGTCAGGAAGAAAGAGCCAGAGTCAGTCCATGGCTCAAAAAGCTGCTTAGTTGAGCTTCAGAATCTGCTATGACAGAAATACTCTGGTACACGGTGATGGCTCCAGGAGCTGGATGTTGCCCAGAAAAGCCTTGGCTAGGGATGTGGGCAGACATTTAATAACAGTCTAAATTAGCCCCCAAACTGAGTAGTGCCAGCATAAGTGGTTGGAACCTTGGTTGCTTCTCTCTACAGTTTATATTTTGAGAACTGTACTCCTTGCAGTAAAATTAGCTGTAGCCTTCTCAATGGCCAACCATGAGTGACAACTCAGGGAGAGAGTGCAGCTGGAAGGAACATGCCATGGACGAAAAGGCATTTGGAAGTACGAAGTCCTGATCATTCTGTAATTTAATAATGGCGAAATTGGCCAAAAGTCTTAATTTGGGACTGTCATGGATGTATCTTGTTGCACTCATCTCAGGTCATCCAGTCAATTTCAACTCTTGATGTGTTTTGCAACTGAGGAATAACACAAAAGGGAGGACTGCCAAACAAATAATGCAGACTGCTGGCACTCTTTTGATAAGCAGCTAAAATGCATCTTGTCATTCAGTGGGGAAATATTACAGGGGGTAGAAGTACCTTTGAGGTTCCTGGGGAGATCGAGGGAGATTCGGGGAAAGATTCCCTCTCCACTCAGAGTAATATTTTCTGGGTCCAGGTGGGCAATCTGTATCTGGAAACTTCTTTGAAAGATCTCAGGCACTCCAGGTAAGTAATAAACCTTCAACACTTGCTCTTTATGGGAACTGATAAAACCCTATGCAGCAGAAAGATCAGAGAGAACTTTAAGTAAAATTTACAATAGACTCTTGCTTCCAGCAGTTTGATGCACTGAATAATCTCAAGGGCTTAGTGTATGCCATAGTGTCCACTCACACTACTCTCCCAAGATTCATTCCTATGCAGGTGTGATAAAAGGACAGACAATAGGAAAATAGGCAGCATATATGGGCAGGCATTTCATAAAAGAGGAAACCGGAACAGCAAGTCAATACAGTGAAAGCTGCTTATTCTCATAAATAATCAGGAAATGGAAATTAAGGTCATAATGAAAAAAATTTTAACCATAAGATTGCCAAACTTTGCCAAATTTCAGTAAGACTATGAACCAAAAGAAACTCATTTACATCTGGTGGGAAATCACCAGATTTTTCACAGAAAAAATCACCGTGAAAACTGTGTTAGCACCTCCTTATAAAGTTGAACAAATGCATAGCCTATGACCTCAAAATTTCACTCCTAGGAAAATTCTCTGTGAAAACTCTTCCACCTGTTGGCTGGGACACAGGTACAAGAGTATCTGTAGCAGGATTATTTAACAGCAAAATTTGTGTGTGGGGGGGGGGGGGAGTGGAATCCCCAAATGTGTTTTGTCAGGGTAAAGGAAAACTACTTTCAATGTAGTAGTTACAAAATGAGTATTGTACATTAGTGAAAATAAATGAACTATAGCTACATGCAACAATGTAGACTAGCCTTAAAAACAAAATATTAGGGGGAAAAATTGCACAAATTACAGGTACTGATGACATTTTTATAAAGCTCAAGACAGAGCAAAATCCCATAAAACAAAATCTCCATGAGGGCAGGTATATCTGTATGTTTTGTTTATTATTCAATTACAAGTTCTAGAAAAATACCTGGTTATTGCAGGTGCTTAGAAGTTTTGATAAAGTGATAAACTAAAAATACTTGATGTAAAGATGCATATATATGTAATAAAACTGTATTTTACAAAGAGAATGACAAACTTAAAATTCAGACTAGTGGTTGCTGGCCCAGGGGTAGCCAGAAAGCATATGAGAAACAAAAAGAGCCTGGGTAGATTACAGTATGTTGAACTGCATGCACCAACACACAAGTGATTTCAAATATATTAGTAATGTTCTGAGTTTGAAGATGGGTGGTAGGTACATGGGTATTCATTTTTTTATAATGCTCTGTAAGTCAAACACATGTGACATGGATATCTTCTACATACATATAATAAATATTAAAAAAAAATAAAGACTCTAGGTCAGTAATCAGAAAATAAAAGTAGGAGAATTTTATGGTAAAAAACTACCAGAAAAGGCAAATCAGCCTAGAATATAAACCGGGGAAAATGCTATTATAGATTCAAGTTATTTAGAAGTGCTTTAAAAGTCATCTTTGAAGGGGCCTCTAATAATTTTTTAACATATTTTTTAACATAATAATATTTTATTGTCTTTTGATGTTACAACTGATGTACATTCTTTGAGGAAAAATTAGAGAATGAAGATAAGAAAAAGCCTGAGTCACGCAAACTTAAGGAATCTTCATGTACGCTGACAGATCACTGTGGTTAATCCAGGTCAAAGTATTAACTCAAAATCTGACCCCTTGAGGTACCTGGCAAAAACAAGCGCAACACTATTGGTAGCATCACATTACAATCCAGGGTGAATGAGGCTCTCCTAGAGAGAACAATCTCAGCTGAAGATGAGCCCAAGTCAAAGATTACATATCACACAGGGAAAGCACTGATAATGAAAGAGAGTCAACAGTCACATAAACAGGAATAAAAATAACTCAATTAGAAAAATTTAAAAGAATGTACAAAATGATTAGTGCTAAATGAAGAAATTAAAATCCCAAGTGAAAGTGGTGAATCAGATGGAATTTCTGAAATTAAGAGAGTAGGGTTAAACAGTAGATTATACTCAACTGCAAAGGAAATTAGTTAACTGAAAGAGCTGAGGTAGTTATCTAGAAAACAGTATAGAGAGATAAACAGTAAAGAGATACACATGTGCAATATAGGTTAAGAAACATGGACAGAGTGAGAAGGTCCAGCATATGTCTAACATTTGCTTTAGCAGACTAGAGAAAGACTAGAGAAAGTAGGGTAGAAGCAATACTTGAAGAGATAAGAAATGAAAGACACAGATCCTCAGGATGAAGGTATGCTGTGTGCTGAGTCGCTCAGTCATGTCTGGCTCTTTGCAACCCCATGGACTGTAACCCACCAGGCTCCTCTGTCCATGGGGATTCTCCAGGGAAGAATATTGGAGCCTGCCAAGCTCTTCTGTCCATGGGGATTCTCCAGGCAAGAATACTGGAATGGGTTGCCAAGCCCTCCTCCAGGGGATCTTCCCAACGCAGGGACTGAACCCAGGTCTCCTGCATTACAGGCAGATTCTTTACTGTCTGAACCACCATGGAAACCCAAGAGCACTGAAGTGGGAAGCCTATCCCTTCTCCAAGGGATCTTCCCAACCCAGGAATCAAACCAGGGTCTCCTGCATTGCAGGTAGATTCTTTACTAGCTGAGCTACCAGGAAGCCAGAATGATGGAATGAACATATAACTAAGAAAAAGATACACTCATGATTACTATAAAATGTCTAGAACCAAACCACAGTAAAAACAACATACCAAACCTTGTGAAAGACAGTTACAATGCTACTTCAAAAGATACGATATTAATAATTGTGAATTAATATTAATAAACAAAGAAGAATTCAAAGTAAACAGCATTAAAAGGGAAGAAAGTGGTTATTTAAAATAGGTAAAATATACAGTCTAGGAAGAACACTTAATAGTCATTAAATCTTGTGTCTTGAATAACACAAAAATAAAAATGTATAAAATGGAACTTTATATATTGTTATATACCATTTTATATATACACTCTAGGGTGTGGCTTGCAGGTTTGAGTTTGGGCCCCTCCTACCATGATCAGTGGCTGTCATGGGTGGGTGTGGGGTAGGCTACTTACTGAGAGAGGCTGGATGAGTGGCACTCCTGGTAGAAGGTTGTCTGGTGAAGACTGGGGGTCAGTCAGAACCCTGAACTCAAAGCCAACTTTCCCAGTGTTCTTGAGTGTGATTTCACTCTCTGTGACATGGTCGAACAGCTTGAGAGGAGAAAAAGGAGCAGAGTGACTCCCCTGCCACCCACCCTCCGAGATTCTGCCGTCATTCTGACCGAGGTGGGTAGACATGCATGCCTCACATACACGTGTTTCATTTTCCATGAGGTGTGTGCTGTGTACTAAGTTTGTTCAGTTGTGTCTGACTCTTTGAGACCCCACGGGCTGTAGCCAGCCAGGCTGCTCTGTCCATGGGATTTTCCAGGCAAGAATACTGGAGCGGGTTGCCGGGCCCTCCTCCATGGGTAGATGCTGGCCAATCCACATTTTAGTAGCACAACCAGGTGCCTCTGGGTGGGAGGAGCACTGGACCCTAGAGTCTGGTTCTAGTCTTAGGTCTTCTAACAGCTAATTTAGTTTAGTATAGCTGTGGGTAACCTCCTTAGACCTCTTTCTTCACTACAAGGAATTCATATTAGAGGATCTTAAAGTGAGATTTTTTACATTAAGAAGATTTGGATAAGATTTGAGTTCAGAATTTTCTAGAGTGAATGTTTCTATTTTTACAGAGAGACATGGGAGAAATAGGCCAGACATGTTCTTTTTCCTGAGATTTTGCTAACACAATCCAAAAGGTCCAATAATCATAAACTGAAGCCACTTATGGGGCTCTTAGAATAAACTAGGGCAAGAACTAGCTGCTTCAAAGGAAGCACTCTGAGCTGAGCCAGAACCAATCACCCAGAAGACCTTGGAGATAAGGAGTGAAAGAGAATTCTATTTAGTCAACATGTCAATAGGTGTTGGGTGAATTTGATTTTCAGCACAGTCTTTAACTTATACATGTACACATGCAATTCAGTAATAATACATGCAGTGGCTATATAATGGGGAGTCTAATCCCCATTAAAACTTGGTAGGAGATACAGTATCTGAGTACAAAACACTAATCCTAATTGGGAAGAGAAGCTGTACAGACATAGAATTGACAATTATTCCAAAGCAAGATTTGGAAAGCACATTATATTATTATTTTATGGCAAAGACTATACTTAAGTGCCAAGAGAATATAGTGCAGGTGGAAGGTAACAGAGGGATGGAGCTGAGCTGGGTCTCACCATATGTGTGAGTTTGGAGTTGGCAGAGTGGAGGATGAAAGGGATAATACAACAGGGAAGATGGACGCAGAAAGGGTTGGAGTGCATTAGGGCTAGTGCGTAAACCAGTCTGACTATAAATGAATAAATGGTTTATAGTGGGAAATCATGAGAAACAAAGTTCAATATGTAGGGAGTATCAGTTAATAGAGGGACTTAGGATACCCTTACCCAGGTGGAGGAACCTGGCTCTGATCCACAGAGTGACTCATGATTGAATGCATTCTCTGATCCAGGCACAGTACTGACAAGACACTAGAGAAACCATAACCACTTGGTAAAATAGGAATTGCTACCCCATTCCCATTTTATAGATGAGGGACGCTGAGATTTTGAGAGGCTGGTGACAGTCACAGTCAGTAGGAAGTGAAAGTAAGATAACCTCCCAGTTCTTCTGACCACAAAGCAATGTTCTCTTCTCTATGCTGCTTTTCCAAATGCCGCTGGGGTTAACTGTTCAGGGACTGATGGCATGAAAATGTAATCTGGGGGAAATCTATCTGACAGTGATATTTAGATGGGTTATAGGTAGAAGCCAGGAATGCACTGTAATCCCTTGTCTCCATGGGTCCGTGGACCAGCAACATCGACATCACCTGGGAGCTTGTTAGAAATGCAGAGTCTCAGGCTCCATCGTGGACCT
This sequence comes from Dama dama, assembly GCF_033118175.1. NCBI lineage: Eukaryota > Metazoa > Chordata > Mammalia > Artiodactyla > Cervidae > Dama > Dama dama. Next base: position 45,055,773 of record NC_083684.1, on the reverse strand, counting down.
ACTGAATCAGAATCTGCACTTGAACAGGACTCCAGGTGATTCGTATACACATCATAGTCTGAGTAGTAATTTAGGCATGGCTTGATGAGATCGTGGAGTGTGATAACTTCGTTGGTGATGGTAAAGGAAAACCAGCTCAGAAGAATTATGCTTGATGAAGGAACAAACCCTGGAGGGTGTAAGGATGTGGGAGGTGAGGGACACAGTGCAGTGGAAAATTCCATAGAGATCATAAACTCAAGGGGCTGAGAAAGGAGTGGTCCTACTGAAAGAAATAAAGCAGCTGGTAGGCTTTTGGATTGAGAATAAAGATCCAAATTTTAAGGTCTAACATGCAGAATTTGAGGAGACAATAAGAAAAGCAAGTGAAAATATCTGCCACGTGGTTGGCAGTAGGAGGATGATCAGGGTTAGGAAGCAGAATAGGGATCAAGGACAGGGGTTATGGTCAGACTATGAGGACTGCAGGTTCCAGGAGCCATGAGAGCACAAGGACTTTGACCAATATTGAAGGCAAACCCAGAAACTCTCCTCCCAATGGCTGGCAATACCTGTAATCCATAGTTAATATCCTTGGTGTCAAAGGAATAGTTGACCAGGGAGGCCTCTCCCCTTAGTATGATCTCATAGGTGGGTCCTCCTTCCACTTCGCACAGAGCCTTAGCCTGTGCAATGATGTCACAGTGTCCATAGAAGGTGAATGATATCTGGTGGCTACTGTGTGGCCGCAGCACTCCATAGAGGGGCAAAATATCAAACACCTGCAGAGAAAGTCATTCCACAGGAGGGTCTGCAAAGGGTAGGCTAAAGTTCAGCCAACTTACAGACTGACTCCTCACTTTACCTTGCTTGATTCTACGAAAGGTGACTAACTCAGCACTCTGAAAATATATGATGATAAGGCAGTAATAGTGCTTGGGAAAATTTCAATTTCTAACTTGGGGGCAGGTGCTCAGTAAGAACAGTTAGTATCAGATGACTTTAGGGCCCATGAGGTGTTAACTTACTTCTTCTACCCCAATAGAAAACATTTCATCCCGTTCAAAGCTCCATGGGGATTCCTGAAACTCCCTGTGGCTCTGGTTCACGTCTATTCTTTCTGTTTCAGCAGAGTTCATTTTCAATCCCTAGGGATTTGAGGTGTGAGGAAAAACTTGTAAGCATTCATAATTTGTTATCAATGTGCTCCTCCCCTTCACTGACAGAAAAATGCAGTAGGTTGCATATATTTTAAAAATAGCACTTTTCCCCTCACCAGCGCCGCCCCCCCCCCCAACCAGGAGATAACTGGGCAAGTGTCCAAGATGTATGTATAAGGATGTTTACTGCAGTGTTATTTATAATAGCAAAACTCTGGAAGTAAACTAAATGCCTATCCCTAGGCAGGTAGGGGGGTCGCTTTAAGTGAAGTGTGTGTGGCACCTCTCTCTGTGGAGAATGATGCAGTGTGCATTTATGGACCAGGGATGACACGCATTACTGAGTAAAAAAGCAGTTCCATTTGTGTAATGTTCAGTTCGGTTCAGTAACTCAAGTCATGTCTGACTCTTTGAGACCCCATGGACTGCAGCACGCCAGGCTTCCCTGTCCATCACCAACTCCCGGAGATTGCTCAAACTCATGTCCATCGAGTTGGTGATGCCATGCAACCATTTCATCTCATCTGTGTGATATTACATATGCCTATGTATCACACCTGCAAGTGTGAGTGTGTATAAATTCACTCAGATTTTCATATGCAAATAGAGATATCTGGGAGGTTAAGTGCTAAAGTTTTTCTATGAGCAGTGGGATTTTGAAAATTTTTGCTTTCATTTTTCTACATTCTTAAATTTTCTATGACATCTTAAAAATACACAGAAAGCTTAAAAGGTCAAAATACAAATCAATCATTAGGTTATTCTGCAGATTTATATATGTGCGTGTGCATAGTGTCAGTATATACAAATACATTTATATTCTGATTTTTCAGTTAACATTATAGCATGATTGACACCTTCCCATATGACTAAATATTCTTTACAGGCATAATTTAAAATACTTTAAAAAACAGAACATGTAGTATTTTTACTTAATGTATCAGGGATTACTCCAAATCAGTAAAAAGAAAAAAGTTCTCATTTTCTAAAAAAGGACTTTCATAGTATTGCCTTGTGCAGATGTAATATATTCAACCAGTCTCTCATTGGGAGAATTAAGCGGTTTTCAATTTTTCTTCCTTTTTCCAATAAAGCTGCTATGTACAAGGATAGTTATCTGTCATTATGTAAACCTAAAGGTATATGTGTAGAATAGTACTATAGTAGAGGAACTATGTATTTTAAATTTTGATGTGCTCAGTCGCTAAGTGATGTCCAACTCTTTGCAACCCCATGGACTCTATCCCGCCAGGCTTCTCTGTCCACAGGATTTTCCAGGTGAGAATACTGGAGTGGGTTGCCATTTCCTTGTCCATTAAATTTTGATACACCTGCGAAATTGCCTGTCAAAAAGGCTCTGCTAATTCACACCCTACCTACAAAGTGTGAAAATGCTTGCTTCCCCCTACTCTGCCACTATTGAGACAAATCCTATTTTAAAAGATTGGAGATCATCATGGACACAAAGCAATTTATTTTCTCAATTCTTTTTTTGCTATTTTTACATACACCTTTGTATATACATCTATGTATATACAATATACATATTGTATTGTATGTTGTAATAATCATTCCTGATTATTTCCTTAGGCCATCATTCTAGAAGGAGAATTTAAGAGTATTAATTCATAAACTCTCTTGCTCTTTTTTTTTTTTTTAACCATGTAAGACAGTTCTCCTTTTGTAGCCTCAGTCTAGGGGCTGGGAAGAATGCATGCTGGCCAAGGTCAGGGTAACTGGCTTTTCCGTTAGTTACAGAGAAAATCTATGTGCTGAGGTGTCTGGGTTGTCACTGAGGTGATGGTTCTGTGGGTGTTTGGTTGGAAAGTGACCCGGAAAAAGATTCATAGCCCACTCGACCCAGAGAGAGGAAACCATACGTCTGAGATGGCCAGGGCAGGCACTTGTGCTTTTTTGTTTTCTCTTTCTTCAGATCCAACTTCTTCATCCACAATAATAGTCCTAAGGAGTTTAATGAAATGTGGAGAATCACTCATTCAGCCACCATCACAACACAGTCTTCAGCTGCATGATGGCCCTGTCTTCCTCTCTCCTCTGCTGCACCCCAAAGAATAAGTGAGGTTCTCACTCAAGAGACACTTTTCTCAAGCTGGTCAGTGCTCTGTTACTCCCTGCCCCAAACATGAAGTCTAAGGCATCAAACTGGCCAATTTTCCAGAGGCCTCAACCCTTCTTTCCTGGCCTATGAAGCCCTTATCTGACTTAGAGAAGTTCTCAAAAGCTCGGGCAACCCTTCAGACAATTTGGATGTGCCCCCCAAGTGCTCAGTGTTAAGCTTCATCATTTATTGGAACATTTTTATCATGAGACTACAAGGTTTGGCCCATTGTCACATCCTTCTCTGCCTTCTAAACAAACTTGACCTGACCCTGGCTGCAGACCTTGGGCAGATGGAAAAGGCAACATGACAGGAAGGGCTCAGTCCCTCAGGAATCAGGAGGCTACACTCTCTGAGAGCAGAGATGATTTTTAACTCTGGATCCCAGATGCCCAGCAAAGGGACTAACTCATTACCCCGCTGGAAGAATAAATGAAGGATATGAAGAATGAGTTTGAGAATATAATTCAGTGTAGAGAAAAGAATGCTATTTAAAGAAACACATTGTGGCTTTGAGTTGGCACTTACTTAACAAAATCACTTAGGTCAATCTCGGGGGACTCTATTGCTGGGACTGCAGCCGAGCTGACGGATGCCAAGGTCACTGGGGTGGACTCCTCCTGGGACAAGGGGGCACTGTCGGGCTTCTTTGTCACAAACCTACAAAACAGAGGGTGGGCGGGGAAACACAGTCACGTCAGCTGTTGCAGGTCAGTACCTGGTGGGCTCTTTCTTGGAGGCCAAACTCCAACTCCTAGACCAGGTAGGTCGAGACGGGACTGCCCCACCCCTCTCTTGGACTGATCTTCCTCACTTCATAACTGAGGTTTCATGTTCTCCAAAAGTTTGCTGATCATCCCCTTCCAATATGGGTCAAGTGTCTTTCCTCTGGGAACCCGTGGCCCCCGGGCTTCTCTCCCTTCCTGCTAGACCGTGAGCTCACTGGGGACTTGTATCTAACACGACCTCTAACACAGTGCATGGCCTGCAAGCACGGAGGCACAGCTCGGAATTAATGAGTCACTCGGGCTCCTGCTCCCAGCTTAGCAGAAAGCAGGGTAAGGTTGTGAGGCACGTGTCTCAGGTCCTGTTAGTAAGGGCTTAGGCCTTGTGGGACCCCGCCTCCCATCATGCTTGCTCTGGGTGGCTTGACTGCCTCACCCTGGTCCTGGCCTGGCCAGTTTGCTTTGTCACCATTCAAGTTCTCAGAGCCCCCAAGAGCCGAAGGGGAAAGCGGGTGACTGCACCAGCTGGTACTAAAGGCCTTATGTCCAGGTCTTATGCTCAGTTTTCACAGAAAGGACCTCATAAAGGCCAAAGTGGTGGGGTCACCCTCATTCTTACTGTTTTCCCAGGGTGTAGGGGCTTTTTTAAGGATACCTTCCCTCTCCAATCTCAGGCCCCTGATATTAATTTCAACCCAATTTCACTTAGATATTCATTCTGACCCCATGTGCTGTCTACTTTTTCTCAAGAGGTTCAGGAGAAATGTTATTTATTTTATGAAGCTCCCACCACTTCCCATCTTCCTTTGAAGTTTCACAGCATTTCACGTGCACATTTTTTAGGATACTGTCCACTTCACCTGAGTGCCATTTCCTAAACTTCAGATGTTCCACTACCCTCTGACTTCATGATTTCTGCCTTGTTGAGTATCACTTAATAAACCCATTTTATTGAGGTATAGCTAACATTCACTTTAAACATACATTTTGATGAATTTTTGCATATATATATACATATATACACACACACACACACACACACACACACACACCTTCCCAGTATAATCACTACCGTATTAATGTACACAGCACTTAAAATGTTCATCATCTTAAGAAGTTCCCTTCTGCCTCTGCCCAGTCAACCCCCAACCCTGCCTCCAGATGAACACTCATCAGCTTTCTACCACTGTACATTAAGCTGTGCCTACAGTTTCATGTAAGTGGAATCCTAAATATGTACTCTTCTGTTGTCTGACTTCTTTTGCTCAGCATAGTAGTTTTGAGAATCATCCATACTGTAGCAAGGGGCAGTAGTCTCTTCTTTTTCATCACTGAGCAGTATTCCACAGTATGTGTGATGACTAGAGTGTTTATCCATCATCTTGATAAGACACCTTGGCTTTTTCCAGCTTTTAATACTATAAAGTTGCTAAGAAGAAATGAGTACTTGTCTTTCTGTGGACATTATGTTTTCATTCCTCTCAGGTAAATTCCAAGAAAGGGAACTGCTGGGTTGTATGGTATATATATGTTTAAAATTATAGGCAAGTGCCCATTTCCCAAACTGACTTTACACCACTTTACACTACCACCCCCAGTGATGAGAGTTCTGGTTGGCCCATGTCTTCACCCATACTTGGTATTCAGTATTTTAAATTGTAACTATTCAAATGTGTATGAAGTGAAGGCACATTGTAGTGTTAATCAGTAGGCTTATTTTGAAGGAAAACCTTGTATCATTACAGTAAATTAAAAACTAGTTTTATCTACCACATTTAGAAAAATCAGCATGATGGGAAAAATTAATGTCATTACTTTCTTGTCTGGTGAAGACTTGAGTTGACTCCCGCTTGCTCTTTTCAAGAAGAGAGACCAGTTCAGTTTCCTCTTGGGGAAACACTGGGCTAGCACCACCCAAGCACTGTAAGCTCTTGGAGGGCAGGGTTCAAAGTCTTTCCTCTTCACCACTCACAAAGCCCAGGGTCTTAGACACAGGGCATGAGCTCAATACAGGTCTGACTGGATGGATGGATGGATGGATGGAAGGATGGTTGAACAAGAACAGGTAGGCAGCATGCAGGGTAATTTAGCTCTTCTGCACCTCCACCTCCATCCTCACTCAGAATGGCCTTATAAGAGCATGGAAAAGCTCTTTTCATCTTCCACAAGCTTCCATTTGGCTCATTTCAGGTCAGGTGCCTCTGGCTGACATTATCTTGGACTGAAATCATACCATTCTAGGCAAAGGAGAGAGGGACTGGGTGCTGGGAGGCTCATTAGACTCCAGAACCTCATCCTTGGATAAATTCTGATTCTTCAGGTCTCAGTAGGGCCCAGGAGTTAGATGTTTAATGTCTTCCCAGGTTGATTCTAATGTAGAGCCAAATTTAGGACCCATCATGGGTAGGAAAAGCCAGAGGACAGTGAAGGGCTGGAGCTGATAATTAATGTGGGGCCGTCACTCAGCCTAACCAGCTCGGGACAGTGAAGACCAGCAGAGGGTGATTCGGAGCATTTATTAAATCACCCCAGGGCAGCAGACTTTCTGGGGAGACTCTGCAGGTCCCTGCCCCACATAACAGCACTCTTATTCAAAATTTGCACCCCCCTAGGATGTGGTTTGGATGGGGAAAAAAAGCATATGGGAATATCTGAAAAGTAAAAATACAAAGCTGTAGAGTATCTGCAGACCTGAGGGAAAACAACACCTCAGCTGACAATGCTACCTAGATATTGGGGAAGCAAGAGGTCTTTTGGAAACAAAGGAGGCTGGTAAAGCTGCCCCACTGCTAACAGACAGCAGACAAAGAAAGCTTCATCATAATGAAGGCTTTAACTTATCATTAAAATGGAAAACCTGCTTCAAAGAATTGATATAGAATGTTGGGAGAGTTTTTTGGATCAAATTTCATTTTGCTCTCAGGAACAGATGATTACTTTCCTGTTATGCTGACCCAAACAGGATTAGATTCAGTTATTTTTAAAAGAGAATTCGTGGCAAACAAGGAAAATCAATACTGCTCCAGTTGCAGAGCTGCCCAAGTCAGGATTGCTGAAGGAGCCAGCAAAGGAACCCTCCCGTCAGCTGTGACAGGGCTGTGTCAATGTCAGACACACTGTCCATCAGCCACATTGGTTTGGGCTCAGCGATTTCCTTTTTCATGTTTTATTTTCAATTCATGGGTAAATTACGATCGATGCAATCTTTTGTGTTACAAATGAAAAGAAGTCCACCACTCTTCTTTCCTGGTCTCCCTTCACCGGATGCAGTGTTCCATCAAAACAAAAACCCAAAGAACAGGCTGGTGTTTCAGGTAATGCTGTGTATTGTGGTTTAGACCACATTTGGAGATGGAATGGTGTACGTTGCACAGCCACTGAAGTCTCTGCGGTGCAGACAAGGTCTTGAAAAAGAGGGTACCCTTGCAGTAGACAGTGACTTTTAATTTGCTGATTCATCGAAACTTGGATTCTGGGAGCGTCCATATAAGAGGGTGAAAATGGCCACTGACTGGATAAAAAGGTCCTGCAGGTATGCTTTATTTGGCTCATGTTTAATATTTTTTGAAATTACTGACAGCAGCAGAGGCTGATGGTGCACAGGCTAGGTGCACTAGGACGACGCACCCACCCCTGGGTGCTGTGGGTGCTGGTTACACCTTTCTCTGGAGCACTGCCCTGGCTCAGTGGGAGCTGCCTCACCCGCTCTGAGCTGCCTAGGAGGTTATGCTTTTCATCCCCAACAGTCTCAGCTATGCAGCTGTGTCCCACCTCAGCATGGGTGGGCAGTGGGAATCTGCCTTCCGGGTCCCGATGAAGGGCTAAGGCAGGCTGTCTTCCCCTTGTGCATGTCTGCAGTCCACCTCTCCCGCTCATGTGGCAGAGTGAGTGCTGAGTGCCGATGGGGAAGGTGCTGAGCAAGTCCCATCTGTTTCGTCTGTCATTTGCTTCCCAATGTGGAAAGATCAGCAAGTATGAGACCACAAAGCCGGGCAATAAATATGGAAATGTGGCTGAGGCTTTGTGTTTGTGCTCACAGAGGCTCTGAAATTTGCCTACTTTTAACGTGATTTAAAGTGATGATTATAATCTGCTCCCGTTAGCAGCAGGAATTGGAGGGGGGGGTGGTGCTATCTAATCTGGGGCAGTTTGCGAGGTGCAGTGTTGGAGGAAGGGCAGGAAGGAGGGAAAGAGAGACGGTGGTTTAAGAAATTGAGAGAAGCGTAGGTCAGATAGCTGAGAGGAAGAATGTGAATGTAAAAAAACCACCTGATAAGATCTAACAAGTAAAGATGTGTGGTTTGCTTAATGTAGCACAGATTATAAATTCAAGCAATGGAAATAGGAGGTATAATTGTAGGAGAAAATACCTCGACAACGAAATCAGTCTTGTTGAACAGCACACATTGATAACCTGGAATTGTTGGAACACCAGCTGGACCTCCAAACCACGCTAGGAGCACTGATGGGACACCAGTGGCTGCTGTGGGTCATTTTCTCATTTTGTTTTCATAATTAGGGGAGGGCAGGGAGCAGAAGGCCTGACCCTGAAGGGCTTTGTAAGTCTCACTAAGGAGCTGACTTTATCCTCAGGAATATGGGGAGTCTTCCAAAACGTTTTAAATGGGGAAGTGAAATGATCAGTAAGTTCATTTGGGCTGTAGAAAGGGGCAGGGATTTGAAGGGGACAGCCCTAGCATGACCAAACCTGTGAACCATGCCATGTACAGTGATGGAAAATCTAACCCAATGGGATGTTTTCTGTTTTTATATTATTATTATTTTTTTAACAAAGTAAGAATCAGGAAGCCCACACAGAAAACAGTGATAGACATTCAGACAAAAGATAATGGCAGTCTTGGTCAAGGAGGTGGAGATGGAGATGGAGACAGAGCAGGATGCCCCTGTGCAGATTAGGAGGTGGGACAGCAGGACCATGGCCCTGGGATGAGGAGCTCATCCTGAAAGACCACAGCCCAAGGTCCAGCTCCACTGCTGCCGCCTCCCCAGCCTGTCCATGAGCAAGGCTGAGTGGCTGGCTAGATAGAGGGGATGGAAATAGAACAGTGGAGGAGACGAGAGGGGCCACACTACAATCACCTGTGTTCCTCTTACATTTGGCAACTTTCCCCGCCCAATACCAAGAGGAAGAGGGAAGTGAAAACACTAAAAATCAAGTGGCAGGAGGATGAGCACCTCTCCTGTCGCTGTGGCTGCTATCCCCCCTCACCTGTCACACGTACCTCCACTGTGACCAGCCCTGACTCCCAACTCATTGACTCTCTAGTCTCCTTCACTGTCATCACTGTCAACAGCACTGTCATCACCATCATCTGCTACCATCTGGCACCTACACACTTTCTCACATGGAAAGCAGCCTGCCTGAGCCCTTTATTATGTCCCAGAATGCTTCCAACTGGCCTACCTGTTCTAAGGTAGAAGTTGGTGAGACACAACGGAACAGCTGAGACTCAAGTTTCTTATACTGTGTTTTTAAAGGTTCTCAAAAGGAGCTGCTGCTTCCAGAACAACGGATCTCCCTACAGCTATCCACCGAATCACCCATGGTTCTTTAAGAGCAACTTCCCTACCCAAAACTGTAAGAAATAAATGTCTGTTGTTTAAGCCACTCAGTCTGCGGTAGTTGTTTTAGCAGCCTGAATGGATTAAGACAGGCCCGAATAAAGTAATTGTAGCCAACAATTAGCATCTCTTACTCTCTCTCAACTATTATATTAAGCGCTTACTAAGGACTGCCTGTGTTTTAGTTGCTCAGTTGTGTCTGATTGTTTGGAACCCCATGAACTTAAGCCCACCAGACTCCTCTGTCCATGGAATTCTCCAGTCAAGAATACCGGAGTGGGTAGCCATTCCCTTCTCCAGGGAATCTTCCTGACTCAGGTGGCTCAGATGATAAAGAATCTTCCTGCAATGCAGGAGATTTGGGTTTGATCCCTGGATTGGGAAGAACTCCTGGAGAAGGGAATGGCTATCCACTCCAGAATTCTTGCCTGGAAAAGTCCATGGACAGAGAAGCTTGGTGGGCTACAATCCATGGGATCGCAATTAGTTGGACATGACTGAATGACTAATACTTTCACTTTCTTTTCAAGGACTGCCTAATTAAATCCTCACAGCAGGTTGATGAGGTAGGGATGATGATGGTCTTCAGTCTTCAGATGACAAAACTCAGACAGTAAGTCAGTGGCTGAGCTAAATCAGCCTGGCTCCAAAGCCGATGCTCTTCAAAGCTTTACTGGACAACAGAAGGCTCCTCCTTGGTTACTTCATGCCAGGCCATGCCCAAGTCAGTGACTCATAAAGTAGGCATTTTTTTTCTTCATTGTAAAAGTAATTGGAATCTACAAAATAAGGAACATATAGTGCATTGTCTAGAAGCTTTCCCTGGAAGAGAAGGGACCCATTCTGATTGTATCTAAATATGGAAAGCAAGACACAGTTGACCTTGCCCCTGAAGGGACTTCCTACAGTTTAGCTGGAAGGTAAGAGTGGAGGGGTGTGCCCAGAGTCTACTTTGATGCTCTCCAGAGGGATTTCCATGATAAATGACCACTTCTATAAAAGCTCCAGAAGGTGTCTCCACTGCTGCATGCTCTTAGGAAGGCTGCCAAATAGGTGAGCTGTGAAATCTCCCTTATAATTAGCGTCAAAGCTCTTCAGAAATATTTCCAAAACAGGATAGCTTTTAAAGTCAATTTCTTTTTTTTGAATTTTTAAGTTTTTTATTTTGTATTGGGGTATAGCCAATTAACAACATTGTGATAGTTTCAGGTGAACAATAAAACGACTTGACCATACATATACATGTATCCCTTCTCCCCTAAACTCCCCTCTCATCCAGGCTGCCATATAACATTGAGCAGAGTTCCCTGTGATCTGATTTATCCACATGTTTGTATTAATTAAGATTTCACAACTCCCCCAAAGCTAGCTATATCTACTAAGGACCAGATGTTTAAAAATTGTCAATTTCTTTAATGTCTGGCCCTTAGTAGATAAAGCTAGCTTTGGGGGAGTTGTGAAATATTAATTAATACAAACATGTGGATAAATCAGATCACCATATGAAGCAAGCAGATGTCATCCTAACTCAGGTTCAGATGTGCACCTATAACTTTCCACTGATTCCTTTAGAAGCCAGCTTAGTTCACACTGAATATCTAAAAGCCTGATGCCCTCCACTGAATTTGAGACATTGAGAAGATGCCTTAAAAGGAATGAATCTAAAACAAGGTAACTAGAATTCTTCTATAATAACATAAAAACAGTACTAGAAGTTTTAAAACACTCAGAATTGAAAAGGCAGCCCAGTTCATTTCTCTAGGGGGTAACGTATCTCAGGAAATTGGACTAAATGAAACTGCAACAGAAGCAGACTGCATGACTCCTCACATGGTGATCACTTTTAAGTTAAATATGAAGAGAGTGAAAAGTTGTCCATTTCTTGGACTGGAGTCACTTGCAGGCTGACTACAAAGGCAGGAACTTATTTCTGGAAGCTCAGACTTGAAACATGGTGTGAAACCCTCCCATTAGTCCCAGAGGCAAATGTGATCCCCTGTTTTTAGCTGGCCCATCATAGCAGGAGAGAAGATTCTAGATAAATGGGCTATGGGAGGCCTGGGGAGGGGGGCTTCCAGGGGCATAAGCATGGAGGATAAGCAGGACTGTTAGGGGCTGACCTCACATTGTTCTCTTTCATCAGGAGCTTCAGATTTACCAATAGTGTTATATTTATGATGAGGGTGATAAGATGTAGGTGTTGAATTCATTATTATTCTTAAGCTATGTGCATGTGTTATACATGCTTTTGCCTACATGATGTAACTTCACAATAAAACGACAGAATGTCAAGGAACATTGTGGAGAGAGAAAGGGCTTCAACTGGGTTTGAAATCATTACTGACCTTCTAGAGAGGCAATTTCAGTTAAGTGAGGGGCCAAAAGCCAGCTTAAATAGAATCATGGAGTGAAAGGGGTTACTAGTGTACTGTTTTCTTCTGTCTCCTCATACAGAGATGGTGGTTGACACAAGAGGATTAAGAGGAGGGCTTTTCAAGATGTGGAGCACTTGTGCTGAGGGCAAAAAGCTAGAGGGCTTACCAGAGAGAGATTACTGAAGGAGAGAAGCACAGATGGAAAGTCTGGCCTTGAAAAGCAACAGATGTCAGGAGAAGGAAATGAGATGATGAAAGCGGTAGCCTGAAGAAAAGCAGTATGTGGTGTGGGCTAGAGGGAAGCAAGCTGTCTAGCAGTGTGGTGGGAACCTGGAAGGAGGGATGCCTGAGTAATAGGGTAGCTAGGAGCTAAAAGAAAGGACCAATCCAGGAAACACTTTTGAGGAAAAACTGATGGCACATACTGACCAACTGGGCTGAGGACAGAAGCAGAACAAAAGAAAGATGGTATAGAACCAGATAGGCATAGTCTTGGGAATGTTCAGGATCAATGATCAGTGAGTGACACGTTGCTTTCCAAAGTAACTGTGTTGGTTTACATCCCTGTTATCAATGCATGTGCTTCTAACCTCCACACCCTCAACAACATTCAATATGGCCGTATTGCATTTAATATGGTGGGTGTGCAGTGGTGCCCAGCTGTTGTTTTAATTTCCATTTTCAAGATTACTAATAAGATGGAACATCTTTTGATACGCTTACTGGCCATTCAGATCTCTTCTGTGAAATAACTGTTCATTTCCTTCCTTTTAAAATGGAATAACATGTTTTTTCCTTCAAAGGCATGCTTCATGTATTATGTACTCTAATAATTTGAAGTTAATGTGTATGCTGAAACTTTTTTCAGTTTGTAACTTGTCTTTCATTCTTTTATGGTGTAAAAAGGAATAAAAGTTCTCAAATTTAAGGCAGAAACTATGAAAAGTTTCTTTAAGGTTCTGTGCTTTTTGTTATGTTGTTTAAGAAATTCCCCTTTACTCTGTTTGCAGATGACATGATCCTCTACATAGAAAACCCTAAAGACTCTACCAGAAAATTACTAGAGCTAATAAATGAATATAGTAAAGTTGCAGGATATAAAATCAACACACAGAAATCCCTTGCATTCCTATACATTAACAATGAGAAAACAAAGAGACATTAAGGAAACAATTCCATTCACCATTGCAACAAAAAGAATAAAATACTTAGGAATAAATCTACCTAAAGAAACAAAAGACCTATATATAGAAAACTATAAAACAGTGGTGAAAGAAATCAAAGAGGACACAAACAGATGGAGAAATATACCTTGTTCATGGATTGGCAGAATCAATATAGTGAAAATGAGTATACTACCCAAAGCAATCTATAGACTCAATGCAATCCCTATCAAGCTACCAACGGTATTTTTCACGGAACTAGAAATAATTTCACAATTTGTATGGAAATACAAAAAACCTCAAATAGCCAAAATAATCTTGAGAAAGAAGAATGGAACTGGAGGAATCAACCTGCCTGACTTCAGACTCTACTACAAAGCCACAGTCATCAAGACAGTACGGTACTGGCACAAAGACAGAAATATAGATCAATGGAACAAAATAGAAAGCTCAGAGATAAATCCACACACCAATGGACACCTTGTCTTTGACAAAGGAGGCAAGAATATACAATGGAGAAAAGACAATCTCTTTAACAAGTGGTGCTGGGAAAACCGGTCAACCACTTGTAAACAAATGAAACTAGAACACTTTCTAACACCATACACAAAAATAAACTCAAAATGGATTAAAGATCTAAACATAAGACCAGAAACTATAAAACTGCTAGAGGAAAACATAGGCAAAACACTCTCCAACATAAAACACAGCAGGATCCTCTATGACCCACCTCCCAGAATATTGGAGATAAAAGCAAAAATAAACAAATGGGACCTAATTAAAATTAAAAGCTTCTGCACAATAAAGGAAACTATAAGCAAGGTGAAAAGACAGCCCTCAGATTGGGAGAAAATAATTGCAAATGAAGCAACAGACAAAGGATTAATCTCAAAAATATACAAGCAACTCCTGAAGCTCAATTCCAGAAAAATAAATGACCCAATCAAAAAATGGGCCAAAGAACTAAACAGACATTTCTCCAAAGAAGACATACAGATGGCTAACAAACACATGAAAAGATGCTCAACATCACTCGTTATCAGAGAAATGCAAATCAAAACCACAGTGAGGTACCATTTCACGCCAGTCAGAAAGGCTGCTATCCAAAAATCTATAAGCAATAAATACTGGAGAGGGTGTGGAGAAAAGGGAACCCTTACACTGTTGGTGGGAATGCAAACTAGTACAGCCACTATGGAGAACAGTGTGGAGATTTCTTAAAAAACTGGAAATAGAATTGCCATATGACCCAGCAATCCCACTGCTGGGCATACACCCCGAGGAATTAAAAGAGACACATGTACCCCAATGTTCATCGCAGCACTGTTTATAATAGCCAGGACATGGAAGCAACCCAGATGTCCATCAGCAGAGGAATGGATAAGAAAGCTGTGGTACATATACACAATGGAATATTACTCAGCCATTAAAAAGAATACATTTGAATCAGTTCTAATGAGGTGGATGACACTGGAGCCTATTATACAGAGTGAAGTAAGCCAGAAAGAAAAATACCAATACAGTATACTAACGCATATATATGGGATTTAGAAAGATGGTCACGATAACCCTGTATGCAAGACAGCAAGAGTGACACAGATGTGTTGAACAGTCTTTTGGACTCTGTGGGAGAGGGTGAGGGCGGGATGATATGGGAGAATGGCATTGAAACATGTATATTATCATATGTGAAATGAATCGCCAGTCCAGGTTCAATGCATGATACAGGGTGCCTGGGGCTGGTGCACTGGGATGCAATGCACTGGGATGACCCAGAGGGAGGGGATGGCGAGGGAGGTGGGAGGGGGGTTCAGGATGGGGAATACATGTACACCCATGGCAGATTCATGTCAATGTATGGCAAAACCAATATAATATTGTAAAGTAAAAAAATAAATAAATAAAAAACCTGAAATTAAAAAAAAAAAGAAATTCCCCTTTATTCAGAGGTCATCAAGGCATCTTCTCACATTTTTTTCATATTTAAAGCTTGGACTTTTATATCTTTAGCCCATATGGAATTAATTTTTTGTATAGTATGAGTTTAGGAATGCATTTAGGCTTTTTTCCCTCCATAGACAGTGGATTGTCCCTAGATCATTCACTGAATATATCATTCCTTCTCCTTTGTTTTATGATTTCAACTTAGTTATGTTTCCATACATGTATGGGTCTGTTTCTGGACTCTATTCTGTTCTTTAGTCCATTTGCCTATCTGTGCACCAATACCACACTATTAAAATCACTATATTTTCATACTAATGTGTTATCCAATAGATAAAGACTTCCCACTTTGGAGGGACTTGACTAGTCTTGTCCCTTTGCTCTTGCATATATATTAATATTTTAGAATCAACCTGTTGGGATTTTGATTATAAGTGTATTGAAACTATAATTTTGGGGAGAAATATAACATCTTTAACAAATTGAGTCTTTTAAAGATCATAGTATGTCTCACCTTGCATTTACATCTTTTAAAATGAGTTTTAATAAAATTATTTTATACACAGAGATATTTGCAATTTTTGTTAAATTTATTCCCCTACATTTAAAAATTTGCATTCTCTTTTTTATTTGCTGCTGGTACACAGAAATGCATTTGGCTTTTATAACTCATACCCATCCATCATCCTCACTAAATTCTTTTCCTAATTCTAATAATCTGCTATGGATTATTTTGAGTTTTTATATAAGTAATCATAACATGGCAGTTTCATTTCTTTCTTTCCAAATCTAGCCCCTTTTATTTATTTTTGTATCTTCTTGCACTGGCCAGGCTCTTTAGTAAATTACTGAATAGAAATGCAACTTTGTCTTTTTTGTGATATTAAAGGAAATAATTTTAACATATTATTGTTTTTCAAGTTCTCCTTGATTGAGTTGAGGAATTTTCCCATGGACAGTTGTTTAGCTTTATTAAATGGTTTTTCCTTAATCTATTGAAAGGACCATATTTCTTTAAAATAGTAAAGTGATGAATGTTGAGATTTTTCATATCTTGAATCAACCTTGCATTCCTGGAATAAGCCCAACTTGGTCATGATATTCCATCTTTTTATCCTTTCCTGGGTTCAGTTTGCTAACATTTTGGTGGATACTCTGCATTCACATTTTTAAATTAATGAGTGATAATAACATGAAATATTTATGTCTCTGATCTGGCTTAATTGGTGTTGGCTAGTTTAGTTTCAAAAAATGACTTAAGTAATACTTTCTCTTTTATTTCTCAAGTGTTATGTAAGTTTGTGAGTTGTGTAAGCAAAGGAAACCATCAACAAAATGAAAAGACATACTAAATGGAAGAAAAATACTTGCAAATGATATCACCAATAAGCAGTTAATACCCAAAATATATAAACAGCTCATACAACTCAACATCAGAAAAACAAACAACTTGACTTAAAAATGGGCAGAATACCTGAATAGACATTTTTCCAAAGAGGACACGCAGATGTCCAACAGGCACACAAAGAGATGTTCAACATCATTAATTATCAGAGAAATGCAAATTTTTGAAACCATAATGAGCGATCACTGCACACCTATCAAAAGAGTTATAAAAAGGAACACAAATAACAAATGCTGGAAAGGATGTGAAGAAAAGGGAATCCTCAAATACTGCTGATGGAAACATAAGTTGATGCAGCCATTGTGAAAAACAGTATGGAGGTTTCTCAAGAAACTAAAAACAGAACTATCGTTATGACCTGCCAATTCCATTCCCAGGTATATATTGGAATTAAACAAAAACATGAATTTGAAAAGATACATGTACCTCAGTGTTCACAGCATCATTATTTACAATTGCCAAGATACAGAAGCAACCTAAGTGTCCATCAACAAATCAATGGATAAAGATGTGGTGTGTGTGTGTGTATATATATATATATATATATATATATATATATATATATGTATATGTATACACACACACATATATATATAATACTTCTCAGCCATAAAAGAAGGAAATTTTGCCATTTCCAACAACATGGATGGATAACAACATTATGCTAACTGAAATAAGTCACACAGAGAAAGACAAATACTATGTGATATCATATTTGAGGAATCTAAAAAATACAACAAACTAGTGAATATAACAAAAAAGAAACAGAGTCACAGATATAGAGAACAAAATAGCGGTTACCAGTGGGGAGAGGGAAGATGGGATGGGCAGTATTGGGGTAGGGAAGTAAAAGTTAGAAACTATTATGTATAAAATAAACTACAAGGACATACTGTATAACATGGAAAACATAGCTAATATTTTATAATAACTATTAATGGAGTATAGCCTTTAAAATTGTGAATCACTATATTATACACCTGTAATTTACACAATATTATACATCAACTGTACTTCAATAAAAGAATAAGTAATATAAAAATAATTTGTGTAAGTTTGGAATTATTTATTCCCTGAATACTTGGAAAAACTTGCTTTTGTCTATCAGGACTAGTGTTTCATTATAGAAAGACTTGAAACTATTCAATTTCTTCAATGATTAAAAGAGACCATTTGGATTTCTTTTTTTAAAGTTAGTTTTCAAAAGTTGTATTTTTCTAAGAATTTATCCATTTTATCCAATTTTTCAAAATTTTCCATAAAGTTACTCAGGAAAATTTCAGCTTTTTAATATCTGCTACAATTGTAGTTATGTCACTTGTGTATTCCTAGCAATAGTTGTGTCTTTTTTTTTTTTTTTTGATTAGTCTTGCTTGAATCTATCAATTTTATTGATAGTCTCTTCAAATAGCCAACTCCTGGCTTTGTTGATTCTTTGCATTTTATTTAATTTTCTCTTTCATTAGTTTCTGGTCATACATTTAGTTTTTCCTTTTGTCTATTCTCTTTGACTTTATTTATTATCTATTTACCCAACTTCTAAAGGTGTAAATGTTCAACTCAATTTTCAGCCTCCCTTCTTTTGTAACATAAGCATCTAAAGTAGAGTTTGTCAATGGCAGCACTATCAATATTTTGAATAGCTAATTCTTTGTTGTTGGGGGCTGTCCTGTGTATTCAAAAATGCTGAGCAGCATGCCTGGCCTGTCCCCACAGAATGGGTGAAAATATTTGGAAACAAAGTGACTGACAAGGGATTAATCACCAAAAGATACAAATAGCTCATGCAGTTCTAAGTCAAAAAACCAAACAACCCAATCAAAAAATGGGGAGATCTAAATAGACATTTCTCCAAAGAAGATATACAGATGACCGAAAAGCATATGAAATTCAGCATCACTAATTACCACTAGAAATGCAAATAAAAACTATGAGGTGTAACCTTACACGAGTCAAAATTTCCATCATCAAAAAATCTATAAACAGTAAGTGCTGAAAAGGGTGTGGAGAAAAAGGGACCCTCCTACACTGCTTGTGGGAATGTAAACTGGTACAACCACTATAGAGAACAGTATGGAGATTCCTTAAAAAACAGAACTACCATATGATGCAACAATCTCACTCCCAG
This sequence comes from Dama dama, assembly GCF_033118175.1. NCBI lineage: Eukaryota > Metazoa > Chordata > Mammalia > Artiodactyla > Cervidae > Dama > Dama dama. The sequence continues at coordinate 45,037,192 of NC_083684.1, read as the reverse complement.
GCATATATATCTGAAGAAAACCATACTTCAAAAAGACACATGCACCCCAATGTTCACTGCAGTACTATTTACAGTAACCGAGACATGGAAGTTACCTAAATGTCCATCAACAGAGGAATGGATAAAGATGTGGTACATACATATAATGGAATATTTACTGAGTCACAAAAGAACAAAATAATGCCATTTGTAGCAAAATGGATACACCTAGAGATGATCACACCAAAGACAAAGATAAATATCATATGATATCACTCATATGTGGAATCTAATTTTTAAAAAAGATACTAATAAACTTATTTACAAAACAAATAAGACTTATAGATATTGAAAACCAAAGGGGAAGCATGGGGAGGTGCAGGGACAAATCAGAAGTTTGGGATTAACATACACATACTACTATATAGTGGAGAAGGAAATTACAACCCACTCTAGTATTCTTGCCTGGAAAATCCCATGGACAGAGGAGCCTGGCAGGTTACAGTCCATGGCGTCACAAGAGTTGGACACGACTTAGTGACTAAACCACCAACCACCACTACTATATTAAAGATAGATAACCAACAAGGACCTACTGTATAGCCATAAGAAACTCTACTCAAATTCTGTGATAACCTATATGAGAAAAGAAGATGAAAAAGAATGAATGTATGTTTATACATAACTGAATCACCTGAAACTAACACAACATTGTAAATCAAATATAATCCAATAAAAATTTTTTATAACTACACTTTAGCTTTTATTACCACTATTTTTTTTCCATCCTCATTCAATCTGTTGTTCTTATTTACTAAGTTGTGTCTGACTCTTTGTGACCCCGTGGACTATAGCCCACTATGCACCTCTGACCATGGGGTTTTCCCGGAAAGAATACTGGAGTGGGTTGCGATTTCCTTCTCCAGAGGCTCATCCTAACCCAGGGATCAAACCCACATCTTCTGCATTGCAGGTGGATTCTTTACTGCTGAGCCGCCAAGGAAGGAAGCCCATCATTCAATCTAAGTATTTACTAAATTTCATTGTGAGTTTTTTCACCCTAGATTATTCAGAAGTGTATTTTAAAATGTCTAAGCCTATGTACTTGTTTGTTTGTTTTTAAATATCTATTTTTTATCAATTTCTAAATATTTGTTGACATTTGCTTCAAGCCCTAGAACATGGTAATTTTTCATAAATGTTCCATAGGACTGGATGAGTTTTTTCTTAGTGGGATGTTCAACATATATCAATTATATCGAGCCTGTTAATTGTGTTCAAGTTGTCTGCAGCAGAGTTGTCTAAAAAAACTTTCTGCCGTGATGAAACGTTCTATATCTGTGGTATTAAATACAATAACCACTAACCACATGAGGCTTTCGGCACTTAAAATGTGGCGAGCATGACTAAGGAGCTGCATTTTTAATTAAAAAAATTTTAATTTAAATAGCTACATGAGCCTTGGTGGCTGCTCCATGGGGCAATGCAAACAATAGAGTCTTACGGATTTTCTGTCTGCTTGAGAGAGTGTTATTAAAGACAGTGGGTGGGTTTGTCTACTTCTACTGTGGTCCTCTGAGTATCTTTTTGAAGTATTTTGAAGTTATGTTTTGAGACATGTGGGGTTTAGATTTATTATATCTTTCTGGTGAACTGAACTTTTAAAAAATGACCTAGTAACTTTCGTGATCTCTAGCAATGCTTTTTTTGTTTTAAAGTCTATTTTTACAGTTGCCAGGGCGGGGGTGGGGGGAAGCGGGGAGGGGAGGGATACATTGGGAGATTGGGATTGGCATATACACACTACTATACAGAAAAGAGATAACTAATAAGGACCTATTTTATAGCACAGGGAACTCTACTCAACACTCTGTAATGACCTATATGGGAAAAGAATCTAAAATTTTCAAGAGTGAATATATGTATGTGTATAACTGATTCACTTTGCTGTGCAACAGAAACAACATTGTAAACCAACTCTTCACCAATAAAAATTTAAAAATGATAATAGAAAATTAAGTATATTTTAACTGACGTGTTATAGGTTTGTCACAACTCCCCCTCAAGATATGCCTGTTTTATCTTTTCCCATCCTTTTACATTAACATGTCCATATTTTTCAGATACCTCTTTTTAAAATAAGTGTAAAATCCAGAAGTGCAGCCATTTTCTTAGTTAGTTTAATTTACATTGATTTCAATTACTGATACATTTGGGTTTATTTTGTAATTCTTAAAAATTTTCTCTGTATCTTCTCCATGTCACCCCTTCCCCTAATTTTTAAATTTATCTTTGGATTGACTGTAATTGTCTCCTTCACTTTTTCCCTCTTCTGGAACAATTCAAAGACCTAAAATCTGTGATTTCTCCTCTTCCACAGTGAACAGTATTTCAGTCCTATATGATATTTATCCCCCAGATTTTACATTACTATTATCATTTTATGTAGTTAACGGAGTTTAAGTTTACCCATAATGTACCATTTTCTTAGTTCAGAAATCTTTCTTGAATCTTAGATATTATATCAGATAATTTTCCTTCTTTCTTAAGTATTCCCATAGAAGTGTCTTTAATGAGTCTGCCCCTCCTTTAATGGGCCTGCTGATAATGACCTCTTGCAGTTTCAGTTATTCTAAGGACTGCTATTTCCGTTTCACAGTAGCCCATGTCACTCTCTTACTTTAAACCCTTCCATAGCTTTTCACTACATTTTGAAAAAAAATCAAATTTCTTAGCATGACCTGACTGGCCCTGCAGAACCTTCTAGTCATATTGTTATCATATTCTTGGCTTGTGGGCTTCTGATATCATGACCTTTTTACTCTTCGAATGTTTATTCATACATTTGCTGATTTAAACTTTTTAAATTAAAGACTGTTATGAGCTGAATTCAAGGTCTCCCTTGAAATACTATGTTGAAGTTCTAACCCCCAGTACCTCTGCCCCACTGCTCAGGGGATATTCTTAGGTCAACTGCCCCTCAACCCTCAGCCATACATGACTCAGAAGAACAGGTCACAGGACATCCTGAACTGGTGAGGGAGGCCGCGGAAGTTCTGGTTATGAGTCTCACCCCCTGTTCCTTCAGGCCTCCACTCTCTTTCTTAATCTCATCTAGACTAATCCTTTAGGTGTGCTGTCTACTTCCTGCCAGCATCAGCTTATGGTGGTTTGTTACAGCAGCAAAAGGAAACTAATACAGGTGAAGGGTTAGTCCCTGCTGGCCCTGGATTCATTCTTTGGGCTGTAAAATCATCATTCTGGCTCAAGTACAAGCAGGGGGAGAATTAGGGCAAAAAGGAGGTGTGGGAGGGGCATAAGAGCTTGACTTGGCACTTTGCCTGAAGCCATCTGTGGCCACTTCTGTTCCCTTTTCTGACCTTCTTGCTCCCTCAACAGAGCTGCTTGCCCTCTAGCCCTCAGGCTCCATAATTTCTTGTACAAACTTCCTTGAAGGCAGAAAAGAAAAAACTATGACTGCAGAAGTTTAAAGGATTCCACTAGGTTCAGGGCCTGTGGGGAAGAGAGAGGGTTATTTATGAAAGGGACAAATGCTCAGGCCAGCAAGAGATAACCTGTGGCCCTCAGGCTCTGTAGCTTCTGACTGATTTCAGGAGAAGGTATCTCCAAGCCAACTCTGGGACCCTGCTTCTCAAATACGTCCCGTGTTTGCACTGGGGTGCCAATCCACTGATTTCCTCAATAAAAGAATGACTGTAACACCTGACACTTCCTGATCATTTATTACATGATGGGTGAAGATCTAAGAACTCTGAGTAGGGGTGGAGTCAATCCTCACCACGTCCATATGTGGGAGGTGCCATTACAACTGCCCTCGTTTCAGATGAGGAAGCCGAGGCTCAGGGACCCTCAGCCATCCACCAAGTCAGGTGGGGCAGGTGGCTGAGGGGAGGCTGCCTCAGAGGCCAGGCTCTCAGCATACTGAGCAGCCCTGGAAGGCTGGGGTGCAAGGATACCCAGTGCCTGCCCCAGGGGACTCAATAAAATTATTTTTGTTTTGAAAGAAAAATAAAGACTCATTTTATTTTCCTCCTAAATACTTTTGTTTTCTTGATTGGGCCCTTGGGCAAAGCAAGGGCCTGTCCTTGGCCGTGAGTCTGGGCTTACCTGGCTGTGGAGAGGAGTGGTGGGGAGGACAGGGAGGCAAGCTGGGCCTGGCCATCCTGCCCACACTCGGACTGCGGCCTGTGAAGGCTCGGCTTCAGCCTTGATGAATGTGGCCTGGTACAGGGAAGTGAGTTTCTATCCTTTAGAAGGAAAATGAGTCCGAGTCCATTATCTTCGTGTCTAAAGATCCTGTGGTTCTAACACTTTAGGGTCCTGGGGAGGGTTTCACTTTGCAGCCCTTGGTGGGAAGCAACAGAGAAGGAGGAACCCTTTGAGACTTGAAAACAGCCACCAATTGCAGATTTTTCTTTCAAGTGTCATCTCGGAGACACACGCACTTCATAAACATTTAGTGCTCACAACAACTCTTTTCGGTTTCTGCATTACCCCCTTTTACAGGTAAGTAAACTAGGGCACAGAGTCGCACCTTTAGGAGGACAGACCTAGGATTCTAACCAGCCATGTCCAATTCCACAGCCCAGGACCTCAGCTACCACTGACTCCATGTCTTTAAAAAGTTCCACTTTCAAGGCAAGAGAAAGTGAGGGGTGATGAAGAAACAGACAGAAGCCTCCAGGCAAGGAGAGTCCCTCTATTGCACTTCCAGCCCTTCCACTCTCCTCTTACGATCACAATATTGGATAAATGATGCTCACCACAGAAAAATCGGTGTGAGAACAACACATGTTCTTTTGCTGTCAGGCTGGGCTCCCTTAGGCTCTTGTATCTGATTTATTTATAATCTGATTTGGAAATGAAAAGGCAAAGTAGTCCTTGGGGACCATGTGGCCCACATGCTCGAAGTTCTAAGATTGCGTCAGCCTGAGCTCTTAGTCTGGGCACAGATGCCAGCTGGGCCACCATCTGCTTGGCTCTCTCTGGTCTCTTCAGAGCAAAGCCTGGTTTGAGTGTGGGTGCTCCTTTGCTCTCCTTCTACATGGATGCCATGAAACATCATGTTCTTATCCAGCTGAGCAGTCAGGCCAAAGAAAGGGTACATTCCTACAGCACTGGTGAGGCCGGCAGCCATGCCCAGCCATGATATGTCACCCCAGCTTCCTCACTACACGTGAGTAACTGGACTGTCATCTACCAGAGTCAGTCTAGAACCCTGCCATGCATAGGGACGGCACATAGATGAGTGGGTTTCAGACAATGGCAGGCTTACAGAGTGCTTACCAAACATACTTGCCCACTTCACTTCTTTGTTCTTAGGTGTGACATGAGATGGAAACATTTTTGGAACAAAAATTATGTTCAAACAAGAGAGATGCTTTGAATGCCTGAGTCAGAATTGCCTACAAAATCTCACACATACACACAAACTCCCAAATGCACAGACACGTGCCTGCACACATGTATACACACACACACACACACACACACACACTCCCTTGGGTGTGATACATGCGTGCTGTGACAGGCAGGAATATTGACAGTGTTGCGGTCTCCTCGTATCCTGTCTGATAAAAAAGAAAATCCTCTTTTATGCTTTTGTTTCTTTTATTAGTTGTGAGGGTTAGAGGAATTCTGATTGGCAAAGAAAGGTTTGTGTTGGTATATCTGATAAAACTGACCTTTAGTCAATGAGTGCTTCGTGTTTTTCCAACGGGCTGTACAGACAGAGTCTGTCTGGACAGCAAGTGGCATTTTTTTCTATGCAAGGTGACATTTATGCCTTGAACCTTTCCATTTGGCAGGTGCCAGGAAGCTGACAGAAGAGAATGTTAAACCAGTTATGAAATGACTCTCCTCTCACTACAAACACCAGGGGCAGGGAGAGAAGTTGATTAATTACAAAATATGCTTTGAGGACTCACTCTGTGCTATGGACTATGCTGGCCCAGGGATAAAGAGGCCATAGATCAGATGTGCTCCCTAGTCTCACAGGGATTATGAGCCAGCAGGAGAGTTGAACATTAGCCGGAGTTCAAATGTGATGAGTCATGGAGGAGACAGGCTACCGGTGCCTATGACAGGGGACCTCCAGTAGGGAAGGGTCTTAGAGGAGGCTTCTCAGGGAAGGAAGTTTAAGCTGAGACTTGACGAGGCAGCTTACCAAACATACTTGCTAGGTGAGGAGCAGGTAGAGCTTCCAGCAGAGAGAAGGCGTGAGGCAACAACAGCACTGGGGAGGAAAGAGGCTGGCATGTGAGCAAACAGAAAGATGTCAAGGTGGCAGCAGACAGCAAAGTGCGGAAAACTTGGAGAGGAATGCAGGGGTGGTAGGTACATGTTGAGCCTGGAAGAATACAGTGAGTATTTTGTACTTTATCTGAAGAAGCATGGGTGTCCTCAGAGGCTGAAAACTATGGCAGTGACGTGCTCATCACTTGGCTGTGTAGGGGCTGATAGACTGTGGCCCAGGAGTGGAGACAGAGAGCTCGGTCAGAGGCTGTCACAATGGTCCAGGCAAGAGGCAAGGGTACCTTTAGTTAGTGTAGAGTAGGTAAGATTTGGTGATGGATTTGATGGGGTATGTGGGATAAGAAAGAGGAAGAAATCTGGATGCCTCCCAGGAGGACAGTGGGGTCATTTACTGGAACAGGGGCCATGGGGGAGAAGCAGGGAGGGGGTGGAGCCTGAGCTTGGGGTGGGGCACACTGGACTTGAGTCACCTGTGAAACAGCCAAGAGGAGAAGTCAAGAAGGCAGACTTGCAACTCCGAGGGTTCTAGGAAGAGATACACATTCAGAAGCCTCTGCCACAGGAGCTAAGTGAAGCTGTAGGTGGTGCGACCCCAGGAGGAGCAGAGGGCCTAGGAGGCAGCCCTGTGCCCCCACAACTCCAGCTGTTGCTGGCCAAGAGCTGCAGAGTAGTCAGTTGAGGGGACAAGAGGAAAAGCAGGAGAGTATGGTGCTATTAAAGATATGAAAGGAATTGCGTTTCAGGAAGGAAGGGTTGGACAACTGTGCTGAATGCTGCTAAGGGTTATTTTTCCAAGAAAACCTGTCTCTGTCACTCTCCTGATTACAAATCTCACCAGTGCCTCCAAGAAAGAGTCTAAGGTCCTTAAGATGGAATCCCAGGCCTCTCACGTGCTTCCGCCAGTCTGCCTGCCCAGACTCCTCTCCCCAGCTGCCCCCTACCGATGAAGTCTGTGCTGCATGTGGCCCCTGTGGACACTGACAAGTGTGTACCATCTGCTTTCCCTGCATTCCTCCCCCCGTATTGCAGCTTTTGTCTGGAGGTGTGCCCCACTCCCACCCTTTCAGTCCATGTGGTTCTGAGTCACCAGGGCAGCCCTTGGCATGCGGCATGCAACCAGGTCAACACTAATCAAGTGCTTCACCCTCTCCTGACAGGGACTGGGGAGGGGAGGGGACAGGAGAGGTGATTTAAGATGGTCCAATCAGAGTGAATTTCCTGGAAGTTCTGGGACCAAGGCTCATCTTCCTTTCCAGTGGCTCACAATCGCACAGACATGGCCCAGGGAGTGCTGGCAGCACTGAGATCACGACTAACATGTGAAGGAGAGCAGAGCTGAGACAGGGAGGCTGGCACCAGGGACATGCTTTGAGTCTTTCCTGTAAGCCATGCCAGAAGCCAAAATGCACTTGGAATTTTGAGCTCTGGGAACCAGTGAATGAACTCTGTTTTTCATTTTTACATAAGAGCCAGGTTCCCTGTCACTTGCGACAGGATCCATGAATCCTAACTTCTATACGTGCTATTTCTGTAACTGAGAATGTCTCCCTGCTTCTCTGACTGGAGCATTTACCTGTGCTTCTCAGTGCAGCCTTCTCTGACTCCTGTGAGCATTCATCCCCGTGGCCTCTCATACAGCCTGGCACTACCCACCCACCGTGGTTTACACACCTGCTTCCCCAACAGCCTCAGTCCAGGGGTCATGTCTTACTTCTGTATCTCTGATGCCTCACCAAGTATTTGGTGTATAAGAGTCACTTATCAAATGGTTTCTGAGAGACTCTCTGAATGAACAAATGAAATATAAGCAAGAGGCTCAATATCAAGATATTAGAAGATAAAGAAGAAAGGGAAACAAAGGTCAAATGAGTGCTTAAGCCAATGAAAAATTAAGTGCATCACCTCCAGTACTGGCCAAGTACATTTCCAAAATGTCATTATTTTAAATTATGGAAATGGCTTCTTTTTTTTTTTATTATTATTATTTTTTTTTCCCAGTGGGTTTTGTCATTGATATGAATTGATATTGTCAATTGTCATTGATATGAATCAGCCATGGATTTACATGTATTCCCAATTCCGATCCCTCCTCCCAAAAGAATGAAACTAGAACACTTTCTAACACCATACACAAAAATAAACTCAAAATGGATTAAAGATCTAAATGTAAGACCAGAAACTATAAAACTCCTAGAGGAAATGGCTTCTTGAAAACAAAAAAATAAATAAAGCATGGCCCCTGCTCCCAGATGGAATAAATTCATTTAGCTGTGTTACATCAGAATAACTTCATACAATCTGGTATTTGAAACTCATTAGGTTGGGTTGACTGAGTTTTCCATAATTATTTTAAACGTTTACCATCTACAAAACTTCATCCCAAACCTGAACAGTCAGTCTTTGGCACCTAAACGAGTAGGCTCCCTCACTCAGGCCCTGAACCAGCTTCAGTGCTACACTGGGTTATCATCAAATGTTTATGGAAGACATCCAGAGCAAGCCATAGTTACCATGGAAACAGGCACGCTAAAGGAAAGGATGGCTGTCATACACAAGATGGGGACTGTGTATAGGAAGCATCGACTAGCCAAGAGACAACATGAGATATTCCCAGTTAAGAATGGTCATTTATATTCAGGTGTTGAAAACTGTCCAAGCTGTCCAAACACCCAACAAGGAAACACGCAGAAGCCTGTTCATCCTGGCCACCAATGTGGCTTTTGATCCAGACGAAACTGTTATTAAGGCCTGAATGAAATAGGCTGTTTCCGTTTCTGCAAAGAAGTGTTTTTCAAATTAAGTTGAATTTAGCTTCTAATTGACTAGGAGAGACACTTCTAAACCTAAATGTTGTGAAGAAACCTTTTCCCTTTCAGTGCTCGCCATCTCCCTCACACACTCCCACATATGAGTATATGCCTATACACATAATGTACATTCATGGGCCAGAACAAAACCCATTGAAATATGCAGAAGGTAGAGTTCAGAGAAGCACATGCCTCATGTATTGTCCTACTCGGTTTGCGCCTTGGGTTTGAAATGCTTATTAAGGAAACTCGACAAAGACTATTTTTAGTGATAAATCTCTAAAGATCCAACCACTAGATTCAAAATTAGAGCAGGCTTAGGTATATCACTTTGTTCATCTAGTGGCAATGGGCATTTTATCTGCTTTTCCTGTGAAACCTAGGATGGATCATGGCTTTTTGTTCCTCTGTCAGTGATTAGTTGTAGAACTTTATCCCAACTGAGAGTATTATTGAGGGCTTCCCTGGTGGTCCAGCAGTTAAGAATCTGCCAGCCAATGCAGGCAACACTGGTTCAATCCTGGTTTGGGAAGATTCCACGTGTCGTGGAACAACTAAGCTCATAAACCACAACTATGGAAGCCTGTGCTCTAGAGCCCAAGAGCTACAACAACTGAAGGACCACACACCCTAGAGCCTGTGCTCTGCAACAAGAGAAGCCACCACAATGGGAAACCCAGGCATCGCCACTGAAGAGTAGCCCCTGCTTGTTGCAACTAGAGAAAGCTCGCATGTAGCAAAGAAAACCCAGCAAAGCAAGAAATAAATAAATAAAAGGTAAAAAAGGAAAATATTCACGGAAGACCAGGACTCAGAATACAGGAAACTCAGTGCAAAGTCCAAATGAGATTTTAAAAAATGAAAGCACAGGAGAGCTCTGCAGGATCACCCTGCTGGTCGGTACCTTATCTGATTTTCCTCATCGTCCACCAGGAAGAACCAGCGAAACTTCACAACCAGGGGGCTGCAGTTGGTGATCATGATGTAGCGGATCACCTCGGTGTCATTCAGGATACAGCCAAAATCCAGCTCCATGGTCTCAAAGGTGAGGTTGGGGTAATTCACTTCTCCACGCAGGTGCAGGGTGTCCACTTGAGGGTGCTCCACATACTTGATGGCTAAAACTTCTTCGGCCACCCAGTTGTTCAGATCATTTTTGTAGGAAGGGTCAAATCTGACCAGCAGGTCTTTTACTTCACCGACCTCCAGTTTAACAGGCTACAAAAAAGATAATGGGGAATTACCAACCTCTACACTATGCATTTCCAACCTGATATATGAAATAGGACAACCAAAGTTATTTACACATATTTATGTGCACACACATACATATACATACATACAGACACACACAATAGTAAGAAACACATACATACACACATATATGTAAATATATATATACACACACACACTTAATCCATAACTATGCATTCACAGTTTACATAAACAGCTGACATACTGATGGCAATATCTACATATATCCATCTCTATCTCAATCTCTATGCACACACATATTTTTCAATAGTTGAAAATGAAAGCAAGGAAAATTTGGAGAAAAATGATTTGAAAGAAGATATTTTGATAAACGTGAGATTCTAAGGATTGAGGAGTTGTGAAAGGAACGTCTGCAATGAATAGCTATTATAAAATATTCTGAAAATCATATAAAAACTGAAAATAAATTAGATTGCAAAACGGTCTTCCTAGATAAGTGGGAAATGTTCTTTGCTTAAGAAAATTTTTAAAAAGGCTTTCTACAGAACTGGGGGAGGGGCCCCATAGACGCTGACCCAGAAAGGGATGGATTAGGTAATTTAATTTCTTTTCTAACGTCTGCAATTCTAACACTTCGCACAGTGTTATTCACTTTCCGCTGTTTTCTATTCAACTTAAAATGACACTCCAGAGCTGTACAGAGTTTGTTCGGGAGATTGTGTTTGTTCTCGTCTCTGATTCAAATCCCCATGTGTTCCTTGATACCAAGGCCACAGAAACACCTTCCCAAAGAAAGCCTGGCCCTGAGTTCGCTTTTTTAGGAATCCCTTAATCCCCACATTTAATCGGCATGAAAGCCACCTCCTGGTTTTGTAGAAAGTGCCCTGAGGAAGTCAGGAAAAATACAGCACAGGAACAAATCTGTTTACAGAGCACTTTCCTCTCCACTGAGTTTTAAGGTTCAGGTATTTAACCATGTACTGCACTGACATGATCAGATGGCTTCAGAGGATAAAGCCAATTACCCGACTGCAGAGTCAGAGAGAGGGTAATGACTCCCCAGTTGGCTAATCTCCTCTGAGAGCCTTGCCAGCCACTTGGCACAGGTGGCTTGGCACAGTTTAGAAGCCATTCTTGTAGACCATGGCACCTGCAGCACTAGACATTGTGATGCTTAGTATTTAAATACAAAAGCACCAAGAAGAAGTCACAAACTTATCCAAAATTTCACCAGATATTATTTCTCAGAGATCATATTTGGTAAAACATTAGTCCAGACATGATGAATGGATAAATAAAATTTTACAAAAATGGAATTAGACTAATTTATTTTTAAAAAATCATGTTTGCACTTTAAAAAATAGGAAAAATTCTTATATAAGAGATATTAATTGTAAGATCATGGACTCTGGAGCCAGACTACTTGGGTTCAAATTCTGGCTCTGTCAGTTAGTCACTCTGTGAACTTGGGCGAAGCTGCTTGGCTTTCCTAGACTTTAGGTTCTCCATCTGTAAGACAGGAGCAGTAATAGTACCTAACTCTTTTCTAAGAGGATGAAATGAGTTAACATATTGGTGATATGTTCAGAGCAGTGCCTAGCATATAGTGTAGGGTATATAAATGTCAGTTATTACATATCAGTGAACATCAACATTTTAGGAATCAGTGAACTAAAATGTACTGGAAAGGGTGAATTTAACTCAGAAGACCATTATATCTACTACTGTGGGCAAGAATCCCTTAGAAGAAATGGAGTAACCCTCATAGTCAACAAGAGAGTCCCTAATGCAGTACTTGGATGCAATCTCAGAAACAACAGAATGATCTCCATTCGTTTCCAAGGCAAACTATTTAATATCACAGTAATCCAAGTCTATGCCACAACCAATAATGCTGAAGAAGCTGAAGTTGAACGGTTCTATGAAGACCTACAAGACCTTCTAGAACTAACACCCAAAAAAGATGTCCCTTTCATTATAGGGGACTGGAATGCAAAAGTAGGAAGTCAAGAGATACCTGGAGTTACAGGCAAATTTGGCCTTGGGGTACAGAATGAAGCAGGGCAAGGCTAATAGAGTTCTGCCAAAAGAATGCACTGGTCATAGCAAACACCCTCTCCCAATAACACAAGAGAAAACTCTATACATGGACATCACCAAAAGGTCAGTACCAAGACCAGACTGATTATATTCTTTGCAGCCAAAGATGGAGAAGCTCAATACAGTCAGCGAAAACAAGACTGGGAGCTGACTGTGGCTCAGATCATGAATTCCTTATTGCCAAATTCAGACTTAAATTGAAGAAAGTAGGGAAAACCACTAGACTATTCAGGTATGACCTAAATCAAATCCCTTACAATTATACAGTGGAAGTGAGAAATAGATTCAAGGGATTAGATCTGATAGACAGACTATCTGAAGAACTATGGACGGAGGTTTGTGATATTGTACAGGAGGCAGGGATCAAGACCATACCCAAGAAAAAGAAAAGCAGAAAGGCAAAATGGTTGTCTGAGGAGGACTTACAAATAGCTGGGAAAAGAAGAAAAGTTAAAGGTTAGGAGAAAAGGAAAAGATATAGCCATTTGAATGCAGAGTTCCAACGAATAGCAAGGAGAGATAAGAAAGCCTTCCTCAGCGACCAATGCAAAGAAATAGAGGAAAACAACAGAATGGGAAAGACTAGAGATCTCTTCAAGAAAATTAGAGATACCAAGCAAGGGAACATTTCATGCAAAGTGAGAAAGTGAAGTTGTTCAGTCATGTCCAACTCTTTGCAACCCCATGGACTGTAGCCTACCAGGCTCCTCCATCCATGGAATTTTCCAGGCAAGAGTACTGGAGTGGGTTGCCATTTCCTTCTCCAGGGGATCTTCCTGACCGAGGGATCGAACCCAAGACTCCTGCATTGCAGGCAGAAGCTTTACCATCTGAGCCACCAGGGAAGCCCCAAAAGGAATTTGAAAAGAGAGGCCCCTTGCAATGCCATTGTTGCCACAATGCCGTGACTCGGATTCGAACCGAGGTTGCTGTGGCCACAATGCAGAGTACTAACCACTATACAATCATGGCGAGCTACCGGAGACCTGTGCGACCCTGTGGACTATACAGTCCATGGAATTCTCCAGGCCAGAATACTGGAGTGGGTAGCCTTTCCCTTCTTCAGGGGATCTTCCCAACCCAGGGATCGAACCCAGGTCTCCTACATTGCAGGCAGATTCTTTACCAGCTGAGCCACAAGGGAAGCCCTCTTCATGCAAAGATGGGCTCAATAAAGGACAGAAATGCTATGGACCTAACAGAAGCAGAAGATATTAAGAAGAGGTGGCAAGAACACACAGAAGAACTATATAAAAAAGATCTTTATAACCCAGATAACTATGATGGTGTGATCACTCACCTAGAGCCAGACATCCTGGACTGTGAAGTCAAGTGGGCCTTAGGAAGCATCACTGTGAACAAAGCTAGTGGAGGTGATGGAATTCCAGTTGAGCGATTTCAAGTCCTAAAAATGATGCTGTGAAAGTACTGCACTCAATATGCCAGCAAATTCGGAAAACTCAGCAGTGACCACAGGATGGGAAAGGGTCAGTTTTCATTCCAATCCCAAAGAAAGGCAATGCCAAAGAATGCTCAACCTACCACACAATTGCACTCATCTCACACACTAGCAAAGTAATGCTCAAAATTCTCTAAGCCAGGCTTCAGCAATACGTGAACCGTGAACTGTCAGATGTTCAAACTGGATTTAGAAAAGGCAGAGGAACCAGGGATCAAACTGCCAACATCTGTTGGATTATAGAAAAAGTAAGAGAGTTCCAGAAAAACATCTATTTCAGCTTTATTGACTATGCCAATGCCTTTGACTGTGTGGATCACAACAAATTGTGGAAAATTCTTCAAGTGATGGGAATACCAGACCACTTTATCTGCCTCCTGAGAAATCTGTATGTGGGTCAAGAAGCAACAGTTAGAACTTGACATGAAACAACAGACTGGTTCCAAATTGGGAAAGGAGTACATCAAGGCTATGTATTGTCACCCTGCTTATTTAACTTATATGCAGAGTACATCATGCAAAATGCCAGGTTGGATGAAGCACAAGCTGGAATCAAGCTCTCTGGGAGAAATATCAATAACCTCAGATATGCAGATGACACCACCCTTATGGCAGAAAGTGAAGAAGAACTAAAGAGCTTCTTGATGAAAGTGAAAGAGGAGAGTGAGAAAGCTGGCTTAAAGCTCAACATTCAGAAAACTAAGATCATGGCATCCGGCTCCATCACTTCATGGCAAATAGATGGGGAAACAATGGAAACAATGAGAGACTTTATTTTCTTGGGCTCCAAAATCACTGCAGATGGTGACTGCAGCCATGAAATTAAAATATGCTTGCTCCTGGAAGAAAAGCTATGACCAATCTAGACAGCATATTAGAAAGCAGGGACATTACTTTGCTGACAAAGGGCTATCTAGCCAAAGCTATGGTTTTTCCAATAGTCTTCTATGGATGTAAGAGCTGGACTATAAAGACAGCTGAGTGCCAAAGAATTGATGCTTTTGAATTGTGGTGTTGGAGAAGACTCTTGAGAGCCCCTTGGACTGCAAGGAGATCAAACCAGTTAATCCTAAAGGAAATCAGTCCTGAATGTTCATTGGAAGGACTGACACTGAAGCTGAAACTCCAATACTTTGTCCACCTGATGCAAAGAGCTGACTCATTGGAAAAGACCCTGATGCTGGGAAAGACTGAAGGTGGGAGGAGAAGGGGATGACAGAGGATAGGATGGTGGGACGGCATCACCAACTCAACAGATATGAGTTTGAGTAAGTTCCAGGAGTGGGCGATGGACAGGGAGGTCTGGCGTGCTGCCATCCATGGGGTCGCAAAGAGCCGGACATGACTGAGCGACTGAACTGAACTGACTGTCATCCTTTTATGATCAACAGAATTGATCAGAAAGTGTGGAAAAGTCTAAGGTAAGTATAAAATCTTCCCTTGGTGGGTCTCCTCTCTTTAAAAGCCATAGAATTCTTTGGTCAATCGTAAGACTGGTAATTTCACTAAGATGTATCTACCTGTTGAATATTCTACATCATTTTGTTACAGGACAAAGTGTGGCCTTGTTGTTTTTTTTTTAATCTTAAAAAAATATTTCATTTTTATTTTTGAACAGACAGGACAATGAAAACCATGTTATACTTGGGCCCATCTCCCCTCCTGTAACTCAAGTGAACTCTTTCCCTCCCCTGAGGCGATTATGATTACACAAGTGTCTTATTTGTCCTTGTATGAACATAAAGATATTACATTAATATAAAATCACATTCACATATGTATTCCTTTATTTTTTACATATATGATAGCGTACTATGCACTCCTGTTCTGCATGTTGCTTTTTCCACTGGGGGATAACTCATCAGTGCATACAGAGCTGCCTCACTCTTTTTCAATAGCTTCATTTTATTCCAGCATAAAATTCTGCCATCATTTTTTAAGCAATTTCCTATTGACAGATATTGACTCCCAGTCTTTCGTTCTTATAATCAATGTTGCAATTAATATCCTCTTTGGCCACCTCACGTGAAGAGTTGACTCATTGGAAAAGACCCTGATGCTGGGAGGGATTGGGGGCAGGAGGAGGAGGGGACGACAGAGGATGAGATGGCTGGATGGCATCACTGACTTGATGGACATGAGTTTGAGTAAACTCCAGGAGTTGGTGATGGACAGGGAGGCCTGGCATGCTGCGGTTCATGGGGTCACAGAGTCAGACATGACTGAGCGGCTGAACTGAACTGAACTGATACATATTATCTCATATATTGTGTCTATGTCTATAAGATAAATTCCTAGGAGTAGAATGAAGAGGTCAGAGGGTATGGGCATTTAAAATATTGATAACGAGAGCTATACTGTCTTCCACTGTATACTTCCCCAACACAGTGCCTGTTTCTACATGCCCCCCAACATAGAGAATTACCCAATTTTTGCTCTTTACCAGTCTGACAGGAAAAAAATGTTGTTTCATAGTAATTTTAACTTGCATTGCTTCTAACATGAGTGAAGTGGGACATACTTTCATATATTTAAGAGCTTTTTTCTTTTTGTAAACTCTGTTCATTTATTTTGCCTGTTTTTCTACTGGGTTGTTGGTACTTTTCCTGTTGATTTGTAGAAGTTATTTTTAAAATTATATGTATGCTTTTATTAAAAGTTACATGTGCAAGTAATATAAAAGGTCAAACTGTACTAAATGATTTATTACAAGAAACAGTAGTTCCTTACCCACTCTGCCGTTCCAACAGTCCCAAGGCCACCATTTCTCAATTCTGGTAGCAGGATGGGTCTATGGAAGAGCTTTTTTGGTCAGAGAGGGGATGACCAGGTGTTGCACACAACTCAGATACCAGGGATTACTCTGAGGTATCCACACTGACACAGGACACATTAAATTCCCGGAACACTTTGATGAGTTTCCCTACGGAAGAGCATTTATCTTTACGTCTTGGGATGAAAGCCCGCTGCCCATGTCTTCTGAGTGGAGTTGGTCAGGACAGCTGGCTGGCGCACACAGGGTCCCTTGTGTTCACAGCTGCTGCCTCTCAGCCCAGGCCACCTGAGCTGAAGGACTCACACTGCCTTGCCTCACTGGAGAATTTCCTGTGCTTTACGTCTTTGTCTTTTTGACTACCCACTCCCCTCCTCATTCTATCTTATAGAATTTGTTTAAATCTCTCATTAATTGGTTACACCCACTGTCTTCTCCTTTCATTTTATTGTTCTGGGTGGCTTTCCTTTTGAACATTTCTACTTTTATCTTATTAAGATTTCAGGAGGGACAAGATGGGGTCTGACCCAAGACGGAGAAAACTGCTCGTGCCTGAATTTTCATTTTCTCATCCAACTGCCTTCCTCTGCTCTTCCGTTCACTCTTCGTCTCCTCTTTGAACACTTGTATCTTGTCCTTGAGCTCTTTTTAAAGACAGGTTATATCGTCTGTCATTTCTCTGAGACTGTAAAAAAACTCCCTGTTTGTACTTTGTGTTTTTCTTCTTTGCACAGGTTCCCTCGCAGGAGGTTTTCATCTGCCTCTTGCTTATAATCATCTTCTCCTTTTATTTTTCTGTTCAGAGGCCTTAGCTGTTTCCGCCCTCCCAGCAGTCATGCTTGAATGAGACCCTAAAGAATCAGTGAGGAAGGAAGGGCAGGGGAGGGTGGTGGTGCAGTACTGTCTGCAATACCCTCTCATCCAGTGGCTCATCCCCCATCTCCCACAAACACTTGTCTCCCGGAGCATGTCTCCATGCCTCAGTCATCTCCACTCCTGTTCCATAGCAAACATCCTTCAGTCACAGGCGCCCTCCACTCGGCCTGCCCTTCCTGCCTCCTCTATCATTTCTCCATTAGCTGTCCCCCTGAGAGCCTGAACACCATGGGGTGTGGGGCTGCTCTCTCCTTCAATCCTCTTCCCTCTGCAGCATCCCCTGCTGCAGGGCCCAGTCATTCCCTCTGGTGTCCTCACGTCTAGCCAAGGATGGATGATCCTGTGGGATTGTTCAGGGAACACCGCATCCAGCTCCAGACCGGAGGCCAGGGGAGCTCACAGCCTCCTCCTGTGGCCCGGTTCCCATTTCTCAGTATCTGGAGACAGGCTGGCTGGTTCAGGGCCTGAGCTTTGAGTTTTGGTCAAATTTGAGGGACATTAAGATCTTTCCTCTTGTTGCTGGGAAGTCACCGTTTTCTAAAGATCAGTTTCATCATCACAGGCCGGAAAGGAAGGATCAAAATAATGAGTGAGAAGTTCTTTCATCATTAATAATAGCTTTCCTACCAACTGATACTGAAATTTGACTCATTTTAGATTTTTCCTCTCTGTTTCCAAGATTCTTTATATTTTTTTTTCTGGACTGAAATTTGGCAGTGCACTGATACTATTCTCTTCCTTTATCACACACAGGGCTCCCTGCTGGGAGTTAGGAAATCCTCCATCTAGTTACCTCAGGAGTTGAGGGCAGTGGGGATTTATCAGTTTCGCAGATAAAGAAGGGTCCACCTGTTGAGAGCAACACGTTCACAGCCAGCGTGGAAATGTTCTTTACGGCCAAGGGCTGGTATTCAGGTTCTAGGATAGTGTTAGGTTTCTGCAAAAAAGAAAAAAGAGGAAACAAACCACAGTAAGCCTTTAGCAACAAAGGTCTGATATTCATTGTTAACAGCTGATTTAGCATTCTCTCTGTTTATATCTATGGATGTATGGATTTATATTATCTCCATCTATCCAACCATCTATCTAAATATAGGTAATATATATCTATATATTATATAGATTCACATCTCAGTGGTCTTCCATACATTAACAATGATTTATCTAAATCTCTACAAGGGATTAATATAGATGAAGACACAGGTATAGAATTGTCTATGTATGTATGTATCTATCTATCACACTAGAAATGATCCTATGTTAAGCCATAAAATACAGATTAGATTGTCTTACTTCCTTGTTACCTGGTTAAAAAAAAACCCTATGTAAGCCATGCCTCTGAATAGAACTACTACTACTTAAGTTTCCACAGCATCACAAAACAAAAGTTTAAAAAGTTAGTGGTATCTTATAGATGAATCCATGCACCATTATAATGAATAAAACATTTTTTCCTTACACAATATTTTTTTTCATGCTTAAAACACCCAATTTGCAAATATACTCACCTTGCTATATCAGAAATGCTCATAACTGTTTTCTATATATTTTCCTGATAACACTGGAAGAAGTGATTTAGAAGCACCTTTCACTCTGTTAGATCAAATTTCATTTTCAACTGGAGAAAGCATCAGAAATGGATCTTGAACTGAAAGTTTCTGTTCAGACTGAAGTTTTCTTCTTCTGACTCTGGGATCCACATTATTCCTTGTGTATCCTGGAAAGGGGGTGCTTTAATATCAGCAGGAGGGGACCGGAAACCTTAGTCTCTGGCCTCCAACAAGCTCCCTCTCATTCCCTGTCTCCTCCAACAACTCTAGCTTATTTTTCCCAGGCCTCTTTGTTTTGATTTGCTTTTTCTCCTTGTTCGAATTTAAGGTAAATCCCCCTGATTCCATGTTTTTCTCTGCTCCTGATCCTTTGCCCAGCATAGTCTGAGGGAGCTAGGGTGACCAGTGTCCATGATGTCTTGGTTAGCTCAGGCTGCTGTAATGAATATCACAGACTGGGTGGTTTAAATCGGCAGCCATTGATGTCTAAAAGTTCTGGAGGCTAGCCAGGCCAAGATCAAGGTGCCAGCACATCCGGTGTCTGGAGTGAGCCTATTTCTCGGTTTGTAGATGGCTGTCTTCTCACTGTGTCCTCACATGGCTGAGAGAGAGATCATCTCCCTTATCTCTTCTTATAAGGGCACTAATTCCACTCATGAGGGCTCCACCTCCATGACCTTATACTCTCAAAGCCCACTTACAACACTATATAAAGAATTAGGGTGTCAACATATGAATTTGGGGGGGACACAATGTTCAGTCCATAAAGTTGGCTTGAGCCTTCTGCCTCAATTGCACCCCATTAGTCCTTTGTGGATGCCTGAAGTTCCTTCAGTGTTCAAACCTCCCAAGAGAAGCTGCCACTATTTCTCTCCCTCTAACATGGTGACACAGGTCCTGGGTTCACTGTGCACTCACAGACTGCATATTACAAGTTGGGGCAGGATGGAGCAGCACCTTCGACCTTCCCCCCGGCCTGCTGTGTCACTGCAGGTAGCTTTGAAGAGAAAAAGCCACACTCGGTTGTTTTGGCAAGAGGCCATTTAGAGGACAGTGATGGGAGAGTCGATGCATGGAGAACCTGTTCTATTTTAAAATGACCCCTTCTGGCTTGTTTGTCTCGCCAAATATCAGCAGACAGGATTTGCTGCTGGACTTCATGAAGCAAACCGACTGCTAGTTTCAACTGACCTTTTCAATTCCACAGAGATGTGGTTTCATCTCTGTGGCTTATGAATGGTACAACAGTTACACAGTAGATCAAAACTGAGGAAACAGTTATAGAAAAATTCTTCTCATAGGCAGGCTTGGTATCATTATAGTCTAATGTGCTAAATCAGATACACTGCCTTGAGCCGAAAACAAGGAGACAAGAATGGATAACTGGATATTATGCAATTAAACCTGAACACCAAGACCTAACAGGTCTCCTGCACATCCTGGGTAATGAAGTAACATTTCTTCATTGCCCCTAATATGGATTCAATGTGAGCAGGAAATGAACGATGAAAAATACCGTAGTAGGGCAGATTGCAAACTTGTGACATTTGGGAGGAAGTAGAGAAAGGCAAAAACAAATGGGGCCTTATGACTCAATTCATTTCTTAGTTCAACAAGTTACTGTCATATTCAAAATATTTGCTGTTTTATTCCAGTGATAAATCCAAGCAAAAGACATTTAGACAAGAATATGCGTTAACTAAAAACAAGGCTTAAGAAAATAAAGAAAAGAAAAGGAACATTATCCACATATGTTTATGAGCTTTGGAAAAAATAATCTAATAAGAAACTAAGCTGCATACACTGCAATGTCTTGCACAGAATAACTATTCAATAAATCTTCACTGAATTTTCTCTGAATGGCTACATTTAGAGAAAATACGATGCCACCAAATTTGGCACAGCTATCACCAATAAACATCCTTCCTGATTACTTAAAAAAAGGAAGAATTCAAAACAGCGATGAAAACTTGATAGCTACAGCAGGAATTCTTGTAGTATTTTCTTTGTGTCTCAGGGAGACTGTCAAGTCAGTTTTAGTTCAGCTCAGTTGCTCAGTCGTGTCCGACTCTTTGAGACCCCCTGGACCGACTCTTTGCAACCCCATGGACCCACTCTTTGAGACCCCATGGACTATAGCATGCCAGGCTTTCCTGTCCATCACCATCTCCTGTTGCTTGCCCAAACCCAAGTCCATCGAGTCCGTGATGTATTCAAACCATCTCATCCTCTGTTATCACCCTCTCTTCCTGCCTTCAATCTTTCCCAGCATCAGGGTCTTTTCCAATGAGTCAGTTC
This sequence comes from Dama dama, assembly GCF_033118175.1. Lineage (NCBI taxonomy): Eukaryota > Metazoa > Chordata > Mammalia > Artiodactyla > Cervidae > Dama > Dama dama. Next base: position 45,015,859 of record NC_083684.1, on the reverse strand, counting down.
TTCACATCAGGTGGTCAAAGTATTAAAACTTCAGCATCAGTCCTTCCAATGAATATTCAGGACTGATTTCCTTTAGGATGGACTGGTTTGACCACCCTTTAGTCCAAGGGACTCTCAAGAGTCTTCTCCAACACCACAATTCAAAAGCATCAATTCTTTGGCGCTCAGCTGTCTTTATGGTCCAACTCTAACATCCATACATGACTACTGGAAAAACCATAGCTTTGACTAGACAGACCTTTGTCAGCAAAGTAATGTCCCTGTTTCTTAATACACTGTCTATGTTGGTCACAGCTTTCCTACCAAGGAGCAAGCGTCTTTTAATTTCATGGCTGCAGTCACCATCTGCAGTGATTCTGGAGCCCAAGAAAATAAAGTCGCTCACTGTTTCCATTGCTTCCCCATCTATTTGCCACGAAGTGATGGAGCCGGATGCCATGATCTTAGTTTTCTGAATGTTGAGCTTTAAGCCAGCTTTTTCACTCTCCTCTTTCACTTTCAACAAGAGGCTCTTTAGTTCTTCTTCACTTTCTGTCACAAGGGTGGTGTCATCTGCATATCTGAGGTTATTGATATTTTTTCAGGCAATCTTGATTCCAGCTTGTGCTTCATCCCGCCTGGCATTACACATGATGTACTCTGCATATAAGTTAAATAAGCAGGGTGACAATACATAGCCTTGATGTACTCCTTTCCCAATTTGGAACCAGTCTGTTGTTTCATATCAAGTTCTAACTGTTGCTTCTTGACCTGCATCAGATTTCTCAGGAGGTAGATAAAGTGGTCTGGTATTCCCATCTCTTTCAGAATTTTCCACAATTTGTTGTGATCCACACAGTCAAAGGTTTTGGTGTAGTTAATAAAGCAGAAGCAGATATTTTTCTGGAACTCTCTTACTTTTTCTATAATCCAACAGATGTTGGCAGTTTGATCCCTGGTTCCTCTGCCTTTTCTAAATCCAGTTTGAACATCTGACAGTTCACGGTTCACGTATTGCTGAAGCCTGGCTTAGAGAATTTTGAGCATTACTTTGCTAGTGTGTGAGATGAGTGCAATTGTGCAGTAATTTGAACATTCCTTGGCATTGCCTTTCTTTGGGATTGAAATGAAAACTGACCTTTTCCAGTCCTGTGGTCACTGCTGAGTTCCAAATTTGCTGGCATATTGAGTGCAGCACTTTCACAGCATCATCTTTTAGAATTTGAAATAGCTCAGCTGGAATTCTACCGCCTCCACTAGCTTTGTTCGTAGTGATGCTTCCTAAGGCCCACTTGACTTTGCACTCTAGGATGTCTAGCTCTAGGTGAGTGATCATACCATTGTGGTTATCTGGGTCGTAAAGATCATTTTTGTATAGTTCTTCTGTGTATTCTTGCCACCTCTTCTTAATATCTTCTGCTTTTGTTAGGTCCATAGCATTTCTGTCCTTTATTGTGCCCATCTTTGCATGAAGTGTTCCCTTGCTTGGTATCTCTAATTTTCTTGAAGAGATCTGTAGTCTTTCTAATCTTTCGTTTTCCTCTATTTCTTTGCATTGATCACTTAGGGAGGTATTCTTATCTCACTGCTATTCTTCGGAACTTTGCATTCAAATGGGTGTATGTTTCCTTTTCTCCTTTGCCTTTCACTTCTTTTCTCAGCTATCTGTAAGCCTCCTCAGACACCATTTTGCCTTTTTGCATTTCTTTTTCTTGGGGATGGTTTTAATCACAGCCTCCTGTACAATGTCATGAACCTCCGCCCACAGTTCTTCAGGCACTCTGTCAGACCTAATCCCTTGACTCTATTTGTCACTTTCACCATATAATCATTAGGGGTTTGATTTAGGTCAAACTGAATGGTCTAGTAGTTTTCCCTACTTTCTTCAATTTAAGTCTGAATTTGGCAATAAGGAGTTCATGATCTGAGCCACAGTCAGCTACCAGTTTTGTTTTTGCTGACTGTATAGAGCTTTTCCATCTCCGGCTGCAAAGAATATAATCAATCTGATTTCAGTATTGACCATCTGGTGATGTCCACATGTAGAATCGTCTCTTGTGTTGTTGGAAGAGGGTGTTTGCTATGAACACTGCATTCTCTTGGCAAAACTCTGTTAGCCTTTTCCCTGCTTCATTTTGTACTCCAAGGCCAAACCTGTCTGTTACTTCAGGTATCTCCTGATACCAAGTCAGTTTAGCATCCTGTAACTGAAAACACAATCCTACTTCTTCATTCTCCACCAGTCTGTGAAATGTTAGAGTTTTTGCTTGTCTCTACTGACTAAAAACACAGTAAGTGCTGAAACATTATTTGTTGACTTGAATTGAATTGTGTTAATACATCTCATCACTTATACTAGCCAATAAGCTCTCTTATTCATCTCCTGGCAGAGCGCCTTATGCATGGTGGGTGTTCAACAGATATTTATTTAATATGAACAATCTTACAGAACACGTTACCAGAACAAATGATTCTGAACACTCTCCTTCAAGCCTCTGTTAGTAAAAGGAATCCCAGTTGGTTCCCTCATGACCTGGGTAGGCACTGCCACACCCAGACCTTCTGTATGACAGCACAGAACATACCTATGGGATCTTCCTTAAGGCTTGGTCTTCCCTGCTGACTGTGAGGTTCATCAGGGAGGGACTACTCACTGTTGTATCTCTATGACCCAACACAGGGCCTGGCACACAGTAGGTCTGGATATATATTCCACTCAGCAACCTGCTTCAATGAATACATCTGACCATGTCACTCCCTCCCCCAAAGCCCTCCAATGGTCACCTGGAGCAAAACCCAAAGTTCACAACACATGTCCCAGTCATGCCACACACATCCGGCCCCTCTCCACTTCTCCAGATGGACTTCATTGTCATTCTTGGCATAATCTCTAAGGTGGACTTCCAGCTTTTTTATGTTGACCAAGCTCTTTCCTGACTCAGGCCCTTTGCATGTGCTGTTCCTTACAATTCTCTCCCCCTCTCTCTTCACCAGACTGCTGTTCTTCAAGTCCCAACCTGAGGTGTTTGCTCAAGGAAGTCATCTATGACCTCATGCACAAATAAGGTCATGTCTCCTGACACATGCTCTCACTGCACCTTGTATCTTTTCTTCATAGTACTGTTTAGGACTGCCATTTAAACAATTAAAGTTTCACAGTTTGTTTACAGTCTGTAACCTCAACCAGTGTCTCAGCTTTGACTATGTCAGATTTTCAGCACCAACACAGCCCTCAACTCAGAGATGTTCCACACATACCTGTTTTGAATAGTAAATAATTTTCTGCTGGAAACCTGCCTAGGAGTAAGCTGAGTCCTGCTGTGATATCTCCCTCTCCTCGCAACCATGCCTGCCCCCTGCCCTGAGCAGCAATCATACCATCTCTTCCTTGTCCTGGGCCTCCCCCACTTACTGCTCACCCTTAAAGGCACATAAGGTCACATACAGGTATAAGCACATGAATTAAAGAATGTGAATCAAATAGTTTAAGTCAATGATTTTCAAGCAGTACTAGGTGATCTACAAAATAGCTTAGCTTGTCTCTCCTTGTTTCCTCCTGCATATCACAGGAAAGATATCAGACCTTCCCACATAGACTGTCGTGAGGGATAACTGGGCAATGCGTGTAATGAACATGCCTCAATGCCCAATACATACCAATCAGTAATGGGTAGCTATTCTAACTGATTATTATAATTATCAAAGATTCTTATCCAACCATTTCTGTACTATGATGTCAATTTTAGCTATGTAGAGTAAATGATGGACTGAAATGCATTTTCAGTGCACGGAATAGCCCTTCATTTTGGTCTTATACATCAGAAATGGTGGAAATAGAATTTCCGTGGCAATTCACCTTTCAAAGGAATGTAGGCTTAGATTAGGAATTTTTAGTTGAATGTGTACTGGCCTCTGAAGTTGAAAAAACATTGGTGGGGTGTGGGTCTAACAGGATTCCCATTGATTTAGCTTCCTAAATGAAAGTGTGAACATGTGGACCCCTGGCTGGAGAGTGCCCGGCCCTCCGCTGCACAGCCTCACTGACCTTCTCCAGTCGGTAAACGAGCTGCTTGGTGGAGAGCTGGATGAATGGCGCCACAAACTCACAGATGATGTTCACAGTCATCACCAGGCTCTTCCCCTTTTGCGACCCAATGATGGTGTGGCACACCAGCTTTTCCTTGACTACCTGAGGACAAGATATACCAGCATTTGTGGACCCTCCATAGTTCAGAAAACTTAATTCTCAACCATCAGCAAACATTCTCAACTACTTGCCTGGGGACACCAGCGAAGAGCACAGTTTTCTGAGCAGTGCACGTCAGGGAGGGGTCTCTGTCACAGTTAAAGTCTGATTGGTTAGATATGGCCAGGGTGGATCCTGTGTCTACTTCTGACTGTCCCTGAGGGCACGGTCAATTTACATCCAGTTTATCCAGTATGTTTATGGAAGATCTATTATGCACTGGGGCTGTTAGCGACTGGATACACAAAAGAGTGATGGACGAGGCACATAAAAATCCTTCATGGGCTATCACTGTGCTGGACACCTGAGGCTGACACAACATTGTAAACCAACTACACTTCAGTTTAAAAAAAACCTTCACAGGCTTAGAGCTCAACGGTAGTTACATGATTTCTTACCAAGCTAGCTGGAAACTGACTGGAACAATTTTACCTTTCACATTTGAATATTTAAAAATCATATACGGTAACAAATACTTCTTTGGACCCAATAAGCCTAGATTTTTATAAAGTAGAAAGGACCCAAAGTGAATTTATATCATGAATAGCCTTTATTGAAAACTGGCTAAGGTTTCAGATGTTAATGAATTCAAGACGCATCTCACTTATGTAGCAGAACTTGGAAGAACATTCAGCGAAGCTTTTAGTAAGGCTACAACTGAATTTAGAACCCCAGCAGCTCAGATTTAATGGCTTTAAAAATAGCCAACTCCTGATAATGACATTGTAAACATGTTCCTGCAATGGACCATCAGTATTGAGCTGAGGGGCTGCATTCTATTCATCTTTGCATCCTCAGTGCCTACTCTGGTGTTTGTCGTGTGTACATACTCAGTGAAAGTTGGCTAAACCCCTCAGTAAGAGAGAGAAAGAACACATTATACACTCCACCATGGGAAATAACTGTCTTTTTTAAGTTGAGGATGTGTTTTACCTGAAAATATTCTGTGAAGAAACAATTTAAGTGAAACAAAGTGACCCTGTGACCCCAGAGGAGCTAAGCAGTGGACCAGATTTCCCAACTCATCTGCTAGGAGACAACTTATTACTGTTTCCTTTTTCATGAGGAGAAAGTTCAGCATCACATCCCAATTTGGTAACATGAGCAGAAGCTCAGGTAACCACCGTTTCTCATTCATAAAGTCTGTCTTTGTGAAGAGGCTTATAAATGATTTCAGATTTTTATGTTTTTGATGGTTTCTAACCTCCATGAGGTGATAAGAATAAACAGACACATGGTTGGATCTGCCTAAATGTCTTTAGCAGAATGGTGATAATGTGAATAACAGCAGAACGTCAGAGTTGAAGATAAATGCAGCTCTTTTATCCATACATAAAAAGGTGATGATTATAAATGTGAATCTTTCAACTCAGGCTGAGAGGAAAGGAAGTGAAGACATTCCAATACCTAGATAGGATAGGCAGCCAAGATGGACTATAAAAACATTTTAAAAAACAAATATTAAGTGAATACTGCGAAGTGTTAATAAGGGGCCTAGCTTTGCCTGAACGTTGGTTGTCCCTCCACCAGAGACCTACTGGCTTTATTAACTCTGGGGATGAGAATCTGCTTTAAATGGTATTTTAAGATTGGGTTCACGGCAGCTATAGAAACAAACAGAAAACTCCACAGTGCTGAACCTTGAATGGAATGGGTGCTGCCATGGTAACACAGTGCTGTATGCAATCCTTGAGAAACCATAGCCTTCCTTCAGATAACTGTCAAGAGACTCACCTAAGAAACAGAGCAAAGATTTATTTAGGAGAATAACAGCTTCTAAACATGGCGTCCTCTTACCCTGGGAGTGGTAGAATAGCCTTCGAGTATCACATCGATCGTCTGGCCTGGGGACAGCTCCATCCTGACGGGGTGGAGCTGAAATATGGGGCCGTGAGGCTCCCTGGGTGCCTGGCAGCACTGGACCTGGGGCTGGCTCTTCGCACGATCCTTCTTGGCCAGTTTCTTCTTGTTCAACTTTTCTTGGGGACAGAAATCTTCATTCATCCAGAATAACTGTTGGGCCCGACGTCCCTTGTTGGTCAACTTGAAGTGGTAGTAATAGGTGTCCAGGCTGGAAAAGAGGAGGGAGGGATTCATAGGACTTCCCTGGGGGTTGTTCTGTTCAGCTCTACACCCTTGGGATTTATCCCTCTGGAAGTACTTAAAAAGTGAGCAAAAAAATAGACATCAGTATTTTTTTTTTTTGTAATGTAGAAAGGCTAAACAGTGATGCTATTAGGAGCTGCTACAGTAATAGGACAATGTAGCATCTACTCATAGGGTCATCTACTCATAGGGTCCCTGAGTTACCATCACCAGGGAAGGGGTTGTGGGGAAGTGGCTCTTGCGTCCTCAGTGTTTCTCATGAGGAGAAGCCACCACAGAACACAAAGATACAGATCATGTGAAAACCACTTTCATTTGCGAGAAATGGTTCTGAGGAGTGAAAATAAAATACCTCCTGGAGGAGAAGCTTATTTCAAATTGTATTGAGTAAACTTCTAGTGACCAGTAAAATGCCTTGTGATGGACTCAATTTGAAGGGAATTTCAAAGAGAAACAAAACATCCTCTAAGCCTTACAGTCAAGGAGATTGTAATAGATTAGAACACCAGCCAGACTGGTCATTTGTCTTAGACTCATGTGCTTTAAAGATGCTACTATTTCATTCACTTATTCATTCATCTGTTCCACAAATAAAGTACCTCTTTATTGTCTGGTTCTTTGCGAGCTACAGTGATTTATAAGATCTTGGAGGTGGTTTATATGTGTTTTTTGTGTTTTTTTTTTTTTTTAAACTGATTATAAGCTTACTTTAAAATATTCTTTTCAGGGAAAAACTCATCTCAGGACTTTTTAAATTTATTTTTAATTTTGAGGGACTTTGAGTTTTCATCTCATCTGTCCCTTCTTTGGAAAGATGTCATATCTAATAATAAGCCTTAATAAAAAATGAGTGCCAGTTGTCAGGTACAACCACTTTTATCTAAATAAATGTCCAACAGGGCTTCCTCATTGGAGTCTTTACTTTGTAGTTAGACTTCATGGCTAAAAGTACACTTTTGGGGGAAATAACAAGTAATAAATACTATAAACTAGGTAGGGTCTCTGTCACTTATTCACAGTATATCTTTTAACCATCACAGCAACCCAGTAATAATAAGTATATTTACTCCCATTTTATTGACAAAGAAACAGAAGCTCTGAAAACTCAAAGTTGTTGTTCAAAAATATGCCATCAGAAAAGCTGGCATCTGAGTATTTCTTTAGATCTTATGTCCCCAAAGTTGGCAAATGTTTCCAGTAAGGGGCTGAATAATAAATATTTTAGAGCTTGCCTGGTGGCTCAGATGGTAAAGCATCTGCCTGCAATGCGGGAGACCCGGGTTCAACCCCTGGGTTGGGAAGATCTCCTGGAGAAGGAAATGGCAACCCACTCCAGTATGCTTGCCTGGAGAATCCCATGGACGGAGGAGCCTGGTAGGCTACAGTCCATGGGGTCACAAAGAGTCGGACACGACTGAGTGACTTCACTTTCACTTTCCTTTGGGCCTTGTGGTCCATTACAACTCTCTACTCTCCACTGCAGTGTCAAAGAAGCCATAGAAGATACATGTATATGAATAGCCATGGCTGTGTTCCAATAACACTATTTTTTTTATTTATTTTTAATTTGAGGATAATTGCTTTACAATGTTATGTTGGTTTCTGCTATATAAGAACACGCACCAGCCATAGTATACATATGTCCCCTCCCTCCTGAGCCTCCCTCTCACCCCCTACCCCATCCCCTCCTACTAGGTGGTCACAGAGCACTGGGGTGAGCTTCCTGCGTTGTAGAGCATCTTCCCACTAGCTATCTGTTTTACATATTGTATTGTGTATGTTTTAATACTACTCTTTTGATTTGTCCCACCCTCTCCTTCTCCCACTATGTCCACAAGTCTGTTCTCTATATCTCCTTCTCTATTTCCTGCCCTGAAAATATGTCCAATGACATTTTATTTATAGAAACAGGAAATGGGCTGTAGTTTTCCCACCTTTGCTTTTGATGACTCTTCTGCAGATTGCTGGCATCAAGATTTTATGTCAAAAAGAAGGACAGTAGAGTTTAGGCAGAGCAGAACTTGGCAGTTAAAAGTTACATATTGCTTCTGTTTTCATAGAAAACTATCAGCTAACCCTCTAATTCTAGGCAAGTGTCAGAATATCTTTTGCGGTTCAGTTCATTTCAGTCACTCAGTCATGTCCAACTCTTTGCAACCCCATGGACTGCAGCATGCCAGGCTTCCCTATCCTTCACCAACTCCCGGAGCTTGCGCAAATTCATGTCCATCAAGTTGGTGACACCATTCAACCATTTAATACCCTGTCATCCCCTTCTCCCACCTTCAATCTTTCCCAGCATTAGGGTCTTTTCCAATGAGTCAGTTCTTTGCATCAGGTGGCCAAAGTACTGGGTTTCAGCTTTAGCATCAGTCCTTCCAATGAATATTCAGGACTGATTTCCTTTTGGATGGACTGGGGTTGGATCTCCTTGCAGTCCAAGGGGCTCTCAAGAGTCTTCTCCAACACCACGGTTCAAAAGCATCAATTCTTCAGTGCTCAGCTTTCTTTAACAGTCCAAATCTCACATCTATACATAACTACTGGAAAAACCATAGCTTTGACTAGACAGAGCTTTGTCAGCAAAGTAATGTCTCTGCTTTTTAACATGCTGTCTAAGTTGGTCATAGTTTATCTTCCAAGGAGCAAACGTCTTTTAACTTCAAGGCTGCAGTCACCATCTGCAGTGATTTTGGAGCCCAAGAAAATAAAGTCTGTCATGGTTTCCATTGTTTCCCCATCTATTTGCCATGAAGTGATGGGACTGGATGCCATGATCTTAGTCTTTTGAATGTTGAGCTTTAAACCAGCTTTTTCACTCTCCTCTTTCACTTTCATTAAGAGGCTCTTTAGTTCCTCTTTGTTTTCTGCCATAAGGGTGGTGTCATCTGTGTATCTGAGGTTATTGATATTTCTTGCAGTAATATTGATTCCAGCTTGTGCTTCATCCAGTCTGGCATTTCTCATGATGTACTCTGCATATAAGTTAAATAAGTAGGGTGACAATATACAGCCTTGTTGTACTCCTTTCCCAATTTGGAACCAGTCTGTTGTTCCATGTCTGGTTCTAACTGTTGCTTCTTGACCTGCATACAGATTTCTCAGGTATTTGACACTATTTGTAAATTAAGAAGAACATGTAATTAAGTCTGATTTGCAGTATATTGTTTTCTATAATTATATCTGAATGCACTTAACAAGGAAATCTGGAAACAAAGGCATGGTATGCAATGACAAAATGCCCTGGCTTATAGTTAATGGACAGGAGGAGACGGCTCCTAATATTATTTTGTCAGGTACACCTTCTCTTAATAATGTGTCCATCTTGGTTTCAGGGCATCAGATCAGAAGGCAGGAGCATCCCTTTGAGATCTGTTCACAGTATTGAAACAAACAGGTACCAATTCAGCTGGCTCATGAGAGTCAACTAGTGACAACGTGTGACTCTTATGAGGAAGCATGAACCAAATTCCATGGTTAGTATTCAAACCCCACACATTTTAAGAGTTACATTTACATCATTCTGCTCAGAGGTGTCTATACTGTACCACCTGTTATTTAAATATCTAGGCTCTCTAGCTTTTCCTGAGTGATCAGGTGAAGTCAACCACAATCATTTCAATTGTTGGTGCTATGGTAAGGAGGCAAGCAGAGGACATGATACAGGAAAAAATCACTGGCTTTGCAATACCTGAAAAGGTACATTCACAGTATATTTTTACTTTCCTAGTTATATTCTATGTATGTTATCACTAGGTTGCATCTTTATTTTCTACATTCATGGAAAGAAGTTAGCAATGTATTGAAATCTAAGAAGAGAAATCATGGCTGAGACTCTAAATCTGTCACAGAGAATCCACTCTAAGTTTTAGAGATGAACACCCTTCCTATGAACCATCTCTTCTCTAGTGCAGAGGGATACAGCTTGCAGTATGTAACCAAACTAAGACTAGAAAATGTCTCCTTGTGGCTGATGAACCACCTGGAGGAGGGAAAGTGAAGATGAAGAGGTTAGTTCTATTTACTTAAAAACAATTTTTCGAAGTAGAAGTGGTGCTCAGTTTATGCAATATGTATGATATGTATAAAAATTGCTCCATGATATTTCTTTACCTAAAGTGTGCTCCCAAATTGAGTTCTGGTGCAAAGGGCTTATCTGAAACAATAGTGGAGCCAACTCCTGAAGCCTGGACAGGAATTCGGTAGGTGTTGCTATTTTCAATGTCCAAAACGACTGTGTCTTTGAATGTCAGTATGTCGTTCAGGTTGGCGGTCAGTGTCAGTTCGACATCACTTTCTGGGGGAACAATGCCTTCACTGGGCTCAATGGTCCAAAGGGACTTTTTGTGTGCCTGTAAAACAAGACTACAAGTTAACTGCGAAGATATTCTTGGCTTTTCATTCTGCACATGTAAAAGCCCTCTATACTTCAGATGCCTGGCACTGCAGAATTCAACATCAGAGACAAACATTATTTTTTTGAATCAAAGCAGCTGGGTGTTTGTTGGCTTTTCTTTTTTTCAAAAAGCAATATGATTCTGAAGAGCAAACCTACAATTCTACTTCTGAATGCTCTGTGAAGATTCCTTACATCTTTTTCATAATGTGACAGCCCAGCTCTCTAACAAACTTATACTAATTATCTGCTCTAATCTCCAAATTCTGAGACACCAACAGAAGGTACAAAATCCTTCCTGAAATTTGAAATTTTTAAAAGAAATGTTTTTCAAGTGCAAAGTTTCTGTGATGTCATAGTAGGGGTGAACAGCTTTCATTAATAAAAACAATGTAAAATCATCTTGGTTTCTACTATTTCATAATAATCAATAGAATTTCATTTGCTAAAATTCTAAACTTATTTTAAAATATGTTACAGGACTAAATAATAGAGTTGGGAGTGACTCCCACCAATGTATTCCCTTTAACTGCTTAGATCCTCATAGCTCAGTCTCTTTCCTCCCCAAGGTCTTTGACTGAACAACATTTGGCAATGAAGCTAACACTTACCATCACATTTTAAGTTGAAAACCTTCCCCCTCCAGTACTCCTTATACTTTTACCCTGCTCCATTTTTTACCATCTTCTAACATAGTGCATGATTGACTTATCACTATCCTGCTCTCCCTGCACTACAATATACACTCTCTGTAGAAGGGATTTTTGTCTCTTTAGTTATAGTTGTTCTTGTATTTATAATTATGCCTGGTACATAGTAGATGCTTAATAAATACCTGTTAGATGAACTTATATATCTGCCTTTTAATCAAATCCTGTGATGTCAGAGAACTCATTTATCAACTAAGGTAACATATCCCTGGTTTTTAACAATCCATAATATCTGGTATGTCTTCCTTACATTAAGCAGAGATATGCTTGTTTTTGACCTTCCATATACTGGTATTTGGTCCACTCCCTTGGAGCTAAATAGAACAAATTGAATCTTCCTCTTTTGTTTAACAGCCCTTCAAATTACACCTCCAACTTAAGAAGAAAACCTCTTATGGCTCCAAAGTAAGTTAAAAATTTGGCTAACATGTCAAATAATAATAACTAAAAAAATTACTCAAGCTATAAGCATCTTATTTAAAAATATAAACTCTGGGTCTTTAGTGTTAATCTACTTTCCTAAGCGGCTTTTAAGACTTTTCTCCTTGTATTTGATTAATTATGGTGCAGTTTCACTACAATGTGTCCAGTTATGAGTTTATTTGTATATCCTGCTTGGAATTTGCTACCCTTCCAGAATCTGTGGTTTGGTATCTTTATTTCTGAAAAACTCTCAGCAATTATGTGTTTGAATACTGTTTCTGACTCATTCTTTCTTCTTTCTTTATATTACTCCATAATAAGTGGGTATGACTTTCCTAGTGTGTCCTCACACGCTTCATCTGCATTTTCCATCCTTTCTTTCCCTGTGCTTCATTTTGGATGATTTCCTCTGAGCTATCTTCCAGTTCAATAATTCTTTCTCCAACTGTATATAATTCACTGTTAAATACATCGAGCATATTATTAATTTCAGTGTTTTTTGAATTCAGTTTTATTATTTACTTTTCTTTTTATACACTTTTCAGCCTTTTGAGATCTTTTAAAATTCTGATTATGACATTCAACTTATTAGCTACTTTTCCTCATCCTTCCCAGTCATCTGTAAATTTGATAAGCATATTGTTTTATATGTAGTTAAAAGCAAATACTTTTTAAGTGCATATAGCAAATACATGCTCAGTGGTTCTGAGGTCAAGATATTGTGGGAGACACAAAAATGTCCAAAGCATAGTTTCTGCCCCCAAGAAGTTTATAATAATGATATTCAGAGAGACAACCATGCAAAACAAAAATGCAAGTCAGAAGGAGGCTATGGTGAAAGTGTCTCAGGGAAATATAAAGAACAAGCTGAGTTTTTGGAGCAGAAGATGTTGAAATTCTTTGTATGATAAATCTCCAGACACATTTTCTTTTCTGTCTAAATATGAAACTAAGCTTAATTATCAGAGAGTGTGATCCTTAACTATCTTATGCCATTGCTTAATAAAATTTAATTTGTTCCACTCTCATTTTACATGTAAACAGTATCTCAAAATTAACACAAAGCACCATATCCCTATTTTGATTGTTATATTATTTAAATTAATTCTAACAGCACTGTTTTATTTTGAGAAAAAAATTACTCGGAAATATTTATATGCATAAATATTCATAGAAAATATTTAATGATGACTAACAATGTATTGGGAAAAGGCTGAAAACAGAAAAGATGTAGAGGTCATTTCAAAACTTCCAGGATAATAATGGAGTGGCAAAATCAAGCTTCCCACTTCATTGAAGAAGAGTCTGATTATCCCCTCATGAATCTTCCTTGGCTCCCTGTACTCTTCTGAGTAAGGAAGCTCAGAATAAGCTCTCTTTAAAAAAAGCAGAGAGAAGAAAACAACAATTTAAAAACAAAGGTAAAATATACTTTATCGGCTGGATTTGAGAGAGCATTCCAGTCCAAAGTTATCCTTCCTCTATTTAATTTCTATGGTGTATTTCTCTTAGCAAAAGAAAAAAGAGAAATGTAAAAACACATGTAGCTCCATGAGGACTGAGGTTCAATGTAAAGTTACAGATCAGAAATCTCCTGGGTTTGGAATAGAGTTGTACTGTTTGATGTTCATTGTAAATAAGAAGAATGTATTTTGCAATTTGCAGGCAAGAGTTAGAGATGTCAGTAGGCAGAATCTTGTAGGATGACAGTGCTTGGGAATGTCACCAAAACCCAGGTCTAGCCCCAGTGTAAACTCAGAGACTGGATTTGGTGAGTGGGCCCTGAATGATCACCCTCTTAGGAACAGGGTCACAGGTACTTAAATAAAGAGAATCTAATATTTAAACCCAAATGCCAATTTCCCAATTAACAACTGAGGAAAATCCTATTTCACCAGATCAGAATGCTAATTACATTTTGTCTTGGCTTGAAAGTGCATGGGAACCAATAAATTGCATTTTAAAATTCAAATAAATGAAGCAAAGAAGAACAGTTCTCAAGATTATAAATTGTTTATAAAGAGGATGTAGATGAATGATGAGAAAATTTTAATTTTGGTATTAATGGAAATTATAGATTTAACTCTAAGTCACGAGTCCTATTATTATTCATAACCTTTTAATATGGGACATCTCTAGAGACATAGATAGAAAAGAAAACAAACATGAAATACCACACTAGATAAACTAGGGCTGAGATAAGATATTTGTATGCTAATTGTCTCTATTCAGAACACTTGCCAAAAGAAATGTTGATGTTTGTATGACAAACTGTTTTTCCAAAATTTTTAAACTTTTCTCCTCATACTAAATTAGCCCCAGTGAAATACTTTTAATATTAAGAAAACAGTAAACAAAGTCTGTCTTTCCATAAAATTGACTTGTATTTGTGCATAATTTTATCCTAAAATATTAGTAACAAAAAATAATAATTCTCATAAATTTAATTTTGGGGATTATAGATCAACTATTACTGCAAGATAAACTACATGATTGAATATCATATATTTTGCTCATGTTTAGGCTCAAAGAAATAACTTCTTTGCATCTTAATTTATCCATTTTTTAAAAAATAGTGTCTGATAGCCCAGTCACAGCTATGTAGGCTTATTCTAGCATGAACTTCAAAACTCTTACATGTGTAATTGATTCACCATGCTGTACTGCAGAAGCTACACAAGACTGTAAATCAATTATACTCCAATAAATTTTTTTAAAAAATAGATAACCAACAAGGACCTACTGCATAGCACAGGGAACTATATTCAATGTTATGCAATAACCTATAAAGGAAAAGAATCTAAAACAGAATACACATGCACAAACATACACATTTCAATAAAAAATTAAAAAACAAAACAAAACTCATAGCTTCAACCCACTTCCCAGTTCCAAAACCACAGTCACATTTGTAGGTATTTGTTACAGCAGTACTCCATTCTCAGCATCAGTATCTGTCTTTGTCAGCTGGGGCTGCTATAACAAAGTACCATAGACTGACTGGGTGGCTTATAAACTACAGAAATTTATTTCTCATAATCCCAGAGACTGTAAATCCAAGTTCAGGGTGCCAGCATGGTTGAGTTCTCCTGAGAGCCCTCTTCCAGACTGAAGACTGTTGGCTTTTCCTTGCGTCCTCTCACACAGTGGAGAGAGAGCAAAGAAGTAGCTCTCTTTTGACTCTTATTAGGGAACTAATCCCATCTTTATGACCTCATCTAATCCTAATTACCTCCCAAAGGCCTCACCTCCTAACACCATCACATCAGAGGAGAAAGTTTCAAATATGAATTTTGGAGGTATACGAACATCCAGTCTCTGACATTCTGCCCCAAAGCCCCCAAATCCACGCCGTTCTCATATGCACAATATATCCATTTCATCTAAATAGCCCCCAAAGTACTTGCTTGGTTAACTTATTTGGTCTTACAGGTTCACAGCTAGAGAGGAATTTTACCTTAGGATGAATGTACTCTGAATCTTATTCATACCTGATTTAGTTGACAGTTAGATGAGACTCAGGACCTTAGAGGTGATACTGGGACAAGTTAAGGCTGTTGGGATGGAATGAACTTATTTTCATGTGTGAAGGACATCAGTTTGGAGGAGCCAAGATGGAATGTTATGAACTGAATGTTTTGTGTTTCCCCCTAATGTTGAGACCCTCTCCTCAGTATGATGGTATCAGGAGGTGGGGCTCATGAACCAGATTAGGGTCATCTTTAGAGTCACGAACCCTGGAGGAGGGCATGGCAATCCACTCCAGTATTCTTGCCTGGAGAATCCCCATGGACAGAGAAGCCTAGTGGGCTATAGTGTATGGGGTTGCAGAGTCAGACATAACTGAGTAATTAAGCACAGCACAGCACAAGAGTCACCAAAGATTCACCTTGTCTACTTCACTGAGGATACAGTGAAAAGTTATGAGCCCCTGGGGTGGAAGAGGGCCCTTGGCAGAACTCAACCACACTGGCCTCCTGATCTCAGACTTACAGCCTCTAGAATTGTGAGAAATAAATTTTGGTAGTTGATAAGCCATCCAGCCTACTGCTACTTCATTATAGTAGCCTGAACTAAGACACAGTCCCAAAGTACAAATACTAATACCTTCTAATATATTGGGCTTCCCTGATGGCTCAGATGGTAAAGAATCTGCCTACAATGCGGGAGACCTGGGTTCAATCCCTGGGTTGGGAAGCTCCTGTGGAGAAGGGAACCCTACCCACTCCAGTATTCTGACCAGGAGAATTCCATGGACTGTATAGTCCATGGGGTTGCAAAGAGTTGGACATGATTGAGCGACTTTCACTTCTAACATATTAACCATAGGAAATAACACAAAAGTGAGTTCTAAAGAGCTATAAATGCAGATAGATGCTTTTAAATGAGTCATTATAGCTTCATTTCATTGGAGTTTTTATTATTGTACATAGGAGTCTTTGACATATCATTCGTGTGTGTGTGTGTGTTTGAATGAAATTGTTTTATTTAAATCATGCTTTCTGATCCTTGAGTTTCAACCATCACTGGGAGGACATATCATTTTCAGTCTGATCTACACAATCAAAGTAATACATGGAAACAGATATCCCATGCTTGAGCAACCAGCCCTTCTCCTTACTTAGAACTGCTTGTTTTACTTTCAGTCTTTTGATTCTAGGCTTTTATTTTATTCTGTCAAAGCTTTCTTTATCTCTTTAATGAGAAAGTTACTAAAATAATACAGCTGGTTCCAAGGAGAACACAGGGACTGGTTTATACAGCCAGTGAACGGAAAAATTGCTGAAATACAATTGCTAATAAGTTAGATATTTAATTGCTTGATCTCCTATAGAACAATAAAAAGACAACATTTGATGTAATCTTTCACATTTCTACAGGTCTTTTAGAATTTTAATGTCCAGATTGACTTTGAAATACACATAGTAATCTGTTTAGGTGATTATTTTAGATAAAGTAGTGTCAACTGCTATAAGGGAAAAGACCCCTGACACTCAATGGTTTAAAAAAAAAGCCATTTATTTTATTATTATTCCTGTTCACACACATTCCAGTTGCTGGCAGGAGTGAGGATGGGTTTCTGTTCCATTCAGGCATTCAAGGGCCCCAGCTAAATAGAGAACGTCATGTTTAATTCATGGCTTCTTTGGCAGTCTGGACACTGACTGACATCTGCCCAGCCAATAAGAAAATACAGAGAATGGAGGGTCGTAGGCCAAGATTTTATGCACCAAGCCTGGAAGCGGCACAGATCACTTCTGCTCATTTCCACTGGCCAGAGCTCAGTCATGCAGCCACACTTAACTCCAGAGGAGGCTGGGAAACGTCACCTGCTCTGGTTCAAGAGGAAAGGAGGATAGGCATAGTGAACTACAAGCCACTGTCTGCTATAGCGACCTTGTGGGTTCAGTCTACTGTCATATTCTTAGGTCTTTCCCAACTGCCTTCGATCGTAGATTTTGGAAGGTGAAGAGTTCACTCCACCAGAACACAGAAGTAGAAGTACCACATTTCAACTTCTCTGGGAATTTCAGGCCTGGAGTTCATATCTATCTGCTGTTAGGACAAATGGAGGAGCAGCTAGGAGATAAAATAAAAATGTTCTAGGCAGGATCATCTCACTCTGATGGCCCTGCTCCCCAGATACATGGCCTTTGAGCACTCTATTTAGTTTGAGGCTTAGCTTACAATTAAAACATAAATCAATGCCATTTTTGTTCTTCTTTTATCAAAAAAACAAACGCCTTTCAGAAGAGGGCATTGTGAATGTCAGCTTTCGTGTTCTAACCATTTATTTTCCTCCACTAGCCAGTAGCACAGGTCAACCCTCTGTCCATAGTAAAGAGAGGGTGTCACCAGCATAAGTGCTGTTTCAAGTCAGGGGACATTAGTTTTCGATGGATGGGTACCACTTCTATTCTGATTCCTGCTGACACAGGTTGGCTGCTCTGGAAAGAAGACCTGACGTTGCTCTCCAGGGCTGAAGTGGTGAGTTTTCTTTTTGATGAAGCTTATTAATCAATGTTTGGCACAAAACCAGGCAGCAAAGTACATCCTAGAATCCAAGAACAAGTCACAATAAAATGCCTGCCGCTAAGGTATTGGACTGTCCTTATCAAAAGTCAGTCTCTAAACCACGTTCACCTTGTGTCTCTTTGGTATTTGGCTCTTAGGGGTGTCCTTTGTTTTTAGGGAGGACTTGCTCTATGTGACATTTTCTGTTATTAAATGGCAAATCTGACTAAAGGGGGAACCAACGAATGATAATCTTGGCTATGGAGGACACTCTGTAACCCTTTTAAAGGTTCCGATGGTTCCGAAGGAGGGTTCTAAAGGAAGACCGACCTGCCACTTTCCAGCTCTCACACGATAGGCACATCGCTTCACTGTGTCCAGCCTCAGTTATCCCACCTGTAGCTCATGATACTGATGACAACTTCTGCAAAGCATTGATGATTAAATGAGGTGATGCACATAAAACTCAGAACATAGTCTCGCACACGGTAAATCCCTGTAAGTAACAGCTACTGTCATCATTTTACCAAGAGCCGAAATGCTCCACATAACATAATAATTATGGGCTCAATAGTATTTCCCGTGACATGTATTACCAAACTCATAAAACAAGGACAGATGCTAAGAAGAATTTAATATGCAATACTCTTGTCAGAAGAGAAGCATCTCATAAGCGTTTACAGTAGGTGGACATCTAAGATGGCCCCCAAGATCTCCATCTCCTGGAGTCCAGTTATCTTCTCCAAGTTATTCAATCAGACACCAATCTAGGCACTACTGTGAAAGGCCCGAGTCAGCTGATGTTAAGGAGGAGAGATTACCCTATTGGGCCTGACTTAATCAGGAGAGCCCTTAGGAGGGCCTGGGTCTTCCTAGTGAGGAGATTCCAAACAGGAGAGGGTCTGTAGGGGGCTTGACAGCTGACAGCAGCCCCTGGCTGACAGCTGGCAAGAAAATGGGGCCTCAGTCATTCAACTGCAAGAAAAGAAGCTCTGCCAAAGCTGAGGGGGCCTAGAATGGATCTTTCCCTCATCAAACCTCTAGAAGAGAATGCAGATCAGCCAGCAACTCCATCTCAGCCCTCTGAGATCCGAAGGGGAGGATCCAACAAGTCATGCCTGGACTTCTGACCCATGGAAACTGAGGTAATACATCTGTGTTGTATTAAGCCACTAAGTCTGTAGTAATTATTTACTTAGCAATAGAAAACTAATACAGACTTTCAAATATTTGTTCCTAAAATGATTTTAAAAAAAAACAACCTTTCCTAAGGCTTCTACCAAAATTTCAGCAATAGTTGCCTTTGTTTCCTCTATGAATTGGGGCTAAAATGCTTCAGTCATTACAGTAGCTCATGAGCAACACATACAGGTGGTTGGTATGCATATGTGCATATGATAGTGCAGAACACAAAAAGTTGTGATCTTCTGCATTTCAGAATTCCAGGCCCACTGGTGAGGAGTGTTAATCCCTGCTCCCTGAGGTTACACATATCTAAGGCTAACATTTGCTTTTTATTTGACAACAGGGCATTAGCACACTTCTTAGCCAACGCTCAGGTCCCAAGGTAAAGCAGCCAGTGCTTTTATAAGTTACCCTATCTTGTATTTAATGTTTTCCACAAAAGACAGAAGTGTTTGCACATGTCGTTTTAACAATAAATGAATGCACACACTCAGGCAGACCTTCTATCCTGCAGTGCTAATGACTAGGAAGCTTGAAGAAAACAACACTGTGCACTTGTCTCCAGAATGACTCGCTTGCCAGTTGAAATCTGCAGGAATTTCCTTCCATGGGATGACAGGACACAAATAACAACAGGAACCAAAGTGCAGAGTGAGGAATTTCTTTGGATTTATACCATTATCTCAGCAGATGATCAATTCTTTGTGGAACAAGAACAATGAACAGTCACCGAGGCCTTTCTCTTTTTTGTCCTCTAAATGGTATCTCTAGCCATATGGTTCTCTGCCCTGATATAGTCACTGCCCTGCCCTGTATAGTCACTTTGCTGCTTAAAATAATTAACTGAACGTTAGGAAATGAAATACAAAAGAAATGATGCCAGAGCTTTATAAGAGAGGAGCAGAGGGTCATGATTAAAAAAGAGGGCTTTAGAGTCACATGGAGACTGGTAGGTCAACTGTAGACTCTGCCAATTTGTAGCCAGGTGACTCTGTACTAATTTTTAATAAAATGGGTGCCACAGAATATTCTGCCACAGACAGAATATATTCTGTCTACCACAGAATAAATACTCAGTAACTGGTGGTTATTATAAGGTTATCATTCAAAATTTCATGTCCAGTCCTCCTTCCTGTTTGTGCCCTCCCCAATCTAACTTGTTGACAGGAATCTCTTTCACAGACCTGATCCTGTGCCTCTCCTACTGGAGATTCTGGATGGCTCTTCAATGTCTGGACTAGTAGTGCTGATTTTTCCCCTCTTTGGGAAAACTATGGAACCTCTTCAAAGAAAAAGTGTGTGCACGCACACATACACACACACACCTCCCACATACAAACATACTCCAAACACATATCCCAAACTTTACATCTAATTTCCAGGGTTCAAGGACCTCCAAACATGGTGGATATTTGTCATCTTTTCTGTTTGAAACAAAGGCTGTGGGTAAGTCATTTCAGTCATGCTCGATTCTTTACAACCCTATGGACTGCAGCCCACCAGGCTCCTCTGTCTATGGGGTTCTCCAGGCAAAAACAGTGGAGTGGGTTGCCATTCCCTCCTCCAGAGGATCTTCCTGACCCAGGGATCGAACTCGGGTCTCCTGTATTTGCAAGCCACCAGGGAAGTCCAATTTGTTTGAAACAAAGGCAGCCGGCAGTCAAGACTGGTACATTAGATAGGAGCCTCTGGTCTGGAGGATCTGTTTCAAATCCTTTGTTAAGCAGAACTTTTGTAGGCTTACTTCCCAGGCACTGTCAGTTTCCAACAGGCATCTTTGGCCTCAGCCACACTGAATCTCCCCAGAGGTGCTGTACACCATTACTGCATTTAACTGTGCTGCTCTTTGGAAATGTACACCCCATTTCCCTGTCCTCCTCCTCCTTATTCCTCAAGTCTCCACTCGAACATGCCCATCTATGAACATTTTTAATTTTGTGGGAGAATTAGCCACTTCTTAAAGGCTTCCCTGATAGCTCAGTTGGTAAAAAAAAATCTGCCTGTATTGCAGGAGACCCTGGTTTGATTCCTGGTTCGGGAAGATCTGCTGGAGAAGGGAAAGGCTACCCACTCCAGTATTCTGGCCTGGAGAATTCCATGGATTGTATAGTCCATGGGATCGCAAAGAGTCAAACATGCCTGAGCGACTTTTACTTTACTCACTCATTAGCCACATCTTACGCTGTGCTTATATATAACACTGCACACTGTAATACTGTGTTGTTTTTGTATTCATTACTTTTTTTGAGATTGCAAATTCTTTGAAGAAAGAGATCATTCTTATGATCTTATGAAGAAAGAGATCATTTTTATGTCTCTCCCTTCAGTGAGCACAATTAGTCCCAGGCATGGGGAAGATACTTAGAAATGCTTGTTAGTCAATTAGTACATGAAAAATGTTCAGTATCACCAGTAAGCCAAAGAAACACAAACTTAACTACCAATATGTTTTTTTTCTCATCTGTCAGATTTTGCAAACAAAATGCCAGCAAGGGTCTGGGACAGAGTAACCTTCTTTAACACTGAGGCGGGTAGGATGGGTAGGATATAAGCTGGTACAAATTTTCTAGGAGATAATTTCAAAAGACTTACCAAGACTTAGTTACATTCATGTCATTTGATCTAGCAATTCCATTTCTAGGAATTTAGTCTAAGGAAACCGTTAAAGATGGAAGCAGCAATTAGGATGTGAGTATTGTTTACAGTGGTGAAAAGCTGGAAACCACCTATTGGTAGGCGATTAGCTAAATCAACTGTGGTGAAGCCAAATGATGCAATAAAGTCAGTCACTGTAAATGATCTGTGTAGGAATATTCCTTAATAATTCATATCAGAAACTGACTATACCACACTGTTGAATGAAAATAGCTGGTAATGAAATAGTATTGATGGTGGGGGATAGGAATACACAGACAGACACACACACGTACAGTTTTGGAAGATGTACACCAAAAGCTTAATAGTGGTTATAGGCAGGGTGGCACATGAGTGACTTTTCTTCTTTTATTAACTTCTGTTTGTTCTATAAAGATGCTAATTTGTGTAAAAGGGAAGACACACTTTTGTTTCTTGAATAAGTAACTCATCCTAAAAGGATATGACCACCCTTCTCTTTAGGGCCCATTTAATTTTAACTCTGCTTGCTCTCTTTAGTTTCCTTCCCAGTTTCTTTCTTTCTTAGAAGCTTTTTCTTGAAAAAATAAATAATGCATGTCACAGTGTTGAATTCAAATGGATTCTAATGAGTCTGTCTCTCTCTCATGCACAGGACCACTAGTTACCATTCCCAGAGGCAGCCATTGTTTCCAGTTTTCTGCCTGTCTTTTCAGAGAAACTTTATAAACAAAACTAAAAAATACACATATTTTTATTTTTTCTCATATAATGTTTCTTGCATAAGTGGTAGCATACTTCTACATACTGTCTTGCAGCATGATTTAAATTTTTAAATCTTATTTTTATGAGATATATGCATTACACAATTTACAGAGTTAAATGGTTCTAGAAAAGGCATTTTTGTGAAAAACAGAAGTCTCTTGCACCCACCTTCCCACTTTATCAATCCCACTGTTGCTCATTAATGAGGGCAACCACTGTCAATTTTTAGCATTTTCTTTTGCTGTTCACCTTCATATCTACAATCTGCTGTTACTTCTTACCTCGGCAGTTTGAGCCTTATCCATTTGCTTCTGTGGAAGGCAATGATAGCTTTTTCCCCTTTCCCTCTCTCTCTGAGTTTGTCTGTTTTACCAACTCTTCTACATTTTCATTTTGGGTAGTTCCTTCTGAACTTTCACTTCCACAGTTCTCTATTCATCTGTATGTAATGCACAGTTAAACTCATCTACTGAGTTCCTAATTTCAATTTCATTTTTCAGGTTTTCAATTCCCATTTCTTCTCTTTTACACTTTCTAGGTCTCTACCACAATTCTAAATTGTGCCTTTTATTTCCTTGACTATATTAAGCATATTGTAGTTCTATATTAATTTGTATCCTATGCTTGGTAATTTTAAAATTAAATGTTTGACATTGTATATGAAAACTGTAAAGATATTTTGAGGTTTGGAATCATGTTGTCTTCCTCTGGTAAGAACATATATTTGCTTCTAGGAAAGATGTGGCGGGAACTAGGAATCCTGGAACTCCTTCATCCAGGCAGAGATTATGAGGTCTGCATTACATCACTTTTGTTTCCAGATATAGCTTTTCCTAGTCGGAACCAAAAGTCTGAGAGTTTTACCAAGTTCATTCTTCTTCAGTTTTTATCTCTCTAGCCTGTCTTGATTCCAGTGTTTATCTTCTTAGATCAACAAGTTTTCTGAAGCTCCTTTTAGTTTTCAACCTCTTCTGGTACTATATAGAAAAAGCAGTCATAAATGCTGGGTTTACATTTCTCAACTTCCTTTTTCTTCTGGGTTGTTGTCACTGGCATTGTTGCTCCATCATTCCCTTAAACTTGTGATTTTTCATATTGTGCCCAGATTTTCTCCCTGTTCTTAAAGGGAAGGAGTTTAGAATGACAGATTGATTGAAAGGGCTTGGTCACTGAGATGCTGAGAGTTCCTATTGGTCAAGCAACTGTCCTACTTCTTAATTTCCCCCTTTGCAGGGAGTGGGGGGTAGGGGGAAGTCTGTGAGAATTTTAAGGCCAGCAGAGTTTGACTATATGAGGGAAGCAGGTTTCTATAACTTACATAGCTCTTACGATTACACAGCTCTTAAGATTACCAATAATCCTTTAAGGCTACAAGGAGGTATCTTTCAATAGGGACAATAATGTTCTTTCTGAAAATCACTGCCTTCTCAAGACTCAGTCAAAGGTGTTCAATCAAACACAAGGCATGAAGATAGTTAAATAAAAGGAACTAGGACTGCTCTGAGCATATAGGCATGATTTACATGGTGCCAGGAAGCATCTGCACAAATACATGAATAAATAAGCTCCAAGAATCAGAAAGCTAATGAACCTAAACTTTCTAAAGTAAGTTATTTGCTAATAAATCTCTTTTCTTTGGTGTAGAAGAATACATATGGATTCATCAATAAAAATGTTTTATATTTTATAAGCTGGCTTCACTGTCAAAAATTACAGAGACCAGTGAAGAGTAAGAAAAAAGGCAGTAATAGTGCTCCCATCTGATAAAGCACTGTACTATGTGGATCAGTAAAATTTGAAATCTTAAGGCCTCTCTGAGTGTGCCTTATTTCTTTTTCTTTCTTACCTAAGAAATATAAAAAATCTTAAGATATAGTGTCATAAAAATAAAAAAGTCTTTCCATAAGCCATTTCACCTAGATCTCTTTGTCTGTCAACATTAATAATCAAAATCACCATTTATTGAATGCTGATGTTTATTTTTCATCAGGCTCTTTCTACGTAGATTATCATGTTTAATCTTCGAGATGCCATTATTAGTTCCACTGAAAGAGAAGGAACCAAAGCCTCAGAAAGATTAAATAACGTGCCAAGAATTAGCACACGCAGAGCTAGGGCTTGATTCCGGATGTGTCTGACTAGAACCCAGACTGTTGATAGTGCAGAACACCACTGCCGCTCTCAGACACTCAACCACTGTTTGCTGAGTGACCACCACATGTAAGACAACTATGCAAGATGCATGACCATGCTCACCCTCAGATAAATGCTGCCCTTCTCTCCCAGACTCATTTCAATTTAATATCCTAACATCCCATAGGAGGATTTTTTCCTTCCAAAGCATGAAACAATGCTGCATGCAATTTCATCACAACCAACATGTAAAAAAATATCCCAAATGCCATTCTACAGAGAGCTCTACCGTGTTACAGATGCCTCTCCAGTCTCTTTCCATTCACTTGTGACACAGAAGATAAAATGGAATATTACTCAGCCGTTAAAAAGAATTCATTTGAATCAGTTCTAATGAGATGGATGAAACTGGAGCCCATTATACAGAGTGAAGTAAGCCAGAAAGATAAAGAACATTACAGCATACTAACACATATATATGGAATTTAAAAAGATGGTAACGATAACCCTATATGCAAAACAGAAAAAGAGACACAGATGTACAGAACAGACTTTTGAACTCTGTGGGAGAAGGTGAGGGTGGGATGTTTCGAAAGAACAGCAGGTATATTATCTATGGTGAAACAGATCACCAGCCCAGGTGGGATGCATGAGACAAGTGCTCGGGCCTGGTGCACTGGGAAGACCCAGAGGAATCGGGTGGAGAGGGAGGTGGGAGGGGGAATCGGGATGGGGAATGCGTGTAACTCTATAGCTGATTCATATCAATGTATGACAAAACCCACTGAAATGTTGTGAAGTAATTAGCCTCCAACTAATAAAAAAAAAAAAAATGGCACTGAGGAAGAATATGACTTGCTCCCCGATCAGCTTCATCTGATCTTTATGGATGTCAGGATTTCATACCATTAATTCATCTGATCTTTATGTATGTGTGTCAGGATTTCATACTATTAATAGACCTTTACACCATACTCCTTAATGCATCTGTCTTTTCTCATTACATAAAAGTGTGTTTCATTTTGTACTAGCTTATTATTGAGGATGACTGTCTACTGTCAGTGCACAAACAGGCAGAATGAATTCTTTAGTTTATAATGACAATGACAGGCATCCCTTAAGAGTAACATAAGTTGGTGTCTTAGTAGACACCAATGTAGACTGCTATAACAGAATACTATACTGGGTGGTTTACAAACAACAGAAATTTATTTCTCACTGTTCTAGTTGGTAGTCTGAGATTAGAGTGTCAATATAGTCAGGTTCTGGTGTGAGGTCTCTTCCAGGTTGTAGACAGCCATTTTTTTCTTTGTATCCTTAAGTGATGGAGAGGGTGAGAGAGCTCTCCAGGGTCTCTTTTATGAGGGCACTAATCTCATTCATGATGATTCTATCCTCATTACCTATTTACCTTCCAAAAACTTCACCTCCTAATACCATCACATTGAGGGTTAGGATTTCAATACATGAATTGGTGATGGCGGGGGTGGGGGGGTGGCACAGAGCACAAACATTTAGTCCACTGCAGTTCTGCCGATGGTGATGCTGGTGAAGGGGAAGAAGTTATAGATTTGTCTGGAGGAGGGAAAGTAGAACTTGAAATAAAAAAGCCACATTTGATCCATATGAAGGAAATTTTGCCTTAATCACCCTCTGTGGCAACAAGTATTAAGGGTATGACTAAATAATAACTAATGAGCAAAAACAATTTGCTAAAGCTAATTAAGAGCTGGAATAGGCAGAATGAAGATGGAAAGGCTTATAAAGCATGCAGGAAACCAATATATTTTTCTTTTATTTTCTGGCTAGCTCTTTCGTGACAAGGAAATCAAGCCTCCTTTCATTCTGGTTTGAGCTTATACTTGAACTAATCATATTTAATCAGCAGAGCTATCACTCTAAATTCAGGGAAGGTGCTGACCCATCATGTAATCAATAGCTTTCCTTCTCCTAGAGTGGTTTATAATCAGTATGACCTGCTGGAATCTGTCTTATGAGTTTCACATTTAGCTATGCCAAAGTAAAAAAAGTCTCAAGTGAGGATCAGCATGAAGGGCTTACAGCTGTCTGCCAAGCACAAACCTTTGCTCCTGGAAGTCTCTTGATATCACTGCCATTGGTATCCTCTTGTAACTGAAAGAGTCACTTGGTAAGGCTTAGGAAGAGCGTGATCCATTTTGGAATGGCTATGACTTTTACACGGTAAGAGAGAAGATGCCCATCTTGATAACTTAGGATGTTATTCTCTTATTATCTTATTCCTATGAGTTTATTCTATAGATTTTGTTCACAATTAAGGCTAAGACATAAGAACTCTGCTCTCTCATAAAGATACATTTTTATCATCCTTTTTTCGGTGCTCACTGGTAATATGTAAAACATTATAAAAAACAGTTAAGAGGTTTGACTATAAATCAATGAGTTTAAGTGTTAAAACATGTCTTTTACTTTAATACACAGAAAAAAGATTATACTTTGAAAAAATGAAAAGCCATAGTTGTCTCCATGTCTTAGCAATTGTAAACAATGCTGCTATAAACATAGGAGTGAGTGTGTCTTTTTCAATTAGTGTGGTTTTTTTTTTTTTTTGAGACATACCCAGGAGTGGGTTATAATAAAGAGGAACTAGGGATGAGACTAACACAGTTTATGCAGTTGAACTATGTAAATCTCTGCTTCTGTAGATCATTTTCAAAGACATGTTGCTGAAATAAGGCCACTGCTTCTAAGATACAGGCAAAGCTGTGTTTTCATCATGTGAGAGCTCACAATCTACTCACCATGTATGCCTTGAATAATGCGGGGATGAAGGACTGGTTAGACAAGTTGAGAACCCTGAGCGAGTCCTTCAGGACGTAGATATTGCCAAAATCAACTTGACTGGGATGTACATAGATAACTGGGCCTTCTCCGATGCTCTTTAAGTGACATGCCTGCCGTCCATGCAAGAGAAAGAATACAAGAATGGCTGAAATGGTGGGCCTTTAAAATTAAATTGAAACAGAAGCTTCTAAGCATCCCTTTAAAAAAGCAGGGACATAAAAGATTGCTATTAGAACTGACAGTCCTTCTCCCTGATATTCTGTAGTGAAAGGTCACAAGGATGGCCCCTCTGATCAGACCCATGAATCTAGCACGGAATTCCTCCCTTAAAATAAAGCTTTGCTTCCCTGGGTCAGCCCAGAGCCGTGCACCGGTGGGAAACCAGAATAACAGTTCGGTATGCGCCACCAGAACTCCAGTCTCAGGAACACTTAGGGGTTAAAGACCAGCACTTCAGGGCTGTATGTGTGGACGGAGTTCCAGTCCTTCTGCTGTACCAGCAATACGACAGGGGCGCCCGCCATGCAAAGCTGTGCAGGTTGGGGACTGAAGTTCGCCTTGCTCTCCCTTCCCTCTTGGCCAGGCACTTTGTCTGCCCAAGGAAGGGGGTCTTTTTCTTTCATAAAATGTTTCCTGCTCGGCAAAGTTACATCTGCTACATCTGTGCAGGGCAGGCGTGTAGGCTAGCAGGTTACCTGGACTGTGGCACCTTTCAGCTGGCCTGCCTTATGATGCTGCTTTGTCAGTCAGATGGCTTATCTATGTGATCTTATATGGAAGAGATAAAAGCAAAACCCTAGTTTATTATACTCTCTGAGCAATCAGAATCACTTCAAACAAACGTATGTTGACACCACTCAGCTTCTAAGTAAATCCAGTGTCTAGGAATTCATAGCCTACTGGGGCAACTTCCTTCAAGGTTTGTCCTTTGATTCAGCTCAAGCAGCAAAAAGCTTTCCATGTCTCCCTTTTCTCAGGCTTGGAGTAAGTAAGGTTAATCGGTGATACAAGTCCAAGAATATAATAGGATATGCTGCAGCATATAGTTGAGTATACATATCCAATAATCTGCAAGAAAAGATCTGGTGAGCAGTGAAGGACATCAATCTCAGAGACCACATGTAGCAAGCTAGGGATACCCAGCTTTGTAGCAGGAACAATTGAAAAGGGGGTTAATCATCCAGATGTGCTGGTCCTCTGTCCTGAGAGATTCTGGTTTCATGGGTCTGGAGAGGGGTCAGGTGTGTCTGAATGTGTGAGAAAAATCAATTGCTATAAAGCACCATTTTCAGATGTATCCACAAACAGATTCCCAAAGTAACAGCCCTGGTATTTTACCACTGCAGAGAGAAAATGAAAGACTCTAGAAGACCAACACCTAGAGGATATGCAAATATGGTGAGTACCTTACAAGTAAAGGTTAGAATGTCCCCACAAGAAGTACGGCACTTAGAACTGCAATTCGGAAAACAGGCACTCACCATTGGGGGATCCTGGCTCCCAAAGGTTGAGATGTAAACTGTGGACCTGTATTCCCCAGGGACTTGGGTCTCCAGAGTCAGAGGTATGTGAACTGTGCTGTGTGGAGCGATGATCCCACAGGGCGTGGGACTAGAGAGCAGCACAGTGGGCACATCCTGATATACCTGGTGGGGGAGAGAAGCTAGAAGGATAAGCAAGCCCCAGGTTCAGTATGAAACCAGTAGCACGTTACATTATTTTGAAACAAGCATTGTCCTGAATCCACAGAGGGTCTTATAATGTACCATTGTTAAAGTAAGTGAATGGGGATGACCACCTCAATTTAACCAAAAGGAACTCTGGCTAAGAGAGGTGTACAAGCCCCAAATCCAAAGTGTGTGACCCAGAAAAGTGCAGAATCATCCACAATGTGAATTAGCTCAGGAACAATGGCTTTCCATGGCCAAATTCCTTGAACAGGCCTTTTGCACCTTCATGCTTTAATCCCCGTCCACTTCACCCCTGTACACTCGATCAGTAGAGGCCACTGGCATCTCCTGAACACATGATACTGCTTTCACCTCCAACCCTTTGCACTTGCAGTTATTCTTTCTGCAATGCCTGAACCTTCTGACCTGCCCCCCACTCATCCTGAAACCCCCAGGGGTGTCTGGGCCCTAAAGTCCAGGCACTTCCTTTGTTCTCAGGGAGCATCCCTCAGTCCCTTTCCTCAGCATGTGCTATCAACATGTCCATCTTCTCCAAGGGCTATAAACGTCTTAGGGCATGACCTGGGCCTCTCTCCTCAATACCTACCCACTTTCTGGCCCAAAACACATGCTCAGTATATGTTTTTTAAATGGAAAAAACAGGTAGGTGAATGAATGAACATTGTCCATTGTTTACTAGTGTGTGTTCCTAAGAACCCTGTTCTGCAGCACATTACTAAGTTTTTATGTAACACAAATAAAACTTTAAAAATCCCATGGTCGGGAGCCCACACCCAAGCCACCGCCTGAGGCGCTCAGTCATCCACCTGGACACCAGAGCAGGCTGCCAGGCCACCACCACAGTTGTTCAGGTTTGAAAGAAGCCACAACATACAACTCTAAGCCACAGACATACAAGAGGGACATTTCCTTAAACAACAGTCACCCCTGAACAAGATCAAGTCTGCATCTTTGGAGTGGGAGCACTGACTCCAAGACCCGAGACTACCAGAGAAGTAACCCTAGGGGGTGTCAAATAGTGAGAACTCAAAGGAAACCACCTGAACACAAGACCTGGCATCACTCAACCACCAGTGGCATCCTGGGCAGGACGCCTCATCCAAACAAAAATACAAACCCAATCATCAGCAGACAGGATTACCACCTCACTCAGCCTTGCCCATCAGAGGAAAAACAAACAAAAACTCAGCACAAATCTCACCCTATAAGAAGCTTACACAAACCACTAGACCAACCTTAGGAGGGCAGAACCAACAGGAAGGAAGAATTCAACCTTGAAGCCTGGAAAAAGGAGACCTCAAACACAGTAAGTTAAAAAAACTAATGAAAAGGCAGAGAAATACTATACAAATGAAGGAACAAACTAGAAACACAGAAGTCCAAATAAATGAAGAGGAAGTAGGCAAACTACCTGAAAAAGAGTTCAGAATAATGATAGTAAAGATGATCAAAAACTTTGAAAACAAAATGGAGAAAGTGCAAGAATCAATTAACAAAGACCTAGAAGAATTAAAGAATAAACAAGCAGAGACAAACAACACAATTACTGAAATTAAAATAACTCTCAAAGGAATCAATAGCAGAATATCTGAAGCAGAAGAATGAATCAGTGAGCTGGAAGATAAAATGGTGGAAATAACTTCTGAAGAGCAGAATAAAATAAAAAGAATGAAAAGAACTGAGGACAGTCTCAGAGACCTCTGGGACAACATCAAATGCACCAACATTTGAATTATAGGGGTCCCAGAAGAAGAAGAGAAAAAGAAAGGATATGAGAAAATTTTTGAAGAGATTATAGTTGAAAATTTCCCCAACATGGAAAAGGAAATAGTCAATCAAGTCCAACAGGCACAGAGTCCCATACAGGATAAACCCAAGGAGAAACACACCAAGTCACATACTAATCAAAGACCAAACACAAAGAAAGAATATTAAAAGCAGCAAGGGAGAAGCAACAAGTAACATATAAGGGAAACCCCATACACTTAACAGCTGATCTTTCAGCAGAAACTCTGCAGACCTGAAGGGAATGTCAGGATATATTTAAAGAACTCAAAGGGAAAAATCTACAACCAGATTGCTGTACCCAACAAGGATCTCATTCAAAACTGAGGGAGAAATAAAAAGCTTTTCAGACAAGCAAAAGTTAAGAGAATTCAGTACCACCAAACCAGCTTTACAACAAATGTTAAAGGGACTTAAATAGTCAAGAAATACAAGAGAAGAAAAAGATCTACAAAGTCAACCCCAAACATTTAAGAAAATGGCAATAGGAATATATATATCAATAATTACTTTAAACGTAAATGGACTAAGTGCTCCAACCAAAAGACACAGACTGGCTGAATGAATACAAAAACAAGACCCATATATATATATATATATATATATATATATATATATATATATATATATGCTGTCTACAAAAAACCCACTTTAGACCTAAAGACACACATAGACTGAAAGTGAGAGGATGGAAAAATATATTCCATGCAAATGGGAAGCGAAATCTGGAGTAGCAATCCTCATATCAGACAAAATAGATCTTAAAATAAAGAAGATTACAAGAGATAAGGAGGGACACTAAATAATGATCAAGCGATCAATCCAAGAGGAATACATAACAATTGTAAATATCTATGCACTGAAGATAGGAGCATCTCAATACATAAGAACAAACACTAATAGACATAAAAGAAGAAATTGACAGTAACACAATAATAGTAGGAGACTTTAACACCCCACTCACACCAATGGACAGATCATCAAAAGAGAAAATTAATAAGGAAACACAAGGCTTAAATTATACATTAGATGAGATGGATCTCATTGATATCTTTAGGACATTTCATCCAAATGGAGAAGAATACACCTTCTTCTCAAGTGCATATGGAACATTCTCCAGGATAGACCGCATCTTGGGTCACAAATCAAACCTCAGTAAATTTAACAAACATCTTCTCCGACCACAACACTATGAGACCAGATACCAATTACAGGAAATAAATTGTAAGAAACACAAACACATGGAGATTAAACAACATGTTTCTAAATAACCAACAGGTTACTGAAGAAATCAAAAGGGAAATCAAAAAATTTCTCAAAACAAATGACAATGAAAACACAACTCAAAACCTATGTGATGTAGCAAAAGCAGTTTTAAGAGGGAAGTTCCTAGCCATACAATCCTACCTCAAGACACAAGAAAAACATCGAATAGACAGCCTAACTTTACACCTAAAACAACTGGAAAAATGAAGAAAAAAGACCCAAAATTAGTAGAAGGAAAGAAATTATAAAGATCTGAGCAGAAAGAAATGAAAGAAACCATAGTAAAGGTTAATAAAACTAAAAGATGGTTCTTTGAGAAGATAAACAAAATTTACAAGCCTTCAGCCAGACTCATCAAGAAAAAAGACAGAAGAATCAGATTAACAAAACTAGAAATGAAAAAGGAGAGGTTACAACAGACAATGCAGAAATACAAAGGATTATCAGAGACTATTATGAACAACTGCTGCTGCTGCTAAGCTGCTAAGTCACTTCAGTCATGTCCGACTCTGTGCAACCCCAGAGACGGCAGCCCACCGGACTCCGCTGTCCCTGGGATTCTCCAGGCAAGAACACTGGAGTGGGTTGCCATTTCCTTCTCCAATGCATGAAAGTGAAAAGTGAAAGTGAAGTCGCTCAGTCAGGTCCCACTCTTAGCAACCCCATGGACTGTAGCCTACCAGGCTCCTCCGTCCATGGGATTTTCTATACCTATGAACAACTATATGGCAATAAAATGGATAACCTGGAAGAAATGCAAAGATTCTTAGAAAAGTTCAATTTTCCAAGACTGAACCAGAAAGAAATAGAAATTATGAATAACCCAATTACAAGCACTGAAATTGAAGCTATGATCAAAAATCTCCCCCAAAACAAAGGCCCAGGACCAGATGGCTTCACAGGAGAATTCTATCAAACATAAAAAGAAGAGCTAATGCTTATCCTTCTAAAACGCTTTCAAAAAATTACAGAGGAAGGAACACTTCTAAACTCATTCTACAAGGCCACCATCACCCTGATACCCAAACCAGACAAGGACAACACAAAAAAAGAAAACTACAGGCCAATATCACTGATGAACATAGATGCAAAAATCCTCAATAAAATTTTAGCAAATAGAATTCAGCAACACATCAAAAAGCTCATACACCATGATCAAGTTGGATTTATTCCAGGAACACAAGGAGTCTTCAAGATACCCAAATCAATCAATGTGATACACTATATTAACAAATTGAAAGAAAAGAAACAAATTATAATCTCAATAGATGCAGAAAAAGCCTTTGACAAAATTCAGCACCATTTATGATTAAAACTCTTCAAAAAATGGGCATATAAGGAACCTACCTCAACATAGTAAAGGCCATATATATATAAGCCTACCGCAAACATTAATCTAGTGAGAAACTGAAAGCATTCCCCCTAAGATCAGGAACAAGACAAGGGTGTCCACTCTCACCACTATTATTCAACATAGTTCTGGAAGTCCTAGCTACAGCAGTCAGAGAAGAAAAAGAAATAACAAGAATTCAGATCAGAAAAGAAGAAGTAAAGCTCTCACTGTTTGCAAATGACATGATACTATACATAGAAAACCCTAAAGATAGTATCAGAAAATTAATAGAGCTAATCAGTGAATTTAGCAGTTATGGGATACAAAATCAATACACAGAAATTACTTGCATTTATATATACTAACAATGAAATATCAGAAAGAGAAATTAAGGAATCTATCCCATTCACCATTGCAACGAAAAGAATTAAATATCTAGAAATAAACTTACCTAAGGAGACAAAAGAACTGTACACAGAAAATTATAAGACACTAATGAAAGGAATCAAAGATGACATAAACAGACGGAGAGATATTCCATGTGCCTAGGCAGGGAGAATCAAAATTGTGAAAATGACTATACTACCAAATGCAATCTACAGATTCATTGTGATCCCTATCAAATTACCAGTGGCATTTTTCACAGAATTAGAACAAAAAATTCCACAATTCATGTGGAAACACAAAAGACCCCAAATAGCCAGAGCAGTCTTGAGAAAGAAGAATGGAGCTGGAGGAATCAAGCTTCCTGACCTCAGATTATACTACAAAGCTACAGTCATCAAGACAGCACGGTGCCAGCGCAAAAACAGAAATTTAGACCAATGGCCCAGAAATAAACCCATGCACCTAATGGGTACCTTATTTTTGACAAAGGAGGCAAGAATATACAGTGGAGCAAAGACAGACTCTTCAATAAATGGTGCTGGCAAAACTGGACAGCTATGTGTAAAAGAATGAAAGTAGAACACTTCCTAACACCACACACAAAGATAAACTCCAAATGGATTAAAGACCTAAATATAAGACCAGAAACTATTAAACTCTTAGAGGAATACTAATAGGCAGAACACTTGATGACATAAATCAAAGCAAGATCCCCTATGACCCACCTTCTAGAGTAATGGAAATAAAAGCAAAAGTAAACAAGTGGAACCTGATTAAACTTAAAAGCTTTTGCACAGCAAAGGAAACTATAAGCAAGGTGAAAAGACAGCCCTCAGAATGGGAGAAAATAACAGCAAATGAAACAACTGACAAAAGATTAATTTCCAAAATATACAAGCAGTTCATACAACTCAATGCCAGAAGAATAAACAACCCAATCAAAAAGTGGGAAAAAGACCTAAAAAGACATTTCTCCAAAGAAGGCATAACCTGTATGGCTAACAAACACATGAAAAGATGCTCAATATCACTCATTATTAGAGAAATGCAAATCAAAACCATAATGAGATATCACCTCACACCAGTCAGAATGGACATCATGAAAAAGTCTACAAACAATAAATATTGGAGAGGATGTGGAGAAAAGGGAACACTCTGGCACTGTTGGTGGGAATGTAAATTGATACAGCCACTATGGAAGATGGTATGGAGATTCCTTAAAAAACTAGGAATAAAACCACCTTATGACCCAGCAATCCCACTCCTAGGCATATACCCTGAGGAAACCAAAATTGGAAAAGACACATGTATCCCACTGTTCACTGCAGCACTATTTACAATAGCTAGAACATGAAAGCAACCTAGATGTCCATGGACAGATGAATGGAGAAAGAAGTTGTGGTATATATACACAATGGAATATTATTCAGCCACAAAAAGGAACACATTTGAGTCAGTTCTGATGAAATGGATGAAGCTAGAACCTACTATACAGAATGAAGTGAGTCAGAGACAGAATGATAAATACCATATTCTAATGCACATATACAGAATCTAGAAAAATGGTTCTGAATAATTTATTTACAGGGCAGCAATGGAGAAACGGACATAGAGAACAGACTTATGGACTTGGGGAGAGGGGAGGAGAGGGTGAGATGTATGGAAAGAGTAACATGGAAACTTACATTACCATATGTAAAATAGATAGCCAACGGGAATTTTCTGTATGGCTCAGGAAACTCAAACAGGGGCTCTGTATCAACCTAGAGGGGTGGGATGGGGAGGGAGATGGGAGGGAGGTTCAAAAGGGAGGGGATATATGTATACCTATGGCTGATTCATGTTGAAGTTTAACAGGAAATAACAAAATTCTGTAAAGCAATTATCCTTCAATAAAAAATTTTTTTATAAATCCCACAGTCAAATAAGTTTGAATAATTTGGGGAAACACTTTTCAGAGCGGCCACTTCTGGAAGGAAGGACAGATGGTGCCAGTTTCACCTGCCTGGAGTGCCCCATGGTTTTTCTGTACCTGGTCTGGTCCAACTTTACCTAATCATTAACTCAACATCCCTCTGTGGCAATGATCTGCCTAGCCTTCCTGGACCCTGAGGCTAAAGGAAAATCAGTCTGATTACATCTTTACCAAATGTTTTGATACCTTATTTATCATGGATTTTTTGTGATACTTTTGATTTCTTCAAGTGTGGCATGAAAACACCGTCTATCTTGATTACTGTTTTTGTGCCCCTGAAGCTAGTGCCTCACCCTTTTCCAGCCCAGCTGTGCAATAACAGCTTCCCCATCACTCGATGTGACTCAGGCTCTGTTCTGAGTTCTTGAGGTGACCAAGCACTGTGAGTGGCCAGCCTGTTCTGCTGTTGAACATCTGAAAGCTAGAAAAGTTGTCTCCTGTCACCCCCATTCATTCTTAGCTTCTGGTTTTGTCTCAGAGAAGCCCACAGAATAATTTGAATTTCCTTTTTAATACAGTAGTCCTTTGACTAGAGATAGCTATTTCATTCCAGTTAATCAGGTTAGACGCTGTGCCTGCTCCTCAGATGACTTGGGTTTCTAAATGACGTAGGTTGACATTCTGGTTACTGTGAACATGATTCTATATTTTTCAAGTTTCCACTAAAAAAACACCCTGTCAAGAGCTGAAGACAACACTCCAGCACTGCTCTGACAGGTGGCTCTCTCCTTCCTCTAGCTGTGGAATACTGTGTTTCTCTGATGCAGCCTAAACCTGCCTTGGTTCTGCGGCCCCAACACTGGTCTTTTGGAAGTCCAGTGCACTATCCATTGCACCATGGAGTCACCTCACTGATTTTTTATTTTGCACTTGTAGCCAAATAAAACTATTTCATTTTCTGCATGAATTTTTATTAGAGTAGTACTTATAGAATTGAGTTTTAAACCCAAATACTTTCTTGGTAAACTGTATCTCATTAGCCATTAGTCCATTTACTGTAGTCTATACAGATATTTTTGAATCACTTTTCCAAGTGTGTTTAAGTACTTAGTCTCCCACCTAGATAGGTATAACGGCATGTGGAGAGATCCATTTCATAAAACATTAAGGAACAGTTCCTCCTTTCTCCTTCATATATTATCTCTAACTTTCCGGTGCAAAAAGTTCATTTATAAATACTGTATTAGCATATCTTAGTGATTCAGTTCAAGTCACAGCCATAGACATAAATGAAAACTCCCAGCTCTGCCTTATTTGCCATGCATGGTGAATTCACAGGCAACAATTTGCAGGTGCAACTTCTGCATGTTGGCCTAATTGACCCTTTCCCCTCTTTATCAAAGGCAATTTCCCTCAAAAAACAACAACTGTTTCCACCTGCAGCTGCTCACTCACACAGGGGGCAATCCAGCTGTGGCTTTATAACCCCACCCCCAGGTTATCCCACAGTTAAAAATCAGAATTTATGTAGATCATGTGGTCAGGAATATGGTTCTTTCAAAGGACTTCTCTTTCTCACTGAAGGAATCCAACTCATAAAAAGCAACACTGAAAATGGATAGAGTAACTCGCCTGAGGCAGGACCCGATAGCATCCTGGGAGGTCATCATCATTGACAAGCTGGATCGTTTTCTTATATGGATATTTCAGGAAGCAACGCCCGAAGTCCACCTCTGTATTAACCACGTGGAGGGTAGGTACAACACACCTGCTCGAGGGAAGGAGCACATTAAAGATTTCAAAAGGATGAAGGGAGAGCTTGTTTACATATGGGGGACGCAGTCCCAAGTTAAACACATTTGTCACTGTCACACGCTAGTTTTCCTCTAATAACCACATTAATCATTTTCACATCTTCTCTCCTGTCATCCCTCTCTCTAAGCCCCTAGTAACCACTTTTTAATCAAAAAAGGGCTATTAGGACGCCTTAAACACTGTCTTCTGTGGGTAATGACTAACATTTCCATTGTTTTTCATATTTGGCCTTTCTCTGGCAAGGAGCCCCCAAAGCACAAGTTCCTTAGGATAGTGGATCTGTTTCCATGACAAACAGGGCCCATGCCACCAGCATGGGGTCCTGACTCGCTGTGACACTTTGGACCAGAGTCCCCTGAGGCCCAGCAACAGCTCGCACCATCTAAATAATGGTACTAATTCTAATTTCCATGAGGAACAGCTGCCTTGGATCAGTGGGCTCAGGCAGCTGCTCGACCCAGAACTGGCACTGTGACAGTGGTGCTCAGTGTGGAGGGGGTGTTGTGGGGGACAGGAGTGAGGGATGGAAGGCCTGTGTGTGCAGACTGGCCTATTATTAGGTGACCTGGGTTTGATTTCGTGTCTGTTCAGTCCCCAGGTCTGCCCTGCCCTGCTGCATTTTCACAACATGGTGCCATGGTGAGGAGTGCTGGCGTGTGAATCTGTCAGAGCCAGGTTCAAATACTGACCTCACCAAGCACAACCTTGAGCCAGCTGCTCTCCCTCCCAGAGCCCCATTTTTGCTCATAGGTAGAAAGAAAATAATCTGAGGGACTGACATTGGCATCAGCTCTTCCTGGGGAAACACAGAAGATGGTGTGAATGAAGGCATGGCACAGGACCACCTGATGGCTCAGTACAATGTGATGCGCCCATGGTCCCTGCCCGACCAGTCGCACTGCTGGCTCTCTGGGAGAATCACTTTGGGGAGCACGTTCTAAAAGTAGCTCCTCTGTTGAGAGTCTGAGCAGTCCTTACAGACTGCTCCAAAAGTAGTGACACAAGAGTCTTGACCTCAAGTTCGAGTTTTAGCGGAAGATGAGGGTTCACTTTTAGTTAGAATGGGAGTTGTCAGTTGACCCAATGATTTTGGTAAAGCTTATCCTTTACTACCTGAAACACTGGGGCTGACAGGACTCATAGCATTTGACTTGGTCACAGAGTACACATGCTAGAAAACTCATAGCCTCCTATAACCCATTCCCCACCTTTTTAAAATGCAGGATTTTCTACTTAGAGCTGCAGGGAAAAGGCATTGTAAAGTATCAGAATAAAAGAAAAATAGAAAAGAAATGCAAGACTAGACAAAAGGTCAAACTTTGGGATAGAGAAGACCAAACAAAAGGATTTTTCCACTGTTCTTAAACAAATGATTAGTGAGGTCTCTGGAGGGAATATTAAGCAGATTGTGGCAAGAACTTGACCTTCAAGTTATTTTAGGGCTGCCCCCTGACTTCACTCAAGCCCAAGACAGAGGAAATGGTGCTGGTTATGATGACCCCACCAACCAGCATACCTGTGCCTTCTTTAAGGTGCATCTTCCTAAGATTCATGAAGGTCCTACATTCTAGGTACTAGAATACTGCCTGTTTCCTTCAGATGGCATTTTCATCCACACTATCAGGTCCCAGATCTGGACATGTGTTTACTTTGGCAAGAGCACGGACTGTGATTTTATTTAGGACCATGGTCAGCATCATTAGGTAACACACCTCGCTTAGAAAGGCTGTAAACTTAGTGAAAGAGACACAGTCAACACATGTCAGAGTCCGGATCTTACCCTGACTCCAGGACCCACTGTTGCCTCTATCGAAAAAGAGAGACAAGCTGTGATGGTTCTGAGGAGTTTATGATGTTAGTGAGGGCCTTGTTTTGGGGGGCCACTTGCAGCCTGCCTTTAAGTCCTACTGACAATGTCCTGGAGCAGGGCTATGAGCACCACTCTTTCTGCTGCACAGCTCTGGGGTACTATCTTTAAAGATAAAAACCAGCAACTGCTCATCTCTTCCTGATAAAACCTTGTCAAGTATACACACGGAAAATCAGACCCATTAAAGAGCACTATTATACTTAACACCTAACATACACATCCCTCCTCATATCTCCACCAAAGGTGTGTTTTCTCATATAAAACTTTGTCACTCCAATATCAGATTCTTCTTCCTTTCTCAGGAAAGGCAGTAAACTGGTTGGTTGCTCCTGTGCTGCCTTCCTTCCCGAGAGCCAGCCCATTACTGGTGGCTTGGGGAGACTGGGAAAGAGAAAGCAGGTGAGCGTGATACCTTGCTGTGATTAGGAGTGCCAGCACTTCCTCCCCGATGCCCTCCACATCTACCACCAGGGCCAGCTCATATTTCTGCACAGTGTTGGAGCATAACGTCACCTAGAAAGAAAAAGGTAAAAAGCTGCTCTTCTAAAAGGCCAGCTCTCCCCCTGCACAGGGGAGAAGGGGGCCAGGAGAGGACCACATGGATGTGTGTGGTTTCTAAGTACTTTATTAGAGGATATATGGCATTTAACATTTTTAGTTAAACAGGTTCCATTTCAGGGTCAGGGCATGCTGAGTTGTTTCAAAGGCCAGGTTAGATTCTAACAAATGGCTTTTGGTATAATAGGTCTGCTGAATTCTGAGGGGGTAGTATCAAAGGAGCCACAGATCTGGCATGAGGGGAAACCAGGCCCTGAAGGACATCAACATCAAACAAACTTTAATTACTGCAATTTAAAGTGTTCCCTATGCCTCTGGGCTATATAAATTCTGAAAATTCAGTACATCAATAAAACACTACAGCTAGATTTCACTTAAGGCAAAATAAATGAATATAACCAAGTCAGTGATAGAAATAGTGTGAAAAATAAACTAATCTTTTTTTTTTTAACCAAAATCTTGTAATTCCTCCCCACCTCCCATATTCATTATTAGAGCAGAAAACAGGAAACTCTGAAGAAAGGTTAATCCAAGGGCAGTATCTGACCAATATATTTTACCCTATGTTTGTATTTATTGTTGTGAAACTTGACATTTAGGTTTTTGAAGCCTTGTCACAATTTTTAATTGCTTTAAATGATTTGTATTGGAAGAGATACTTGTAAGTGTAGAAAAACAGCTTCTGGCATAGGTTATGGCTCTTCTATCTATAAATTATGCATCAGGTACTAATTAAAATTTTTTTGGTTGGAAAGGGAATTGTTGGATGCAAATTTGAATCCAGATAGACGTGGTTAAAGTGCAGATCAGGAGGGAAAACTGAGGCTTGGAGAAAACTTTCTGAAATACAAATGAAAAATAAAGCAAAGAGGGAGTTGCTGATTTAGAAGGAAAACTTGGCAGCTTTGGAGAGAAGCAGCCACTACAGCTCCAGATTCCTGGAGTGGCTCTAACCCTGACTAATGTCTCTGAGCTCTGGTTAGAGGAAGTGATTCTGGCAGAAACCTGCTGGATAGATGCTGTCTTCTAGAATCTTCCTGAACTACACGGGAGAAGATCCACAAAAGGGGGGAATGGTAGGTAATATGTAAGCTAAGCATTACTCTGTAAGAAATAATTCATTCATTGCAGCTGCAACTCTCCTTGGGCAAGTCACAATTAGCAACTGCTCTGATCTGAATGCTGACGTCCCCACCCCCCACCCCAAATGTATAGGCTGAAATCCTAACTCTCAACGTGCTGATTATTAGAAGGTAGGGCCTTTGGGAGGTCATGAGGGTGGAGCCCTCTTGAGCAGGATGAGTGCCCCTCTAAGAGGCCGCAGAGAGCTCCCTCGTCCCTTCACCAGGTGAGGATACAAGGAGACATCAGCAGTCTGAAATCTGAAAAATGGCCTTCACCAGAACCCTACCATGCTGGTACTCTGACCTCAGGCTTCCAACCTCCAGATTTTAAGAATAAATTTCTGATGTTTACAAGCCACCCAGTCTCTGGTCTTTTGTAATAGGAGCCCAAATGGGAAGTTACAACAATATGCGATATCAAACCTCACTGTATCCCTGAAGACCTTAGAAAAGCTGAAACTTCCTAGAATGGATTTAGGATGAATAAATTCATGGTGAGATATTATGAAGCATTTAAAGCAAATTTGGGGGGGTAAAACTCACAGCTGAACTAAATATTGAAAGGTAATGACTAAAGAGAAAATTATCACCTTACTTGTGAAGACATTTTTTTTTCTTTTCCAGAAAAGATAAAAATCATTTAAATTTAGCAGCCTTCAGTGTTGTTAGACCTAACTGCTTGGAGAAGCAAAAAATAAGTGATGGGAGACAGCAAAAACCTTTCTCAGTTAGCACTGGGACAATTCTGCTGTTGGCACTACAAGGCCATAAGCCAAGCATCACACTGTGGACCTTAAAGCACTGCTGGGAACATCACATCCACATTCACCAGGAAGCTCAGATTCAGGTTAAAAATTGGAATAAACTGGATATCATCTGGGGCATAAACCTGGATACTTACTAGTATAAATGATTTGAGTCTAATGGAGGACCTGATTGTCAATGAGCTCTTAAATATTTTTATATTAGTATTGAGTGCACTATTAGGCACAGAGCAGTGATTTCAGCAGAAATTGCTAGAATCCACTGTTCTGATAAAGGCAATGCATTTAGACTGATGGAAACCTACTGAAGCAGTGTCAGTTCTTTGGCCCAATATATTTTTATCTGGTTTCTTTTGCCACACTAGTTTACTTCCTTGTAGAAATAGACCCACTTTTCCATGTGAATTAGAGGCACTCCCTCTCATTGACACTGGGCACATAAAGCAAACGCTAGATGTGGTCTCAGTAACTATTTGACAGTTCAGCTGTATGGCTACATATGCTGGAAGGCTGAGCACTTTACCCTGATAGCAGCAAATCCCTGGGAGCGAATGGTGCCGCAGCTGGGGGTTATGGTGAATTCTTTTGGTCTTATTACAGGCAATTCATCCTTGTTCCAAAATGGTTTTTTGTTGTCTGAATACTGCTCACAACTTGAAATGCTTTGCTGGCCAACGCCATCCCCAGGGACACGCAGTTTGAAGGTCATGGGGACCAAGGAGGTATTATTGAGGGAACATATCAAGGTATGAGGAAACCCTGGAAAACAAAATATAAGGTGAGAAATAGATGCCCTATGATAGCTTCCCTTTAACTTCAACCTCCCCTCTCAGTGCCAAACCTCTTAAATGAATTAAACATGCAATTCATCACTGCTATTTATTTCCAACTCTCCCTGGTACTGTTTTCAGTTGCACAACCAATAAATACATTTCACTCATTCATTCAGTGAGTACTTGTTATGCACTTACTATGTAACAACAATAGACATGAAACAAACCACTCTGTCATTATCCAGACCCCTCTCCAGAGGTGGTGTCTATAATCAGTTTGTTGAGTAACCTTCTAGAAGCACATTTTGCATTTATTTTTACATAGAAATACAATTTTCCCCAAAGAATAGGAGGATATTTGCTCTTTTTATTTGCTGGTGTGTGAAAGGAGAAGCCCACGCAGTTTTGCTTGCTGTGTGACCAGAGCCTGCCAACACATTATATAATTCATCCTAGACTTGTCTGAGGCTCTTGCTCTTAGAGTAGATGACACAAAATCGAATAATAGCCTCTCCTGAGAGAGACTTTACGACCTGCTTTTGAGCTGGCCAAAGACTAGCTGGCCAAAGCTTTCACCTCCCTGAGACGAAACTGCTTTTTAATGTTATTTAATGTTATTTCTAGCCCTCCTACATTCAGTTCAGGGAGATTCGTGTTCCTTTCCTAAGAGATGTGGCTCCTTCTTGCCTGGCAAGCAATAAACCAAACTCTGATTTTGGATTCCCTAGGTGGTCATTGTATCTGCTACCATTTTCAGAACAAGAATGATCTAAAACCATAAGAGAATAAACATGCATATTTCTACTGGATGTAAACACTTCTCTTTCTATGTTGAAACCTACTGGGATAAAATACAACTGGTCTCCTGGAGTAATTGCTGCAGCACTGCTGGGGATATTTTGAACTGATCTACTTCTCCCCATCTGAGCCTTTGTCTACACATTAGGACTGTTGGA
Source organism: Dama dama (assembly GCF_033118175.1). Classification (NCBI taxonomy): domain Eukaryota; kingdom Metazoa; phylum Chordata; class Mammalia; order Artiodactyla; family Cervidae; genus Dama; species Dama dama. Next base: position 44,972,228 of record NC_083684.1, on the reverse strand, counting down.
GGAAACACATCCACGTCTCCCTCATAATTTCGCACCTCCTTGGAAGAGACATTTTATGGAAGAATTGTGTGATTAAGGGCACTTGAAAGATTATTCTTGGAAATTCCAGAGATATTGCTAGAAAGTCATTTTCACAATTATATAATTGCTTCATCTGACTTCTCTGAAATTTTTCAAAATGACTCTTAAAACTACAGATTCTTCCTTATTTTACCTTATCATTTATGGGATAAACACTCTTCAAATGTATGGTGTAATTTGGAAGTGGATCCTATAAAGGTTCACATGTGTCTTTCCAAACCACTGCCCAGACTACGTTCCTGGATCTGTAAGGTTTTCTGAGAATAAAGTCAATTACAACCTTCTAGCTAGAACAATTCCTTGTACAACTACTTGTAGTAGCCGGTATTGCTTGTGTAGAAGCCCCCAAAAAAGAGGATATTGCTTTATTAAAGATCAAACATTCATTAATACAAATGTTATTCCTAGGTTTCTGGTTGCATCAAATCTGAATTACTATTCTACTGTCCATCTGAATGCAACTACTTTACATCTATTACATTAAAAAAAATCAACATCTATGTGTCTTTTCTTCAAATAATTAACAACACGCTTGGCCAGACTGCCTCAAAGACTCAAAGAGACACCTTCATAACTCTCTCAGTACTTAAATAATGATTTAAAAGATTGTAGTCTTAGGAGGTTTGACTCTCATTCAAGATGTATATTTTCATCTGACCTAGAAAGCCCCGAAAAAGAAACTTAAGGAAACTAGGGACAAAAGATCACAAGGCTACAAAGGAAAATTTTCAATTCTGACAAAAGGTGGTATATTGTTTGGAACATTATCTCTCTACCAATAATGGATCCTAACTAAGAAGAGTGTTAAACTGATTCAGTAATACCCAAGACCAAACATTAAATTACAAGTGACAGACTTTTGGGAATTCATTGGATATTTTAGACAATGGATTCCTAATTTTTCTAGTAAAATAAAAATCTCCACAAAGCAAAGAGAAATGTATTAGCAGAACATTGTGCAAAAACAGATGGTATTTTTGTAGCTGTCTATAGAAATATTTCACAATATAGGAGATCAACAGGCACATTTGTACAATCCATTTTGAAGATAAAAATATTCAGACTTAGAAAACAAACATTACTTAAAAATGGGATCCTCTGTTCACTTCAATGGTTTCTCATACCCCAACTATGAAGTGCCCCAAAGTCTGAGCTGGTCTTTGACAAAAATCTTATACCACAGGTCCCATCATAAAGTAGATACTTTCTGAATAAGAGTTGATAGGAAAATTTCTCCTCTGTAACTGGCTCCTGTCTTACATCCTGCTATCATATTCCAGAAAAAAATGTGCAGTCAGTTGTGGGTCTAAATCATACTTCAGAGGACCTTTCAAATACAAATGGGCTATGCCAAAATTATACAGTTAAAACATATTGTTGTAATTGTCTGTCTCGAGACAGATTTGAGCCTTCCTATACAGAAAGGCTGCTGCTGTAAATACGACTCAATCATTGTACTCAATAACTTTCCCCCATGGGGAACACCAGCCTTATGTAGAAGAGTTATAAAGAATCCTACAGTGTATTAACCATTTGATTAAAAAATGTCACAATCCACAATCTTTGGAAAATGTAGAGCATAAAAATTTTACTACTGATCTTAAGCTGGCCAAGCTCTCTAAGCCTCCTGGATTTCTTTAGTGAAGAGTTTTACTTTTAGTTCTAATGTCTATCAGACCAGGTTAGCTCCCTCTGGAAACTCAAAAGCTATTCACCTTAGGAAATAAAAACTAGAACAGCCATGGGATTACAAGTCTCTTTATCAATCTGAATCAAGCTTCCTTAATAGAGATGTAACTAAACATTGTCTAGAACCAACTCACCTATAAGTTCAAGAAGCCTTCCAAAAGCTCACCCTCAGAAACTTTCCCTTTTTTCAGCTTCAAAAATGAAAAAATAAACCAATAGTCTTTACGGCCTTCTAACAACTGATCCTGCAGCTAACTAAGAGGTGAGCCTTTGGATAAAAAGATGCCCAAAGAAACTGAATTACTGGCTGAAGACGTGTAGAAAACTACTCTTACTAAAGATTCTTTAGTTTTTCTTTCTTTTTTTTTTTTTAAATATCTTGGCCACGCTGTGCAGCACATGGAACTTTAGTTCCCAAACCAGGGATCAAACCTCTATCCTCTGCATTGCAAGGTGAATTCTTAACTGTTGGACCACCAGGGAAGTCCCTAGCTGGAGATCTTAAGTGGAAATTTGCTAAAATAAACTTTCAGAAATCAGTGACCTCAGCAGTAGATTGCTATTCTAAGATCCTCAGAAACAGCAGACTCTACATGAAGTTGAAAGATTCTGCTCATGAGTGACAGAAGATGATTTTGCAACATACCTGGTATTACTGAGTTTCACACTTTACCTTGTATACTTTCGTTCTTATCATTCTGCCATATTATTCTCTATTTCTACCTTAAGGTCATATTTATTCTTAATCCTTCTGATATCCGCTGTTGTGTTTCCCTTTACTGCTGCTTCTGCTGCTGCTAAGTTGACTCAGTTGTGTCTGACTCTGTGTGACCCCATAGACGGCAGCCAACCAGGCTCCCGCATCCCTGGGATTCTCCAGGCAAGAACACTGGAGTGGGGTACCATTGCCTTCCCCATTACTGCTAATGATCCCTTACTCAAATCTAGGCTTTGCTTATGCCTACTGTAATCTCTTCTGCCAACCTTTCTAAGAACTTCCTATGATCACGACAATTAAGCTCTGCCCATAACTCTCTACTTTACACCTTCCTAAAGTTAACTTAAATACTTCTCCTTGAGTAAAATACTGCTAGTTAATACTAGGCCATGTGTATTTTTGACGCTTATATTTATTTATCCCAACAACTCTGCCCTCAAACCCTAACTTCTCTGTCTAAATTATCTAATGGTCAAGTCCACTGAGAACCCAGAGCCTTCCAATTTCCTTATTCTCATTCAGCAAGTTCTTGTACCTCCTGAAAAATAGTGATTTTTGCAGATACTTATCCTGCCCCATTTGATCTATCACCTGGTATACCACTGATGATTTGGTTCATTTCATTCCTTGATCAATCTGAGGCGTTATCAATGTCCCAGTGTTCCTTCAGGGACAATCACTACCCAAGTTCTATAATTTAACTCTCTCAATACTGTAGCTTTAGTCAAACTATTAGATATGACATCCAACATCCAATCCTACAATCACAGTCTCCAGCAGTTCAGTTCAGTCACTCAGTCGTGTCTGACTCTTTGCGACCGGATGCCATGATCTTAGTTTTCTGAATGTTGAGCTTTAAGCCAATGTTTTCACTCTCCTCTTTCACTTTCATCAAGAAGCTCTTTTGTTCTTCTTCACTTTCTGCCATAAGGGTGATGTCACCTGCATATCTGAGGTTATTGATATTTCTCCTGACAATCTTGATTCCAGCTTGTGCTTCATCCAGTCCAGCATTTCTCATGATGTACTCTGCGTATAAGTTAAACAAGCAGGGTGACAATATACAGCCTTGACGTACTCCTCTTCTAGTTTGGAACCAGTCTGTTGTTCCATGTCCAGACCTAACTGTTGCTTCCTGACCTGAATACAGATTTCCCAAGAGGCAAGTCAGGTGGTCTGGTATTCCCATCTCTTGAAGAATTTTCCACAGTTTGTTGTGATCCACACAGTCAAAGGCTTTGGCATAGTCAATAAAGCAAAAATAGATGTTCTTTTGGAACTCTTTTGCTTTTACGATGATCCAGCAGATGTTGGCAATTTGATCTCTGGTTCCTCTGCCTTTACTAAAACCAGCTTGAACATCTGGAAGTTGACAGTTCACGTATTGTTGAAGCCTGGCCTGGAGAATTTTGAGCATTACTTTACTAGCATGTGAGATGAGTACAACTGTGCAGTAGTTTGAGCATTCTTTGGCATTGTCTTTCTTCGGGATTGGAATGAAGGCTGACCTTTTCCAGTCTTGTGGCCACTGCTGAGTTTTCAAATTTGCTGGCATACTGAGTGCAGCACTTTAACAGGGTCATCTTTTAGGATTTCAAACCACTCAACTGGAATTCCATCCCCTCCACTAGCTTTGTTCATAGTGATGCTTCCTAAGGCCCACTTGACTTTGCATTCCAGGATGTCTGGCTCCAGGTGAGTGATCACACCATCGTGATTATCTGGGTCATGAAGATCTTTTTTGTACAGTTCTTCTGTGTATTCTTGCCACCTCTTCTTAATATCTTCTGCTTCTGTTAGGTCCATACCATTCCTGTCCTTTATTGAGCCCATCTTTGCCTGAAATGTTCCCTTGGTATCTTTAACTTCCTTGAAGAGATCTCTAGTCTTTCCCATTCTGCTGTTTTCCTCTGTTTCTTTGCACTGATCACTGAGGAAGCCTTTCTTATCTGTGCTTGCTATAGCCATACTTTAAATATTTTAGATACCAACCAATAGTACTATTACCTCTTACCTACTTTATGATAATTACAATATCCTAATATCATAACCAGCAGACCCTGTGATGCCAAATCTAGATCTTTATCTGTAATCAAGTAAATGTCATGTCTCTACTACTAGCCCATAATTGATGCCTCTTCAAGAATGGGCCTTAGTGCCCATAAGGGGATGATATTATCAACTTCAGTTACCCTAATGTACTACCCAGCCCTACTATAGTGCCTGCAGACCTTGCTTAACTTCATACAATGTATCTGTCATCCTGAAATAATTTAAGAAGTCCTCCAATGTATGGCTGGCTTCTGTAACAGTTCTTTTCTCTCTTGCATCTGGAACTACCAATGTACACCTCTATTAGTCTTTCGTCCCTGAGCCAGTAACATGCTTTATTTTCTCTCTCTCATCAAAGCCCTACCTGCATAGGTGAGGTAATAATTAGAGAACTTCAAATAAATAATTCTCCAATGAACCATGTTTCTTTGTGGTAGGAGGCCAATCTACCTGGAGAAATGCATGATACCTGGTATTGGAGTCATGAAGACTCTAGTTCCAATTTTGGAATTTGAAATATTATCACAAGATAATTTTGAAAGATTGTTACAAAACTGTTCCTAACTTTGGTCATTACAGTGCAGAATCCAGAAGCACAGAAAAGTAGCTTGAATTCACTGACCCAAGTGTTACGAAAATCAAACAACCTTAGATTTCCTGTTGGCAAGAAAAAAGGGTATGCTATTGTTAACCTTTCTTGTCATAACAGAGAGAAGACTAAGGAATCCGTCTCCAAACTCAAAGAAAAGGCAATTTGGGTTCTGAGGGTGGACTCAGGAGAGGAAGTTCTCAGATCTCAGACTTGGGTAGTCTTGGGTCATAGCTCTGTACTGTCTTCTAACCTCTTATATCACAAGAGTCTAGCTTCTGTATCACCTCTTATTGTGCATCTGTCACAGTTACCCTTCACAGTTACCCTTCAAGTTGCAGGTCACTTTTATTTTCCTTCAAAGGAGTCTATCATTCAGATATGCCCTACAGATCTGTAAACATCTCTCTAGTCATTTTCACATTCTACATGAAGAGACATTCAACTTCATTTATATAAACTTTCTTATGGTATGTGCCTTACCCAATATAACATAGGTCAGGATGGGGGCATTGTATAAATACATGTGCTCTGAATTTTAAAAGACTTTTACAACATCCACGTGTAAAAGCAATTTATAAAGGCATTATGATTTTTCTTAAGAACTATTTTTCCCCAAGTTAGATGGGCCAACTTGAAATGAAGCAAAAGAAATAAAAGTCAAAATGGAAAACAATAGAGCAAAATGGAAATAATTAAGGAATAAAGATTCAGACTAGGGTTTCTCAATTTTAAAAAAATTATCACCTCCTAAAAAGAACCATTGTGATAAACTAATTTTATATCATCAAATCAGTTAATTAAATATGACTTAAATTAGACTCAGTTCTCTCTAACAAGAGAAATAAATACCAAGGAAAAAGATCATTGGGTAGGGTGGACCTTTGGACACAAACCAATGTTATATCTAAGTTTTCTCAACCCCTAGGAATCAATTTTTGCTTCTCTAGGGGCAACTGTCAACACCCAAGTTGACAAAATATGATTTAGATAGATCTCAATTGAAATACTAATTCTGCTACAGCTGTGTGACCTTTGGGAGTTATTTAACAGTTCCAGTGCTCAGGTCTTCTATCTTTAAAATGTAAACCTTAGAGAGTGCCTCACCCTAGGATTGCTAACGTGTTTAAATGTCATATTTCATATTATTACTTAGCAGCAATTGGACTGCAAGAAAGAACCAATTAATAAGTAAATTTCCTTCCACTGTTGTTATCATTTCTATCATTGGGGAAGTTCAGATGGGAGACAATGACTCAGTGAAGCAAGTGAGTAAAAAGTCTATACAATGATAAAGAAGAGTCTTTAATTTGAAGTGATAAAACACCTGACTTAAACCACCATTGAGTTCACTTTAAATTTGAGAGCATCTCTGTTGACAGGCTGTGTAGCCAAAGTGGGAAGTCAAAATCTGCAGAAAAAAAGAGTGTTCAGAATGTTCAGATAGTGGAGTGAAACATAAAGCATTCTGTTGTTCTATTGCAGGAAGTGGGGTGGACAGCCATGGCCTAACAACTACTAGTGTCCAGCACAAGGCTAAAACGTTCACCTAAAAACTAGGAAATGGCAATAAAGTGCTAGAGCAGAAGAACAATTCTAGAACCTCTTAGCTATTGCCCACACAAAATGGCAAGAGAAATTCTTTGTAAACCTTCTCCCTCCCACATAGAGGGAAAAGGAATTTTTCTCAGTATCTAATTTAAAATGGAAAAGTACTCACCAAAGGAAACATCACCAAAACGCAGAGCAGGAACATTAAAATGGAAGGTAGGTCCAATGACACAGCCTCTGGAAGTAAGAATATACATTGAGGGAATGGAAAGGGAACCCAATGAATTCAAGGTAACAATCAAGAAGTGGGCAGAGAGTGAGCACTGAAAACTATAATTTGGCATTTAATCAATTACAGCATCATCTAGGACTCACAGAAACTGTGAGATGATGGTCAATCACAATGGTTCTTAAAATTCCTTTACAACTCAAACCTTTGAGTTTTAGCGAATGATGCTATGGTTAACTTATCACCATATTCCTACCAGTGATGAGGCAGAGAAGACACACCACTGAACTAATGGCACAAAATGTTAATGTGGACGAGATACACAACATGACAAGTTATTAACTCAGACAAGAAAAAATTACAGGTCTAATCCAGGTATAGACATCAAAGACTATCAATGATAGCAGTATTCCTTGGCCCACACTTTTATAAATCTGTTTTAATCCAGTTCCTACCACCAACTAGCTGTGATCTTGGTCAATCACTTTACCTCTGTAGGTCTCAGTTTTTCTCCTAACATACACAAGAGAAGATGGGAATAGGTGGCCTTTAAGGACTCTTTAACTGTTGATTTTCTGTTTCCCTCTCATGCAAGGCTCATGATCTTGGAGTGATGCTCTAGCTTAAAATAAATAATAGAGATTCCATAGCTTCTAGCTGACTTCAGGTGTGGTAGATAGTATATTGGTCCCCAAAGATGTCTATGTGCTAACAACCCCCAGAATCTATGAATATATTAGGTGACATGGCAAAGGCTAATTAAGGTAGCAGAAGGAATTGAAGTTGCTAATTAACTGAACTTAAAATAAGGAAATTGGGCTTACCAGGTGATGCTACTGGTAAAGAACCCACCTACCAATGTAAAAGATATAAGAGATGTAAGAGATGCAGGTCCAATCCCTAGGTTGGGAAGATTCCCTGGAGGAAGGCATGGCAATCTACTCCAGTATTCTTGCATGGAGAACCCCATGGACTGAGGAGCCTGGAGGGCTACAATCCATAGGGTTGCAGAGAGTTGGACACTACCTAAGTGACTTAGCAGGCACACACACAAGATATGGACATCAGTCTGACTTATCTAGTTGGGTTCAATGCAATCACTAGGATCTTTAAAATCGGAACACGGAGGCAGAAGACAAGGTAGGAGTGAGGCAATGTGAAAAAGATTCAACCAGCTTTTGCTAGGTTTGAAGATGGAGGAGGGAGATCATGAGCTAAAGACTGTGGGCAGCATCAAGAAGCCAAACAAGGTTAGGAAACAAATGCTCCCCAAGAGCTACCATAAACAAAGACAGCCCTGGCCAATACTTTGATTTTAGCTCCGCTAGACCTGTGTTGGACTTAAAATAATATATGTGTATTGCTTTAAGCTACTGAGTTTGTGGTAATTTGTTACAGCAGCAATAGAAAACTAATATATCAGATATTTGTTTATCCTTGCCTTTTTCTATGGTCTATGTCCCTAAAATCTCTAGACCAAAGTTAAGAACTGAAATAATTCCCCATTTGTGTGCCAGACTTTCAAAAGTTATAGACACACAAATACCAGAAATCCCACTAAGCCTGAGTCTTCTAATCCACCCAGATCCAGATGTTGGTGATGCAGGTGTGTCATACCATGCTGAATGAACTTGGTGCCCCAGTGATACTTCCGGCTGCTAGAGATCTGACTATAATATGTTGAGGGGCTCCTGCAAGCCTGGGAGGAGAGATGACAACAAAGACTCAGTGCAGGAAGTCTGGATTCTAAAAGCCTTTCCCAGGACCATCTTTTCTATTTTATGCTAATAATCCAAAGTGGTTTCAAAAGGAGCAGCTGGTACTCAGGAGGAATTAGGATCCAGCTGAGAATGAAGTCAAACGAGCCTACAGATTAGAGACTTGATTTGTAAAAAAAGTTTTTGGGAGGCCAAAGTAACGAATAGATCAAAAGAGTCTGCAGTGCACAAAAGCATAAAGAAATAGGAAAGAAGATCACAAAATTGCACAATGCAGTCGTTTAATCAGTGAAGCAGAAAAAAACCAGAGTTAAATCGCATTTGTTCAAAGGCACATATAACTAAGGGAACGGCAGCTGAATACCAACTGGGCTTAGACGCTGTCACATCCATTCAAACAGGGATTCTGAATATTAGGACAGTCTCTGCCAAGATGGTACCCAACACCAATGCAGTGGTCTGTTAAGATTAGAATTTTAAAGACCAAGAGATAGAGTGATTGAATTATTATATTGTTATGTAAAACAGACTGAATGAAAAATAAGCTACAGTTAAACTTCATAAAGTCACATGTGTCAAAATAGGAGAGTATAAAATTGCTTATAGGTAATTTTAAAAAAATCACTTCAATTTTAGTGTTGTTTATCCAACCATTTTAAGTACTGTGTCATGCAGTTGGAGAAATAAACAGAAATAGAAAAAAATTCAGCAATAGTTCTGATAACTTTCAAGGTATACTAGCAAAAATTATGTGGTATTGAGGAAAGAAGATTACCTGACAGTAAAAGAATAAGAAATAAAATTTCAGAATCCACAATATAAACTTTATAGAGACTTCCTGGGCTATAAGGCCCAAGAGAGTGTCCCTGGCAAAGTCATAAGTAAAATGAGTATTACTGTGTGGAACCGAAAATAAATAAAAAATTGTACATGTATTTCAACCTTTATCATTAGACATTTATTTGTGACACCACACATTTACCAAGTTTTCAAAATTACTGTTTGTGGTATGACATGCTAGAACAATTCTGGACAAATGCAATTTAGACAGGAATATTTCTCTTAGCAATTTGTAATTAGTTTTAGGATGAAATAAACATTCTTTCCACAGTCAGATTTTCCTTTCCTTTGCAAGAAACAAGGAGTGAACATGCAGAAAAAAAAAGGCATGGGAGCTGGTATGAATGGTAAGGTCCAGAGACTTAAGAGACCTAAACTTCACAGAATACCTGGAGTATTAACTAGTCCAAACTTACTTGTGAAAATGTTCCTAGAAGATTTCTAAACTCTGTTATTCACAGTGGAGAACCCAAGCACATTCTGATCTATTCAGACATTGCTAGTGACATGCAACACTATATAGTGCATGCTTGGGGTCTTTAGGGGAAGAGAGGAGAGATTTAAAAAATTCACCCATGAAATGACAGAACTATTATTCAATATTATAGGCTTTTGGAAATTTTAAAAAAATAACAGCCTCATTCAAATATAATTCATATGCTATAAATTCACCCACTTAACAGGTACCATGTTGCAGCATGTACATCCTTCTTTCTTTTCTCATTCCTTTTTATGGTCTTAATAACATTCTATTGTGTGAATAGACAATGTTTTATTTATACATTCATCAGCTGGGAGACACTTGGATTATTTCCACCTTTTGGCTACTAAGAATAATGCAGTGTTAAACATTCACATGCAAGTTTTTGTGTGGATTTAAATTTTCATTTTTCTTGGGTAGGTATCTAGGAATGGATTGCTAGATTATAAGGTAATTCAAAGTCTACCTCTTCGAAAATCTGTCAGACTGTTCCAAAGTGACTGCAAATTTTACATTCCCACCATCAGTGTATGAGCCTTCTTATTTCTCTACCTTCTCTACAACACTTGCTATTTTCTATTTTTAAGTTATAGCCATCCACACAGGTATGAAGTTGCATCTCAATGTGATTTCTATTTGCATCTCCTTGATGATTAACGATGTTGAGAGTCTATTCACATGTTATTAGTTATCTGCATATCTTTTTTAGAGAAAAGTCTGCTCAGACAGTTTGCCCATTTTTAACTGGGTTGTCTTTTTGTTACTGAGTGTTAGTGTCCTGTATATATCTTAGATAGACGCCCCTTTTCAGATATATGATTTACAAATATTTTTTCCCATTTCGTAGTTTGCTTTTTTCATTTTCTTAATAGTGTCCTTTGAAGCACAAAATTTAAAAATTCTGATCAAGTCTAATTTACTTACTTTTCCTTTGATTGCTTATACTTAGGTGTCATATTTAAGAAATCTTTGCCTAATCCAAAGTCATGTATAGTTGCACCTATGCTTTACTTTAAAAGTTTTATAGTTTTAGTTGTTACATTTAGGTCTTTGGTCTATGTGTGTGTTAGCCACTAAGTCATGTCCGACTCTTTTGTTACCCCATGGACTGTACACCGCCAGGCTCCTCTGTCCATGGGATTATTTGAATAAGAATACTGGGGTGGGTTGCCATTCCCTTCTCCAGGGCATCTTCTGGACCCAGGGATCGAACCCAAGTCTCCTGCACTGCAGGCAGATTCTTTACCGTCTGAGCCACAAGGGAAGTCCATATTAATTCTGTATATGGTGTGAGATGGAGGGGGGTTGCATGGAACTTTATTCTTTTGAATGTAGATATCCAGTTGCTCTAGCATCATTTGTTGAAAAACACTATCCTTTTTCCCATTGAATTTTCTTGATACTCTTGATAAAAATAAACTGACCATAAGCATATGAATTTATTTTTGGAATCTCAATTCTGTGCCATTGATCTATATGTCTATCTTAATACCAGAATAACAGATGCTTGATTACTGCATCAAAACTGTAGTATGTTTTGAAATGGGATATATAAATTCTCCAAATTTAGGGTTTTTTAAAAAAATTATTTTGGCTATTCTGGATTTCTTGCTTTTCCATATAAACTTTAATATCAGCTCATCAATTACTGCAAAAGAACAGCTGGAATTTTGATAGAATCATGTTGAATCTATACATCAGTTTGTGAAATCTTGCCATCTTAGGTTAATACTAAGTCTTCTAATCCATGTCACTTATTTAGGTCTTCTTTTAAATTCATTTTTGATGAGGTTTTGTAGTTTTCAATGTGTAAGTCTAACACTTTTTTTTTTGTTACATTTATTCCCAACTATATCATTCTTTTAACTATTTTAAGAGGAATTTTCTTAATTTCCTTTTTGAATTTTCATTGCTACTCTTCAGTAATACAATTGATTTTTGTATATGGGCCTATATTGTATAATTTTTCTGAACTCAATTGCTAGCTCTATAGCTTTTTGGTGGAATCCTTGGAATATTCTACATATCACATCATCTGCAAAGAGAGATAGTTTTACTTCTTCCTTTTCAGTCTGAAAGTCTTTTTTTTTTTTTTCTTGCCTAATTGCCTTGGATAGAACTTTCAATACAATGTTAAACAAAAACAACTTTCAGTTTTATTTTTTCTCTATTGTTTTTCTTTTTTATTTCATTAATTTCCACTATAATCTTTATTATTTCCTTCCTTGTGCTTGCTTTGGATTTACTTAGCTCTTCTTTTTCAAGTTTCATAAGGTAGAAATTTAGGTTATTGATTTGAGATCTTTTTTCTTTTTAAATACAGGCACTCACAGCTATTAATTTCCCTCAAAGCACTACTTTTACCACATCTCATAAGTTTTGGTACTCTGTGTTCTGCTTTCATTTATCTCAAAGTATTGTGTAATATTTTTCTTTGCCCTATTGGTAATTTAGGTGTGTTTTTCAATTTCCACATATTTGTAAATTCTCTACATTTTCTTCTACTTTTGATTTTTCATTTTATTTCTTTCTAGTTGAAGAACACACTCTGCATGATTCAAATTATTTAAAATTTATTGAGACTTGCTTTATGGCCTAACACATGGTCTATTCTGGAAAATGCTCCAAGTGCACTTGTTGGGTGGCGAGTTCTACAGGTGTCTGTTAGGTCTAGTTGGTTTACAGTATTATTCAACTATTCTATTAAGATATTCTGGCGAGCTGTTCTATCCATTATTGAAAGGGGGGTAGGGACATCTCCATTTATTACTGTTTGGTTACCTATCTCTCTCTTCCATTATGTAAGCTTCTGCTTCATGCATCTTTGGGCTCTGTTGTTAACTGTGTCCATATTTATTCCCTCATAGCTCTGTAGGCTGGAAGTCTAAGATCAACATGTGGGCAGGGCTGGTTTCTTATGAGGAACTCTCTCTTTCGCTCGCAAATGGGTACCTTCTCCCTGTGTCTTCTCACAGTCTTTTCCTATTTGTGTATCTGTCCTAATGTCCTCTTCTGACAAGGACACCATTCATGTTAGATTAAGGCCCACTCATATGACCTCATTTTTCCTTAATTACTTCTTTAAAAGTCTTATCTCCAAGTGCAGTCACATTGTAAAGTACTGGGTGTTAAGACTTCAACATATGAATTTTGAGAGGATGTAATTCACCCTATAGCAGAGACAGTTAGGTGAAAGAACTGAGAAGAAATGGTAATCACCTTCAAGTCAGTCTTAAGATTCTACATTTTCAGTAGATAGCTTAAAATCAATAAGTTTTCCTAGGATCATTCAGGCCTCAGAAATGTGCCTGTCTCTTTTCTATGTCATCTCTAGACCTCAAGGGAGAGACTTCAGCTGTAGATGGAGTGAGGTCCTGCTAGGCTTCTGAACCAAAATAAGAGAGACTATTGACTAATTAACAACCTGTTGCTGTGGGAATCCAAATAGAATCTGCAATCTATTCTGAAGACATGAACTTCTAAAGCAACAGGAACCAAAGTTATAGGTCTGCCAACAGGCTGGTTACAGAAAACTTCTTTTTAAAACCTGAAGACAAACAGAGCAGCCGGAGAAGGCATCAAAAGATGTCTAGCACAAAAGTTGCAAGTGTCTAGCACTGGCTGACTGACACTATAAGTAGACTTTTATAATTCCTGGTGGCATTAGACGTAAGAGCATTTAAATAATTTCCTTAAAATAAAAACAAAAGATGGGAAAAAAACAAAAGGTGAAAGCTTAGAGGAACTATTAATAGGGTAACAGCCAAAGCTTAATCATAGAAGATGATTTTATCCAGGCGTTAGTAACTTACTTTCCCTAAACATAGTAAAACAGAGAGAGTAAGTAGAAACTAATTTAATTCTTTATTTTATAAGGTTATAATTTAAAGAAAAACTAGATCCCAAAAGAGCAACTGCATCCATGTTACAAGAAGTTATACATGTCTACTAGAGAAACACTGGTAGAAATTTAAAACACCCTTATATATTGACGTATTCATATCAACAAAGACAGATATCAATATTCAAGACATGATCTAGTTCGGGTTTTTAAAATAATTTTATGAGAGGATTTTATTTTTACATTTTATGTTTGTGCCTGGATTTTAAAAAGTAATCAGCAGGGAGTCAAATTGTTATTTTCAGATAGGTATCAATAGTGTTATTAACAGAAAATAAACATTCTGTCAACCTAGTAATTCTCCATTAATGTATAAGGTGATCTAGTTTTGAAGTTTAAGAAAGCATAGGTAAAAACTTCAGTTTCCATATTACTTGTAGAAGCAACTTACCTAATGGTCAATTTCACAGGCTCAGGTGACCCATTCACATTGACCAGGAACTCTTCTTCAAAGTGCCCTAGGATGGCAGAACTAAAGGAGATCTGGACAGCCTGGACTCCACTTGGTTCAATGATGCCTTCCTTGGGACTGAAAACAAAGCAGGCCCCCAGAGGTGAAACTGGAGGGATCACATTGAAGAGGGCATCAATGCTGCCTTTGTTGGATAGCACTGTCTGTATCAAAAAGACAAGAATGAAAAAAGTTAGCAACGGGACTGTGATTTATTTTCATATAAGCACCAACACAGAGACAGCTGCAGGAAGACAGCTCCAAAGAAAAACCTCAGGGGAAAAAAGAACAGTGTGATGTTTAAAGACAGGAGTCCCAAGCCAGAAAATAATTTTGTGTTTTTATCTCCTCTTTAAAATGGAGTTAGTCATATGTATTATACTTATGTTATAAAGACTGACCATAATCACATCTACTGAAGAAGAACCTTAAAATACCTTTTATTCTACCCATGAAATTATCAAGGGAAGGTAGGTCTTTCCCTTATACACATGAGAAGGCTGGGATTAAGTGACATGCTGAAAAGTAAAAATCAAGTCAGAATATAGGAGCAAGAACTATCTAAGCCTACCTTTATAATGTAGCTTGAAGAATGTAGATGAGATATAATTGTGGATTCCAGATTGCAAAGATTCTCTTTGTTGCACCATTAGATTTCATCCTATTGTGATACTTTCATCTCAAACTCTAATGGAGAGATAACTGTTTGGCAAGCTACTATTTTACTACAGAGAAGTTTTATTCCTATATATCAGTTTCTGGAACCAATTTGCTCATATTTGATTGCACACTAGGTGTGTGTAAAAAGCTCGTGCTTGGCATTTAGAGGCCTCTATGCTGGCTCTGTCTACTGCTCCTGCTGCCATTTGCCACAGTTGCTGCCGTGAACCTGTAGTACTGCCACACAGTTCTATCCCTGGACTTCTAGAACACAATCTCCATTCCTTGCCAATGTTTACACCTGAACAAGTGAACAGCCATTCTCTCTATGTAGTAAGTGCCCTCAACCTACACTCAACCTATCATTGGAGGAAAAAAAGAGGAGATAGGAACGATTCAAAAAGGTATGTGAGGCGTGTCAGGAACTGAGAAAGCCAAGAGAGAATTTCCAAAAGACGTTGAATGTGGACAGAGGTCAAGGAGAAAAAGCTTTGAGAAAATGCTACAGATATTTTATTTTTAATTGGGCCATCCCTGCCCTCGAAGAAGAGAGTAATTCCAATACAGCGTGACTGAGGAATCCAGAGCACAAATGTTTAGGGAGTGCACAGGTGCAGAGGAAATAGTGGTTGACTGTTCCAGACTGCTGTTTTGACAATATTACTGGTAAAAAGAGAAAATGGGGGTGGCAAAGCTGTAGGACGGTATGGTAGAGGAGATCTAGTCTATTTGTACTATTAAATGAGATAATGCATTCAAGGCCCAGATTAGATGTTTGAGGTTGTAATAAGAAAAGGGGACTAGGTAACCAAGGTAATAGGATTTGGGTGGGTGTAGGGGGTCCACTAGATTAGGTTGCCTCCTAAGGAGCAGAGAAGAAGGAATCAAGAGCACAAGTAGGATAGAGACAGGGGCCCTTGCGAAGGAAGATACTGCTCCTGCCAAGAGAAGATGGATGATTCACCACAAGATACCTGTTACTTGATGTTACTCATCTTTTTACGTTTATTTCCCATCTCCCTCGTTCTAAGTTCCTTGGTCATAGGAACCACATTTTGTTCTTTACTCCTTTTAAAAAGACCATGTAGAAAAGTTATTATGACCACGGTCTCAGAAGTCAAATGCCTGGGTTCAAATCCCAGCTTTTCCACTGACTTTACAAGCTGTGTGACCTTGCAGAACCTGCTTAGCTTCTCTGTGCCTATTTCTCTACCTGTAAAATATAAGTACTACTAACTTCTCAGATTGCCATGAAAATGAAATTTATTAATTTACGTTACTTTTAGACTAGTGAGTGGCAATGAGTGTTCATAAAGGACAGTGATTGATATTTATATACCCAGTGTTAAGCCAAATGAGTTTAAGATTTATCTGTGCTTAAGATGCAACTGATATGTACTAGTTAGTGGTAACACGAAAGCAACTCAAAGGTATTGGTGGTAACTTGAAGGACCTTTGTTCTCCTCTCTGAGCTGGTACAAGGACTGCCTTTACTGTTGTCTTACTCAGATTTTCTATAAGGGGCCAACTCTATTTTCAAGAATATGCGTTTCATTCTTCTCCCCCCTGACAAACCAGAAACTACTTATGTATACGGAATCCAGGAAATTGTTTGGCAGTACAATTCTGACATCTTCTGATTACTAGTAATGCTCTTACCCTGTAGTCCAACTCCTTGGAGAGGGGGAAATTTATAGAAGAACTTCACCTCTCATTTGTTTTTCTTCTAATTACACTGGGGAACAGTGTATACTCTTGGGGATTATTCTTTATGTATCTGCTAAGCTCAGCAATGACTAAGAGCAATAGCTAGTTATTCAAATTCGTCTCAAGCAGGTAATGTAATAAATTGAAACAGAGATGCAATGAGGCATCAGCATTAAATACGCAATGTGTGCAAAATATTCCTATAAGAAGCACCTTACCATGTCCTTCTCTGGCACTGCACAGCTCTCAAAACTGCCCAGTCTAATGCTCCACTCCATTTAACACTTATTTAGCTGGCTGTGGTTTGTTACTGTTCAAATGTGGGAGGGTGGGAAGTGAAGGGCTCAAGTACACTTCTCTTAAAATTTGTAAGAAAGTATTATTATATTCAGGCAAACCTTATCCATTTTGCATCAGAACTAAATGCTCTTTTCTGCTGCAGCACCTATAAGACACAGTCTTTAAGGTATAAGTGAAATTTAGTCTGGATAAATTACAGGCAGAATACCAATTCAATAAGAATTCATATCTGTTTCCCTCTAAATGACTATTTTTTTCAGAATGCAACACAGCAAAGTGCAACATGGTGGGTGTGCACTTTTCATTTTCTGATAGTCATGCAACTGATTACTTCATTTAAAGTGTGCTCTTAAGTATATTCCACGTCAACATGACGTTAACATCTCTATTTACCTTTCAAATCATCCCATTTGGGATATCGTTAACTCTGATGAATGTGATGACAAATGACACAGCAGGAAGCTCTCAACATCAGCTGGGCACTTACCTTCCACGCCAGGTTAGGCTGGGCTGAAAGGTGAGTTGCCTGTAGACCAGATTTGCCCATAATGAGATGCCAAGAGACTGACAAGCCAGCAAAGGACCTTCTCTTCCCCTAGGATGTCAGGCCCTAGCCACTCACTGCTCACTAACATTTCCAAGCTATGTGACCTTGCCAAGTTACTTAACAAATGTGGCAGAATGAAGCTGGCTGTTCACTGGACCTATATCCTCACCTTCCTGTGCCTATAGCTAGACTACATTTCCCAGTCACCCTCGCAGTCACAGAATGTGAACAAAAGCGATACGTGCCCCTGCTGGTGCTGCCTCCTATGAACACCTCTTGTGCGCATCCCTCCATGCTCCTTCTTCCACTGTCAGTGTGATACACGTGACACTGCCATCTTGCAAGTCACATGTGAGGGGTAGGGGTGGCAGAGCCATGAGATGGAAGGAGGCTGAGCTCCTGATCCTCCAGGAGGAGAGCCCTCTGCTGATGAGCAAGCCTGTCTGGGACTTTATGTTAGGAACAAAATAGATACGTTATTGTATTTGTTTGTTATGGTATGTAACATTACCTCCTCTAGCTTCCTCAGCTATGAAATGGGGACAGTCATTGTACCTACTTCATATGGCTTTTGTGAGGACCAAGAGAACTAATACATGTGAGGTCCACACACCTGAAGGGTGAGAATGTTGAATTAACTGCTATGCACCTCATATTTCTCATTTATAAAACAGGTACATAAAAATTAGAAATGACACATGCACATGTGGGCATGCACACATAACAGAGCGCAGAACCTGATGCCTGTTTGTCTCTCACTAAATGAATGCTTTTGTTTTTACATTTACAGAAATACAAACACAATTTAGGAATCTTTCCGCAATAACCTTTCTAGGTTATAGTTTTATATAGTGTAAACAAATGTCCTAGACACGAATTTAATGATGAAGCGACACTGAAGTAATTTTGATCCTCATGAACCCATGGGAACACCATGTAAAAAAATCATTTTCTATTTAATTGGAAAGACAAAACAGGGAGATAGCTTCCAGGAATCAGGATGATTGGTTTTTAAATCAGGGAAAATTAAATTAAAATTTTAAATTAGAGAAAACTCTGAAGTGTGAAAACAGCTATCCTCATTAGGACATTCTGGAAAATGTAACAGGTCCTCCATTCTCTCATCTGTAGGATTTATGTTGTCAGAGAACAAACATTAAACAGATAGGGAGATGTATTAATATTTATGGTGTCCCCCTTTGCAATTCATAAAATGATGCTGATAAAATCAATAAATTTATGAATTTGATGCCTTTTGTAAAGTTAGAAGGGCTAAAAGGGATGGAAAAAATTGCTTCCTTCAGTAAAACTGGGAGGGATGAAGAGGAATTTGATCATTTGGGGTCCAAATAGGTGTGAGTAACGGTAAAAAAAAATATGATAGCAAAAATTTCCTATCAATAAAAACACAAAAAATCAAACAAAAACAGCACATACTTTTGAGTCTCAATGAACAATCCTAATGTTTACCTCATAACAATGTACAGATCCAACAAAAACTTTTCCAATATCCAGCAACTCAAAGTTAAAATGAATCTTTGGTCCTATTCCTTCCCCTTTGATTCGGAGGGGCAGACGGATCTCTCGACCTGTAAAAACAATTCAGATTTTATTATCCTAAGTGATGCTCTATTACCCTAGATCACCCACAACTCCTTATTAACAAAACCAGTCAAGATTATTGCAACAGCACCCTGCAATGGACTGAGGGGATGTAATTTAACCAATGCTAAATAATTAGCTTATATTTAAGAAACAAAAATACTACTAGTTTCTTAACTTTCAGTTCAGCTCAGTTCATTCGCTCAGTCGTGTCCGACTCTTTGCAACCCCATGAATCGCAGCACGCCAAGCCTCCCTGTCCATCACCAACTCCCAGAGTTTACTCAAACTCATGTCCATCGAGTCGGTGATGCCATCCAGCCATCTCATCCTCCGTCGTCCCCTTCTCCTCCTGCCCCCAATCCCTCCCAGCATCAGGGTCTTTTCCAATGAGTTAACACTTCGCATGAGGTGGCCAAAGTATTGGGGTTTCAGCTTCAACATCAGTCCTTGCAATGAACACCTAGGACTGATCTCCTTTAGATCTTAACTTTAGAGGACAGCTTATATTGCAAGTGAGATTGATCTTTCAGTGGAAAAAAAATATTTTTTAAATTTAACCCCATATCTTAACTGTATCCTTAAATTTCTTACAAAGGAAAATAATTTCTCTAAATCAAAGAGAAATGATCTCTAAAATATGACCATAAGATGAGAGTTGACATGGGGCTCCAAGAGACTTGTTCACACTGATCTTTCCTAGATTTAGGAAGAGGCAGGGCATTAACAGATCTGAGTCCAGGAGTCTATCTGACCCTCACTTTACAGCTTCTTTCATGTAGAGGAAATGGAATCCAGACTTTATTTTCTTGGGCTCCAAAATCACTGCAGATGGTGACTGCAGCCATGAAATTAAGACGCTTGCTCCTTGGAAGAAAAGCTATGACCAACTGAGAAAGCATATTAAAAATCAGAGACATTAGTTTGACAGCAAAGGTCCGTCTAGTCAAAGCAATGGTTTTTCCAGTAGTCATGTATGGATGTGAGAGTTGGACCATAAAGAAGGCTGAGTGCTGAAAACTTGATGCTTTTGAATTGTGATGTTGGAGAAGACTCTTGACAGTCACTTGGACTGCAAGGAGATCCAACCAGTCCATTCTAAAGGAAATCAGTCCTGAATGTTCACTGAAGGACTGATGCTGAAGCTAAAACTCCAATACGTTGGCCACCTGATGTGAAGAACTGACTTATCCGAAAAGACCCTGATGCTGGGAAAGATTGAAGGCAGGAGGAGAAGGGGAAGAAACAGGATGAGATGGTTCGATGGCATCACCAACTTGATGGACATGAGTTTGAGCAAGCTCCGGGAACTGGTGATGAACAGGGAAGCCTGGCATGCTCCAGTCCATGGGGTTGCAAAGAGTTGGATATGACTGAGTGACAGAACTGAACTGAAATAGTATCCCTTACTACAGAGCCACAATGCATACAGAGCACAAGCCTTTAAAGTACTGACTGGTTTTGTTTCCCTTTTAAAATGAGGTATACCTGCATGATCATTATAAAATATTAAAAGGGAAAGTGGAAATTCTATCATAATTCCACCATACAAAGATAATAACTATTGTTATCACTTTGGGCCAATCCTTCCACATTTAATCTTATTTAAGAACTGTCAATGTAAATGAGAGCATAAGCTATGTATTATTTTTGGCCTCCATTTTTTTAACTTAATAATACATCTTATTGGCAAATACAGACTTAATTGAAGAAAGTAGGGAAAACCACTAGACCATTCAGGTATGACCTAAATCAAATCCCTTATGATTATACAGTGGAAGTGAGAAATAGATTTAAGGGACTAGATCTGATAATTCGCCTCAAGAACTATGGACGGAGGTTCGTGACATTGTACAGGAGACAGAGAACAAGACCATCCCCAAGAAAAAGAAATGCAAAAAAGCAAAATGGCTGTCTGAGGAGGCCTTACAAATAGCTGTGAAAAGAAGACAAGTGAAAAGCAAAGGAGAAAAGGAAAGATATTCCCAATTGAATGCAAAGTTTCAAAGAATAGCAAGGAGAGATAAGAAAGCCTTCCTCAGCGATCAATGCAAAGAAACAGAGGAAAACAGCAGAATGGGAAAGACTAGAGATCTCTTCAAGGAAATTAGAGATACCAAGGGAACATTTCATGGAAAGATGGGCTCAATAAAGGACAGGAATGGTATGGACCTAACAGAAGCAAAAGATATTAAGAAGAGGTGGCAAGAATACACAGAAGAACTGTACAAAAAAGATCTTCATGACCCAGATAAACACGATGGTATGATCACTACCTAGAACCAGACATCCTGGAATACAAAGTCAAGCTGGCCTTAGGAAGCATCACTACAAACAAAGCTAGTGGAGGTGATGGAATTCCAGTTGAGCAATTTCAAATCCTGAAAGATGATGCTGTGAAAGTGTTGCACTCAATATGCCAGCAAATTTGGAAAACTCAGCAGTGGCCACAAGACTGGAAAAGGTCAGTCTTCATTCCAATCCCAAAGAAAGGCAATGCAAAGAATGCTCAAACTACCACACAATTGCACTCATCTCACACACTAGTGAAGTAATGCTTAAAATTCTCCAAGCCAGGCTTCAACAATACGTGAGCCGTGAACTTCCAGATTTTCAAGCTGGATTTAGTAAAGGTAGAGGAACCAGAGATCAAATTGCCAACATTGGTTGGATCATCAAGAAAGCAAGAGTTCCAGAAAAACATCTATTTCTTCTTTATTGACTATGCCAAAGCCTTTGACTGTGTGGATCACAACAAACTGTGGAAAATTCTGAAAGAGATAGGAATACCAGACCACCTAACCTGCCTCTTGGGAAATCTGTATTCAGGTCAGGAAGCAACAGTTAGAGCTGGACTTGGAATAACAGACTGGTTCCAAATAGGAAAAGGAGTACGTCAAGGCTGTATATTGTCACCCTGCTTGTTTAACTTATATCCAGAGTACATCATGAGAAATGCTGGTCTGGATGAAGCACACGCTGAAATCAAGATTGCTGGAAAAAATATCAATAACCTCAGATACACAGATGACACCACCCTTATGGCAGAAAGTCAAGAGGAACTGAAGAGCCTCTTGATGAAAGTGAAAGAGGAGAGTGAAAAAGCTGGCTTAAAACTCAACATTCAGAAAAGTAAGATCATGGCATCTGGTCCCATCACTTCATGGCAAATAGATGGGGAAACACTGGAAACAGTGACAGACTTTATTTTCTTGGGCTCCAAAATCATTGCAGATGGTGACTGCAGCCATGAAATTAAGATGCTTGCTCCTTGGAAGAAAAGTTATGACCAAACTGGACAACATATTAAAAAGCAGAGACATTACGTTGACAACAAAGGTCCGTCTAGTCAAAGCTATGTTTTTTTCAGTAGTCATGTGTGGATATGAGAATTGGACTATAAAGAAAGCTGAGCACCGAAGAATTGATGGTTTTGAACTGTGGTGTTGGAGAAGACTCTTGAGAGCCCCTTGGACTGCAAGGAGATCAAACCAGTCCATCTTTAAGGAAATCAGTCCTGAATATTCACTGGAAGAACTGACGCTAAGACTGAATCTCCAACACTTTGGCTTCCTGATGCGAAGAACTGACTCATTTGAAAAGACCCTGATGCTGGGAAAGATTGAAGGCAGAAAGAGAAGGGGATGACAGAGGATGAGATGGTTGGATGGCATCACTGACTCAATGGACATGAGTTTGAGTAAACTCCGGGAGTTTGTGATGGACAGGAGGCCTGGCGTGCTGCAGTCCATGGGGTGGCAAATGTCAGACATGACTGACCGACTGAACTGAACTGACTGAAGACATCTGGAACATTTTTACATATCATCACCTAAAGATGTACTAAATACTTTTAACCAGTCCCTTCTGTGGATATTTAAGTGTTTCCAACTTCTCATTACAACATATAGTGTAATTAATGTCATTGAATACATTTATGATCAGTTTCCTATATTTTCTTTAAGCACTTGAAGGCATCATGCTAGTCTTTCTTGTCTTCTACCATTTCTGTTGAGAACTCAGTTGATTGTCTTTTTGCTCATTTGAGATAATATGTCTTTTTCTCTGACTGCTAAGGTTTTCTTTGTCTTTCCACAGTTTTACTATAATATTCTCGTGGTTAGGATGTATCCTTTGTGAGATTTACTGCATTTTTTGAATCTATGGATGAATATCTTTCAACAATTTGGAAAAGTTTAAAGTCATTATCTCTTCAAATTGCTTATGCTCCATTTTCCCATTTCTTTACACACACACACACACACACACACACACACACACACACACACAAGCTTTTTGCCTCATTCCCCTCAGTTCTTATGCTCTTATCTTCATTTTGTCCTTACATGCTTTAGTGTACTGGTTATTTTCTTTTTCTAATTTCCAGTTTACAAAATCTACCTCTGGCTGTAACAGGCTATTAAATTCATCTACTGAGTTCTTAATTTGTCATCATAGCTTTTCAGTGCAAGACTTCCTAATGGATTTTTTGTAATTCCCAGGCTTCTGCTCAATGTTTTCAGTGAGAACATTTAAAAAAAATCTGTGTCTGAAAAATTCTATTACTTGGCTCTCTATGGGTTTGTTCCCATTGTTTATCTTAATATTACATCAGATTGTGTTACCTCCTTATATACCTGGTTATTTTTAATGGAGGGCTGATCAGTGTACATAAGAAACTGTAGATATAATTTGAAACCCTCAGAAGATGTTATCTTCCTCCAGGAACTGGGTGGTAACTAGGGGATATTAGTGATCCCAGATAACCAAATCTAACCACTGGCAGCAAGAGTCTAGGACAGAATTAAGCCCTGCACCAAATCACTGAAGTAACTATTTTCTCAATTCTACCAAGAAGGGCACGTAGTGAGGACCATCCTACCTACAGAAGAGAAGTTAAATTTCTCATATATAAAAGATACCTTAGAACATCAGGGATTAATTATCTCTTGGAACCTTGGTGGGGAAGCATCTTAATCAAATCTGTACCTGAAAAATGATCCAAAGTTGAGCTCTAGTTCTTTTAAGGACTTATTTCTAGTCCCCACTTTACTGGTTCCTACCTTTATGCATGGGGGGTTTCCAGGGCCCTTTCTCCTTGGGCATCCCATGAGCTCCTATGTTTTCTCTCCTGACTCCATTTAATTTTTCAGTCTTTGCAGCATCTGCCCAAAGCCAGTGTCACTAAGGATAAAGAGGCCCCCCCAGATCTGATCGTTTTGGTTTCTTTCTTTTCATGGATCTTGACCTACAAATCCTTCAGTGTCTTGGCAGCTCTCTTTTGTTTTCTAAACAAGTTTAAAAAAATATTTTTTCCTGTTCTTTCATTCTTTTAGTTGCTCTGAGATTGTGTGTATGTGAGAGTGAGACTGAGGAAGTTAATCTAAATTACCCAGCTCACCACAATCGGAAGTAGAATGCCAGAACAAAAGGATGCACATTTGGTAGTTTGAGAGCTATGGCTATATTGTCTTCCAGAATGGTTGCATTAATTTACACATAAACATCAACAGTATTAACAGTGTTGAATAGTTTCTGTCTCTCCATGTTCTCCCTCAAAAATCAATGCTCTAAATATTTGATAATTTAATAGTTTTCCTTAAATTTATACCACTATAATTTCAAACTATTTAAGGAAAAATTATGTATTTGCTCTGCATGTAACATTTTAAACATCTGAAATAATTTTGATGCTCCATTAAATGTGATTTTCAATATTAGAGCAAATACTTTTTGAACAACCAAGTGACATTATTAGTTATTAATTAATTTATTATCATTATAACTCCTTGTGATATTTTATGTTTCATTGTCTTCTATTGCTATTTAGGTTCTGTATCTTTAACATCTTCTCTCCATGACTATCTTTTTAAAAACAAGGACATTTGTCTCTGAGCTTCCCAGGTGGCACAGTGGTAAAGAATCTACCTGCCAATGCAGGAGCCGCAGGAGACATGGGTTCCATCCCTGGGTCAGGAAGATCCCCTAGAGAAGGAAATGGCAACCCACTCCAGTATTCTTGCCTGGGAAATCCCATGGATAGAAGAGTCTGGAGGGCTACAGTTCATGGGGTCCAAGGAGTCAGACACAACTGAGCATACACACACGCACACACATATCTGTCCCCTCTAGTGCTTGGCAACACAGTGGTCATTAGGCAAGGATTGCTTTGAT
The DNA here is from genome assembly GCF_033118175.1 of Dama dama. Classification (NCBI taxonomy): domain Eukaryota; kingdom Metazoa; phylum Chordata; class Mammalia; order Artiodactyla; family Cervidae; genus Dama; species Dama dama. Next base: position 44,946,938 of record NC_083684.1, on the reverse strand, counting down.
TACAAGAAATAAGAGCAATTTTAGCAATATTTGGGACAGTTGATTTATTCAAAGGGTCCCCCCAATCCATGTGATCCCTGGAAGTACTGATCAGATGCTAGTTTGACAACACTCTAGAACATCAGTAAAAATTTCAGAGAACCCAAACCTTATTACCCTACTCCATTATTTTAGAGTTTTAATCTTCAAACCTGTTGTGAAGGCAGTGATTTGTACTCCCTGGTCAAGAGAAAAGTATTTTGACAGAGATCCAACTTTCAGAATGGCAAAGAAAGAAAACTGCAAATGTATTGTGAAATAAATTGCAAGCCTATTCATTATTGTCAGGCTTAAAGCTTTCCCAATCTGTTACCTTGACTGCCTTCCTTTTTTTTTTTTTTTTTAAAGAAAAAAAAGGAGATGTGTAATAATAAAGCAGGAGCCAATGTTTCTTTGGGAATTATTAATTACTTCAAAGGTGACTGTCTTATTTGTAGCTAGCCATTTCCCTAACCCAGGGCAGAATAGGAGTAAAATAATACCCAGACTTGCATTTGCAAGAGTTAATTTAAATTTTAGTGTTACATTACAAATGCTACATTTCCACAAGATTTTCGAAGCAGGGCAAAAGGCAGCAAGGTAGACAAGCCTGCAGGAACTAGAAAGCTCTAAGGACAGATTCCTTAACAAAAGATCAAAATATTACAATATTTTTAAAATAGGGAAGCTTCTCATTTATGATTACAGTGTTCTGGTTTCACAGCTGAGAAGCAGGGAGATGTGCTATAAAACCTCTTTCCCAGCCCTAAAATCTGTGAATGCACTAGACTACATTGTATCAAACACCAGAAAATGTTACCCTGGGCTTTCAAAAACCTGCCATCTAAAATATACTAGATGTTCAATATGATACTTGAGCTCCATTCTTGTGCAATGAGACAAGAAAAGGGGGGGAAAATGTATAATTGGAAAGAACAAATCCTCATTACTAACATTTTAGGATGATCTTACCTGAAAAATCCTAAAGAATCTATAAACACTTTTTAAAATTAATAAGACAGTAAGATTGATGTTTACCAAATTAATACACAAAAATCAACTGCATTTCTATAGAGAGTCAAAAATTAACTTTTAAGATATTGTTTAAAACAGCAACAAAAATATAAAATACCTAGGAATAAATCTAATAAAATATACTTAAGACCTTCAAGGAACAAATTGTAAAACTTTACTGAAAGATATTAAGAAAGATCTAAATAAATGGAGAACTAGGTTATGTTTTGAAGAGAAGATTCAATGTTATAAAATTGTCAAGTTTTCTCTAACTGATCTAAATCTATAATTTTACTGTGCTACTAAACAAAATGCCAGCAGGCAGAATTTGATGGTTCTTTATAAAATTTAAATGTAAAACTCAAAGGGCCAATATTAACCAAGACATTTCTAAAGATACACAAAGTGAGGGGACTTGCATATATTAAAATCTATTATAAATACATTGTAATTAAGAGGATGTGGTATTGAGGCAAAAAGGACAAAATAACTGAGGAGATAGAATACAAAACTCAGAATAAATGCACACATACATGTAAATTTGACTTATGACAGAACAGGTGCTGAGAATCAGTAGGAAAGATGGACTACATAGTATAAAGAGCTAAAACAACTGGGCACCAACATAGGATCTGTGGTAGGCCAAATAATGGCCCCAAAGATTACCACGTCCTAATTCCTGGAACCTATAAACATTACCTCATACCACAAAAGGGTGAATACTATCTTACATGACAAAAGATGTGATTAAGGATATTATCCTGGATTATCTTGACTATGTGTGTGCTCAGTCACCTAGGTATGTCCAACTCTTTGCGACCCATGGACTGTAACCCACCAGGGTCGGTCCATGACATTTTAAAGACAAGAATGCTGGAGTGGGTTGCCATTTCCTCCTCCAGAGAATCTTCCCAACCCAGGGATCAAACTCGCGTCTACTGTGCATCCTGCACTGGCACTTGGATTCTTCACCACTGAGCCCCCTGGGAAGCCTCTATCCTGATTATCATAGCTTAAAAGTTGTCTTGAAATCAAATCATAGTAGCCTTCCAACTTTATTCTTCTATCCCAAAGTTGTTTTGGTACAATTCTAAATGCTTTGCATTTCCATATGAATTTGAGAATAAGTTTGTCAATTTCTATCAAAAAAAAGCAACTTGGATCTTAATTTGAATTGCATTGAATCTATAAATGAATTTTGGAGAAAAATGACATCTTAATATTTAATTTACCTATATTAACAAGGTACAGTTCTTCATTCAATTTTGTCTTTAATTTCTCTCAGCAATGTTTTAAAGTTTTCCACATCTTCTGTCAAGTTTATCTTTAAGTAATTTGTATTTCTTAATGCTTTTGTAAGTAATATTGCTTTTTTAAGAATTCAATTTCCCATTGTTCTCTGTCTAGAAACACAATTGATTTATCTCTATATAAATCATTTCCTGCAACTTTGCTACACACTTACTTTTTAGTCCACAATGAAACAGATGCTCTCTAGCACCCTCTCCAGATTTCAATGCAATAAAACATAGATGAAACCCAAGAACCCACATTTTTAATGAGCAGCCAGAGTGACTCAATGCAGATTCTCTAAGAACGCTATCTCAAGAAATATATAAACACTGTTAACTACATTAACTTCTGACAACAGGGCAGAGTAAGCTGACTCAGCACATCCTTTCACTTTAAATACAAAAAGAACTTATTAAAAGTATGACAAACATGTAGCTTTAATACTTATCCAAGTCTAAAAAGAAGAAAGAGGAATTTATCAACTGCTAGAAATAAAAAATTCATGTGCCAAGCAGGAGACCTGGGTTTGATCCCTGGGTTAGGAAGATCCCCTGGAAAAGGAAATGGTAACCCACTCCAGTATTCTTGCCTGGGAAATCCCATGGACAGAGGAGCCTCGTGGGCTACAGTTCATGGGGTCATCAAAGAGTCGGACACGACTTAGTGACCGATTTTCATTTTCACTTTCAGAAATTAAAAAAAGAACTCAGAGATTTGTAAAGTATATACAATCTTCTGATGTAATGGCTTCAGTTTAAGTGCCCTCACAGAAACAGGGCATATGGCTATGCGCCCATCTGGGAATGAGGAACTAAACTTAGATCCTTGCATAAGTCCAGGGCCTTGGAAAGGATGCCTCTTTCCAAAAAGAGAACTAGAAAAATTCTACCTTTGGGTCTAGGGAGGTAGTGATGAAGCCTGTCCTCTACCCTGCAGTCTGAATAAGGGAAAGACACCCCTGCTAGAACTCAAAGTCCCATGTATAGGTACAGGATCCAAATTTACACTATATTATAGATGAAAGGACTGATACTGAAGCAGAAATTCCACTACTTTGGCCACCTGATGTGAAGAACTGACTCATGTGAAAAGACCCTGATGCTGGGCAAGGTTGAAGGTGGGAGGAGAAGGGGACGACAGAGGATGAGATGATTGGATGGCATCACCAACTCAATGGACCTGAGTTTGAGTAAGCCCCAGGAGGTGGTGATGGACAGGGAGGCCTGGCATGCTGCAGTCCATGGGGTCGCAAAGAGTTGGACACAACTGACCAACTGAACTGAAATGATAGGTGAAAGATTGAATGCAGAAGGAGAAGAGGGCATCAGAGGATGAGATGGCTGGATGGCATCACCAATGCAATGGACATGCACTTGGGCAAACTTCAGGAGATGGACAGGAACAGGGAGGTCTGGTGTGCCATGGGGTTGCAGAGTTGGACACAACTGGGCAACCAAACAGCAACATAAGTGAAAGAATTAGACGCTGAGAAAATAAAAGTTGCAAGGTCTTGAAGAAATAAAAAATTGTTCTGAAGGACCATTCATGATCTAGTACTCATGCTGTGCTAAGTTCGTTTGGGTTGCTATAATAAAATACCATAGACTGTGAGGGTTAAACAGCAAGCACTTATTTCTCAGTTCTGGAGGCTGGGAAGTCCAAGATCAAGGTACTGGCAGATTCAGTGTATGGTGAGAGCTTGCTTCCTGGTTCACAGATGCTATCTTCTCACTCACATGGAAGAAGGGACAAGGGAGCTTTCTGGGGTCTCTTTTATAAAGGGCACTAACCACATTCATGAAGAGTCTGCCCTCACGTCCTAATCACATCCAAAGGTACTACCCGCCAATTACCATAACAATGAGTACTAACTATATTTCAAAATATGAATTTGGGAGTGAGGGGGAAGGGAAACAAACATTCATTCCACAGCACATGATAAAGATGAGCTAACAACACCTATGTTTCAAGTCATCTGAAGAATCAATTCAACATGAGGAAAATCAGTGGTTATCACAAACATGTAAAATAGTATTGCAAAAGTTTGAGATAATAGAAAAGTCTAACATGTAGCATTGTCAAATTCTTTAAAGATGTAGATGAAGAAATAGAAACCATGTGAAGGAGATAAATGAAAGTATTGAAACCAAATAGAACTTCTAAAACTGAAAAGCCAAATAGATGAAATAAAAACTAAATAAATGGAGTAGAAATAGCTGAAGAGTCAACTGGAAGAAAAATCTTAGAGAAAACCCAGAATGTATCATAGAAGGAAAAAATGTGAAGGAGGGACTTCCCTGATGATCCAGTGGTTAAAACTCCATGCTTTCATTGAGGGGGACAAAAAGAAAAAAAAAAGAAAGGAGAAGTGAAAAGAATTTTTGATTCCATGGGAAAGAAATATATATAAAAGAATTTCCAGAAGGAGAAAACTGAGATAATGAGATGAAAACACTGAAGAGATAACTGCTGATAATTTTCCAGAATTGATGAAAGGTACTTATATTAAAGAAGCATACCAAGTTTGAAGCAGGATAAATAAAGGTAAATCCATCTAAGTGAAATTGTAGAACACCAAAGCATAAAGTAATTCTTAATAGTAATCTGATAAAAAAAAAAATAACCAAAAGAGATGACAATTGGACTGCAGGAGATTTCTCATCTCAATAACTGAATCCACTGTTCATGCCACAAGGAAGCAAGCAGCCACATGGAGAGGCCACAATAGGGCTTGCAGCAAACAGAACCTGGTGAGGGCCCTGCGAACAACTAGAATCAAGTGCCAGATATGGATGAGCTAAAAAATGCTATCAGCCTCTACTTTCAAGCTTGCCTAGTTGTTCTCATGTGGAGCAAATAGTGCACCCTTTGCTGAATCCTAAATCACAAATCTATGAGCAAAATAAGTGATTGCTAGTTGCTTTAAACCACTAAATTGAGGGTAGTTTGTTATGCATCAAAAGATAAACAGAACAAAGTGACTTAAGCAAATGAGGGTTTTTATTTTGCTCACATAGGACACTATGGATTTGGGGGAGGATAGGATTTTAGGGGATTAGGACATGCTGCTGTTACTGACGATGATTAATAAGGATGAAAATGAAAATAAACATTGATTTGATGGTTACTTTCTCTTCATGTTCATGAACTATACAATTGTATTTACTATAGGTTTTAAATAAGTTTTAATATATAGTGTAGCTAATCCTCCCACATTATTCTTGTTGAATTTTCTAGGCAATCATAAATTTATTTCTTCCCTAAAGGAGTTTTAGAATGAACCTAATTAAAATAAAACAAAACACCTTACTGATATTATCACTGGGATCATGTTGCATTTACAGGGAGAACTGACTTATTTATAATGTTGATTTTCCTGACCAAAACCATAAGCATTTCTAGTCAAGCTTTCTTAAATTTGCGTAAGTATAAAAGATGATACTGGTATATTATTCTCTGTATTTTTCTTTATGTTTGAAATATTTGATAACTGAGAATGTAATTTAAAGTACCTGATTAAGAAAATAGTTTCACGTTCGTAGGAATAATACACCTTATATTATCATCAGGGTGCAATCTGATGAGTTTTGAGAAAGACAACTTACAACTATGTAGAGTATCACTCACATGAAAGTGAAAGTGAAAGTGTTAGTCGCTCAGTCATGTCTGACTCTTTCACGACCCCATGCACTATAACCTGCCAGGGTCCTCTGTCCATGGGATTTTCAGGCAAGAATACCGGAGTGAGTTGCCATTTCCTTCTCCAAGGGATCTTCCTGTCACAGGGTTCGAACCCATGTCTCCTGCATTGGCAGGTGGATTCTTTATCCCTGAGCCACCAGTACTCTGAAAAGCCCAAAACCTTTTTTTTTTTTTTAATTCTTTTTTTTTTTTTTTTATTAGTTGGAGGCTAATTACTTCACAACATTTCAGTGGGTTTTGTCATACATTGATGTGAATCAGCCATGGATTTACACGTATTCCCCATCCTGATCCCCCCTCCCACCTCCCTCTCCACCCGATTCCTCTGGGTCTTCCCAGTGCACCAGGCCGGAGCACTTGTCTCATGCATCCCACCTGGGCTGGTGATCTGTTTCACCATAGATAGTATACATGCCGTTCTTTTGAAATATCCCACCCTCACATTCTCCCACAGAGTTCAAAAGTCTGTTCTGTATTTCCGTGTCTCTTTTTCTGTTTTGCATATAGGGTTATCGTTACCATCTTTCTAAATCCCATATATATGTGTTAGTATGCTGTAATGTTCTTTATCTTTCTGGCTTACTTCACTCTGTATAAGGGGCTCCAGCTTCATCCATCTCATTAGGACTGGTTCAAATGAATTCTTTTTAATGGCTGAGTAATATTCCATGGTGTATATGTACCACAGCTTCCTTATCCATTCATCTGCTGATGGGCATCTAGGTTGCTTCCATGTCCTGGCTATTATAAACAGTGCTGCGATGAACATTGGGGTACACATGTCTCTTTCAGATCTGGTTTCCTCAGTGTGTATGCCCAGAAGTGGGATTGCTGGGTCATAAAAACCTTTTTAATGACTTGAGTAATTTAATTTTCTCTTTCCTAAACCTCCATTCTTTAGTTTAATTAGGATAAACCTCAAAAGTCCCAAATTGTGTTAAACACTCAGATGTTTCTCTTGGGGTGCACAGGGTGAAAACAGACTGTGAGGTTTCACCATAATTGGGCCTTTCAAGGAAGCGGGTACATCTGGAGTCACTTCCACCATGGTGCGTTCCTGAATTTGACTCTGAAGCACCTGTTAACCATGTTCTCTAGCAATATACTTCACAGTTTAAATCAGGAAGTGTTAACTTCCTTTGAAGTTCAGTTCAGTTCTGTTCAGTCGCTCAGTCATGTCCGACTCTTTGCGGCCCCATGAATCGCAGCACGCCAGGCCTTCTTGTCCATCACCTACTCCCAGAGTTTACTCAAACTCATGTCCATCGAGTAGGTGATGCCATCCAGCCACGTCATCCTCTGTCGTCCGCTTTTCCTCCTGCCCCCAATCCCTCCCAGCTTCAGGGTCTTTTCCAATGAGTCAACTCTTCCCATGAGGTGGCCAAAGTATTGGAGTTTCAGCTTCAACTTCAGTCCTTCCAATGAACACCCAGGATTGATCCCCTTTAGGATGGACTGGTTGGATCTCCTTGCAGTCCAAGGGACTCTCAAGAGTCTTCTCCAACACCACAGTTCAAAAGCATCAATTTTTCGGTGCTCAGCTTTCTTCACAGGCCAACTCTCACATCTATACATGACCACTGGAAAAACCAAAGCCTTGACTGGACGGACGTTTGTTGGCAAAGTAATGTCTCTGCTTTTTAATATGCTGTCTAGGTTGGTCATAACTTTCCTTCCAAGGAGTAAGCGTCTTTTAATTTCATGGCTGCAATCACCATCTGCAGTGATTTTGGAGCCCCCCAAAATAAAGTCTGCCACTGTTTCCACTGTTTCCCCATCTATTTCCCATGAAGTGACGGGACCAGATGCCATGACCTTAGTTTTCTGAATGTTGAGCTTTAAGCCAGCTTTTTCACTCTCCTCTTTCACTTTCGCCAAAAGACTTTTTAGTTTCTCTTCACTTTCTGCCATAAGGGTGGTGTCACATGCATATCTGAGGATATTGATAATTCTCCCAGCAATCTGGATTCCAGTTTGTGCTTCTTCCAGCCCAGCATTTCTCATGATGTACTCTGCATATAAGTTAAACAAGTAGGGTGACAATATACAGCCTTGACATACTCCTTTTCCTATTTGGAACCAGTCTGTTGTTCCATGTCCAGTTATAACTGTTGCTTACTGACCTGCATACAGGTTTCTTAAGAAGCAGGTCAGGTGGTCTGCTATTCCCATCTCTTTCAGAATTTTCCACAGTTTGTTGTGATCCACACAGTCAAAGGCTTTGGCATAGTCAGTAAAGAAGAAATAGATATTTTTCTGGAACTCTCTTGCTTTTTCGACGATCCAGTGGATGTTGGCAATTTGATCTCTGGTTCCTCTGCCTTTTATAAAACCAGCTTGAAATCTGGAAGTTCACAGTTCATGTATTGCTGAAGCCTGGCTTGGAGAATTTTGAGCATTACTTCACTAGTGTGTGAGATGAGTGCAATTGTGCGGTAGTTTGAGCATTCTTTGGGATTTCCTTTCTTTGGGACTGGAATAAAAACTGACCTTTTCCAGTCCTGTGGCCACTGCTGAGTTTTCCAAATTTGCTGGCATATTGAGTGCAGCACCTTCAAATAAAGTTCTCATATGGTGATTCAAACCAAATATGTGTGGTTTCCCTTCGAGTTTTTTTTTTTAAAGGGTAATCTTTAAATTAGGTATTTAAAGGAAAAGTACTTTTCCTATTCCACAGGAAAGTCAAGATAGATGAAATATCAGCTTTGAGACCTAGATCAAACCACCAGCAAGTTTTTATAAATATCTAATATACACATTTAACCACTTCTAAGAAAATCTAAAAATTTTAAATGAAAAAAATTCAGTATCAGATTAACTGGAAAGGTCTTAATAATGTTCTGTTTGCCATATTCAGGTCTGAGCTGGTCACTCCCCACTTAGAGCCCTTCGGGGATTCCCTGCTCCCTGAGGATGAAGTCTGAGCTTCTTAGTCTGCCAGTCAAGGGCAGGCCTCTGTGAACTGGTTGCCACCTACTATACACCAGCCTACAGCTTCATTTCCTGCCCCTGCCTGTCCCCTCCCAAGTCTCAGTTTCTCTCTGATTCACACCCTAAAGAACTTACAATTCTTTGTCATTTCATGCTTGTCATATTTTTACATAGTGTTTTCCTGTGCCTCTCATGCCGAGGCCCTCCTTTTTTTTCCACTTGACTAATACGTTCAAGGGTCACTTTCTCCGGGACCTTCCATGCAAACTGCAAGACAGAGCTATTCTTTTCAATAATTTTCATTCATTCACTGTATGGCATTACATAACTGTTAGTTTCTATGTCAGTTCCCCCCACTCCGTCCTATGCTTTCTGAGGGCAGGAGCTATGCTTTTGTACATCTTTGTACTCGTGGTGCCCAGTTATAGAAGCTTTCAAATGAAGAAAAAGTTGCAGTTGGAGATGGGGATTAAATTTCATGTATCCCAAGAGGCCTCCCTCAAGACCAATGACATTGGCCTTCGCTGCTACTTCCTGTCTCTGAACACACATTCACATAATGGAATACTTTACAACAATGAAGATGAAATGCAACTAGAGCTACAAGCAGCAACGTGGATGAGACATGTAGATTGATTCCAATTATGCACATTCCAAAAGTAGGCAGTACTAAATTGTAATATTTAGCTACAATACACAGGAATATAAACTATAAGTGAAAGCAAGGAGATCATGATCATGAAGGAAAAAATAATGATTACCTAGGGGGAAGTTGGAGTGAAGGGAATATGACGGGGAAGGAACACACAGGAGCCTAACGAAGGTTCAAAATATTCTATTATTGATCTTGGTGACAATTACATAATGTATGCTCTGTAATTATTTGTTACACTGTACTTGCATGTATATTAGTTCTCCAATGCTGCTACAACAAACGACCACAAATTTAGTGGCTTAACATATAAACTTATTCTCTTAAAAGTTTGGTAGGTCCAAATCCAAAATGGGTCTCACTGGCTTAAAATCAAGGTGTTGGCAGGGCTGTGTTCCTCTCTGGAGGGTCTAGGAGAAAACACCTTTTCTTGCCTTACCTATTTCCTAGAGGCTGCCTGAATTCTTTGGCCTTTCTAGCTTCAAAGGCAGAAATGGCTGGTATAATCTTTCATACAGGGCAGCATTCTGACACTGAGACTGATATTTCGGCCTCCCTCTTGAACATTTGTCATTAATATTGATTGAGTCACCCAGGACAGTTTCCATACCTTAAGGTTAGCTCATTAGTAACCTAAACTCCATTTTCTACCTTAATTCCCCTTTGCCATGCAATGTAAAATATCCACAGATATTGAGGACATGGACATCTTGGAGAGGCCATTACTCTGCCTACCACAGCACACAATATGTACATTTCTGAATCTGTGCTCTACTTCTCAGTGACAAAAGGTTAGAAGTAACATTTGGTATATAAACACAAAGAATTCCTATACAACCACGAAAAAGAATGACCCTTTTAAACTTAGTATTATGGAATAATCTCTAAGAAGCATTTTAAAAGTAGTGTTAGAACTACTGTGTAAAGTATGCTGTCATTTCTGCAAAAAAGTAAGAGGAAAAGCATATCTGTATGTTTCTCATTTTATGTGCTCAAACTATATATGAAAACAAAATTAAAGCAAGGGAAGGAGCTTTTCTATTTGCCTAAGAAATATTTCTTAGTGACCTAAAATCAGGAGGTTTCACCAACCCTTTGAAGATAATAGTAAGGAATCAGCGCTAGTCCTTGAAAAGACACACAGAATTGCATGGAATTTAGAGAAGATAATATGGAATTACTATGCAAATAAAACCCTTTCCTGGCAATCATATCTTTAAATAAATCACTAACAAAATAAAAAAGAATGTCATGCAGATGGAAAATTACACCATTCACTTCACCCAGGATGTGAATTCTGTGGCAGAATTCAGAATTGCAAAGAAAACAATAGATAAATACAATTAGTTATGTAATGTTTGGGAACCTCCTGGAGAGCAGCCAGCCCCCTGGAATAAGGCCAAGCACGATGACATCCCAGGGGAGCCATCGATGGGAGGGAGATCCCAGCACCTGTTATGTGGGGGCCACTGGACCATTTCCAGCCTATGTCTGAACACTAATGTACCAATATTTCCTCCAGATCCACTAAGAATTCTGGGGTAGATGATGCTGATCTGAAGCATGGAAACAGGTCAATCCAGAAATTTGTAGTGCATTCTACATTCATCCTAGTGCCATCTTGAGAATCCTGCATCCATGTGCAAGGGAGAGACTGGATCAAACTAGGATTCATTCACTCATTCATTCATTTGTTTTCACTTATCTGCTCATTCATTTAATCAGTATTTACTGAGCGGCTTTATCTTTCAAGTACTAACAGTGTAAGACACAAAAGTTTTTAAAACAGGTAAAATATACTGTTTTGCTTAGGAATTAATACATAGGTGGTAATACACAAAAATAAGAAAATGACTATCATAAAAGTCAAGGTGATGGCTACATCCAGGGGAGGTGAGGGAAATATCATCAGGAAGGGACACATACCTAGGGTAAGTGGAAAATGGCACGGTCTTGGGTTGGGCAGTCCATTCTAAACTGCCTGACCCCTGTACACAAAGAGAAGAGTGACTGTATAGATATGAACTGGAAACGTACTGGTTATAACAGAATAGTGGAATTTTTGCACTTCGGGATACTAATGATTGTGCACTCTTATTACTCTCCCTCCAAGTCTTAAATAACCACCACAGCCATATTCCTGGGAGACCTACAAAGAGGTAAGTAGCACAAGCTATCCTGAAAATTAAGTCCATTTTCTCTCTCTTTTTTTTTTTTTGTAAGTCACATATCTGTAGTTTCTTTTTTTTTTCTTTTTTTTTATTTTAAACCATTGTTTCTTCCCCCCACCCCCCAGTTATTTGTATTAGTTGGAGGCTAATCACTTTACAATATTGTAGTGGTTTTTGTCATACACTGACATGAATCAGCCATGGATTTACATGTGTTTCCCATCCTGAACCCCCCTCCCACCTCCCTCCCCATCCCATCCCTCTGGGTCTTCCCAGTGCACAAGCCCCGAGCACTTGTCTCATGCATCCAACCTGGACTGGTGATCTGTTTCACACTTGATAATATACATGTTTCGATGCTGTTCTCTCGAAACATCCCACCCTCGCCTGCTCCCACAGAGTCCAAAAGTCTGTTCTATACATCTGTGTCTCTTTTTCTGTCTCGCATATAGGGTTATCATTACCATCTTTCTAAATTCCATATATATGCATTAGTATACTGTATTGGTCTTTATCTTTCTGGCTTACTTCATTCTGTATAATGGGCTCCAGTTTCATCCATCTCATTAGAACTGATTCAAATGTATTCTTTTTAATGGCTGAGTAATATTCCATGGTGTATATGTACCACAGCTTTCTTATCCATTCGTCTGCTGATGGGCATCTAGGTTGCTTCCATGTCCTGGCTATTATAAACAGTGCTGCGATGAACACTGGGGTACATGTGTCTCTTTCAGATCTGGTTTCCTTAGTGTGTATGCCCAGGAGTGGGATTGCTGGGTCATATGGCAGTTCTATTTCCAGTTTTTTAAGGAACCTCCACACTGTTTTCCATAGTGGCTGTACTAGTTTGCACTCCCACCAGCAGTGTAAGAGGATTCCCTTTTCTCCACACTCTCTCCAGCATTTATTGCTTGTAGACTTTTGGATAGCAGCCATCCTGACTGGCGTGTAATGGTACCTCATTGTGGTTTTGATTTGCATTTCTCTGATAATGAGTGATGTTGAGCATCTTTTCATGTGTTTGTTAGCCATCTGTATGTCTTCTTTGGAGAAATGTCTGTTTAGTTCTTTGGCCCATTTTTTGATTGGGTCATTTATTTTTCTGGAATTGAGCTGCAGGAGTTGCTTGTATATTTTTGAGATTAATCCTTTGTTTCTTCATTTGCTATTATTTTCTCCCATTCTGAGGGCTGTCTTTTCACCTTGCTTATAGTTTCCTTTGTGTGCAAAAGCTTTTAAGTTTCATTAGGTCCCATTTGTTTATTTTTGCTTTTATTTCTAATATTCTGGGATGTGGGTCATAGAGGATCTTGCTGTGATTTATGTTTTGTTTATTTTTGCTTTTATTTCTAATATTCTGGGATGTGGGTCATAGAGGATCTTGCTGTGATTTATGTCAGAGAGTGTTTTGCCTATGTTCTCCTCTAGGAGTTTTATAGTTTCTGGTCTTACATTTAGATCTTTAATCCATTTTGAGTTTATTTTTGTGTATGGTGTTAGAAAGTGTTCTAATTTCATTCTTTTACAAGTGGTTGACCAGTTTTCCCAGCACCACTTGTTAAATAGGTTGTCTTTTTTCCATTGTATATCCTTGCCTCCTTGGTCGAAGATAAGGTGTCCATAGGTTCATGGATTTATCTCTGGGCTTTCTATTTTCTTCCATTGATCTATATTTCTGTCTTTGTGCCAGTACCATACTGTCTTGATGACTGTGTAAGCCCATTTTCTTTTTTTTTTCAATAGGGTATTAAATCTTTTATTGATTACACATGATAATGGATGATACACAAGCTTCATTCCCATCTATAATTTTTATCTGGTACCATAATTCAATTTAGATATATTGCATAGGATCTGCCAACAATCATTAATAACCAAAAAAAAAAACCTCCATGACTTTGCATGGGCGACCCTTTTTAATGGTGAACTCCAGGTCACAACACAGTAACTGTCAGTTCAACTACACCAAGGTTCTGAAGACAACAGCTTCTCCACCAAGCAGGTTGTAAATAAATTTCAAATGGAACCTGGCATCACCCTGAAGGAATTCTAACTTCTCACTGTTGGGGTAGTTTACCAAAATGGCTTCAGAGTAGACTAACTTTACACAGCACAATAAAAAAAAAAAAAAGACATTTATTCAGCGTCATGATCAGACTATTACATTTAGCAATCAACAGCATGGGTGCAAAAAAAAAAAATCTACATTAAAACCCTTTGTTGGAATGCTTTACACTTTCCACAGAACAGAAACTAAAATAACTTGTTATACAATTAGTCACAAGTACAGTCCTCAAGTTTTTTGCCCATACACATGAGTGTTGTCTAAAACATGTCTTCTTTGTAGCAGCCAGGCCCTGCCACCACTGTGCTTGGCTGAGTTCACAAATCTGTTGTAACCTGTAGCTTCCCTGTCACTTCTCTGGCTCTCCTCTCCTGCTAAGCTTTGTTTCCTGGCAGTAAGTAAAACCTTCTGCCACTGCCATAGCTATTGCTGCTGCTGGAACCACCATAGCCACCTTGGTTTCGTGGTTTGGCAAAGTATTGGCCTCCACCACCACAGGAGCCAGAACTTCTGCCTCCGAAGTTTCCTCCTTTCATGGGTCCAAAATTTGAAGATTGATTGTTGTAATTGCCAAAATCATTGTAGCTTCCGCCACCTCCAAAATTGCTTCCGTCATTACCAAATCCATTATATCCATCCCCACTGCCACCATATCCGCCACCACCACGGCTGCCACCAAAGCCACCTCGACCACTGAAGTTTCCTCCACGACCAAAGTTGTCATTCCCACCAAAACCACCTCCACGACTGCCACCAAAGTTTCCGGAACCACTTCAACCTCTCTGGCTGGATGAAGCACTAGCCATCTCTTGCTTAGACAGGGCTTTTCTCACTTCACAGTTGTGGCCATTCACAGTGTGGTATTTCTGAATGACAATCTTGTCTACAGAGTCATGGTCATCAAAGGTTACAAAAGCAAAGCCTCTCTTTTTGCCACTTCCTCGGTCAGTCATGATTTCAATTACTTCAATTTTTCCATACTGTTCAAAATAATCTCTCAGGTGATGTTCTTCAGTGTCTTCTTTAATGCCACCAACAAAAATCTTTTTCACAGTTAAGTGGGCACCAGGTCTTTGAGAATCTTCTCTTGACACGGCCCTCTTTGGTTCCACAGCTCTTCCGTCCACCTTGTGTGGCCTTGCATTCATGGCCACATCCACTTCCTCCACCGTGGCGTATGTGACAAATCCGAAGCCTCTGGAGCGCTTAGTGTTTGGATCCCTCATTACCACACAGTCTGTGAGGGTTCCCCATTGCTCAAAATGACTCCTCAGACTCTCATCAGTTGTTTCAAAGCTCAATCCTCCAATGAAGAGCTTCCGCAGTTGTTCGGGCTCTTTGGGAGACTCTGATTTAGACATGACGGCAGTGGAGGCGGGGAAGTCTTCAACAATGCTTTCTTGGTGGCGTCCACGGGCAGAAAGGAGTAACCTCACGAACGTATCTCCCATTTTCTTACTTTTATATACAAATAGACAATCACAGACCAGAAAACACTGGAAGGAGTCCTATGAATGCAAGATACAAGTTACCTGGATTTTTCTGACTAATAAATGTCAGAAATGTATTTCTCTGGGCATCCTGACTTAATGGCTTTAAATGGTGTTTAAAATAATTTACTATCCATGTTTGAGGATTGAAGTCTTATTCTTTAACAAAAGATGATCAATTCTATATGTTTAACTTTAGAACATTAAAATCTCCAAAAGAATAAAATGAAAAAGATGGAGGAAAGTATGTTTAAAAAAAAAATTTCCCAGAACTGAAGTAACATACAAGTAATCAGATTTGGCCCATAGAAAGCTGAGGAGAATGAACTAGAAAAACTCACTTTTGGACATACCTTCACAACATTTCAGATCCCAAATACAAAAAGAAAACCCTAGAAAACATGAGAGAGAAATACCAGGCCACCTGCAAAAGAATGAAAATTGAGTGACTTCAAGCTTCTGAAATTTTATAATAAATTTGGCACAAGGTCTCAAAGTTCTGAGGAGAAATTATTTTGAACCTAGAATTCTAAAGTCAGCTGAACTATCAAGTGGGTGCATGCATGCATGCCAAGCCGCTATAGTGATGTCTGACTCTTTGCAACTCTATGGACCATAGGCTGCCAGGTTCCTCTGTCCATAGGATTCTCCAGGCAAGAATACTGGAGTGGTTTGCTGCCCTCCTCCAGGGGATCTTCCTGACCCAGGGATCGAACCGGTGTTTCTTAATTCTCCTGCACTGGCAGGCAGGTTCTTTATCTGTAGCCCCACCTGAAAAGCCCATCAAGTGGGTACGGACGGAGAATAAGACATTTTCTTGCATGCAAGGATCAAAGTTTCCCATCTAGATACCCCTTCTGAGGAAATTACCTGAGCAAAATGAGAGACAAAAGATACAATGGAATGCACATGGAAAAAAAAAAAAAAACTCCTGGAAAAAAACTGTGCAGGAAGTAAAGGATCTAAATTAGAATAGAAAGCTGATGGGCTCTGAGGAAATATCTTCAAGGAGAAGAAGAGCATGAACCCTAAATTTAGATACAAATTTTTAAAAATGAGGAATTAGAAACCACAGGGGGAAAAATACCAAAAACTATATGGAAGAGTCAAATCAATTATGAAGTGAGTTAAAATGAGGTATAGTTGTGAAAAGATGGTGGACAGTCAAGAAAGAGAATCTACATTACACACAAGTCAGAATGGCTACTATCCAAAAGTCTACAAGCAATAAATGCTGGAGAGGGTGTGGAGAAAAGGGAACCCTCTTACACTGCTGGTGGGAATGCAAACTAGTACAGCCACTATGGAGAACAGTGTGGAGGTTCCTTAAAAAACTGGAAATAGAACTGCCATATGACCCAGCAATCCCACTCCTGGGCATACACACCGAGGAAACCAGATCTGAAAGAGACAACGTGTACCCCAATGTTCATCGCAGCACTGTTTATAATAGCCAGGACATGGAAGCAACCTAGATGCCCATCAGCAGACGAATGGATAAGAAAGCTGTGGTACATATACACAATGGAATATTAATCAGCCATTAAAAAGAATTCATTTGAATCAGTTCTAATGAGATGGATGAAACTGGAGCCCATTATACAGAGTGAAGTAAGCCAGAAAGATAAAGACCAATACAGTATACTAACGCATATATATGGAATTTAAAATGATGGTAACGATAACCCTATATGCAAAACAGAAAGAGACACAGATGTACAGAACAGACTTTTAGACTCTATGGGAGAAGGCGAGGGTTGGATGTTCTGAGAGAACAGCATTGAAACAAGTATACTATCAAGGGTGAAACAGATCACCAGTCCAGGTTGGATGCATGAGACAAGTGCTCGGTGCTGGTGCACTGGGAAGACCCAGAGGGATGGGATGGAGAGGAAGGCGGGAGCGGGGATTGGGATGAGAAACACACGTAAATCCATGGCTGATTCATGTCAGTGTATGGCAAAAACTACTACAATATTATAAAGGAATTAGCCTCCAACTGATAAAAATAAATGAAAAAAAAAAAGAAAGAGAATCTACAAGATTCAGACCTTAGGGACATTCTTTGAGCAACTTAAGGTCAGAACACTCAACCAATAGAGGATAAAATGTAATCCCAGAGTACAGTTTGGCCCTCCGGTGTATAAAATTTATGTAGACAAAACAGAAGACTTGAATGTGGTTATCAACAATGACAACACAAAAGTAGAACAACTCACAGAAGAGGGAGAACTGCAGTGGGCAGACAACTCATCCAAGGATATTGTAGAGTGATGGACACAAATTTATAGTTTTAAATATATAAGTAAAGGCTATTTAAGACTATAAATAAACCTCATAAAATACAACAAATATAATACAAAAATAATTGGGTTACCAGGGATTAAGGTGGGGGGTAGAAGTGTCTGCAAAGGTGGGCATGAGGAAATTTTACTGGGTCGTGGAGATATCCTATGCTTGCTTTTGGTGGTGGCTACATCACTGTTTACGTCTGACAAAGTTCACAGAACTGTATATCCAAAAAGAGTGAATTTTACTGCATGTAAATTATAATCTATTAAGTCCAGGAAGGGGTAGAGAAGATAGGAGTGAACTAAATCCTCATTTTTTATATTGAGGACTCAAAAGTAGTATGTGAAGTTGATAAATCAACAAATAGCCATATAAGCAAGAAACAGCTAAAAGTACTTCTTGGAAAGCAGTACTGAAGAAATAAGACTATTATTTAGCTTTTTAATGTTATTATATGTATTTTTACTTATTTATTGATATCAGCTTTTTTTAAAAAAAATTCTGAAACACTTTTAAAATACATAAAACTCTCCTTAGTAGTACAAAGAACTTCTATATATTCCTTTGCTCTCAATAATCTCCTTTGTAGCAAAGGATCCAATCCAGGCTCACATGTTGCACCAAGATGTCATATGTTTTGTGCTTCAACTTGGGTTAGTCTGAGGCTTCCTTGTGATTAGACCCACGTAAGTATTTAATATCATTGAAGAGATGCTGTGTTTCTACTGCATCCTAGCAGGTGTTATATGAGGCTGATTTGCTCTATTACTGCTGGTATTAACTAAGATGACATCCACCATTCCATTCCAATACCAAAGGCTTCCTCCTTCCCATATCTCTATTTCCCTTCTCTGAGTGAAAATTACTAGCTCTTGTTATCTTCGATATACTTACTTTTTTGCTTAATTCCTCTATATGTATCCAATCTCCTGAAGCCATCAAGTTGCCACCCTACCAGTATACCCTCTTTGTGGCTCTGGCAACTGCCAGGCTGCCTTCCCATCTCACTTGGCATGCATTATTCTGATAAAAACTTAAAAAGGAAAAAATTAACTATCCAAATACTATAAAAAGAATAAAACATAACATTGTGAGAATTTGTGTCAAGTAATATTCTTACCCTGGGACTTCCCTGTAGCTCAGATAGTAAAGAATCTGCCTGCGATGCAGGAGACCTGGGTTCAGTCCCTGGGTCAAGCAGATCTTCTGGAGAAGGGAATAGCAATCCACCCCAGCATTCTTACCTGGAGAATCCCATGCACAGAGGAGCCTGGAGGGCTACAGTTCATGGGGTCACAAAGAGTCAGATATGAGTGAGCAACTAATACTATTACTATTGAGCAAATACTATTGTTAATACTAATATTCTTCAGTTCAGTTAAGTTCAGTCTCTCAGTCATGTCCGACTCTTTGCAACCAAGTAGACAGGCTTCCTTATCCATCAACAATTCCCGGAGCTTGCCCAAACTCAGGTCCAACAAGTCGGTGATGCCATCCAACCATCTCACCCTCTGTCATCCCCTTCTCTTCCTGTCCTCAATCTTTCCCAGCATCAGGGTCTCTTCAAATGAGTCAGTTCTTCGCATCAGGTGGCCAAAGTATTGCAGCTTCAGTTTCAGCATCAGTCCTTACAATGAATATTCAGGACTGATTTCCTTTAGGGTTGACTGGTTTGATCTCCTTGCAGTCCAAGGGATTCTCAAGAGTTCTCCAACACCGCAGTTCAAAACCATCAACTCTTCAGTGCTCAGCTTTCGTTATGGTCCAACTCTCACATCCATACATGACTACTGGAAAAACCATAGATTTGACTAGATGGACCTTTGCTTTTTAATATGCTATCTAGGTTGGTCATAGCTTTTCTTCCAATGAGGAAGCTTCTTTTAATTTCATGGCTGCAATCACCATCTGCAGTGATTTTTGGAGCCCAAAAATATAGTCTCTCACTGTTTCCACTGTTCCCCCATCTATTTGCCATGAAGTGATAGGACCAGATGCCATGATCGTACTTTTTTGAATGTTGAGTTTTAAGCCAGCTTTTTCACTCTCCTCTTTCACTTTCATCAAGAGGCTCTTTAGTTCCTCTTCACTTTCTGCCATAAGGGTGGTATCATCTGCATATCTGAGGTTACTTATATTCTCCTGGCAATCTTGATTCCAGCTTGCGCTTCATCCAGTCTGGAATATCACATGACATACTCTGCATATAAGTTAAATAAGCAAGGTGACAATATACAGCCTTGGCGTACTCCTTTCCCAATTTGGACCAATCCGCTGTTCCATGTCTGGTTCTAACTGTTGTTTCTTGACCTGCATACAGATTTCTCAGGAGGCAAGTAAGGTGTTCTGGTATTTCCATCTCTTGAAGAATTTTCCAGTTTGTTGTGATCCACACAGTCAAAGGCTTTACCATAGTGAAGCAGAAATAGATGTTTTTCTGGAATTCTCTTACTTTTTCTATGATCCAAATTATTCCTTGATTTATAGAGCAATAAGAATATTAGTTGGAATTCTCTTGCTTGGATCATAGAAAAAGCAAGAGAATTCCAACTAATATTGTTACTGCTGTAAAATCAAGGGGTAACCTAGGTCCGTGGTTTTCCATCCCCACCCAGGACACCACAATTATAAGGTACTTCAAAGTTTGATCTGTTCTAGAAAGACGTATGAAGTGCATAACTTGCCTCTATTATTCTCCTCCTGATGTCATGTACTACACATAAACCCCAATACTCTCACACACACAGCACTTTATCACTTTATGCTCTGAGCACTTGGTAACCTGAATTTACCACATAAAGGAAGTCTTTACCTGAAATGTCACAGTAGATGGTCAGCTGGTAGAGCTTGGCTTCCCGGGGGTTAAAGTACACAGTGATTTCAGCTGATGAATTGGGCCAGACATCGCCTTCCTAAAAACATGAAAGAATAATTTAAAAACAGTATGATGAAGGGAAGACACTGCTTTTAAATGCTGTTATTATAACTCTAGGAAATTTGAAGGAAATATTTTGACAAAAAATAAAAGAAAGCACAACTTTACCCAATAGATAGGAAATTTCTACTACTTGTTAAGAGGTGATACAAGCTGGAGAAAAGCTTCAAAGATCATTTCAGTGAGTAAATGGATTCATAATTAGTTACTAAAGGAAGCTAGAGTACTTAGGGCATTTTCTAAAGTTTGTAGATTCAACTAACATTCATTGTATGCCAATGCGTACAGCATTGGGCTTCAGAGATTAAGAAAGGCATGGTCTAAGATTGCATGGAGCTCATCTCTTAGAGGGATGATAAAAATGTACACAGATATCTTAAAATATATGTGATAAGTGCTATCTGTGCTTTAGCTACATAAGATCCAGATATTGCTTTTCACACGCAAAGAAGTAATGCCCCAAAAAGGATATGCTGGAAGACAGATAAGCTCAGTACCTGTGGATAAATTCAAGTCTTATGGTTTGGGCTGGTCCAAACCACTTTCAAAAACATTATTCAAGCAAGAAAATTCAGGGCCCATGTGCACACAAGAAGGCAGTACACTTAAATATTATCCCAGAGGCACTTTTGCACACCCCATCTTCAAAGAAGTCTGATTACCAGACTGTGCTTAGTCACTCAGTCGTGTCTGACTCTTTGCAACCCCATGGGCTATAGTCTGCCAGGCTTCTCTGTCCATGGGGATTCTCCAGGCAAGAATACTGGAGTGGGCTGCCATGCCTTCCTCCAACTGGTGAGTTGGGAAAAGGTGGGCCAGACATGCTCCAGAGAGGCAGTCAGAATCTCCCAGAGGAAGGAGCAGTAACATCTGGATGTGATCCAGGAGCAGACCGTCCGATATGGATGGCCTGGAGACTGAGAAACCCTTCTGCATGGTGAGGGAAGACCAATGAGAGAATCTGAGCCCACCGGTGTTCACACTGGGCGAATGCAACTGTGGGTACCGTGCTTTCTCATCCTAGGCTGCAGTGGTTTTGTTGTGTCTATGACATCTGCTAGTAATTTACAGCTTTTACTGAGCCCCAGGAGATAATTCAAGGACAAATCCTATTCTAAAGCCTCTCCTGGGCTTGTAGCAGCTACTGTGCATTAAGAGTGCTGAGTGTATCTGTAAAAACAGAAGTGTGGTCATTCAGTTTCTTGTCACAGAGGGATGCTTCTCACATAAGGTCATTTCAAGGAGTTAGAAACATGTAAAAGGACACTTTTATTTTTCAGTTGGAATTAAAATAAAAGTTAAAGAACTTAATTTTTTTTTTTACAGGAAAAACTCACTACAGCATTTCCTACCAAATCAGAGAGCAAATACCAGAAACAGGTCATCAGCCTAAGATGACCCCATTTTTACTTATGTATCCTTGATATACTTCATATTACTTTTCAGACATTTCTGAAGTTAACTACCATGTCATTTATGTCATCTCTGCAAAGAATTTTTCATTCTTTATTGCTCAGTTCTAAAGTTTCTTTCTGAGAGCCAAAACATTCAGAATGTTCCCCGCTGGCTCTGACATCAGTATCATTTCTTCCTAGGCCTGTGAAACCAGCCTCATCACGCAGAACCCCCTGCTGTTCTCCTTTGCCTTCCACAAGCAACTCCTTTCCCATCGTTGTCCATTTTCCTGCTCCAAATGAGAGACTGAGAACGTAGAATATAATCTGCAGATGCCCATTATCTTGTTTGTTGAAAATAACTGGCAAAATGACCTTTAGTTTTACTGTAATGATCTTCCTTCTTGGTCTTAATCTTTTGTTTTCCCCTCAGAACCACCACATTTCACTTATTAATCAAGTGACCTGCTGGAAGAAATCAACTTTGAATTTTCAAGTTTAAAGTTAATTTGCTATGTTTGTGTTTTTGGCCCAAATATTAAATATTTCTGGAAATGGAACTACTGGGACAAGAACAACCAAGTGTCTTGACAGGGACAGTTTGGAGACATTTTGAAAGCTGTTTATGAACATACAGCCACTGGTTCATGATAAGCAATTAATACGATCATGAGAAGGGTATCCCATTAAAATGATCTCCTTAAAAAATGATATTGGCAATGATTAAATAGGACCTTTAAAAATTCTCTACAGTGTCTCTATGATGACCTACAAGACCTCCTAGAACTTACACCAAAAAAAGATGCCCTTTTCATCATAGGGGACTGGAATGCAAAAGTAGGAAGTCAAGAGATACCTGGAGTTACAGGCAAATTTGGCCTTGGAGTACAAAATGAAGCAGGGAAAAGGCTAACAGAGTTTTGCCAAGAGAACGCGTTGGTCACAGAAAACACCCTCTTCCAACAATACCAGAGATGACTCTACACATGGACATCAACAGATGGTCAATACCAAAATCAGATTGATTCTATCCTTTGCAGCTGAAGAGGGAGAAGCTCTATACAGCCAGCAAAAACAAGACTGGGAGCTGACTGTGGCTCAGATCATGAGCTACTTATTGCTAAATTCAGACTTAAATTGAAGAAAGTAGGGAAAACCATTAGACCATTCAGGTATGACCTAAATCAAATCCCTTACAATAGTACAGTAGAAGTGACAAATAGATTCAATGGATTAGATCTGATAGACACAGTGCCTGAAGAACTATGGGCAGAGGTTCATGACATTGTACAGAAGACTAGGAACAAGACCATCCCCAAGAAAAAGAAATGCAAAACAGCAAAATGGTTGTCTGAGGAGGCCTTACAAATAGCAGAGAAAAGAAGAGAAGCCAAAGACAAAGAAGAAAAGGAAAGATACCCATCTGAATGCAGAGTTCCAAAAAAATGGAAAAGAGAGATAAGAAAGCTTTCCTAGTGATCAATTAAAAGAAATAGAGGAAAACAATAGATGGGAAAGACTAGAGATCTCTTCATGAAAATTAGAGATACCAAGGGAATATTTCATGCAAGTTCAGTTCAGTTCAGTTCAGTTGCTCAGTCGAGTCCAACTCTTTGCAACCTCATGGACTGCAGCATGCCAGGCTTCCCTGTCCATCACCAACTCCTAGAGTCTGCTCAAATTCATATTCATCGAGTCGGTGATGCCAACCATCTCATCCTCTGTCATCCTCTTCTCCTGCCTTCAATATTGCCCAGCATCATGGTCTTTTCCAATGAGTCAGTTCTTGGCATCAGGTGGTCAAAGTATTGCAACTTCAGCATCAGTCCTTCCAGTGAATATTCGGGACTGATTTCCTTTAGGATGGATTGGTTTTGAATCTCCTTGCAGTCCGAGGGACTCACAAGAGTCTTCTCCAACACCACAATTCAAAAGCATCATTCTTCAGTGCTCAGTTTTCATTATGGTCCAGCTCTCACATCCATACTTGACTACTGGAAAAACCATAGCTTTGACTAGACAGACCTTTGTCGGCAAAGTAATGTCTCTGCTTTTTAATATGTTGTCTAGGTTGGTCATAAGCTTTTCTTCCAAGGAGCAAGCGTCTTTTAATTTCATGGCTGCTGTCACCATCTGCAGTGATTTTGGAGCCCAAGAAAATAGTCTGTCACTGTTTCCATTGTTTCCCCATCTATTTGCATGAAGTGATGGGACTGGATGCTATAATCTTAGTTTTTTTAACAATGAGTTTTAAGCCAGCTTTTTCACTCTCCTCTTAGATGGGCACAAAAAAGGACAGAAACAGTATGGACCTAACAGAAGCAGAAGATATTAAGAAGAGGTGGCAAGTATACACAGAAGAGCTCTACAAAAAAGATCTTCATGACCCAGATAATCATGATGGTGTGATCCCTCACCTAGAGCCAGACATCCTGGAATGTGAAGTCAAGTGGGCCTTAGGAAGCATCACTACAAACAAAGCTAGTGGAGGTGGTGGAAATTCAGCTGAGCTATTTCAATTCCTAAAACATGATGCTGAATTCAAGATGCCAGCAAATTTGGAACACTCAGCAGTGGCCACAAGACTGGAAAAGGTCAGTTTTCATTCCAATCCCAAAGAAAGGCAACGCCAAAGAATGTTCAAAATACTGTACAATTGCACTCACCTCACACACTAGCAAAGTGATGCTCAAAATTCTCTAAGCTAGGCTTCAACAGTACGTGAAGTGAGAATTTCCAGATGTTCAAGTTGGATTTAGAAAGGGCAGAGAACACAGAGATCATATTGCCAACATCTGTTGGATCATTGAAAAAGCAAGGGAGTTCCAGAAAAACATCTATTTCTGCCTTATTGACTACGCCAAAGCCTCTGACTGTGTGGGTCACAACAAACTGGAAAATTCTTCAAGAGATGGGAATACCAGAACACTTTACCTGCCTCCTGAGAAATCTGTATGTAGGTCAAGAAACAACAGTTAGAACTAGACATGGAACAGCAGATTGATTCCAAATTGGGAAAGGAGCACATCAAGACTGTATATTGTCACCCTGATTATTTAATTTATATGCAGAGTATATCATGCAAAATGCCAGACTGGATGAAACACAAGCTGGAATCAAGATGGCCAGGAGAACTATCAATAACCTCAGATATGCAGATGACACCACCCTTATGGCAGAAAGCAAAAGGAGCTAAAGAGCCTCTTGATGAAAGTGAAAAAGGAGAGTGAAAAAGTTGGCTTAAAACTCGACATTGTTAAACTAAGATCATGGCATCTGGTCCTATCACTTCATGGCAAATAGATGGGGAAACAATGGAAACCATGACAGACTTTATTTTCTTGGGCTCCAAAATCACTGCAGATGGTTACTGCAGCCATGAAATTAAAAGACACTTCCTCCTTGGAAGAAAACCTCTAACCAACCTAGACAGCATATTGAAAAGCAGAGACATTACTCTGCCGACAAAGGTCCGTCCAGTCAAAGCTATGCTTGTTCCAGTAGTCATGTATGGATGTGAGAGCTGGACCATAAAAAAAGCTGAGCGCCAAAGAATTGATGCTTTTGAACTGTGGTGTTGGAGAAGACTCTTGAGAGTCCCTTGGAGATTCCTTGGAACAAGGAGATCAAACTAGTCAATCGTAAAGGAAATCAGTCCTGAATATTCACTGGAAGGACTGATGCTGAAGCTGCAATACTTTGGCCACATGCTGCCAAGAACCGACTCATTGGAAAAGACCCTGATGCTGGGCAATACTGACAGCAGGAGGAGAAGGGGATGACAGAGGATGAGATGATTGGATGACACCACCTACTTGATGGACATGAGTTTGAGCAGACTCCGGGAGTTGGTGATGGACAGGGAAGCCTGGTGCGCTGTAGTCCATGGGTTTGCAAAGAGTTGGACATGACTGAGTGACTGAACTGACTTAAAAAATCTCTATTGAAAATCTTTACATAAAAATAAAATACTTTTTCCACCAACAGTGTAAGAGGGTTCCCTTTTCTTCACACCCTCTCCAGCATTTATTGCTTGTAGACTTTTGGATAGCAGCCATCCTGACTGGCGTGTAATGGTACCTCATTGTGGTTTTGATTTGCATTTCTCTGATAATGAGTGATGTTGAGCATCTTTTCATGTGTTTGTTAGCCATCTGTATGTCTTCTTTGGAGAAATGTCTGTTTAGTTCTTTGGCCCATTTTTTGATTGGGTCATTTATTTTTCTGGAATTGAGCTGCAGGAGTTGCTTGTATATTTTTGAGATTAATCCTTTGTCTGTTGCTTCGTTTGCTATTATTTTCTCCCAATCTGAGGGCTGTCTTTTCACCTTGCTTATAGTTTCCTTTGTTGTGCAAAAGCTTTTAAGTTTCATTAGATCCCATTTGTTTATTTTTGCTTTTATTTCCAATATTCTGGGAGGTGGGTCATAGAGGCATGTCAATGAATGACAAAACCCACTGAAATGTTGTGAAGTAATTAGCCTCCAACTAATAAAAAAAAAAAATAAAAAATAAAAACAAATAAAAGAATGTGGAAATCTTCAAAAAAATAAAATAAAATACTTTAAAATCACCTTTTCCCCTCCTCTCTGTTACCCATCTCCTTCCTTCCTTCTTTCCAGTGAAGAACTATTTCTTGAAAAATTTTGAAAATCAAAGCCCATAGTGCAAGAAGAATGGGCTGTAACTCCCTCCAGGATTCCTCCCTGGAAAATCCCATGGACAACAAGCCTGGTGGACTATAGTGCATAGAGTTGCAAAGAGTTGGACACCACTGAGCAACTGAGCATACATACATACATACATGGATACATTGGTTTATCTGGAAAGTAGTTTATAATATGATTCTGCCTATATTTATCATAAAATAGCTGCATTTTAATTCCCAACTTACACTTATAAGAGTAATCCAAATGCTTGCCCACTCAAATGTTACACTTTCCAATCATACTCTCTAATCTGGCAAGATATTAGACACAACATAAGACTGAATTGTGAGAAGGCAATGGCACCCCACTCCAGTACTCTTGCCTGGAAAATCCCATGGACGGAGGAACCTGGTGGGCTGTGGTCCATGGGGTCACTACGAGTCGGACATGACTGAGCGACTTCACTTTCACGCACTGGAGAAGGAAATGGCAACCCACTCCAGTATTCTTGCCTGGAGAATCCCAGGGATGGGAGCCTGGTGGGCTGCCGTCTGTGGAGTCACACAGAGTCAGACACGACTGAAGGGACTTAGCAGCAGCAAGACTGAACTGCATTTAACTTCAAACCATTATATTTGCTGTTAAGTGAGAGCTCATGTCCCTAGTACTGTGTTAAGTGCTGAGGTACACTATCTAGTTCAATCTTTACAACCTTGTGAAGTGATATTATCCCCATTTTAAACATGTGAAAACCAAGGCAAGGAGAAGTTAGTATCTCACCCAAGGCTGCATCAACAGTTAGGTGGCAGAGCTGGGATTCTGCAGTACTTTTTTCTTTAATTTCCTGAACCCTTCTGCAATTATAACAAAACGTGAGGCCTCTGCTTTTAAAAACTGCCAGGAGAAATTTAAAAACACTACAACCAACAATCAGGCTTAATTGAAGCCAGTGGGACCTGGTGTTCGTCCAGTGGACATAGTAGGACATGCTGCATGCTCAAACATTCAGGTACTTTGGAAGGTGACTCGCAGGAGGTTCCTATGAATGACACAGTCAACATTAGCATGGAGCAGCTCTTGAGAAGTACACTGGAAGATCTTCACCAAGCTTTCCTGGTTGGGTCAGGGTATAGCCAATTCAGAACAAGTTTACTGAATAATGACTTCAAGAGCAGCTATAATGTGCCATGAATTTCATAATGTTCTACCAAGATGGAAACATTCTTTTGGTAGAATGGAACAAATATTTTCAGCTATCTTATCGTTTTTAAGAAAAATTTAAAGAATTTCTCTTGGGAAATAAAAATATCCCCTTAAAGTCAAATTTCTATTAGACAATAAGAGAAAAAATAGAAGTACTGATGAGCAGCTATAATCCACAATAACTTTCTTAGAACCTTCCAGATCAATGGGAGGTTCTCCTTATTGTCACCTGGGGCAAATATTAATATAAGTGTCTCAAAGAGAAATAAGAAAAAATAGAAGCTAAAAACTAAAGGTAAACTATTCTAATTATCATTGAAAGAAAAGACTGAACTGGCACATGGCAAGCAAAGAGATTTTTCTCTTTCAGTATATCTCCTGGGAGAGGAAACTGTGAATTTAGGCAAGTTTTGATTCTGATCAGAAAAGTTTTTAAGAGAAGGTTTTAAGATCTGGCTATCCCAGGGAGACTTCCCTGGAGGTCCAGTGGTTAAGATTTTACCTTCCAACACAGGGGGTATGGGGTCCATCCCTGGTCAGGGACCTAAGACCCCATATGCCTTGTGGCCAAAAAACCAGAACATAAAGCAAACAATATTGTGAGAAATTCAATTTAAAAAATTGAATGTAGACCACTTTAAAAAAATGGTCTACATCTTAAAAAAAAGATTCGGCCATCTCTCAGAGAATGTTTCACAAAAGATCTCTCTTGAGTGAGATACTCCAACCCATGTATAGCGAAAACTCCAGTGGGATTTTGTGGAGCTGAGGTAGTTGTGGGTGATGTTCCTGCATTCCTCTGGAGAGAGCCAGACCTGCGTCACTTTCAACAAAGAAGGGTCTTAATTTATTTAACAAGCCATGAGGAACCTTGATGCCTAAGACCTCTCTAAGACCTCCCTAAGTCTCCCTCCACCTCCACTGGTTCTCAAATACAACAGTGAATATACCAGCACAAAGGGAAAAGATTTGGCTGAGCACAAAGATCTGAGAGGATGAACAATAATAAAGGGAGGGTGAAGAATGGGAAAACCACGCTGACGGAAGAGCCATGACTTGTCAAGGACAGTTTGTTCTCAGCACAACCCTGTCCTCTTTCCTCCTTTCCGGTGTCCATTTCCAAGAAGTCAGCGCCCACATGTTTGCAATGTGACTCACGACTAATGGTACAAGAAGTGGAAGGGGTTTGCAGTAAAGAGCTCGATCCTTCCTCTTTGCTAGCCATCTGGGCTCCCACCCAACCTAGTTCTGCTGAGCTCACATGCTATGCCAATTTGGGAAAAATAAAGTAAACTAAATTTGAGCTGTGCTTTCAAAGTCTGAATTGCTGAACCCCCTGTTTTCTGCAGGCTTAGGTGACGACAAAGCATGGTTTACTGTTACTTACATGGTAATAAAGAAATTATCAAGTTTCTCTCCCTTTAAAAGGCTTAGTTAAATTAAGCTGAAGCTTCCTAGGAATACTGGATGAAGTCTGCTTTGATGGAAGACACTTGCTAAAAGAAGCAGAAATGTTTTCCCTGATGTCAGTCAGTCAATCAGATAGGGCCAGTTTGGGCAAATATCTTTAAATTCTCAGACATTTCTTTTTGAGAAAATATCTAGTGTTCAACATTCAGAAAATTGCTGCATTTTAAAAGTGTGACCTGAGCTAGCAGTACCAGAGTTCAGAAGCAAGGCGACCACACCTGTGCTGTGATGTCTCAGAGGACTCCTAGATGCCCATAGAAATCGAAAGCTTAATTCTCTCTTTTTGCCCTGTAATATTCTTTTGCCTCTCAATCCTCAGAATTGTGTTTTTTTGTCTTTAAATCTCTCTCACTCAGGATACTCAAGAGACATAAGCAAAGGAAATGAGAGAATAAGACTGTCAAAATTCTGTACAGCTAGAGTCCATCTAGTAAAATAGAATATTACATTTCTGAAAGTAGTCCATTTCACTTGTTTTTCTGGAAGGCACAAAACATGCATAATATACTCAATTTTGCAATTCTTTTCCAAAGGGGAAAGAAACCTGTGTAGAAGCTTGAGAAATGTGGTGGCTTGAGAAATGATCAGCATTCTATAGAACCTAGTGCCTTCCCTAGGTAAGAAATAAAGAGAAATTTCAGGTTAAGTACATTAGTATTTTGAGATGTTATCAAAAGAACTGACATGAGGAACTTGATATAAATAGCAGTAATATACATGTTTTAAAGACTAGAACAACAATTTTTGTTACTATTAGAATATCAGTGGTTACTATTAGAATATCAATAAATTATCAACTAAGTTGAAAAAAATTCCTTCCATCCAGTTTTCATGTATCTGCCCAAAACTGCCTACTTCTTGTGTTTTTGCCCACACCCTTCTGCTGGAAGAAGGGTCTCTCAAAAGACAAATTTCCACTTCTGCACTCTGTGACCACACCAGATCCAAAGATGCCCAGGCATAACTCCCCAAGATTCTGCCAACAGACCCTATAGCAATGGTATTCAATGAGCAGAATGAGAAGAAAGTGAACTGAGACAGTGGAACCAATCAGGTGTCAGGCGGTGAAAAGGTTATAGAATAGAGTAAGAACCTGTAGTTCCAGAGTTTTGGATCATTCTTACAGCACTGAGTCAAACTACTTCTCACAAGATCATATAAACAAAATGTGATTTAAATTCAAACCCTTACCACCTTTTGCAATTTATGGACAGTGACTGATCTCTTAATCTTGAATCTACTTGCTTTAAATTGAAAGAGCCTCTAAAGTAGGAACAATGTTCCCATAAAATACTCAATATGCAAGGAAAACAATAAGGGCTAAACTAAACTCTACTTTAGCTGATGCATTTAAAGAACCAGATATATAGACAAAGGTCTGAGAAATAATAAGCATATCATTCCTTACTTATTTTCAGACCCTAAAGTACCATTTTTTTTCTTTTTGGTTTTTAAACTTATTTTTTAAGTTTACCTCATTTGAAGAAAATATCCTTCCTTAGTGGACAAAGAGGCTGAAGGACCTAACAGAAAGCAAGGTAGTCTCTAAACCCCTACATCAACCTTTAATTTTATTTTTTGAACAGGGCATTGATTAGAGACTGACTGTTAGATCAGTAGGTGGCACTGCTTGGTTTTAATCATCTCTGCTTCTATTGTGAACTCATATCATATCAAGAAACTAATTTAAAAGAATCACATCCTAATAAAGAAAACTAATCACTGATGCATAGCTCAACTGTCTGAAGTTAAATAGTGGCCATTTGGCATAACTGATCTTATACATGAGCAAGATTCAGAAGATCTTTCAGTAGAAAATGGTGATGAACAAGGCATAATAGGGCAGAAAGACATGTAGGATAGCCTGGTGAGTTATCAGTCAGCTGATTCTCCTCTTAGCCATCCTTCTCTATGAAGTAACAGCCTCTCCCCTCTTTGTAGGGCCTCTAAAGGTGAGCACCTGGGGGCTATCTTAGGCCTGCTGCAAATTTCTTTCTGTGCTCTGTTCTTATTTTAGAATTTCCATCCACTCTTCATCCCTTCCATGAAGACCTCCAAAGGATACTCACAAATCTTGCCTCCAGACCTGATTCCCATCCCACAAGGTAAGTACTGTATTTTCAAAATTATTTGAACATCTAGTGTCATCTCAAATTCAGAACCAAATTCATCATCATTAACTTATTTCCATTTGTTCATTTGTTCCTTCATCCACCCGTTAATTGGTACTGTGCTATGCATGGGGTACAGATAAGGATAAGGCACTTCCTGATTTTAAGGAGCTCAGAGTCTGTCAAACTAGACAGTCATAACCTACTAGGCAAAAAGGATCAACACACCCTACCCAAATATCCTTATCTGGTGTATGAGGCAACTGATGCCAAAGGAGACGAAATGGCTTGCTTAAGGTCACATTTGCTATCGGCAAAGCTAGGAGAAAAACCCAGGACTTCTGGCTTGCCAGTTCCTATTAAAGTCATAATTCTCCCAGTCACTCTAGTTCAGATCTGAGAAGACATGTGATTCTTCACCATGTCTCACGCTCAATGGCCAGTCTACCAAAAATCACTCTGGTATCTTTGTTTTGAGCATCTCTTACATCTGCCATCCCATTGCTTCCTGCCTGTCACCAGGATGTTTCAGGTCAGCATCACCCTCACACAGCACCCTCCACTTGCCAGCAAATGTTCAGTTTCCCGACCCTCCCTGCATTAGTGAATTTCCCTGCCTGGCCTGCACTACCCATCCCAACTCTATCCATCCTCCTCCAATTTGATCTACAAGTGGATGCTAAGATAATCTTTCTGAAACACCCTGAACACACCCTGTGCCTGATTCAAAACTGAACTGAGTCTCAGAAACCTTCAGTACCAGTTACCAAACTAGGATCCACAGAACACTGACTCCAGTACATATTTTGTGGGAAAAGGGGTCTCTTGTCATGGGAAAATACTGTTTGCACTTTGCCCTTTGAGAGTCACAGCCTCTTGAACCAGTATTTCCCAAAATTATTTGACTGCAAAATTCCCTTTTTGCAGGGAACATACACTACCACCTGTCAGACCCAGTGTTTACAGAAACACACTGTAGGAGACAGTCAGCCATAGCATAACAGATTGCCAGGGCAGCCCGGACATGCCAACTCTCCTTTTCAGTCTCAGTTCTTATATTCTCCATGACCACCGGCTCCAGACAAACTGATCGTTTCATTGCTATTTAATATGCTATGAACCTAACACTTTCTCTTTTGTTTTCATAACTTTACCAACTGGAAACATTCTTCTTCCTTTCTTAAATCTTACCCTTCCTTCAATATTCAGGTCAGATCTCATCTCTTCTATAAATCTTTTACCAACTCCCTCACAGAATTCATTTATCTGTATCATAAAACCAAAATCTCAATGGTGGAAAATATTCATAGTTCATATCTGAATCAAGAATCTAATGTTACAGAATTTTCCCATCAAATAACTTCAAAAGTAATTTACAAGGTAAGATTACATTACACTCAGAAGAACTGTATTTCTATAGAATTATCAGGGTCTCTAAGTAGGAAAAAAGGAAATTTAATATCAATAAATAATTCACTATAACAGATACTGAGTTCTCTTTTTACCAGAAAAACACTAAGGAAGACATTAGGAAAAATTCATGACTTCATTGTTCAATTTGCAAAAATTATCAAGAATCAGCTAACAAATACTACCATGAGAAGAAAACCTGATCATTACAGATGCTATAAGCATCACTTATACACTAAGCAAATATTATCCCTTTCCTGGAGATTTTTTTTCATACAATATAAACAAAATTAGTCTCATTTATTTAAAAGATATCATATCTGTGTATTGCTATCTTAAAAAGTGGTTTTCTTCCTAATGGTAAAAATATGCCTTGTGCCCAATTCAGTTTCTATTTTAGAATTCAAAAATAATCATATTAAATGCCACATATTAACACATTTAACATCTGCAGTGAGAAGCTTTGGGTTTTGTGCATGAAGAAAAGAAAATCTGAGGAAGCCTAGTCTTTTTACTTCTGAATTTAATATGTACAAGCCTTACCTGTGGGCCTCCCACCTCCTTTTGACTACCAATCTTTGCCATCCCAGAGTCACCCATTCCCAGAAGGCTATGAGAAAAGGACAGCAGTCATCAGCCTGGATTCTCTGTACCAGCTGAGTAAAATCCTGGACTGCCCATACTCTGGGCCTTCCCAGCCATGTCTACGACTGCCCTGACTGATTGCTCCTCCCTGCCTCTGTCCCACTCAGCAACTTACTTGCTTGGGATTTGTAATGCCTCCTTGATCTTCTCACATCTTTGGGTATGACTTACTTTTACAGGTACATGTCCTGTCCTTCCAAGACTATATTTTCACCTTGACTTAACCTCTTTCTGGTCTAACTCATTATATCTGAAGATCCATTTGCTCAGTTGAACCCTAGATTGTCTTCTGACTTGAGCAAAGATTCAGCTTCAATCCACATCTCCAACCTTATTTTCCTACATGAACCCTTTACTTCAAGCAAAACTGAACCATTAATGGAGCTCTAAACGAATCACGCCTTGAATGAAACCCCAATTTTGTTTTCCAAAAGTTCCATCTTGCAAGATCCAACTCAAGGCTCTGCTCTCAAAAAGCCTACTCTAACTTTGTAACCTATGATAATCACCTCAGCCTCTGAATTAGTATCCTGACAATCTTTACCAGTGATTCATATAACCAATTCTACTAAATATTAGTTCCAAAGGATATCTCCAAGGGGAAGGCTCCCTCTTAGAGATTTATAATGCTCATTATCATATGAAAGACTTTTAGACAGTCAAAGGCTTTAGCATAGTCAATGAAGCAGAAGTAGATGTTTTTCTGGAACTCTCTTGCTTTTTCTGTGATCCAACAGTTGTTGGCAATTTGATCTCTGGTTCCTCTGCTTTTTCTTTTTTTTCATTTATTTTTATTAGTTGGGGGCTAATTACTTTACAATATTGTCGTGGTTTTTGCCATACACTGACATGAATCAGCGATGGATTTACATGTGTTCCCCATCCCAATCCCCCCTCCCACCTCCCTCCCCATCCCATCCCTCTGGGTCTTCCCAGTGCACCAGCCCTGAGCACTTGTCTCATGCATCCAACCTGGGCTGGTGATCTGTTTCACCCTTGATAGTATACTTGTTTCAATGCTGTTCGCTCAGAACATCCCACCCTCGCCTTCTCCCACAGAGTCCCAAAGTCTGCTCTGTACATCTGTGTCTCTTTTTCTGTTTTGCATATAGGGTTATCGTTACCATCGTTTTAAATTCCATTTATATGCGTTAGTATACTGTATTGGTCTTTATCTTTCTGGCTTACTTAACTCTGTATAATCAGCTCCAGTTTCATCCATCTCATTAGAACTGATTCAAATGGATCCTCTATGACCCACCTCCCAGAATATTGGAAATAAAAGCAAAAATAAACAAATGGGACCTAATGAAACTTAAAAGCTTTTGCACCACAAAGGAAACTATAAGCAAGGTGAAAAGACAGCCCTCAGATTAGGTGAAAATAATAGCAAATGAAGAAACAGACAAAGGATTAATCTCAAAAATATACAAGCAACTCCTGCAGCTCAATTCCAGAAAAATAAATGACCCAATCAAAAAATGGGCCAAAGAACTAAACAGACATTTCTCCAAAGAAGACATACAGATGGCTAACAAACACATGAAAAGATGCTCAACATCACTCATTATCAGAGAAATGCAAATCAAAACCACAATGAGGTACCATTACACGCCAGTCAGGATGGCTGCTATCCAAAAGTCTACAAGCAATAAATGCTGGAGAGGGTGTGGAGAAAAGGGAACCCTCTTACACTGTTGGTGGGAATGCAAACTAGTACAGCCGCTATGGAGAACAGTGTGGAGATTTCTTAAAAAGCTGGAAATAGAACGGCCATATGACCCAGCAATCCCACTCCTGGGCATACACACCGAGGAAACCAGATCTGAAAGAGACACATGTACCCCAGTGTTCATCGCAGCACTGTTTATAATAGCCAGGACATGGAAGCAACCTAGATGCCCATCAGCAGATGAATGGATAAGGAAGCTGTGGTACATATACACAATGGAATATTCCTCTGCTTTTTCTAAATCCAGCTTGAACATCTGGGAGTTCTCAGTTCACGTACTGTTGAAGCCTAGCTTGGAGAATTTTCAGCATTTTTTGCTAGTGTGTGAGATGAGTGCAATTGTGCAGTAGTTTGAACATTCTTTGGCATTGTCTTTCTTGGGATTGGAATGAAAACTGACCTTTTCCAGTCTTGTGGCCACTGCTGAGTGTTCCAAATTTGCTGGCATATTGAGTGCAGCACTTTCACAGTATTATCTTTTAGGATTTGAAATCGCTCAACTGGAATTCCACCACCTCCACTAGCTTTGTTCACAGTGATGCTTACTAAGTAAGGCCCACGTGACTTCAGGCTCCAGGATGTCTGGCTCTAGGTGAGTGATCACACCATCATGGTTATCTGTGTCATGAAGATCTTTTTTGTACAGTTCTTCTGTATTCTTGCCACCTCTTCTTAATATCTTCTGCTTCTGTTAGGTCCATACTGTTTCTGTCCTTTATTGTGCCCATTTTTGCATGAAATGCTCCCTTGGTATCTCTAATTTTCTTGAAGAGATCTCTAGTCTTTCCCATTCTATTGTTTTCCTCTGCCATAAAAAAGAATGAAATTCTGCCATTTACAACAAGTGGATAGACCAAGAAAGTATTATGATTAGTGAAATAAGTCAGATGGAGACAACAAATACTATGTTATTGCTTACATGTGGAACCTGAAACATAAAACAAATATATACAGCAACATAGAAACAGACTCACGGGTATAGAAAACAAATTAGTGGGTATCAGTAGGAAGAGGGAGTGGGGAGGGGCAAGACAGGGGTATGGAATTAAGAGATACAAACTACTGTGTATAAAAGGATGAGAAACAAGGATATATTGCACAGCACAGGGAATTATAGTCACTATTTTGTAATAACTTTAAATGGAGTACCATCTATAAACATACCAATTCACTACACCGCATACCTTAAAAAAAAAAAGAGAATTTAGTCTGTGGAATCAGACAGATTCTGTTCTAACTCTAGCTCAGGTCTCAGTAGTTGGACAGTGAGGTCAAGGACTATGTCTGTTTTGTTCATCAATGCCCAGTACACAATGCCTGGTACAGAACATGCAGTCAATAGTATTTATTGAGTGAATTAAGGACAAAACAGTTTTCCACTCAAATGATTTTGCCCACCAGAGGACATCTGACATCTGGATGGATATTTGGTTCTTGCAACTAGCATCCAATGGGTAAAAGTCAGAGCTGCTATTAAAATATCCTACAGTATACAGGACAAAGAATTATCCAGCCCCAAATATCAATAGTAAAGACGCTGAGAAACGCTGCTCTAGAAGGAGGCCAATCAGGGATAAATTTCTAACTACTAATTGCTTGACCTTGAGTAAGTTATCAAATTTTTCTAACTCTTAATTTCCTCATCTGTAGAATGGGAGACTAATTACAACTGATAATAACATATATATAAATGAGATAAAGTAAGTATCATGTATGAAGGGCTTATCAGCAACTGGTACATAGAGTGTGACCTCTATAAATGTCACCTCTTGAGTGTTCTAACCATTAACCTTCATTCACTGTCACATAATGACAATGAGGTCCCTCGATGAAATCTTTATGCTCTTGGATCACACCATTATCAATCTCAGAATGAGTATTCACATCACATTAAGCCCTGCTTCCCCACTACGTTTATTGCAAGGTTTATTGTATTTAGGTGCTTACCAGAGGCTCAATAGTGAAAATGGTATTCAAGAAGAGCATGCTGTCTGCCTGAACCAGCTTCCTCTGATTCTCAAAAGTGCGGGAGAGAATGGAAAGACGCTGTCGGAGAGAAGGATCAGTAATGCACTCTTCAAGAAACTCATCGGTTTCACTCTTTTCCTTTTTGCTAAGATCATCACAGATCCTAAAAAAAAAAAAAAAGAAGAAACATGCGATTCATTCTGGTACTTCCATGAAGAACACTGTAAAGGGCTCCCCTCCAGCCCATCCTGTTGGGAATATTCTCACCCATGACCTTGGGGTGGTCCTTCCTTGCCTGAGATGTAATATACCAGTTGAGAGACCTTATACCTTATCCTCTGGAGAACTTCAATTTGTTTCCTTCAAGAAGTCTCCCAGGCTTCCAACCTACTCAATTCTCACTTGCTCACTCCTGAGCCCTTACAGATATTTGCACAAATATTTTTCTTTAGGTAATTGTGTTTTCCAGGATGTTTTTTCAGTATTTAACATCTACCCTGCCTCTCACACTTCAAGGGCAATTTTTTGTTTCTTCTAAACTTGTTTAGCTTGAATTCT
The DNA here is from genome assembly GCF_033118175.1 of Dama dama. NCBI lineage: Eukaryota > Metazoa > Chordata > Mammalia > Artiodactyla > Cervidae > Dama > Dama dama. The sequence goes on along the minus strand of NC_083684.1, from coordinate 44,909,232 downwards.
TTCCTAGCCGTTATTACCTACAGAACAAAATCTGGAGTCAGCAAAGACTAGGTTTTGATACTAATTCTACAATTTATTTACTCACTCTGTGACTTCAGGAGTTACTTAAGTCCTCTAAGCCTCAGTGCCTTCATCAACAAAATGGAAAGAATAGGAGATCCTCCATCATAAAGATGTGCTGAGAATTAAAAGTGATCAAGGACATGAGGTAATTCTTGGAACAAAGCAGTTGCTCAAGAAATGCCAGTTTTCTCCCTATATGAACCCCAGGCAGTTACAAAGCTGTCAAGTTATAAAATACTCAGACTACACGTGGAGACACGTCCTTTCTCTCTCTCTCTAGATCTTCATATCCCTTGTGATAAGTCAGAAAAGCAGCCTCCACAACCGTCTACTCATTACTAAAGGTATGCTCACATAACTCCTTGCGTCTGTGACTTCATCTGAAGACTGAATTTCAAGTCCTGCAAGGATACATGACCATTTTCCCAGCATTTTTCTGGTATTACCAGTGGTGAGAGACATTATTTCATAATGTGAGTACTGAGTGAGAAGCTAGGGTCACTTAAATCCAGTCCTAGCCCCAATTACTTTGTGAATGACTTCATGCAAACCACATGCTCAGCAACGTCAAATCATTCTTTTTAAAATAGCTTCAGTGTCCAGGGTCCTTGGGTCATACAGCATAAAGAAGTCAAAGAAACGGGTTCAGTGTGATCTGGTCCCGATGAAGAAAGCATCGTGAGCTCCCTTTTTCTTGCCGGATGGGAAGCAGTACACAAGGTAACCAGAGCAGCCACCCTTCTCTACTGCTGGGCAGGTCAAGGTAAATTAACGGCAGCTCAGGACACAGGAAGAAAGGAAACCATGTATTCCTCCAAGTGGAATTTATTAATACATATCTATTCCTTAGGAACAAATCCTAAAGAAACAATCATGAATGTAAATAAAGAGCAACAAAGAGGTTCACCAAAGTGCTTGTAATAACACAAAAAATGTAGGTAAATTTGATACACCAGATTGAAGTATTGGTTAAACAAATAATGGGACTCATACACATTACATTTGTATATGAGGGTTAATGCGAGTGGGGTGTGGGGATAAAAAGCCTTGTGTGGACCAAAGATGATAATGCCTTATGAATTGAGCAGTATGATGAACTCAACCCTGAAGCAAAAGAGGACAACACAAAAATTCTGCTTTTCTCCCAGGCTGTTGGGACTCTTGAGTCCACGACAGCTGTCTAATGAGAAGTGGGGGGGAGTGGGGTGAGGATACCCGATGTCCTCCTCGCTGCCATCTATGCAGAATTACAGCCATGGCTGAGTGTAAGAAGGGAATGTGTCACTCCACTGAGAGCTGGGTTGACTCCAACAAGGACTTCTATATACCTCAGTCTATTGTTTTGCCATCTTGTCTGGCTGATACTCATTGTCTCCCGCACTCAGAGGTGTTCTATTTTTCAGATGAAGATGCCTCTCATCACAGAATGTAACAATACACTAGCCTTCTCTTTCAGTAAAATCATGGATTTAAGCCATTTTGCAAATTGCCTGGTAGCCCAAACACCCACCGCCTTCAGGCATCAACTACAGTTCAGCCAGTGGACTATACTCAGTGGGGAGTATAGCGTGTCTCAAGTACGGTAGCACTGAACCAGTACTGCCCTCTCATCTTGGATTCCTAGAGACCTGCACTCTGATCCTTTGCAGCATCCCAAGAGGTGGCAATTGAATGCCGAGATTAAAAACTAATAACCTCAGACATCATAGCTGGCAGAAATATTCCCCTCCACAGCCGGTATGGAAAGGACAGAGCCATCCAACTTCAAATGGACTGTGCGATACTGGACAGAGAGTATTAGTACCTCTGTGATGCCTGTTATAAATGAAGTACTAGAGGTCCTCTTCCTGTTTACCAAGTACCACTCAAGTCTTTAGGTTCTTATATGACTAGGAAAGGGAGGGCTGTGCTAGGTCATTTCAGTCGTGTCTGACTGTGACCCCATGGACTGTAGCCGTCCAGGCTCCTCTGTCCATGGGATTCTCCAGGCAAGAATACTGGAGTGGGTTGTCATTTCCTTCTCCCGGGAATCTTCCCAACCCAGGATCAAACCAGAGTCTCTTATGTCTAATCTGCATTGGTAGGCGGGTTCTTTACCACTAGCGCCACCTGGAAGGGCTCCCCAAACACAACTGAGATTAAATTTGTTACTACCTGGGTGGTAGGCTGAAAGCCCAAATACAACTGATTTATTTAGAGAAACGCGTCATCTCCAGCACTGTAATGCTTTGGAACACATCCATGCTGATCACTTTCAGGGCAGGGGGCTCCACTGAGGATTCTGTGTTCTTGTACACAGTGAATCCAGAACCAGAGCAGCTGTTATTGAGAGAATGGCCACGACCTTGATGGAGAAATGGGGAGCAGAAATCCTCAAAAGCCCATGCTGTGTCTTTGGAAATAATAAACTTTGATTAAGAATGAGGATGGAAGTATCTTGTAGGATATTTTATAATCCCTCAGACCAAGATAGAGGAAGTAATGAGGAATTTCAGTCTCAATATTTGAAGGGATCATTTTGTAACTCCTACAAAAATGTCAGAAAAGAGAGAGAACCGAAAGATCATTTTCAAAGGTTCTTATATCTGATTCTAAAAAAAATGGAAAAAAAATAAGTTCAGAACTTCTTCCTAGGGGAAATGATATCTCCATTGTCAGAGTCTGGAGCCTGAGATTAGCCTGAGGTCCCCAAATCTGAATGTGTGTCCTAAGGTTCATACCAACATGTTTTGGAAGGCAGAGAGGAAGACTTCCTTCGTAGAATGAAAGTGATAAACTGCCAGAAAGGTAGAGGGCTCAGATGTGCCTTTGCTCAGCATCAAGATGCTGGAGAAAAAGAAACTATGATGGCTAGAATAGGACCTTGAGGATGTCCATAATACTAAAGGGATTAGAATTCTCAAAGTGATCATACAGCAAGTTTCAGCCTCTTAGATGAATGCCTTGGGATGAGTTTTAAGCCATATTATAACTGGAAAGCAGTGGGAAGACTCTTGAATTCATCTAAAATCTACACTGAAGTTTTAAAATCTTAAGTCACTGGGATACTGCAAAGGGAAATGTGAATCTCCTAAAGTATACCTAAAGCCCATTTAGATCACCTATTTTGCAAGTTCAGGACAGACGTCAACCTTTCTCTTTACACCTTAACTACAGAGGTTACTGAAGGAAGAGGAGAAAAAAGAGCTTGCTCACCACTATGAGTAGCAGAGTCAAACATAAAAAGATTATTCCAGGGATTCTTGCACTGGTCTTCCTGGGGAGCTCAAGAGAGAATTTATGCCAGAAGCTAAAGATCTCACTCCTGTTTCTTAGAGACAAGCAAACCTTGGCCCATAAGAAAGCTATCCAAGAACATTCTGCTTGATCTGTTGCTGATGTAAGCCCAAGAGACAAGCTAAGGGTTTGTTACATGGAGGAGAAGAGGATCTACATTCACAGCAAGAGAAGAGCCACCCATGAAAGGGGCACCTATGCAAAGACATGAACCAGATGTTCAGTAAAGAACAGCCTCTTTCTTTGCTTTTTGAGATGATGGGCATTTTGCTCATTAGTCTAGGACAAGAATCCATGGCTAATAATATGAAACTTGGTGGCATGCTTGGGAAGGTATCAAGAAACAAGACAGGCATGGAAGAGGAGAGAGACCTGGTCAAATAAGAGGTTAGCCATCTTACCCTAAGAGAAGGGTAGGAAGAGGGGATGGGGCAGAAAATTCAATACATTTTCCACTTAGATCAACCAATCCAGTTTGTAGCAATACAAGTTATGCTGCTGTGTGTCACCCACACACAGCAAAACATTCTTATTTAGCCTTCTGAAACCACTTTTCAAGTTCATTGTTTAAGGGAGGGGTATGATCCAAGATGATAAAAGTGGGCTTCCAACTGCGGTGGTTAAAATGCTCTATTATATTGTTTTCTTGCTACAAAAAAAGCAAACAAACAAACAAACAAATCCAGGAGGAGGATCTAACAGAAAGAGCAAGTGAGAAAATGCAAAAGAAAAGGAAGAATAAGACTCAAGGATAATAATAGAGATGGGGTCATGAGTATTGGGGGGACAAGAAGTGTGGGGGAGGGTAGAAATGTCCATTCACGTGTGGTTAAAATTATAACCTCTTAGAATTTCTGACAGCAATTGGTTTGAATTTTTCCTGAGTTTCACTGCTGAATAACTTCCTTACATATCTTTTGGACATAGGCATGGCATCAGCCATGTCCTATACATTTGGTCAAACACAAAGACATAGTTGAAATTAAAGCTGGCTTTCCCTCTGGTGATTTTCCCTGGTGGCTCAGACAGTAAAGAATCTGCCTGCAATGCAGGAGACCCGGGTTCAATCCCTGGGTTGGGAAGATCCCCTGGGGAAGGGAATGGCAACCCACTCCAGTTTTCTTGCCTAGAGAATCCCATGGTCAGAGAAATCTGGTGGGCTACAGTCCATGGGGTCACCAAAAGTCAGACACGACTGAGCCACGAACACTTTCCCTCTGAGAGTGCGTCCTCTTTTCTCCCCAAAAGATGATGTCCACAGCACAAGGAGGGACTGAAACACTGCTTTACTGCTGCTTCTGCACCTAGACCTGCTCTGTTTTTATCTTTGGACATGCCTGGACCATTCTGATTGTTGGTACATACATGTCAGCTGAAGAATCAGTACCGATGAAGCAATGGACAAGAGGTCTCCTCTTGCCTTTTTTAAACTACTGGTGTTTCTATGCCATGAGGCAACATGAAGTTTTTAGGCAGGAAAGGCTTTTCTTTCCTCACTTTTTAAAGATGGCACAGTGGCAATGCAGTGATTAAAGCTCATTGTCTGGATGACAAAGCCTCTGTCCGCGGTGTCCTGTCACCGTCACCGCTCCTTCTGATTCAATTAGGGACAGCTCGCTGGGGGATTTCTGCCTGGTCTTCACAGACCTAAGACTTTTTATTTTTATCACATACTAACTTGGTGTTAAACAGAACTTTGAAGCTTCTCGGGGCTAATCTTTAATGAAAATGGAGAGGCAAATAAAAAAGACTGAAATAAATTCCAATGAAAGCGGCAAAAGTGCTAATTCAGGGAGGATGGAGGAAGCTAAAATTGCAAATGGAGTTTAAAAGAGTCAATGACAGACTCAGTAAAAAAGAGAAATATTATAAACTTAACAGTGATGAGATTAATTAAAAGTTTGGCTTTCCATTTTATTAATTTTCTCCACTGCCTGAAGTATCATTTTAAAAAGCAGCAGATTAAAATACCAACAAGAAACCTCTATTAAACTATACAGTTAGTGAGGATTGAGCAATGCTACTAAAACTGAAATTATTAAAGCCATTATATCTAAGCCCTCATTTCCCCCACTCTTTGTCTTTTCTGAAAGTTTCTTTTCACTAGGAAAAAAGTAGTCCACAATGATCCCAATCCAAAAGAGATTACTTTTAGATACCCTATGAAAACTGACTGATCTGGTTAGGGTTATGAAAAGAAATAAAGACATGTAGATTTGTTTTGAGAGAATAGAGAAGAATGATGTATTTGGTCTTTAAAATTCAGGAAACCAGCTACTGGTAAATTATTAACATAAGCAGGATAAGATTAACTGAGGACAGACAATGTTGTGTTCCACATAGTTCAGTCCAGGTTCTTTAAATGAAACAAGGGGCATTGTATACTGAACCCAAATGATAATATATCTGACATTGTTTGAGTTGGTTAGAAACTTACCACAAAAGCCACAGAATTTTCATAACTAAGTTTCATGTTCCTTCAAATTATATGGATAGTGATTTTTCTTACAAACCTGTACTTTTCTTGGTCTTCCTCTTCCTGGGTAGCAAATATCTTCCACTGGAAATGGGCAATGATGTTACTGTGGTTGTGAATAGTTACAGTTCGCTGATTGGCCAGAGATATGTAAGTTTTCTCAAGGATCAAGGAATTCTTGTCCAACCTTATGTTCATGTCTACGGCAGCTCCATACAGAGATATAAACACTTTTTCACCTAGAATATTAACAAAGTATAACTTCACTTTTAGATTTATTCTAGAACTATGCTACTAAGCTATGTTCCCCCCATGGTGAAGTCAGGGAATATTGCACAAGCATTAGACACTTCATTCTCCCCTCTTCCCCGTCAGAGATCAGACATGATCAGAAATCTGAAATGTTATGTTTGGTACAATTACAGAGAAATAAACTATCTTTCTTGATTACTGTAAAAAGAATACATAAAATATGAATTGTGGTAAGTGCTACCAATCTTTTACTTCTTTGTAATAGTTTAAAATCCAACAACCTGACCATGAGGGCACCTGAGTTCTAGAATTGTAACTATTAGCCTCATCTTTATTCCAAGCATAAACTGGATTTCTTAAATTAACTGCACCAAGTACATCTGGGAAGAGCTGCTCAGCATGAGAGGATCTAAGTCCAAACAAAGGGGATCAGAAAGGTGGCATTAATAACTTCATTAACAGAAAACTGACTATTTAAAAGGAACCACATTCCTAACAACAGTAATTAAAACAAAAATGAAACACACATGCGCATACATACATACTATGGGTGGATAGTGATTACATGAAAAGGAAAAAATAGAAAGACAAAAGTACTGGTTAAAACTTAAAATGTTTTAATGCTAAGATCACCTTTATTCAGCATAGTAATTTAAGTTTTGATTTCATTCAGGATGCATCAACTGCCTTGAGTCTAGATATATGAATGTCCTTGGGCATCCAAGACACGAGTTACAAACATTTATTTTATCTGATCTCTGCACTGTCACAGCAAGTACCTTACTCTGACATCAAGGTAGAAAAGGGAAATTCTTAAATATCATGAATGTCTGTTGATCTGTGCTGCTTCCATTTTAATTAGGACTCAGAAGGCCTAATCACTCGGACTTTTTTTAGCAAATATTTCTGCTACATTCACAACTGTATGAGCTGAACAGGTATTTAGTAAACTGATAGCCCTTTATATAGTGCAAACATTTTTTAGGCCCTATTACTTTGAACACATCAAAGCGTTTCACAAAGTTTAAAGAAAAAGTTAAGTATCTAGGCATTTGCCTCTAAAATGTTACATTTTTATTTAAAAAAATATGTACATGGGGTTAAAAATTTAAGTACTAAACAGCACATACCATGAAAAGAACACATCTTCCTCTCCTTCACTCAACCTTCGGCCTGCTTTTTAGAGGTAAGAGCTGCTAATATTTTCATGTACTTCCTTTTTGCTTTTTGATGAGTTAAATTTAACAGTCTGATGAGTGGAAACTTGTTGCTTTAATTTGCATAATCTTAATTATGGATCACAATAAACTGTGGAAAATTCTTCAAAAGGTAGGAATACCAGATGACCTGACATGCCTCTTGAGAAATCTGTATGCAGGTCAGGAAGCAACAGTTAGAACTGGACATGGAACAACAGACTGGTTCCAAATAGGAAAAGAAGTACGTCAAGGCTGAATATTGTCACCCTACTTATTTAACTTATATGCAGAGTACATCATAAGAAATGCTGGGCTGGAGGAAGCATAAGCTGGAATCAAGATTGCCAGGAGAAATATCAATAACCTCAAATATGCAGATGACACCACTCTTATGGCAGAAAGTGAAGAAGAACTAAAGAGCCTCTTGATGAATGTGAAAGAGGAGAGTGAAAAAGTTGGCTTAAAGCTCAAGATTCAGAAACCTAAGATCATGGCATCCAGTCCCATCACTTCATGACAAATAGATGGGGAAACAGTGGCTGATTTTATTTTTCTGGGCTCCAAAATCATTGCAGTTGGTGATTACAGCCATGAAATTAAAAGACGCTTACTCCTTGGAAGGAAAGTTATGACCAACCTAGATAGCATATTAAAAAGCAGAGATATTACTTTGCCAACAAAGGTCCATCTAGTCAAGGCTATGGTTTTTCCAGTAGTCATGTATGGATGTGAGAGTTGGACTATAAAGAAAGCTGAGTGCCGAAGAACTGATGGTTTTGAACTGTGGTGTTGGAGAAGACTCTTGAGATTCCCTTGGACTGCAAGGAGATCAAACCAGTCCATCTTAAAGGAGATCAATCCTGGGTGTTCATTGGAAGGACTGATGTTGAAGCTGAAACCTCAATACTTTGGCCACCTGATGTGAAGAGCTGACTCATTGGAAAAGACCCTGATGCTGGGAAAGATTGAAGGCAGGAGGAGAAGGGGATGACAGGGGATAAGATGGTTGGATGGCATCACCAACTCGATGGACATGGGTTTGGGTGGACTCCGGGAGTTGGTGATGGACAGGGAGGCCTGGTGTGCTGCAGTTCATGGGGTCGCAAAGAGTCGGACACGACTGAGTGACTGAACTAACTAACTAATTATAGATGATGTTGAACATCTTTTCATATATTAATTGATTTTATACACACACACACATACATGTGTGTTATATCATTCTTTGATCATTCATCACAGAAGATATCATTCTGAAGGGGGCAAGAGACATAGAAATCCAAGTCCTAAGCCTATCGAAGGGAGAGGTTAACACACAAAAAAAGTATTATGCTGGAACTGCCTATGTCTTTTAGAGGACTTTAAACCTTGTTTTCGGTTGTTACGAATGGGTTTTGTCCTCAGAAACCTAGATAAAAGAACTCATTTCTCTTTAGAGTAAGGTACCTGATCCAATGTTTCAAACTGTTCCACATTTTTTTTAAAAAGTCAAACATAACCAGACATGCAAAGAAACAATACTCTGTAAGTTAAAAACAGCATACACAACAAAAACAGAAGCAGACTCACAAAGAATCAAATACTAGAACCAAACTACAAAACGATCCTATGGCCCACTTCTAGAGATTTATCCTACAGATAATTCAGAACAAGATGAAGAGTATTCATAGTATTGTTCCTTATAACAACAGACTGGGAAAAAAACAGAGCATCTATCAAGAGAAGGCTGGTTAAAAAATCTGTCTTACACCTAAAAGTGGAATACTGTGCAGGTATTAAGAAGTACCCAGTGAAAAGAAAAGAGCTCCAAGATATACAATTAAGTGGAAAAATCAGGGTTTAGAACAATATACATATTGGTTTGGTTAAAACGTTCATTCCGTGTTTTTTTCATAACATATTAGAGAAAAACTCGAATGAACATTTTTGCCAACCCAATAGTATGTTATTTTTGTGTAAGGTGGGAAAATAAGAATATGAATTCAAGTTTACATTTATTTGTATAAAAACACTGGGAAGATATACAAGAAACCAACAAAATGAAAGAAGGGTCAGGTGAATGTGGTAGGATGGAAATAGCACTTTTCAATATGCACTTTTCAAATATTGCTTTATTTTTTGACTATCTGATTACATTACTCGTCCAAAACTCTGATGTAAAAAAAGGACTACAGGGCATCCAGGAAACATTTAAATGTGCTAGATAGCATTAGTAATGAGAAAGATATAAAAGAAAAAAAGAAGATATCATTTCATAACCATTAGATTAACAAAAATCAAACCATTTGATAATGCTGTTTTGTCAGTATATTGACAAGTAGGTAGAAAAACAAGGATTTTCATATACTGCTGATAGAAATACAGATTGGTACAACCACTTGACCAATAAATTTCATATCCAGTAAAGCTCAAGATGAGTCTGAGTAAACTCTGGGAGTTGGTGATGGACAGGGAGGCCTGGCGTGCTGCAGTCCATGGGGTTGCAGAGAGTCGGACATGACTGAGCAACTGAATTGAAAGCTCAAGATACATTTGCCCTGTAACTCAGCAATCTCACTTCTAGTTATTTATCCCTAAGGATAATCTCACACAGCTGCATAAGACATATACAAAGATACTCACTGCAGCATTGTTCATAATAGCAAAAAACTAGGAACATCCTAACATTCAACAGGAGTACAGATAAACTATAGTATTTTCACGTGCTGGAGCATGCTGCATTAGTTAAAATGAATCAGAGCTATATATCTATGTGTTTAAATCTTTAAAACATAGTGTTGAAGGACTTCCCTGGTGGTGCAGTGGCTATGACTCCACACCCCCAATGCAGGGGGCCAGGGTTCACTCCCTGGTCAGGGAACTAAAGATCCCCGCGTGCTGCAGCTAAGACCCAAAACAGCCAGATAAATTTAAAAAGTATTTCAACAAGCAAAAAACCCCATAATATTGAATGAAAAAGTCAAGTTGGGAAATGGTATACACAATATAATACCATTTACAAGAAGTTTGAAACTACTCAAGACAATGGTTTATGGATAAGTAATATGCAGGAATGGCATTAATATGCACCCAGCATGGCTCCTCAGAGGACTAAGACGTGAGAATTAGATTAGAAAAGAATAACAAAGCAACTGCACATCTACAATCAGTTTAGTTATCTATAAAACATCTGAAAGAAAAGCATATGGCAAAATGTTGAGATATGTTAAATGTAATGGCTGTTGATTACATTATTTCTGTGCTTTTGCACTTATTTGAAATATTTCATTGTTTAAAAATCTAACTGAGGAAAAAGATTCCAGGGCTTACTTATTTCATCCAAATCTAGGGGTCAGACAGACTAATGTTATTAGTTTAAGTTGCTCATTGCAAAACGTTCCTTCCCAGAAATATAACAAAAGCCACTGTATTCTTTTCAAGAGCCATCTAATATTGATTTTTTTCACTATTATCTTCCAAAAGTCATCAGATCACAAAGTGAAGGAAGCAATAACTCTTGTCTTGCTTCCATAGCTGTTGAAGAACTTGCTATTCACACCTACTTTCATGAAGACAACCGTAAATAGGGTCCCTCTCCCCAGCTAAACAATTGATAGTAAAGATGGAAAGGGTGTTAAGCCTAGGAGAATGGTTAAGGTTGCTGTACCTCACCAACGGTATTTTTTGTGCCCTTGGAGTGCCTGTTACCACTATAGTTTCTTATCGGTTTCAGGGGTTGAATTCTGTAGTCACTGTAGATGAGGTTAGCCACAGTCATTTATTATGTTCTAGTAAAGACGTATTTTGTGGAAGGTCTCATTATTTTTGCAACTTCTGCCACTATCAATCAAGCAAAAACAAATATGAGCAAAACTAATTTTGCCCCAAAAATGTGAAGCCAGCTATATCCACAATACATTTCATTCTGTGGTTTCAGTTACTTTCAGACAATGGAGGACAGTAAATAAAATACATGAGCGGAGCCATAGATTCTCTAGGGAACTAGCAAGTTGATGGAAAGAGTGTTTCTTATCTCCCGATCACGGCAAGGTCAAATTCACCTCTCAAGTTAACTGCTGAATCAGACATCTTCAGAAGTGCTCCTTCTCTGAAGGGTTCAGGAAACAAATTATGCAAACTGATCTGGGCTTACCCAGTGCACAGTGTCAATGGCAATGCCCAAATCGGTATTCTCAATCTGCGCAGAAGGCAGTGTGCGGATGAGCAGTGGTGGTGGTGGGAGTAACAGTACTATAGTACTATAGTATTACAGTGGTAGTAGCGTTATGATAGTATATACTATTATTGTAGCATATACAATGCTACAGCTTTATAGTATTGTTTTTGCTGTTCAGTCACTCAGTCATGTCTGACTCTTTGCGACCCCATGGACTGCAGCACACAAGGCTTCCCTGTCCATTAACCATCTCCTGGAACTTGCTCAAATTCATGTCCATCCAGTTGGTGATGCCATCCAACCATCTCATCCTCTGTCATCCCCTTCTCCTCCCACCTTCAATCTTTCCCAGCATCAGGGTCTTTTCAAATGAGTCAGCTCTTCGCATCAGGTGGCCAAAGTATTAGAGCTCCAGCTTCAACATCAGTCCTTCCAATGAATACTTAGGACTGATTTCCTTTAGGATTGACTGGTTTGATCTCCTTGCAGTTCAAGGGAATCTCAAAAATCTTCTCCAACACCACAGTTCAAAAACACCAATTCTTCAATGCTCAGCCTTCTTTATAGTCCAACTTTCACATCCACACATAACTACTGGAAAATCCATAGCTTTGACTAGATGGACCTTTGTTGGCAAAGTAATGTCTCTGCTTTTTAATATGCTGTCTATGTTGGTCATAGCTTTTCTTCCAAGGAGCAAGTATCTTTTAATTTCCTGGCTGTAGTCACCATCTGTAGTGATTTTGGAATGCAAGAAAATAAAGTCTGTCACTGTTTCCACTGCGACCCCATCTATTTGCTACGAAGTGATGGGACCAGATGCCATGATCTTAGTTTTTTGAATGTTGAGTTTTAAGCCAGGTTTTTCACTCTCCTCTTTCACCTTCATCAAAAGGCTCTTTAGTTTCTCTTCACTTTCTGCCATAAGCATGGTGTCATCTGCATATCTGAGGTTATTGATGTTTTTCCTGGCCATCTTGATTCAGCTTTTGCTTCATCCAGCCCAGCATTCGGCATAATGTACTTTGCACATAAGTTAAACAAGCAGGGTGACAATATACAGCCTTGACGCACTCCTTTCCTGATTTGGAACCAGTCCATTGTTCCATGTCCAGTTCTGTTGCTTCTTGACCTGCATACAGGTTTCTCAGGAGGCAGTAAGGTGGTCTGATATTCCCTTCTCTTTAAGAATTTTCCAGTTTGTTGTGATCTACACAGTCAAAGGCTTTTTAGCATAGTCAATGAAGCAGAAGTAGATGTTTTCCTGGAATTATCTTGCTTTTTCTAAGATTCAATGGATGTTGGCAATTTGATCCTCAATGTAATACTATAGTATTATAGAAAATATTGTAGTATTCTAGAAAACTTGTTGACCTCAGAGGGAACCAAAGGGCTGGTTCAAGTTCCAGCTGTACTTAGATGTACCGTCACTTAACGCCTCTGGGCTTCAGTTTGTTGTTTACTTGTCAGTTAAGTCGTGTCTGACTCTTTTGTGACTCCATGGACTGTAGGTCGCCAGACTGCTTTCTCCATGGGATTTCCCAGGCAAGAATACTGGAGTGGGTTGCCCTTTCCTTCTCCAGGGGCTCTTGCCAACCCAGGATCCAACCCACGATCCAACCCATGCCTCCTACATTAGCCAGCAGATTCTTTACTACTGGGGCACCAGAGAAGCCTGGGCCTCAGTTTACTCACCTTTAAAAAGAAGGGAGTTACACAGATGTTCTCTGTAAGCACTAACATCTAATGATTTGAGACTTTTCACTTGCTATGTAATTTTCAAAAACATTCCACTTAAACAACCTTTAACCATCAGTGTATCCTAACTTCTGCCATTCTCTATCCTAAACTGTGGAATACGAGGCAAAGAAAACAAAATTGTGACAAAAATATAGACAAAAAAATATTCTTAGGTCAAGGAATATTTGCACTGATTCTAAAGCCATGTTAAAAACATTGCCTTTTTTTTTTTAAACAGTAACGATATTTTGCTAGATTTTGTAATTATAATGGCACATGTTTATAATTCATTATAATAATTGCACAACTGACACAAAGCTCATACAGGTAAGTCTGCAGTATAGTGAGTTAGCAGGGTTTTTTATTTTTTATCTTTCTGGCCTAACCTGGCAGCATGCAGGAAATCTTACTTCCCTGACTAGAGATCAAATCCGGGCCCCTTGCTGTGGAAGCTCAGTGTCCCAAACACTGGACCATCAGTGAATTCTGCATGGTTATATTCAGATGTATATTATTTAGCAGTTTTAACTGCAAGACAGCATATCACACTCAATTACTGTATCATAATTTGGTACTCATTTATTAGCTTTTAGGAGGAAAAAAAATTTTTCTCCATGTTTTATTAGAGTAAAATATATAACTGACCATAAAGCTGCTCTGTGAAGTATTAATGATTGCTTATATATTTAATAATACATCATCACACCTTTGGGGAAAAGAGCCTATTTGCCAACTTCTGATCCCTGAATTGAACTATCTCTACTTTAGTAAAAGACACAACACTTTCAAAAATGCTGAGTAAGTGCATTAGCTCTGTTTCCTATTTATGCCAGTAATGTCAGCTCTAAGTTACAGCATCATTACCAGGCATTAAAGAAAAAAACACTGCTATGCTCCTACTTCTAATGCTTATACAAGTAACCAAAATTTTAGAACCTATGTCTTTTTAAGCCTATTCTGAATACTGATATTCCTTTGAACCCTTAGATTATATAAAGTTTCTCAATACCCAGTTGAAAAGTGTGAAAGTTAAGCAATTATTTCTTTGTCTCTTGTGCATGTGTGCACGCATGCTCAATTTTGTCTGACTCTTTGCAACCCCATGGACTATAGCCCTCCAGGCTCTTCTGTCCATGGAATTTTCCAGGCAAGAATACTGCAATGGGTTGCCATTGCCTACTCCAGCTATTTGTCTCCTAGTAGTCAATATTTTCACTTCTCAGTTTTAATCAAATGATAGAACTAATTTACTAGTTGTTCTGGTTTTGTTTTAGCTTGGTTTTTGTTCTATTTCAGCTTGGTTTTTGTTCTATTTCACTGTTATTAACGTAACCTTGAGAAACTGTATTCCTAATCTCTTCTGGAGGTTTGCAGTTTGCAAAAACCTTCAGTTTCTTCAGCTCTTTCTTAGTTTTTGACTATAATAAAAATATAACTAAATCACCCCTGGGGTACAATCAATTGCTTGAACAAACTTGATTTCACTATGGAAGGGCATACACAGGAGAAAAGGAGGGGAGAGATATGATTCAGGAAAATGATAATGAGTAAAATATTAGATGTTGGTGAAATTTACACTTGACTGCCATAATTGCTAGAGCACTGGTTCAAGCTCTGGATGTCAAGAAAACAACATGTCCTAGCTGTATTTAATCAATAATTAAATCCAGTGAAGGACCAGCAATGGAAGGGCATAAACACAACTGTTAGAAAAGTGATTGAGTACTTCCTGCTGAGGAGCATCACTGTTTCTCCTTGGAACATTGTTTGAAGAAGTATGAAGAAAAAATGATGCTAAATTTCCCTCCTCAAATCAATTCATACTTCAAACAGCTGCAGAAAGTTCAATCAGATGCTTATTTAGTGAGATGACAAGCCAATGTGATCAAGGCTGCTTGGAAAAGCTCTGTGATTAATTGTGTTTAGGTAGTCATTACTGTTTTTCACTAATGAAAGGTTATAAGTCCTGGTCATTGATAACCCACAATAAAGATGAAAGCATATTCTTATCAGCAGTTCTTTTCATGTAAGGAAAATGCTACAAGACAGTTTATCTCTGTCTGCAATCTTTAGAAAATGACTTTATTCAAAAATCAAAGCTGACACCAGAACCTCAGTGTAGGAATTCAACTTTTCTATGCATGACTAAATTTTAATATACAAATATTCACTTTCTTTAGCAAGGGACTATAAATGTAAGTATGTGTGGCAATCCAAATACTTACATAAAAGCAAAATCCAGGTTGAGGGCTGCTAGGAGAATGTACAGATAGCTGCATTTTAAAGTCAACAGATTAAGGGAGTAAAAATGTGTATGCAGTAATATAAGAGATTAGGGAGATGATCCACAATGGAGGAAAAAGCACCGCGCGAGAGCTGAGAGTCTGAGTTTGGGTTCTAACTGTGCTCCTGACTACTGATATCAGCTACAGGCAAGTCTCTTCATTTCTTAGGTTGTCAGTTTTCCATGCGCAAACAAAGCTAGGGACTAGATTGGATGCTCACTGTCTTCTCTCAAGTTTTGATTCTACTGATGATGTATGGGCAGTCTAACTACTGCATAAATACAGCTGCATAAGGTGAAAAAAGACATATATTAGAGTCAGTTTTAAGCAGCATATTAACCTAGAGATTTGAAATAACTAAAATACTCAATAAAACATTTTTCAAACTACTTTAAAACTGATTACTAACCCGATAGGAAAATAAGGACATTAAAGCAAAATGAAGAATATCAGGAAATAATCTAGTGCCAAGGCTGTCTTTTGCCCTACCAGCCTTTGTTATCCTTTGAACCTCTGTTTTAACTATTACATTGGATGCCTAGGACAGGACATAAAGTCCAGGACCTGCCCAAAGTGACGATGCTAAATCCAAAAATTATAAAACACAAAGAGGCATAAGATATGATGGGATCTATAACATACTACCACAAAGCATGGCACCTTGACATATTAAATATATCAAACTGAAGGAATACAAGAAATGGCAGGTGCAAGAGGGACTTTGTTAACCTCCCCTGAAGCAGGTAATAAGATCCTCTATTTGAGATGTACGTTTCAACACCGGGTAGAAAGAAGTATGTTTACCTTCAAATACAGAAGGATACCAAGAGGAATCTGAATTAACAGGCCTTACTGTTTCCCTCAATTTACTATGCTTAGCTCAAACACTGTTTGGTCCTATCACATTTTCCCACAACCTTCTGCCCTTCATCGAACCTAGCATGAAGAATTCAGATTTTACTACTTCTTCAGATCATTTCTTATGAAGGCTCAAGTAAGTTGCAAGAGAAAGTTGCTTAGTCATGTCCAACTCTGTGCAACCCCATGGACTATACATATACAGTCCATCCAACTCTCTAGCCAGAATACTGGAGTGGTGGCCTTTCCCTTCTCCAGGGGATCCTCCCAAACCAAGGATCGAACCCAGGTCTCCCTCATTGCAGATGGATTCTTTACCAGCTGCTCACATACCACATAAAACTTATATTAAATACATTTTTATGTTCTTCTCTTGTTAATCTTTCCTTTGTTACAGGGGCCACATCTTAAAAAACAAAATGGATAGAGGGAAAAAAGACATTTTTCCTCCTCTACCGGATACCATGATAGAAAACCATAAGAAACAGCAAACAACAAAATAAACAAATAAATAGATGAGCAGACTTAGTATGTCTGAATTACTAAATATACAATATAACTATATTTACTATATTAAAGAAATAAAAGGAAAATATGAAAAATAAGAGTAGAGAGCAATCAGATTTGACAGAACCAAATAAACTTTCAGAAATTAAAATAATTATAAGTAATTGAAAAATTAAAACTCAGCAGATGAGTATTCACTGAAGAAGAAATTACTGAATGGGACAATGCATAGATGTGACCTAGATGTTATTTGCTGATTTTTCCCTGTCTGTGCACTCTTTTCTCCCTACAATGCCCTTCTGATGAAGACAGTCTAGATCAATCAACATAAATGGGTAAAGAAGAAATGAGAAAAAGTGAGAAAAATCACAAAACAATAAATAGTAGGACAGAGGAGCCTGGTGGGCTACATACAGTCCATGGGGCCACAAAAGAGTCAGATGCAACTTAGCAACTGAACAACAACAACAAGGTAACATATATTAATTTGCAAACCAACTCTGGAGACTGGCATAATGTACATGCAATCTACATGACCACAGACCAAACAGCTGCAAAAACAGTAAGTGAATATTCATTATTATGCAGGGCAAGGCCTTTAAGAAAATGCTAGCAGCAACAAAGCCCCAGGTTTAAGTAAGATGTTAAGTAAGACATTTGCATATTCTAAGGATTAAATAACCAGATCTTACACAGACTAGAGGGCACACAGAAGAACATTTTGAACTGGAGTTTATAGTTTTTAAATATTAGACCAAGGCAGCAGTAAACTGAAAGCCCAAGGAGTATTAAGTTATCTTCAAGTTTACATTTACATATAAATAACCTCAGTCTACCAGTGTAACTTCTGGGTAACTGGTTCCTTCCCTTCCTTCTGAGCCTGTATTTCTCAGGCTTTCAAGCACTGGAGAAGCTGGTAGGTGGGATTTATATGTGGCTCAACATTATTTCTGCTGGAGGCATTTACTCTTTAGTTCTTCACCATGTGGGTCTTAGCTTTAATCTAACGCATTCAAAATAACCATTTCCTATTTTGCCTAATCATGTTTTTCATCCAACCTTTCATAACATGTAGAACTTTTATCAAAGAATAATGCATACCTGTGTCGTAATGCACAATAAGTCTTTCACTGTGATTGCCCACAGTCTGTGGTTCAAAATCCACTTCCAGTTGCATGGACTCTCCTACATTAAGAGTTCCAACAGATGGCTCTACAGAGAAGGGCCTGCAACACACATGGAGACACACACCATCAGAACACACTGCTGACTAGTGTGAGGGGAAGGTGACAGGAGACATGAGTTCCAGGTCTGCAGACAGAGCACACCCTACATCACAATTCTGTGGTTCAGAATTCTACTTTCTCCTTAATGTGAAAAATCTGTATATTAATATTAAAATGACAGATATAGAACAACAAATGTAAGAAAAACTTAAATGGTGCATAACAGTCTTGTTTGTATCCTTGCCATTTAGCCATTCTTTGAACATTCACTGAGTGATTCCAGTGAAGGATGGACTTATAACATGTATGCAAATACTGTAATTTGCAAAAGAACAGCACCTTCAAAGAGACAAAAACCAAGTTTTGGGAAGAGTTCAGAGAAGAGAAGGTTTTTACAAGGGAAAAACCGTATCAAAGTCTCAAAAGAAAAGTGATCACACAATTGCATGAGGATGAGATGAGTGCAGTTTAACAAAGGGTCTATTTATAATAAAAGGGTGAAGGGATATCGGGAAACTACAGGAGACAATGCGATCACCGAGGGTTATTAACAGTAGAACACTTACCAAAGAGCACAAATACCCAAAGAGCCAAGAAGGAGGAGTGGTTTTGAAACCTACCAGTGGCCAAAGAGAAGACTCCAAGGGCTTTAGTCAAGAGTTACAGTCATTCCAGGGGGCCTCACACATAAGACTCTAGAGTGAAAAGTGTCTTGACCTCACATCCTTTGTCTGATTGCCTGCTGGGGCTCCCACTGACTGACCCCAATCAAAAGCCAAAGGCATAGGAGCCTACTGACCTCTTAAATAGGTCAGCCTCCTGGGTGAGAGTAAGCTGGAAAAGGGTGGAGAGCATTTGAAAAGGGGACATCTGTCTCTTGAAAATAGAATTTAGGCAAGGAGACCTTATGAAGAGGTAGGGTAGATCTGGGAACAGGAAATAATTGAGTTTAATTGCCCTGGAAAGGAGCAGTAAGAGAGAAGGTGGATCTGATCATGATGTACCTTAAATAACTTTCAGATCTCTTCCTCTTAAAACAGGAAACCCAGCCCATTTAATTCTTTCCATGGTCCATTTCACTTCTTTGAATTGCTTGTTTTTCAAAGTAATGTGCTGGACAATGTATCTGGCAGGCTAAGCTGTTTCTGATTATTTACTTCAATGCAAGCATTTTTAGAGTCTTCATTCCTTAAAATCTTCCCTTAGATAATGAACTTAATTTCAGAAAACCTAACCTTTCTTCTGAGGGTACGGAGCTTACAGTCTGGGTAGCACTTGGTGGTACCTGAGATTATCACTGCAGGATCTCAAGTGCTTCCTACCATGGACAATTGTTAACTTTCTCTGGTGCTCTCCACTTGGATTGCCCTTTTCTTTCACTACTTTCCCTTTCCTTTGTCTGTCCATCTCCTGTACCTTCGGCACCAATCCTCCGATGAACTCCAGGCACTGCTGTAGGGGCACCATAAGGTAGTAGTTACTAGCCTGGAGTCAACTGAATGAGTTCAAAACCCACATCAGTCATGAGTTTGAGTAAGTTACTCAACCTTCAGTCTCCTCACCTGCAAAGTGAGGTAACGAGAGCACCTATTTCACAGGACTGTAGTGAGAATTGAAGGAGCTGACATAGGTGAAGTGCCTAGAATAAGTCTGGCACATAGGAAGAGCTAAACAGATCTTTGTCATTATTTTTGTTATTGCTGCTGTTATCTCCCTCACTGGCAGCCCCTAGATGGAAAAGGAGACAAAGGATGATCTTCAGAATTCAGATGAGATCAGGTATTTGTCACTGTCCTTTCCATCCTTCACTCTGCTCCAGAGATATCATGAAAAACAGAGGACATAACACCTTGTTCAAACAACTTCAGTGGCCCCCATAATTTATGTAATAAAGTTCAAAGTTCTAGACATTTAAAGTCCCAAGTAATCTGCTTCCAACCGGTTTTGGCTTCCTCATTAAACAGATACATCTGTCCAAATGTCCTGTATACCTGTCACATTTCACATCAGGCTGGGGTGGACGGATGGGAGGGCTTTAGTCTCTTCACCCATAACCCTCCCAGCACTGCAGCTCCTCCTCCTTCCAGCCAGACAGTGCCCCCTACATACACATTCCAGAACTGCTTGAGTTTTATAGGAACATTCAGTGTTTTCCCCATCATACTCCTTCCAAAGTCACCTATCAGAGCCCAGACTCAAAGTTACCTCTTAAATTGAATCTTTCCAGATTCTCCCTCTTATTAATAAAGTCTCCTTCCTCTCAGGGGAAGCTGTAACTTTATTTTTACTTTTTACTTTGTACTATAATAAGTTTTCATGCCTGTCTCTCTCAATAGCTAGAGACTTTTGAAAGGAAAGAGAAAGCAAAATTTCAAGAGCATGTACTCTACTCAAGAGCTGGATTTCATATATGTCAATTCTTTTAATCCTCAAAAACCTTGAGAAAGTAGGTCCTATTATTTGCATTTTAGACACGAGAAATGTCTGCTCTAAAAGCACATACAACCGGCCCAAAGCTACCCAACTAGTGAGTGGTAGAGCAGGGATGGAAGCCTGCCTTCAAGTTCAAGTTCTCCCTATCTCCCCAAACTATCCCTGAATGTGGAAACCACCTGATTAGATTTATCTTTGTGTCTCTCACCAGCCCATGCACAGCTATTTACTCATACGAGCCTCTCAAAACATGTTGAATTGAATTATAATCAACTTTTAAAGGGAAATTAAAAATATATCTATTTTTTACTTAATCTTCTACCATTTCGGGGGAATACAGAAGGAGCAGACTTCTGGTATCTCAAGAATTTCTACTTGATGGGAGATGAAGGCAAATCTTACTGTCTTTAAAGTTTTTTTCTTTCTTAAAGGCTCAGAAAGAATTAAGAACTGGCCCCAGCTTCCTGGCTTTGAGAAAAACACTGTAGTATTTTCTTCTATCTCTGCTTCCCTTGTTCCTAATATTTTTCTTCCTACACTGTGTTTTCATTTTCTTTTCAAACATTTCTCAGTAGCAAAACAACAGTTTTGGAATGAATTAGTATTACATTACAGAACCTAAATTAATTTTCTATGGACAAAGGGATTCTTCTTAGGACCTCTAGAAATCCTAATTCTAAAGAGTGGTAACAGTTTCTTCCTTTTTGTGCTAATTGTTGGGCTTACATTACACTAAACTTCAGTGGTTAGAAAGTCACCGGGGAGAGTCATTGCTACTTAGAGCTGCCTAAGCTTCCTCAATAAATCAGACATTAATTGGAGAGAGTGTGTTAAGTTCTGGTGCTTAAACATTGTCTATAATTTGATTCTGTACTTCATTTTACTAAAGGCAGACAGACAGAAAAGGCTAGAGAATATCAAGTACCAGAAAATGATCTTACAAAGAGGTAAAAGGTGCTGTTCCTCCAGGGTATAAGGCTGGCTCTGTCTACCAGAATGTCTGGTTTTGACATCCTCATTAATACTGCATACTTGATCAGGGAGGGAATTCAGGTTTGTGAAAAATCATGAGCCATGAGAAAGATTATGAGTTTTTGTTCAATTCACTATGAACTGCTCATAAGAACTAAAATATCCCATCCAAATGATTCAATATTTTAGCAGAAGGCTAAATATTGGTTGTATTATATTAAACACTGAATATGAAATTAGTATTTTTTTCTTTAGAGAATCTTTCTTATTAATTGATTCCTAAATTGAGATTTTAGATTTTAAAATTGCTTCTTCATTCTTTCTATTTCACCTTCAAAAATTAATCCTACTTTAATAGTCAAAGTTATTCTGGTACCTACAAGAGTTTTAGGTCAAATCTGTAATAAAGTTGAAAACTTATTGTTTGTGTTCTCTGTATATTTTACAGCACATTGAGGCTCCTTTTATAGTGTAAAAAAACATTATGCCTCTTTTATAGTACTTGGAGCATGTTTTTTATTTTAAATTATTATGGAGGTTTATAGTTGTAGCTCTGCTGTTGTGATATACTGTTGGTTAGACATCCTATAAACATTTATTGAGCACTTATTTATTCTAGACACTTTGCTAGATGCTGGGGACATACAAATGAAAAGAGATAAAATCCTTGCATTTGAGAAGCTCATATTCTAATGGGAGCAACAGACACATAAAGAGTTTTACTTTTTGTTATTTATATGAACCTATTTATAAACTTAACCATTAATTAAGCCATTATTTCAATGAAAATAATATGATTTGCTTTTTTTAAACAATTTCCTAAGAGATATTTCTAACTGTATAATGACCATAAAAGAAGCAAGACTTTTTGACTTCCCAAACTATTACTGATCCACTATGTCTGTTGACAATCATGTTGTCAATGAAAGAGGGGTCCTCAGTCCTGCCTGGGCAACATAATCACCTATGCATTTTTTAGAATAGATAGTCATCAGGGGATCTCCCCAGACATTTGGATTTAATACAATGTGACCACAAAATCAGCTGCATTCTTCAGAAACCAATTCTGGCGAACTTAGACAGAAAGGGGATTTATTGGAAGGATTTAGAAGTAACTCGCAGAATCGACATCATGGTTGGAATACACACATTTAGAGGAAAGAATGTAAAAGTACCATTTGGTGCAGAACCTACACAGGAAAACAAAAATGAACAGGAAATTCAACTGAAAGATTTGATCATATAGAAGATGAAAGCTATGAAAAGCCCAACTTAAGATGGTAAACTAGCTCAGGGATTGGTAACAGCAGTAAGCCACTTCCATCACTGGGCTAGAGACCAAAGGAGAGGAGGAAGTATTAGCAGATCCTGGGGAGCGGGTGGAAGCTGGAACCATGGCAGGTCTGTCTGACAGGAGCTAGAACGGTAGAGGAGATGCAGCTGCTTGCTGGGGCCTCTGCTGAAGTCAGAAAGGGAGAAAGAGAAATACTCTGACTTCTTCCCACTCTCCAACCTCCTTCTAGTTCCCACCCCCCCTGGACAAACACAGCTGGAATACAGCAGGTCCACAGGCTAGGGAGGCTAACACAGCCCAACACTGACGCTGAGCAAAGTCTAAAAGGGCAAGGAATGGATCTTAAGGTAAACAAGGCCAGGACTGGCCCATGTTTGTTTTCAATCCAAGTTTTATTATTAACTTATTGGGAGAACTTGAAGGAGTCGTTTCCCTTCTCAGACCTTACTTCTTTCATCTGTAAAATTAAAATGTGGGACTAGAGTTTCTAATGTTATCATGATTCCTGGCTAGTCCTTGAGTTAGCTCACCATTTTACCTTAGAAGTGTTTCCACATTATGATTCACTTTCAGTTGTATGGATACAAAATTTTAGATCTTTTCCTGCAACTTCATACTATTAAATCTGTGATTTTGTTTTACTTTATATGAATGTATTGCCATTTATGTGTAGTTTTGAAGATTCAGCCAAACAATTCAGGAAGATATGCTGCCTGTGTTTGTTTTTCCACCTTACATGGATTCTCTCTTTCACTGGAACAATACCAATGTAACAGGAAGTTTTTAACGTGTATTATGGATGGCGGTTATGAAGGGTCTTTTTTCTTAATGAAAAGAGATTGGTTCTTTCTAAGTGACAGTGAGCCAGTTGAACAACTTGCTCCCTTCCCTTCAATCAAAATATGAGTCTCACCACAAAATGCAAACAAAAACTTTATAAGTACTTTGACAATCTGAGGAGACACTGATTGACAAGAGCTTTTCCTTTGCCTCTGCTGACTGATTTATCTAAAGTGGGTCAGAGTCCTGCTTCCACCTAGAAGGTAGAAAGCTTGAAAGAGTGTTTCTCCTACCCTAACAATGAAAAATGCCAGATAAACCACAAAATCACAATTTTTCTCAAACCCATTAGAGAGCTGACATTGCAGGGCCTACAAAAATGGGCAATGCTCTGCTCCTAATTAAGATGAGACGTGTGCTGAGGAGTTCACCTGTGGCAGGCAGAGCATTCCTACAAGCAGAAGAAATGATGAAAGAGGATGGAGCAAAAGCAAAAGACGTATTTGAAGAGATAATAGCTGATATTTTCCAAAAATAAGGAAAGATCCAAGAAGCTCAGAGAACATCACGCAGGATTAAGATCAAAACAAAATAAAAGCAAAATACAATTCTTAAAAAATAACCAAAAACAAAATCCACACCTAGATTCATCACATTTAAACTGCTAAAAACCAAATATCTTCAGAAATCTTGAAGGTAGCCCAAGAAAAAGATATAATTACCTATAGACGAACAAAGCTAGAAATCTCTAAAATCTCATTAGAAAAATGTAAGCCAAAAGCCAATAAAGTGACATATTTCAAGTACTAAAAAATGTATATATAATTCTATATTCATCAAATGTATACAGAATTCACAATTCTATAGAGAAAAAAACCTTTCAAAAATGAAGACAATATGCTTTTTTTCAGGTAGACAAAAACTGATAGAATATCCACTAGATTTGTGCTACAAGAAATATTAAAGTATATTTCAGCCAGGAACAAATGATATCAGACAGAAACTTGAATCTACATGAACTGGTTTACAGATAGTGATGCTCCTAGGACACATGTAAGAATTAAGCACAAATTCCCTCCTGTGGGATGTGCCTCAACCTACATTATGGCATCCCTGCTGCTTATAACATAGCAGACCAAGTAACGTGAAAACTATCCCACCAGAAAATACCTAGGAAGTCTGGATAAAAAAATAACTTATGTAAATGTGCAGCTAAGCATGTGAAAAAAAAAAGAAAAGGCAAATCCACAGGATTCAAATCCTCAGGAAAATAAGAACCAGAGCAGTAGGCGACTGAGCCCTTGAAGCCTGGGTTTTAACAGCCGTGCTAATCTAGGAGACACGGTCTTGGGATGGTGAAGTGAGGGGGACTGGCAACAAAATCCCCATATAAACCTGAGAAACGTCAAAGGCTACCAAAACATTAGCACAAGGAAAAATGTCTATCTTGGTTCTAAAGGAGGGAAATAGGGACTCTAGGGAATTCATATTGGACACGTGTCTTCTACAGGTTTGGGGTTCAGACATGCATGCTCAGTCCAGGAAACCCTAAGCCAAGAAATTCCCAGAAGGGCAGTGTATGTGGTCTAACCTTTGGTAACCAGGCAGAAGTAAATGCTAATCCTTTCTGAAGAGATGTATCCTTAAACTAGCAAAGGATTCCACAGATAAAGTCCCTATGAAAATGAATTCATGATCCAGCCCAGGATCTGCACTATTTTTCAAAAAGCCACAGAAAAGAACTTGACCTTCTGTCTCCTGTCTTCCCAGGCTGGCCACTCTTATTATGGTCCTGCTCATCAGCCAGCATTTTCATGTCCCATAACAACTCTTCTTTCCTGTCTTATAAGAGAGGTCCTTGAGGGCCATATTTGTACTGTCTCACTGTCTACTACACTGTAGCTACCAAATAAATAATCAGATTAACATTGAACACCTTCGCTTACTAGCTGTGTGCTCTTGAGCAAGTTATGCAATCTCTCTATTGCTCAGTCTCTTATCCAGCATTTCAGAAAACCACTTATACCCAAATAGGTAACCTTGAATTTTGGTTTTCTCATGGGATGAAGAGGAAGTCTGCCCCATGTCAAGGAGGTCTCCCATCCTTGCAACTGAAGATTATAATAAGCAGTTGCATCTTGATTGCTATTCTGGGAAATTACATGTGTGGACTAGATTAGCTAGAAATCAATCAAACCCAAGAGCTGAAGGAATGCATACCTATGAGTTTTGATGTGAAACACAGAATCTTTGTTGCCAATGTTTCGTACCAGCAGGGTCTTCTGAGTGCTGTATTTGACAGGGCAAGTGGAAAAATTCAGCTTGTCTGGAAAATCTATGATGGCTCGTGCACCTCTAGCTTTGATGGGCACAATAAACTTTTCTCTTTCAGTAACACAGGTCAACATATGGGCATAATCCTACAAGAGAAGGAGACAATCATTACTTGTGAAAACACCAATGATCCAGAAATATGGCTGTATGCCAAGCATCTTGGAAACAGTGTAGTGTGTGTGTATATATATATATTCTATGAAATCTTCTCCAGAAAGATGCACTTTCAATGAGATTAATTAATATCCAATGAGATTAATTAAAACCTACAAGCCAATAGAGAAGCTTATACTTCTTGTGTTTCTCAGACATTAGGGAGCTGGGATGCAGGATAGTTGAGGTGCATTCTTCTTTAGACCAGAGGAGGTTCACACCAGGAACTTCATGTCCTCCTTCTAAACCCTACCTACTTATCCTTCAAGCCATCTATTAGACTGATAGCTCCAATTAATGGTCTCTAACTGCACTCTTGCAATATGACTGTACAGCTTCTCCATCATGAGTTGAGTCTATTTCTTCAACTGTGTTCTGACCAATGGAATTTGGTAGAACTTATGCTGTGCCAGGTCCAGGTTAAGGCCTCCAGAAGTTTTGGGCATTTCTGGTCTAGCTCTTGAAATCATGCCATGTAAGTAAGTCTGGTCTAGCCTACTGCAGGATGGCAGCCCAGTGATCCCAGCCAGGGCCATGCTAGACCAGACTGAGGCACCAGATATGTGAGAGAGCCCAGCCAAGTTAAGCAGTTGCTTACTCAACTCATGAGGGGGTCCCATCAAGTTTATCTAAACCATAGTCTTATGAGCCTTAATATTTGAATTTGGGAGTGGTCTGTCATTATACAACAATAGCTAAAGAACACAGAGCCATTTCAAACCTCACCTCATGTGCAAAGCCATTACTGACCATTCCAAATAAAAATGTGAAGGTCTTGGGCATCTATCTTCCCCCGTCTTAAGTCTAAATGCATAAATACAACAGAAGTACTGAATCAAGTCACCCTTTACCTCCTCTCATAAAATTGGAATTCTTACCCTCAATGCACCAGAGTAAAGTTAAAAGTAAACCCTCACCAACAAGCAAATCTAAACGTGAAAGCGAAGTATTAACAGTCCCCTCAAGAATAGGCCAGAAGCTCAGAAGTCATCATGAAAGGAATTTGCTATCTAAACCAGGATCATTTTCCTTCAAGTTTCCCCATCATTTTAGCGTGTGTTTTTGGCTGCAAGGCAATCTTGATTAAGTATTATGGCCTCTTGGAACTCAAGTTTCCTTTTGGTAATCACATAACAAATGGTTTTCAGTGGTGAGGGTTTTAAAACCTCTTTGGACTTGAAGTACTGAGCAGAAAACGGGAATGTCTGACAAACTGACAATTAGACCTTAAGGCCATGCACTCAATTTCATGAAATCCACAGGACAAGTAGGAAGCAGTGGTACCACGTTAATCAGTGTTCAGGTGCCAGGCACTGAGCTGGGTCCAGGCACAACACAACTAGGTAGTAAACCCAGACATGGTTCACCTCAAGCTTACACAGTGAGGGCAGAGACAATGAATGAGTAAATAAAGCGTATCTAATGTACAATGTAACACATACACAAATATATGAAAAATATAAAGATAAAACAGCTAGGTGCGGTCTCATGACACAGCCTTACATCTGTAGTCTCTCTGCCTCCCTGAACCCAGCAGCCCAATCAGCATCTCAATGGCTACAAACTTACCATGGCCCAGAGCAAAGTCCCTGACTAATGCCATTGCCTACAACTATGTAGAGAGAGGCCCTGCCAAGGGAAGGAGTGGAGCCTGAAATCCAGTTCACTCTGACAGTGCCTACTGAATCAGTCTACAGGAGCAGCCTTTTCTCATGCCCACAAGAGCTCCAGAATGCTGACTGAAGGCCTGCTCATGACCTTCTTTCCACTTTAAATCTGTCCCTTTACTGCCTCCCTATCTCGGTACTGGCATCTACATCCTTCCAGTGGTCTGGATTTAATATCTTGGCATGAGACGTCCTTAATTGCTCTATTTCTCAATTTCTTAGTAAACATTTAGGACTGACCCTCAAAATATATCTAGACCACAATTAGGTCTCACTATCTCTACTCTGCCATCCTGACCTGACCCTACCCCCTCCAATCTTTTCAGGATCTTCTAACTGGACCCTTTATTTCAAACCTTGCTCCCCAAAACTCTGTTTTCCACACAAGGGCCAGACATGTCAGCTCGGGAGGCTCCTCTGTTCAAAATCTCCCAAACAGAGAGGTGGGGTGCGCTGAGTGCTATTATCTGGCACCCCTGTCATTTCTCTAGCCACACCTCCCTCCCCCCCTGGCTCCTATCCTCCAGCTACAGCCTCGCCTTCTGCTCCTTGAGTATTTTAGACATGCTCTCCCTTCAGAGCCTTCAAACTCAATGTTCCTTCCATCCAGAACACACTTCCATGTAGTTATTCACATCGCTCGCTCCCTCACTTTCTTCAGGACTTTGCAAAATGTCCATTGTCTCCCCTAGGCCTCCTCTGACTGCCCTACTGTAAACTTAACTCTCCCTCTCCTGTCTCATCAACCTGAGCCTTTCGTTTGCTTTAGCTTTCCCAAAGTGACCTTATGTGCTTCCTATTTATTGAGTCTATTTTATGCCTACCCCATATCTCCATGCCGACAGGGATTCTGCCCATTGTACTGACTTCACATACCCAGTGTTGAGAACAGGACCTGGTATTTAATAAACACTCAACAGGTATTTACTGAAGACAGACAAATGAGTAATATGATGCAGAGTGAAGAGAAATGAGACATAAGTGAGCAGGGAAAGGCCTCTATGAGAAGGTGACATTTCAGCAGAAACCTAAGTGAAGGGAGAAATGATACCAGGGGGGTGGGTGGTAATTTGAGCAAAGGATGATTCAGAGACCGTGGCCAGAGGGGAAAACGGCAAGGAGAGGTTAGAGATACAGCAAGGAGGTGGTGGGAGGCCAGATGACATAGGAGCTTGTAAGCCATTGGGAGGACCTGAGGACGGCCAAAAACATGAATGATGATGCTGAAAGCTGATCATGATGTACCTGACTTGTGTTTTAGAAGAATGACTAGCTGCTATGTAGGCAATGAACCGTAAAGAGGCTAAGATGAAAAAAGGGTGGCCAGTTAGGAAGCCACTGCAGCAGTCCAAGCAAGAGATGACACTGACCTGGCTTAGTATAATAAATGCTTAGCCTAGTGCTTGGTGAGTAGTAAGTATTCAATGAATGTTAGTTGTCATTACAAAAATGTTGCATAAAACACAATGATTTGCATAAGGCATGTAGGAAAAACTCAATTTGTGTACTCTTGTTGTTGGGATAATAATGGTAATCCTGGTAATTAATGATGATAATAATAGTACAGGATAATTTTGGAAAACAACAAGGACTTTGAAGAAAATAAAATGGTGAAGTGACACCATAGGAAGGGGCTGCTTTAGGTTAGAACAGCCAAGAAGGCCTCCCTGAGGACGTGAGGATGGAGACCTGAATAGGAAAGCATCCAGTCAGGTAAGATCTAGAAATGGTGAGGGGAGTTGCAAACATAAAGGTCCTAAGGTAGGAGCAAGTAATGAAAATTAGTGGGCAGTATTCATGAAATTTAAGTAAATTTCATGAATTTCATGAATTGGACTCAGTTCTTCAATTGATTCTGGTTTCTGCACAGTAATAGCAGGCTCAAAAATTATGCCATTCAGATATAAGGAAGTACAAGTCACATGAAGCATACTTGATCCTAGAAAATGCCACAGAATTCAACAACGAAACAGTCTGGTCTGATTACATCAGAATCCTAAAGAGATAAGTACTGTTTTCACTTTTTCTTAGGAGATCAAACCCAGCAAGCAAAGGTTTTGTTGGGAATTAGAAACTGGAAAGCTGCTGGCATATGTGGAAACTTAATATTAACTGAGGCTTTGACAGAGAGAACAAAAGATGCTGCTGAGTCCACGATGAGAGGTGATCTGCACGTAATTTTTTTTATATTTACATAATTCTCTGTCTTGTTCTATAAGGAACTGAAGACAGCTGAAAATAGTGTAGGAGGCTAGTTGAAATATTCACAGGGATGTGTTCAAATCTTTTCAAATTTCCCAATGAGGAAGATTTGAAATTTTATCAGAACTATATACTTTTTCATAATCAATTCACATAAAAGAATATGAAGAAATTCTTCACACAACTCCTTAAAAATGTACTCTAATCGCTAAAGTTCTATATTTAAGATGACTATATTAGATTACATAATATACAATTATATATTGCTCTATTGGCTTAAAATTAATTCATGTATTGTGACTTGGGAGGATTTTTCAGCCTGCAAGCTAAGCAACTGCTTTAGCTGATGTACTTCCTTCTACTGTGCTTAAATTCAGAGCAACCAGGTCACCATTCAGAGCCAAAATATTTATTCCAAACTCTTTCTCCTGTACTATGAGAGACTTAGTCATGAATTACTTTACATCCTAAAATGCTATATGGTCTCCAGATGAAATTTCCAATCCAGTTTTTTGTCCAATAGCCTTCCTTCCAACATGCCTATCCTCCAAACTTAAAAAAAAAAAAAAAAAAAAAGATGCAGTGGAATACTAAAGTGGCAGATTTGACTCTGAGAAGTGGAAAGAATGAATCTTGATTTTACATTAGCTCTGTGACAGAAAGCAAATGTGGCAATAATTCTGTCCTTTAATATCTTAGGCAAAGAAAAATGATGTCTTCTACTGTAGCAAACAACTCCCCAGGCATTCAAGAGTGAGCACAGCCCATGTGGTTAAGCCCTCACTATCCTCTTTCCGTCTTTTCTCCACTCCTAAACTTGAGGTGGAATGGCTAACACAGTAAAACCAGGTGTGATTAGGACTCAGCACATCTAATACTCACTGTCCTTAAAAAACATTATAAATTTCCTAACCAGTTAAAACTACTTTATAGTATATTCTCACTCTGAAATTCACCTTTCTAAAGGGAAGAATCAGTTCTCAAGTCCTAATCAATTTGAAAATAAGACTAATCAGGTCTCATGAGCCTTATTCTCTATCACTCTTGAGTCTTAATATGATTTAGCTGAGGTCTCAGCTTCCTAGGGGCACCTAAGCTTTTCCATCTGTTAAAAGGGAATAACCTCTAACCTTTGGCTTGTGAAGATGCCCAAGGACTTTCAAATTTATTTTGATCACTTTTATTATTCGTATATAACAATAATGTGGTTACCTCATGATTCATGTACAAATCGTCATTTAAGATAATATCCTCGAGCTTTTTTGCTAAGTTACCTTAAACCTACCAGTCTACCTGTATCTAAGTCCATTTACTCTGCCTTCACTCCTGTTCTTACCTAAGACCAACTTCTTGCCTCGAATACTAGATCAACCTTTTTACTCACCTTAGGATTTTCCCGAAGCAGCAATTTTCCCTCTTCACTGAATATTCACAGCTTATAACAATGCTTAAATCGCTTAAATAAACATCAGCTTATAACAATGCTTAAATTGCTTATATAAACATTAGCTTAAACAATGCTTAAATAGCCTCATCTTAAATATTAAATAACCAACCCTCAATCTCAACACCCACCTCTAGCTACCGCCCCATTTTCCGATTACTCTTTACAGCAAAACTCCCCAATGGTGTTATTTATATTCAATATCACCACCTCCTCATTTTCCATTTTTCTTCTACCCACCCCATCAGGCTTCTGTAACCAACATTCCACAGAAACTGTTCTCACCGAGGTCACTAATGACTTTGCCAAATTCAAAGGCTAAGTCCACATCCTTGCTTTACTTGATTTTTAATAGCTTGGGGCACAGTGGATTACTTATTTTTTTCATCATAAATTGATTTTATTGAAGTATAGCTGACTCACATGTTTCAGGTGAAGAGCAAGGTGATTCAGTTATACATATACACATATATTATTTTTCAGATTATTTTCCATTATAGGTTATTAGGGATAACGATCTCCAAGAAAAAGAAAGGCAAAAAAGCAAAATGGCTGTCTGAGGAGGCCTTACAAATAGCTGTGAAAAAAAGAGAAGTGAAAAGCAAAGGAGAAAAGGAAAGATATACCCATTCGAATGCAGAGTTCCAAAGAATAGCAAGAAGAGAAAAGAAAGCCTTCCTCAGCGATCAATGCAAAGAAACAGAGGAAAATAATAGAATAGGAAAGACGAGAGATCTCTTCAAGAAAATTAGAGATACCAAGGGAACATTTCATGTAAAGATGGGCTCAATAAAGGACAGAATGGTATGGACTGAACAGAAGCAGAAGATATTAAGAAGAGGTGGCAAGTATACACAGAAGAGCTCTACAAAAAAGATCTTCACGACCCAGATAATCATGATGGTGTGATCCCTCACCTAGAGCCAGACATCCTGGAATGTGAAGTCAAGTGGGCCTTAGGAAGTATCACTACGAACAAAGCTAGTGGAGGAGAGGAACTCCAGTTGAGCTATTTCAGACGAGATCGGGTGCGTTCAAGGTGGTATGGCCTTAGACAGTTGAGCTATTTCAAATCCTAAAAGATGATGGTGTGAAAGTACTGCACTCAATATGTCAGCAAATTTGGAAAATTCAGCAGTGGCCACAGGACTGGAAAAGGTCAGTTTTCATTCCAATCCCAAAGAAAGGCAATGCCAAAGAAAATTCAAACTACTGCACAATTGCACTCATTTTACACACTAACAAAGCACTGCTTAAAATTCTCTAAGCCAGGCTTCAGCAATACGTGAACCGTGAACTTCCAGATGTTCAA
This sequence comes from Dama dama, assembly GCF_033118175.1. NCBI lineage: Eukaryota > Metazoa > Chordata > Mammalia > Artiodactyla > Cervidae > Dama > Dama dama. The sequence continues at coordinate 44,876,603 of NC_083684.1, read as the reverse complement.
GCTGGATTTAGAAAAGGCAGAAAACCAGAGATCAAATTGCCAACATCTGCTGGATCATCGAAAAAGCAAGAGAGTTCCAGATAAACATCTATTTCTGCTTTACTCTCTATGCCAAAGCCTTTGACTATATGGATCAAAATAAACTGTGGAAAATTCTGACCTGCCTCTTGAGAAAACTGTTATGCAGGTCAGGAAGTAACAGTTAGAACTGGACATGGAACAACAGACTGGTTCAAAATAGGAAAAGGAGTACGTCAAGGCTGTATATTGTCACCCTGCTTGTTTAACTTACATGCAGAGTACATCATGAGAAACGCTGGGCTGGAGGAAGCACAAGCTGGAATCAAGATTGCTGGGAGAAATACCAATAACCTCAGATATGCAGATGACATCTCCCTTATGGAAGAAAGTGAAGAAGAACTAAAGAGCCTCTTGAAAGTGAAGGAAGAGAGCGAAAAAGTTGGCTTAAAGCTCAACATTCAGAAAACTAAGATCATGGCATCTGGTCCCGTCACTTCATGGCAAATAGTTGGGTAAACAGTGGAACAGTGGCTGACTTTATTTTTGGGGGCTCCAAAATCACTGCAGATGGTGATTGCAGCCATGAAATTAAAAGACGCTTACTCCTTGGAAGGAAAGTTATGACCAATCTAGACAGCATATTAAAAAGCAGAGACATTACTTTGTCAACAAAGGTCCGTCCAGTCAAGGCTATGGTTTTTCCAGTAGTCATGTATAGATGTGAGAGTTGGACTATAAAGAAAGCTGAGCACAGAATAATTGATGCTTCTGAACTGTGGTATTGGAGAAGACTCTTGAGAGTCCCTTGAACTGTAAGGAGATCCAATCAGTCCATCCTAAAGGAGATCAGTTCATTGGAAGGACTGATGTTGAAGCTGAAACTCCAATATTTTGGCCACCTGATGCAAACAGCTGACCCATTTGAAAAGACCCTGATGTTGGGCAAGATTGAAGGCAGGAGGAGAAGGGGACGATAGAGGATGAGATGGTTAAATGGCATCACCCACTCAATGGACATGAGTTTGGGTAAACTCCAGGAGTAGGTGATGGACAGGGAGGCCTGGCATGCTGCGGTTCATGGGGTCACGAAGAGTCGGACATGACTGAGTGACTGAACTGAACTGATAGGTTATTACAAAATCTTGATTACAATTACCTGTGCTATAGAGTAAATCTTTGTTGCTTGTTGCATATCTATTGTTTTAATTAGAAATCTAGTATTCTAGTCATACTAAGTCAAACAAGTGGAGTCAAAATGTCATAAATATTTTAGTGCTTCTTTTTTAATACACTTTATCTATTGACTACACTAAGGCCTCTGGCTGTGTGGATCACAACAAACTGTAGAAAATGCTTGAAGAGAGGGGAATAACATACCACTTCACCTATCTCCTGAGAAACCTGTATGCAGATCAAGAAGCAACAATTAGAACCTAACATGGAACAATGGACTGGTTCAAAATTGGGAAAGGAGTACAACAAGGCTGTATATTGTCACCCTGCTTATTTAACTTCTATGCAGAGTACATCATATGAAATGTCAGGCTGGATGAATCACAAGCTGGAATTAAGACTGCTGGGAGAAGTACCCACAACTTCAGGTATGTAGATGATACCACTCTAATGGCACAAAGTAAAGAGGAACTAAAGAGCCTCTTGATAAGGGTGAAGGAGGAGAGTGAAAAAGCTGGTTTGAAACTCCACATTCAAAAAACTAAGATCATGTTATCTGGTCCCATCACTTCAAGGCAAAAAGAAAGTGAAAAAGTGGAAGCAGTGGTAAAGTTTATTTGGGGGGCTCCAAAATCACTGTGAATGGTGACTGTACCCATGAAATTAAAAGATGCTGTTCCTTGGAAGGAAAGCTGTGACAAACCTAGATAGCATATTAAAAAGCAGAGGTATCACTTTGCTGACAAAGGTCTGTATAGTCAAAGCTATGGTTTTTCTAGTATGTACAGATGTGAGAGCTGGACTGTAAAGAAGGTTGAACACTGAAGAACTGATGCTTTTGAATTGTTGTTGAATTGTTGAATTTGAAGGCTCTTGAGAGTCCCTTGGACAGTAAGGAAATCAAACCAGTTGATCCTAAAGGAAATCAACCCTGAAAATTTATTGGAAGAACTGTTGCTAAAGCTGAAGCTCCGATGTTTTGGCCACCTGATATGAAGAGCTGACTCATTGGAAAAGACCTTCCTGCTGGGAAAGACCGAAGACAAAAGGAGAAGGGGTAGAGGAAGAGATAGATAGCATCACCAACTCGATGGACATGAATGCAAGCAAACTCTGGGAGATAGTGGAGGACAGAGGAGCCTGGTGGGCTTATAGCCCATGGAGTCGCAAACAGTTAGACCCAACTCAGTGACTAAAATACAACAATCCACCTGGACTATGAAGCACTGCAGTCTCTAGGTTTCCCTCCTACTTCACAACTACCTCTTCTTAGCGTCATACTCTGCTGACCACCAAGAGTGGTACTTAGATTTATGATTTATGATTTTTAAATATTTGCCTACAGCCCCAACACTTCCCCTTTACTGAAGACCATTGTATCCAACTGCTTCCTTGATATTTCTACTTGGATGTCTAAAGGGAAATTCAAACTTAACATATAAAACTGAGTTCTTGGTTCCCTTCCTCACTCCTCCCACTGGGTCGGCTTCCATCAAGTACACGTGTTGGAAGTCCTACTTACATCTCACTGGGCAACACTTAGACACAGCAGCTACCAAGAAGGCTGGGGAAATGCAACCTTTTATCTCTGGCATCTATGAATCCAATCAAAATTTGTGATTCTCTTACCAATGAGGAAAGAGAAAAATAGATGTCAAGGGAACACAGCTAGTTGTTATGCCTCACACCCTCTTCAGTCTATTCTCCATAGAGCAACCAGAGTGATCTTAAAATGTAAGTCAGATATGTAATTCCTAATCAAAATTCACCAGAGTAGATAAAGCATTTATTCTATCTTTCAAGCATTTATTCTATTTTTCCTGTATATGAACTGTACCTCAAGAAGCTCATTATATCATTACAAAAATAAAGCATAACAACAGATATTTTGTGCCTTGATGTGATGCAATAGGACATACCACATCACCTGAGAATTCTAGCCCCTCAAAAATCAAACATGAATCTAACCAAACCTCTAGATCTAACTACTAGTCTATAGGAAACAGGGGGGATGGAGGATCACTCTATGGAATCTGGTGAAGATGCACTTAGTACCTTGTTTGGATCCCAATTTAAGAAAATGAACTTTAAAAATAAACACATACACATATGCACATCTACTTATACATATATAAAAATAAACATATACATATATATCATATACATACATATATTACTCAACTGGGCAGATCTGAATACTGACTAGATATTTGATGATATTAAGGAGCTGCTGTCGATTTTTACGTGTGATAAACGTACTGTGATTTAATTTTTAAAAAGGACCTTATCACTTAGAGACAAACAATGAAATGATATATGGGACTTGCTCTAAAATCCTCTGGGGCAGGAGACAGGATGATGAAGCAAGATGGTCATATCCTGATAGCTTGAAAATCTGGGTGATGACACTTCACTATTCCTTTCTCTATACTTCCGCATATAGATGAAAGCTTCCATAATATAAATAGTTTTAAGTACTTTAACATGGCTTCCTATTCTACTCTGTATGATTTCTAAGATTCTTCATGGTCTCACCCTCTACAAACCTTGTCTCCTACCATTTTCTGAGCAGTTTCCTCTCCTCCAGTCACACTGGCCACCCACTTCCCTGACCTGCTGCCAGACATGCTTCTGTCACAGGGCCTCCATAAGTGATGCTCTGCTCCCAGACAACAATATCTGCCCAGTTCAGCTCTCTACCCAAAAGTTACCTCATTGAAGAAGTCTCTCCTGATCTTCCTACTGAAAGGGAACAGTCTCCATTCTCTACCACTCTCTGGTCTCTATCATGTCACTCTCTGATATTAAATGATATGTCTGTTTATTCACTGTGGAATGAATAAGGCCCAGAAAGGCCAGGCTTCTGCTATTCTCCACTGGATCCTGGCTTATAGCACTGAGCCTGGTATAGAGCAAGTGAAATAATATTCATATTAATATCTTTATTTGGATGCTACCCTATCAAGAGTTACTAATAAAGAGAGTGCCTGAGCACCTCATTACCCATGTCATTACAAAATGACATTTATCAAATCCAGAAAGCTAGAAAATAGTGATGTGACTCACTACGAAGATATGAAACAAAGTAGGGAGAAACACTTTTAAAGAAGACTTCTTAGACAACTTTCTCCTGGTTGAAAAGACAGGGTAAAAGTTAACATCTAATACACTGATACATCTAATACTTGGCTGACAAAGGTCTGTCTAGTCAAAGCTATGGTTTTTCCAGTAGTCATGTATGGATGTGAGAGTTGGACCATAAAGAAAGCTGAGCGTCAAAGAATTGATGCTTTTGAACTGTGGTGTTCAAGAAGACTCTTGAGAGTCCCTTGGACTGCAAGGAGATCAAACCAGTCCATCCTAAAGGAAATCAGTCCTGAATATTCATTGGAAGGACTGATGCTGAAGCTGAAACTCCAATACTTTGGCCACCTGATGCAAAGAACTGACTCACTGGAAAAGACCCTGATGCTGGGAAAGATTGAAGGCAGGAGGAGAAGGGGACAACAGAGGATGATAGTTGGATGGCATCACCGAGTTGATAGACATGAGTCTGAGCAAGCTCCAGGAGCTGGTGATGGACAGAGAAGCCTGGCATGCTGTAGTTCATGGGGTCGCAAAAAGTCGGACATGACTGAGCAACTGAACTGAACTGAATACATTGATGGCATGAAAAGATATTTGAGCCCCCTTTTTTTATGCCTTTGCTTTTATCATCTTTAGGCCATCCTCAAGTTGAAGAAACTACATTTTATTTTCTTGAGATGAACTTACTTATCTCACTTTTCAAATATTAACCACAATTTGCTGTGTGTTAGGCCCTATGCTAAGCACCTGGATTACAAGGGGAACCTAGACAGAACCAAGGAGGGCGAATTCTAGGCAGAAAGAAAACTAAATCCCTATCGTTATTTTTGTCAACAAGAATTGCTGATTGTGGCAAATCTTATAACATGTATATTCCAATTCAAAATGCTAGCACTACAGTATACTTATGGTTGGTGTGCATTGCTGTGAGCAGAAACCAATACAACATTGTGAACTAATTATTCTCCAATTAAAAATTTTAAAACTTTTTCAAAAAATATGTACACCTGGATAACAAGTTATTGTAATGGTTTTCTATTCTTCTTGGGCCATGTTTTTTATTATTTTTTTTAATCCATTTTTTTTTTTTATTAGTTGGAGGCTAATTACTTCACAACATTTCAATGGGTTTTGTCATACATTGATATGAATCAGCCATAGATTTACACGTATTCCCCATCCCGATCCCCCCTCCCACCTCCCTCTCCACCCGATTCCTCTGGGTCTTCCCAGTGCACCAGGCCGGAGCACTTGTCTCATGCATCCCACCTGGGCTGGTGATCTGTTTCACCATAGATAGTATACATGCCGTTCTTTTGAAATATCCCACCCTCACATTCTCCCACAGAGTTCAAAAGTCTGTTCTGTATTTCCATGTCTCTTTTTCTGTTTTGCATATAGGGTTATCGTTACCATCTTTCTAAATTCCATATATATGTGTTAGTATGCTGTAATGTTCTTTATCTTTGTGGCTTACTTCACTCTGTATAAGGGGCTCCAGCTTCATCCATCTCATTAGGACTGATTCAAATGAATTCTTTTTAATGGCTGAGTAATATTCCATGGTGTATATGTACCACAGCTTCCTTATCCATTCATCTGCTGATGGGCATCTAGGTTGCTTCCATGTCCTGGCTATTATAAACAGTGCTGCGATGATCATTGGGGTGCACGTGTCTCTTTCAGATCTGGTTTCCTCAGTGTGTATGCCCAGAAGTGGGGTTGCTGGGTCATATGGCAGTTCTATTTCCAGTTTTTTAAGAAATCTCCACACTGTTCTCCATAGCGGCTGTACTAGTTTGCATTCCCACCAACAGTGTAAGAGGGTTCCCTTTTCTCCACACCCTCTCCAGCATTTATTGCTTGTAGACTTTTGGATAGCAGCCATCCTGACTGGCGTGTAATGGTACCTCATTGTGGTTTTGATTTGCATTTCTCTAATAATGAGTGATGTTGAGCATCTTTTCATGTGTTTGTTAGCCATCTGTATGTCTTCTTTGGAGAAATGTCTGTTTAGATCTTTGGCCCATTTTTTGATTGGGTCATTTATTTTTCTGGAATTGAGCTTCAGGAGTTGCTTGTATATTTTTGAGATTAATCCTTTGTCTGTTGCTTCATTTGCTATTATTTTCTCCCATTCTGAGGGCTGTCTTTTCACCTTACTTATAGTTTCCTTTGTAGTGCAAAAGCTTTTAAGTTTCATTAGGTCCCATTTGTTTATTTTTGCTTTTATTTCCAATATTCTGGGAGGTGGGTCATAGAGGATCTTGCTGTGATTTATGTCGGAGAGTGTTTTGCCTATGTTCTCCTCTAGGAGTTTTATAGTTTCTGGTCTTACATTTAGATCTTGAATCCATTTTGAGTTTATTTTTGTGTATGGTGTTAGAAAGTGTTCTAGTTTCATTCTTTTACAAGTGGTTGACCAGTTTTCCCAGCACCACTTGTTAAAGAGGTTGTCTTTTTTCCATTGTATATCCTTGCCTCCTTTGTCAAAGATAAGGTGTCCATAGGTTCGTGGATTTATCTCTGGGCTTTCTATTCTGTTCCATTGATCTATATTTCTGTCTTTGTGCCAGTACCATACTGTCTTGATGACTGTGGCTTTGTAGTAGAGTCTGAAGTCAGGCAGACTGATTCCTCCAGTTCCATTCTTCTTTCTCAAGATTACTTTGGCTATTCGAGGTTTTTTGTATTTCCATACAAATTGTGAAATTCTTTGGTCTAGTTCTGTGAAAAATACCGTTGGTAGCTTGATAGGGATTGCATTGAATCTATAGATTGCTTTGGGTAGAATAGCCATTTTGACAATATTGATTCTTCCAATCCATGAACACAGTATGTTTCTCCATCTATTTGTGTCCTCTTTGATTTCTTTCATCAGTGTTTTATAGTTTTCTATGTATAGGTCTTTTGTTTCTTTAGGTAGATATACTCCTAAGTATTTTATTCTTTTTGTTGCAGTGGTGAATGGTATTGTTTCCTTAATTTCTCTTTCTGTTTTTTCATTGTTAGTATATAGGAATGCAAGGGATTTCTGTGTGTTAATTTTATATCCTGCAACTTTACTATATTCATTGATTAGCTCTAGTAATTTTCTGGAAGAGTCTTTAGGGTTTTCTATGTAGAGGATCATGTCATCTGCAAACAGTGAGAGTTTCACTTCTTCTTTTCCTATCTGGATTCCTTTCACTTCTTTTTCTGCTCTGATTGCTGTGGCCAGAACTTCCAACACTATGTTGAATAGTAGTGGTGAGAGTGGGCACCCTTGTCTTGTTCCTGATTTCAGGGGAAATGCTTTCAATTTTTCACCATTGAGGGTGATGCTTGCTGTGGGTTTGTCATATATAGCTTTTATTATGTTGAGGTATGTTCCTTCTATTCCTGCTTTCTGGAGAGTTTTAATCATAAATGAGTGTTGAATTTTGTCAAAGGCTTTCTCTGCATCTATTGAGATAATCATATGGTTTTTATCTTTCAATTTATTACTGTGGTGTATTACATTGATTGATTTGCAGATATTAAAGAATCCTTGCATTCCTGGGATAAAGCCCACTTGGTCATGGTGTATGATTTTTTTAATATGTTGTTGGATTCTGTTTGCTAGAATTTTGTTAAGGATTTTTGCATCTATGTTCATCAGTGATATTGGCCTGTAGTTTTCTTTTTTTGTGGCATCTTTGTCTGGTTTTGGAATTAGGGTGATGGTGGCCTCATAGAATGAGTTTGGAAGCTTACCTTCATTTGCAATTTTCTGGAAGAGTTTGAGTAAGATAGGTGTTAGCTCTTCTCTAAATTTTTGGTAGAATTCAGCTGTGAAGCCATCTGGTCCTGGGCTTTTGTTTGCTGGAAGATTTTTGATTACAGTTTCGATTTCCTTGTTTGTGATGGGTCTGTTAAGATCTTCTATTTCTTCCTGGTTCAGTTTTGGAAAGTTATACTTTTCTAAGAATTTGTCCATTTCATCCAAGTTGCCCATTTTATTGGCATAGAGCTGCTGGTAGTAGTCTCTTTTGATCCTTTGTATTTCAGTGTTGTCTGTTGTGATCTCTCCATTTTCATTTCTAATTTTGTTAATTTGGTTCTTCTCTCTTTGTTTCTTAATGAGTCTTGCTAATGGTTTGTCAATTTTGTTTATTTTTTCAAAAAACCAGCTTTTAGCTTTGTTGATTTTTGCTATGGTCTCTTTAGTTTCTTTTGCATTTATTTCTGCCCTGATTTTTAAGATTTCTTTCCTTCTGCTAACCCTGGGGTTCTTCATTTCTTCCTTCTCTAATTGCTTTAGGTGTAGAGTTAGGTTATTTATTTGGCTTTTTTCTTGTTTCTTGATGTAAGCCTGTAATGCTATGAACCTTCCCCTTAGCACTGCTTTTACAGTGTCCCAAAACCCAGGTTTTGGGTTGTTGTGTTTTCATTTTCATTCATTTCTATACATATTTTGATTTCTTTTTTGATTTCTTCTATGATTTGTTGGTTATTCAGAAGCGTGTTATTTAGCCTCCATATGTTTGAAGTTTTAACAATTTTTTTCCTGTAATTGAGATCTAATCTTACTGCACTGTGGTCAGAAAAGATGACTGGAATGATTTCAATTTTTTTTAATTTTCCAAGACCAGATTTATGGCCCAGGATGTGGTCTATTCTGGAGAAGGTTCCGTGTGCACTTGAGAAAAAGGTGAAGTTGATTGTTTTGGGGTGAAATGTCCTATAGATATCAATTAGGTCTAGCTGGTCCATTGTGTCATTTAAGGTTTGTGTTTCCTTGTTAATTTTCTGTTTAGTTGATCTATCCATAGTTGTGAGTGGGGTATTAAAGTCTCCCACTATTATTGTGTTACTATTAATTTCCTCTTTCATACTCGTTAGTGTTTTCCGTACATATTGCAGTGCTCCTATGTTGGGTGCATATATATTTATAATTGTTATATCTTCTTCTTGGATTGATGCTTTGATCATTATGTAGTGTCCTTCTTTGTCTCTTTTCACATCCTTTATTTGAAAGTCTATTTTATCTGATATGAGTATTGCGACTCCTGCTTTCTTTTGGTCTCCGTTTGCATGAAATATTTTTTTCCAGCCCTTCACTTTTAGTATGTATGTGTCTCTTGTTTTGAGGTGGGTCTCTTGTAGACAGCATATATAGGAGTCTTGTCTTTGTTGTCTTTGTCTTTGTCTTTTGGTTGGGGCATTCAACCCATTTACATTTAAGGTAATTATTGATAGGTGTGGTCCCATTGCCATTTACTTTGTTGTTTTGGGTTCACGTTTATACAACCTTTCTGCATTTCCTGTCTAGAGAAGATCCTTTAGTATTTGTTGAAGAGCTGGTTTGGTGGTGCTGAATTCTCTCAGCTTTTGCTTGTCTGTAAAGCTTTTGAATTCTCCTTCATATCTGAATGAGATCCTTGCTGGATACAGTAATCTAGGTTGTAGGTTATTCTCTTTCATTACTTTCAGTACGTCCTGCCATTCCCTTCTGGCCTGGAGGGTTTCTATTGATAGATCAGCTGTTATCCTTATGGGAATCCCTTTGTGTGTTATTTGTTGTTTCTCCCTTGCTGCTTTTAGTATTTGTTCTTTGTGTTTGATCTTTGTTAATTTGATTAATATGTGTCTTGGGGTGTTTCGCCTTGGGTTTATCCTGTTTGGGACTCTCTGGGTTTCTTGGACTTGGGTGGCTATTTCCTTCACCATTTTAGGGAAGTTTTCAGCTATTATCTCCTCAAGTATTTTCTCATGGCCTTTCTTTTTGTCTTCTTCTTCTGGGACTCCTATGATTCGAATGTTGGGGCATTTCACAGTGTCCCAGAGGTCCCTGAGGTTGTCCTCATTTCTTTTGATCCTTTTTTCTTTTTTCCTCTCTGCTTCATTTATTTCCACCATTTTATCTTCTACCTCACTTATCCTATCTTCTGCCTCCGTTATTCTACTCTTGGTTCCCTCCAAAGTGTTTTTGATCTCATTCATTGCATTATTCATTTTTAATTGACTTTTTTATTTCTTCTAGGTCTTTATTAAACATTTCTTGCATCTTTTCAATCTTTGTCTCCAGGCTATTTATCTGTAACTCCATTTTGTTTTCAAGATTTTGGATCATTTTTATTATCATTATTCTAAATTCTTTTTCAGGTAGATTCCCTATCTCCTCCTCTTTTGTTTGACTTGGTGGGCATTTTTCATGTTCCTTTACCTGTTGGGTATTTCTTTGCCTTTTCATCTTGTTTAGATTGCTGTGTCTGGAGTGGGCTTTCTGTATTCTTGAGGTCTGTGGTTCCTTTTTATTGTGGAGGATTTACCCAGTGGGTGGGGTTAGACGATTGGCTTGTCAAGGTTTCCTGGTTAGGGAAGCTTGCGTGAGTGTTCTGGTGCGTGGAACTTGATTTCTTCTCTTTGGAGAGCAATGGAGTGCCCAGTAATGAGTTTTGAGATGGGTCTATGTGTTAGGTGTGACCTTGAGCAGCCTGTATGTTGACGTTCAGGGCTATGTTCCTGTGTTGCTGGAGAATTTGCATGGTATGTCTTGCTCTAAAACTTATTGGCTCTTGGGTGGTGGTTGGTTTCAGTGTAGGTATGGAGGCTTTTGGACGGTCACTTATTACTTAAAGTTCCAGGTAGTCAGGAGTTTTCTGGTGTTCTCAGGTTTGGGGCTTAAGTCTCCTGCCTCTGGATTTCAGTTTTATTCTTCCTGTAGTCTCAGGACTTCTCCAACTATACAGCACTGATAATAAAACTTCTAGATTAATGGCGAAAAGATTCTCCCCTGTTAGGGACACCCAAAGAGGTTCACAGAGTTACATGAAGAAGAGGAGAGGGAGGAGGGAGATAGAGATGAGCAGGAGGAGAAAAAGGAGGACTCAAGAGGAGAGAGACAGATCTACGCAGTTGTCTGTTCCCAGAGTGTTCTCCGTAGCCCAGACACCTACAAAGATTCACAGAATTGGATTGGGAAGAGAAGGGGAAAGGAGGAAACAGAGGTGTTCTGAGGTAGAAAACAGAGAGTCAAGATTGGGACAGAATAATCAACACACTCCTGAATAAAAATGGGAACTGAATATTGGATTCTTAAATGTTCACAATTTATATCATATACTGAAAAACAAAAATTAAAAATCTAGAGTAGAGGTTAGACTCTTAAAAATACAATATTAAAAACAAAAACCAAAACACACAAAAAAAATTTTAGAAATATATATGAAGTTCGGTTTAAAAATAGGGCTTCTCTTTTTTTTTTTTTTTTGGTAAGGTTATAGTATATTGAAAATGAAAATTAAGGAGTAGTAGAGGAGTACTAGAGGACTTTAAAAGAAATAAGAGAAAAAGAAAAATAGAAAATAGAAGAGAAAAAGGAAAGAAAAAAAAGAAAGAAAGGAAAGAAAAAAGAAAAAGGGAAAAAAAAGAAAGAAAGAAAAAAAATTTTTTTCCCTAATTAAAAAAATCATAAAAATCTATGAAAATGAAAATTAAGGAGTAATGGGGGAGTAATAGGGAATTTTAAAGGAAAATAAAAGAGAAAAAATAAAAAAGAAAAAATTTTTTAAAAAATGAAAAAAAAATTTTTTTTTCTTACTTAAAAAAAAAAGTAAAAATATATCTAGGAATTTCTCTGGAGCTGTTGCAGTCAGTGTGGGTTCGGCTCAGTTTCAGATAGCTCCTCGTTCCAGCTTACACTTCTCGATATCTACAGGCCCCTTCCAGTGTAGTCGGTGTTTTCTAGAGGGATTTTAATCTGTTGCACCGGTCCCTTCTGAAGCGGTTCCCTTTGTTTATTTGGCTTCTGTTTGCCGGTCTCTTCAGAGCCTCATTTCCACCCTGACACAGGCGGGCGGAGGTGGACTCTTATTCAGGTAGCTAGTTCCCTCGCTCTGCGGGGAGGGGCTGGCGTTGCGGGGAGGGGCCGGCGCTGCTTTCTCTGTCTGCGCCGCTCAGGCTCCCGGCTGCTCTATATGGAGCGCGCCCCGCGCTGGGCGCGGTTCCAGCCCTCGGGTGTTCCACAAAAGCGCGAACAAAAAGCTGCGCCTGCTCTTTGTGCCTTCCCTGTCAGAGCGGTCCAGGCAGCCAGGGGCTTGACGGGTGCACTTTCCCCGGGTGCGGCGCGCCCACTCCCCTCCGCGGTCCCAGTCTCAGTTTCCACAGGCGCCGGTCGCGTGCCTGCGCCCTGTGTCTCGCCGCGACCTTCCTCTGCCCCCTGCCTCCTGCCTCCAGGGGGGCTGGGCCGGTCCGCAGCCTGCGAGCTCCTCTCTGGACTTTCTCGGACCCTTTGCTCTGCGAACGGCCGGCAGTGTGTTCCGGCCGGTTAATTTTCTCTCTCTCTTTTGCTCTCCCACAGTTCAAGTTGGCAACTCACAAAAGCTCCCTCTGATTGTCCTCAGGGCACTCAGGCCCGGACCCTAGCCCAAGCAATGCCGCCTAAGACTCCCTTCCCGGGACGGATCTCCGTCCTTAGCTCTTTTGTCTCATTTTTTATCCTTTATATTTTGTCCTACCTCCTTTCGAAGACAATGGGCTGCTTTTCTGGGCGCCTGATGACCTCAGCTAGCAATCAGAAGTTGTTTCGTGAAGTTTGCTCTGCGTTCAGTTATTCTTTTGATGAATTTGTAGGAGAAAAAGTGGTCTCCCTGTCCTACTCCTCCGCCATCTTGGCTCCTCCTGGGCCATGTTCTTTAAATTTCATAGTAACAAACCAAGAAAACTATTTTGACAACAAGCTAGGTATTTTCTAAAACACAACTGAGCAAAAAAAAAAAAAAAAAAAAATGGATCACTTCATATTTTCTGTAAACCACTGCTGCCATTTTCATATGCCAACACTATTGCAAACTGAGGTTGTCTTAAGTCTAAGGATGTACCCAGTTTTGCTTTCCTACGAAAGCCCAGTATTTCTTATGCTCTTTTTAATAGTAAAGATACAAATTTAAGAAGTCAAGAAAAATGCCAGGCTCCAGAATTTTGTAGTGTTATGATAACACTGACTACTATATTTCTACTTTCCATTACATGTACACTAGGATTATTAGATAAATAACATATCCAATCTTTTTTTCCAAGTCCGTGTGAAAAGAGATAAGGAAAGCTGAAATGAATTTGCTGCACCTGTTATCTGGGTATTTGGCACCCTTAACAAGTTAAATCTCCAGGAAGCTAGATTAATAGATGACAGGGAAAAAAAAATGTATACTGCATTATAATCTTCGACATGCTAATATACAAAGGGGGCTGAAAATTCAATTGAAAGAGGACTGGCTTATTAAACTGTGGCATGCTGCAATTTACATATCTCACCCTCCAGATGTGAGGGGGGTAAATGAGAATGAAGTGTGTTCAGATCAGCAGGGGGTAGGAGGAAAAACACATATGCACTTTGGCTATCAATTTGGCCAAGTGGAGAAAGTGACACAGTGAAAAGATTGACTTTTATTCCTCCTAAAATAAATCTGGTCTTGCTACCGCTTTGCTACATTCTGGATCAGCACTGAAGACAGCAGGACTAACCCTAGCTGGCTGTTCTGTGTTCCAGCAGTTGAGAGTGAATGTAGATGCCCAGATGACCGGAAAACCTACTGCAATGGGGCCCTGCTGATGGTGCAGGATGGCAGGATCTTTGTGGAAAAATGGGGACCAAAACTAGCAGCAGGTGCTTCCCCAAATACCCACCATTAGTCTTAGACAGTCAGTAAAAGACTACGTCCTCAGAAACACATATTATGTCAATTATTTCACAGCTGAGAGCCCAATCCAACACAAAATCCTAATGTACTGAAAATGGTATAAATTTCTCATGGTCAGCCATTACTCTCAGCCTATCTCCTCTCACACATGCATGTAACCCTTGATAACTTTCAAATACTTAGAAGAAATACTAAAGAAACATTTAACTGATTTATTTTTAATTAGGGCTTTCCCAACAGACCACAGGAAATGTTGGTGAAATGAAATGGTAAGAGGGAATAAAAAAGCTAGGAGTAAGATAAGCAGCCACAAAATACAGCCATGGAGTAATCCTCAGTGGGAATGCTGGCATTTCATATTTATAAACTAGGTACAAACTCACTTAAAATATATTATTTGCTGTATAGATAAGTAGTTCTAAAAGTCCCTCCATTTGCTTTTAGTTTTTGATGAGCGGAAATTAAAAACATTTATAAATAAAACAGAAGAGTATAACAAACCCCATGTACTCATCACCCAGATTCAACAGTAACTAATGTTCTGTCCTTCTGGCTTCATCTGTACCTCTATCCATTCAACTTTCTATTGCTATTATTACATTTTTAAGTTTTTAAGGTAAAATTTAGATATTTAGAAAGCATAAATCCTGAGTGTACAACTTTGGCAAATGAATTCATCCATGGAACCCACACACCTATGATGACACAGCACTTTCCGCCTCTTCAGAACGCTCTGTGTTTCTCTTTCTCAGTCAGACTGCCTACAGGTAGAATGGCACTTATTCAACAGAAGACATTTTTTTTCTCCAGCACAGAAAAAAAAAAATAAGGAAAGCCAACCCCTCGAATCCAGCAAGCTTTATATTTCAAGCTGCACAAAGGCTTACTATAGCCAGTTTTTATAATAAAATGACAGTGTAGGAATTTGACTCCCAAACTAAATCCAACCATTCTCTTCACAGATAATATTCAGACATAGAACCTGGAGGAAAAAAAATCAGGGCTTCAATAATGTACAGCAAAAAGCACTACTTCTGGAGCTATTTATCTTTTTGTTTATTCCAGTAACACCCCAAACAAAATTAAAAGTTCATAAACACAATCCAAGAAATGAACAGTAATACTACAAAGTGGAAAAATAATAACAGCAGTATTATATAATGAAATTTCTAACCACTCACTACAGTGATCCATACTTGGCACATCACATTCAATCCTCTATCCCTGCTCTCTAGAAAAGTAGAAACAGTAGCAACAGCAGCAGGAACACCGCTAATGACATTTACAGCAGCTAAAAAGTATTAGTGATAGAGAAGAAGGGATTCAAAGCTAGTTCACTGTCTGCATTACGCTCTTCTGGTTCCCCGTGTCCTGGCACAACACGGACAAGCACACGCACCATCACCGCTGCACACAGAGCGGCACTTTGTGACGCCCACTGTGGCCTTGGTGTGGTGTTGTGTTTTGTCCTTGTTCCCTCAGTCATGATGGCAAAATCCTTTTCTCTTCACACAAGTCCCCACTTTGCCCCTTACAGAGGAAAACTCAACCCGCAACCTTGCACTCTTGGAGAAGGGGTGGGGAGAAGCCACCCTCCCTCCGTCCCTCAAGCTAGTTCTTCCTTCCAGAAGTAACTGGAATTTACACACCTGAGGAGAGAGAGCCTGCAAATGGGCTAGATGCCTGACGGCTGTGATGGTGCCGGGAGGAAATGGCTTCTGTTTGGACGCAGGCTCTGTGCAGACAGGGGTAAGAAGACAGGGCAGGCCTCTGCTTTCGGCTCTAGCTGCCCCACTCGCGCTTGGGTGGAGCTACTGGTGAGGTGAGCCCTTCCCCAAGGACTGGTTACCCACTGTCACTAGGGAGCAGAAGGAGGCCTTCTCTGGGCCTCAAGCCCTGGTCACATTCTTTGCCACTAATGAGACCGATACTGTGATCAGCATTTGAATCTTAGGTCTCTTTCCTAAACTCGTTACAAGGTGGGGAGGAAGGATGTAACTAACTAGGATCCCAAACTTCCAAGAAGCCATGATCTCTACCCTTAGTCTCAGCTCACTACAGCTGGACCACATCTTTCCCTTTTTGGTGTCCCTCCAGCTACATGGTCCAACATAAACATGCTGAGGTAGGTGCCAGGGAAGCATCCAGAAGGCTACCCTTCTTTACAGTCTGGCTACCTGCAGCTCATATAAGCCCTCATCACTGTTTGGCAGTCCTCTCCTGTTCCCAGTGGTGCACCACCCCTCCTCTCACCCACCCTGACCATTCCTCTCACCCACCCTGACCATTCCCCTCCCCACCACCAGCAGCAATACCATCAGTGACACCGACACCATCGACAGACAGCTCGCACCCCCACCACCACCTCCGTGAATGCTCCAAGTTGCAAACTGCCAGCGACCAGCATTCAACCACTGTCTTGCCAGCGCTGCTGTTACCTTGTTTTCCTCTGGAGTAAAGAGGATTCGGAACACGGATGGCACTCCTGGAGCAACTTTGTGGCTGATACCTTTGGGGCTGATTACTTTAAAGTAAGGTGAACTTTCCTCAACAACTTTCACCATCCTTGGAATCTGCAAGAAAAACCCAATAATGGGCACTGTTATTGAAATTTTTATTTTATTATTTAAATGTGACTATTTTTGAAAACTAACTGCTTAATCGTCTAAAACCCCACCTACACTGGGGAGCTGCACTGGGCTTTTTAATGTCTGAGAACTGCTGTGGGAGAAGAAATCACACTGCACTCCTGCTGTGGCTCATCCACTGTACATGAGGCACCACTTGATCCTCGCAATAACCTCTGAGCCTCATTACAATTCATTCTTCAGATGAGGAAACAGACACTTGCCCTAAGAGTTACAGCTTTTCCAAGCAATGGTGTTCAGAATCATATCCTGGACTAAGTCTACCTCCCTTCCCTACATGATTGCCCTACCCAACACTACTGTGAAGCAAGAACATAGAGGGAGGTAGAATATCCCCCAAGGCCAGTCTCGGAGCAGGTTCAAACAATTCCATCCTTTTAAAGTCTTATTCTTCTGCTCTGCTTGCCTCACCCAGAGCACATACACCTATCTTGGATAGCCCCCAGCAATAAAGGAAATGTAACTGTGAGAAGAGGCGTGGTCAGAGGTAAAGGTTCTAGGGACACAGGCATAGGAATGGATTTTTTTTTTTTTTTTTAAGAAAAAAAAAATGATTTAAAGGCAGCAAAAGAAAGTTAACTATAGCTAAGTCTGTCCTAGGAGTCTCAGGTGGAAAATGAGGAAACAAGAAACCCTACAGCCTCTCAAAGCTGGAGCCCAGATGTGGAAGGGAAGAAGAAATGCAGAGAGAATTCAGACAGATCTTAAGACTAGAGACTGGGGAGGCAAGAAAGAGATGTGTGCCTATCTGACAGGAAAAGAACTGGCTTTGCTATTAAGAGAAAAGTTCACTGGCATTCCTGATGTGTTGAATGATGTCATAGAAGCTTGTTGGGAATACTTTTAGTAAGATCATAACTGTGGATTAGAAACTAGAAAGGAAAACAACAGCAACACCGGTAATAACACTAACACTGCTTTAGTGCTTACTAATGACAGGCACTGAGCTGAATACTTTACATCCATTATTTCATTTAATATTCCAAACAACCTATTGAAATGGGTGCGATTATCATCCCCATAGCTTGGAGACGTGAAGTGACTTGCCCAAATCTACAGCTAGGAGAGCGCCCGCCTGGAATCTGATCCCAGATTCATCTGACTCTGGAGTCTGGGTGCTTATAATTGTACCCCAAGTGAATTGTGTTGTGGCTTGTAGAGTGTTCATGGCTTGCTTTCAACTTGTATGTTCAAGAGATAGAAGAATAACAACCAAACAGACTCTGTCTTTGGCATTCCAAGCCAGTGAGGAAGCAAAAGGTGAGTGACACAGAGAGCATTTTTCAGTGTCCTAAATTTATCTCAGTGGTTCCTTCATGAAATAGGAAGTAGAGAAGCAGGCTTACATCAGCCACCTCGTACAACGGTCCCGGGATTAACTCACCAAGAACAAGCCTGCCTGGCCTAGAGAAACTGTCTGCTTATTGGCAGCTGAACTTCCTTGGATGAGGACCTTCTTATCATGGGGTCCAATACTCCAATAGCATCTGACCAACAGGTGTAGGTTTTATCCACAAGAACTGAGTGTCCTTTGGTAGAGAAGACTAGCACTCTTATCCTTGACATGTTCGCATACACCCACTGGCAATCATTTCTTGTTGATGGCCAGGGAGGAGTACCTTTTGGTCTAGGTCCTCACTGCCTTTAGTAGCCTAAAAAAACTTGAACAAGAGTCAAAAAGCAGTGGAGAAAGGGAAAAAGACTGCCAACTAAATTGGTTGGCAGCCTTATGTAACTGATATCTTCTTGAGATATACGAACTTGTTTATAAACATCTCAGGTTCTTTTTCTTCTCTCTGCCTACCCTTTAGCTTCCATCCCATGAGCTTCTCTTGCTAACTCTCCTGCAGTGACGAACTAAATGTTCCATCTTCTAAAGTCTGACTTTGCTGTCACTAAATAACCTCACTGATCTCTGAAAGGCATCACTGATTCCTTTAATCAGTTACTGTAGTAAATAAAACTGCAAGTCTTCCCATTTGCCTTAAATTCTTGCATAGTCTTCACTTAATTTCCCACTTTTATTATACCTAGAATTTTTGTCTCAATGGTCTAAGTCTCCTATAAGTATTTCTACTTGTCTTTAACACCTGATATTTCAGTTCAGTTCAGTTGCTCAGTCATGTCCGACTCTGCGACCCCGTGAATTGCAGCATGCCAGGCCTCCCTGTCCATCACCAACTCCCAGAGTTTACTCAAACTCATGTCCATCGAGTCGGTGATGCCATCCAGCCATCTCATCCTCTCTTGTCCCCTTCTCCTCCTGCCCCCAATCTCTCCCAGCACAGGGTCTTTTCCAATGAGACAACTCTTCACATGAGGCGGCCAAAGTATTGGAGTTTCAGCTTCAGCATCAGTCCTTCCAATGAACACCCAGGACTGATGTCCTCTAGGATGGACTGGTTGGATCTCCTTGCAGTCCAAGGGACTCTCAAGAGTCTTCTCCAACACCACAGTTCAAAAGCATCAATTTTTCAGTGCACAGCTTTCTTCATAGTCCAACTCTCACATCCATACATGACCACTGGAAAAACCATAGCATTGATTAGACAGACTTTGGTGGCAAAGTAATGTCTCTGCCTTTTAATATGCTACCTAGGTTGGTCATAACTTTCCTTCCAAGGAGTAAGCGTCTTTTAATTTCATGGCTGCAATCACCATCTGCAGTGATTTTAGAGCCCAAACAAATAAAGTCTGACACTGTTTCCCCATCTATTTCCCATGAAGTAATGGGACCAGATGCCATGATCTTAGTTTTCTGAATGTTGAGCTTTAAGCCAATTTTTTTGCTCTCCTCTTTCACTTTCTTCAAGAGGCTTTTTAGTTCCTCTTCACTTTCTTCCATAAGGGAGATGTCATCTGCATATCTGAGGTTACTGATATTTCTCCCAGCAATCTTGATTCCAGTTTGGGCTTCATCCAGCCCAGTGTTTCTCATGATGTACTCTGCATATAAGTTATAATAATGAGTTATAATAAGCAAGGTGACAATATACAGCCTTGATGTACTTCTTTTCCTATTTGGAACCAGTCTGTTGTTCCATGTCCAGTTCTAACTGTTGCTTCCTGACCTGCACACAGATTTCTCAAGAGGCAGGTCAGGTGGTCTGGTATTCACATCTCTTTCAGAATTTTTCACAGTTTATTGTGATCCACACAGACAAAGGCTTTGGCATAATCAATAAAGCAGAAATAAATGTTTTTCTAGAACTTTCTTGCTTTTTCGATGATCCACCAGATGTTGGCAATTTGATCTCTGGTTCTTCTGCCTTTTCTAAATCCAGCTTGAACATCTGGAAGTTCACGGTTCACATATTGCTGAAGCCTGGCTTGGAGAATTTTGAGCATTACTTTACTAGCGTGTGAGATGAGTGCAATTGTGCAGTAGTTTGAGCATTCTTTGGCATTGCCTTTCTTTGGGATTGGAATGAAAACTGACCTTTTCCAGTCCTGTGGCCACTGCTGAGTTTTCCAAATTTGCTGGTATATTGAGTGCAGCACTTTCACAGCATCATCTTTCAGGATCTGAAATAGCTCAACTGAAATTTCATCACCTCCACTAGCTTTGTTCATAGTGATGCTTTCTAAGGCCCACTTGACTTCACATTCCAGGATGTCTGGCTCTAGGTGAGTGATCACACCATCATGATTATCTGGGTCGTGAAGTTCTTTTTTGTACAGTTCTTCTGTGTATTCTTGCCACCTCCTCTTAATATCTTCTGCTTCTGTTAGGTCTATACCATTTCTGTCCTTTATCGAACCCATGTTTGCATGAAATGTTCCCTTGGTATCTCTAATTTTCTTGAAGAGATCTCTCATCTTTCCTATTCTATTATTTTCCTCTATTTCTTTGCATTGATTGCTGAGGAAGGCTTTCTTATCTCTCCCTGCTATTCTTTGGAACTCTGCATTCAAATGGGAATATCTTTCCTTTTCTCCTTTGCTTTTCACTTCTCTTCTCTTCACAGCTATTTGTAAGCCCTCCTCAGACAACTATTTTGCCTTTTTGCATTTCCTTTCCATGGGGATGGTCTTGATCACTGCCTCCTGTACAATGTCACGAACCTCCATCCATAGTCCATCAGGCACTCTGTCACCTGGTATTTAGCATCTCTGTAATGCCTTCCTTCCTATCTGATTACTTTTCACGCTTAACTGTGCTTCATGCTGACATTCTGCATTATCTTTCTTTCATCATTGTTATATGTCAAGAAAATCTTCAGTCATTTAATACTCTTTCTTGAAATAATCCCTAATTTATCTCTGAAGGGAAAAGGCATCATGATAGAGAAGAAATCCTCAGTTGCAACCACAAAGAAACAAGGAACAGACAGTGGGAGAAGCCATCCAAATCTATATGGAGACAGATTCTGAAGGCTGTCTGAGGTAGAAGGGGGGAGATGGAAAAGAGAAAACGGGAACTTCTTTTTTGAAGCTTTTTTTTTTTAATATAATTTGCATAATCTAAACACATTGGCTCAACAACTGCAATTCATATGAGTAGACTTGATACCTTCTCTGAAAGGCATCACTGATTCCTTTAATGAGCTACTGTAGTGAATATAACTGCAAGTCTTCCCATTTGCTTTTAATTCTTGCAGAGACTTCACTTAACTTCCCTCCTTTATTACAGCTAGAATTTGTGGCTATAATAGTGGGAAACAGTGGCTCTAATGTGGAGTATGTAAACATGAATAGTAATGGCACTGTCTTAAATGAAAACCTAGCCCAAATGGTCACTGGTGAGAACTTCATGACACTCATCTAGCTAATCCTTTATTTAACAGAATACTTAGTGCACATGGTGGGAGTTTACCATTTACTGGGTACTGCCCTGGGACTGAGCATTTAGCAACAAACCAACCAGTATATTCCTGACTTCATTAAGCTCATAATCAAAGGGCATGTCTTCATCTATTGTCCTAGGTCTATCAAATTAAAGAGCTTATCTAAGATCTTACAGGATCCCATTCTATCTAATCCCTTCTTATATATCTATAAAAGGTACAGCCATCCCAGCAAACATACTCACTGTGTCATTGTTCCTCAAAACCAGTGGAACCTCATAGACTTCACAGGGAGTGTAGTTCTGAAATACAATTTCTGATGGAAAGGGCTGGAATAACGCCTGATCCAGGTCAATTCCTGGAAACTACAGTTGAAAGAATAAATTAATCATATAATCACAAAGCGGCAGAAATGACTGGAAAAGATAAGAAATTACTACACATACCTATGATTATTAACACTAAGAACCAAGGAAACACTTTAAAAGGAGTAACAGATTGACAAGTACTGTAAATTAATGCACATATATGGAATTTAGAAAGATGGTACTGATGATCCTACATGCAGAGCAGCAAAGGAGACACAGATGTAAAGAACAGACTTTTGGATTCAGTGGGAGAAAGCAAGGGTGGGATGAATTGAGAGAACAGCACTGAAACATATACATTATCATATGTAAAACAGATGACCAGTACAAGTCCAAAAGCAGGGCACCCAAAGCTGGTGCTCTAAGACAACCCAGAGAGATAGAGTGGTGAGGGAGGTGGGAGGGGGTTGAGGATGAGGGGGACACATGTATACCTGTGGCTGATTCATGTTGATGTATGACAAAAAACCATCACAATATTGTAAAGTAATTATCCTCCAATTAAAATCAATTAATTTTTAAAAATTCAAAATAACCTATAAATTAGAATTGATAAGTGACTTATCAAGGTCACTGAATAAAAGGTCAACATAAGTCAATTATATTTCTTTGTACTAGCAATGAACATTTAGGAAATGAAATTTATAAATAATACCATTTAAAACAACATCTAAAACATAAAATACATAGGAATAAATCCAATGAAAGATGTGTAAGATCTTTATCTGGAAAATCTACAAACCATTATTGAGAGAAACTAAAGAAACTCTATGGACTTCCCTAGTGGGAAGAAATACAGAATCACTTTATTTTAAAAGAAAGAAAAAGAAAATCTACACTGAACCACTGACAGGTATGTGGAAAATACATTAATATGCATATTTATAGGAAAAGCCCATCATTTAGACAGGCTAGAAGACTCATAGCTGAGAAACTCTGGGGGGAAGAAAAGGCTAACACAATTCTGTCACATCTCCTCCCTTCTTCTCATCTCCCTTCCAAATTTAAGCACACACATACAATCCTCTTTCATAAAGAGCTGCCCCTAGAATCATGGAGAATTCCTATTGGACTGCAATACTACCAGCCCTGCCTCAACAATAACTACCTGAAAACAGCAAGTCCAGGAAGAATTCCCTTCTTTATTTCAAAGATGAGTGATAATAATAATCACAATGACAAATAAGCCAGGATCTATACAAAAACACTCACCAAAAAAAGAGAAGCAAAGAAAATGTCAAATGAATATTCACTTTTCTGGTTGCCATGAAAATAATAAGAATCTTAACTATACCACTTCATCATAAACTCAAAGAACATATTGGAAAAAAAATCAGAGCACACAAAGCAAATATTCAAGAGTTCAGGGAAGATTAAGCAATCAAAAGTGATGAAAAATTCAAACGCTAATTCAATAAATGCTAACTGAATTTCTAATGCTTTCCATATGTTGAACATACAGTAGTGAACAAAGCCAATAAAATCATTGCCTCATGAAGCTAAAATTCTTGAGGAAATGGATAAAAAATAAAAATACATAAAACAAGGTCAGGCAGTGTTAAAGCTATAAAGAAAGCCAAAGCAGGAAAAGGAAACGGAGTGAATGGGGATAGGCAGTCAAGGGATGGCCTCTCTGTGGAAATGATTTGAATTGAAGTAAGTCATGCAAAGATCTGAGAAAACAGCATTCCGGTTAGAAGGAATAACAAGTGCAAAGACCCTAGGGTAAGAATTATCTTTGAGTGTTTGAAGAGTAGCAAAAGGAGGTGCAGTTAGAGGAGAATGAGCTGGGAAAGAGACAAAGGAAAAGACTACGAAGGATGCAGGATCAGATGATGCAGGACTTTATCATTATGAGGGTAACAGGAAGCTCCTAGGTAGTTTTCAATATGGAAGCAACATGTTCTAGTTTACATTTTAAAAAACCACTCTTCTTTGTGGAGAACTGATAATGGGGTGATCGGAGGGAAACAGGGAGGCTATTTTAGGAGTCTAGATGATGATGGGTTGAACAGGATGGTGGTGGTAGAGGTGGTGAGAAGTGGTTTGATTATAGAGATGTATTTGTGATTACCAGCCCTTGTTGGATTTCACATAAGATGTGAGAAAAACAGAGGCATCAGAGATAACACCAAGGTTTTTGGCCTGGGAAAACAAATCAATGGAGGTATTACATGGTGAAGGGAGGAGAGATCATGTCTTTAAGGGAAAGAATGTAATGCAAAAATTAGATCTTAAAGATTTTAAGTTTGAGCTGCCAATCATACACTGAGCTGAACATATGATCCAGAGTTCAGAGGCTAGACCACAGTAGGAGATAAAATTATGAAAGTAATCATTAAAAAACCACTACAACATTGCAAAGTAATTAGCCTCCAACTAATAAAAATAAACGAAATTAATCCTTTGTCTGTTGCTTCATTTGCTATTATTTTCTCCCAATCTGAGGGCTGTCTTTTCACCTTGCTTATAGTTTCCTTTGTTGTGCAAAAGCCTTTAAGTTTCATTAGGTCCCATTTGTTTATTTTTGCTTTTATTTCCAATATTCTGGGAGGTGGGTCACAGAGGATCCTGCTGTGATTTATGTCGGAGAGTGTTTTGCCTATGTTCTCCTCTAGGAGTTTTATAGTTTCTGTTCTTACATTTAGATCTTTAATCCATTTTGAGTTTATTTTTGTGTATGGTGTTAGAAAGTGTTCTAGTTTCATTCTTTTACAAGTGGTTGACCAGTTTTCCCAGCACCACTTGTTAAAGAGGTTGTCTTTTTTCTATTGTATATCCTTGCCTCCTTTGTCTATACGCAAGGTGAAAAGACAGCCCTCAGATTGGGAGAAAATAATAGCAAATGAAGAAACAGACAAAGGATTAATCTCAAAAATATACAAGCAACTCCTGCAGCTCAATTCCAGAAAAATAAATGACCCAATCAAAAAATGGGCCAAAGAACTAAACAGACCTTTCTCCAAAGAAGACATACAGATGGCTAACAAACACATGAAAAGATGCTCAACATCACCCATTATCAGAGAAATGCAAATCAAAACCACAATGAGGTACCATTACACGCCAGTCAGGATGGCTGCTATCCAAAAGTCTACAAGCAATAAATGCTGGAGAGGGTGTGGAGAAAAGGGAACCCTCTTACACTGTTGGTGGGAATGCAAACTAGTATAGCCGCTATGGAGAACAGTGTGGAGATTTCTTAAAAAACTGGAATTAGAACTGCCATATGACCCAGCAATCCCACTTCTGGGCATACACACCGAGGAAACCAGATCTGAAAGAGACACGTGCACCCCAATGTTCATCGCAGCACTGTTTATAATAGCCAGGACATGGAAGCAACCTAGATGCCCATCAGCAGATGAATGGATAAGGAAGCTGTGGTACATATACACCATGGAATATTACTCAGCCATTAAAAAGAATTCATTTGAATCAGTCCTAATGAGATGGATGAAGCTGGAGCCCCTTATACAGAGTGAAGTAAGCCAGAAAGATAAAGAACATTACAGCATACTAACACATATATATGGAATTTAGAAAGATGGTAATGATAACCCTATATGCAAAACAGAAAAAGAGACATAGATGTACAGAACAGACTTTTGGACTCTGTGGGAGAAGGTGAGGGTGGGATGTTTTGAGAGAATAGCATCGAAACATGTATCTTATGTATAGTGAAACAGATCACCAGCCCAGGTTGGATGCATGAGACAAGTGCTCAGGCCTGGTGCACTGGGAAGACCCAGAGGGATTGGATAGAGAGGGAGGTGGGAGGGGGGATCGGGATGGGGAATACGTGTAAATCCATGGCTGATTCATGTCAATGTATGACAAGACCCACTGCAGTACTGTAAAGTGATTAGTGTCCAACTAATAAAAATAAATGAAAAAATAAAATAAATAAAATAAATGAAAAAAAAAAGTAATCATTTAAAAGGTGAAATTTAAAACCTCGTTCCTAGAAGGGGCCACCTAAGGATTGAGTGCAGAAGAGACAGAAGTTTAAGGAGCAAGTACCAGGGAGCTCCGATGTTTAGTGATTGGCAAAAGGAGAAAGAGCCAACAAATAAAATAATAAAAAAGCAACCAGTGAAGTAGGAAGAAAGCCAAAGGAATGTGCTATGATATCTGAGACAAAAGTGAATTAAAAGGTACAAAAAAGACACTAACTATGTAAAATGCTGTGAGACAACCCAACTGTGTTGAACTGATCAAGCTTAAGAATGAATTTTAAGACACGCACACACCTCAATGTAAGGGATACAGAGGATGCTGACGAATGTAATTACAATGAAATGGGAATGAACAAAGTTTAAAATGGGTTGGAGAGGAAATACAAGATGTAGAAGGGCAAAGAAAATACAGCATCTTCACAACTGATATTTCTAAAGGAAAAAAAAAAAGGCATGACTACTTGATAATCCAAGAAAAGCTTTCTAGCAAAAATATAACAGATATAATATTTTAGGAAAAATTTAGTCACATCCTAATAACGTTGTGCATGCTGCATGCATGCTAAGTTTGACTCTGTGTGACCCAATGGTGGACCATAACCCACCAGGTTCCTCTGTCCTCGGGATTTCCCAGGCAAGAACACTGGCGTGAGTTGTCATCTCCTCCTCCAGGGGATCTTCCTGACTCAGGGATTGAACCCGCATCTCTTACGTCTCCTGCACTGGTGGGCAGGTTCTTTACCACTAGCGCCACCTGGGAAGCCTCCCTAATAAAATCACTGGATATCAAATAAGAATAAACAATCTTTGGGCAAACAAATTAATATTATAGCTCAGCTGGTAAAGAATCCACCTGCAATGCAGCAGATCACAGTTCGATTCCTGGGTCAGGAAGATCCATTGGAGAAGGGATAGGCTACCCACTCCAGTATTTTCGGGCTTCCTTTGTGGCTCAGCTGGTAAAGAATCTGCCCCCAATGTGGGAGACCAGGGTTCGATCCCTGGTTTGGGAAGATCCCCTGCAGAAAGGAAAGGCTACCCACTATAGTATTCTGGCCTGGAGAAATCCATGGACTAGGTCTTTGGGGTTGCAAAGAGTCGGACATGACTGAGCAACTTTCACTTTCACTTTTTCCTCAATATTCGTCATTTAAAACCAGAAGGTAGTGAAGAAAATGCCTGCAAAGCTCTTATAGGGAAAACAGGTGGCCCAAGAATTGTATATCCAACAAGTCTACAGTTCACCTCTAATTGTCAAAGATATAAAATAAAGGAAATACAGTTTCCATAATCTCTTCTTGAGGAAATGAGAAGGGTATGCTGCTGCTGCTAAGTCACTTCAGTCGTGTCCGACTCTGTGCGACCCCATAGACGGCAGCCCACCAGGCTCTGCCGTCCCTGGGATTCTCCAGGCAAGAACACTGATGTGGGTTGCCACTTCCTTCTCCAATGCATGAAAGTGAAAAGTGAAAGTAAAGTTGCTCAGTCGTGTCCAACTCTTAGCGACCCCATGGACTGCAGCCTACGAGGCTCCTCCGTCCATGGGATTTTCCAGGCAAGAGTACTGGAGTGGGGTGCCATTGCCTTCTCCTGAGAAGGGTATGACTCTCATTTAAATAAGAAACAAATGAAACTCAGGAAAATAAAGTAAAAAATAACTGACTGAGTTAACAGAAGATAGAAGAAGGAAGATGAGATGTGGTACACTAAGAGCCTCAATCAAAATGCATTAAAACACATATACAAACAGTAACACACACAGCAATACACACAGTCTGGTTTTAGTTATGCTCTGGGAAAGAAGCAGATAGCCCTTAATTATGATGAACTAGCTTTGGACAAAGCTGTGTTCCCTGCCCTTGAAGTTAGAGGGTGGCTATGGGAAAAAGACAAAGCTATGAATAACTAAAGCTGGCAGTGCTCAGAAAAAGAGTAAATTGTATGCATATCCTAGACAGGAGAGGCAATGGCATGCCAAGGAAAGCGAAACAGCCTGAGGCAATCACTCCTCTTGAGGGAAATCACTCTGAAAAACCCTCAGGAATAGCTAGGAACCCTTTGAGAGGGGGCTAATCTCCAGGAGTTCAACTAAGGGAGGCTCATACCATAATTTGTGCATAAAAACTGAAGCATATAATTCAAGAAATTAAAAGCAGGAAATAAGACCCACTCTAAAAACATGTTCCTAAAGCCTGGAATATATGGTTTACACGCAAATACAGAAACATCAAAATAGCTATTCTTTAGAGACTAAAAGGATGTATTTGTTATTGGAAATGAGCCAGAACAGACAAAAATGCCTGTTTTAATAAACAATTTCCCCTTCTTCCTTTCTACTAATGACAGCTCAGTTAAGCAGGGACTTCTTTTTCTAGAAAGATAACCTAACTGGGCTTGACTAATACAATTCTCAGGATTACTCTTACTCTGTAAACCATAGTGTTCAGAAGTAGCTAAGGAAGAAATGTGACTAATCAAAAGTTATTTATACTCTGCAATTCTTGGTATCAAATTATAGATAGCAACATCAACAGAGGTAGAAAAAGAATATATAAAACAAGTCCAATAAGGGATTAGTTAGCCCATAAACAATAAGTGCTGCATAGTTCTCACTGTTGTAGAACAGTCACGCTATTCCAGGATCTACTCTTATACACAAATACAACAGAAAGCAGCTACCTTTTGATGTGTTGTTTCCCTCATATCTAAAAGTTCGATGATCTGCGGTCGGCACATCACACGGGTGTTGGCCAGTCTCTGCTCTGTGGTAAGGGACATTTCC
Source organism: Dama dama (assembly GCF_033118175.1). Lineage (NCBI taxonomy): Eukaryota > Metazoa > Chordata > Mammalia > Artiodactyla > Cervidae > Dama > Dama dama. Next base: position 44,848,116 of record NC_083684.1, on the reverse strand, counting down.
TTCAGAAACTCCGAGGGTGTCAGCTAGAATTGAAAACAACAGGAGCTGAAGATTCATAAGTGGTAATACTGAAAAAGTGTTTTCATAAGTGCCAGTAATGAATAATTTGTGTTTATAGCTTTCAGGAAAATTCTGGAATGCCGTTAAGTTCCCTTATAAAACATTTAAAATAACTAAATAATACAAACAAGTGAAGGACCCATGCACTTCTGAGCTTTCTGCACAATAATTTGAAATGACATATGGTTGCCATTTCCTTATGATTTTAAAGGAATCACACAAAAGAACATGGGGTTGGGGAGAGGAAGGGCAATAACCTGCACAGGAGCATGTCCAATGAGCTTAACATTTATGCTCAGAAGAGCATAAAACTCTAGGTTTCTAAAATCACTTAAGGGCTTCAGAGCTAAAGAGTCTGAGATATTTCTATTTCTCAACTGAAGTTACAACATGCAAGCAAAGCTTTTGGGTGTTTATCATGCTATACCTGGTTAAAGAGAAGTCTTACAAAATGTAAAGGATCTGGGAAGGGTGACTGCGCGGCTTAGGAGTGAGTATGAACTTTTTAGAAATCATAAGAGCACATTCATATCTTGTTTCCAAAGAGCTCTCATCTGATCATCAGATACAATAGCCAGTCACATCCACTTACCCAAACAAGAACGTAAAATGCTTTAACACTTTCTAATCTTATGAGAAAAAAATGGTACCTATCATTTAAATAACCCAGGAAGGGCTTACCCAAGACCAGCTACTATTCATCGCTTTTGTCTGTGTAGTCTTACTTCAACTGATTAACATAAGCAATTTAAGCCTCCACTTTGATGTATATAATTTCAAAACCTTCCCAGGCTTTAAAAGGTATCTATGCTCTGTAGGAAGCGACCATGTGAACTAAACTGAGACTATTTGCTATTCTGTTTGAATTCTGAGAATGCCAGGCAGCCACTGTCATTCTCCAGAGGAGAAACATACTTTTTCTGAGACACTTCTCCTCTCAGAGGAGATGCTTTACTCTGAGATGCTCTGATACATTACCATTCGGTTTACTTCATCTTCTGCAACCACCTTTGGACTCAGGGGTGGTAAAATCTTGCTTTGGAATCCTTTAAGTGTTCTGACTAACCCCATATGAACAGCCCCCATGGACTCCTCAATACTTCTACTTGTCATTTTTAGCTATTTCCTCTGTTTACCTAAGAATGAAAAAAAAAAAAAGTTTTAGAACAAATGCAGTTAATTTCTGAATATAGGTCACATTTTTTGAAGCTTTTTCAAATACAGGAAGGTTTAGAAAATACTGATCTTCAAAAATACATCCAGTACCTGAAACCAATGCCTCAACTGTAGGAGTCTATTCCATGAGCCAGTCTAGAGTTAGCCTTATCCCAAACTCTGGGACCCCTTTTAGACAAAACAAGTGATTCTGGACTAAGCTCAGGGAAGGCATGAAAACACAAGCAGCTCTTACATTTTGGCACTTTTATCTTCCCCAGATTAACAAAAACTGCTCAATAAATGTACTTCTACTTTATCTGCTTATTTGACAGTTCTCTCTCATGACACCCTTCAAACAGAATAAATATAAGGCTTCAGGCCTTCACAGCTGGCAGAGAATTGAAAAGGCAGCATGAGATGATATGGGGAAGAAGTTTCTGAAAATGTTCTGAAGTTTATAGTAATAAATAAGGCATTGATCAGCCACCCAATACCTCCAAATCAAAGAAATACAACATTTCCCCATTACATATATTTCCTTATACTTCTACCAGGACATTTGCAACTTTGGGAATCCATTTATGACCAAGTAGGGGCTTCCCTTGTGGCTCAACTGGTAAAGAACCTGCCTGCAATACAGGAGACCTGGGTTCGATCCCTGGGTTGGAAAGATCCCCTGGAGAGGGGAAAGGCTACCTACTCCAGTATTCTGGCCTGGAGAATTCCATGGACTGTATAGTCAGCCCACGGGGTCGCAAAGAGTCGGACATGACTGAATGACTTTCACTTTCACACTTTTACTTATGACTAAGTAGGGATTTCTATTTTTAGTAATAGCAGGCTAGATTCTTTAACCCTGTGGGGGAGAAATGCTTGATATAACATCAGATAAACAAACCTTAAAATCATTAAAAGTTCAAAAGACAGTAAGGCATTACCAGACCAAACTGGAAGGGAAAGCAGTGTATAAAGGAAAATAGATATGAATGAAAATGTAATAAGGTACACTGAAATAAAGCAATAAAACACCCAAATAAATGAATATGAAATTTTAAAATAAGAAAAACAATCAGGAAAAAAAGATGGTTGAAATAGAAAACAGCCAAAGAAGTTCTAACATGCTATAACTGGAGCCAATGAAGAAGAAAAATAAAGTACTGGAGGAGGAGAACTAATATTTAAAACTATAATCCAAGAAAATTTTCCATAAAAAAACAAGGGATTGGTGGTTACTCAGGAAGACTGACCCAAAATGAACAACTCTAAGTCATATCTTAGAAGAACTACTAGACTTTAAAGAATTTTTAAAATAAGCATCCAGACAAAAAGTCAAAATAATGTATGAAAGCAAGAGAACTAGATATCATTACACTTTGTAAAAGCAATCCATGAAATGGGAAAACAGAGGAGGAATATTTTCCAAAAACTTTAAAAAGCCTGAACCAGAGATTTTACAAGCAACCAAGCTCGCCTTCCGTCATCAAGGCTACAGAAAAGCAGTTTTGAACATGCCAAAGCCCAGGGAATATTATAAACATGTTCCCTTCCTGAAGAATACACTAGAGGATGGACTCATCAAACCAAAAGGACACAATTTTAAATGAAAATTAAGAAAAGAAAGCCGCAAAGTAGATTAAAATTATTAATGGTTGTATAAGAGGTAGGAATCAAACCATTTTAGAGTAAAGAAGAACTAAGGGTTTTATGTTAGAAAGTCCCTATGATAGCATTCAATGATACCTGTTTCTAAGCATTCAGGTATTTATATACTCCTTCTCCCCTTGCGTGTGGGCTGTACTCAGGTATTCTAACAAATATAAAGCAGCGCAAGTGATGGATGCCACATGTGAGATCAGTTATAAAGAGAACTGGTTCCATCTTGGGCCCTGTCTGGCTCTCTCTTGGATCACCAGTTACTACACTGTAAGGACGCTGAGGAAACCTATAGAGAGGCCCATGTGGTGAGGAACCAAGGCCTGCCAGCAATGACATGAGTGGGCTTGGCAGTGAATCTTCTCAAGCCTGCCAACAACCACGGGAATGAAGGCAGAGTTGCCAGCCCCAGGTGAGTCTTGAGATGACTGCAGGCTGGGCCAACAGCTTGACTGGAGATGCATGAGAGACCCTAAGTAGGAGTCACCTAACTAAGCATCTTCTAGATTCCTGACCTACAGAAACTGGGAAAACAAATATTGTTACCCCTATTAATCTGGGGTAATTTGTTATACAGCAATAAATAAAAATACAGGCACTATAAAGGGTTTACATACAAAGAAAACTGCTGAACATAAAGATTAGTGTTCCTAAATACAAAAAGTAATTTTAGAAAATGCAAAGATGACATACAAAATAAAGACTAACAATAAATCACATACAATATACATAATTATTATAAATAGGAAGTGTGATATCACCAACATGGTAGAATAGGTAGTTCTCAACTTCAGTCCCACTCACAAAAAGACCAACTATTAACAGCAATTATTCATAGAGGAGACACTTTTGTGAAAATCCCAGAACTGAGGGTGAGACTGAAGCACTCCCTTGGATCACAGAAACTTGGAAAAACCTCAAAAACATTTTGTTAAGTAAAATGAGCCAGTCACACACACACAAAAATACATATTGTGTGAGTGCATTCACATCAAGTGACCAGAGCAGGACAATCTCTATAGAGAAAAAGCATATTAGCCATTGCAAAGGTCTGGGAGGAATGAAGGGATAGAAGAATGATAACTAAAAGGTATGGGATTTCTTTTTGAAATGAAAATGTTTACAACTGACTATGGTAATAATTGCACATGTTTGTGAGTATACTAAAAACTGTGGATTGTATGTACACTTTAAATGGATAAATTGCATCCTGAATTGAATGTGCATTATTATATCTCAATAAAGCTGTTAAAATATATTTTAAAACATTAAAAAAAAATCAATCCTAAAAAGTTGAAAAGTGAAAGAAGTAAACCTTGCTGTATATCAAGTTGGTGTCATAACTTACAAAGAGAAAACAATTATTCTAAACAACCTTAAAACATGATTTTTGACTACATGTCATCATTGGATAGTAGTCTTATTGTCATAATATTAGTAATAATATTTTAAAAACAAGTAGCAATATCAATATTGTTAGGAATCAAGCATTTCAACATTAAAAAAAATAAAACCATAAAAGTTCTTATATTAATAAATACTATAATCTTAAATTTAAATTGCAAATATAAGTTCCAGCTTATGATTATTTTCTCCTTTTAAATAACCTGCCTACCGAAAGACCCGAGAAGCAACGAAAGCTCAGTAAGCGATGACAGCCCCAGGACGTAATGTGGTCTTTAAATACTACTTCCCACTAAAAGAAGCCACACTGCTTAGAGAAGTGAGTAACTCAAGGTCTGGGGCATGAAATGTGTAAGACGAACTTGGGACATTCTACTATACTGAAAAACAAGGCCGTTATCAAAGGCTACTGGGGTTGAGTCTAAGGAGCCCAGAGCAACATGAAAGAGTTTTCATTCGCCAAAGACAGGACAATTTGGGAAAATCAAAAACAAAAGTGTGCAATGGATTCATCTTTAAAACTCTGAGTTCAAAAGAGATACTAAAAAAAAAATCACTGGTCACCTTTGGAAGTTGCTAGGACACAAAATTAATTATTTTGGAAATAATAACAAGGAAGAATCAACCATTTATCCTGTCCCTTTCTGTACAAATTGCATCATAAGTTATCCAAATAGTTTATGAGGGAAAATTATTCTTCATAGACGAACTCCAGCTAATAAATGCAGAAGAAATGACAGAAAAATAATCACCATTTTCAGCCTCTAATGAAACGAAGGATCATCAATGCCAGAACCATTAGGAAGAATGTTGTTAAAGAACTTTATAATGGCTCAAACAGGCTAACAACACCTGAGCCCTCTACATCAATCTTAACACTAAAAGAGTGAAAACCAGACATATTATGTGCCTGCTGACGTGATGTAGTACACAGCACCACCTGTGTAGCACTATTAACAAAAATCTTAACCTAAATCTAATTAATCTCTAGATCTACCAGCTAGAGTACAGGAGATCAGGAAATGGAGGAACATGTGTAAGAACATAATTAAGCCATATCAAGAATGCAGAAAATGTTACAGGAAAATGATCCACTTCACTAAACTAGTAAATAGTGCTTGTGTGCAAACATGACCACCTGAGAGGGGGAGGGGAGGGTAGTTATGAATTAAGAGAATCGCTTCAACAATAATGACATACATAGATTATAAGCAAAAGGAGGGAAGAGGTATATCACACAAATGTTGGTCAAAAGAAAGCAAGAAGGGCTATAGTAATATTAGATAAAGTTGACTTCAAATCAAAGAAAATGACCAGGAACAAAAAAGGGACATTATGTAATACCAAAGGGTGAATCTACCAAAAAGACACAACAATCATAATTATAAATGGACCAGACAACTTTTAAAACATATGACTTGATCCAAGTATCAAAATATATGATGCAAAAAATTAAAACTAGACAAATCCACAATTATAGTTGGAGACTTCAACATTCCTTTCTCAACAATTAACGTAAGTATTAAGCAGAAAATTAACAAGATATAGAGGAACTTAACACAGCCAACATGATTTAATCAATATTTATGGAACAGTCTGCCCAACAGCAGCAGAAACGTACATGCTTTTCATGTATCCAAGGAACACATACGAAGATAGATAATTTTCCAGGCCACAAAATAAAATTCAACAAAGATAAAGAACTGGAATCATACAGAGGGTGCTGGCTAACCACTGTGAAATCAAATTAGAAACATACAACAGAAAGATAACACAAAATCTACAAATACTTAGAAACTAAACAACACATTTCTAAATAAACACAAATCAAAAAAGGAAAACCAAAAGTATGTTGAATTGAATGAAAATAAAATACAATAGTTCAAAATTTGGAGGAGGGTGAAAGTTATAACACTAAGTATTTAGATTAGAAAACAGTAAAAGTCAATCATGTCATCTAAGCACCTAAGTCCAGAAAAATAAAAAGATGACCAAATAAAATAAAAGCAGCTCCTTCCTCTGCTGCTGCTAAGGTGCTCGGTTCTTCCGAGGAAGCTAAGGCCGTTTTGGGGTGAGGCCCTCACTTCATCCGGTGACTAGCACCGCGCCCGGCAGCCCCCACCTAGCACTCGCCCGCACCATGGCCTCCGTTTCGGAGCTCGCTTGCATCTACTCTGCCCTCATTCTGCACGACGATGAGGTGACGATCACGGAGGATAAGATCAATGCCCTCATTAAAGCAGCCGGTTTAAATGTTGAGCCTTTCTGGCCAGGTTTGTTTGCAAAGGCTTTGGCCAATGTCAACATCGGGAGCCTCATCTGCAATGTGGGGGCTGGTGGACCTGCCCCAGCAGCTGGTGCTGCACCAGCAGGAGGTCCCGCCCCAGACACCGCTGCTGCCCCAGCTGAGGAGAAGAAAGTAGAAGCAAAGAAGAATCTGAAGAGTCCGATGATGACATGGGCTTTGGTCTTTTTGACTAAACCTCTTTAGTAACACATTCAATAAAAAGCTGAGCTGTTAAAACAAACAAACAAACAAAAGCAAACAGGAGCAAATAATAAAGGTAAGAGCAGAAATCAGTAAAATTAAAAACAGAAAAGCAATAGAGAGAATTAATCAAAGATCTGATTCTCTGGAGAAACCAATAATACTGACAAAACGTCCAGCAAAGAAAGAAGACAAAAATTACCAATGTTAGGAATTTAATAAAAAGGACAAACCATATAGATACCAGAAGAATAATAAGGAAATACTATAAACAACTGCACACTCATAAATTTGACAACTTAGATGTATTGCTTCGATTTCTCAAAGAACATACTACCACAACTTAATATGAACAGATAATCTGAATAACTCAAAGTATTATGGAAAAATAATTCATAATTTTATAACTCAAAAAAAAAAAGAAAGAAATCTCTAGGCATAGATGGTTTCACTGGAGAATTATAGGAAACATTTAAAGAAGAATTAGCACCAATACTACCAATCTTTTTCAGAAAATGGAAAAGAAGGGAACACTTTACAATTCATTTTATGAGGCCTAAGACAAAACCAGACAAAGAAAGTAGTACCCAAAAAACACCTAAAAACCAGTATCTGTCATGAATATAAGTGGAAAAAAAAGTTTTAAAAAATATTATCAAAATCTTAGCAAGTGATTTAGCAATATGAAAAATAATTATATGCCATGACCAAATAGTTTAATTCCAGGAATATAAGTCTAGTTCAACACTCAAATTTCAATTTAATCCATCACATTAGCAGGCTAAAGAAGAAACATCATATGATCATATCATTTATGTAGTAAATCCATCTGACAAAATTCAACAACATTCATGATAAAAAAAAACTCCCAGAAAACTAGCAATATAGAGGAACATAATAAAGAAAATATACAAAAAACTTTACAGCTGACATCCCTGGTGCTGATTAGTCACTAAGTCATGTCCAACTCCTTTGCAACACCATGGACTGTAGCACGCCAGGCTCTTCTGTCCATGGGATTTCCCAAGCAAGAATACGGAAGTGGGTAGCCATTCCCTTCTCCAGGGGATCTTCCCAACCCAGGGATTGAACCCCCAACTCTGCATTGGCAGGAAGATTCTTTACCACTGAGCCACCTGGGAAGCACAGTTGACATGCTGAATGGTAAAAGACTGCATGCTTTCCCTGTAAAGACTGAGAACAAGGCAAGGAGGTACACCCTAACCACTGCTATCAGACACAGGATTGGAAGTTCTAGTCGGTGCTAGAAGAAGGAAAAAAAGAAATAAAACAGCATATAGAGCAGAAAACAAGAAAAAAACTCTCCTTAGATGCAGATGGCATAACTGTCTACATAGATACTTCCAAAGAATCTACAACAAACCTCCTAGAACTAACCAGTGAGTATAAACATATAAACATCATTCATATTTCTATATACTAACAATAAAGATGTGGAAATCAAAATACGATACCATTTGTAACTGTCATTCCTTCAAAAACAAAGTAAGTGGAAGTTGAACAAAACATATACAAGACTTATATACTAAAAATGACAAAGAGCCAATTTAAAAAAATCAGAGAGCATCTAAGTAAAAGGAGATCTATGTTCATGGATTGGAAGACTCAACATGGACATACTTGGTGGAAAAGTGACATTATTCTACCTAGCACACAATCCATCATGAGAAACTCTGGGCTGGAAGAAGCACAAGCTGGAATCAAGATTGCCAGGAGAAACATCAATATCCTCAGATATGCAGATGACACCACCGTTATGGCTGAAAGTGAAGAGGAACTAAAAAGCCTCTTGATGAAAGTGAAAGAAGAGAGTGAAAAAGTTGGCTTAAAACTCAACATTCAGAAAACTAAGATCATGGCATCTGGTCCCATCACTTCATGGCAAATAAATAGGGAAACAGTGGAAATAGTGTCAGATTTTATTTTGGGGGGCTCCAAAATCACTGCAGATGGTGACTGTAGCCATGAAATTAAAAGATGCTTACTCCTTGGAAGGAAAGTTATGACCGACCTAGATAGCATATTAAAAAGCAGAGACATTACTTTGCCAACAAAGGTCTGTCTAGTCAAGGCTATGGTTTTTCCAGTAGTCGTGTATGGATGTGAGAGTTGGGACCATGAAGAATGCTGAGCGCCAAAGAATTGATGCTTTTGAACTGTGGTGTTGGAGAAGACTCTTGAGAGTCCCTTGGACTGCAAGGAGATCCAACCAGTCCATCCTAAAGGAGATCAGTCCTGGGTGTTCATTGGAAGGACTGATGCTGAAGCTGAAACTCCAATACTTTGGCCACCTCATGTGAAGAGTTGACTCACTGGAAAAGACCCTGATGCTGGGAGGGATTGGGGCAGGAGGAGAAGGGGATGACAGAGGATGAGGTGGCTGGATGGCATCACCAACTCGATGGACATGAGTTTGAGTAAACTCCGGGAGTTGGTGATGGACAGGGAGGCCTGGTGTGCTGCAATTCATGCGGTCGCAGAGAGTCGGACACGACTGAGAGGCTGAACTGAACTGAACTGAACACACAATCCAATTAGAAAATAGACAAAGGACATGGAGACATTTCACTGAAGATGTATCAAAAGCAAAAAGCATATGAAAAGCTGTTCAACATCACTAGATATCAGGAAAAATGCAAATTAAAACCATGATTAAACAATACCACATACCTATCAATCACCTGTGTATCACTACAACAACCTAGATGTGGGCACTATTAGTCTCCCCATATCATAGATAAGGAAACAGAGGCACAGAGGAGGTACGTAACCTGCCCCAGTTCCCACACTAGGAAAGGGGAGAGCTGCAAGGAGAAGCAGTCATTCTGGTTCCAGAGTCCACACTCTCAATGGTGACACTATTCTGCCTCTATTCTGAGATTCTATCCCCTGCTGCTGCAGCTAAGTCACTTCAGTCGTGTCCAACTCTGGGCAACCCCACAGACGGCAGCCCACCAGGCTCCCCTGTCCCTGGGACTCTCCAGGCAAGAACACTGGAGTGGGTTGCCATTTCCTTCTCCAATGCGTGAAAGTGAAAAGTGAAAGTCGCTCAGTCATATCCGACTCTTAGCGACCCCCATGGACTGCAGCCCACCAGGCTCCTCTGTCCATGGGATTTTCCAGGCAAGAGTACTGGAGTGGGTTGCCATTGCCTTCTCCTTCTATCTCCTAATATCTCACAAATTCACCTATGCCTTTTCATCCCTGCTGCCTTCCTTTGTTAATGTTACTCTCATGGCTTGTCTGGGTGACTGCAACAGCTTAAGTGACCTCCCTGCCTCCAGAATTGGGTCTCTACTCCCACTCCACCCACACAGCCTAGTCACGCTCTACACTGCAGCCACAGTGACTATTCTAAAGGGAAAACCTGGTCATGCCATTTCCCTGCCTAAAATCCTTTAGTCCAGAATACTCCATAGGGTTCTCAGCATGACATCCATCCCAGGAACCTGCCCTTCTTGCACTTTATGCTCAACTCACAATTCACAAAGTCTCAGGGGCTCACACACCTCCAGACTTATACATAACACCTGGAATGCCTTTCTTCTCCCCTACATCCCTCCTCTATCCAGTTAATCCAACTTGTCTTTCTGGAATCAAGGTGTGACCTCTTTCAGAAAGGCTGCCACTTGTTTACTGACCTCACAGGTTCTCACGCTCACCCTGTCACAGCCATCTATTCACCTCCTTTTATGCCTTGAGGCTGTTAAGTCCCTTGAGTACAAGGATTTTCTGTTTCTCATCACTGCATTCACAGAATCCAGCACAGTGCCTCATACACACGCTTATTTAATACATGTGTTTAATCAACGAAATGGATTTCACAATCCCCAAATTGCCAGGCTATTTCATACCTTTATACCTTTATATAGACTCATCCTTTCTTTTCACATTCATATCCCTGTCTGCCTTGTGAAGTTCTATTCATCCTATAAAACTTACCTCAAGGGTCCCCAGAAGTAAGGCTTTCCCTGATGCAGTCAAAGAATGCCAATCGCTTGGTCCTTTGCACGTGACTCTTACTGAATGTAATATATTGTACTACAACTATCTGCTTACAAGCCTGTGTCTACCTCAAGAATATAAGCTCCTTCATTGTACAGACCATGTGTGACTGCCACAAAGGGGCTCAGTTAATATTTTTTTAATTGAATTCAATATTAAATCGTACTCATCAAAAGAGAATTTTTACTAGGCCAAAACATTTCACAGAGGAACAATTTCCCTCTTTTTCCTTAATTTGAACATCAACTCCCAGCTCCTTCCAGGGTTCCTACCTAACGGTCTGGTTACATAAAGGCTCAGTACGCATGATACAGTATCTTCTTTCAGAGAAAACAGAGAACAATGCCTTCTCATCCAGCTTAGGAAACAGAACCTGGCTTGCAGTCTCTGAGGAGGATGCAAAGATGGTAGCCAGGGCTGTAGCCATCTGAAGGCTTGACTGGGGCTGGAAAATCCACTTGCAAGGTGGCTCACTCACACAGCCAGCACGTTGTTCCTGGCTGTTGGTTTCAGTCCCTTCCCTCACGGGCCTCTCAACAGGGATGCTTCAGTGTCCTCATGGCACGATGACTGACTGCTTCCAGAGAGAACAGTCCCAGAGACAATGGGAGAAGCTGCACTGTGTCCTCTGTGGCCCGGAAGTCACACACCACCATTCAGGCAAGATCTATGAGTCACACACATCAGCCCTATTGCGTACGAGAGAGGCCACACAGGGACGTAATTACCAGGAAGTAAGGATCATTGGGAGACATCTTGGAAGCCATCTTCCACATCTATCTCATATGTTTATTACGAGGATTAAATGACATAATAACTGTATGCCACTTTGTACAGTACTTGGCATAAAATTGTTCTTAGTGTTACTAGCAGAAAGTTTGGTTTAAAAAAAACTGTAAAAGATGGAAATTCCATTTAATTAAACCTTGCTTGCTAAAAATAAGTAAGAGCATCATATGAAACTGCTCACATGTTTTCAAGTTCTGCTACTGCTAAAGTAAGGACAGGGGCTATTACATACTTTGGGATGTTGATAAATATTTCTTTACCCCAAAGTACTGTTTTAGCAGGAAAATATCAAAGAAAAAAACTGCAGAAAAAGCTCAAGTAAATGCAACATGACTTGTTACCAGTGAGGGGTTCGCTAGGCACTTGGAGAAAAAGGATTAATTTTCATATTTTAATCTTGCTGCTGCCTCTGGTTTTCTTCTGTTTCTAAAGCTGCTGTGCTTCTTGGTTTCTTATGTGCAGGATCTCTTTTAAATTAGATTTCTTCAATTTCATATGTTTCACATTGGGCTTTGCTCTTTTTCCCTTAAATATGCCCTGAAAACAATCTGTCTCTGCAGGGTGTGTGGCTTATAGCCTAGGGAGATAAAAGAGAGACAAATTTCAGAAAAAATCCTCTTATTTGACCAGATGGAAGAAAAGAAAAATAGAGATGTGTTTTGTATTTTGTTCTGGTCACCAATTCCAACATGTATGTGTGTTTTTGTGTGTGGTGTGGCGGGGGCAGGAGGGGTGTTCCCCACAATAGCAAGTAATTTATCTACACAGAGATGGCATCAAATTCCACAGGTTAAGTGTTAGTCCTACACACTGCCCCCACACTTCAGACACTAGTTGCAAGCCCAGCGTGTGTGCTTCTGACCCACTGACTGGAAATCAGAAGTTTCCACAACGCCAGCCTCAGGTTCAATTAGTTTGCTACAGTGGCCCTCAGAACTCAGAGAAACATTTTACTTACTAGATCACTGGTTTATTATAAAAGGATAGTCCCTGGGTTGCTGTTGCCCTTGGACGTGGCCTGACAACTTCATTATTTGTTAACCTTCTAGTGCCTTGAAGTAGGCCTTTGTTTATAATCTGTCCACTTTTTCCAGTCACTCTCAGCAGGAGGGTGGGCCTGTAGACCTAGTCTACCACTCTTAGAAGCAGAAATCCTCATTCACTGAGTGTAGATGGTATAAGGGGAGAAATCCTAACCCACGCCTGAAGAATTTTCCAATACTCCAACTTTTTTGAAACTTTGAAGATAAAATATAAAATAAGCACAATACAAAGAGCACCCAGGACAAGTAGACATCTACTTAAAGGCTCAGATGTCTGAAATTACCTGGATATCCCATTCATGCCACTTATCCAAGATATACAGAGCTGATATCATGACATCTTGATTGTTTCATTTCAGGTAAAAGTTGAGATACAATTACCGTTAGCTGAGATGCACACTTAATGTGCTAACACTGAATAGTACTTGCAGAATTTTAGTGCCCAAAAGTAAACATTTTTAATTTGTCTTTCAAGCAGCCAAAGGCAAGTTTTTCTAGCTCCTTCTCACCTTAAGACCCCAAAAAGCAAAAATTTTTGAACAGGTATATTAAAATCAAGACTCTCCGAGCTTTGTTCTTGTTCAGTCGCTCAGTTGTGTCTGACTCTTTGCGACCCCATGGATTGCAGCACGCGAGGCTTCCCCATCCGTCACCAACTCCCAGACCTTACACAAACTCATGTCTGTTGAATTGGCGATAATCTTGTCCTCTGTCATCCCCTTCTCTTCTTTGCCTACAATCCTTCCCAGCATCAGGGTCTTTTCTAATGAGTTAGCTCCTAGCATCAGGTGGCCAAAGTATTGGAGCTTCAGCTTCAGCATCAGTCCTTCCAATGAACATTTAGGACTGATTTCCTTTAGGATGGACTGGTTTGATCTTCTTGCAGTCCAAGGGACTCTCAAGAGTCTTCTCCAACACCACAGTTCAAAGCATCAATTCTTCAGTACTCAGTCTTCTTTATGGTCCAACTCTCACATCGATACATGACTACTGGAAAAACCACACCTCTGATTAGACAGGCCTTTGTCTTTCAGAAAGAGTCTTGATCCATGTACGGATCTGGATTATGAGACTCACTTATCACAGACACCCTCAGATGACACAGTGAAATGCACTGTTCTCATCTCTGGAATACCCAGCCTCTTCTTCCAAGTCCATTAGCCCTACTGGTACACTCTGTCCCCATTTTGACTATGGTCTCAGGCTTCTCCATTGCCCCTGATCCAACTATAGGGTCACTTAGGGATAAAACTTCTGAAACTCTCTCCTCCCATTCTATACCCTTTCCCCTGCTTAAACTCATCCTACAGGTCTCAGTTGAAACATCACTGCCTCTAGAAAGCCTTCTCTGACCACCCTGAAGGCCCCGTGTTATATGTTCCCATAGTAACTGCACTTCTCATATAATGAATAAATTGCCTGTGTAACTAGATTTTTACATCTGTCTTCACCAGAGAGCAAGTTCTCTGAGTTCAGACACCTCAACCATTGTGTTCACCACTAGTATATATGCCTAATACATTAACAGTGCCAGGCATGAAATCAATAAATATTTGTTTACGGATTATAGGGCAGTTGAATCATTTGTTGCTTTCTTTCTCAATGATCAGTTCAGTTCAGTCACTCAGTATAGTCCAACTCTTTGCAACCCCATGGACTGCAGCATGCCAGGCTTCCCTGTCCATCACCAACTCCCAGAGCTGACACAAACTCATGTCCATTGAGTCGATGATGCCATCCAACCACCTCATCCTCTGTCGTCCCATTTTCTTCCCTCCTTCAATCTTTCCCAGCATCAGGGTCTTTTCAGATGAGTCAGTTCTTCACATCAGATGGCCAAAAAATTGGAGTTTCAGCTTCAGCATCAGTCTTTCCAATGAATATTCAGGACTGATATCCTTTAGGATGGACTGGTTGGATCTCCTTGCAGTCTAAGGGGCTCTCAAGCATCTTCTCCAACACCATAGTTCAAAAGCATCAATTCTTTGGCGCTCAGCTTTCTTTATAGTCCAGCTCTCACATCCATACAAGACTACTGGAAAAACCATAGCTTTGACTAGATGGACCTTTGTTGGCAAAGTAATGTCTCTGCTTTTTAATATGCTGTCTAGGTTGGTCAGAACTTTTCTTCCAAGGAGCAAGTGTCTTTTAATTTCATGGCTGCAGTCACCATCTGCAGTGATTTTGGAGCCCCCCAAAATAAAGTCTGTCACTATTTCCATTGTTTCCCCATCTATTTGCCATGAAGCGATGGGACCAGATGCCATGATCTTAGTTTTCTGAATGTTGAGCTTTAAGCCAACTTTTTCACTCTCTTCTTTCACTTTCATCAAAAGGCTCTTTAGTTCTTCTTCACTTTCTGCCGTAAGAGTGGCGTCATCTGCATATCTGAGGTTATTGGTATTTCTCTTGGTAATCTTGATTCCAGCTTGTGTTTCCTCCAGTCCAGCATTTCTTATGATGTACCTTTCATATAAGTTAAACAAGCAGGGTGACAACATACAGCCTTGCTGTACTCCTTTCCCAATTTGCAACCAGTCTGTTATTCCATGTCCAGTTCTAACTGCTGCTTCTTGACCTGCATACAGATTTCTCAGGAGGTCAGGTGGTCTGGTATTCCCATCTCTTTCAGAATTTTCCACAGTTTGTTGTGATACACACAGTCAAAAACTTTGGCATAGTCAATAAAGCAGATGTTTTTCTGGAACTCTCTTGCTTTTTCAATGATCCAGTAGACGTTGGCAATTTGATCTCCGGTTCCTCTGCCTTTTCTAAATTTAACTTGAACATCTGGAAGCTCATGGTTCATGTGCTGTTGGAGCCTGGCTTGGAGAATTTTGAGCATTACTTTACTAGCATGTGAGATGAGTGCAATTGTGCGGTAGTTTGACATTCTTTGGCATTGCCTTTCTTTGGGGTTGGAATGAAAACTGACCTATTCCAATCCTGTGGCCACTGCTGAGTTTTCCAAATTTGTTGGCGTACTGAATGCAGCACTTTCACAGCATCATCTTTTAGGATTTGAAATAGCTCAATTGGAATTCCATCATCTCCACTAGCTTTGTTCATAGTGATGCTTCCTAAGGCCCATTTGACTTCGCATTCCAGGATGTTTGGCTCTAGGTGAGTGATCACACCATCGTGATTATCTGGGTCGTGAAGATCTTTTTTGTATAGTTCTTCTGTGTATTCTTGCCACCTCTTCTCAGTATCTTCTGCTTCTGTTAGGTTCATGCCATTTCTGTCCTTTATTGTGCCCATCTTTGCATGAAATGTTCCCTTGGTATCTCTAATTTTCTTGAAGAGATCTCTAGTCTTTCCCATTCTATTGTTTTCCTCTCTTTCTTTACACTGATCACTGAGGAAGGCTTTTTTTTTTTTTTTTTCCATTTATTTTTATTAGTTAGAGGCTAATTACTTTACAACATTGTAGTGGTTTTTGCCACACATTGACATGAATCAGCCATGGATTTACATGTATTCCCCATCCCGATCCCCCCTCCCACCTCCCTCTCCACCCCATCCCTCTGGGTCTTCCCAGTGCACAAGCCCCGAGCACTTGTCTCATGCATCCAACCTGGGCTGGTGACCTGTTTCACCCTTGATAATATACATGTTTTGATGCTGTTCTCTCGAAACATCCAACCCTCGCCTTCTCCCACAGAGTCCAAAAGTCTGTTCTGTACATCTATGTCTCTTTTTCTGTTTTACATATAGGGTTATCGTTACCATCTTTCTAAATTCCATATATATGTGTTAGTATACTGTATTGGTCTTTATCTTTCTGGCTTACTTCACTCTGTATAATGGGCTCCAGTTTCATCCATCTCATTAGAACGGATTCAAATGAATTCTTTTTGATGGCTGAGTAATATTCCATGGTGTATATGTACCACAGCTTCCTTATCCATTCGTCTGCTGATGGACACGTAGGTTGCTTCCATGTCCTGGCTATTATAAACAGTGCTGCGATGAACATTGGGGTGCACGTGTCTCTTTCAGATCTGGTTTTGAGGAAGGCTTTCTTATCTCTCCTTGCTATTCTTTGGAACTCTGTTCAGATGTTTATATCTTTCCTTTTCTCCTTTGCCTTTCACTTCTCTTTTTTTCATAGCTATTTGTAAGGCCTCCTCAGACAACCATTTTGCCTTTCTTTTTCTTGGGGATGATCTTGATCTCTGCCTCCTGTACAACATCACAAACCTCTGTCTATAGCTCTTTAGGCACTCTATCAGATCCAATCCCTTGAATCTATTTGTCACTTCCACTATATAGTCATAAGGGATTTGATTTAGGTCATACCCGAATGGTCTAGTGGTTTTCCCTAATTTCTTCAATTAATTAATGTAATGTATTACTATAGCATAAATAACTTGAGAGTTATGATTCCAGACCATAACATGTAAAAGCAGTTTTTGACAGACCTGTTAATTTTGTCAAATATACTAATTTAAACTTGGCAGACAAGCTATTTTAAACCCATGTTTGTTTTACTAAAATAAAATAACTGCTAATTTATATGCCATTGATTCTGTTACCACCAGATTCTAAAAACCAGTAGGCTTACAAAAGCACAGTGAGAATGCCTTTGGTTTCTGAATGCCTTTGGTTTCATGAAACACATGATGAATGTTCATTTGGAGAATTTGCTTCAGTTCACATACAAATGCACATCACTCAAAAGTAATCTATTTTATATGCTTATGAATGCTAGGCAATCATAATATTTTCATTGCAGAAAATTCATAAACAAATGCATATTTATTTATGAATTTGTTGCAGTGAAGAAGAGATATTGAAATTATCATTTACTGATAACTAAAATCCCTTTTTTGGATCTAACCATTATATCAATGAAGGCTTATTTTAATAACAACAGATGAAATGGCACTCCTGCTGGTTTAGCAAAAATAAAAAATAATTTTAAAAATAAGCTACAGTCTATGATCTCTTAATGACTTCTCTGTGAAAGAAATCTAACTAAGCAAAGGAAAATCTTGGATGTATTCATTTCTTTTCCTAACAAAAAAATCCCTAATTCAATTGTTCTCTCCTCCAGTGTGCTGTATCAATTCCTCTAATCTATAGAAATTTTCTAACATGAGAAAATATCTTCTCATATGATACTATAATGGGCTTAGTGGATCATTTTCTCAAATCTGCTTATGCTACTTGGATTCAAGAATGCATACTCAGGAATACTTTTTAACAGCATTCAATGCTTTTTAACAATCTATTTTTGTAAAGGATTTGAGTTGTCCAGTATTAACTTCCCCCTCCCATTCCTGTCCCTTGTATAAGAACCCACTGTCCTGTCCAGAGGTGGGGGCAGACCTGGCCAATCATAGTAACCTGTTCTCCTATGCTCTGATTGTTCCTGAGTGTGAGCAATGTGACCCTGGCACATTATGACCCTGTGACCCAATGTAATCATGTCAACTGGTATCTTCTCTTGAGTGATAGTTGAACACTGGGGAAGAGAAGTTCTTTCTTTGGACCTTCTGGGCTGAAAATGAATTAAAAGATATCAGCAGGCATCTTCCCCACTACATGGAGAAAGTTTTCTGCAGGACAATGCCATGTAGATAAAAGCAGAAATGTCAAAAGGATGGATGGATGACAGGCGGGAACAAAGATGAATATAAGTGAATCATAATCATATTGAAAGCAGTTCTAAACTTTGAGGCCCTGATATCTACAGCTCATCTTTTGATCTTATGAGCCATCCTAGTGTCTTAGTGTCCCAACTACACAAACTAATAAATTTCTTATTTTGTTTAAGCAGTACTGAAACTTGAAGTAAGAGTCTGTCACCTGAAATCTGACACTCTCTAGTGTCAGTGTTGTATTTTTAGGACTTATATATTTACCTGAAAATTACTCCTGGAAGTTAGGAGGATTATTTTTAAATAACTACTATGCAAAGGCATGAGTTTTATTTCCAAAACCAGTAAAAAAATGCCTCAATTCTATTAGGATAAGAGAGAATAACTTTATACACTTTGTATTTACCTATAATATATAGATTAATTCATTTGTACCATCAGATGTACTCTCCAGGATGCCTAGAAATCTGGAAATCATGAAAAAATCATCAGATATGGGATTATAAAACCCAGGACAGGAATTCCATATATAAATTATTCTGCTCTTACCAAGCCCACATTTGAATATGACTGGCACGTAACAAGGTCTCTGCAGAAGCTCACATGGATCCAAATATTCTGGTCATCCAGAATGTGGGAGTCCAGAAGAAAGAATTAAAATTATTTCATTTTCACACTTTTTTTTTTTCATTTTCACACTTTAAAGGATGAAAGTCTATAGAGGGCTACACAGAAAAATCCTTTACAGAAAATTGATACATTTTACATCATTTTCTCCAAGTACTAACAACTTAAGAGTTATTTGCAACATTATTTAAAAGTGATCTTATTCGTTAACCAAATTCTCTGACAAAAATAATGTCTGGGAATCAGATTTCCCTTCACAGAGTCTCTTTAATAAAAGCCAGCCATTCACATAAGAGCAAATCTGGATTTACTCAGTGACCCTTCCATGGTTCCAACATGAGTGAAGAAAGGGACCAACGCTTTCATCAATCTCCACTGGCCATTAAGGATGTGGCAAACCCCAGAAGAAAGTGAACAGCAAGCTTGCCTGACCTTGCTCAACAGAGAGCTTTCAACACTGATCACTGTCTCAATACACCCTCACAAGCAGCTGCTTGTTAAATGCTGCATGTCTACCTTTTATTAAAATGTCAAATGGAATTCTTTTAATTCATATTGGATTGCTGTCATAACAAAATTCAGCAATGAAAACCAATGACAGAGATTGGTTACAAACTAAAACACTATACTTGAGCTGTCTAGTGTATTACAGGGCCATTTTTCTTCTTTCAGTTATCACACTGTTAAATATTGACTAGAAAATTCTGAGTGTGGTGCTTTCAAAGGGCTTGGCCAGATCGATTCCCATTAAAAGTATGAAAAATTTCTGTATCTAGCCTATATATCTAATAAGAACAACTATAAACTTTCTTCTAAAACTAAACAGGACCTCCATATCCAGTAATGGCAGGTAACAGGTGAACCAACAAGTCATGTGAATACAACTAAAAATTCCTTCTCCAGGGGATCTTCCTGACCCAAGAATCAAACCCCGGTCTCCTGAATTGCAGACAATTGTTCACCAACTGAGGTATGAGGGAATCCTTAAAAAAATTTTAATCTCCTTAAAAGTATTAAAGAGTTTTCAATATAGTCAACAATTTCCAGACAAAAATCTAAAGGAAATCAAACACCAGAGAAGTGAGCAAAGCAATAGATCTCATAGCCACTTTTGCCCCAGGGCATTTGCTAATCCAGATAAATTTGGGCTTTGGTTTTGGTGACCTTGCTGGGCAATGACAGAGGAAACAATGATCAGAATCCACTCAAGATGGGAAGTATTATGAGAGATCTTCTTCACCTTAGCTTGGGGCCCACAGTGAAAACTGACAACTCCATCACCATCCCCAGAAAGCCACAATAAAATCTATCATGGTGCTAACAGAGAAAGAGAATAAAAAGAAAAACAAAGGGGGGAAAATATTCGAAAAGGTGGGGTCACTTCTGACTCAAATTTGCAGCCTAGGTCCTATCACTTAAGTTGTTCACAGAACTTCAAGTCATGACTTAGGTTCAGGGTCATCCCAAACTAACAAATCCTGAGGTGCCTGGCAGAAGCAAATACAAATCTCCTATGGAGGAAGGCACCATCCTACCAGACCCTAAAAAATTAAAATCCCTACAAATAACATTTCAAGGACAATGAAGAACAAAAACAAGCACTCACACAAGAAAACAAGATACCATGAGCAAAATTAACAGAAACTACAGACAGTAGAAGATAGCAGCAGAATACAGAAATAACAGAAGCAGAAGATATTAAGAAGAGGTGGCAAGAATACACAGAAGAACTATACAAAAAAGATTTTCACGATCCAGATAATCACGATGGTGTGATCACTCACCTAGAGCCAAACATCCTGGAATGTGAAGTCAAATGGGCCTTAGGAAGCATCACTATGAACAAAGCTAGTGGAGGTGGTGGAATTCCAGTTGAGCAATTTCAAATCCTAAAAGATGATGCTGTGAAAGTGCTGCACTCAATACGCCAGCAAATTTGGAAAACTCAGCAGTGGCCACAGGACTGGAAAAGGTCAGTTTTCATTCCAATCCCAAAGAAAGCCAATGCCAAAGAATACTCAAACTACCGCACAATTGCACTCATCTCACACGCTAGTAAAGTAATGCTCAAAATTCTCCAAGCCAGGCTTCAACAGCACATGAACTGTGAACTTCCAGATGTTCAAGCTGGATTTAGAAAAGGCAGAAGAACCAGAGATCAAATTGCCAACATCTGCTGGATCATCAAAAAAGCAAGAGAGTTCCAGAAAAACATCTACTTCTGCTTTACTGACTATGCGAAAGCCTTTGACTGTGTGGATCACGACAAACCATGGAAAATTCTGAAAGAGATGGGAATACCAGACCACCTGACCTGCCTCTTGAGAAATCTGTATGCAGGTCAGGAAGCAACAATTAGAACTGGACATGGAACAACAGACTGGTTCCAAATTAGGAAAGGAATACGTCAAGGCTGTATATTGTCGCCCTGCTTGTTTAACTTATATGAAGAGTACATCATGAGAAACGCTGGGCTGGATGAAGCAAAAGCTGGAATCAAGATTGCTGGGAAAAATATCAGTAACCTCAGATATGCAGATGACACCACCCTTAGGGCAGAAAGTGAAGAACTAAAAAGCCTCTTAATGAAAGTGAAAGAGAGTGAGAAGGTTGGCTTAAAACTCAACATTCAGAAAACTAAGATCATGGCATCTGGTCCCATCGCTTCATGGCAAATAGATGGGGAAACACTGGAAACAGTGGCTGACTTTATTTTGGGGGGCTCCAAAATCACTGCAGATGGTGACTGCAGCCATGAAATTAAAAGGCACTTGCTCCTTGGAAGAAAAGTTCTGACCAACCTAGACAGCTTATTAAAAAGCAGAGACACTACTTTGCCTACAAAGGTCCATCTAGTCAAAGCTATGATTTCCCCAGTAGTCATGTATGGATGTAAGAGTTGGACTATAAAGAAAGTTGAGTGCTAAAAAATTGATGCTTTTGAACTGTGGTGTTGGAGAAGACTCTTGAGAGTCCCTTGGACTGCAAGGAGAACCAATCAGTCCATCCTAAAGGAAATCGGTCCTGAATATTCAATGGAAGGACTGATGCTGAAACTGAAACTCAAATACTTTGGCCACCTGATGCGAAGAACTGACTCATTTGAAAAGACACTGATGCTGGGAAAGATTGAAGATGGGAGGAGAAGGGGATGACAGAGGATGAGATGATTGGATGGCATCACCGACTCAATGAATACGAGTTTGAGTAAACTCTGGGAGCTGGTGATGGACAGGGAGGCCTGGCGTGCTGCAGTCCATGGGGTCGCAAAGCATCAGGCACGACTGAGCAACTGAACTGAACTGAACAGACGGTAGATCATCAAAGACTTCATAGAGGGGACTTAATGGATACAGACTATGAAATAACTATATTACTGGGCCTGAAGTAGTAACAGAGAAGCCTGAAGATCTCTTTAGGACACAGGAATCTATAACCAAAAAATGATACAACAATTCTGTGAAAACAAATGCAATCTTCAAAAATGTTAATATTCTAAAAAGCAAAAACCAACACCGTCCCCCCGCCCCCCTCCAATACGTCAGGGGAACTATTCTACACTAAAGAGACTAAAAACCTTAAAAACTCAATGAGGCATATGACCTTTGGCTGAATCCTGAATTTAATTTAAAAATAAAAAGGAAAAATTATTGAAAATTGGGGGAAATATGAATACAGTATTAACACTGTATCAATTTTAAGCTTATGGACTGTGATAACAGTATTGTGATTATGTGAAAGAATGTTGCTCTTCTTAGAAAGTATCTGTTAATGTATTTAAAGGAGCAATGTGATGGTATCTCTGGTCTGTAAGTTTTAAACTAGCTCTCAAGTAGTTTTTAAAAAAAGAGACAGAGAAAGGAAACAAAAGCAAATGTGGCAGAATGTTAACAACTCATGACTCTAAGTAAAGGGCATTTAGGTACTATTATTTCAAGTTTTCTTTAGATTTGGAAATTTTTAAGAACAAAACATTGTAGGGGGGAGTCGTATAGATTTCATAAGATCCAAATAGAACATCTAACAATAAGAGGTATAGTAGCTAAATTTTAAAATTTCTTAGGTATACAAGTGAAGTTAAGAGACACGAAGGAGAAAGATCTGATATCATTGGAGCCTTGAGAGCAAAGAGATGAGTCAGAGGCAATATCTAAAAAAATGATAGCTGAGGATTCTACCGAAATGTTGAAAAAGCCCAACATGTAGATTCAAGAAGTCCAATAAATCCCAAGCTAGATAGATGGGAGGAAATCCATACCTAGACTCATCTTAGAGATGGTAAAGAAAACTAAAAATAGATAAATCATTTAAAAGGCCAAGAAAAAAAGACAAATTATGTTCAGAGGCCATGGTTCAATTGAGAGCTAATTTCCCAATATAATGGAAGAGAGGAAATGGTAGAATGATGCAATCAAATTCACTGGAAGAAAAAACTGCCATCTTACAATTCTACAGCCAGCAAAAATATCTTTCAAGAGTAAATTAAAGGGACAAACAAATGTGGAAAGATTCCCCATAGCAGACCTACTTCAAACTTAGTTAATTGGTATTGACTACAACTGATATTTTAGACTCTGCTCTCCAGCATTCTGCTGTTCTCTCAAACGATCCATCCAATAAGTTACAAGAAAAATGAACAACTTGCTGAAAATGATTTTGAAATGGTTAATACACAAGTCATTCCATTTGAAGTCTCAATGAATGATCCAAGTTGTCATTCATACAAGTTCATTAATACTTGTAAATTCATACTAATGTACAACTTTTCCAAAGTGAGAAACCAAAATAATTTGAACTCAGCAGGGATATCATTTGTGCCTGACTCATAATAACATTAGTCTGTCCTATGGCTCTGTATTCATTACTTACCAAATAGAAACATCATTACCTGTATATAAATTTCTCTTCTAAATAAAACAAAACAAACCCATGAGTGGTGACCTCAAACTGAACTAGTTAAATTTAGGGACGCATTTGTAAAGGTCAGTGTCCTTTGCTAAAAATCTACTTTTTATGCAGATGAGAAGTTTAACCTGCCCTATGAGTGCCAGGCATAATTAGCCAGCTGCACTCTCATAATAAGGTGCAGATGGTTAATTACACCAGCAAATAACTGCTCACTTGTGGGCACAAAAGCCTGTACCTAAAATCATTAAAAGTATACTTGGGCCTACCTATGCTCATGCAAACAAAACACTTATCTCCAAGGTGTCACCTGTGAGCAAATCACCACCGGCTCCAACTCCACCGCTCTGGGGGAGACCCATTAACACTGCTGAGGTCTGGTTCAAGGAAGGGACACT
This sequence comes from Dama dama, assembly GCF_033118175.1. Taxonomy (NCBI): domain Eukaryota; kingdom Metazoa; phylum Chordata; class Mammalia; order Artiodactyla; family Cervidae; genus Dama; species Dama dama. The sequence continues at coordinate 44,823,959 of NC_083684.1, read as the reverse complement.
AGCCGCAAAGCCATACATCAGTGAGCAAAATATTTCATGGGGTGCTGAGTCCTTGTTGAAAAATCTCCTGAAGTTAATTTGTTGTAACAGAAACCTAAGATAGAATTTGTTTTCCCTAGAACCCAAAGTAAATTCAATCTTCTTTAGATTAAAAACTCTGAAACTAAAGAATTTTTTTTTTCACGAGCAAAGTCAACATTAGTTGTCTGACAAAGAAAAAAGACAAATTTTCCTGTGCCCTTGAGAAATTTCACCAGCTAGCTGAGCTCTCAGAATTTAGAAAGCCATATCAGAAACAATACATCCATTGGTTGTTAGATTGTTCCAAAGATCCCACTTAAAAACAAATTCTACTAATCCTCATATGATGAGAATAGGACTTGGGAAGAAAGCAGAGAGGGCGAACTACTTTCTAAAACCCAAGTTTGGAAGTTCTCTGCCAGCTTCACTGTTCTCAACTTACAGGGTTTAAGATGTCAGGGCTCATTTACTTGAATCTGCACAGAACCTTTACTCAGAGGAATCCACAGGATGTGTGATTCTATTCAGTTTAATTGTATGTTGGGGAAGAGGAAAAGCTGCCTGCCATGATTTTAATTGCTAAGAGCACACGATCTTTTTAGGAACCATCTGTTTAATTGTAATTACAAATAGCGATGCAAAAACACAAATGATTAACAAGTACAAAACTTCGCTACCACTAACAGTTTTAACATAACAAGCCATATAGTGAAAGAGTGTGTTGCCTTTTTCCTCTCTGCAATATTTCATGATTTAGCAACTGGCAGTCTACTATTTATTACAGAAACTCATTCAGGTGGTGCTAAAGTTATTAATTAGTATTCTTGGATTATATTTCTCTGTTACTCCTTTTTATTAAACTTTAATTCCCTCTGAGAGTGACAGGGATTATATCAGAAATGAAATACCTAAGGCTCCTGTTTTCTACCTCCTGCTGAAATCTTTGAGGTTTCATATAATACACATCACCTATAATTAATTACCTGGGACATTCCAAAGTATTGCAAGACTAAGTTTTTGGCTTTCATAAACACAAATTTCAGCCTTCCTGGTTTTGAAATATGCTTACCACACTGTTATTATTCTGAAAGCCACAAGTATTGGTGATTGTTTCCAGGTATGAATAAAAATAGCTTAACCTTGAAATTTATTTTAATTAAGGATTTTTCAAAGTCATTGCCGCAAACCTGGTGGATTGTTTATAATAAAAACAAGCATCAACAACATAGTTGTACAGAATACAAAATTAGGGGTGAAGTTTTTAACTTGGGTTTATAAGAATAGTTTAAAAAAATAAAAAGAGATAAATGCTGTGAGATCATAATGTTAATAGAGCAACCTCATATTTAGGACATTTTAGATAGCCTGTTAAAGCAAGAAGATGCCATTTAAAAATAAAATTCAGAAAAAATAAATAAATAAATAAAATTCAGGAGAGATTTATGAACTGACAGTGAAATTACATGAGATTTCTTTCTTAGTCATGTCACACTAATTTTTCCTCAAAGTGAGATGAGTTGACTTTTTGGTATTCATTTTAAGATGAAGATCACCACTTAAACAATACCATATACTTTCTGACAAGTCTTTCAGTCACACATGAAACACTTTTAAAAAGCCCTCTCTCCATCCCGACCACTGCAGCAGATAAATATGACCCTTAAAAAACCAGAGAACTAAAGCACTTTAAATCCTCAAAGATGTAAAAAGACTGCACAGCTTTTCAAGTTAAATTGCAGTAGAGGCATTATGCGATATGTTAATTCCTCACTTATGCTCTGTCCAACTCGAATCCTTCTAGTCATGATCCTACAATGATTCTTGCCTTATTTCAAGCCTGGCTTCCCCTTGCAAGACATTTTATATGAAGAGCAGCCAAATGCTAAGCTCCTTTGCAAGTGTTAATGAGGAAATAGATCTTGGGAGAAAATATATGAAAGAAAGAAACTGCCCTCGGAAACAGCTGCTTCTTCGCTTTTAACAACAGCAACTGCGATGGAGCATGTCACTGTGCCCTGCACTCTGAAATGTGCTGTCCTAAACCAGTGATCTTTAACGTTCGAGGTTCAAATCCCACTGGGGATCAGTTAAAAGCTATGAACACTGTTCCCCAAAGATGAAAATAAACATAAAATCTAAAGTAAACATAAACATAAGATAACAACTAGAATCATATGGGAGGATTCCAGCCCATACCAACTCAAAACAAGAAGTCGTCCTGCCCCTGAGGCCCCTAGGTCAGGCATCCAGAAATGCTTCCTCCCTGACAGGCAGGGTTGATGCGGCACTTCTGAGACTATTCAGCACTGAAGCAGCCACAGAAGACTGTCGACTTTCTGTTCCCCAAAAGATTATGGGAGTAAAATCTCTGCAGGGAGAATGAGGCAGGAAAGTGGGCAGGGTACCACCTTTAAAAGAATGACATAGCCTGAGGGTGCAACAGACTGAGCAGGGACAGCAAGGTCCAGGATGGCAGCCCAGGAATCTCCCACGAGACTCTGATCCTCAGTATGCACTCGCTGAACCACATCAGCGTGCTGAATGACACACCCACAGGCACCATGACCATAAAAGTCAAACAGTGGGCGGTGGCCCAATTCCTGGAAGTCCCCATCCTTTCCTCAGAAGAGCTGGAATACTCCTCCCACTCATTAGCCTGTGAAATTACCCACCCCTATAAAAACTGACAACCCCATAACCTGGTGCCTCTAATGCCTCTCTTGCCTTCTGAGAGGGCCCACACTCTATGGAGTGTGTTTCCTCCCTGAAAAAACTTTCACCTCAAAACAAACAACAAACAAACCCATTAACATAAATCCAGAGTCAAGCATCTACTCTATGCAGATCCCAGTTTACCAGTTTAAACATAGCTTCAATACTCACTCATAGGTTATGTGGGTTCTCTCACACTTGATGAGAGTTTTCCTCTTCTAAATAATTTTTGATGTTAACATGTAAAAACATTCTCAAAGCTACTTTAAGCTTGTAAAACTATATCACTAATTAATAATAGATAATAACTTCCCCTCTCCTGTGTGATCACATGAATCACTCTCCCACACAAGCCAGAGGGATTGTTGGGCCTTCCCCTAAATAATTCTAAATTTGCTCATATACAAAATATGAAATAAAATGTAAAACAAAATCTATAAAACTTCAAGAAAAAAACATAGAAGAAAATCTGTGTTACTATGGGTTAGGTGAAGAATTTTAGATAACATAATACATAATAGAAAAAATACTAAATTGGACTTCACAATTTAAAACTTTGACTCCAAAAGGCAACTCAGTAAGAAGACAAGTGAATAAGACATGAGTAAAAGATATGAACACAATCTTAACCAAAGAAGAGATAAAATAATCCATAAACTCATGTTGTTCAACATCATTAGGCATCATGGAAATGCAAATGTGAAACAGAATGAGAAAACGCTACACAGCTACAAAAATGATTAAAACGAACTAGACTGTCACTAGATGTCATGGGTGTGGGGCAGATGACACTTTCATACTATGCTGGTAGAAATGCAAAATGGTACAGTTAATTTGGAAAACAGTTTCTTATAAAATTAAACATATACTTACCACAGAACCATGTGGCTGAGCCCTGGTGGCTCAGAGGGTAAAGCATCTGCCTGTGATGCAGGAGATCCAGGTTCGATCCCTGGGTCGGGAAGATCCCCTGGAGAAGGAAATGGCAACCCACTCCAGTATTCTTGCCTGGAGAACCCCATGGACAGAGGAGCCTGGTGGGCTATAGTCCACAGAGTCGCAAAGAGTCGGACACAACTGAGCAACTACACAGAACCTAGTAATCACATTCCCGGGTATTTATCCAAAAATTATAATAACATATGTTGATACAAAGACTTTTCTGGGAATGACTACAACCAGCAACAAGAGAACTTTCTGAGTTAACAGGATCATTCTATACATTTACTTGGATACATAACAATTTTTCAAAACCCACAGAACTGTACATCTACATCTAAAAGGAATAAATTTTGGAAAAGGGTCTATTCAGATCCTCTGCCCATTTTTAGTAGGGTCTTTTGCTTTTTTGATGTTGAGCTGTATGAGTTCTTTGTATATTTTAATATTAATCCCTTATCAGATATAGCATTTGAAAATATCTTCTTCCAGTCTGTAAGTGGCCTTTTGTCAGTTTCCTTCACTGTGCAAAAGCTTTTTAGTTTGAAGTATTCCCATTTGTTTATTTCTGCTTTTGTTTCCCTTGCCTGAGGAGACATGGCCAAAAAATATTTCTAAGATCATTGTCAAAGAGCATATTTCTTATGTTTTCTTCTAGAAGTTTTATGGTTACAGGTCTTACATTTCAGTCTTTAATCCATTTTGAATTTATTTCTGGGCATAGTATGAGAGGGTAGTCCAGTTTGATTCTTATGGATGTAGCTGTTCACTTTTATGAACACTGTTTACTGAAGGAGCTGTCTTTTCCCCATGATATATTTTTGCCTCCTTTGTCATAGATTAATTGCCCATATAAGTGTGGATTTCTGGGTTCTTTATAGATGATCGACAGGTACACGAAAAGATGCTCAAGATCACTAATCAGAGACATGCAACTCAAAACCACAATGAGATATCACCACAGATCTCTCAGAAGAGATGTCATCCAAAAGACAACAGATAAGTTTTGGTGAGGACGTGGAGGAAAGGAAACCCTTGTGCACTGTTGGTGGGAATGTAAATTGATGCACAGCCACTATGGAAAACAGTGTGGAGATTCCTCAAAAAACTAAAACTAGAACTACAATGTGGCTTAGCAATTCCACTCCTTGGTATTTACCCAAAGAAAACAAAAACACTAATTAGAAAAGACACATGCGCCCCAATGTTCACTACAGCATTATTACAATAGCCAATATATGGAAGCAACCCAAATGTCCATCAATAGAAAAATGGATAAAGAAAATGTGGTATATGTACACAGTGGAATATTACTCAGCCATAAAAAAGAATAAAATCTTGCCATTTGTCACAACATGGATGGATCTAGAGGGTATTGTGCTAAGTGAAATAAGTCAGAAAGAGAATAACTAATCACTTACATGTGAAATCTAAAAAATAAAACAAATGAATAAACATAACAAAACAGAGACAGTCATAGACACAGAGAACAAACTGTATGGTTTTTTCTGGTGGTTGCCAGACGGGAGGAGGTGAAGGGAGGAGAGCAATTGGTGATGGAGATTAAGAGGTACAAATTTCCAGTTGCAAAATAAATGAGTCATGGGTATTAAACATACAGTGTGGGTAATATATTCAATAATTATATATCCTTGAGTGGTGACAGATAACTAGATTTAGAGTAGTGATCATTTTTAAAAGCATAGAAATATTCAATCATGATATTGCATAACAGGAACTAACAGTGTTGGAGGTCAACTATACTTAAAAAACAAGCAGATTCACAGAAAAAGAGATCAGGTTACCAGTAGTAAGGGGTTGAGGAAGGGGGAACCAGATGAAGGCGGTCAAAAGGTACAAACTTCCAGTTATGAGATAAATAAGTACCAGGGATGTAATGTACATGATATATACAATTAACTCTGCAGTATGTTATACATGAACGTTGTTAAGAAAATAAACCCTAAGAGTTCTCATCACAAGTAAAATTGTTTATATTTCTTTAATTTTGTATCTGTATGAGATGATGGATGATGACTAAACTTCTTGTGACAATCATTTCATCCTGAATATATGTAAACTCATTATGCTGTACAGCTTAAACCTACACAGTACTGTATGTCAATTATATCTCAATAAAACTGGAAGAAAACATAGAGGTGAATTCTACAGTATGTAAATTATGCATAATAAATCTGACTTTTTAAAACAGCTAAGAACATACTGGGATAAAATATTAATTTAAATTATATCTCAATATAGTATCAATATTTCAAAGTATCAATACCAAGGGTATGTAAAATACTCTGATAAATCAATATAAAAAGGACAGTCACATTTAAATTGGGCAAAGATAAACATTGGCAACCCACAGAAGATCAATTATCAGTAGTAAATAATCATAAACTGCTTTATCTCACTAATAAGCCAGCAAATGTAAATTACAACAAAGTGGTAAACATTATTTTCCCATAAGAAAGACAAAGTTTTAAAAGACTGATAATATCAAGTGTTGATGCCTATGCAGGGCAAGCACAATCTCTACAACAAGACTTCAAAACAGTTATATCAATGGGGACGATGGAAATTCAATTTATTCACATTCAGCTAAATGAAAAGACAAAAAAATAACCTTTATAATAGCCGAGTGATTGTCTTTGCTGCTTAGTCAGTGGGTTGTAGAATGACATGAGATGGTAGTTAGTCCTGAGAATACTTGTGTCCATTTCATCAATCAACGCTCAACAGTCAGTCCAGTGCAGACTGAGGAGAGCCCAGAAGGATGCATGAACGATTCTAAGGCTTTAGCAGTCCACCAAGCAGAGTGATGTCCGGGTAGCCACATGAATGGCAACAGCCTTCTCAATGTTCTCAAGGAAGAAACTGAAGAATGAAATGAGGGCTACAGCAAAATTTAGAAGAACAAAGACATAATGGAACAGGGACTTCCGTGGTGGTCCAGCAGTTAAGAATCCGCCTGCCAGCGCGTGGGACACCGGCTCGATCTCTGGTCCGGGAAGATCCCACATGCCCTAGAGCAGCTAAGCCCACAATTACTGAAGCCTGTGCGTCTAGAGCCGGTGCTCTGCAACAGAAGAAGCCACCACAATGAGAAGCCACGTACCTCAACTACAGAGTAGCTGGTGCTCACCGCAACCAGAGAAAGCCCAAGAGCAGCAACGAAGGCTTTGCCTTCAACTTGGACCTTAGCATCCCCAAGCTAATACAGTAGTAAAGCATGACTCCACTAAACAAGCTCATCAAGAGCACAAATCCTGTCCTTACACTTTTTTTTTCCTGCAAAACATCTAGATTATTACTAAACATTAAGTAGGTTCTCAATTACTTTCAGAAATAAAGTAAAGGAGAGTGGGGAAGAATCATCCAGATAAAATACATACTGGCTGAAGTATTCTGAAGAGAAAAGGCCAAGACCCTATAGAGGCAGAGCGCAAGAAATCTAAGGTAAAACAGGTGAGGACACGTAGAGAACGGGACATCAGGTGGTTAAGAGTCATACAGACAGCTCGAAACATGGGGCACTCTATGAACCCAGACTGCTGAACTGTAAAGGGCGGTTAATCATTTGTCGTCTCACAGGCGCAGCTATGCAATGAGACCACACAGGTAAATCACATCAGGGTATACCGGGAGTGCATTTGATCCTCAGAGTCATCCTAAGAAGGGAGAAGAGGGGTACGGCACCCCATTTTCCCGTTAAGGAAACACAGAAAATGACTTGCCCAAGGCCGAGCTAATTAGAAGTTAGAAGCAAGCTGAACTTCTAACTCTGTCCTTCAGGCTGATGTCTGCTCCTCATCCACACAGGTAGTCTGGGGAACCAACAGAAACAGGAGGCTCCACTATTGAGGGGAGAGGGGGTGAGGAGAAAGAGAGTGAGGAGGCTGGGGAGAGATGGGATCTGGAAAGCTTAGGGAACCCCTGGGACAAAGAGCTGGAACACGAGGGGACGCCCCAGCCAGTCCACATACCCCTCATATTGCGACCCCACGACCACTGCGAGGGCCTTCGACCCCCGGTGACCTCCACCCCCTGTCAATTCCGCGCCCCGTACCCCACCAAGACCCCCCGTCCAACTCACAGACGCTGCAGCAAGGGCTTCCCCCTCCCGGCTCCAAGCAGCGGGCTCTCCTCCTGCGCCGCCTGGTAGCGAAGCTGTTACCATCCGTTGCCACAGCAACCACGCATCGCCGCACAGCTTAGCAAGCTGCTCGATGATTGGAGAGAGCAAGCGTCCATAGTAACTGCCCGGCAGCGATACTTGTGAAAAAGATTTTGGTTTTTGGAAATTCTTCAGACACCTTTCTCTCCCCAAAGGCACCTTCTCTCACCAGACACTTGTCCTAGTTCTCTAAAAGTGCATCATGCATTATCTTATTTAATGCCTATCTGCCAGTGTTGCTGTGAGGTTCTTCATCTCTCCATAAACTTTTAAGGGTCCTTTTTACCTCTTCAGGAGGTCTATGAACCCTTAAGTTATCTGCAAAAATTTATGTCCCTGTACCAAGTAGGATGGTCCATAATTGTCCAGTCTTAAAGGAGCCAGAAACAGAACCCAGGCTGCCAGATGCCCAGGAAAGTCCAAGAGAATAACTGCTCTATGCATTTACCCTCATCTTTCTTCTCAGAGAATGCAGACAAATATATAATGCAGTTCTCCCCAGACTCCACTTAGACTATGGCCTCATTCAAATCCTGCCTTGAGATGCCTCCCAGTGACTCTAACTCTTGACCTTTATTCATTCATTCAATAAATTATCTATTGATCACTAATTATTGGTTGTACATTTACCACAGAGACACTTTTCTAGCCATTGGAAGATAGTAATCATTGAGACAGAGTCCCTAATTTCTTAGAGTTCTCCTTATGGTGTGGGACACAACAGATGAAGAGACAAGATCACTTTACAATGCAGTAATAAAATATGGTGATACTAAGGAGATGTCTAAGGCAATGAGCCCTTTAGACCTGATGGTCAGGGAAGTTCCCATTGAGGAGATGTATTTGAGCTGAGACATGAGAAGGCAACACTTCCCTGATAGTTAAGCTGGTAAAGAATCTGCCTGCAATGCAGGAGACCCCGGTTCAATTTCTGGGTTTGGGAGATCCCCTGGAGGAGGGCATGGCAACCCACCCCAGTATTCTTGCCTGGAGAATCGCCATGGACAGAGAAGCCTGGCAGGAGGCTGGAGGCTGCAGTCTATGGGGTCACAAAGAGTCAGACACGACTGAGCGACTAAGCACACATGAGAAGACAATACCTACATAAGAGCAGACAGTAACACGTGGTGTATAAAAGGGCAGGAGTAGGTGATTAAGGAAGATTTGTTCAAAGAGATCTGAGCTGTGAGCCCCATTTCCTAACCTCTAGTCATTTCTTTCCACCGAGAGAAATGCAGGGTACAGACGCCCAGTAATGAGGGTGAGTTTTCTGACTCTTGAAAGTGCCCCGCAAAAGGAAGTATCAACCTAATCACAGCAGGATCAGACAAGTGACAATTTCCTTGATGCCTTCTCTATTCCCTCCTCCTGATCCAATCTCAGAAGAGCCAGAAAAAAGTGACTCAACTGGAGGCACAGGTTCAGTGGCTGGCAATGACCCAAGTAGAAACCAACAGGAAAAAAAGCAGAAAGTGACCACACTTTCATCCCCACCTGCAGGTTTCCTGTTTGCATCAGGACCAAACTGAAAAAGGAAGAAGCCATAATTTTAAGTTAAAAGTTTTGATTATCACTTTGGACAAACACATTGAGGCTGTGTTTTGACACCCAAGACTGTCCATAAAAGTCTTGGCATCTGACTGAGTTCACCCAAAAGCAGGAAAACAATTTGTCCCACAGACCATTTTAAAGGGAGACTAGAAGAAAAAAGTTAAGCTGCTTTATGACTGTGACCCACAAGTCATGCTTGCTTCACTTTAGGGTTACATAAGGTATATGAGACAAGCTTAATATAGGCAGCAACATGGGTTATACCTGAAGTGTACAGAACAGTAGAAGATGCAAAAAGATAAGGATTAAAGTGTATACTATTATGGGGAGGAAAACATTTATCCAGTCACACAGAACCTTGGCATCAGACCTGAGACTAGAGTATAAGCCCCCATCCCCAGAGGCCTTGCCAGGGCTGCTGAGAGCTGTGGCCAGTGACCATGGCCGCTCCTCCACAGGGCCCACTGCAGCTGCTGCATGACGACAGAAGCCTGGCATGTCCTCGGTGTCAGAGAGATGGAGGGGCAGGCAAACACAAGGGAAAACAAACCCAAACAAGAAACATATGCAGAAATGGATATCCAACTGAAGGCTAATTATGGTGTTAAAAAGTAGATCAGATTTAGGAATCATTTTTGTTAAGCTGCACTTCCCTTTAACCAAAAAGGCTCACAGGAAGTATGAAGAGTTCTCCATTTGTCTTAAGCTGCCTGACCCCTCAAGGAATCTCACGTCTTGATCAAGTGAGAGAGATGAGGCTAGGGCCTTGTTCTTTCTAAGTTGTGAGCAAATAATTGGGTCAGTGAGCAGACAAGATTGTGAAGACAGAGCCTTTTCAGACTTCAGAGTGAAATAGGACAGTAACCCTGAGGACCTCAAGACACCAAGCCCACCCCAGCAGTCCTGGCCCACGGGACCCACCCAGAGGAGGACCCTGGGTGAGAACCTGCAGAAATCACAGGCTTACCATTATAAAGGCCCTTAGAGCAAAATGTGTATAAGACTCAGAACACAGTAGTTGCTCCATACATGAGCAGTGATTTTTCTTACTATTACAAGACGACTCCAGTTCTGAACTTATCCCTTATGTGGAGTTTGCTACTTAACCTCTGTGCTTCATGTAGCTCCCACATCTATCAAATAGGGGCAACCACCCCACAGGATTGTTGAAGATAAGATAGGTTTGCTCTTAGGAAGAAAAGCTATGGCAAACCTAGATTGCATATTAAAAAGAAGAGACATGACATTACCAACAAAGGTCCATACAGTCAAAGCTACATTTTTTCCAGTAGTCATGTATGGATGTGAGAATTGGACCATAATGAAAGCTGAGAGCCAAAGAATTGATGCTTTTGAACTGTGGTGTTGGAGAAGACTCTTGAGAGTCCCTTGGACTGCAAGGAGATCAAACCAGTCAATCCTAAGGAAAGCAATCCTGAATGTTCATTGGAAGGGCTAATTTTGAAGCTGAAGCTCCAATACTTTGGCCACCTGAAGCAAAGAACTGACTCATTGGAAAAGACCTTGATGCTTGGAAAGACTGAAGGCTGGAGGAGAAGGGGACGACAGAGGATTAGATGGTTGGATGGCATCATTGACTCAATGGACATTAGTTGGAGCAAGCTCCGAGAATTGGTGATGGACAGGGAAGCCTGGAGAGCTGCAGTCCATGGGGTCGCAAAGAGTTGGACATGACTGAATGACTGAACTGAACTGAACAAACACCAAGTGAACCAAGAAATAGAAAGTGAAGCTAAAGTAAGCCTGGTTCCTCTGTCTATATATCTCTCTCTGGACCCAAATGTCCCTTTGTTTCTGCTTCTCTATGTATGTCATTTTTCTTCTTTACCTTAGATTTGTCTTTCCCTACTTTTCTACCCAAATCTTACAAAACAGTCAACCCAGTGCCCCACATACCCATACTCTCAGTTAACATTCATCTCTGTCTCTAGGTGTAGTGCGTTAAATGGTAACTCTAAAAGGATGTGCCTGTGTCCTAAAATCCAGACCCTGTGGATGATACCTTACTTAGAAAAAGAGTCTTCGCAGTTGTAATTAAGTAAAGCGTCTCAAGATGAGATTATCCTCAATTACCCAGGTGGACCCTTAAATCTACTGACTTTGTAAGAGAGAGAATAGGAGAAGACACAGACACATAACGGGGAAGCAGCAGTGAGACCACAAAAGCAAAGCCTGAAGAAATGTGGCCAAGGAAGCCAAGGACCACCAACAGCCATCAGAAACTGGAAGGGGCAAGGAAGAATTCTCTCCAGAGCTGCCAAAGCAAGTGCAGCCCTGTCTGTGTCTTGACTTCAGACTTCTGGCCTCCAGCCTGTGAGAGAATTATTTCTATTGCAGGAAGCCAGCTGGTTATTGGTGGTTTGTTGCAGCAGCCATAAGAAACAACTACACTAAGTTTTCATTCCAAATCCCTGGGAGAGAAAATCTAACTGGTTTAGGCTAACTCACATACAACAACATATCCACTGAGCCCATTCACTTCTGCTAGAGAGATGGGTCACACTGGAAGAACGACTGCCAGGGCCACTCCTGTGTGGAGGGTGACTGTCAGTTCTCCAGGAAGTGAAGGAGGGCTGGGCAGAAAGCCATTTACTACATACGAGTTCTCCAAACATCCAGGTGCCAGACTTCATTTTTCAAATCTTTTCCCCTTCATCTCCACATCTTGTTCATTGACTATTTTTGGACCAGCTCTCCCTGCCTTCAATTTTTCACTTCTCAGTTCAGTTCAGTTCAGTCGCTCAGTCGTGTCCGACTCTTTGCGACCCCAAGAATCGCAGCACACCAGGCCTCCCTGTCCATCACCAACTCCCGGAGTTTACTCAAACTCATGCCCATCGAGTTGGTGATGCCATCCAGCCATCTCTTCCTCTGTTGTCCCCTTCTCTTCCTGCCCCCAATCCCTCCCAGCATCAGGGTCTTTTCCAATAAGTCAACTTTTCGCATGAGGTAGCCAAAGTATTGGAGTTTCAGCTTCAACATCAGTCCTTCCAATGAACACCCAGGATTGATCTCCTTTAGGATGGACTGGCTGAATCTCCTTGCAGTCCAAGGGACTCTCAAGAGTCTTCTCCAACACCACAGTTCAAAAGCATCAATTCTTTGGCGTTCAGCTTTCTTCACAGTCCAACTCTCACATCCACACAAGACCACTGGAAAAACCACAGTCTTGACTAGACGGATCTTTGTTGGCAAAGTAATGTCTCTGCTTTTTAATATGCTGTCTAGGTTGGTCATAACTTTCCTTCCAAGGAGTAAGCGTCTTTTAATTTCATGGCTGCAATCACCATCTGCAGTGATTTTGGAGCCCCAAAAAATAAAGTCTGCCACTGTTTCCACTGTTTCCCCTCTCTGCAAATCTTCCCACTTCTAACTCCCCTGCCACCACTCTATCTCAAGCCAGTATCATATCTTGCCTGGTTTGCTGCCACAGTACTTGCTGAGTTTCAAGTCAACTCAAAAAGCATATACTGAGGCACCTCAGGTGCCACCGTCAACTCAGAGGGATGTCTCAGGTTATTTTAAATCGTCATGGAAATTATAGCAACATTTGTCAGAAACTACTAGCTTGAGGTAGTTCAGTTTTGATATTAGTTTATTTTACTGTTTCCAAAGACCAAATCTTTTCAAAGGTGGTTTTTAGTAATTGCTGTGATGAAAGCAAGCACCACTTGAAAATCAGTGTGTAGCAGAAAATAAGACTGGTGGTGGCCGACATGATTCCAAGGCTTGAGAAGGTGTGCAGTGTTCAACAAGCACTAAATTGTTAGAACAGAAGTGCTTATTAAGCTATTTGGATGTGTTTACTTAATAAATGGAGTTGTTAGTTATTCCTTTTGGCCCAGGCATGCTGTGAAACAACTGCTAAGACACCAAAATATTGCTCACTTTTCATTCTTATTTTATCAAGAGTAGGAGATGGAACCAACTCCCATTTCAAAGATGAGCCAAGCATCATTAATGCCCCTGGAGAAGGCTAGCTGGATTCTTCTGAAAAGCCTGACTTTCTGAGACTGTCTATTGGTCACTTAGGAAGTATTTGTTTCCTCTCATGGGACTGTCTAGTATGTTCAAGTCAACTCAGAAAGCATATAATGAGCATTAAGAAAAAAAACCACAAGACTGAGGAAACCTAGGTTTGAGACTCAGTTCTATCATCTATTACCTTCATGTCCTGAGGCCAGCGGCTTCATCTTTCTGAACCTCGGTTTCTACAGCTATTAAAGGGTGTAATGTAGTCACTCAAAAAAAAAAGTATTTATGAGCCCACTCTGTGTTCATCATTGTTCTATACTGTGAAGCAATGTTCTCAACCTTTTATTTCATTATGCTCCTCTAAGTGAAAGTAAAAGTCACTCAGTCATGTCTGACTCTTTGCGACCCCATGGACTGTACAGTCCAGGGAATTCTCTAGGCCAGAATACTGGAGCGGGTAGCCTTTCCCTTCTCCAGGGGATCTTCCCAAACCAGGGATCGAATCCAGGTCTCCTGCATTGCAGGTGGATTCTTTACCAGCTGAGCCACAAGGGAAGCCCTTGCTCCTCTAAGGAGACTTTTTTGGTCCTAATTCTGCCTCCCAAATTTGAATGCCATATATATACTGCATATTTGTGTACTACACATAAATCTATGCTATATACATAAGAAGAGTGAGATAATTGACTCCTCAAGAGTGAGATAATTTTGCCCCCTGGGGATAATATCATCCCTGTTGAGAATGTACACCCTAAGGGAAGAGAGGATATTTCTGCTGTCACAAAACATGTATTCTAGCATGAGAAGTTGGACAAGAAATAAACAAACAAAATAAATGTGTCAGATGTGAAAAGTGCTTGAAACAGTATAACAGGGCGCTCTGCTGGAGAATGACTGAGGCGATGAGCCAGAGGCCTCTCTGAAGAGGCGACTCCAGGGGTAAGAGCTGAATGACAACAGGGGCAGCCAGGCATCTCCACAGGAGGAGCCTCTAGTGTGTGGTCCTCTGCTGGGCACCAGCTGGGTGAGCGGCAGCAGAAGGGCGGAGAACACCGGAGACTGGTTTTCAAGACTGAGTTATACAGCAGAGAAAAACATCTTGGAAATAGTAAGTTGCTGAATGAATGGGAGGGATTATTATGTGCAAAGGAATGCTTTTAGGCATTATTTAGGCAGAAAATACTAAGCCCTGGCCCCTGCTATCAAAAGAATTGTTTTTGAAAAACAGATGAAGAAGATGGGTTCTGGTAAAAGGTTTAAACAACCAAAGATATGAGATATATATCTATCTAGATATAGAGAACTAGAAGAGACAGAAACATTAGAAGTAAATAGATGGTACCCAACATTTCTGAAGTGCTTACTATGTGCTTCTGTGCAGAGTGCTTTATACACAAACTCTCACAGTCCCATGGGGTTATTCTATTTCATTTCACAAGTGAGGAACAGAAGCTCACAAAGCATAAGTGACTTGCCCCAAATCACACAGGTAGTAAGTGGCAGGACTTAGGTCTGTCTGACTTGGGTCTAAGGTCTTAACCAAGATGACACAACTCCCAGTTTCCCCTCCGGTTCTTTGTGGCATGCCATCTCCCGTGCCTGCCCCTCTAATATCAGTGATTTATAGTTATTCAGTTAGTAGAACTGAACTTCTCCTGCTAGAACATCAGACTCAGCTCAACAATTAAAAGACTAATTACACTGCTATTACAGGGCCTTGGAATAAAAAACTGTCCACACCATGTTTAATCACCCACTGTTTTTTGCTTGTAGGGGAGAAATATATCTTATCGCAGGTCCTGAGGATGACTTCATGCCCTTAGTAAATACAGTCAATGTCTGGGTTGGAGGCAAATTTAAAATCAGATTTTATTCTATCTTGGACCTCCTAAAAATGCAAATCCAAGAACGGTCAACAGAAATATAGTGCTAGTGATTAACTGTCAAGAGGAGACCCAAAGACCAACACTTGTCAAGAGAAGAAAATAGACACTTGCTGTGTCTGTAGGCCATGAGACATAATTGAAGAAATAGCAGATGAGAAACCCCAGGATCTAGGACTGACTCATGATATGGAAGTGTCATGTGGCTCTGGAAAAGTGTGTGGTAGAGAAGATCTATAGTTTAAAAGAGGTGGAGCCAGAGCTAGTCTGTGAAAGATTCCTCCCATCATTGGGCATGGGCAATCAACTGTAAGCAGAGCTTTTTGCTTCTTGTCAATATCCTGGCAAAGCAAAAATCATCTCCTATTAGGAAAACAGTTGATAATGCAGTTACACAATTAGAGATGCACTATTTTTTTCCCTTTCTTTGATGAAAATCTCACAAAATAGAATTCCTGTTTTTGTAGGATCCAGAGGTATAGCAGTACAACAAAGAGTGGATGTGTCTGCGTGTGAGACAGCAAACAGATACGTAAGCAACTATCAATAGTAAACATACCAGTTTACATTAGACATGCCAGAGGGGAAAAAAGAACAACTATCTATTCCCTCTAAAAAATTATACTATAAAATCACTGGGAGAGAAGGGACATAGACAAGCAAATATTAATGTACAACACGTCATAAAATAAATAGCACTGTAAAATTCATAAAAGCATTCAACATACACAAGAGTGGTTAAGAAGAGCATGACAATGGTTGGCTGCAGTTGTCATGAAAGTTTTAAGAGAGGTTGAATTTAAAGGTGCTGTTGAAAGACAAGTAAAATTCTGATTCACTTACTAATAGGTTCTTTGATGGATTCATCAAACATTGTATTGAATCCTCAATCTAGAACAGATCATGCCTAAAGCAACCTAAAATGTCCATCAACAACGGAAAGGAAATATTATACAATAGAATATTACTCAGCCATAAAAAGGGGTGAAATTGTGCCACTTGCAGAGATGTGGATGAACCTAGAGACTGTCATACAGAGTGAAGTAAGTCAGAAAGAGAAAAACAAACATTGTATATTAATAATATAGCTTATATGTGGAATCTAGAAAATGGTACAGATGAACTTATTTTCTTTTTTTTTTCCATTTATTTTTATTAGTTGGAGGCTAATTACAATATTGTAGTGGTTTTTGCCATAGATTGACATAAATCAGCCATGGATTTACATGCATTCCCCATCCCGATGCCCCCTCCTGCCTCCCTCCCCACCCCATCCCTCTGGGTCTTCCCAGTGCACCAGCCCTGAGCACTTGTCTCATGCATCCAACCTGGCCTGGTGATCTGTTTCACCCTTGATAATATACATGTTTCGATGCTGTTCTCTCAAAACATCCCACCCTCGCCTTCTCCCACAGAGTCCAAAAGTCTGTTCTGTACATCTGTGTCTCTTTGAGATGAACTTATTTTCAAAGCAGAAACAGATCCAGATGTAGAGAACAAAGATATGGACATCAAGGGGAGAAGGGAGGTGGGATGAATAGGGAGACTGGGATTTGACACACATCCATTACTACGTATAAAATAGATTGCTAATGAGAACCTACTGTAGCACAGGGAACGCCACCCGCTGCTCTGTGGTGACCTAAGTGGGCAGGAAATCCAGAAAAGAGGGGGCATATGTATACATGTAACTGATTCACTTCGCTGTATGGCAGAAACCAACCCAACATTGTAAAGACTATTACACGCCAATAAAAATTCTTTAAAAATTTTGTTCTGATAATTATATCCTTTTACCGAATAGAAAGGAATGTATAAGAACTCATACGTTCATTCATTTAAGCCCGTATTTCTCAAGCACCTAGGTATCCAAGACTGTATCAATTGTGTCTGATACTAGGGACAAGAGAGGAAAATTCTCAGGGGTTAATTTTCCAGCTAGACTAAACATCAATAGGGTACAGCCTCCAGGCTACTGACAAGAAGGGAAAGGAGCCACAAGGAGGCAGACACTGAGCCAGTGGTCTTTCATTAGCTGTCCAGGCTAACTCTTGGGAAGAAACAAGACAAGAAAGTCCAATTTAAAAGTACCCGTTGCCCTTGTCTTCTCATTAGACCAACTCTGAGGCCTCAGAGAGCCCTTAGCCCCAGGCCTCATTAGGAAAGCAGATGGCCATATCAGAGGGGTTAATAGCAGCCAAGGATGACCCTGACATGACTTGGTCCTAGCTGCTGACCGTCTGGAGATGGTTATGACTTTGAAAACTGAGGGCAAAAACTTTTGGTGGGGAATGAACAACAAGGTAAAATCTAAAAGTATGCTAGAATTTAAGGAGATAATCCACCTACAGAAACAGCAGAAACAAAAATTTAAAAGAGTAGTAGCAACATGGCTGACTATTTATATAATCAAATATTACACGCCTACACTAACAAAGGTAGTCATGGCATGGATAATACACCAAAAATTAGTATTTTGAAATATCCTTAGCTATTCTACTAATGTGGACAAAACCTAGTAGAGGAACATGACTGACATGTACGTGGTGGACAGTGCTGTGTGTGCTGTGTGCTTCTTGAGAGCCAAAACGAAGATGAGGACATTGAGTCTAAGTCTGCATGGATTAAGTGAAATTATTAATATATGATGTGTCCTATGTGTTCTTCCTGTTTCTCACCAACTGTCCTGGTCTGTCAGTGTCTGCACACCGCCACCTAAACTCTTAATAAACAGCCCTTACCTCTGTTGCTGGCAACACAGTTATCAAAAGCATGTGAGACTGAAGGACTCTATACTGTGGACAAATGGGATCCCCAAAGAGTGCGAAAACACTGGTGGTTTGGTTACAGTTGTTGCTCTCATCGGGTGAGCTGTGGTTGTTTCCCGTCCCAGGATCACAGTGTTTGCTCCACTCTCATAAAACAGTTTCATTATTTAGGAGATCAGGAAATGAAAAGTTTCCAAACCAGTGGTGACAATTTCTGCACAATCTCTGCCTTTCCCCATAACAGAGCTGCAAACAGCTCAATATGCCTAAATATGCAAAAACAGCAATAACCGTCCTGATTGATTAATCCAATGACTTATCCAAAGTCTTGGGTGTGAGCATTCTCAGACCCGTGGCCCCTGCTTTCCCGATTCTTGTCTCTGCATCTCTTTTAGCCCTTCTCTGTCTAGTGTTGGGCACAAATTTGGTCCCTGACCTAGATGGCCTTACGCATTCCTCAGCAGACTGCCCAAGAGACTTTCACAAATTCCTTGTGCACTTTAAATTTTAATAATGAAGACTGTAGACTTACATAAATAATTTTCAAACAGAATTTGAAAGCTAATTTCTTTTGCTCATTAAAATTTAGGATAGCCATATTAAAACAATCAAGCATAATAGACTCAGTTCACATCTTGTGACATGGACAACTGGCTCTCCCAGGCAGGAGATAATTTAATTTACATATAAACGCCATTCCCACAGTGTGACAAAAGCTCTCTGTGGTAAAGAAGTTTGAAGTACTTGAAGTTAAGTCAGTGAATTTAGAAAGGGTTTGTGACTGAAGTGCAAAACAAAGACTCGAGACGCTAATACCCTGAGTGCAGCTCTGGGAGAAACCCCGAACCACGCCTGCCCCACGGAAACTGTGAGACAACAGATGCTGTGGTTTTCAGCCACAAAAAAAGAAAAGGAAGAGGAAAATGAGTGGATGTTTTGTTAAACACCCACATACACTTCTGGGAAAGGATATTTTCTCCTCACCTTATTTTCCCCTCTCATCTTTTCTAACTTGATACAAACTATGCAGCAAATGAACTGGTCCTATTCATTCTAGACTTGAAGCCATGTACCTAGCTCTTTTTCCCAGCTAAAGTCATGACCGGGAGAGGTACACATACCCAGGGAGGTGTGCACATCACTTGTACATGCACACACGTGCATGTGCATGCACGCACATAAATGCACATATCATTTCATTTATTTTGGGGGGGGGAGTGGATTTAAGAAAACACCCATTTATTTTGAGATAAATAAATTCTCCAAAACCATTAAACATAGAATAAGGGAACTAATATTTAATATGGGAAATGAGGTCATTTGGAGCTAGCCCCAGAAAAGCCTTGAATTCCACATCAAGAAATTTAAACATTATTAAATTGATAAAGCCACTATGGAAGACAGTAAGGAGATTCCTTAAAAAACTAGGAATAAAACCACCATATGACCCAGCAATCCCACTCCTAGGCATATGCCCTGAGAAAACCAAAATTGAAAAAGACACACGTATCCCACTGTTCATTGCAGCACTATTTACAATAGCTAGAACATGGAAGCAACCTAGATGTCCATCGACAGATGAATAAATAAAGTTGTGGTACATATACACAATAGAATATTATTCAGCCATAAAAAGGAATGCATTTGAGTCAGTTCTAATGAGGTAGATGAACCTAGAGCCTATTATACAGAGTGAAGTAAGTCAGAAAGAGAAAAATAAATGTCGTATACTAACACATATATAACAGAATCTAGAAAGATGGTACTGAAGAATTTATTTGCAGGGCAGCAATGAAGAAACAGACATAGAGAACACACCTATGGACATGGGGAGAGGGGAGGAGAGGGTGAGATGTATGGAAAGAGTAACATGGAAACTTACATTACCGCATGTAAAGTAGATGGTCATCGGGAATTTTCTGTATGTCTCAGGAAACTCAAACAGGGGCTCTGTATCAACCCAGAGGGGTGGGATGGGGAGGGAGATGGGAGGGAGGTTCAAAAGGAGGGGATATATATATACCTATGGCTGATTCATGTTGAGGTTTGACAGAAAACAACAAAATTCTGTAAAGCAATAATCCTTCAATTTAAAAATAAATAAATTTTTTAAAAAAAGAAATTTAAACATAGTGTGTGTGTGATGGAATACCATTTTGAGATTTCTAAAGATGGGGTTGATGTTGCACCAACAGTAAGTGAAGAGGAAAGGAAGTGCAATCAGAGAGACTAGTTAGGGAACTGTGGTTACAGTTTATGGAAAAAATAACACAGTTAACCAGAGATCGCTTGAATCAGATAAGGGGGAAAGTACACAGCTACTAGGGTAGACGCACCTTAGTAATTGATGGCTAGTCAGGTGGAAGATGGAGAAGAAACAGTAGATGCAGTTTCCAGTCTTTGTGACTGTGTGTGTGATGATGGCATTAATCGTGTTAGAAAATACAGAAGAGAACACAAGTTTGAGGAGAGGAAGGGTAACTATATGCTCACATTTTTAAAAGTTTGCTTATACTACTGTTATGACATGATAAAAATGACACTTCACCTGTGATCTTCCTCCTCAAATTCTATAACTCCAGTCTAAAGATGAGAAAAACATCAGACAAATTCTAATTGAGGGACATCTACAATATACATGGCCATGGATGAATGGTCAGTGGCTCAGTCATGTCCAACTCTTTGCGACCCCCATGGACTGTAGCCCACTAGTCTCCTCTGTCCATGGAATCTTCCAGGAAGAATATTGGAGCAGGTTGCCATTTCTGCCCCATATACATGGCCAGGGTTTCTCAAAACTGTCAAGATCATCTAAAACAAAGTCTGAAAAACTGTCAAAGCAGAGAAAAGCCCACGTAAACAGGATTACTAAATTTAATGGGTGGCATGCTGGAACAGAAAAGGTCATTAGGTAAAAACTAAGGAAATCTGAGTAAGTGATACACTTTAGCTTATTGTTCTAAAAAATAAAATTTGTTCAAACTTTGCTTATTAAACTTTAATTAAAGTTAGCGTTTGATATTTCTAACCCATCACAGGAGCAAGGGGCCCAGGGAACCAGTAAGTTCTTGTTCCCCAACCACAAATACTTCATTACATTAGATCTCATCCCTGATAATTCTGTCACCTCCCCACCATCCACCTGAATGAGAAAACTGAGATGGAGGACAGAAACTCATCACCTACCCTTAAAAGCTAGACTTTCTGGTACAGTGCGGTACATGTGTGCTCAGTCTTGTTGAATTCTTTGCAATCCCATGAACTGCAGCCCGCCAGGCTCCTCTGTCCATGAGACTTCCCAGGCAATAATACGGGACTGGGTTGACATTTCCTTCTCCAGGGAATCTTCCCCACCCGTGGATCAAACCCACATCTCTAGCATCTCCTGCATTGCCAAGCAGATTCTTTACCACTGTGCGAAGACTTTCTAGTACTAATGCTGAAATTCAGAAAGGGTATATATGGGTGAGATAGCAATGTGACAAGAGAGGGCAAAGCAGGCCAGAGAAGAGCACTTCATTTTCCAGCGGCTGTGTTCAGGTTGCAAACACACCATGATCACATACCTTAAACCTCTGTGCTTTTGGATTTCATCCAACAGACGTTTACTGAATGGTTAGCCAGGCTGTGTACTGTTAGGTGTGAGCCACATGGGGAGGAATATGCCACAGCTCCTGCCTGTAAGATGACCACAGTCTATACCAGAGATAGGATGGCAAATGACGATAATACATTGTCAGAAGAGGGGTGTTAGAATTGGGAAGAAAAATCATTTGGGACGTGGATGAGGAGTTAACAATGAATTTTACTTAGGGAGATGGTAATGGAGAGTCACACCAAAGACAGAGCTTAATACTGGGGCTTCAGAGATAAGTAGGCTCATGCCATGTGAGGTGGGAGGATTCAGCATTTGCAAAGACATGGCCACATTCAACTGTATGGTGTACTTGAGGAAGTGGCAGCCAGAGTTTCAGATACGGACTTTCTCCCTGTGGTCTGTGAGAAAGGTCAATCAGGGAGGAGAAGGGCTGAAGTGAGGGAGACCAGGTAAGAAGCTACTGTAATGATTCCAGCTGGAGATGAAGAAATTCTACAATCAGGAAGAAATATAAAAACGTGCTCAACCCTCCTACCTTCTCATTCTTCCAGCAACATTCAAGCAAAAGAACCTGAGTCCCTGATCTCTTCTGCTCTTGGCAATGCAGGAAGGCCTGATATTTGTTTCTCGAGCAGCTAGTGGCTAGAGGTTGGCCTCCTCTCATTAGAGAACCCTGAGGTGCAGGCCCATGCCTGTTTCAGAATTCACCAAGGAACTCCACACGCACCCCCACCGTCTGCTAAGTAACCCTCCCTTTCTTCCCAGTACTAGTCCTCTCAGCTCTGGCTGTTAGAAGGGGGCCATGCTTACAGTATGCTGGGGAGCAATTTGGAATAGCTTCAAAAGCTGCAGAGATTTCCATCTATCTCTTTTGTTTCTAGGAAGATGTGGTCAAGGCCATGGAAATGCAGGCTTCTTTTTCCCTTGAAGGTGGTGAAGATAACCTGTGACAGACACTTTACTTAGAAGTCACATGGCCTCATGAAACCTCAAGTTTGGCTTAAATTTTCAGTTTTTTTTAGTTGATACAGCTCAAAGACCTCAAACTCTGTGACCAGGAATGGTGGCTCCTGTTAGGATGTAGGCCCTGCAGCTTTGCTTTCCTGGTGCTGAGGAGGGGCACATGGTGGGACAGTGAAGGGCACAGACTCTGTAGCACACAGACTTGGCTTGGAATCCTAATTCCATTACATACATGTGATATGACCTCAGTCAGCCAGTTAACCTCCATATCTGTCTCCCCACTTGTAATAATGGACACAAGAAGAGTACGCACTATGAGGGCTGTTGTGAGGATTATACTCTAGGTGAAGCGCCTATACACAGCCTGTGACATGGTGACCAAAATTAGCTGGTAGATGCCTTTTGCAGGGCCCACTTGCACCAGTTCCACCCTGTGCCTCTGGGTGTGTTATACTGAAGCAGCACACACACCAAGTACCTGCTGATTACACAGTCAGAGGTTGGCGGTAGTGGTGTGTAGTGGTTAAGGGCTGGAACTCAACTGCCAGGGTTTGAATCCCACTTCTGAGTTGCGTGGACCTTAGGCAATAACTTACTCTCTGTGTGCTCAGTTCTCTCACCTGTAAAATGGAATTAACAACAATAAGTACCTCATAAAGTTACTCTGAGGAGCAAATGAGATTCACCCATTGTGCTGCACATAGTTAGAGTTCATTCACTCTCATTGCTGTATAATAAACCACTTCGCAAATATTCTATGATTTATTTACCCTTCTACTCTTGATGAAGATTTCAGCTGTTTCCATTTGGGGGCTATCATAAATAGTGCTACTACAAAAATTCTTGTACATATCTTTTGGTGAAACCATGCATAACATACACTTCTGGTTCAAGTGGAATTTCTGGGTCAAAGAGTATCAGTTTTAGCAGATATCGCCAATCAGTTTTCCAAAGTGGTTGTTCCAATTTAAATCCCTGCTAGCAGTGTATGAGAGTTCAGTTGCTTCACATCCTCACTAACAACTTTGTGACATTTTCATTTCAGACGTTCTAGTGGATTTACAGTGCTATCACACTATAGTTTCAATTTGCATTTTCCAGGTTATATACCTTTCCATATATACATTAAACACCAAGTCATGGATGGAGGAGCCTGGCAGTCTACAGTCCACAGGGTCGCAAAGAGTCAGACATGATTTAGTGACTAAACAACAACAACTAGCATATAGCAAGCATGCAATAAATGCTAGCTATTATTGCTATTATTATTATTATTCTGTGATCACCAAAGCACAACTTTTCAGAGACATTGGCACAGACTTCTAGAAGTTTCTAGACATTTTATACTCTCTTGACCCATCGTTTATCTTCCATGGGTGCCTCTCCCTATGCCTCCCACTTCTCTTGACTAATTTCTCTAACAGTAACACACCTTGTTTCTCCCCCAGTCCAGACATACAGAGTAGGAGGAACTGGAGACCAAGTGAGACTTCTGACCTCTGATATATACAGGTTCCCACCCCTGCTCAGGTGTGTCAATTCCAAGAAGACCAAAAAGAACCTTTAACTCAGAGGCTCCAGGCCACCCAGAGTCTCATCCATCTGACCTCACTTCCCTCTAGCTCCTTCCTGATGAATGGTTTTGACAACTTTCTTAAGATCACATCCAAGTCAGAAGTGAATCTTTAATGCCTTCTGTTAAGATGCATCACTTGTTTCTAAGTTGCACACTTAATTCCCCTTGCATAGCCAGGATCCTGAGGGGTTTGTTAATGCATAAAGCCACATACCTCAGGGGGAAATTCCATAATGCCCCTCAAACAAGAAGATAGTTAAGCTCTAACCTCAGTTTAGGCTTTACTGGTAAGCTCCAGGAGAGAAGGAAAAAATGACATTGTATAATTGGGGGTGGAGTTGCATCTTAACAAGATTTTAGGAAAGAGGGAAAAAGGAAGGCAGCTTAATAATTCCCAAATCAGGTCAAATTTTTTTGCTTATGTTCATATAAAATATTCTTCACTCTGTAACATAATGGACACGATGTTATTCTCTAATTAGCTGGGTAAGAAGCTTCCTCTTAGATGAGACTCACCTTTCTTGGTGTACCCTATGGAATAAAAGGTGGGGCCCCTGCCTCCAAGGACCTTGTGAGGCAGAAATACTCTGGGTAAAATAAGAGAATAAACTTGCTACTTGGTTGAAAGGAACAGAAAGAAAGAGAAAGATGCTAAAACACCAAAAAAAAAAAAAAAACTGGTTAAAGGCTGTTCATTGGAATATGTGCACCTTAAGTCTTCAGGAAAGGTGGTTATTTCATTAAATTCATAGTGCCAAGTGAATCTTCTGTGGAAATTCATGAAGGAACTGAGATTTGTATGTAGGTCCTCCTGGGACAAAATTGAGAAAGCCTCTATAAAAGAATCACAACAAGGTGGGGAAAAAAAATTAAGCAAGGGTTCTGGACTCAGTCAAGTTCAGAATAACCAACTTGTTGCAATTTGTGTAGGACTTCTCCAATGTTAGCATTGGCAAGCTCCCATTCCAGGAACTCCCTCTCTCCCAGGCAAACTCTTAACCAGGCTGGAAAACTGAGGATTTGAATTAAGTTTACCTAAATTTCTTAAGGCCAGGGAGGTCCCAGTTGACAAATTAATTATAATTAAAATAGCACCTATACTGTTCAGCTTTTGCTTTCTAAGTATGATCTCTTGCTATACAAACACATATGCACAGAAACACAAACACCAAAAGTACATGCTAAAATTAAAATAAACAACTCCTAACAAGCTAGATCCCTTTCTGATCAATAATTTATATGTTTCTCACCATGTTACTTAAGAGTTTGCACTTCTTTGTGCATGGAGAAAAATCCATCACTTTGCCTCCGCTCCTGCTTTAAACGCCCTAAATCAGCGGCCTTCCCATTGGAAGACCTTCGTTCTGATCCAATACTTTTGATAGGAAGAGAACAAGCAGCAGAGCAAGAGCCTCCCTCTGTAATTCCTCTCATCCCTTTCCTTCTTCCCCCAACACGTACGCATGCAATATGGAAACACTGACCTAGGAAGGACTCGTTTTCAAGAGGCTAGGCACAATGATCTCCTGAGCTAAAACTGATTATGTTTTCAATAAGTTTAACTCAGACTTTCAATTTTTGTAGTCTTAGAAACCAGGAGAAATAATTTATTAAGAATGTGGTCTCATGTCTAAATACCACTCCTAACCTAGAATACAAATTCTAAGAGTCAAATCAGAACCTCATTTCAGGCTAGTGGGATCAGAAGGATAAAGCAGGATAACCTAGGTGCAATTTAAAGCAAGGCCTGCCTGGATTTTAATTACAAACCTGGCAGTAACCAGCATCAGGCCTTCATCCTATTCTCTTTGATTGAGGGGTATGAGAGAATAAGAATAATCAAGAATTTGGACCTGAACATTTGCAGCAATCTGGATGGACCTAGAGATTATCATACTAAATGAAGTTAAATCAGTCAGAGAAAGACAAGTAACAGATGATAACACTTACATGTGAGATCTAAAATATGACACAAATGGACTTGCTTACAAAATAGAAACAGACTCACAGACATAGAAAACAAACTTACGGTTGCCAAAGGGGAAAGCGAGCAGAGGGATAAATTGGGAGTTTCGGATTAACAGACACAGACTACTATGTACAAAACAGGTAAACATGGTCCTACTGTACCGCATAGATAACTATGTAAATATCTTATAATAAAGTATAGTGGAAAAGAATGTGAAATGGAATATATATGTAAAACTGGACCGCTCACCTGTAGACCAGAAACAAAATACTGCAAGTTAACTATCCTTTAATTTAAAAAAGAAAGAACTTGGGCTTGAAGAACTAAAAGGACGAAGGAGTGGCCAAGTGAGATGGCTATAGGCAGAGCAAGTTTAGGAGGAAAGATCAAGAGTTCCATATAGGATTTGTCGAGGAGAGAGCTCTAAACTGGAAATGTAAGTTTAGGAGTTACTGATATACAGAGAGTATTTGAAGCTGTGACCAAATAACATCACCAAGGAAGTGATGGCACAGACAGAAATGTCTGTATGCCCAAGGTATGCCACAGGGGTGGGCAGACCAGTATCGCCTTCACGCTCCCTCTCCCCCTGCATCCCCCTCAGTCAGTTCACACAGCAGCAGGTGCTTGTCCATGAGAAGCCAGTACTGCTGACGGACAGAGAATTTCAGGCTTGGAGATAAAAGACGGACTCAGGCTCAGATCTGCCACCCAAAGGTACTACCTTAGGCAAATCACTTGATTTTGATGAGCTTGTTTCTTCACCTGTAAACTGAGAGAAAATATTATCTCCCTATAGAATATCTGTGAGTGTTAAGTTGAATAGAAATACTTTGTGAAATGCTTTACACTCTGCATATTAATATTATTTATCTCATAATCTCTGATAACTGAAGGGAGAAAATGCTGTGCTTCTATTAGTGATTACATATAAAGTTTAGGATGATATACATCAATGTTTAAAACCCATAACCCTTTAAAACATATATTTTGCCCTCAGCAACATTCAAAATACATGTACCCTTTGATGCAGCAATTCCAACTGTCCTACAGAAAATAACTGCACAAGGATAAAGATAAATGTGTTAGGTGCTGGAAATAATAATGAGATATTGGAATTACCATGTATCATTAATGGGTTGAGTAAATAAATCATTGTATATTCATACAGAAGAATACCAGGTGTTAAATGTAATGAGAAAATATATGTTTACTGACATGAAAAGATGCCCATGACATTTATGTAAAATAATAGCAAGCAAGTTGCAGACAATGCGTATAGTATTAATCCAATTTGTTTTGCATTTCTATGTATTCATTTTGCACATTTTGATACATGCATAGTAAAAAGCTAGAAGGATACAAGCCGCACTGTTGAGAGCAGTCACTAGGGTCACTGTGTGTGGCTGAGGAGGTCATGCCCCTCTGAGGAATGTGACTGGCACAGCAGAGAATTACTTTCACTTTCTCCTTTTGATACTTTGGAACTCTTTGAAGTTAAAAACAAAAGTTGTTTTAAAGACATACCGCAAACCAATCCTGGCACCCCGAGATCCTTAGGAGGGTGGCTGCATACATTCAAGACCAGAATGTCTCTGTTGGGTTACTGGTCATATTTCAATTTGGCAGGCCATAGCTTTCCGTCCCACCAGTGCATGGGGGTAACAGTGGAAGCAGTACGCTGAGGGGAAAACACTGATAGCAAAAGTAGGGCCATTTTGGAAAGGAAAACGGAAATGCAAATATATTCTGAAAACAGATGGTGTCTGGAAGAGAACGTGTGTTTTGGCAACAAGAAAGGAAAATCACAGGGGGAAGAGAGAAAAGTAGTAAAAGAGAAACAGCCAAAGGAGGTGGTAATTAAGTGCGAAGCTGAAGATTTCCAAGGGATTCTTCAGCTTTGGCAAAAGCAGGCCTCTGGACAATTCTGCTGAAGTGCATAAACACCGTTTTATATTTTTTTTTATTTATAAGTATTCCAAGAGAGCAGTAAGCCTGAACCATGATATCCTGACACTAGTTTGTCACCAGTGTTTCCGGTACTGAAGTTTTCAAATAATGTACTTCTCGTTACAGTTTTAAAAGGGACCCAAATTTAGCTCTCACACAGTATCATTCTAATACACTGCACATGGTGTGAGACAAAGTCTTGAGTCACTGTCAGTGTTGAGGGGGTTGTGTATGATCCACAGGCTGCCTACTTTGGCCACCTGATGCGAAGAGCCAACTCAGTGGAAAAGACCCTGACGCTGGAAAGATTGAGGGCAGGAGGAGATGGGGATGACAGAGGATGAGATGGTTGGACAGCACTGCCAACTCAATGGACATGAGTTTGAGCAAACTCCAGAAGATAGTGAAGGACAGAGAAGCCTGGTGTGCTAAAGTCCACGGGGTCACAAAGTGTCAGACACAACTTAGCAAATGAACCACAACAATCTGTCTCACCACCTTCTAACACTGTTGCTATTCTTCTCTGGGCTCTGGAGGTCCCCATGGGTCACTGGTTGGGCAGGGGGACAACCATCCATTGAGAGATGCATGACAATCAGGAGTCATGCCACATCCCACCTCATTTATAGTACGAACAAAGGCACAAGCATCTCAAATGTCCAATAACAAAGAGATTAATTGATGAATTATTCTGCACTAAATTGCTTGCTGTCACAGCTGCTCAGGATATCAAAGAGCACCCAGGAACTATGACTGTTCTAGCAGGGAACAGCTGCGAGGGCCAGAGGCCAGCTCCCCTACCCAGTGAGGGAAGGAAGTCCTTATGTCTGTATTGACCCCTCCTGCTATACCAGCGACAGTTCACAGACAGGATTACAAAGAAGAGGTTTTGCAGTTGGTCCCAAACAATTATTTAATGTCACAAAAAGCTGAGCCAAAGCCAAGAATATATTCAGTTCAGTTCAGTTGCTCAGTCACATCCCACTCTTTACGACCCCATGGATTGCAGCACGCCAGGCCTCCCTGTCCATCACCAACTCCTGAAGCTTACTCAAACTCATGTCCTTCGAGTTGGTGATGCCATCCAACCATCTCATCCTCTGTCATCCCCTTCTCCTCCCACCTTCAATCTTTCCCAGCACCTGAGTCTTTTCAAATAAGTTCTTCACATCAGGTGGCTAAAGTATTTGAGTTTCAGCTTCAGCATCAGTCCTTCCAATGAAAATTCAGGACTGATTTCGTTTAGGATGGACCGGTTGGATCTCCTTGCAGTCCAGGAGATGCTCAAGAGTCTTCTCCAACACCACAGTTCAAAAGCATCAATTCTCTGGCACTCAGCTTTCTTTATAGTCCAATTCTCACATCCATACATGACCACTGGAAAAACCACAGCTTTGACTAGATGGACCTTTGTGGCAAAGTAATGTCTCTGCTTTCTAATATGCAGTCTAGGTTAGTCATAGCTTTTCTTCCAGGGAGCAAGCATCTTTTAATTTCACCATCTGCAGTGACTTTGGAGCCCCCAAAAATAAAATCTCTCAGTGTTTTATCTATTTCCCCATCTATTTGCCATGAAGTGATGGGACCAGATGCCATGATCTTAGTTTTCTGAATGCTGAGTTTTAAGCCAGCTTTTTCACTCTCATCTTTCACTTTCATCAAGAGGCTTTTTAGTTCTTCTCTTTCTGCCATAAGGGTGGTGTCATCTGTGTATCTGAGGTTATTGGTATTTCTCTCAGCAATCTTAATTCCAGCTTGTGCTTTATCCAGCCCAGCATTTCTCATGAGGTACTCTGCATATAAGTTAAACAATCAGGGTGACAATATACAGCCTTGACGTATTCGTTTTTCTATTTGGAACCAGTCTTTGTTCCATGTCCAGTTCTAACTGCTGCTTCTTGACCTGCATACAGATTTCTCAGGAGGCAGGTCAGGTGGTCTGTAATTCCAATCTCTTTCAGAATTTTCAATAGTTTGTTGTGATCCACACAGTCAAAGGCTTTGGCACAGTCAATAAAGCAGAAGTAGATGTTTTTCTGGAACTCTCTTGTTTTTTCAGTGATCCAGTGGATGTTGGGAATTTGACCTCTGGTTCCTCTGCCTTTTCTAAATCCAGCTTGAACATCTGGAAGTTCACAGTTCACGTATTGCTGAAGTCTGGCTTGGAGAATTTTGAGCATTACTTTGCTAGCACGTGAAATGAGTGCAATTGTGCAGTAGTTTGACATTCTTTGGCATTGCCTTTCTTTGGGATTGGAATGAGAACTGACCTTTTCTGGTCCTGTGGCCACTGCTGTTTTCCAAATTTGCTGACATATTGAGTGCAGCACTTTCACAGCATCATCTTTTAGGATTTTAAATCCCTCAAGTGGAATTCTATCACCTCCACTAGCTTTGTTCAGAGTGATGCTTCCTAAGGTCCACGTGACTTTGCATCCCAGGATATTTGGCTCTAGGTGAATGATCACACCATTGTGATTATCTGGGTCATGAAGATCTTTTCTGTATAGTTCTTCTGTGTATTCTTGCCACCTCTTCTTAATATCTTCTGCTTCTGTTAGGTCATACCATTTCTGTCCTTTATTGTGCCCAGCATTGCATGAAAAGTTCCTTTTGTATCTCTAATTTTCTTGAAGAGATCTCTAGTCTTTCCCACTCTATTGTTTTCCTCTATTTCTTCGCACTGATCACTGAGGAAATCTTTCTTGTCTCTCCTTGCTATTCAGATGGGTATATCTTTCCCTTTCTCCTTTGCCTTTCGCTTCTCTTCTTTTATAGCTATATGTAAGGCCTCCTCAGACAACCATTTTGTCTTTTTGCATTTCCTTTTCTTGGGAATGTTCTTGATCCCTGTCTCCTGTACAATGTCACGAACCTCCATCCATAGTTCTTCAGGCGCTCTGTCTATCAGATCTAATCCCTTGAGTCTATTTGTCACTTCCACTGTATAATCGTAAGGGAGTTGATTTAGGTCATACCTGAATGGTCTAGTGGTTTTCCCTACTTTCTTCAATATAAGTCTGAATTTGGCAATAAGAAGTTCTTGATCTGAGCCACAGTTAGCTCCCAGTCTTGTTTTTGCTGACTGTATAGAACCTCTCCATCTTTGGTTGCAAAGAATATAATCAATCTGATTTCAGTGTTGACCATCTGGTGATGTCCATGTGTAGAGTCTTCTCTTGTGCTGTTGGAACAGGGTGCTTGCTATAACCAGTGCGTTCTCTCGGCAAAATTCTATTAGCCTTTGCCCTGCTTCATTCTGTACTCCAAGGCCAAATTGGCCTGTTACTCCAGGTATTTCTTGACTTCCTACTTTTGCATTTAAGTCCCCTATAATGAAAAGGACATCTTTTTTGTGTGTAAGTTCTAGAAAGTCTTGTAGGTCTTCATAGAACCGTTCAACTTCAGCTTCTTTAGCATTACTGGTTGAGGCATAGACTTAGATTACTGTGATACTGAATGGTTTGCCTTGGAAATGAACAGAGATCATTCTGTCGTTTTTGAGATTCCATCCAAGTACTGCATTTCAGACTCTTTTATTGACCATGATGGCTACTCCATTTCCTCTAAGGGATTCCTGACCACAGTAGCTGCATGGCGCTGGAGCGACTGTAAGGAGATAACCCACGTCCAACGGCAGAGAAGCCCCAGCAAGATGGTAGGTACCGGCACCGTGGCTGCGCAGTGCTGGAGCAAATTTGAGGAGATACCGCATGTCCAAGGGCAAAGGAGAAGCCCCAGCAAGACGGTAGGAGGCACGAAATCGCGTTTAGAACCAAACCCCTTACCCGCCAGAGACACTCAGAGGGCTCAAACATACCTTGTGCACACCAGGTCCCAGAGACCCCACAAGACTGAGACAGAACTGTGTTTGAATGTCTCCTGAGGAGGTACGGGTCAGCAGTACACTGCTGCAGGGGCAGGGGCTCTGGGTGCAGCAGACCTGGGTATGGCACAAGCCCTCTTGGAGCAGGTCGCCATTAACCCCTCCATAGAGTCACCAGAACTTACACAGGACTGGGAAACAAACTCTTGGCAGGTACAAACAGAACCCTGTGTGCACCAGGACCTAGGAGAAAGGAGCAGTTACCGCACAAGAGACTGACCCAGACTTGCCCGTGAGTGTACAGGAGTCGGCAGTGGCCTGCTGCAGAGCTGGGGCACCGAGTGTATCAGTGCATGCATGGGATCTTTTGAAGGAGATCGCCATTATCTTCATTACCTCCACCATAGTTTGGCCCCAGGTCAAATAACAGGGAGAGATCACAGCCCCACCCACCAACAGAAAATTGGATTAAAGATTTATTTAGCATGGCCCCTCCATCAGGACAAGACCCAGTTTCCCCCTGTCAGTGTCTCCCATCAGGAAGCTTCCATAAGCCTCTTATCCTTCTCCGTCAGAAGGCAGACAGACTGAAAACCACAATCACAGAAAACTAACCAATCTGACCACAGGGACCAGAGCCTTGTCTAACTCAATGAAACTATGAACCATGCAGGGTAGGGCCACCTGAGATGGACAGGTCATGGTGGAGAGTTCTGACAAAACGTGGTCCACTGGAGAAAGGAATGGCAGACCACTTCAGTATTCTTGCCTTGAGAACCCCATGAACAGCATGAAAAGGCAAAAAGATACAACACTGAAAGATTGTAGGTGCCCGATATGCTATTGGAGAACAGTGAAGAAATAACTCCAGAAAGAATGAAGAGACAGAGCCAAAGCAAAAACACCACCCAGTTGTGGATGTGACTGGTGATGGAAGTAAAGTCTGATGCTGTAAAGAGCAATATTACATAGGAACCTGGAATTTTAGGTCCATGAATCAAGGCAAATTGGAAGTGGTCAAACAGCAGATGGCAAGAGTGAACACTGACATTTTAGGAATCAGCAAGCTAAAATGGACTGGAATGGGTGAATTTAACTCAGATGACCATTATATATACTACTGTGGGCAAGAATCCCTTAGAAGAAATGGAATAGCCATCATAGTCAACAAAAGAATACATTATAAAGTCTCAAATTATCAGTTCTACCTTTGGGCTAAGATGTATACCATGCACCAAAATGAAGGTCAAGAGACAAATCTTTTCAAAAAAAAAAAAAAAAAAAATATATATATATATATACACACACACAAGCTTTTTTCTTATATACACACATAAACATGCATGTATGTATGGTGTATGTGTATGTGGGTTGCTTGGGGCTCAGTTCTGGACAAATAGCTTTGAAATGTCTACTAAACATCCAAACAGAGATGTCAAGTAGGTGGCTAAATATATGGTCTTAAGAGTTAAGGAGAATGGTCTAGGCTGGAGACATTTATTTGGACACTGCGGTAAGCAGAATAATGTTCTTCCAAAGATGTCTATAAACTAATCCTCAAAACTTGTGAAAATATTGTCTAACATGGCAAAAAAAGACTCTGCAAATGTGGTTAGGGTATGGACCTTGAGGTGGTGAGACTATCCTGGATTATATGAGTGTACCCAATCTTATCAGATGGGACCTTAAAAGCAGAGAATTTTTCTCAGCTGTGGTGAGAGAGAGCTGACAAAGGTAGAAGGTTCAGAGAAATAAGATTCTGATAAAGAATAAAACAAGCTCAGGAACATAGATTCCATCCTGAAGGAAATCAGTCCTGAATGTTCATTGGAAGGACTGATGCTGAAGCTGAAACTCCAATACTTTGGCCACCTGATGCCAACTGACTCATTGGAAAAGACCCTGATGCTGGGAAAGACTGAAGGCAGGAGGAGAAGGGGACGACAGAGGATGACATGGTTGAATGGCAGCACTAACTCAATGGACATGAGTTTGAGTAAACTCCAGGAGCTGGTGATGGACAGGGAGGCCTGGCATGCTGCAGTCCATGGGGTTACAAAGACTTGAACACGACTGAGTGACCGAACTGAACTGAACTGAAGGAATGCAGAAGGCCTATAGAAGATAAAGAAATGGATCCTCCCTTGGAGACTCCAGAAAGGAACACAGCTCTGTTGACAAGTTACTGTAGCCCAGTGAGACTGTGTCAAACTTCTAACCTAAAAAGCTGTAAAATAATAAGTCAGTGTTATTTTAAGCCACTAAGTTTGTGGTAATTTGTTACAGCAGCAATGGAAAACTAATGCCAGCATAAGCAATATATAGATGGTATTTAAATCCATAGAATGGGATAAATAGACAGAAAAAAGAAGAGGTCTTGGGACTGAGTTTTGGTAAGTTTGAATATTAAGTCAGGGAAATGAGAAAGACCCAACTGAGCATCAGGTAGAAGAAAACGTAAGAAAGTGGTATTCTAGAAGCCAAATGAAGAGTTGGTGTCACCTGTGGCTGAAGGGCCAGGTAAAATGAGAGCAGAATTAGGAAACAAGACAGAAGAGGGACAGCACAAGATCAGGCCAGCTGACACACAGAAGGAAGAGTGGAGCCTGGTCCTCACCACCCAAGCCACAATGACGGGAGAGACACACAAATGGTACCCCCTCAAGAGTGTGACTTTTTCATACACAGGGACTCCAGGTACCAGCAAACATGGCACAACCAGAATCCTGGAACATTTCCAAAAGATCAGCACTCTTTCCCACTGGGGGAGGGAAGGTGTGAACGTCAGCAGCAAAAACATAGAGGAACAGGAAGACTTTCAACTTTCGCTTACAGACCTATACTGTTGTCTCTCCTTTTGCCATATGATACAGTCTGAGACGTCCAAGGCCCTAACTTGTTAAACGGCACACACTCCAAATCCAAGAAAGTTAACATTATATCTCAAGAGCAGTAAACAGTTTTTCCTTAGGAAAAACTATGAGGTCATCAAAATAAAAATACACAACCTTCCAGGACCTGACATTCCATGTCAGTCATAGCCTCAGAACAACCTTTTATGTTTTCCCTTCCTTTGCCCCAAAACTCATGTTAGTTACACACCTACAAAAGAATGAATGAAATTATGTATGAAGGACCCTTGTGGCCTGTGACAAATATAGCCCATGTAACACTGCCTCATGCTGACTTATAATGACTTGTTCAGCTGTTGATCTTCTCCACTAGACTGAGAAGTCCTCAAAGAGGTGAGTCTGTGACAGTGACTATTCATCACTGAATAGTAAAAACAATAATCCATTAACTTCCCATTCATTGAACTATAATACGTGTCAGACACAATGCCAATTGTTTTCAGGCATTTAACCCTGACTTCCCTGGTGGCTCAGTCAGTAAAGCATCTGCCTATGATGCGGGAGATCCGGGTTCAGTCCCTGGGTCAGGAAGATCTCCTGGAGAAGGAAATGGCAATCCACTCCAGCATTCTTGCCTGGAAAATCCCATGGACGGAGGAGCCTGGTAGGCTACAGTCTATGGGGTCGCAAAGAGTCGGACACGACTGAGCGACTTCACTTTCACTTTCAACCTTCAGGCAATCCTAGGAGATGGTATTATTTACTTCATTGCTCATAAAAGAAACTTGAGATTCAGAAGCATTAAGAAACTCACGGTTTGTCAAACTAACTTAGAGAGTGGCAGAGTTATCTAATGCCAAATTCTGTGCTGAATAAGGCCACCTCCAAATACATTCACATCCTAATTCCTGGAATGCATGAATTACCTTCTATGAAAAATATGATTTTGCAGGTATGAATAAGGATTTTAAGGTGAGGAGATTATGCTGGACTATCCTGGGCTCAATGTAATCACAAGAATCCTTGTAAGAGGGAAGGAGGAGATCATGTTAAATAGCAGGAGATGTGACAACAGAAACAGGAGGTGAAGTGATTCGAGGAAGGAGCCATGAACCAGGGAATGCAGGCAGCCTATAGAAACTGGAAAAGACAAGGAAACAGACTTTTCCCTAGAGCCTTGAGAAGGACACACCTGCCAGTACCTTGATTTTAGATTTCTGACCTCCAGAACAGGAAGATAGTAAATTTGTGCTTATGACACTAAATACCTGGTTATAGTGGCCGTAGGAAACTGACACCGCGTTCTGTGACTCTGTCCTTATATGTCCCAGCATCATGACCTAAGGGAGTCAAAGGATGTTTGCTAAGTCAATTACAAATGAGAAAGAGATTTTCCTCTAAGATTTTTCCCACCTGGGCCAACCCAAACTCCTGACCAGGAGAATAAAGCCTTCCTCAAACAAAGGCAGGTGGAAGCAGCCCAGGTGTGTCTGGGGTGATAGTATGTGGTTTTCTAATTGCTAAGTTGAATGGATACGCTAGTTACAGTCTGAAGCTCATGCTATGCCAGTCAGTGTGCCCTTGGAAGACACGACAAAATGCAACCCTAATTTACAGCTATGATTTAAAGCCATGGGGGCTGGAGGGAGGTACGAGATGAGGGGAACTGGGTATTTTTATGTTCTACTTCCTGCAACAGTGCATTAAACATCACAATGATTCAGCTGAAATTATAAGCAGCATTTGTAAAAAGATGAAATCATATTTTACAATCTAATTCCTTTATAAAAATTATTTCATAGCAAATTAGAACAATGAATACACTTGTACACACAGCAAATGTACATAATTCTATCTTCCTATTTCTCTGAGATCATTATGGTTCATTCTTTTTTTTTTTTCCCCTGTAATAATTGCCAGTTTTATTCCTCTGGCTAAGAGATCCAGAGGTATTTTGAGGTTTACATTTTTTTAAATAGTTCTTTCATCAGGAGTTTAGGTGCCCCCATTGCCCTTATAAGCTGGTTGCAAATTATTTGATTGACTCTTAATTAATAAAAAAAAAAACTTTACATCTCTTTGTGTGTGTGATGTGTTCATTAAAAAATGCATATAAGAAAAAAGAAAAAAAATCACACAGAAACAAGCACATTTAAATTTCTGATACATGCTTGTATGTAAACACACATGCATACACACAAAATTTGAGACTTTCTCCTACATATGTGAGCTGGTACTGAATATGCTGCTTTGTAACCTGCTATGTTTTACTTTACAATATGGAATGAACATATTTTCATGCATATGTGTGAAATTTCCCAATTGAAAAATAGACCTAGAGAATGTGTCAAAATACAAAATGCAGATGCTGATAACGAGGAAAACTACCTAAAACAAAACTCCACCAGATGATTAAAAATAAAGCAAAAGTCAAAGATATATCAGAAAATGCTAACAGAAAGCAGGGGCCAGATTTTAATATCGGACAAAAAAAGAATTCAAGGCCTAAAGCACACAGGATAAGGATGGCTGCATGAATGTCTTTGCTTCCAATGCATCATCACAAATTTGCTTCTTATTCTTCTTATCTCTTCCCTAAGCCTTTCCAACTCATCTGTTCCTCTTATCATTTCTTCAGGGTCTAAATGCCTAACAGGAGCATCCTCTTTATATCCCTGACCAGGCTGAGTCAGCCCTCCTCTAAGGTTTCCTTCGCTTCCTGGCTTACACCTTCTTCACAAGGTTGAGGATTTCCTTCTGCCTCCTGTGGTACAGCTTCCAAAGGGCGGTCTTCCTCAGCCTTTGGCATGTTCTGTGGTTTTCCTCTATTTTCTTCATAAGACTTTTGCATGTTGAGTATTTTTCAATTTCCTTTTTGAATAAATTAACCCTGCAGGGACCAGGGAATTTTCCTCTGTCTTCCCTTAGTCAATTTGGGTGGCTCCCCAAAGACCAAGAGTCTGGTTCCCTTCAAGCAGGGTGAGGTGACTCAAGTTATTTCTAAATTGTTTCTGTGTCTCTCTCAGGATCCTCAATTAGCTCTGGTCCATTCTTTAAACAAAGAAGATGGCATCTTCTCTACTAGTATCTGTAAGGAGGCAGTTTTTCAAATTAATAAATTCAATGTACCTCATAGTTTAGCTCCTTTAGAAACAAAGAGCTGGAAGTCTGAACACTTGAGGCTTCACAAGTGATTCATTGTGCCATGAAGGATTATTTTCCCTTCCTGTATCCCAGTTTCTCTAGTCAGGTTAAAATCCTACATTTAGTAAAAACCTCAAAACAGTTTTTGAGCTTTTAAGAACAAGTATTAACACACGCGAGGGTTTCCCTGGTGGCTCAGATGGTAAAGAATCCGCCTGTAATGCAGGTGACCTGGGTTCAATCCCTGGGTTTGGAAGATCCCCTGGAGAAGTAAATGGCAACCCACTCCAGTATTCTTGCCTGGAGAATCCCACGGACAGAGGAGCCTGGTGGGCTATAGTCCATGGGGTCACAAAGAGTTGAACATGACTGAGTGACTATACAAGACACGACAATTAACATAAACAGAACTAAAGCAATCGTTTAGAACTGAATGTCAAATTCACAAAGGTTTGTATTCCATAATCTATTTGTAGCTGACACAGAAGGTAAAATAAGTTATTGGGTAAGTCTAAGGTAAAATCAGTCACTGCCCTCAGTCTGATCTTCTGATTGGATTGGCAATCCCCATGGTGTTCCCAGCTTGCCTGGTTTTGCAGCCAAGGTCCCCAGGGGTCCTGAGCGGCTTTAGAATCTGAATAAATCACACATCCTAAGGGTCCATTGAGACCACCAGAAACTCAATTTATTTTTGACCTGAGACAAGATTTTACTGCTTCTCAGATTAACAGTTAAAAATGTTTTGCTTTTCTGCCTCAGGGGTATTAGTTTGATATATAAGGCAGGGAGATTATTAAATCTTCGGTGCCTTCCAAAGATGTAAATTAAACCACAGCATCTCCTTAGCCACCTCCCCTGTATGAGCTGGAGATTTATTATTAACTTGTCACTCTTGCATGCTCATCAAAACAAGTAGCACTATGATTAATTACACCTGTTTATTTAAGGGTACCTGTCATTTCAACTTTCTGTAGACAGGATATTACAGTCTCTTGATTTCTTGGCTGAACTAGAGCTAAGGACTTTTAGAGGGGAAGAGAGAATCACTGTCCTCTCCTAATCATTTCCATATATATATTTGAAAGTAAGGTAGTCTATATGCAACTGTACAATGTTGTTTTCATTTTAAATGAAGCAGATATAAATCATCCATTACTTATTAAATGCTTTTCATGTACCAGTAATGGTACTAGGTATACCTAGTTCAAAGCAGTGAATAGTCCCTGCCCCCTTGGAGTTTATAGCCTTGCTATCCCCTTCCCAAGGCATTTGTCTCTCCATATTATGAAAACAGGGGAGAAAAGAGCAACATTGAGAACCTGGATAAAAGGAAAGCAAAGCATACCATACCCCTTCTAAGGTAAGTTTATATGAAGTGAGGTGAAAGTCGCTCAGTAGTGTCCACCTCTTTGCAACCCCATGGATGTAGACTGCCAGCGGGCTCCTCTGTCCACAGAATTCTCCAGGCCAGAATACTGCAGTGGGTAGCAGTTTCTTTCTCCAGGAGCTCTTCCCAACCTAGGGATCACACCCAGGTCACCTGCATTGCAGGAGGATTCTTTACCGTCTGAGCCACCAGGGAAGCTCAAGTTTGCACAAAATAGACACTAAATTGAACCAGGATTAATAAGACACCTGCAAGGTTCATTCCCTCCTCTGGGTCCAGTGTAGGTCTGCAGGACTGAACTACATTAAAACCATGGCATTTCACCTCTTTTTTTTCCCCTCCCTATACCTGTAATATGGAGAAGGCAATGGCACCCCACTCCAGTACTCCTCCCTGGGAAATCCCATGGACGGAGGAGCCTGGTAGGCTACAGTCCATGAGGTCGCTTAGAATCGGACATGACTGAGCGACTTCACTTTCACTTTTCCCTTTCATGCAGTGGAGAAGGAAATGGCAACCCACTCCAGTGTTCTTGCCTGGAGAATCCCAGGGAGGGGAGCCTGGTGGGCTGGCGTCTATGGGGTCATACAGAGTCGGACACGACTGACGTGACTTAGCAGCAGCTGTAGCAACATACCTGTAATAGAACATATTATCTGATTTCCTGAATACCCACTGAAGCACAGGAAGCTTTCAAATGAAATTTTAGGCAGGGTTGCCTGACCTCTGATCTGCCACAAGAAAACTTCACCTTTGCCACTTTAAATTTTAGGATAGAAAGTGTGAAAGAAAGTGAAGTCGCTCAGTCATGTCCGACTCTTTGCGACTCCATGGACTGTATCCCACCAGGCTCCTCAGTCCATGGAATTCTCCAGGCAAGAGTACTAGAGTGTGTTGCATTTCCTTCTCCAGGGGATCTTCCCCACCCAGGGAATGAACCCAGGTCTCCTGCATTGCAGGCAGACGCTTTACCACCTGAGCTACCAGGGAAGCCCAATTTTAGGATAATTACCTTTAAAAAAAAAAGATTCCTGATTTATATTCCTGTGTCTCTTTTTTAAAGTATTTATTATAGAAGTTGACAAAAACTACAATAAAGATGAGATAATAAAATAATTACCTATTATCTAGCTTTAGTAATTATCAATATTTTGTCATTCTTGTTTTTACCTATCAAATTTCTCTCTCCCTTCACCTTCATTTTTATTTTTGAGCATTTTTAAATAAATTCCCACTATCATAACATTTCACCTCCAAATACATCAGAATTTATAACAGATAATATTTTTTTAAAACGTAACTATAATACCTTTATAATACTTAACCAAATAACAGTATTTTTATAATGTCTAATACCTAAGTCCATGTTCAAATGCTCCTGATTGTGTAAAAATAATTATTTTGGGCTCAAACAGGACCCAAACAAAGTCTACACAATGGATTTGGTTGATGTGTCTTTCATTTACATCTTTTCTTTCCATGTCCTTTTGAATATAGCCAAAATGACCTTCAATATTTGATTTTTATCCAAGATAAACAAATTCATCCATAGTTAATATATGTTCCCAGTGAAACCTCATTATGTAATACTTTCAAGGACATGGTGATCACACAATTTACCATTCAAATGAAGAAAACTCTTGAGTGAAAAGGGGATTATACTGGTGCAAACCAGGACAAAGAGTCATCCCACCAGTAGAGATATGGGGGGCGATAAAAAGGAGTAAGTTTGGGGTTTCTGGTTTCTACTTGGATATTAACAGCTGGAAAAAGACCTTACAATTGAAAAAAAAACATTCAACAAACTGCAAGTCAATTACCTTTCCTGAATCTGTCAAAGAGTTGAAGTTGAAGAAATGTCAACTAGCCCCAAATCTGAGAGACAAATGTCTACAGGGAGATAGGAAATGCAAGCATTTGTTTACTTGGGGCATTTGAATACTGGTAAGAAGAATTCACCTAGTATTGTATTGGTGGAGGCTAAGTACTGGCTGGTGACAGAATTTGGAGCTCTAAAGGCTGCAGATAAAGGGGACTTCACACCACTCACTGGCCCCTCTTTCAACAGATTTCAATAGGTACTCACAAAAAAATTATGACAGGAGTCCTGAGAAAGCAGTCCTCACGGTACAGGCTTAGGGGAGGGCAAGAACAGCTGTGCAGGAAGGCCATGGAGCCCTGCTCAGATCCTTCTTCTCTATCTCCCCTATTTAAAACATAATAATAATACGACTTACATAATAATACCACTTACATGGTATTCAAAAAAGCAAGAGAAAGAACCCACAATGCCAAGAGACAAAACAATCAAGAGAACCAGACTCACATATGACACTGATATTGGTACTATCAGATACGGAATTAAAATAACTATGCAAAATATGGCAAAGGCTCCAGTGGAAAAAGTAGACAATACTCATTGTCAAATGAGTAACTTCAGCAGAAAGGGAAACTATAAGAAAAAAATAAAAAGAGAGGCTAGAAATAAAAACTCAGTAATAGAGATCAATACTGTTACTGACAGACTCGTCAGTAGACTTAAAGCTTAATCAGCAAATTTGAAAAATATACAAACTGAACACAGAAAAAAACATTTAAAAATAAAAACCGTGTATAGCATCCAGGAACTGTAAGACAACAAATGATCTAATAGATGTGCAATTACAACTCCAGAAGGAAAAAAGACAGAGAATGGGATAGAATAAATATTTTAAGGGATAATGGCTAAGAATTTCCAAAATTAATGGCATATATCAAACTATAGATCTGAACTACCAACCAAGATAAATACCCAAGTCAGATGTATACATATTAAAATTCAACCTCTGACAACACAAAATAAAGAGAAAATCTTGAAAGCAGTCAAAGGAGGAAAAAAGACATACTAATTACTACAGAGAAATAAATGTATTAATAACAATTACAACAGCCATCTTATTAGAAATCATGCACCTAAAAGATGACAGTGTGACATTTTTAAAGGAATGAACAAGAGTGACTTCATCAAGACTGTGGAGTAGGAAATACACCCCACAAAGGGTAACAATTAGACACCTATCCATGAATGAAAATAGCTCTGGGAGAGCTCAGGAATCCACTTAAGAAGCATAAGCAACACAGTTCAGTTGAGTTCAGTCACTCAGTCGCGCCAACTCTTTGTGACCCCATGGACTGCAGCACACTCAGCAACACAACGGAGCCAAAAAATTGAAAATAACCACACAAAAAGGATAGGAAGAATAGTTTCATTTTGTCTGCTTCATTGTCATCCC
Source organism: Dama dama (assembly GCF_033118175.1). Classification (NCBI taxonomy): domain Eukaryota; kingdom Metazoa; phylum Chordata; class Mammalia; order Artiodactyla; family Cervidae; genus Dama; species Dama dama. The sequence continues at coordinate 44,781,369 of NC_083684.1, read as the reverse complement.
CCAGGCTGGCCCTGCTCAGTGCTAAGAGGAAACTCATCAGCCTGAGAAAGTTTCCCTCACCAATGACAGGAACCAGCTTCCCCAGGCTTCAAAAAATTAAAAATTAAATTGTCATGTAATCCAGTAATTTCCCTTCAGGGTATATACCCAAAGAAAACAAAAACACTAATTCAAATATATATATATATATATATATATATATATATATATATATATATATATATATATATATATATATATATATATATTTCCCTCATAGCTCAGTTGGTAAAGAATCCACCTGCAATTCAGAACCTGGTTCGATTCCTGGGTTGGGAAGATCCCCTGGAGAAGGGAAAGCCTGCCCACTCCACTATTCTGGCCTGGAGAATTTCACGAACTGCATAGTCCACGGGGTTTTAGAGTCAGACATGATTGAGCAACTTTCACTTTCATGCACTCCAATGTTCACTGCAGCATTAAATTTAGAATAGAAAAGGTATGGACGCAAGCTATCCATCAACAGATGAGTGGATGAAGGATATGTGGTATAGATACAATGGATTACTCAGTCATAAAAAAAATAATTTTGCCATTTGAGACAACATGGTTGGATCTAAATGGTATTATGCTAAGTGAAAGATTAATAAGTCAGAGAAAGACAAATAACCTATGATATCATTTATATGTAGAATATACAAAATTTTAAATGTAAAAGCGAGATCCAATGACCTATACAGGGAATATAGGTCCTAGGTCCCATGATCTATACAGAGAAAAGCCTGGTGGTTGCCAGAGATGGAGGTTAATCCATATACAGCTGACCCTTGAACAAGTCAGGAATTGGGGCACCAACCCTCCATGCAGTCAAAAATTCAAGTATAACGTCACAGTCAGCCTTCCATATACATAGTTCCACAACCACAAATTCAAACAACTGTGGATAGTGTAGTGTATGTATATAACATGTATTTAGTGAAAGAAACCCACATGTAAGTAGACCCACACAGTTCAAATCCATGTTGGTCAAGAGTCAACTGTCTGTAGTTTATGCTGTAATCTTAAAAGTTGCCAAGAAAGTAGATCTTCAAAGTTCTCACTGTAAGAAAAAGAAAACTTGTAATTTATGTATGATGACAAATGCCAGCTAGTGGTGGTGGTCATATTGCAATATATACATATACTGAATCACTATGCTGCACACTTGAAATAATGTTACATATAAATTATACCTCAATTTAAAAATTTAAGCAGAAATTGATGAGTTAGAAAACAGAAATAAACAGTAAACCAAAAAAGTAAACCAAAAAAGCTGGTTCTCTGAAAATTAATCAATAAAATAGAGAGTTAACCTGATTTTAAAAGAAAGTATAAGCACACAAAAGACAAACTCAACACAGCAAATTTTTTTAAACTATGAGACTACTCTATACAATTCTACAAGAGAGAATGTTTGAGAAAACTCAGATGAAATAAACAAAACTCTAGGTAAATATATCAAAACTAACACTAGTAGAAACAGAGGCTCTAAACAAATGACTCTGTAAAAAGAAATATGTGTGCACGCACACAGGCTCAGTCGAGTCTGACTTTTTGCAATTCCATGGTCCTCTGTCCATGGGATTTCCCACACGAGAATAGTAGAGTGGACTGCCAGTTCTGCTCCAGGGGATCTTCCCAACTCAGGTATCGCACCTGCATCTCTTATGTCTCCTGCACTGGCAGGCAGATTCTTTACCACTAGAGTCCACCTGGGAAAAGAAATATAGGAAATTGTAAGAGTTCCTCTGCCAAAAATATACCAAGCTAAGCTTGTTTCACAAAGAAGTCTACTAAACCTTAAACATGATGCAAATGCTATTTAAACTACTTCAGAGAGTTGGGGAAAAAAGAAAACATCCAAATTATTTCTATAAAGCAAATATAACATTGATTACAAAACCAGAAAAATACTGCTGAATAAGACATAGATATAAACCAATCTCATTTGTAAATATTAAAGCAAATACTGTAATGAGTATTAGCAAACAGAATCCAATAATCCATCAAGATAAAGCAGTGTTTATTTCAGAAATGTAATAAGAGTTCACTATTAGGAAGTCCATTAATACAATTAATCATATTAATAGAGCCAAAGAGAAAAATATACTCTATGCTAATCTTCACAAATTTTTAAAAATGGAAAAATGAAACACTCATTTATGCTTTTAAAAGCCTCAAAAATAGGAACTAATACCTCATTAATATAAATAAAAATAAATTTTTTAAATCTCAGCAGCTGATATAATGGGGAAAAGAGCTCCAGTTCTCAAAGTGTGGTGTGTGGACCCAAACTAAGACATTATTTATTTCCCTTTTTCACTATGTTAACAGTAAATGTAATACAAAAGCAATGAGCAAAATTGCTGGTGTCAGCATAAATCACCTTGTGGCAACAAACTATACTAGTAGTCATTCTTCATCACGCATATTATAGTGGGGGGAGGAGAAGCCACTTTTACTTGAGTACCTTTGATATAACGCATATATATGGAATCTAGAAAAATGGTACTGATGAACTTATTTGCAGGACAGGAATACACACACAGCCGTAGGGAACGAACTTGTGGACACAGAGGGGGAAGGGGAAGGTGGAACATACTGAGAGCAGCGCTGACATATATACACTTTTACCACTCAGTTCAGTTTAGTTCAGTCCCTCAGTCATGTCCGACTCTGCAACCCCGTGGACCGCAGCACGCCAGGCCTCCCTGTCCATCACCACCTGTACACACTACCACGTGTAGAACAGGTAAATAGTGGGAAGCTGCTACATACAACATAGGGACCCCAGGACAACCCAGAGGGGTTGGACTGGCGGGGATGCCAAGATGGAGGGGATATAGGCATACTTATGGCCGATTCACACTGCTTCTACAGCAGAAACCAACACAACATTGTAAAACAATTATCCTTCAATTACAAATAAATAAAATAAAATATTTTTAAAAAATAATATCTTTGATGAAGTAAAAAACATGATGAATTTTATTAAGTCTTGACCCCTGAGCACACGTCTTTAACATTCTAGGAGAAGAAATGGGAACTATACACAAAGCACTTCTACTGCATATCCAAATATGACAGCTGTCTTCAGGAAAAGCATTTGTGAGACTGAGTTGTAAATTGAAGCTTTAAACTTTTCATGGAATACCATTTTTACTTTCAAGAACAACCAGCTGATAAACTGTAGTTATTCAGACATATTTTTGACAGATATTTTCTCAAAAATTGATAAAGTGAGCTATCACTTCAAGGAAAACAACTGACAATATTTCCTGCCATGACAACATTCAAGCACACAAGTGAAAATCAGAATTTAAGAAAAATTTTGTTCACCATCGTGAGCATGACAGTTTCTCAGTAGTAAGCCTGCACTGGAGACATTAGTTGAGATGTTTAAAAATGTGATTCTTTTTTGATACCATATAATCAGATGTGTCAACATTTGCAAGATCTGCAAAACTCAAGGAACTGATATCTTCCAAAGGACAAATTCATGGCGTTACAAAACCATGTGTGGGTAAGAGACCCACTCAAAGCTCAAGACAGACCAATGGATATTAGTGTAACAGAGTATAAAAGGTCATTAATTTAGTTTAACATTCTTCATTGCAACTGAATTTTGAGAAACTATCATCTGTCAGATTCTGGAGTGGCATCAAAGAATATTCCTAACTACCTAACGGGGTTGTTTAATACTCCTCCCTTTCCAACCACATAGCTATGTGAGGCCAGGTTTTAAGTACTTCAACAAAATAAAGACAGTGTGTTACGACAGACTGAATGTAAGAACAGATATGAGAACCGAGCAGTCTTCTATTAAAACACATAAACAAAAAAGATTTGGAAAAATGTAAACAATGCCATACTTCTCACTGACTTTTGTTTTGAAAATTATTTTTCATAAAAAAAATTTGTTAACATAAAATAGTTTTATCATTATTTTTGAATTAATAAAATGTTTCTCAGCTTAAATTTCTGATATGGAAAATATCAACATATATAACTCCCATAAACTAAAGTTCTTTGGATTCCTCAATAATTTTTAAAAGGGTAAAAGGGTGTTGAGACCAAAAAGTTTGAGAACCACAGTACTACAGACATTCCCACTAAGGTCAGGATGGTAGCAGGTATGGGCAGAAAATATAAAAGATGGAACTGAGTTGTGCCAGAAAGTATGGAAACTATCAGAAACGGAATTATTTAAAAAATGACCTAGTATCAACTTGAAGGATCCTCTCTCTGACCCACCCATGCCAATTAGGATAACTTGAGCATCAAGCGAAAACAATAACTGTAATTCACTAAGACACATCTAAATAAGCACCTGGAAGTTTCTAAAGATAATTAAAAAAAAAAAAACTATAAAAAATTTTCACTGAACACCCCTAGAAATTACTAAGACACCATCCTACTTATTTGAAAACTGATAAAAGTGTTTTCTTAAATTAAGTATTTGTAAGACCAGAAACTATAAAACTCCTAGAAGAAAACACAGGCAGAACACTTTGACATATATTGTAGCAATGTATTTTTGGATCTGTCTTCTACTACAAAGGAAACAAAAGCAAAAATAAATGGGACCAAATTAAAAGTTTTTACACAGAAAAAAAAAAATCCCATCAACAAGTAAAAAAAGTTCTACTGAATGGGAGGAGATATTTGCAAATGATATGACTGCGGAAAATTCTTCAAGAGACGGAAGTACCAGACCACCTTACCTGTCTCCTCAGAAATCTGTATCCAGGTCAAGAAGAAACAGTTAGAACCAGACATGGAAAAACAGACTGGTTCCAAATTGGGAAAGGAGTACATCAAGGCTGTATATTGTCACCCTGCTTATTTAACTTATATGCAGAGTACATCATGAGAAATGCCAGACTGGATGAAACACAAGCTGGAATCAATCTTACTGCAAGAAATATCAATTACCTCAGATATGCAGATAACCCCACCGTTATGGCAGAAAACAGAGAGGAACTAAAGAGCCTCTTGATGAAAGTGAAAGAGGAGAGTGAAAAAGCTGGCTTAAAACTCAACATTCAAAAGACTAAGATCATCGCATCCGGTCCCATCACTTCATGGCAAATAGTTGGGGAAATGGAAACAGTGAGAGACTTTATTTTCTTGGGCTCCAAAATCACTGCAGATGGTGACTGCAGCCATGAAATTGAAAGACGCTTGCTCCTTGAAGAAAAGCTATGACAAACCTAGACAGCATATTAAAAAGCAGAGACATTACTTTGCCAAGAAAGGTCCATCTAGTCAAAGCGATGGTTTTTCCAGTAGTCATGTACGGATTGAGAGTCTGACCATAAAGAAAGCTGAGCACTGAAGAATTGATGCTTTTGAACTGTGGTGCTGGAGAAGACTCTTGAGAGAGTCCCTTGGACTGCAAGAAGATCAAACCAGTCCATCCTAAAGGAAATCATTCCTGAATATTCATTGGAAGGACTGATGCTGAAGTTGAAGCTCCAATACTTTGGCCACATGATGCAAAGAACTGACTCATTTGAAAAGACCCTGATGCTGGGAAAGATTGAAGGTGGGAGAAGAAGGGGACAACAGAGGATAAAATGGTTGGATGGCATCACCAACTCGATGGACATGGGTTTGAGCAAGCTCCAGGAGTTGGTAATGGACAGGCAAGCCTGGAGTGCTACAGTCTATGGCATGGCAAAGAGTCGGACACAACTGAGCGACTGAACTGATGACTGATAAAGGATTAATATCTGAAATATATAAACAGTTAAAATTCAATACCAAAAAAAAAAAAACCCTGATTTAAAAACAAACAAACAAAAAAAAAACACCTGATTTTAAAATGGGAAGATGATTCTAACAGGCATTTTTCCAGATATACAGAGGCTAACAGGCACATGGAAAGATGCTCACTATCACTAATCATCAGAGAAATGCAAATCAAAACCACAATGAGAGCTCATCTCACACAATCAGAATGGCTATCTTCAAAATGACCACATATAACATGTTGGCAATGATGTGAAGAAAAGGGAACGCTTGTATGTTGTTGGTGGGAAGGTAAATTGGTGCAGCCACTAAGAAAAACAATATGGAGGCTCCTCAAAAAACTAAATATAGAACTACCATATGATACAGTAATTCCACCCCTAGGTATTTAGCTAAAGAAAACAAAAATGCTAGTTCAAAAATACACATGCACCCCAAAGTTCATAGCAGCATTATATACAATAGACAAGATATGGAAACAACCCAAGCGTCCATCAATGGATGAGTAGATAAAGATGTGGTATACATACACAATGGAATTCTGCTCGGCCATAAAAAAGAACGAAATTTTGCTATTTCCAGCAACATGGATGAACCTAGAGAATATTAAGCTTAGTGAAATATGTTAGAAAGACAAATACTATATGTTATCATTTGTATGTGGACTCTAAAAATTAAACTAGTGAATATAACAAAAAAGAAACTGACAGGGACTTCCCTGGTGGTCCAACTGCTAGGACTCTGCATTCCCAATGCAGTGGGCCAGGGTTTGACGCCGCTCATGAAATTAGATCCCACATGCCACAACTAAGATGGTGAGCAGCTAAATAAATAAATAAAATTATTTTTTAAGAAAGAAACTGACTGATATAGAGAACATACTAGTGGTTACCAGTGGGGGACAAATGCAGGGAGGGAAAAACAGGGGTAGGGAATTAAGAGGTAACAGACTACTATGTATAAATTAAATAAGCTACAAGGATGTATTGTACAGCATAGTGAATACAGCCAATATTTTTAAACTACAAATGGAGTATAAACCACAAAAATTTTGAATCACTATGTTGTATACTTGAAACTAATATTGTGTATCAACTAACCTCAATTTTAAAAATTAAAAATTCCTAAAGGACCTAACAGAAGCAGAAGAGATTAAGAAGAGGTGGGCAAGAATACACAGAACTATACAAAAAAGATCTTAATGTCCTGGATCACCATGATACTGTGGTCACTCACCTACAGGCAGACATCCTGAAGTCTGAACTAAAGTGGGCCTTAGGAAGCATTACTACAAACAAAGTGCTAGAAGTGATGGAATTCCAGATAGGCAATTTCAAATCCTAAAAGAAGATATTTAGAAATATCTTCCAAATTTGGAAAGATTTGGAAAACCTGGCAGTGGCCACAGGACTGGAAAAGGTCAGTTTTCATTCCAATCCCTAAGAAAGGCAATGCCAAAGAATGCTCAAACTACCGCACAATTGCACTCATTTCACATGCTATCAAGGTCATGCTTAAAATCTCTCAAGCTAGGCTTCAACAACATGTGAACTAAGAACTTTCAGATGTACAAGCTGGATTTAGAAAAGAAAAAGGAACCAGGTATCAAATTGCCAACATCTGCTGAATCATAGACAAGGCAAGGGAATTCCAGAAAAACATCTACTTCTGCTTCATTGAGTACATGAAAGCCTTTGACTGTGTTGATCACAACAAACTGTGGAAAGTTATTCAAGAGATGGGAATACCAGACCACCTTATCTGTCTTCCTGAGAAGCCTGTATACAGGACAAGAAGCAACAGTTAGAACTGGATGTGGAACAACAGAGTGGTTCAAAATTGGGAAAGGAGTACACTGATGCTGTATATTGTAACCCTGCTTATTTAACTTATATGCAGAGTATATCATGCTAAATGCCGGGCTGGGTGACTCACAAGCTGGAATCAAGATTGCCTGGAGAAATATCAATACTCTCAGATATTCAGATGACATCACTCTTATGGCAGAGAGCAAAGAGGAACTAAAGAGCCTCCTGATGAAGGTGAAAGAAGAGTGAAACAGTTGGCTTAAAACTCAACATTCAAAAAACTAAGATCAAAAAAAGGGCCAAAAAACTCATTTAAAAAAAAAAAAAAAAGGGTGAGAGTTTGGATGATATCACTGACTCAACAGACATGAGTCAGAGGAAACTCTGGGAGATAGTGAAGGACAGGGAAGCCTGGCATGATGCAGGGTCGCAAAGAGTCAGACACAACTGAGCAACTGAACAACAGCAAACATTTCTCCAGCTTCTACGCAACAAACTATTCAGAAAAAAACAAACAGCTGACTTCAAGTCAATTATAAAGTCCAATTACTACATAATATGGTTAGAAACCACTAATTTAGAATTTTAGCTTTAGTGGAGCTAAAAACCAATATTCAATAGAAGCTAATGCTATTAAGTGAAAGATTGATAGAAAACTTAGTAGTGTAAAAATAAAATTGGTATCTGAATCTCTAACTAATCCTAACGTAACTGAGACAGGGCAATCAGTCATTTCATGCTTTGTGACATGATTAAAAAAAAAGTACACAACACTGCTTACAAAGTACCGGGGCCAAAAGCAACCAATTCTCTAGATCTAACTATCAATCCACAGAAAATGTGTGGCATAGAGATACAAATTAAGAGATAAAATAATTAGATCCAGATAAAATAATTAAAATCCAGAATGTACAAAATTATAGGACAGTTAAATTGGCATGGAGAAGAAAATGTTGGGAGAGGGACTCAACAGATGGAGAGTCTGGAGACATACTAAGTAAATTCAACATCTGAGCTTTATTTGGATCCTTATTTGAATCAACTGAAAAAGCCATTTTTGAGACAAACTGTAAAAATTAAACACAGACTTAAGTATTGGGTGAATATTAATTTTTTCAGGTGTAATATGTAACAGGTATTTCATGAATTTGTTTTAAACACTCCAAGAAAAAAAAAAGTGGAAGAATAAAATAAGTTTTAACAAAATATGGATAGTTATTGAAGCTGGGTGAAGGTACATGGGAGGAATGTTACCTAGTTTTAACGTTGCACATGTTTTAAAGTTTTATATAATTTTTTTAAAATCACATATATTCTGTAGACATCTATATTGACAATATAAGATATAAAATCAGTATATCATTGTGCCTTGCCCTTGAGTTTGTAATTCTGGTAAAAATGAAAGAATGGCGAAAACAAAGAAAGAACAATGTAAGTACTGCTCAAATGGAATATCATCTTTACAAATTGTGAACTACTAAGTTATGGACCTAAAATTTATATAATACTGTACATCAACTAGCCTTCCTCAGTGGTCAGTGCAAAGAAATAGAGGAAAATAGAATGGGAAAGACTAGAGATCTCTTCAAGAGAATTAGAGACACCAAGGCAACATTTCATGCAAGGATGGGCTCAATAAAGGACAGAAATGGAATGGACCTAACAGAAGCAGAAGAGATTAAGAAGAGATGGCAAGAATACACAGAATAACTGTACCAAAAAGATCTTCATGACCCAGATCATCACGATGGTGTGATCACTCACCTAGAGCCAGACATCCTGGAATGTGAAGTCAAGTGGGCCTTAGAAAGCATCACTATGAACAAAGCTAGTGGAGGTGATGGAATTCCAGTTGAGCTATTTCAAATATTGAAAGATGATGCTGTAAAGGTGCTGCACTCAATATGCCAGCAAATTTGGAAAACTCAGCAGTGGCCACAGGACTGGAAAAGGTCAGTTTTCATTCCAATCCCAAAGAAAGGCAATCCCAAAGAATGCTCAAACTACTGCACAATTGCACTCATCTCACACGCTAGTAGAGTAATGCTTAGAATTCTCCAAGCCAAGCTTCAACAATACGTGAACCATGAACTTCCAGATGTTCAAGCTGGATTTAGAAAAAGGCAGAGGAACCAGAGATCAAATTGCCAACATCCACTGGATCATCAAAAAAGCAACAGAGTTCCAGAAAAACATCTATTTCTGCTTTATTGACTATGCCAAAGCCTTTGACTGTGTGGATCACAATAAACTGTGGAAAATTCTGAAAGAGATGGGAATACCAGACCACCTGACCTCCCTCTTGAGAAATCTGTATGCAGGTCAGGAAGCAACAGTTAGAACTGGACATGGAACAACAGACTGGTTCCAAATAGGAAAAGGAGTACATCAAGGCTGTATATTGTCACCCTGCTTATTTAACTTATATGCAGAGTACATCATGAGAAATGCTGGGCTGGATGAAGCACAAGCTGGAATCAAGATTGCTGGGAGAAATATCAATAACTTCATAGACGCAGATGACACCACCCTTATGGCAGAAAGAGAAGAACTAAAGAGCCTCTTGCCGAAAGTGAAAGAGGAGAGTGAAAAAGTTGGCTTAAAGCTCAACATTCAGAAAACTAACATCATGGAATCCAATCCCATCACTTCGTGGCAAATAGATGGGGAAACAGATAAAACAGTGAGAAGTTATTTTTTAGGGCTCCAAAATCACTGCAGATGGTGACTGTAGCCATGAAATTAAAAGATGCTTACTCCTTGGAAGGGAAAGTTATGACCAACCTAGACAGCATATTAAAAAGCAGAGACATTACTTAGCTAACAAAGGTCCATCTAGTCAAAGCTATGGTTTTTCCAATAGTCATGTATGGATGTGAGAGTTAGACTATAAAGAAAGCTGAGCACCGAAGAATTGATGGTTTTGAACTGTGGTGTTGGAGAAGACTCTTAAGAGTCCCTTGGACTGCAAGGAGATCCAACCAGTCCATCCTAAAGGAGATCAGTCCTGAATATTCATTGGAAAGACCGATGTTGAAGCCAAAACTCTTACTTTGGCCACTGATCCAAAAAGCTGACCTATTTGAAAAGACCCTGATGCTGGGAAAGATTGAAGGCGGGAGGAGAAGGGGATGACAGAGGATGAGAAGATTGGATGGCATCACTGACTCAATGGACATGAGTCCGAGTAAGCTCCAGGAGTTGATGATGGACAGGGAGGCCTGGCATGCTGCAGACCATGGGGTTGCAGAGTCAGACATGACTGAGCGACTGAACTGAACTGTACATCAACTATACCCCAATAGTGTGTTGTTGGTTACTCAGTTGTGTCTGACTCTTTGCAACTGCTTGGAGTGTTGGTTCACCAGGATCCTGTCCATGGGATTCTCCAGGTAAGAATACTGGAGTAGGTAGCTATACCCTCTCCAAGGGATCTTTCTGACTCAGAGATCAAAACCAGGTCTACTGCATTGAAGGCAGAATTCTCTACCATCTGAACCACCAGGGAAGCCCTATACTTCATTAAAATATATATAATACTACAAATAAAATGTTTTAGAGAGTAGAAAAATCAATCAATTTCAAATTGAACAACCCAAAAAGTATGTGCAATAAAAATAGCTCCAGGAATAGATTAACATTACTAGAGTTATTAAATAGTTGCAGGAATGATGTTTACTCTTAAAAAATAAAAAGGAAATTTATTAGGATGTTTGTGCTTGTTTTGAATTTTCTCAGCTAGCCTAATACAAAGACTAATTTTTCAGCGCTGGAGTTCACTGGAAACAGAATAGAAACTCCTAAAAGTCTAGACAATAAAAGCACATCTGTGTTGCCCAGGGTCTTTTCCAGTGAGTGGGTTCTTTGCATCAGGTGTCATGATGGGAGACATCATGGGTCATGGTGAAGAGCTCTGACAAATGTGGTCCACTGGAGAAGGGAATGGCAAACCACTTCATTATTCTTTCCTTGAGAACCCCATGAACAGTATGAAAAGGCAAAAAGATATGACACTGAAAGATGAACTCCCCAGATCGCTAAGTGTCCAATATGCTACTGGAGAACAGTAAAGAAATAACTCCAGAAAGAATGAAGAGATAGAGTCAAAGCAAAAACACCACCCACTTGTGGATGTGACTGGTGATGGAAGTAAAGTCTGATGCTGTAAAGAACAATACTACATAGGAACCTGGAATATTAGATCCATGAATCAAGGCAAATTGGAAGTGGTCAAACAGGAGATGGCAAGAGTGAACATCAACATTTTAAGAATTAGCAAACTAAAATGGACTGGAATGAATTAATTTAACTCAGATGGCCATTATATCCATGTGGGCAATAATCCCTTAGAAGAAATGGAGTAGCCATCATGGTCAACAAAAGAGTCTGAAATGGAATTCTTGGGTGCAACCTCAAAAACAACAGAACAATCTCTGCTTGATTCCAAGGCAAACCATTCAATATCACAGTAATCCAAGTGTATGCCCCAACCAGTAATGCTGAAGAAGCTGAACAGTTCTATGAAGACCTATAAGACCTTCTAGAACTAACACCAAAAAAGATGTCCTTTTCATTATAGGGGACTCAAATGCAAAAGTAGAAAGTCAAGAGATACCTGGAATAACAGGCAAGTTTGGCCTTGGAGTGCAAAATGAAGCAGAGCAAAGGTTAAGAGTTTTGCCAAGAGAATGCACTGGTCATAGCAAATACCCTTTTCCAACAAAACAAGAGAAGACTCTACAGATGGACATCACCAGATGGCTGCAATATTAAATATTATTAAATCCCTGGTAACAGGCTAAACTCATGCTCCTGCACTTGGTGTAAGTGAACACAGAATGACTACACCTAGTTAATCTATTAGACCGCTATAAAGACATGACAATCAAGATCTTGAGAAAATTAGAGAAACACTGTATTTGTAATTGAGTATATAACCTATTGGGCTTCCCAGGTGGCACTAGTGGTAAAGAACCTGCCTGCCAATGCAGGAGACTAAGAGACGCAGGTTTGATCCCTGAGTCAGGAAGATCCCCTGGAGGCGGGCATGGCAACCCACTCCAGTATTCTTGTCTGGAGAGTCCCCATGGACGTGGGAGCCTGGAGGGCTACAATCCATAGAGTCACAGAGTTGGACAGGGCTGAAGCAACTTAGCACACATGCACATATAACCTTTATGTGAACATAAGCAGATTACACTTTTACAGAAAATTTTCAGTTGAGTGAAACCAAATGCTAACCTATGCTCACTGACGGGTAATTTCCAAATATTTTCACTAAAATATTTCACATTCATTAAGAAAAGCTGGTATCTTCCATATTTGTGGTTATAAATCAAAATGTTCCAATATAAACTTGTGCTTGTCTAAAGACAAGTTACCTTCATTTTCTGTATTGGCCAAAACTAAGAAAAGACAACAGAATGAGGAGAAAAATTCCTTATTAAAAACTTTAATATAAACTGTTTTATATAAAGTGTACACTGATTAGAAATACAAAATCATAAATTTATTGAGGATTATTGTTTTAACCACATGCCCTAAAACATGCCAAGATATTATAAGTGACTATATGCAGTATCAAGCTTTTAGCTTTTTATTACTTGGCCATTAGGCCAACCAGAAAAGCATCTACTATCCAAACAGAAATTTATTGGGAACCGTGAAATTTTTGTTTTATAGTTAATTCTGCTAAGATCAGCCAGAAATGAGTTTTAATCTAACTTAAGAAAAAAAAAAAGGTGGGGAGAGACCTATTACCAAATAATTGAGTCTCTTTGCAGTAGTAACTATGTGCAAATATTCAGCCAGGTCCTGCAAATCTGTAGTACCATCTATGTATTAATAATTTTTCATCATTTTAATAAAGGATATACTAGATATTACTTGGAGAAGGAAATGGCAACCCACTCCAGTACTCTTGCCTAGAAAATCCCATGGACAGAGGAGCCTGGTGTCCATGGGGTCACAAAGAGTCAGACACGATTGAGCGACTTCACTTAGATACTACTATATTAAATCTAAGTTTTGTTCAAACTGTATTAAAAAAGATTATAAAGGGAATTTAAGATCTAATTATAACAGTGTAATTAATGGTTTTATTTTTTTTATTAGGCTTCCCCAGTGGCTCACCAGTAAAGAATCTGCCTCCTGCAACACAGGAGATGTGGCAGGAGGCACGGGTTCGATCCCTGGGTCAGAAAGATCCCCAGGAGAAGAAATCCAGTCCAGTGTTCTTGCCCGGAAAACCCCCTGGACACAGGAGCCTTGTGGGCTATAGAATATAAAATTAAACAGAAAATCTCTCATGCTTTGGTTAAAATCCTTATAAGCATGTATTGGTTTTATAAAAAGTAATAATCATTTATTGCTTAAAATGACTCAAAAAACTGAAACAAAATTAAAACATCTCCTTATTCTTACTTTCATCTTAAAAAGCAAAAATACACTAAACAAAATACATTGCCCTTTGTAAATAATCAATGAAAAATATTAAGTATTTAAACAAGAAAAATAAGAATTTGATTGGGTTTATAATCAACACTTTCATTCTAAAAAAGTGAGGTATTAACTAATTTTATATACTCACACCACAGTACCTTAACAAATGTTAAAAATACTCAGGTAAATATCTGGAAATAAAAGATAAGGTTTAAATATTTAAAAGGACTTATATTCTCATCAAAGATTAAATAACAAAAGTATAAAGATTTTTTTCAACTCCCCTAGTAACTTGTTACTTTTGTTCCACTTCGCTATCTTTGGAGTAGAAAAAAACTTTTAATGCAAATCTTTTTAAACAAAATAATGACTGTAAAAATGGAGAAAGTCCACAAATTTGGATTTTACATTGACTCAGAAATTTTCAAAACTTTGACATTAGCATGATATATAAAAGCCTCCACTAAAATACAAAACTGACTTTTTCCTTGGAAAACATAAAACAATATTGAAGAACTTAAGTGTATTTTAAGACCACTTTCTCTGAGTTTGTCAGGAAACACATCTATGATGATTCAACTTTATGGCTGTTAAAAATTCTTTTCAAAAAGCAACACAATTAAGTTAAAATTTTCAAGACCCCCCCCCCAAATTTTTAATAACAGGAACTACTACCTTGATAACCTACACAAATCATCTCTTCCTATGGTCTTCCTCTACTTTCTTATTCGTTTCTCAGACATTATTTTTCCTTCCCTTTTTCTCAGAGCAATTTCTGAAAATCACTGGTACCTTTCAGCTACACCCCGTTCAATTTGAATCTTCCTTGAGGTTCTCTCTCACCTCAAGAGCAACTCTGAATTCAATAAGCCATATGAAAAGCAACTGATCCCAAACACGGATTAAAAAACAAATACATTCCAGTATACACCAGTATGTTACATATCCCAACACAGGTTAACAGTAAAAACAACTAAGCAGTCAATACCTATAAAAAGTTTTAATATCAGAACCTGGCCATAAGCTTTCAACTTCATTCTAATCAAATAGTTAAAACAGGTAAAAATAAACTGAATCACTGTATTGGACCCCATCAACCAAGGCATAAAGTCTATTTAAGTGCAAAATGGTTTCCCAAGAGTGGTTTTTAATTCTCTCTTGGTAACCAATTTTCTATCAGATGTCTACCATTACACAACTGTAACAGTTTTCATAAAGTCACCAGGAGGAAATCACATTTCTTTCAGAACTCTACCTCAAACACTCACATCCTCCCTGTCAAGAACTAAATATAACCTCTTCCTCTGTCCCTTAAGTATTCCATTTCTTTCCTGAAGTAGAGCTTCTGTAAATATTGCAACATTAAGGAATAAATTTTAATGAATACAAATCAGAGAAAATGAAGGAACATTAGCTTCCATTAAAGCTTTCCTTTAAAAAAAAGTGTTTCCAAGTTGTATTTTTTAATTCCCCCATGATTCTCTTTAAAAGAATGAACACAAAATTTCTCTGCTAATGACTTTATTCATGAATCTATAATGGAACTCAAAATAGCAAAGAACATGAAAAACTTCAGGTTAATATTTGTCAACCAAATACATCAAAGAATATTTATATAACTAACAAATATCTCTAAAATGCACATGTGAAAATACAAATACTCTTCACCTTGTGGAATTTCAAAGTAACAAAGATCTGCTTAACATAGCTGGCCATAATAGCCCGATTATACTGACAGATATATATAATGCAAAAGAAATCAATGCACCTGAAAAATAAACATCACATGGTTAATCTTTTGGTAAAGTGCTACTTTCATATGGAAAAAAGGATTTATGAAGATTACAAAAAGTTCATGTTATACCATCATTCTCAAAGTGCCAAAATTTCTCAGTATTCACTACGTTCATCACATTTGTATGTCCCCAATGAGAGACCATAAACATTATTTTGCAATCTTTTTGTTCACACATTATTTCCTGGAAGCTAAAAATCACCACTCCATTGCTAAATGAAACTTTTCACTCATATAAGACTGTTTTAGACACAGTAATTCTTCATTGTTTTAAATATGATCTTTGGTTTAAAGCTGTCCTGATATCCTTTCTAGTTGGACTGTAGTTAGTAAAATATTTATAAAACAGTACAGTAGCTTCATTTGAACCACAAAAGTAAACTGGATCAGTGGCCTAAACGCAATGAATGGCACGTATCAAGATGTCTAGAATGATGAGTTCCCCAAATTAGTAACTGACAAGGTCAATATCAAAGGAAATTAGTATTGCTGAGGAGTGGCTCATCTCTTTTCATCAAAGACCTCTATCAATTCATAACAGTATTAGCCATTGAGAGAAAATTAGTTGGAAAAAAAATCTAACCTGAAGGCACACAGGTGCAAATCTTAAGCAGATAAATAAAACCAACTAAATTGCATATGCACACATGGGTATGTCCAAGTATATACACACTTCTCTGTGTGAAGTTGAATACCAGCATTATGTATCTTCTACCATATAGGAAGCTCTATGCCTGTGTGTGTCTATACCCTAGAGGTCAGACTAGCTGATGGGTTTTCCAGAAAAAAGTGAGACTTTAAATGATGCAAAACTTAGCCTTTCTTCAAAACAGAAGGTTTTAAATTAATAGCAAAGGAATGCAATAACAATGGAAACTGTAAGAAGCCATCAAGTTAAATCTCAGGAAGGACAAGATCAACTTCATAACTGAAGGCTGCGGATGATTTCTTCTCTCTCCCCTTGAATAATCAAATGCAAATACCTTTTAGCAATGGCAGCATTCAAATCCCACAAAAAATCTAGTAGTGCACCCTTCAGGAGCACCTCCATTGGCACAAACTGTAAAACCTGCTGGGTTGCCTCAGTGTTAACCAAATCTCTCAACAATTCATTCACATTTTGCAGATACTGAAAAACTGGGTTTGGAAGATCCTGATAACCAACACAAAGCAGGACTGCACAAGTCTTCAGGGGCTCAGAGGATATGGGACAAGAAAATGTGATGAATCTAAAACAGCTGTGGAGTACAAAGATCAAACCAGCCATAAACCTTGTAAAACAAGAAAGTATAGGCAAAATCATAACATCTCCTGTATGAAGCTGTTGCAATGAATGTAGTATGCAGTCCAAAAATAATTGCTGGTAAGTGGGGTCTCCATCATGAAGCAATGAACAGCTAAAAGTCATGAGTGCAGCTGATTCCAAGAGTCGAACTTCCAATGGTGTGTGCATTTTAATATTATGGAGAGCTGGGAAACCCACTAGCAGGCACTTTATCTGGGTGCTGGGTTCTTCATCCTGATGATCCTGAAGGCACTTGGTAAGGCTAAACAACTCAGAAAATATCAATTCTTCAGAAAAAACATGACAAGAACAACAATGCTGCTGTTTTGGCCTAAACTTAAGATCAAAATTCAAGGCTCCTCCTAATGACTTTTCAACTGCTTCATTAAGAGCCTTTAAAATCTCACCATCACAGAAAGGAGAACACTTTACCTTTGGCAGTTTCTTTCCCTGTAAAACCTGCCATAAGTGACACTCAAGATTGAAAGCTGTCCCTTCCAAAACAGAACTTTGCCCAGGATGATATGTAGCATGTTCTTCAGCCCAACTGTTAAAGTACCCTTTGGCCACCTTATCTTTCCAGGAAAGGGTTTCCAGCATTTTCCTTTCATTGTAGGTTTTAAAATATTTGTTTCTCTGCCCAAACCATTTTGTATTTGTACTACAGCCAATGTTGGATTTTTTCACTAGCCAGTTATTTCTGGAAAGAGGCTTCAATTGAAACTTTTGCATGAAATACTGAACAGCATAGTCCCTTAAACTATTCAACTTTGCTTGTTCCCCTTTTCCCATGTACTCAAACAGACGAATGTTCTCAGAAATAGTCTCTAGTTGGTATTTATGAAAGAACATGCAACATTCTTCATGTTTTCTAAGGAAAGATTCTGGAATCATGTGATGGGGAAAGAGAGCTTTCTTGGTCATTTCAGACCCAAAATTCAGCACCATCTTACATAAAAGAGGATAGATTGTCTCTCTTCCCTTATAGTAGAGACATACCACATAGACTTCTGAGTTTCCTGCCTTGCTAGTAGCTGGTTTGAAAACATGAACTTGATCAAAAGAACAGTTTAGTAGGTACATAAGATTTATGGAACAATGTTCAAACAAAGTAAACATCTTCAGAACAAAAGAGCCACCATTTCCAAGGGTCATCAGAGCAGTGACAGCTTCACAGTAATGCAAACAAGAGACTAAAGCTTCTTGTTCACCTGGGTTTCCTTGGCAATCAAAACTTCCATCTGCAGTGATCAAGTGAATGGTACCCATACTGCTTATGAAATTCTGAAGTCCAGTCAGATATTTCAAGGTCATGATATCACCAGTGTTATCTGGACCAAAGTACCAGCAACGCAAGGTATTTGCAATAAGTCGGTCATCCATAATCATCGTAAGATTGTCATTTGCCTCATGGTAAGGATTCAGAGTATTAGCTACCCAATTCCAATCACAGGGGAATCGGTGGGATTTTAAGTAGTGATTGAGACTAGCTATAAAAGCTCCAGGAGCTTCACAAAGGTGTAGAGAATTCAGTTTTCCATTCTGAAAAGCTTCCTGTGGAATAAGTGGAAAGCTGCACAAAATTTCATGAAACTTACACCATGCTTGAGTACAAAGTTCAGCATTTACAGATTTTCTCACATGAGAAATTATTTTCCCAGCTTTGTTAGTGAAAGCCGTGTGCTCATGCCACTCATCCAATTTCTTATCACTCAGTAGGTTTTTCACTTCATTTAGGGAGTTCTTCAAATCAAGGAATGCACTGAATTCCATGTGGTCACAGGTGAAAATCTCACTGGGATCTGGTAACTGCCACTCATTATTAAGTGGTTTGCCATAAGAAAAGTTCTTGGCAAAGAGTTCAACAATGTCAGCAAGAACATCTGGGCTGAATGTCTCAGGACTTGAACCCAGTGGTTGCTTTCTGCACTTACTCATTTTCAAATCAAATTAAAATCTAGAAAAAGAAAACACACAATTAAGTGAATCAAATTTTATTAGTGAGTGAAATCTAATCCACAGCAAACGACCACAATCATGACAAATCACATAAAATAGGTAGACTAATGTGAGTACAATGCATTACATATTGAGGCAATTTGGAATAAAGAAAGAATAAAAGCACTGATGTCCAATAAACCTAGGCTCAAATTCCAGTACTGTTATTTACAGCTTAGTAAAGTGGCCATGGGCAAATAACTTTACATCAGTTTCTTCTTTAAAAACTTGAGGTATTATTTTTTAAGATGAGGATGAAACATGTTAGCATACACAAAAGAACATTCATCAGTGAATGGCAGCTCCTATTACCAAAGTAACACACCTAGTTCCTCCCCAAAGTTCTGTACCCAAGGCTGAGACACCACCCACAGGGACCCAAACACATGCTTAGAGGAAGATTTATCCTTTTGCTCAAACTACTAACAAGTGACTTCTAGCTCTGTTTTTTAGCTCCCTCCAAATCTCACTTCCTTCCAGGAGAGATTCCAGCACCTGAACCCAGCACCGCTCCTGCTATGACCTCTCTGCCCCCACCCACTTAAACTCACCTATGAGGACTGCCAAATACGCCCTCTGTCCAGGTTTGACTCCTGCTAAGTCATGCACTTTGGCGGTACCAAATCACCTTTATAGGCCACCCACCAGCAAACACCCGTCACCATACTACTTGTCAACTGTGGTGAACTTGACAGGTTAGCCTCTCGCTCAACGCTGAAACTGACCTATAGTTCACCCTGGCATGTCTCTAAACTTCAGATTCCTGCCTCATAAGGTCGGTCAGACAGCTCCCTGTTTATTTATATTATAAAATATTATCTTTTTATTGCCACAAAATCTTAATATACTTTCATAGAATAATTTTAAACTGAAGAAATATCCTTAATGAATATACAAATTACAAATAGTCACTCTACATTCTGTGCTCTCACACTGTCTAAGAAACCAAAAACATCTGTCCACTGGAAACAGAAAGGGGTGCAAGAGAAGGAAGCAACGCTTAACGGCATAATGTTGAAAAAGTTCTAAATTCCAGCAGAGACAGCAATGAGTATTACATGGTACTTGCTGGCACAGTGTTAATCAACAGGTGCTTCAGTTCATGACTTCTGGGTTTATTTAGCATATTCAATACATTCTACATCAGTATGAAGATTAAAACAGGAGATAAAAGTGAGCACCACAATAAACAGTAACAAAAGAAGACTGTATTCCATTAGCATTTACTTTGTACTCAAAATACTTTTTCATCCTTTTATATTTTGCTTAAATTACGTACAAGTCTGTCTGTGCCATTCTGTGCTCAGTCACTCAGTTGTCTGACTCTTTGCAACCCCATGGACTGTAGCCCGCCAGGCTCCTCTGTCCATGGGGATTCTCCAGGCAAGAATACTGGAGTGGGTTGCCATGCCCTCCTCCAGGGGATCGTTCAAACCCAGGGTTTGAACCCAGGTCTCCTGCATTACAAGCAGATTCTTTACCGTCTAAGCCACCAGGAAAGCCCACGAGCTTGCAAACTTCCTGAAGTAACAATTATCTTAGTTATTTCTGTTTGCCACAGTATATTTACCCCAAAATTGTGAATAACAGTCACAATAACCTATTAATGTATTTTTCTTACCTTAGGTCTATTTTTTTTTTTTTTTTTTTTTTTACTGTTAGAATATTTAGACAAATTTCTGACAGAAGGCAGAAAGGAAGCATTTTCACATTCACTAAAATTTTAATTAAGAGTAAATGCACGAGGATTACAACAAGTTATTCTGTCCTAATTCACACTTTGCTTACTGGAAACTACAACTTTTAGATTTCAACTATATTCTATTTTGGAAAAAAGTCTGACTTTAGTCATTAACTTCACATACCAATTAATGGCTGTAAGTAAGCTCTGAAATCTTACCTAAGCTAATACGTAATTACTTTCACAGGAGAACAACTAAAGTGGTTCAAACACTCCACTGTTCTTCCCGCCTATACTTGTGGAACATGGACCAAAATTATATATTATATATTTATATATTAACTGTATATCATGTTGAAAAATTTTCAGGTTGATAACACACAACTTATCCAAATATTGTTTCCTACAAATTCCCAGAATCCAACTGCTTCTCACTCACTCCAACTACCAACCTTCTGATTAGAAACATGCATCAACTCTCTTCTGAACTACTGCCACAGCCGTCTCACTCCTCTCTTTGCTTCTACCCTTGCCTCCGCCATTCTATTCTGAAACACACCCACCAGAGTAACTCTGAAAAACCTCAGATTGTAGGGCTGCTGTGCTGTCACGGCTCCCCGTTTCACTCAGAGTAAGTGCCAAAGTCTTTACAATAGTCTACAACGCCTTAGAACATGTCTGTTCTCCAGCCCCACCCCATGGCTAACCTAATTTTCTCCTACTACCCCTTTTTTTCATTGCGTTCCAGTCCTACAGGCTCTCTTGCCGTTCACTTAAAAGCCCAGACACACAGCAAGGGGAGGCTTTGGACAGTCAGTCCCTCCACCTGGAATGTTCTTCCCTTCCCTTATCTCCTTCAAGAATTTACAGAAGTGTCATTTTTTCTGTGAAGCCTTTGACATTCTAATTTAAAATTGCATCTTCCATTAACAACGGTAAAGGTAAGAACTTTGCTGTCTTTTCCTATGACACTCTTTCCTTCTAACATGTGAAAGTGAAAAAGTGAACGTGAGGTCACTCAGTCGTGTCTGACTCTTTGCGACCCCCATCGACTGTGGAGACTACCTTGGAAATTTTCCAGGCAAGAGTACTGGAGTGGGTTGCCATTTCCTTCTCCAGTGGATCTTCCCGACCCAGGAAATGAACCCAGGTCTCTGGCACTGTAGGCAGGCGCTTCACCATCTAAGCCATCAGAGAATTTACTTATTTATGTTTACTATTTTTTAAGTCTTCCCAAAACTACAACCTAAGCTGCAATGGGCAGGGATCTTTGTTTTCTTTACTCACTTATTAAGAAGTTAGAACAGTACACAGAAAGCATTCAGTAAGTATTCATGGAATAACTAAAAGGGATTTCAGACTAGCCCAAAAGGCGTTCCTCTGATCAGGTTCTGAATATAAGTCTTAGCAAAGAACTTCAACGTCACTCTAGCACCTCACAAAAAACAAAAACAAAAATGCATACGGTTTACGAGAGACAAGGAAAAAGTTTTCAGTATGATCCTCTGGAAAAGGTTCCTCTGTCCCTCTTATGAAGCACTCCATAGAGCTTCGTGGCATCATCATTCTGCTACGAGGGTCAGTATTACCATTGTTGTTTTGCAGAATTGAGTAGGAAGTCGTGTACCCCCTGCCCAAAGCCACGAAGGGAATACCCGCAAAATTCACCGGCCTAACACAAAGTCTCATTAATAGCTGTTACTCCTCCAGTTAACACTTGCAAAGAAATTTTAGAAGAGGTGCCAACAGCTCCACCTCCTCACAGCAACAGCGAAAATAATGCCTACTGTGTATCCAGCGCCTTACTTTGCGCCAGGGGCACCCAAAATCTCGTTTCCTCTAGGTATAAATTAAGTCTCAAGTTTCATTCGAGCGACCCAGTCACTGACCCGGAGGAAACTCAGCCCAAGCCTCTGCCTAATCCACTGGAAAGTCGAAGGAAGACCCGGGTTCGGAAAGTGGGCCTGAATTACCTTCGCTCACGCCCACCTCAGCCCCCAGAGTCTAGAGAGGCTGCGCTTCACTCGCTCTCCTCACTCAAGGAGGGCATTCTCCACTTCCACTCCTGGGGATGATTCCCAAGAGCATCGCTACTGCGGGTCTTCTGAGCCCTGGCACAGGGATGGGAGGTGGCGCGCCGGAAGGTCGAGAAGGAGGCAGGAGCGGCCCTAGGAACACGCAGAGCGGAAGCACAACTGCAGCCCGAGACTCCGGCGAACGGAGGCCCAAAAGCCCTAACACACGCACTGCGCGTGCGCCTCAAGGCTGAGCTGGCGTCTTACGTCAACGTTACGCACGTCGGCGATGCTCGTAAGAGACCTCTGCTCTCTCGGTTTCGTTTCTCCGCTGGGTGCTGAATCCGGGAAGCGCCAGCCTCCCGCCCAACGGCCGCTATGGCAACTGCGCGCTCAAACCGAGCGTCCTTTGGCCCCGCCCCCCGAGGGTGGAGGCGTGGAATGGGGCGAGGACAACCTGTCCGGGACACGCTGGCCCCGCCCACCTGGGCCCTGGACGCCCGAGGTTCTCTTGCGGTAGAGTTTAGCTCTTAGCGGAAAGAAAATGAGGTTAGAAAGCCAAACTAGGGAAACTACAAAAATACTGTTATCATGACATACATATATTTATAAACGAGTCAAACAACCTCCCTTCCAGATAGCATATTAAAAAGCAGACATTACATTGCCGACAAAGGCCTGTCTAGTCAAGGCTATGGTTTTTCCAGTGGTCATGTATGGATGTGAGAGTTGGACTGGGAAGAAAGCTGAGTGCCGAGAAATTGATGCTTTTGAACTGTGGTGTTGGAGAAGACTCTTGAGAGTCCCTTGGACTGCAAGGAGATCCAACCAGTCCATCCTAAAGGAGATCAGTCCTGGGTGTTCATTGGAAGGACTGATGCTGAAGCTGAAACTCCAATACTTTGGCCACCTCATGCGAAGAGTTGACTTACTGGAAAAGACTCTGCTGCTGGGAGGGACTGGGGGCAGGAGGCAAAGGGGACAACAGAGGATGAGATGACTGGATGGCATCACCGACTCGATGGACATGAGTTTGAGTAAACTCCGGGTGTTGGTGATGGACAGGGAGGCCTGGCGTGCTGCGATTCATGGGGTCACAAAGAGTCGGACACGACTGAGCGAATGAACTGAACTGAACTGAAGGCAAACTCCCCGGAGAAAGAAATGGCAACCCACTCCAGCCTAGAAAAATCCCATGGACAGAGGAGCCTGGTAGGCTACAGTCCATGGGGTCGCAAAGGGTCGAACATGACTGAGCGACTTCACTTTCACATTTCACTTTCACAAGACAACCTCAAACAAAAATGGGAGATGATTGACCAAGCCATTCCGAAAAGCAAAACAACTGTAAGGAGATAGTGCAAAGCTATTTGGGCTTCCTGATAGCTCAGTTGGTAAAAAATTTGCCTGCAATATGGGCGACCTGGGTTCGATCCCTGGGTTGGGAAGATTCCCTGGAGAAGGAAAAGGCTACCCACTCCAGTATTCTGGCCTGGAGAATTCCATGGACTGTATAGTTATATACATATAACCTATATATAGTTATATATAGGTTATATAGTTATATATAGGTTATATATATATATGTATATAGTCCATGGGGTTGCAAAGAGTTGGACACAACTCAGTGACCTTCACTTCACAAAGCTATTTGACTTTAAAAAAAATAATAAATAAGGTTTATTTTCACTAGTTTAAAAGATCAGAAATGGCTATTGGTGAGAATATGGAGAAACAAGTTTACATATTTTAGGGGAGAGTGAAAATTGTTACTACCTTACAGAACACAAGGGCTTCCCTGGTGGCTCAGCTGGTAAAGAATCTGCCTGCAGTGTGGGAGACCCGGGTTCAATCCCTCGGTTGGGAAGATCCCCTGGACTCCAGTATTCTGGCCTGGAGAATTCCATAGACTGTACAGTCCATGGGGTAGCAAAGAGTTGGACATGACTGAGTGACTTTCACTTTCACTTTTACAGAAGGCAAACTTTAAAATAACCTTGTACTTTAGCCCAGCAATTCCCACTCCTAGCAATTTAGCTTTAGAAAACAACTGGAACTCACTTTGGGAAAAAATGTTTATCATAGCATCTTAATAACATTAATAACAATACTGGAGCCTATTATACAAAGTGAAGTAAGTCAGAAAGAGAAAAATAAATATTGTATACCAACACATATATACGGGCTTCCCTGGTGGCTCAGGTGATAAAAAAAATCTGTCTGCAATGCAGGAGACTGGGTTCGATCTCTGGGTTGGGAAGATCCCTTAGAGGAGGGAGTGGCAACCCACTCCAGTATTCTTGCCTAGAGAATTCCATGGACAGAAGACCCTGGCAGGCTACAGTCCATGGGTCACAAAGAGTTGATCACAACTCAGTGACTAACACTACTATGCAGCCATTAATAGGTTATATATATGCCAAAAGTGTCATATGAAAATAGGAGAATATAGAACTAGATGTGGAGTTTGACCCATTTATGTCATATATATACATATATAGATGTGTGTGTGACACACATACAAATTTTACAACTCTTCCAGTATATGCATCAGTAGAGAAAAGTCTTTTCAAAAAAGATACATAAATAGTGGGGCTTCCCTGGTGGTCCAGTGGTTAATAATCCACCTGCCAGTGTAGGAGGCATGGGTTTGATCCTTGGTCAGGGAAGGTCCTACATGTGACAGGGCAGCTAAGACTGTGTGCCACAACTACTGAAGCCCACACACCCAGAGCCTGTGCTTTGCAAAAAGAGAAACCACTGCAATGAGAAGCCCCTGCTCACCACAACGAGAGAAAGCCCTCACGCAGTAACAAAGACCCCATGCAGTCAAAAACAAATAAATAAATAAATAATATTTTAAAAAAGGGTGCTAGGACATTTGAATATCTATTTTATATGGAAAAGACTTCATCTGGGCTCTTCAGTCAGTCAGTCAGTTCAGTCGCTCAGTCGTGTCCGACTCTTTGTGACCCCATGAATTGCAGCACGCCAGGCCTCCCTGTCCATCACCAACACCCGGAGTTTACTCAAACTCATGTCCATCGAGTCGGTGATGCCATCCTGCAATCTCATCCTCTGTCGTCCCCTTCGCCTCCTGCCCCCAGTCCCTCCCAGCATCAGGGTCTTTTCCAATGAGTCAACTCTTCGCATGAGGTGGCCAAAGTATTAGAGCTTCAGCTTCAGCATCAGTCCTTCCAATGAACACCCAGGACTTATCTCCTTCAGGATGGACTGGTTGGATCTCCTTGCAGTCCAAGGGACTCTCAAGAGTCTTCTCCAACACCACAGTTCAAAACCATCAATTTTTCGGCACGCAGCTTTCTTCACAGTCCAACTCTCACATCTGGACTCTTACTTCACATAATAAACAAAAACAGATTTCATTTGGATTGTCAATCTATATTTTAAAGATCAAACAATAACTCTTAGCAGAAAATATAAGAGAACATCTTCATAGTCTTGAAATAGGCAAAAAGCTTATAACAGGACAGAAAAGGCACTAATCATAATATATATATATATATACATAAATAAACACTAAAATTAAGAATGTTTATTCATCATAAGACAGCACTGAGAGTGAAGGGGAAATATATATATATATATATATATATATATATGTATATTTACCATACACATATGAGACAAAGGTTTGCATCCAGAGTATATATCTCCTAAAACAAATGAGAAAAGACGTCCCATTAGGAAAATGGGCAAAAGACTAAAACAAAAACTTTAAAAAGATGATATCCAAAACGTCAATAAACATAAATACATGCTCAACTCCATTAGTCATTGGAGAGATGTAAACCAAACCCATAATCAAACAGTTACACACTGACTAGCTGAAATGAAACCCTGAAAATATAACTTTTGGAGAGTTTGAGGGGCAACCAATGCAAAGCTGTTTGGAAGAAAAAAGATCTTCCAAGATCTTCCTAACTCACCAGTTGGTTGCCATTTTTAGAAAATTTTTCCAGGTATAATTTTATTCCAGAAAGTTCCCTCGAGCCCCTTCCCAATCAATCTCCCACCCCCGAGAAGCAAACACTGATCTGTTTTCTACACTATATTTTAGTTTTGCCTATTCTAGATGTCATATAAATTCTGTCATTACAGTCTATAATTTTAGTTTCCAGCCCCTTTCCACTCACTGTAAATTTTTTTTTTTTTTTTTTAGTATTGTAGGGGAGGAAAAAAACTTTCTTTTACTAGTCTAGGATTCTTGGCTTAGGCTCTGTAACAAAAGATAGATTAACAAGAGAAAAGCGTATAAATTTATTAATGTTTTGCATGACAAGAGAGCCTTCACAAGGAAATGAGGATCTGAAAGACACTGTTTTTCACACTAGGTTTAAACCTGAGTGTTTTTATACTAGATTTGATAAGAAGTAGAATGTCGTGGGAGAGTGTGACGAATGAGTCTGAGCTAAGAATGAAAAAGCTGGCTTGAAACTCAACATTCAAAAAATAAGATCATGGTATCTGTTCCCATCACTTCATGGCAAATAGATGGGGAAAAAGTGGAAGCAGCGACAGATTTTATTTTCTTGGGCTGTGATTTCCAAAATCACTGTGGACAGTGACTGGAGCCATGAAATTAAAAGACACTTGCTCCTTGGAAGAAAAACTATGACAAACCTAGAAAGAGTATTCAAAAGCAGAGACATCACTGTGCCAGGAAAGGTCTGTATAGTCAAAGCAATGGTTTTCCCAGTAATCATGTATGGATGTGAGAGTTGGACCATAAAGAAGGCTGAGCACCGAAAAACTGATGCTTTCAAATTGTAGTGCTGGAGAAGACTCTGGAGAGTCCCTTGGACTACTAAGAGATTGAACCACTCAATCCTAAAGGAAATCAGCCCTGAATATTCACTGGAAAGACTGATGCTGAATCTCCAATAATTTGGCCTCCTGATGCAGAGAGCTGATTCATTGGTAAAGACCCTGATGCTGGGAAAGATTGAAAGCAAAGGGGGAAGGGGCAGTGGCAGAGGATGAGATGGTTAGATAGCATCACTGACTCAATGGACATGAATTTGAGCAAACTCCAAGATAGTGGAGAACAGAAGAGCCTGACGTGCTGTGGTCCATGGGGTCACAGATAGTTGGACATGAGTTAACAACTGAACAACGACAACAAGAGTACTAAACTGGGGAAATTTTAACAAGGTATGTTTATCCAGATTCCTTTTGGTGTCCTCCCATCTTTGGAGAGAAGGATGTTTCTTTCTTCTAGGTATACGGAGGGCATCTCTCACCCAAGGTTCTTACAACCTGCTTCAGAGCAAGGTCAGAGTCTTTCCTGTGCCTACCACTTCTTACATTCCTTTAGCTTAAAACATTCAATATGCCAAGGCACCCTATTTTAGAGGAGTATGTTCTGAACCCTGAGTATATTCATCCATGTTGTCTTCTGTACCTGTAGTTTGTTCCTTTTTATTAAGTAGTATGCTATTGTATGGATAGACTACAGTTTAACATATTATTCTCCTACTGATGGACATGTGAGTTTTATTTCCAGTTTGGGGCTATTATGAATAAACCTGTTGTAAGCATTCCAGTGGGACTTCCCTGGTGGCTCAGTGGTAAAGAATCTGTGCCAATGCAGGAGACATGGGTTTAATCCCTGGGTTGGGACGATCCATTGGAGAAGGAAACAGCAACCCACTCCAGTATTCTTACCTGGGAAATCCCATGGACAGAGGATCCTGGTGGGCTACAGTCTATGGGGTCACAAAAGAGTCACACGATTTAGTGACTAAACAACAACAAAGCATTCCAGTAAAGTTTTTTTGTGAGCATGTATTTTCTTTACTCTTGGATAAATACCTTTGGGTAAGTATCTAGCCATGATATGGCTGGATCATGAAGCAGATCAGGATTTCTCAACCTCAGTATTATTGTCATTTTGAGAATCACTGAGGAAGATGTAAGTGTAACTCTTTAAGAAACCCCGGAAGAGTTTTCCAAAGACCTTGCACTATTTTATCTCTACCCACAGTATGTGAGCATTCTGGTTGCTTCACATCCTCACCAACTTTCAGGGTTGTGAATCTTTTTTATTTTAACTACTGGTGGGAGTTGGTTGCTTTTTACATCTGATTCTTAGTAAATATTAACTAAAAGCTATGGCTATTGCTCTTTCACGGGACCAAAGACTAGACAAAGGATATTTAATCCCTTAAACACAGTCACCAAGTTCCTCGAGGTTTATAAATATCAGAAACATTCCAAACAAAAAAACTTATAGTGAGTCTGTTTTTACTAAGATAATCACAACATTATCCTTTTTTGAGTATGTAATATGTGCTAAACCCTGAAAATTGCCATTTTTCACTTATTCTTCTCAACAGCTCTATGAGGTCAGTATATGTATCATCTCCATTTTATAAACAGAGAAATCATGGACCAGAGTGATTAAGAAATTTGCTGAAGGTCATGCAGTCAATTAGTATTGGAGTCAAGGTTTGGACCTAGGTCGGCTGACTCCAAGGCCAATCTGTTCCACAGAGAATTCCTAGAAACTGCCTCCAGTAATTTAAAAACCACTTTATAGTCCACATTCATGGCCAGAAATGCTTACAGTAGGCCAGTAATTTTTTTAAAAGATGAGTTTTATTCATTTTGTCCTAAAAGCAGGAAGATGGATTGTTGCAAATTTGGAGGCAATAGATGAAATGTTACTAATGAATTAAATTAATATTTAAAACTTTAAAGAATTGAAAGAAAATCACCAGGCCCTGTACTAATTTGCACATTGGTATTAAAATGCACAGTTATGTGAATGCATTTAGTATCAACTTCTTACAATATATTTTAATGATCATACACAGTGTCTGAATGCAAGCCAGGTACAGTTGGTTATTCTTTCCAGTTCCTGTGAGTTCTTTATGTCTTCAGTTGGCATGATACAACGTGAGTAGCACACAAGAATTAAAACAACTGGCTCCCCAGCCTCTATCTGATTATAATTCTATGTCAAAGCAAACAAAACATAAACTGCTTCTGTGATCCTTTATCACCAATTGACTTGCTGAGTCTCTCATCACATCCTCAGATTCTGTGAGGCAACAATGTACAAATCGTGGTTCCAAAACCCCAGAGGGAGTTTTCTGGGGTGATAGAAATGCTCTGTATCTTGATAGGGGATTTAGGTTAAGCGGTATATGTATTTGTCAAAAGTCATCAAATGATACAATTCAGATTAGCATTCCACTAAATAAAAATTTTGCTTTAAAAAAAAGAGTCATGAACAAATATTGAGCTCTAGGTTAACCATTTGCATGCTGAAGTGTTTAGGGGAGAAGTATATTATATCTACACCTTACTTTGAAATGTACTACACAGAAGATGAGTTGGTGGATGAATAGAAGGATGGATCAATGATAAAGTGAGTATAGCAAAATGTTCACAACTGTAAAATCTAGGAAGTGGACACATAATTCTTTAAGCTTTTCTCTATTAAAATTTTTCATAATAAAATATTGAGGGAAATAGAGATTCGTATCACAAAAGACAAAAATGGCATCTCTTTCCATCAAAAAACAAATAGAGGAACCTCCCCAGTGGTCCAGGCTTCCTGATGGCTCAGACAGTAAAGAATCTGCCTGCAATGTAGGAGACCTGGGTTCGATCATGGGTTGGGAAGTTCCCCTGGAAGAGAGCATGGCAACCTACTCCAGTATTCTTGCTTGGAAAATCCCCATGGACAGAGGAGCCTGAGGTCGCAGAGTCAGACACGACTGTGTGAATAAGCACAGCACAGCACCCTGGTGGTCCAGCAGCTAAGATCCATGCTCCCAATGCAGGGGGCCCAGATCTGATCCCTGGTCAGAGATTTAGATCCCACATGCCATAACTAAGAGTTCAAATGCCACAACTAAATAGTTCTCATGTTTCAACTAGACATTCTTCATGCCATAATGAAGATCAAAGATTGCGCATGCCACAACCGAGTGCAGCCAAATAAATATTTTTAAAATAGATATTTTTTACCTTAAAATAAATATGTATATCTATTAAAATAAATATTTTTTCAAGCCAGGCTTCAACAATATGTGAACCATGAACTTCCAGATGTTTAAGCTGGTTTTAGGAAAGGCAGAGGAACCAGAGATCAAATTGCCAACATCCGCTGGATCATTGAAAAAGCAAGAGAGTTCCAGAAAAACATCTATTTCTGCTTTATTGACTATGCCAAAGCCTTTGACCGTGTGGATCACAATAAACTGTGGAAAATTCTGAAAGAGATGGGAATACCAGACCACCTGACCTGACTCTTGAGAAATCTGTATGCAGGTCAGGAAGCAACAGTCAGAACTGGACATGGACCAACAGACTGGTTCCAAATAGGAAAAGGAGTACGTCAAGGCTGTATATTGTCACCCTGCTTATTTAACTTATATGCAGAGTACATCATGAGAAATGCTGGGCTGGATGAAGCACAAGCTGGAATCAAGATTTCCAGGAGATCATCCCACCCTCGCCTTCTCGCATAGAGTCCAAAAGTCTGTTCTATACATCTGTGTCTCCTTTCCTGTCTTGCATATAGGGTTATCATTACCATCTTTCTAAATTCCATGTATATTATCAAGTCTGAAACAGATCACCAGTCCAGGTTGGATCCATGAGACAAGTGCTCAGGGCTAGTGCACTGGGATGACCCAGAGGGATGGGATGGGGAGGGAAGTGGGAGGGGGGGTACAGGATGGGGAACACATGTAAATCCATGGCTGATTCATGTCAATGTATGGCAAAAACCACTACAATATTGTAAAGTAATTAGCCTCCCACTAATAAAAATAAATGGAAAAAAAAGTTTAAAAAATTAATTAATTAATTAAAAAAAAGATTTCCAGGAGAAATATCAATAACTTCAGATATGCAGATGACACCACCCTTACAGCAGAAAGTGAAGAAGAACTAAAGAGCCTCTTGATGAAGGTAAAAGAGGAGAGTGAAAAAGTTGGCTGAAAGCTCAACATTCAGAAAACTAAGATCATGGCATCTAATACCATCACTTCATGGCAAATAGATGGGGAAACACTGGAAACAGTGGCTGACTTTATTTTTTGGGGCTCCAAAATCACTGCAGATGGTGACTGCAGCCATGAAATTAAAAGACACTTCCTTCTTGGAAGGAAGGTTGTGACCAGCCTAGACAGCATATTAAAAAGCAGAGACATAACTTTGCCAACAAAGGTCCATCTAGTCAAAGCTATGGTTTTTCCAGTAGTCATGTATGGATGTGAGAATTGGACTATAAAGAAAGCTGGATGCTGAAGAGTTGATGCTTTTGAATTGTGGTGTTGGAGAAGACTCTCAAGAGTCCCATGGACTGCAAAGAGATCCAACCAGTCCATCCTAAAGGCAATCAATCCTGAATATTCATTGGAAGGACTGATGTTGAAGCTGAAACTCCAATAGTTTGGCCACCTGATGCAAAGAGCTGGCTCCTTGGAAAAGACCCTGATGCTGGGAAAGATTGAAGGAGGGATGAGAAGGGGAATGACAGAGGATGAGACGGTTGGATGGCATCACCGACTCAATGGACATGAGTTTGAGTAAACTCCAGGAGTTGGTGATGGACAGGGAGGCCTGGCATGCTGCAGTCCATGGGGTCACAAAGAGTCAGACATGACTGAGTGACTGAACTGAACTGAAAAATAAATAACATTACACAACTAAGTACTATATTGTATTCCACAGGTTAAGTATTATAGGAATCTAAAGAAGGAGGAACTGGTAGGGAAAATAGACTTTAATTTTTTCCTTAAAAGGCTGCTATTATTTGGGTAGAGGAAGTACCAGCCTAGCTCAGGAAAATAACACAGGTGGAAAAACAGGCAAGAGGAAGGATAATTGCTCAAAAGGGAGAGAAACTTAGTAAGATTAAAATGCTATATAGGTAGTGTCTTAGTCACTTTAGGCTGCTATAATAAACACCCTACACTTAGGCTGCTATAATAAATACACCTAGGTTTCTTAAACAACAGAACTTTGTTTCTCACAGTACTGGAGGCTGGAGTCTAAAATCAAGGTGCGGGAAGATTGGTTCCTGGTGAGGGCTCTCTTCCTGGCTTGCAGAAGGCTGCCTTCTCACTGTGTCCTCACAAGACAGAGAGAGAGTGAGTCAGCTTTCTGGTCTCTTCATACAAGGGCACTAATCCCATCATGGGGTTCCCCACCCATGAACTCATCTAAACCTAGTGTTAGGTGCTCAGTCCTATCCCTAAACCTAATTACCTTCCAAAGGCCCCATCTCCAAATACCATCACATTGAGGGGAAGGGCTTCAAAATATGAATTTTGTGGGGACACAATTCAACCCACAGCAGGCAGTGAAGAACCAGAGTATGGAGAGACATCGATGCCAAGCTGAGAATTTGCAGCAACTAGAAATGGTCAAGAAGAAAAGAAATAACTGTTTGGTACTTAGAGAGTAAGGGATGATAGAGGAATAGCCAAGCAGAAATATCCTGGCAGGAGTTTGAAATCAATGGGTGACTGAAGTGCAGGTGAGAAAATTAATGTGAGGTTAACTCTCAAGCTTGTGAATTAAGTAAGTACTCTGTTATTATTTATTATTAACAATCACTGTGATACTTAACTTAGAAGTGAGATCAATACCAAAAGTTATTAAAGCACTAACCCTGGGGATTGTTACTGTTAATAGCTCACCTAACGCTGTCCCTACTTGGGCTCAATATGGCTTCTCTTTTTGAATGGTTAAGCCTTTATCGGCTCTACCATCTGAGTGTCTAGGTTAAAATCTTCACAAACTAGCTTTGTGACTTGGGGCAAGGAAGATCTCCAAGGGTCACACTGAGGACTGACAGATGAATGTGAAGCACTTAGTGTAGATTTTTGCACTTAGTATCTGATAAATGTTAGCTGCTCCTGGGAGGGTGGGGGGAAGTCTATTCTTTTCTGAAAGATACGGTGTAGACATTCCTTTTAGAATTTTCCTTCTTTCACTATGTCTTTTTACATTCAAAACCCACAACAGATTAGGAGAGGAAAAGAGGGAGGGAGACGAAGGAAGAGAAAACGAAAACTGAGAAGACAATTGAGACCAAATTATTTCATATCTGTCACTGAGAAGCTGTCAAAGGTATTCACTGTCTTCAACAATTTGGGCAGGTTTCAAAGAAGGGAAAGAGGACCAGCTTTGTAAAATGAATGAACACACAAATCAGCATGGCTGCTGCTCAGAAACACAGAGGAGAATGAGAAAGGCAAGTGGCAGAAGTTTTATAGGGCCTTACCATTTGTGTCATGTTTAAAAACACAACAATTCTGCTTCATGTTTATTGACTCAAATGCAGGAAAAATATAAAACCACAGAGGAGGAAGATGCACACTATAACTTCCAGAGGGTGGAGAGCTCTGGGAAGACAGAAGGGATGAGAAAGAGTCACAAAAGGGACCTCAACTGTGTCCACAATGTTTTTACTCTTATTATTGAGTTGTGAAGCAGTGGCAGAATGCTAGCACTTTAAAAAAATCTAAGTAGTAGATACATGGGTGTTATATTATTCTCTTTACTTCTTCGAATGTTTGAAATATTTCCCAAAACTTTTAAGCATAAAAAAAGAGGACAATCTGCCTCATTCTTAAATCCATTCAAACTCCCACATACTGTAGAAATCCATTTGCTCAATGAAATCATATGTATGAATGATTTTCAGGAATGAGTATGTGTCTCAGATTCAGCTTGAAAAGAGTATAATGAATTTATTAAAAATAGGCTATGTTTTGTGTTATGTTTACATTATCAAAATAGATTTCAAATTCTGATATCCGGGTTTGAATTACACCTATTATCGTATTATTGAGTTTTTCTTGCATTTTATTTTACTAACAGTTGATAGTAATACCACATTACAATTTGGGGGTGCTTTGTAATTAACAAATCGATTGTGTATAACTTTTAAGATCACCCTGGGTTTCATCACAGTGGCAAATGCTGATTGATTGGGCCTGCTCTGAATACTGTGTTGAGTCAGTTGTGAAACCATATCTGGGCCCTGCTGGACTGGCAATGATCAGGTAGGCAGGGCAGGGTGTCAAGGGCAGGGTGGTAGAATCGGGGGGCCCTGTGTGTCCCACTGGTACTCCTGACACTTTCCTGATTCTCCTTCTGCCTCTCTCACTGCTCCTTCTCTGTTTCCCTTCCTCTACCCTTTCTATCTTGGTGCTTCCAAGGACTCACTCTCCTTCATTCCCCTTTATCTCCCCTCAGCCTGCAAGAATCCCTGACTGATTTCCTCTTCATCCACAGCAACCCTCCATGCTGATGAGTCCCTCCTCTTCTGTTTTCCTATGAAGCCTTCCCAGATCCATCTGGGCCAGGTGAGACGCCTCCCTTCATCCCCATGGCACGCACAGAGCATTTATCTCTAAGCATTCCAACCATTTGCTTACCCATCCATCTCTGCTATTGGGCTTTGAAAGAACAAGGCTGGCTCTTATTGATCTCTCTCGCCCAGCTTCTGGCACATAGTGAGAAATCAATAAATGTTTGTTAAATGAAAGAATGATTTAATGAATGGTGTCCTTATTTTTCAGAAAAGGAAACAGACTCAGAAGTTGGGGTTTTCTCAAGGTTATCCTTCCTCCAAAACACCCCCATCTTTCCTCTTAGACAGAGATAGACAAACATTTTCTGTAAAAAGGCCAGATAGTAAATATTTTCAGCTTTGTGGGCCATAAGGCCCCTGTCACAACCATTTAATTCTGATGTTACAGCTGGAAAGCAACCATAGACATAGCTGTACTGAAATATATTTGTTACACAAGCAGGCAGTGGGCCAGATCTGGCCCATGGGCCATAGGTTGGGGACCTTGCTGTAGAAGATGGTAAATAGACACTCCTATGTGTCTCTTTCCTTCGCTAAACATCCATCTCTGTCTCATCCCAAATCCCAGCATCCTGATTCCATTTCCACAGTCCCTGCTGGAGTCACATGAACAATCCCTTGAACAGCTCCAAGCCCAGGAGCTGAGGAAGGTTCATGAGAGAACCAACTGCAAAGCTGAGACCAAGAAGGAGGTGAGGAGTTTGTTGACAATGACTCTCAGGAGACCTAGAGGAATCCAAGACCAACTGATCCACAACCTCCTTGATCACTCATGTTGAATCCCCTTTCAGTTCAGTTCAGTCGCTTGGTCATGTCTGACTCTCTGCAATCCCATAGACTGCAGCACGCCGGGCTTCCCTGTCCATCACCAACTCCCAGAGCTTGCTCAAACTCATGTCCATCGAGTCAGTGATGCCATCCAACCATCTCATCCTCTGTTGTCCCCTTCTCCTCCTGCCTTCAGTCTTGCCCAGTATCTAACTCAATGAAACCATGACCCATGCAGTGTAGGGCCACCCAAGACGGATGGGTCATAGTAGAGAGTTCTGACAAAACATGGTCCTCTGTAGACGGGAACGGCAAAACACTTCAGTATTCTTGCCTTGAGATCCCTATGAACAGTATGTAAAGGCAAAAAGATATGATACTGAAAGATGAACTCCCCAGGTCAGTAGATGCCCAATATGCTACTGGAGAAGAGTGGAGAAATAACTCCAGAAAGAATAAAGAGACGGAGCCAAAGTGAAAACAACACCCAGTTGTGGATGTGACTGGTGATGGAAGTAAAGACCAATGTTGAATCCCCTTAACATTTTGAAAAGAGAAGAGGTACATTTCTTGGGTTCAGTAGACAAAGAAGAATATGGAACCAACTCCCTTCTATTTCCCTGATTCCCTTTCTGTGTTTCAAAATGACTAGTCTTTTTCTTTTCCAGAGACTTTGGACTTCTCCCATTCTTCTCGTATTTCCTACCCTATCATCACAGGAGATGACCTCACCTCCTCCCTCACAAAGGAAACAGAAGCCATCAGGAGAGAACTCCTTCAGAATTCTGCCACTCTTCCAAAACTTGTCTGTACCCACTTTCTGGTCTTCCTGTCATAATGCAATAGAAGTCTAAGACTAACCCCTCCTTCTGTTCTCTGTGTCCCAGGTCGTTCCACCTCATCAGGGGACCTGGTTCAATCAATCATTTCTCTCTCCTGTATCTCTCTCGCTAAACTTCATGCCACAGGCACAGAGGAGCCTGTCCCCCACCCTCTCTCCTTCTTCCATCAACATTTACATATGCATGTCTCTACCATCTTGAAAATAAGTCTCTCATACTCATATCTTGCTTCATTGTCCTATCTCTCCGCTACCTCCTTCGTGGCCAAAGTTCTTCAAAGAGTTGTATGCTCGTGGCTGTCACATCATCACCTCCCAGTAATTCTTCAGCTCATGAAAAATGTGTTTCTCCTCTTTCATATCCCTTAAACTCTCTCACTGAAGATCCAAAATAATCTCCTTTATTGCTACATCCAACATGGACTTCTTCGCCCTTATCTTTACTGAATTACTGGCATGATTCAACCCTGTGGTCTTCCTTCTTTGAACATTCTCTTCCTGTGACTCTGGTGACAACACAGCCTCCTGGTTTTCCTCCTATGCTCCTTCCTCCTGCAACTTCTTTGTGGGCTCCAGTACCTCTGGCTATGCATTAGACGTTGGTGTCCTCAGAGTTCTCCACTAGGCCTTCCACCCTTCTCAGTCTACATGCCCCACTAAGACGTCTCACTGATCTCCAGGCAGTCCTTAACTAAGCTGCTGACTGAGTTACTTCTTCAACCCAGAGCTCACTGCTGAGGCTAGAGCCAGCTGGCCAACTGCTTAACAGAATTAGAATTGTCCCTCTTCTCTTCTATTTACCACATGCAGTCCCATCTTAAAAAGCATTATCCTTGGAGCATGGGGGATTTTTTTTTTTTTACAGCAGTGAAACTATTCTATAGGATACTATAATAACACAAGACATGATGCATGTCAAAACACATGGAATTGTAGGACACAAAGAATTAACCCTAACATAAATTAGAGACTTTAGTTAATAACATTGTACCAGTATTGGCTCAGTTGTAGCAAATATACCACACTAATGCAGATGTTAATAACAGAGGAAACCCTGAGGAGGGGGGATAGAGAGAACTCTGTACTACTTGCTCAATTTTCAGTAAACCTAAACTGCCCTAAAAAAATAAAATCTGTTAATTAAAAAAAGCATTATCTTGACCCCACCATCCCAACCAGTCACCTCCTCTTTTCTTCGCCCCAAATACAACAGCATCTCTTGAAAACTGTCTCTTAAATTCTCTCCAATCAAGCTTTCAACTATACAACTCCACTGAAACAGCTCTTGTTAAGGTCACTTGTGACTCCTGCATTGCCAAAGGCGGGGGACAATTTTCAAGTCTCATCTTATTCTGATCTCTCAGCTATACTTGACACAATTAATCACCTACTTTTCCTTAATACCCATCCTTCCCTTGGCTTTCCTGACACCACCACCTTCTGGTTTCCCTCCTTCCTCACTGACTTTCCTTCTTAGTCTTCTTTGTTCATTTCTCTCTTCTCTTGATTCTTGACATTGAGATTAACCACGGCTCATTCCTTGACCTTCTCTACACTAATTCCCTGAGTGATCTCATCCAATCTCAAGCCATAAATATCACCTCTACGTCTATGATTCCTAGATATATATCTCCAACCTAGACCTCTCTTCCAACCTCTAGTCTCTTATATACAAACTACCCACTCAATATCTCCACTTGAATGCATCCCAGGCATCTCAGATTTCATTGAGATCCAATTCCAGTTCAAAACACCTCTGCTTCCCACAGCCTTCCCCATGTCAATAGGTGGGAATGCACTCTTGCAGTTGAACAGGCCCAAATCTTGGTGTCATCATATAAAATCTGATTCATTTCCTTTTACTATGTTTTCTCCATTTATGTCTTTTTATCATGGTTCCAAGAGTTGTTTGTTTTTTTTTCAAGAGGGCGCCTAGGTGCTAAGTTTGAGCAAGCTTAAAAATGTCTCCTGTATTCTCAAAGGACATGTAGATTTTCTTTCCCTCATGAGCTTATAGAATTTGTTCCATGATCACCTGGTAATTAGTGCCATGTTGGTTCTTCTCTCCTGACCTCTCCATTCATCTTGTGGTTTGTTGAGTTTCATTACTGAAGTAGGTGGGTTTGGGTTTTTTTTTTAAGCCTTGTCTTACTGAATTCATGTTCTTAGTAATTTCTTCAGTAGATTTTTCTTGGGGCCGGGGGGTGGAGGGGGGCGGTGGGTGAGTGTGGAGCAGTCTTTTATCTGTTTTATTCCTGCTGTGCTCCTTTAAGATTTCCTCCATTTTACTCATCTGCATAATTTTCCTTAGTTACCATGTTGCTTTTTTTCTTGTTGCTCATGCCTCAAATGGACAGCTCTACTCAGTTCATTTTGCTTTGGTAGAAAGAAGATGAATTCTCACTGACAACTTCCTAACCTCATCTGGGACCTTTTTCCCCCTTCCAGCTACTCTCAAGGCCTGGTAACTGTATTCCATCCACTTTCCTGTAGCCTGAGGGCAGGAACTTGGAACAAGCTTGGCAAACTTCCTGCAGCCTTTGGTATAGGACTGGGTTTACCGTCTGTTTTTAAGATTTTTGTCAGTGTCCAAGCTGGGGTACCCTCCTTTCCATGGGGGTGGGGAGAAGCAGAGGTCCTCGGACTTCATCTCAACCCCAACTCAGCAGGAATCCTGGAAAATGATGATACCTGGGGCCTTGTCCTGACTTGGCTATGATGCTGAGATCATAGAAGGGAACCTCTGCTCCTGGAAGAGACTTCCTTGATTCTTCTTTAAGTTTCCTACTCCCAATTATGTCAGTTGCTCTCTGAACCGGGGGATGGTGGGAATCCTCAAGGTTTCCCTATGTGTCACTCTCTGGGGGAAAGGGCGGTGTGGGGGCTGCATTAAGTCACACCGAAATCTGCCTTGCTTGTTGTTGGATGCTTTTCAGTTTATAGCGTGAGGATAAGCTCCTTCCCTGTTTGGTCATTGCTGGTAATTATTTTTAACCGGTCTATTCCATTGAGTGACAGGCGAGGGTGATTCTGGAAGCAAACAAGCAGTGAGAAGACTGGTTATCTCACTCTACCATTCTTGGGGACAAGGTTGGGTGGGGGAGGAGACGAAATGTGGTGAATGTAGCAGACCCCAGCCTTGGGACAGTGGCAGGCCTGAGTCAAGAGTCCCGGTGTGTTTTTCAGAGGGTGTCTGACCAGCACGCCCCTCATGTGCGCTCTCTTCCGTTCTGTGTTTGCTCAGCCGGGATGCTGTCACCCTAACACAGAGAGGGCTTCTGTGGTACTTGACAGAAAAGAGTGGGGACAGCAAAAGTGGGTAAGCCCAGCTGCTCCCCACTCAGCAGCCAGCTCAGTCCAGGAAGGTGAAGGAGTGGAGATGAGAGGAGGCAGGCTGAGCCCCAGGCTCTGTAATAAACCCACAGCATGGCAGAAGGAGATGCATGGGGAATCTGGGCTTGGGCAGTGGTCTTGGGTTGACGTAGAGGGGGAATGGAGGTGACATGGGTGGGAGATCTGAAAACCTGACATCTCCCACCATCACACAAAGTCCACAGCTGCCAGCGAGGGAAAAGCAGCATCCCCAAGGAGTAATGAAAACATGGCAACTGAGCACTGGAGCTTGGAATTAATGAGCAAACCCCATCAAACCTTTGACACAATGGGCTTTGGCTTCAGAAGGCAGAAACCTTTTAAGCACCAACGATCATCCCCCTGCTCTTCATCTCCGGGCTCCGTCTCGGTGATGGATTGCCACCTGCCTAGTGCCCTGGCATTTCCATGCACAAAATAATTGGTTGCAGAAGGTTGTTGGATGCCTTTGTGGGAAGGAAGCTGCAAAAACAAATTCTATCAACTCAAATATTTTTTTGATATTTTGGAACTAGAGAGCACGAATTCTGTAATTCAACTTCTCCATGATATGAAATTGTTCTTTACCGGGAAACCGAAAAGAGTAAAAGGAAAACAGTCCTCCATATTTACCAGTTAAAAAGCTATTTGCTTTAAAGAGATTTTTGGGTATTTTATGTTCCTGTAAAGGGCACAGAATTCTCCACTTCTCTGAAGAAACTGAGGCAACAAATAACCCAAGAGTATAGGGTTAGCAGAGCTGTGAAAGCTCAATAACAATAGCTAAACTTGGCTGATATTGCTAATATTAATATTAGTGAATGAATAAATATTAATATAACTAAACTTGGTGCTGGCCCTGGATTACTCATTTAGCCCTCCCAACAACCATATTACTATTATGTCAATTCTACAGAAGAGAATGCAACTTGAACAGGTTCAACAGTTTGTACAAAACCACACAGCTGGCTCATGGTGAAATTAGGACAAGACATGAACCTAACTGACCTCAGAGCCGCTCCAGTCACCACACTCCTGGCTGGTTATCTACCACTGCATAACAGACTAATCCAAAATATAGTCGCTTAGGGGTGGAACTTCTGGAATGGTGGAGTAAAATTTAATGGCTAAACACAACATTCATTATCTTACAGGTTCTATGGGTTGGGAATCTCAGCATAGCTGAGTGCCTCTGGCTCTGGGTCCCTCACAAAGCTGTAATCAAGGTGTCAGCTGGGACTGCAGTCATCTCAAGGGAAAGGGAATGGGAAAGGATCTGCTTCCAAGCTCACTCCCAGGCTTGCTGGCAGGATTTGGTTCCTTGCTGGCACTTGGCTAGATGGCACCCTCAGTTCCTTGCCCCATGAATCTCTCCACAGAGCACAACACGGCAGCTTGCTGTACCAGAGCAAATAAAACAAGAACCAGAAAGACAGAGTCTGAGCAAGATGAAAGTCCCAGTCTTCTGCAACCTAATTTGGGCAGTGTGTTCACTTTAGAAGCAGTAGTCAATAGACCCAGTTCACATTCCAGAGGAGGGGATCACACATAAGATAATTCCTGTGGATGCCAGTAGTCACAATAATCACTGAGAGCCATCTCAGAAGCCACTTATCAGCGTGTCCTTCTCCACAAACTGCCTCCCCCATCACTCACAGAGGCTGGCAAGATGGTAAGATTACATAACGTGACTGGGACCCCCTAGCCACCATCCAGAGATGGACACCTAACCCAAACCTGGCCAATTAGATACTTTCCCCCAAGAATTCAGAATTATGATTCAGAGACTCTGATCAGTTTCTACTAGAGCCTTGAAACGGACAGAAATAGGAGCTATGAGACAGCCATCTTTTGCTATGCTCAAAAATTAGCAGAGAAATATCACTTACGGGTATGGGAGGGGGTGGAGAGGAAGAAACCGAGAGATAGACAGACAGACAGACATGCAATGCTTCCTGGATTTGGAGAGGTACAATAAAAACCTTAGGTTTCTGTCACTTGTAACCAGGGGTGACATTCATAATATTTAACCACTGATAAGGCCCAAATGCCAACTAATCCAGGGGGAACTCACCATAAGCATCTAGAGGAGCCCCACTGCGAGACTCTGGTTACCCAACTCTTTGCCACCCCAAAGCTCACCTCTTTTCCACCCCACCCACACTGCTGCCCTCAGGGAGTGAAGCTGCAGGAAGGTGTGACCTAAGAATCTCAGGATCACCTGAGTAGGAGTCGCACAACAGCCTAGCACAAACTTTGGTGTGATCACAGATTTCCTCTGTAGCCCACTGCGGAGTCAGTATCTCTTCCAGACAACTCACAGATAAATGTTTGTGATAATATCAAGTGCATTCACTGTGATTCTTGGAATAACACACACAAGTGGCCTACAGATGGAAAGCCTCCATCTGATCTGTGTGAGGAGGGGCCAGATCCTCTAGTGGGTAACGGGATTTGAGGAACTTGCCACTCCCTCTAAAACAGGACCCTGGACTCCCTGATACACTCCAGGGATCAGGAACCCCTAGACTGTTATCAATAGCACTGTGGGTATTCATAGGCATGTAGGTAACATCAGATACTCCAATTACATGATGAAGACAAAATGAAAGAGGCCAAGCTTTTAGGGAAAGGGTCAGTTTTATTCTGATTATTATTTTTTTTATTTATTTTTATTACGATTATTTTTTAAATTAGATCAACTGAGAGTCAATAGAATCAGTGAATGCTCACGCAGCCTGATTCTGCTCAGGAACAAGGAGTAGACACAGCGTTCCTCTCTCTAGACTGGGAAGACTTTCTACCTTGACTCCGCATCACCCCGGAGAGATGAGCTTTCTTTCTCCATCAGGAATAAACGTCAGTGAATGCCATCTGAAAGCCAGTGAGGAATTGATCATGGCAGGAAGTTTTGTCCTGAACATTAAACCAAAATCTGATTTCCTTTTGAGCTTTCCTGCCGAGTTAAACTTTTACATGAGAGCTCATATAGTCATGATTTTTTTCCTCCTTCGTATGTTGTGGATAATTGCTTTGCTTCCTTGGTCAATGAAATATGAGGTAAATTGTTATAATTTTCAACAAAGATAGATTTATGCCCCTGTCTCACAACTCAGCATGGTGTGCACATTTCTTCCTTAAAAATAATAAGGTATACTTCAATGCACTGAGGTAGAGATCAATATTCATAATTACAAGTCACAGCTCACAATACAAATTCTCTTCGAATCAGGAATTTCCCCCTAGATTCCCTTTTGCTTAAAGTATGTTACTTTTATAATTAAAAAGGGGGGGGATATATATGTAATCATAATTTTCTTATCAAAAGCTTTAGAAGAATCAGTTGCAAAATCCTGCCTATGTTACTCACTGGACCTGCAGCAAGCAGGGTTCTGTGTAGAGATGTCCTCTGGAGATTAAATTCACCATGACCAGGAAAACTGCGGGGACTCCCCTGGTGGCCCAGTGGCTCAGGCTCTGCACTCTCAATGCAGGGGGCCTGGGTTTAATCACTGGTGATGGAAATAGATCCCACATGCTGCAACTAACGATCCTGCATGCAGCAACTAAGACTCCACACAGCCAAATAAATAAATGTCGAAAAACAAAGGAAGAGTGGATAGTATTTCTTGAGCACTCAATGTGTGCCAGGCACCATCCTAAACACTACGCATACATTTGCTTTATCCTCATAGCAACCCTCCCAATAACCATTATTATCTCCATTTTATGGGAGAGGAAATTGAGTCATAGAAATGGTTCAGAAATTTGACCAAAGATACACAGTTAGTAATTGGTAGAGCAGGGATTTGGAACCAGGTCTGTTTTATTCCGGTGTTTACTCTGAACCACTATATATGATCCCTAAACTTGAGACTCTATACATATCAAGTTCTCTTAAGTACTCAGTAATATAGTTAGTAATCTTCCAAATAGTAATATAGTTACTAACCTTGCAAATAGTCTCACCTAGCGTAACCCCCCTTCTTCA
Source organism: Dama dama (assembly GCF_033118175.1). Classification (NCBI taxonomy): domain Eukaryota; kingdom Metazoa; phylum Chordata; class Mammalia; order Artiodactyla; family Cervidae; genus Dama; species Dama dama. Next base: position 44,737,256 of record NC_083684.1, on the reverse strand, counting down.
ACCGGCACACATAAAACTTTAAGTAGCATATTAGTTAGCTATTGCTGCATAGTAAACTCTCTCAAAACCAAGCAACATGAACATAAGTACTTGTTATTGCTCATGAGTTTGTACAGGCCAGCTGAGCAGCTCTCCTGGTCTCCGCTGCACATACTCAAGTAGCTGAGGTCAGCTATGGGTCAGGTAGGCAGTCCTGCTGATCTTAATGGGCCTCTCTCACACCACTGGGGGTCTACGGGCTGCAGCCCAGTCTGATGGCCTCAGCTGGGACAACTGGCCTGTGCTCCGTGTGTCCCTCATCCTCCAGGAGTCTAGCCCAGTATTTTTCATAGTTAAGTGGCAGAGTTTCAAAACAAATAAGAGACTGCAGAAGACTACAAGGCCCCCGGAGGCTTGAGGCTAACAGATGCCACATTCTAATGCCCAAAGCAAGACCCAAGGCGAGCCTGAGTCAGAAGAGGGCAGGGACTAGAAATTCTCAACCACAAAGGGTGTGGATACGGGGAGTCATGAACCGGGGCCATCAACATAATCCATCTTCCACAATGAGTAGCTATGGAAACAGTAAACCTCCTATTTCAACACCAGTAGCAACACTGGCTGAATGCAGAGTACATGTGGACTCTGTCACAATTGCTCTATTATAACTGCCCCTCATATGAAAGGAAACTGAGGCTTAGAGAGCTGGAGAAACTTGCTAGCAATACGACACTTCTGCACAAAGGACACAGCCTTAGCATTGGCTGGCTCTCTCCAACCACCTGGGCCCTGAGCCAGAGGCTCTGGTAGCTTCTTTTCTTAAAAAGCATAAAGATTGATCTGTACCTGTCTGGTCCCAAGTGTGTATTCAAAGGTTAGCCCTTTGATTTTCCATCCTATCTGTGGAGGGCCCTAGGAAATTGATAGGACCCGAGAGTCCACAACTCTGAACAAGTCCCTTCTCAGCTTACTGCTCTGGCAGCTTTTGCTCTAATTCCAAAACGCCGTGGGGCCCTGGGGGCATAATAGCCTTCCCTAGAACGGTAAACGAAATCAGTCTCAGCTATTGGCTTTCATATCCTGTGAGTACACTGGAGGAAATGACAGGGGCTAGGGACCAGGCACCGCCGTAGGCCTTCATGTGCAAATGACAAATACTTAAGCTGACCCGGTCTCTCGCACAGAATATTTAGGAGGACCCAAGGAGCACATTTTATGAAGATAAAAGGTCTGGGGATATAAGGCAGAGCAGAAGAGATGAGGAAGCCAAACAGAACAGGAGACAACAGGAAAGTGTGTAGGATAGGATCTTGGACAAGAGAAAGGGTGGATCCATCCACCCAGAACCTGCCCAGATAGGCCCAGTTTTAAGGCACAGAAACTCTTCTCAGACTCTTGGGTGAGAAGCAGGCAGCCCCTCACTCACAAGCAATACGTTCGCTGCACTGCCCCCTGCTGACCTTTCACGTGTAAGAGCACAGACCCTGAACAAACAAAACCATGAACCTGGGTTTGTTTCAGAGACCAGACCACACGTGTACCAAGGAACCTAGCAGGCCTTTCTGCCTACTCGGCCCCAAAGCTGCTTATTGGGCCTAGTTCACGATTTCCCTAACCCTTCTCCTTCTTCCCAGGGATCCAGAGAATCAGCTTCTGTTCCCCTGCAGGCACCATCTACTCTGAGTTGTGGCTGTAACAGGGGACCCAGTCTTCCCAGCTTTTCCATTCTTTGCAAGGACAAAGCCCACGGGTCGTTATTTCTTTCCAGAGTTTTATTGCTAATCACGGTGGGGAAGTGGCAGGGGGAAAGGTGGAGAGGGATGTAATACAGCAAAAAATTCAAGCATGTTATTTAAAAAAAAAAGAAAGGACTTGCTCAAGGTCACAGAGTTACTAACAAGGGAGCTGGGATATGAATGCAGGCCTTCTGGTTCCAACACTCACCAGCTTAACCTTTAGGCAACACTGCCCTTACTACAAGTAATGAGCCTCATCTTTGGGGCTTGTGGGCTCTGGGACTTAGTTTGCATTTTAATCCCCAATCTGCCTTTCTGTCACCTGCCACATGTGTGAACTTGGATAGTATACTGAAATTCTTGAAGCTTCCACTTCTGCATCCATAAAATAGAAAGAAAAATAGAATCTACCTTACATAATTATGATAAAAATTAAATAAGATGATGCATATACAGCATGCTGCACAGAGCCTGACAATAACAAGCACTTAATAAATGATATTTATTCTTATATTTTTAAACTTTTTCAACTGTACCAAATACATTAACTATTGGAACAAATCTAATGTTTTACCCCCAGGCTCTGCCATTAACTCACTATGTGACTGAGAGGTTATCACTCATTTGGCTCACAGCAGAAGTTTCTTTCCTATGCTCCACACTCCTCTGTTGCTACCTCCAATGGACTGTTTTTCTCAGACAGCTGGAGTAGCCCTTTAAAAAAATATATCAGATCACTTTGCTGCCCTGTTTAACACTTTCCAGTGGTTCCCAGTGCACGAAGGACGAAATTCAAAACACCCTGGCATGACTTGCAAAACCATGCATGCTATAAGCACTGCATTGCCTCCCTCGCCCTCACTGTAATCCAGTCACACTGGCCTTCCTTCTGTTCTTGAATGTAACAGTTTATTCCCACCTTGAGGTATCTGCCAGAGAAGCAGCCAGAAAATTCTTCACTTTGACCTTTGCAAGGCTGACTCCTCCTTACTCAGATCCCAAATCAAAAATCCATTATAGAGGCAGGTTCCCTTATTCCCGTGGCCATCCTCTTCCCCAGTCACTATCTCACTACCTTGTTTTGCTTTGTTTCTTGGCTTTTAAAATAATTCTTTTTATTGTTGTAAAAGTCACATAATATAAAACATACTATTTTGACCATTCTTAACTGTACAGTTCAACAGCATTAAGTACATCCACATTGTTGTGCAACCCTCGCCATCACCCATCTCTCCAACTTTTTTGCTTTCCTAAACTAAAACTCTGTCTCCTTTAAACTCTAACTCCCCTTTTCCCCTCCCACCTCCCGAGTCCTTGGCATCTACCAATGTACTTTCTGACTCTATGAATGTGACTCGTCTAGGTACCTTGTACAGGCAGAACCAAACAGTATTTGTCTGCACCTAGTGTATACTGGAGAAGGAAATGGCAACTCACTCCAGTACGCTTGCCTGGAAAATCCCATGGATGGAGGAGCCCGGTAAGCTACAGTCCACGGGTTCGCAAAGAGTCAGACACAACTGAGCGAATTCACTTCACTTCAGTGTATACTGGAGTGCATTTTTAAGGTTAATTTAATATATATGTCCTACAAGCAGATCGTACCTTCTTTTTTCCCCTGTGTTATGCAGCAGGCCCTCACCAGCCATCTGCTTCATACATAGTAGTGAACACATGTTGACCTTGACTTCCCAATCCATTCCACCCTGTCTACCTTGTTTTATCTTCTTCCCAGTGTTCATCACTACCCGAAACTATCTTATTTTACCTATTTATTTGACTGGCTTTCTCTTGGTATCACTCCATCAGAATGTAAACTACCAAAGAGCAAAGAAGATAGTCAGAACTCTTTCTGTTTTGGTTACTACTGTGGCCCTGTAGCAACACAAGCTCAATGCCTGGTATTCAGTAGCTCTTTAAGACGAGAGACTGAATTAATGAACAATTGAAGGAACTAAATTAGCCCAAGATTCACTTATAAAACAAGATCTCTTAGATTCAGTGATATCAAAAGTCATTTCTAGCTCTAAAATTCTAAGACCCTTGGGGCATTCTGGGGTCCTGAGAAAATAGCGGAGAGAGAGCACTCTGTCTGGATTGTGGAATCCTAGGAGATGTTATTGAGAACTGATGTTTGCCCAGTGATGGGAACGAGGTTTTAATCATCTTCCACATAACTCAGTCACCTTTTGTCCACATGTCCCTCAACCTTCTCTCACTGTAATATTTCACAACCTTAAGTTTAGCCTTCCTATCTTTTCTATATTCCTATAATCCCTATAATCACATCCTAGGACAAGCAAAGGGCACTGTAAGAAAAGACAGCAGTTGACACTGGCTGATAGGACCTTAGCCTCTAATCCAGAGAGCTTTGTTGATTCTCAGAGTTCTCACTGTATCAACATTTCCTTTTGAGACTGTTCCGTTTTAATACCATCCAGGACATGAAAACCCTTTAGAGATGGACCTGGGCTGTATCCAACATCTTGGCGCTAAAACTCTCATGGTGGTACTTGCCCAGATCAATTTTTAAAAGAATCAACTAACAAACGTGTATTTGGCACTTGCCATGTGCAGTCAGAGGGAGATCAAAAGAGATAACAGTACCTATTTTTATAAAGTATCAGCTGATCCACCACCGAAACTATCTAAGTGCTACTTGTCAACTCTGATAAAGATGATGGCAAAATAGTCTCCAGAATCCTGTACAGTAGGTAAGAGACTGCAGGTTGAGAGCAGAATAATACATTTGGACGAAGAACATAGAGTAAGAAATATTAACCCACATGGGACTTCCCTGGTGGCCCAGTGGTTAAGACTCTGCACTTCCATTGCAGGGGGGTTCTGAGTTCAATCCCTCATTAGGGAACTAAGATCCCACATGCTGCATATAGTGGCTAAAAAAAATTAAGAAATATTAACCCACAGTGTTAGCAGAGTTCCAAACAACTTTCTGTGTTTAACCATTTTGAAATCACTCTCATTTGAGATTCTGCTTGTTTATGGAGATCTAATCGGCATGTTTGACTAGAAGCTGAAGAACCATGGGAAGAAAAGCCTACAGTGTCTACAGAGGGAAAATCTCCTTTTTTAAAATCCTGCCTGTCGTCACGTGCTGGTCTCCTTGCCCACAGTAATTTGTGATCATCTCTGGGGAAAGTAGGGAGGAGTTTACAGAAACAGAACAGAAGAGCAGAGACAGGTGAGGCCTCAGGCAATGCACAAAGCCCTGTGATAGGCAGTTCTGGAAGGGAGGAGACTGCATCAGCTTCAAGAGCAGATGAGCCTTGCCTTATTTTTCTTTGCTCATCTGACCAGGTACTCCATAAATGTCAGACAGAGGATGAGAAGAAGTAAACATGTTATTATGGAAAAAGAAGGGAGCCATCTGGTTCATGTCAGATGTCTGGACTGTAAAATATTGCAATTCCCAGGTGACCTTGGGGAAGCTTGCATTGGTATAACACCAGCCATCTATGAAGCTATAGTAAACTCTTTGGTTTGAACTAGAGGGTGTATTTACATGCATGGCAAATGCAGGTGCTCCTTGAACATGCGTGCTCTCTTCTTACTCTCTGGAGTTGGCTGTGTTCTCTCTGGCTGGATTTTCTCGAAGCCAACAGATAATCATGTGGAAGGTATGTTTTGCTGCAGGAGGCCTTGCTAATGTTTAGCAATCCCTCAAAACATAAGAGAAGCATTTCTCCAGATGGCAGGGTGCTTTGAGTTCAGAGGGAGGTGTTTTTGGCCATCAGCAAGGCTTAGTCCTTGGTGTTGGCCAGTCACGCACGGAGCATCTCATGCAGCTGTGCCCTGTGACAAGCGGCCACAGTTCTGGGCCCTGGGCTGAGTACTGTTATTTGAACCTTCTGCTAAAAAGTAAATACTACACTGTGGAATTGATCTAAATTATTCAACTCTCATACTGACACATCTTAAGGAGAATTTTTTATTAAAAATCTTTGAAGTCAGAGAGGTCTAGATTTAAATTTCAACTCCACCCCGTTGTAACTATGCAACCTTGAGCAAGTTATGAAATCTCCTCGGGAATTCACTTATTTATCTTTAAATGGATATTAAGAATGATGTCCACCTCTTGCAAACAGGGTTATTATGAGGATTAAGGGAGAAAACATAGGCAAAATTCTTAGAACAGTGACTGACAGTAAGCAAGGGCTGTTTTCACTGCACAGAGTTCTGCATTGATATATCCAGCCCTGCAGTCAGAATATTTTTCAGGATGGGAAGGAAGAGAAACCAAGCATAAAAGTGCATCTCCTGGTGGCTAACTCAAGAGGTTTTTAGGATGCCTTTTTCTCACATACCAAGTCTATTTAGTGGGCAGAAGTCAGCACTGTGGACGCTCCATCAGCAGCAGATAGGGCAGAAGGTGCTGGCTTTGGACTTGGACCATCGATACTAGTGTTTTTAAAACTGTGGTTATAGCAAAATCAATACCAAAGGGTTGTGACCAGAATTTTTAAAAGAAAAGAATGAAATAAAAAAAAAGCACAGTGTATTTGCACAAAGTACTATTTTATGAGTCCTGGGCGTGTGTATACTGAGATATATATATATATATATATATATATATATATATATTCACACACACACACATGCATATATGTGTCAAAAGCTAGAAAACCACTGATTCATTTTTCTTTAAAAAATCCATTCTCAACTATTTCTGGCTTGACTGACTACTGGTGTTTCCCTTCGACTGAAGTCACACATGCCATCTCTCCTGGAAGAGCCACAATAAAACAATGACCCAACACACCCCAACTCTGGAGAACTGAAGTTAGTGCTCCAAATATCAAAACTACTGAGTCAAAAATTCAGTCAGATATCTGGGGTTTGATCTGCCTGACGCTAAATAATCAAGAAAACTATTTTCCCCCACAAGGCTGATAAACTGAGGAGTACTACCTAAAAGTCGGTTCATCAGGAGGAATGCTCATGAACTGGGGAGGCCTCAAAAGATTTGGATTCTTTAGAATACCAATCTGGGTAACATCAACCCAGGAGAGACACTGGGGAGTCTGTCTTGGCTTCAGGGCACAGAAAAGCTTCCTGGAAAGCATCTTGCCAAAGATCTCTTCTCATAAGCTACTCAGTGAAAGAACTGGGATAAATATCCTACTCATTAAATCCCACCTCTGTGGGGACAGGGGTGTTTATTTGTTTTACCTAAATGAAGTCAGAGAGGAACTCCTGGGGAAATGAGAAACTTTCACTCCAGGTACAACGATCTTTCTCATTAAATATGCAGCTTTACTCCAATTAAATAAATAAATAGGCAGGTTTAGTCAGTACAATCATGCAATGGAAATACAAAATCACTGAGAGAGAAAAATGCACTTCTTTCTGATAAATGATTAAAGGGTAAATATTGCCATTATTTTCCAATGTTATGGTTTGTGGTAAAACTCATCTTCTTCCCATCCCACAATTATTCCCCTGATAAACAAGTTTTAAGCTTTTCTAAGTTTAGAAAAACTAAGTTTTTCTCTGCCAGATCTGAAAATGCAATATATTTGGATTCATCTTGCCTTTTGATCACCCAGCCTCTACCTCCTTTTTCTAAAAGCACCTCTATTTCCTTCTGAGAACTTGCTTCTTTTCTTTGAGATACAAATACCTGTGCCTAGCACTCTGCTTCTCAAGTTGTGTCTAGCTGACTGAAGCTTGAGGCAGTCAGGCACTCTCTGGATTTTATGTCCTAATCAATGAGTCAAGAGACCAACCTTTGTGGGGTCCATTCCTCGTCAGCATCAGGTCCTAACTGTGCTGGTGTCTCCTGCATTGTTGCACTCCAGATTGACCTTGGTTTTGCCCAGCCTGATTCTTCGGCCTTCAAAAAATTCTGTGAGATCTCAGTTCCTTCCAATGAACGCCCCTTTGCTTAAACTAATTTTAATCAATTTCTGATGCTCGCCACTAACAGTTATATTCAAAAAATTTAGCAACCAACCCATTTGAACCAGATGCCCTGAGCCATCAGGGCAGACAGCAGTCATAAGGAACTGGTATGACTGTTATTGGAGAAGGATATGGCAACCCACTCCAGTCCTCTTGCCTGGAATATCCCATGGACGGAGGGGCCTGGTAGGCTTACAGTCCTTGGGGTCGCGAGGAGTCAGACACGACTAAGCGACTTCACTTTCACTTTTCACGTTCATGCATTGGAGCGGGAAATGGCAACCCACTCCAGTATTCTTGCCTGGAGAATCCCAGGGACAGAGAAGCCTGGTGGGCTGCCGTCTATGGGGTCTCACAGAGTCAGATATGATTGAAGTGACTTAGCAGCAGCAGCAGCATGACTGTTATGTTCTGGCTGAAGATCAGCCCAGTTTGCAGCCAAAGAAGGCTGACAAAACATCAGGGCAATACACCCACCGTTCATGACCCAAGGAAATACTCTCACTCAGGAGAGATAAAAAGAAAAAAGGGGGATCACAGGGTTGGGAAACTCTGCATGGTTCAGAGTAGGGATCTAATGACTGTCAAGTCAATGAATGAATGAATGAACTAATAGCTACCCAGAAAAAGATATAGGAGAAAGGTGAACCCAACCTATTGCTTACACTTACTCAAAGCTAGGCATACTCTTCTTTCCTCACAGAAGGATCTAGACATAGTGCATTCCACTAATGGCATGCAAAATAAGTACAACTAATACATGGACAAACATTTACAAAACTGTAATGCTTATGTAATTTTATCATACCTTATTGTTACCTTCTATTCTTGGCAAGTAATAATGATTTCAGATTAATGGTGGTGAGATAAATTTTCCTTATAAAATTAATTATTTAAGCAAAAATATGGGGCATTTTTTAAATTGTGTAGATAAGAACACAGGTGGTACAAAGCTGTGATAAGAATCATTATGGCAATATAAGAACACATGGCGTATAGGAAACACTGTATTATACATGGTGGACAAAGAGCCTAAATTCAAGATCGAAACTCAAATCTTGGCTGCTTCTTGGTCTCTCTAAATACAGCATCCCATCCCCTCTCTACTTGGGTGTCTGCAGCCACTAAACAGGGAATGACAGTGCTGGTAGCATTTACGCATATGTTGTGAAGGGCGGCACCTAAGCTCAGCCACAAAGTGGTACAGAAAATCTAAATATGATAGCAAATCAAGATCCCGAGTCCTTCACACAGTCCACTGAGCAGCGGTTGATGTTTACATGTTTCAGACAGTTTTGCCTTCGGGTGGGTTCATTCAGTGACCTAGACACTAAAGACTGGCCATGCCCCAGTTCTAAGCTTCTGAGTTGTGTTGTTCCGTCCCTGTGCTCCGACTGTTCCTATCAAAGTGGGCTCCAAAACACCCAAGAGTTTTCCTATAATATATTCCTTTCAAACTTTTTACTTAAACAAGGTAGCTTTTAAAATTAAATAACACCCACATAGCTAAATGCATGTTTATGCATGCATTCTCTGGGGATACTTCAGTAATTTCACTAACCAGGAGGCATACTTCAGAGAAATTATTCTTAAGTGGTGATAGTTGCAGGGCTAAAGTCTCAGTCTGAATTTTTAATAAGATCAAAGAGTAGCAAGGATGAAATCACATCTCCTAAACAGGGGCTATCATGCTAGGTAAACCACTGGGTCGCTGTAAAGCAAAAATTGCAAAACAACAGCCTATAGAGTGAATCAGACCCACAGATGGGGGAGGAGGGAATGTTGGGGGCACAAAAAAGGGGAACAGGCAGGGGAAGATTTATTAGAATGAATTGCCTAAATCTTTAAATTGGGAGTTCTCACATAAAAATGTGAATTTTCCACCTCCTTTGGACAAAATACAAATATCTGACAACACTGGGCCTGGGGCCCATATTCAGGAGGAATTCAGGAGTGGCTTCCTGCTTGAGGTAGGTCATGCACTTTTCAGTTCACCAGAGTCCCTGCTTATCCATATTGTGCTACACCCAACCCCTCTGCCTTCCTTTTAGTACCTGCCTGAGAGCAGAGGACAGAAAAAGGTCACTGTTACCTTTCACCACAGGACTGGCCTCCTTTGTCCAAAGGTCTCAGGAAGGAGATGGTAAGTTCTGTGCGGGCAGGCATTCACTGTGTCCATTTTCTACTGTAGCCCTAGCATCTAACATTTATCAGCTGCTCCGTATACTCCTGGGCTGGCTGGCTGGCTGGCTGGCTGGCTGGCTGGCTGGGGAGATCTTGGGATCCACACTGCAGAAGAGGAACATCAGAAATTATTGCCTTGTTTAAGTGGCTCAAGAGAAGTATGGTGGCTCCATAGCCCAACCACAGAAAGGGTTATCAGCCCACACGGTGTCCACTGTTCTAAAAAATTCTTTCTTCTGAAGAGGAAAGAAGCAAATGAAGGAAAGAGAAGAGGGGATTTCCCAAAGATTTAAGAGACAGTATATTGGCTAAGAGCATGAACTTTGGTGTCAAAAAAACCTGGATTTGAATCTTGGATCCGCCATTCACAAGCTGTTAGACCTTGGCCAAGTTGCTTGATCTCTCTGGCCCTCAGTTTTCTAACATTTTAAATAAGAATCATGTTTACCTTGTAGGGTTTTGTGAGTACCTGATAAGATGGTACATGCAAAGCATTTAGCAGCTAGCAAATAGTAAATTCTCAATAAACACTGTAGCTATTGTCCCCACTTGCTACTGAATCATTGTTCTTCTTTTCCACTGGATTATTCTAAGAATAAAACACACAGTAATAGCTATTTTTAAAAGGGATAAATTGAAAAATCCTTCTCTTACTAACTTATAGTTACCAGAGGGAGAAGGATAGATTGGGAGTTTTAGGCACTGCTATATTTAAAATAGATAACCAACAAGGACCTACTGCCTGTAATAACATAAATGGCAAAAGAATTTGAAAAAGAATACATCTTGTATATGTATAACTGAATCACTCTGCTGTACATCTGAAACTAACACAACATTGTTATTCAACTATACTCCAATATAAAATTAAAATTAAAAAATACTTCTCTTGATCCACATCCCTCTCCATCTACTGCCCCATTTCTCAACACTTCTTTAGAACAAAATTTTACAAAGCTGTCCAAACTCAATGTCTCTGGGTTCTCTCTTCCCTGTCTCCTCTGAAACTGTCAGGCTTTTTTTTTTTTTTTTTGTCTCCACCCCTTCCCTAAAAGAGCAGTGGTTAGGATTACCAATGACCTCCCCATGCTATATCCACTGATCAATTCTCAGTGCTCATTTCACTCAACCATCTCATCAATATTGTCAACACTTGGCACAACTGATCACTATCTCTTTCTTGAAAAATCTTTCCTCATACCTTTCTATCTCACTGGCCACACCTCACCTTCTTTGCTCACTCCTCATCTCTTGTTAATTATTTTTTGCTTGCAAGGAAGTCTCACCCAGTCTTGTAATTTTATGATCATTTCCATCATGATGAGTCTCAAATGTGCCTCTGAAGCCCAGATCCCTCCCTGAACTCCAGACCTCTATACAGAACTGCCATTTGTGTACACATCTCAACTTACGACATCAAATGAGAGGCTTGAACTTAATATTACCAAATTTGAGCTCTTGGGCTAGAAACAACAATGTCCCAGTAGCAACTAGCAGAACTGGCTTCTAGATCTTGATAATAGCACTCTCCAATAAAAGAAACCAGGGATCCTTGGAGAAATAGAGACTAGGGAATAAAATTCTAGAGACTAGGGAATAAAATATATAAGAAGAGCCTGGAGCATACTAATTGTAAGGAAACAATAATGATAGGGATATGTCAAAAAGACACAGGAGCCAAATGAAAAAAACTCTCAATGGCCAAACAACTTCAGTAACAAAATAAAGTAGTACTAGATTATAAGCCAAAGTATACAGCAAAGTATAAGTGAACTGTGAACTTCCAGATGTTCAAGCTGGTTTTAAAAAAGGCAGAGGATCCAGAGATCAAATTGCCAACATTCTCTGGATCATCGAAAAAGCAAGAAAGTTCCAGAAAAACATCTATTTCTGCTTTATTGACTATGCCAAAGCCTTTGACTGTGTGGATCACATTAAACTGTGGAAAATTCTCAAAGAGATGGAAATACCAGACCAACCGACCTGCCTTTTGAGAAACCTGTATGCAGGTCAGGAAGCAACAGTTAGAACTGGACATGGAACAACAGACTGGTTCCAAAGGAAAAGGAAAAGGAGTACATCAAGGCTGTATATTGTCACCCTGCTTATTTAACTTCTATGCAGAGTACATCATGAGAAACACTGGGCTGGAGGAAGCACAAGCTGGAATCAAGATTGCCGGGAGAAATATCAATAACCTCAGATATGCAGATGACACCACCTTTACAGCAGAAAGTGAAGAAGCACTAAAGAGCCTCTTGATGAAAGTGAAAGAGGAGAGTGAAAAAGTTGGCTTAAAACTCAACATTCAGAAAACTAAGATCATGGCATCCGGTCCCATCACTTCATGGCAAATAGATGGGAAAACACTGGAAACAGTGGCTGACTTTATTTTTGGGGGCTCCGAAATCACTGCAGATGGTGACTGTGGCCATGAAATTAAAAGACACTTCCTTCTTGGAAGGAAGGTTGTGACCAGCCTAGACAGCATATTAAAAAGCAGAGACATAACTTTGCCAACAAAGGTCCATCTGGTCAAGGCTATGGCTTTTCCAGTGGTCATGTATGGATGTGAGAGTTGGACTATAAAGAAAGGTGAGTGCTGAAGAACTGATGCTTTTGAACTGTGGTGTTGGAGAAGACTCTTGAGAGTCCCTTGGACTGCAAGGAGATCCAACCAGTCCATCCTAAAGGAGATCAATCCTGGGTGTTCATTGGAAGGACTGATGTTGAAGCTGAAACTACAATACTTTGGCCACCTGATTCGAAGAGCTGACTCATTTGAAAAGACCCTGATGTTGGGAAAGATTGAAGGCAGTAGGAGAAGGGGACGACAGAGGAAGAGATGGCTGGATGGCATCACCGACTCAATGGACATGAGTTTGCATAAACTCTGGGAGTTGGTGATGGAGAGAGACCTGGCATGCTGCGGTTCATGGGGTCGCAAAGAGTCGGACACGCCTGAGCGACTGAACTGAGCTGATACAGCAAAAATCCATGAGTCCATACTAACATAAATGATTGAATGGATAAGTAAATGGAGGAGATTAGCTAAATGCAGAAGAATTTACGAATAATTTATGAAGATACTCTGCCCTTAAGGAGATGGATCATAACATTTCTTAAGTGTAGACTGTACAGAATGACTTCCTTTCAGAGAGTACAGCCTGGAAAAGGTATAAGAAAGTTGCTTTATAGTAGAGAAGCCTGAAAAACACCATCTTATCCAGATGATGATCAAGTTTAACATCAACATGCTAAGTCATGTTGGCAGAATGTACCCTTGGTGTGATATGATAAGAAGAGCTCTCTCTATTTCTGAGGTCTTACTCCAAATAAATCACAGCCCTAATCATGAGGGGGGGGAAAATGAGACAAATCCTAGTTGAGGAATATTCTACAAAATACCTGACCATCACTCCTCACAACTGCCAAGAACATTTTTTAAAAAACCCAACAAGGAAACGTTGAAAAGCTGACACAGTCAAGAGAAGCCTAAAGACACATGACCGTTAATGTACTATGATACCTTGGATGGGATCCCAGAACAGAAAAAGGGTATTAGGTAAAAACCAAAGAAATCTGAATAATGGATGGACTTTAGTCAATAATAATGTATCAATATTGATTCATTAATTGTGATAAATGTATACTAATATATAACACAAACAAGGGAACCTAGGAGTGACAGGATCTGTGGTATCATCACAATTTTTCTTTATGTCAAAAACTATGCTAATGTCAAAAGTTTATTAAAACTTAAATTCTTCCACAATAAAATACAGTCCTTGTGATCTCAATAAATGGAAACTCCATTTTTTCAGTTTCTCAGGCCAAGAACCATTGTTGAGGCCATTCACTTCTTCTCACGTGGTACCCAACATCAAAGCGCACCCCCATATCAGAGCATTCTCAGTTGATAATCCCTCCACCTGCACAGCACTTCCTGGGACCACAAAGCCTCTTCCTCCGTATCCTTCAAGTTTCTGCTCAAACATCAACATCATCAGCGAGGTCTTCCCTGAAGAGACTGTATAGTAAAAGCAGAGCCCACCATTGCATGCCCTGTCCCCCTCAGCCTGCCTTATTTTTCTTCACAGCATCCTTTACCAGGAGGAATATGCATGTACCGTCGTTGCTCCATTCTGCTGATGAACAAACTGAGTCTCTAAAAGATGAAGCAATTTTCTCAAGGTCACAGCTAACAGGTGACAGAGGCTGGATTTGAACTCAGGTGTGCTGGATGCGGAAACTCACTGTCTCGATCACCATACTACACCCACCAGAGACAAGGAAACCCGCATGTGACAAGACAAGAGGTCAGGTAATGGGTCCATGCTCAGTGAGGAGGATGTCAGGAACACCCAGGGGCTGGTTTCTTGAGCTCACAGTTCCCGATGCCTGTATAGCTGATGTGAGTTCTCAGAGTGTCCTGCAGAACTCCATGGCTAAGTCATCCATTTAGCATTGTTCGTATTTTCTTTTTTTTTTTTTTCATTGTTTGTATTTTCATTCATTCAGTGTTTATTCACTAAGTGCTGAGGATGTGCTGCCAAATGATTTACAACTGGAAAATGTTCCCAGTAGGTCTGCTTTGCCATAGAGATTCAGGAGTGGACAAGTTGACTATAACATTCCCTTCCAGCTTTGGGTCTGCTGATCCTAGGTGCTCCTGAAACTGATCAGGTGGTCAGTAAAAGCTTCTGAGTGACTGACAGGACAGATAGGCCCCAGGCTGCAAATGCCTGACTGGTCACAGCGCTCAGTCCTTGACTGAGGCTAAGGAGTCTTGAAGGAGTCCTACGGTGCTCCCTGTAGTGTCTCCAGGAAGTTTTATTCTGGTCCAGTTGGCGTATTCTATAAAGATCTCTTAAATCCAGGCCTTCATCCTACAGCTGTGACTCTGGGACAGCTGCCCCTACTAGACAGTGGGGAAGAGATACTGAAGTCACACTATGGGCTGGAATCAGTGAAAAAAGCTGTCAGTTGGGCACTGGCAGAATGATAACTCCATCTGCTGCCTGCTTGTCCTCAGGGGCCAGTGCAGGGGCCATCCTGGAGGGAGTCACGGTGCTGGAAGACAGCAGCGAGTTCAAGAGCTAGTGCACGCAGGGCATGGCAGAGAAAGGCTTCTGCGGTTCTAACCAATTTACTCTTATTGATTTTCAGATCAAAGGGGTTTAGCTCACAAATCAGAAGATGCTTCTTGCTTCCTCCTGCTAAGCCTGCAGCTTCTCCTGGAACCTCCCCAGTCCTCCTCTGGCCTTGATTAGCCTGGATGCCTCTAGGTTAGAATGGCACAGAGCGGGTAGGAGCCTGAGGATGATCTGGGCCACATCAGTCAGCTTGCCAGGGGTGCTGCTCTGAGGTCCTGGGCAACAACGTCAGCAGCTCAGCAGCTAGTGTTGGAAGCCTGGGTCCTGATGGTGTTCCTGCTCACTTGGCTTATAATCTTTTCCAAGTCATTTTAACTCTCTCAGGCCCTCTTTTTCCCAAAGAGGAAAAATGAAGTCACTCAGTCATGTCCAACTCTTTGCGACCACATGGACTGTAGCATACCTGGCTCCTCCGTCCATGGGATTTTCCAGGCAAAGGTACTGGAGTGGGTTGCTATTTCCTTCTCCAGAGGATCTTCCTGACGCAGGGATTGAACCCAGGTCTCCCATATTGCAGGCAGACGCTTTACCATCTGAGCTACCAGGGAAGCCAAAGGGGGATAAGAGCCATTCCAGCCTGATGGTTAAGGAACAAGGGCTTCAAAATCAAACAGAACTGGTTCAAATCCCAGTTCCGTCTTTTGTGACCTCAGGCAAGTGAACTCAGCTCTCTAAGCCTTCATTTCTTCATGTGAAAAATGGGCTTCCGGCAGCTGGGACCTCTCATAATGCAGCCCCCAGAAAAGAAAAGCAGATAGATGGGAGTCAGCCCCCATTGTCAGGCCCTGACCACCCCCTCTGGACTTTTTCTATGTGAGAGAATGAGCCCTTCTGTTTTAATCTGCAGTTTGTTTCCAGCTTTTAGAAGATACGAAGGAGTCATACTGCCTTGACGTGTTTAAAATTCTGCTCAAAGGTCTAGCATCTGTGTAGGTTATCCCCACCCTGCGCCCTGACCTGAGACTCATTTCTAATGGCCTTCAGGTCAGCCGGAAACAAGCCTGGGACCAGTTCACCACCCTTATTGATGTAGTAACTAAGGTTCTATCTGTGCCCTGGAGCTAAGAGAGAATGGGGGCTTCTCCCCCTGAGGTTTCCGTGGCCCAGGAAATCTGCAGGAAGAGGACTGCTCTCTCCTTCCTCAGTTGGGAGCATTTCACAGAGGAGCAGTCAGGCTAGTTCCCAAAGAATGAGTAGAAATTCAACCAGCAAAAAAGGAGAAGGGGCACCAGACAAAGAGAATGAGGTAAGCCAAGGCACAGGCAGATACTCTGGAGAATGATGGAGCAACACGGGTTACAGGCTGCCTTGGAAGTTATACCAGATTATTCAGGCTTTATTGTACAGAAGTGTCCCTCCGAGAAGTTCAGTGATGGATAATTACTTTTTAAAAAACTGCCTCAAGTCAGAATTGTTGAGCACAATCATAATTTTGTAAAAACATTCATTATATGTATATGCATGTAACACACAGGTCATATATAATACACATAAGTTTTTAAAAGACTGGAATGAGCTAAAAATAGCTAAAATATTGAACATTTATTATTGTCTGGATGTTCTTCATGCATTATTTCATTTGATCCCCATGACATCTTGCCAAGATAAGTATTGTTGTTATTATTATTATTCCCCCTTTGCAGAACTTTAATCATTTTCCCAGTTTTTACCTTTAGTATAAGGCAAGGCCAAGATCTGAATCTGGCTGGATCTGTTTAGCTCTCAAGTCCACTTCTTAACTACCAAGGTCAACTCCTTCTAAAATGACTCCCACCAAAATGTCAACCGTAGTTACTTTCAGAAGGAATGATCATAGGTGGCCTGTCTTTTTCTATTTTGTACTTTTCCCTATTTTCTGAATTTCCTACAGGCAAAGTATATTGTTTTTATATTTATATTGTGAAATACTACACATCTAGAAAGATATAAATTTGCAACTTAATGAAGAGTAGAATAAGCACCCATGTGACTGCTCCCTATGCCTGCACCCCAGAAGCCCACCATGCCCTTTCTGATCCCAGCCCCCTCCTTCCTCACTAAAAATAACCACTCCCCTCACCATCTTATTGTTCACACACTTATTTTTCCTCTAAATCACCACTTGATCACATATCTCTAAACAACACAGCTTCATTCTTTTTGAATTTTATATAAATGGAATAATATCTTCTGTATTCTGTTGTGTCTGACTCCTTTCACAAAACATTATGCTTTTTACATAATGTGCTATTTAATAACATATAATATCAAGAATATGTTATTTTAAAATAGATAATAAGAACATACTGTATCAAAAAGGGAACTCTACTTAATGCTTTCTGGTGACCTGAATGAGAAGGTCCGCTCTCTCCTGCTCTCTCCTGCCTCCCTTCCAAAAGGAAGGGGCTGATTCATTTTGTTGTGCAGTAAACACCAACGCAACTTTGTAAAACAACTATACTCCAATAAAAATTAATTTAAAAAAAAGAATATGTTGTTTTTAAAATCTGAAAAAAAGCATATTTGCATTACAAAGTATTTTAATGCTGGAATCACACAGTGTCTCCAGAGCCTGACTTAGGTGAGCCCTTCCCAGTGATATCTTCTAAGTAGGACCATAGTGCCTTAAAAATAGGATTTGTTCCCTTTAAAAGCCATGACCAGGGAGAAGAGGGACCGTGGCCCAGAGCTGGTCCGCTCCTCAGTTCCCTCTGCTCACGCTCCCGGCTGCCCTCCCGCCAGGCCGGTTCAGCCAGCTGCTCTAAATGGATTATCCAACTCACTGCCATGATTTTCAAATCACTGCCTGGGTCACCAGTCGTGTGCCCCCCCCTGCCCGGCAGGCACTGGGACCTCTGGGCAGAGGGGAGTGCCTGAGCTGTGTGGAGGTGCCTGGATTTCTCTCTTGGAGGACAACCTAAGAATCCTCTGACTTAGGAGATGTGTGGAATCCTCTCTTCTTTCTTCTCCTACTCCTTCTTTTCAATTTAAAGCAATTTTTTGATGGAAATTTTCAAACATATGTGAAAGTACAGAGAATAGTACAATGAATGCCCATGTAACTAATGATCAATGCATGTCCAGTCTTCTTTTTTTTCTATGCCTTCCCCTAATTTCCCCCCATTTCTACTGAAATATTTTGAAGCAAACCCAAGAGTTGTCTTTTGTGAATACTTCAGTATATACCTTTAAATGATAAAGTCTCTTTAAAAGCATAGCCAAAACACAGATACTATCATAATTGGCTTAATTTCATCAAATATCAAACAGGTCTTCAAATTTTTCCAATTATTTCAGAAGTGTTTCCTTACAGTTGTTCTGCTCAAACTAGGATCTAAAGTTCCACATGCTGCATTTGGTTGAAATGGCACCCCTTCTAGTGTTGAATGGGATTTGGAGACTAAAAAATGAGTCTGACCCTTGCATTGCTATGGGATTGGTCATTATTCTAGGCTTCTGAGGTTTACAGATGTAAGAAACACAAATAGTGTGCACATGCGTGTGTATTTTAAGAGAAAATATATCACAAATCTAAAATATTTACAATTCAAATTTTAAATTACAGAATATTTCCTTGAAGTCTTACACTTACATTTGTATCTTTTCTCATGCTGAAAATCTTGGTTTCTAATAACATCATTTTACTTTATTTTACTCTATGTATGACAGAAAGTTTGAAACAATAATTATTTCTGATGATATTTCTACTGAAAACAGTGTAAGATCTATTTTTTTAGTTATTTTGTTTTTAGGATATATTCTACTGGGTATATACAATTATTGTGTTTTTAAAGTCCTATGAAATAATTTATCTTGGTGTGCCTCCAACTTGGTACACAATCAGGTTCCAGTGTTTCATGTTTCTCTCAATATTCAACTACTGTTATTTTCATTTTTCAGTTACTTCGTGGCTTTTTCCCCGTTTCTTCAGTTCATTTTGTTCTCTAATCATGTACAACATTTACATTGTTTCCAAGTCAAATGCACAGAAAAGGTACATCCTGAAAAGTTCTGCTTCGGACCCTGTCGCCTCCATCTATTTCTTCTCCCTTTATAGGTCACTAGTTTTACTACTATTATCATCATTTTATTACTTCATCTGTTACTATTAAAGAATGAATTTCTAAGTGCCAAAGACTACTTTTTAAATGGTAATCATGGAATGCTTTTTTTTTAATGAACAGCATTGCTATATATTTCTTTTAAGATCTCTTTTCTGAGGATTTCTGAGTGTTCAGAGTCACTCCCAAGAAGAGCGATTTACCTACTTTTATAAATAACAAAACAAGAAAAAGGATAAGAAATTTTTCCAAAAGCACACAGAAAATTCCACAAAGAAAGATTCTCTCTGGTTACTTCTTAGGCACTAATCCAGCCAACAGAATATAAAGACCAGCCCCATCTGAGACAGTCTGCTTCTCTAAACCTAAAAGCACTTGTGTGTTTTTGCAAGCTCCCTAGGTATTTCTAAGAAACAGCCCTGGTGGATAACTACCAACATAAGCCAGTGACAGCCAATCAGGCTTCTTTTCGTGACTCTTGAAGCAATTTGTTGTTGTAGGAACAAGTCTTGTATCCAAGGTTCAGGCCTGACTGCAAGAAACATTACCTGGTTTTTCTTTAATGCAACTTAGTCTCTACTTTGACCTCTCATCCCACCTGAGTAGAGATCTTGGCCAAAATGAGAATCCCAATTCCACTTCCCCACAAACTGGCATCTAAGTTCCCAGCAGTGTCAAGGTCTGAGAGTGGAGGAAGGCCTGACTCTGGCTGTTCCCTGTCCACTCAGGCCATCACCCCATCCACCTTCATCACTGATCCACACAGAAGATGGCCCAGAAAACTGACCCGGCCACGGGATCAGTCAGTTTCAACAACTCCTTAACCAGCTCAGATGCTACACCCAACGCACTGAAATCATCCCACTGCCCCCACTTTTGAAGGTCCTGCCTGCCTAGAATTACCATGCAGCCCTTTCTTTCCTGGGGCTCCAGAGGGAAATGGAGCACACATCACTGAGGCTCTTCATTCTGTAAACTGACCTGAGGTTCTTGCCACACCCTCCTGCCCTAACTAGGACTTGGCCAGGGAGCGGGGTGAGGGTCCTCTTCCCAGAGAGCCACTGACTTCTATGCACTTGTCTCTTCGGCCTCTGACAGCTGATGGAATCTATCTTTATTTAGACTGAGGCTGAAGAATTCTTGTTGCTAGTTATCCAGCATTCTCTTACCCTTTTTATCTATACTTGGAGTTCATTTTGCTCCCCTAAGGTCTAGGCTTTTGAACGCCAAAGTCCCTGAGGAAGCTCCACTTTCTTTTGCTGTTAAGTCCTTTTTTGGGGCTATCTCAGCACGTAATTCAGGGAGCACCATGTGAACTTATGCACAGCCTCAACAGCTGTATGCATACCCACAGCTGTGCATGTTTCAAAATATTGACCAGTCTGAATGGGGAGGAGAAAAAATGCCACAGGGAAATAACATTAGTTAATGTTTCAAAAATACTGTCCTGCCACTTAAGAAAGCTCCCAACAGAGGAACCCATGAGCCTGGATTGTTACTGCGAAGTTTGACTGAAACAGAATATGAAAGGTGTGTGTGACGTCATCCCCCTGTTTTACCATATCTCTTTCCCAGTCTTGCCACCTCGGTGCACCAAGGAACATCTAAGTCTGCCTCATCTGGGCCCTCTGGGATCCAAGAGGTCAAGATGATGAGGCCACAAACAGTGAAAGTCCTTAAAGACCCCTTCCCAAAGAGAGGGAAGTGCAGAGAGCTGGCATCCTGGGGCACTTGGGCAAAGTCAGTTCTCACTGGTAAGCGTCCAAACACCAGCACGATTCAAAAAGAGCCCCTTAAAAGTTATCTGATCTCTTGTCTGCTCTAGTCCCCAAGTTCCAAGATTCACCCAGTTACCATGGCAGCTGCTGCCTAATTCAAATGTTCACATTTATAGAAACTGGCTAAAGCATTTGAATCTAATAGGACTAGCAACACCAAGCAGAGAATGTCGCTCCTCCAGACACACAAGGATGCTTTATCCAGAAACCGTGGAAGTCCAGCCTTGAAACCAAGCAGGACCCTTCAGGATCCTCTCTGGTATACATGCCCTCCAAGTCCCCTGTCTCTTTAAGTAGCCAGTCTCTATAAATGTGAAGGCTTTCAGGCTCCCCCTGAATCTCATAAGTCTGAATTAATGATTTGGAAAGTGAACATGTTGTAACAAGTATAGCTATTGGGCCAGGAAGCTGGTAATAATTTAAACAATAGATCAGCCATATAGCAGTCACAGGACCTTTAGTTCCTCCCTGACAGACACAGATAACAACATTTGATTCATATTCCTAGGTTGTTTTTACAGAAACCAGACTCCCACCAAGTGAAAACTGCTGACCACAAGCACAGAGGCCACAGACCAGCTGGGACCAGAAAGTTGCTGATGTTGATTCCTCAAACATCACCTTTGCTATCTCAGCACCAACCAGTCAGAAGAATGTCCATAAGCTGGTCAGACACCCTGAAACCCACACCTCTATGTTGCTTTTAAAAACCCTTCCCTGAAAGCTGCTTGGGACTCAGGTCTTTTGAGCACTAGCTGCTCATTCTCCTAGCTTGGCACCCTGCAGTAACCACTGTACTTTCTTTCATCACAACCTGGTGTCAGGAGGCTGGCTTTGCTTCACATCAGGCAGTAACAGCCTGGGGGAAGAGCCTGAGACTCCAGGTCCTGGCATCGACTAACCACGTGACTATAAACAGTCATCCCCACCCAAGAGCTGTCCCCTGCTGACCCTTAAGGGTGCCTATTTTATTAGTAACCCACTCACTCAACAGTACTGAACACTTCCTCTGCGTTGAGCAAGGCACTGAGGGTAAATGGTGAGCATTGCTGTGTTCACTAAGGCAGGGTAGTCAGGGAGGCCAATAAGGACACAGTTACAGCGCAGCGCGAGAAAAGCAAGAACAGAAGCGTGGGGGCAGGGAGGCACCAGACTAGGGGAAGGGGTGCTGGGTACTTTGCAGGCAAAGCCTAAGCTGAGTCTCGAAGGCTGGGCAAAAGTTAGCTGTGACGGAGGGAGCAAACGGACAGAATGAAAGAGAGGTGTTCCAGGCAGAGTGAACAGCACATGCAAAAACCCAGGGATGGGAGAGAGCTTTCAGGGTGCAGTAAGCAGTTCAGTGCAGCTGTATGTAGCATGGAGAAGGAGGGTGAAAGAGAGGAGGAGAAATGTAGCTCAAGAAGAAAGCAAGGGACGAAAGGGCAAGTCCCTTGGTTTTCCATGGGCTTCCAGCTACTCAACTGCCCCTTAAAACCAAACAGCAAAGGAAGAGATTAGTTGAGAGGTGGCTCTGCATCTGGGCAAGGAGGGCCAGCGTCCCTGAGAAGACGGGCCCTGACAGGACAGAGCAGGCTAAGATGGTCACACCTTCCCGATGCCCATCACCCCAGCCAGCCCCAACTCCCGTTCCACCAAGGGCTGCCTGTCACCAGGATATTCCTCCTCCCTCCTGTCTCCCATCTCCTCAGAGCATCACCACTGTTTTGATGGCTGGAGCACACCTTTTCAACTTCTCGTTCATTCCATTCAGCTCTCCTAAGAGATAAGTAACAATTTACTGTACATCAGTTTGGGCTTGGCACTGTACTCAGTACTTGAAAATGCAAAATTCAGTCATCCCAAAAATTATGTTTAAGCACCTTCTATAAAGGCAAACAATGTAATTCAGATACTGGGGACATGGCCACAAACTAAGAAACTCCTAGCCCTCCAGGAACTTATATTCTCAGGATGGGGGAAGAGAGAGATGAAAGAAAATAGACATGTCATATGGCAAGAAGACATAGTGGTCTAAGAAACATACGCAGTAAAGTAAGAGAGAGTGATGGACAATGGATGGTCAGAAAGGAGGATGAAAAAAGAGGAACTGAATCACCTCATTAAAACTGCACTTAGAAAATATACAGTTCACGCTCTTCTCATCTGAACCAAGGCCTGAGAGAACTGAGGCAGTGCGGGGACCAGGCCAGATCAATGGAAGAGAATCCGATCATTGTAACTGTGACACGGAGAAGTCCAGCACTCTTGTTCAAACAATACAGACAGAGAAACTGAGGTTAAGTAACACACACACAGGGTCTCAAACCTTTCCCAGACAGAGCTGGGCATCAAACCCAGCTGTTCAATCTAAAACACGTGCCCCAGCTGCTCCCTTAGAATGTCTCATCAAGAAACTGTAGGTAAAAAAAAAAAAAAAAAGAAAGAAAGAAAGAAACTGTAGGTAACTAAGAAGAAATTAATAAGACTCCAACCTCCCCCATGTTACCCAAAGCCCCAGTGATTCCACACCTAAAACTATAAGGGGATCATCAAAGATGAACAAAGACTTAGCTACTTTATTTATACAAGCAAACTAACTGGAAACGATACCTTTTCCCTAGTAAACAGGAATTGGTAAACAAAGTTAGGATGCATGCACGCAAAGTGTCTCATGCATGGCCATTTTAAAAGACATTGTGGAAGAATATGCAATGACATGGAAAAATGGTCAAACTATGTCTTTGAAACAAAGCCATTTGAACAGTAGGATCCCATTTTTGTAATAAATAAATAACGTGTATAAGTATAAGCAAACGACTGGAAAGAATTAAACGAAAATGTTGATAAATCACTAACCCAGTGGATAGGATTGTGGGTGGTTTTTCTTTTTGTTTAGCAGCATTTACTACAATGAATATAAAATATTCTTGCTCAGGCAAAGTTTACATATACACAAACACACAGAAAGCTGGCCAGAAAGCTTCCTGGGCTGGTCGTCACTGGGTGGGACCAACCTGGGCTCCTCAAGCCTCCACCCTACTCCCCGGAGTGTATAGAGAGCAAGAATCTGCCACACCCCCATCAGAATCACATTCAGGTTGGAGGCTCTTATGTGATGCAGCTCCCTGACCTGACTAGAAAACTCAGGACGCAGTGACAGACTCACATCACTCCCCAACAAAGACTTCAGGACTCAAAGCTGGGGGAGAGCTCCAAGCCCGCGGGCAGACAGTGGTGGCAGCGCTCGGGCCAGGGTGCTGGATCGACAGGGTAATTAACACCTCACTTGTCAAAAAACCTGGTGCTATTTTTACAATCTTTCCACCTCCTAGTTTCACAAAGGATTCCAGGAGTCCTGTTGAGTGTGCCCAGCGCTTTAGGGAGGCAAATGAAATGATTAATGATTTAGTAGAAATCGCCCAGGACTTTAGAGGAGACACATCACCCCACCCTCACCCTGGAGATATGTTTGCTACTGTTCCTTCTAGAGATGGAGGGGGTTAAGTGAAACAGAACTTTCTCACTTGCACCCTGTTTCCTGCACCCTGGAAGGCACTTGCCTGGCCCCCACCAGCCCCCCGGTTTCAGGGAGCAGTTTCGCATACAGGCTTCAGAGCCAGGCTGTGGGCTCTGCCACTCAACAGCATGTAACCTTGGGCAGGCTACTTAACTTCTCTGCATCTCAGTTTTTTTGTTCATAAAAATGAGGATGTGGGGACTTCCCTGGCGGTCCAGTGCTTAAGACTCTGTGCTTCCAATGCGGGGGGGTGTGGGTTCAATCCCTGGTCGGGGAACTAAGATCCTACAAGCCGAGTGGCACAGCCAAAAAAATAAAAATAAACCCTCTCTGGAAAAAAAAAAAAAAATGAGGATGTGACAGAGCACCATGCTTCCAAGGCTGTTGTCTTTAGTCTAAGGTCAGCAAACCATGCAGCCCACATGCTATTTCTTTAAATAAAGTTTTATTGGTGCACAACCAGCCACATTCATTCACGGAATGCCTATGGGTACTTTTGAACTAGGACGGCAGAGGTGAGTGACTATGACAGACTCTACAGCCCACAAAGTTCAAAACATATATTAAGTATTTATTATCTCACCCTTTATGGAAAAAGTTTGCTGACCCCATCTTACATTAGAATCTCCCAGAAGTGGGACAAAGATTTGGGGGAAGTGATTTTTCAAGGCAATGCTGCCAGGAGAAACCAGTACCGAGCTAAGAGGAGCAGGACAGGGAAGGGAAGGAGCCAAGCCAAGGCGTGGCTGCAGGTAAAGCCCCAGCCTGTCGAGAGCCCGCGAGAGCACTTCCCTTGAACCTGGTGTGGTTCCGATGGCCCCTGAGGAAGGGGGCAGGTGTGAGCCGAAGCAAAGCCCACAGAAGCAGTCCCAGGCACAGGGCACTCTTTCAAGCACTCTGGGTACATTTCAATGCTGACTCCTTGCTGCGGTGGTAGGAGGTGTAAGTACACGATGCTCATGTCATAGCTGAGAGTTAGATGATGTCATCCAGGTGGGATGCTCAGTCCATCACCCGCCACGGAGGAAGCACTCACAAAGAGGTGCTACTGTATCCCAGGTCTGGTCGTGTGCTGAGTTCTGGGGCCACCGAGATGAACGAAACTAGTCTAGGAGAAACATGACGGGTCGCTGGGGGATCTAGCATGTAACTTCCACCAGAGCCCTGCGGAGTGGTCCCATCACAGAGGTGGGAGGAGGTGACCCTGGGAAGGACTCTTGAAGGAGAGATGGGAGCTGCCAGATTGGGGAACAAGCTTCCTGACACAGAACAGAACATATGCAAGGGCTTGGCCTACAGGGAACAACACACTGGCAACTGCAAGGACTTTGGTGGGGGTGGATAAAGGCTGAGTTGGGGGCGGTGGAAGATGAGGCTGGGGCCCGGAGGCCACACAGAGAGCAGATCTGAGAGAGTGGACAGCCGATGCAGATTTCAAACGGGGAGCTCTGCAGTTCGGCTGGGGTGTTGGTTTTGCAGGAATGCCATGAGAAAACCCCACAGAAAACCCGCTGTGTCCTCACATGGTCTATCCTCTGAACATCCTGGGTCTTTCTCTCTCTGTCCAAATTTTCTCTTCTTAGAAAGACACCAGGCTGGATTAGAGCCCACTCCAAGGGCCTTGTTTTAACTTAATCACCTCTTCAAAGGTCCTATCCCCACATACAGTCCCAATCTAAGGTGCTGGGGGTTCAAATATCAACATGTGAATTGGGGTGGGGGGACACAACTGACCCCATAGCAGTAAGCATTTCAGAAGGCTCTCCCTGGCTCTGGTAGGAGAAACCAGAGGCGACAGGCTGGGTGAAACCAGCCACTTAGAGCCTGAAGTCAGGGTGGCTGAGTCCGCAGTCTGCGGGATAGCGGAGCAGCGGTAGCCAAGCTGCACTGACCCTGCCCTCTGCCTGCGACTGACCTTCAGATCCAGGCTGCAGAGAGAAGAGGGGGACAAAACTATGCTTCTGCATAAAGGCAAGCATCTGGTACCCAGGGCACCAGAGCCCGCAGAGCAAGTGTCCAGGCCAACACATGCACAGAGCCAGCTGTCACCTGTCCCCTGGCCATGCCGTGGGGGTCTGACCTCCTGGGCAGCACCTGAGGGGAGGGGGCGCCCCCACTGCCCTGACTTGTTCACAGACTCCCAGTACCATCCGGCCATCAAAGACACCTTGTACCATCTGGGTTGAACGTTCACATCAGAAGCATTGCACCTTCTCTAACCCGCCCTCAGAAGTTCTGGGGGCTACTAGTGGGGGCTCTCACTGCTCATTCCTAGGTGGGTCCTTCCCAAGAAAGTTACTGATCTATTATACCCTATGGGCAGTGTTCTACAACTGTCATCCTCTGTCATCACTCATCTCTCTCACTCTCCCCCTCTCTCTTACTTTCCCCTCCTCTTTCCCTAACTCCTTCTCTCTCCCTGTCTCTCTCTCTCTCTCTCTCTCTCTCTCACACACACACACACACACACACACACACACACACAGGGTCAACAGTTCCCAAATTCCACCACTCAAAGACTTACTCCTTCAGTCCAATCTCCTGGGAGAAGGAGGGTGCAATACATTAAGTCACCAACACCTTAGTGTGAATTTATTAACCAGATTCTTCCTTCTGCCTCAGCCGGGCATTAAGAAAACACCAAGCATTTGAAGGGAAAGGTTATTGAAAAGAGATGGAATCATGGAGGGAAAGCAAATGTAAGCAAGAGTGAAGCATCATTCTCTTCTATCCAGCCTGGTGCTCTGAGTCAGAAGTCAGCCAACTTTTTCTGAAAAGGACCAGACAGTAAATGTTTTCAGCTTTTCTGGCCACAGAGTCTCTGCTGTGATCACTGGACTCTGCCACGGCAGCATGAAGGCAGCCACAGACATTATGTAAGTGAGTGCAGTGGCGGGCATGGCTGTGTCCCAGTAAAACCTGACTTACAGACACTGAAATTTGAACTTCGTATCATTTTCATAAAATATTCTTTAACTTTTCCCCATCACTTACAATGTAAAAACCATTCTCAGCCTGCAGGCCAGGCAAACATGGGAGATGGCTGGCTTCTGCCCGAGAGCTGTAGCTCGCTGCCCCGTGTCCTTCGTGGAAGACAGAATTTGCACGTTTTCCATCTTGTCAAACTGTCCTCTCCGCAAGGACGAGCCCGTGGTCATTCTTTGCTGCTCGCCATCCTTGCCTCCCTTCTCCAGCCCTCGAGAAAAAAAAATCAGCTCCTCGTTTGGCATGCTTTGTCTGTGATCCCTGGGGATCTGCTTTCAAGTGTGGAGGGGATGACAGGGTGACAAATGGGCTGGCATGCCGGCAAGCCACCAGCGGCAGACTGCTGACGAACAGCGGCCTCAGGTTCACGCCAGCTGATGGGGGTGGGCTCCATCTGCCTTTCAGCCCACCTCCGATGTTGTCAAGGCCTGAGGGTTCCATCTGCCACACTATGGGCCACTTTTTAGGTGCCTCTCCCAAACTACCAAAGGTATCTGTCGTTGTTATCGCATCTGACTTTAGACATACCACCCCCATTACTAAAACAGCAATCAATACTCACTGTGTCCTGGGTACTCGGTCTGGGCAGGTGCCATATAAACCTTCTATGCGTAATATTCCCTGGATGGACCAGGCTCTGTTGTAAGTGCTTGGCAAGTACTTAGGGCTCTCAGGAACCTATGACTTTAGGACTTTATGACTTTTATCTCATGGATAAGAAAATGGAGAAGAGTGGTGTTAACAGCACACCCAAGGCATGGAGCTGGTCGGGGCGGGGGGCGGTTCTATCTGACTCTAAAGCCAGTTTCTCTGTTGCCAGCTCCCCTGACCCTCTCTGTCTCACAGCCACACTCCAAGATTGTGTCATGATCCCAGTTCCTCAGATGTAGAAATATAAACCATGAGAAGTTCAGTCTTGGTTCAAGTTCATGCAGCTGATGAATGGCAATGGTAAAACCCTTTGTTAGAACCTCCGACATGCTGGAAATATCCTGCCCTCCTGTGAAAACATGCATTTCTAGATAGTGTCAGAAACCGGGGTCCTAAAGAGTGGGGCCTGTCAACGAGTGGTGAGAGAGCAATCTTGGTCATCTTAGTCTGAGAGTATGTCTGAGGTCTGACCTAAAAGCAGAGCCTGCAACAGGGATTCTGTGCAAGTGAGTTATTGAGGGAGGCGCCCAGGAGGAACCCTGAGGAGCAAGGGGGGAAGGTACAGGTTCAGCTGAAGTCTGGCCTCAGTCTGATCTCTGGGGAGCTCTGGAGCTCCCCAGTGGAGCTGGGATGGACCACAGAGTTCTCTCATCTTGAGGCAAAGGGCCAGACTGGGATACCCTGTATCTGTCAGTCATTGGTCACGGGTTGTCCCCTGGTGGGGATGAGGGAACATCTCTGGGCGAGGCGGCAACTCTCCAGAGAACAGAGCAGCTTTGAGCCCTAGCAGTCAATGCTCACAGCGGCCAGAGAGCACAGCACCCGAGTCAGAAGGGTCCTCAGCGGGACACAACTGTCATGTACTCTGGGCAAGTGACCCTGGAGGCCCTGACCTATCCGTCTCTGTGACTCCTGGAAAACCACATTTCCTTCCCTCCCCTCCCCTTTCTCCTCCTTTTCCTCCCTTCCTCTTGGACCTCCTCCTTTGTCACCATCCAGCACTGGCTGGGCTGCGCTTGGCCCCGGGCTCTGGCTCCCATATGAGACCATCAGGAATCACAGCCGGAGCTGAAGTTTCCAAGAAGCGCCCAGTGAGATCCTTCCGGCCTGAGCCTTCTCGCCAGAGCCCCATCCTGTGTTCCGCCTGTGAGGGGATCCCCACTGACGTGATGGGTGGGGAAGGCAGGGGACAAGAGCAGGCGGCTCCTCCTCCCCAGACGGTGCTTCAGCCCCTAGCAGGGTGAGCAGCTGCCCTGGAGGGTGACCTGCTGAGGCCTGCTGCCTGGCATTTGATCAGCAGGAGTTGCACTGGCCACGCTGGTACAAGGGGTCATTTCTAGGGCTTTCAGAGGGTTGTGAGTCTCTAAGTAGACAGACCTCCTCCTCCCTGCTGCCTTTCATTCATTCATTCATTCATCTGCTCAGCAATTATTCATTGAGCGTATATGGGCCACACACTGCTAAGCGCTGCAGAAAAGTGATGAACAAAATAGACAGGGTCCTCACCTCCATCCTAGTGGGGTGACAAGGAAGGACTGTGTGTGGTAAGGCCACAAATCACTCAGATAGACCCGCAAGGAAGAAACAGTTTCTCTATACCCCATAACTGGTTCAGTCTTCCTCAAATGCCTTTGCTCTGCCCGGCAGCGGGAGAAGGAATGGGGGAGCACACTTCAAAATTGCCAGTTTATGGAACTACCCTGCTGTTTTGCTCAGAAGGGTGCTTTTTAAGGAGTTGGTTTCTTTTGGAGAACATTCAGTCTTTTCCATCCTCTCCTCACCTCCATCTCCAGGGCAGTGTCTGAGTGTGAGGGAAGGCAGTGATACCTGAATAACTAACGGTGAGGGGTGGACATCACTTGGAGGAACACTGGGTCCTCCCTGCTGGCTGCTGCTCCTGAGTGGCTGGCCTGGTCTGCTACTGCCTAGACGGCTCTGATATGCCTGTCCTGTCGGGGGTGCAGCAGCCACTGCTGGGTCCCTATCCACCCCCTTCAGTAACCAGGGCTCCCACCTCACAGCTGCTAACCTGTCACACCAGGACCCTTCTCCAGGGATTGCCCTTGAGGGAAGGGAGGCGCCCATCTCCCCTGGAGAGGGACCCTGGCCAATGCCTACCTCTCCAGGGTCTTCCCCACCACACACCCCACACCCCCTATGCTCCAAGTCTACTAGTCTTCTTACAGTTCCTCCACCACGGAACATGGGGTTCAAATCCCAGGAATGCTCCCCACCTCCCTTCTCAGCTAACTCCCTCTCAGAATGATTTCTCTTAAACACTAGATATTTCGGGGACTGCTCTGATACAGTTTGCACTTCTACATTCCATTGTGTGGTTTGATCAATATTTGTCTTTCCCATTCGACTTGACACTCCTGAGAGGCGGGACAATTTCTGTTTTCCTAACCAGTGAATCCCTGGGGCCTACTACAGTGCCTGCCACAAAGCTGGGGCTTATTAAATATATTTTTGAGAGCATGAACAATTTTGATTTTAAATGAGCTTATGAATGAATGGAAGGCATCCCTTAGCTTTCAGCATTTCACTCCAACTCCCTGCTACATCCTGGAAAATCCTGGATGTGGGACTCTGCTGCCCTAGGCACTCTTTACCTATCCTTAGAGAAAGGATCCAAGCTCACAGTCATCAGGAAGTCCCCTTATGGCAGGAAAAGGGGAGCAGGTCTATTTGCAAATCGAGCCCAGAGCTCCCTGCCAGGTCCCCAAACAAAGGCCAAACCAGCCTCAGCCGGAGGCCCTGCAGCTTCAGGTTCATGTGCAGCTATATTTCCCTCCGCACTCCTCCCGAGCCTCGTCTTTCTCCATCTCCTTCACCCCGGTCCTTTAGTGATCTGTAATCTTCTGGAGGGAGGCATTATCAGGTCAGAGAAGATGAAGAGCCTCTTGTAGTTTCATAAAGCAAACTAGTAGATCCAGAATCCAGTTATGGCACTTTCTCAGTGGTCCAGGGGTTAAGAATCTGTCTGCCAATTCACACAGGTTGGGTCCCTGGTCCAGGAAGAGTCCACATGCCACTGAGAACTAAGCCCATGTGCCCCAGCTACTGAAGCCTGCACACTTAGGGCCACGTTCCGCATCAAGAGAAGTCACTGCAATGAGAAGCCTGAGCACCGCCACTGGAGAGTAGCCCACCACTCACCACAATTAGAGAAAAGCCCTCTCACAGCAACGAAGACCCACAGCCAATAAATAAACAGAATCCAGTTATTCTGAGATCCCGCCCAGTGATAAAGAGAATAAATGCAGCCAATATCTATCTACTCTGTCCCAAACACTGTGCAGAGTAATATACATGCATCGTTTTACTGAACCATTACTATTCTTCTCTGGAGAGTCTATTAGTGTCCCTATTTCATCGAAGAAGAAACTGGGGCTTTAAGAATTTAGAGAGAGCCTAGGATTCATCCATTCAGGAACCAGCAATCTATGTCCCACAGGCCACATCTGGCCCAGGGCATGTTTTTGTAAATAAAGTTTTATTGAAATGGAACCATGTTTGTTTACATATCATCCTTGGCTGCTTTTGTGCAGAGTAGCTGAGACAGATACTTTGTGGCCTGCAAAGCCAAAAATATTACTATATGGCCCTTTACCAAAAAAGTTTGCCAACCCCTGTTCTAGATGACACCCCCTCTCTGGGCTTTTTTACATTTGGACTCATTGGTCAGAGTGTTTTATACGTAGGTTTACTGCAAACACATCCCACTGTGTATTTGAGTTTTCCACATTGAGCACCCAAGCCTAGAGGTGTTCATTAATTCCACTGTGCCCACAACTCCCTCTAAGAGCAATAGCTCTTTCTCTGCACTGCTTCATGCCTCAACTCCCCTCACCCTCTTCTGACTGGATCCATAGCTAATGGGATCAAGGGGTGGGTGTCATTCACAGCTGGGCAGTAACCTATGATACGAATGGCTTGATTTTTTAAAAAGTGAACTAGACCAATCAGATCCTTCTCTTGGGCATTTAGGAAAGGGGAACTGAGAGACCCAGGCCACTAAGGGAAATGGAAGATGTGACTCTTGAGGACAAGTGGAGACCAGGTGGGTATGATACACAAGGAAAGGCAAAGCCACGAGGACATGTGCTGTGGGAGAGAAGAAGCCGGCGGAACTGTGCTGACTGTGTAGACAGAACCCTGGCAGGAGCGGCTTGCTGCCATAAGATAAAATGAGAGAGAGGGGTCTCGGTCCCTGAAGGTTTCCCAAGCCCAGGTCTCATGAGTAAAACTGTCCTCTTCTTGGATTATCAGCTAAGCTTTTCTTTGGTTACAAAGGAAAGAAAATCTCATATAGATGGGTTTAAGCATCAATGGGTATATATCAATTAATATAACTGAAAAGGCCAAGATGCTTCAGGTTCAGCTTAATCCAGCAGCTCAAATGATGTTACATACAATCCAATTTCTTGCAGTTTCTCTGCCTTGCCTTTTGTGATTGGACTTCACCCCCACTCCGTGCCCTTCCGCACCTTGGGCCACGCTAGACTCTTAGCTCATGGTGTCAAGATGGCTGCAGCAATTCCAGACCTCAGAGCTGCATACCAGTCTGCCATAGAGAGGGCATCCCTTCCAGTAGCTCCTTCCCATTCTGGAATGCGATCTCTTACTGCCTATTTTTGATTGCACTTTGGCCAAGCAGTGGGCTGCACTGACTCGATGAAACCCCCCTAGCATCTGCTTTCATTTTTCTCGCCTATAATAACAACATTGGAGTGTTCCTTATGTCCCAGGCCCTACATCACTCTTTACGTGCATTCCAACTCTTAATGTTCAGAAAGGTCAATGAGGAAGTTATTAGAATTATCCTTATTTTACCAATGAGGAAAGGAAAGTGCAGAGAGGTTAGAAGCCTTGCCCAGGGGCACATGGCCATCACGTGCCAGAGCTGCTGATTAGCAGCAAAACCAAGAGCTAAAAGGGGCCTGGGGGATCTTGGAGCCAGAGCTCTCAGCCTCTTCTGTGTCCCTGTCTGTTGGGGGAGGGTGTCACTCAACAGCCCCAGCTACTGTCATTCCACTTCGTATTGCTATCCTGGTGACCCAAATCCTTGGTTTAGAGGGCAGTATTTTGTCCACAGATTCTCTGGCTTCAGACCAAATTTACTCAAAAGTCCTGCTCCCACCTCTGGGTTCCTCTGGACTCTTTTCTCCCTCCACCTAATCCGTTTCCATGGAAACTGCTGGGCTCCTGCATCCCTTTCATCCTTATTTCTGGGAAGCAAGGCCAGCTCTCGGGCACCCCAGTAGCCAGGCCTAACCATTATAAAGACCAAAGAGGTAATATCTGGAAGAAATATTTCCAGGCAGAGGGAAGAACCAAACAGGGTTTCTGATTTTTTCCTTTGATGTTCTCCAAAATAACACCAGGTGCTCTGAGCAGCTCTGCCAATTACCTCGGCCGAGTGGATACTGTCTGGAACGCCGTTTGTCATCTGTTCTCCTGCATCTCACCATTTCAGTCAGCAGGCCTCCCTCCCTTCTTGGGGGTGCAAGTCTGGGGTGTGAGGCAGAGGGCAAGACTTCTTTCCAATCTTTGGTACTGGACTAGAACACTCACGATGCAGCTGGTGGCCTGGGGGTGCAAAAGGGAGGATGTACCCAGCTTGCCCCTTATGGAGAAGGAGGAAGCAACCATCAGCTGAGCGCCTGGGCATCTTAGGAACAGCAGACATGGCAAGGTTCCTTGCCACTAGGAGGCGCCCTGCAGCTCCGGAGGTCAGAAAATGGGAAGTATTTTGTAAGTACTGTCTTCCCCAGTGGCTTCCCGGAAGGCTCAGCAGATAAAGAATCCGTGTGCAGTGCAGGAGACACAAGAGACAAGGGGTCAATCCTTGGGTCAGACAGATCCCCTGGAGAAGGAAATGGTAACCCACTCCAGTATTCTTGCCTGGGAAATCCCAAGGACAGAGGAGCCTGGCAGGCTACAGTCCATGGGGTTTGCAAGGAGTCAGACATGACTGACTAAGCACATCAGGGCCTTGGCACCTGGTCCACAAGGTCTCCATATACCAGAGAAACCAGAGTGTTCCCGATATCCCACTCCTGCCAGGTCATGGTTGGGTGTTAATCTCTCTGAGCTTTGGTTTCCTTATCTTTAAAATGGGCCCAATTCTTGCACTGATAAGATAGCTGCGAAGACTTAACCAAGTAAGACACAGTAAAGCCCTCTTTTTAAAGTCATCTCAAGGTATCCTTGTGGTCCTCATCATCATCGTTATAAATCGTGTGGGGAGATTCTGGAAGAGTAGCAGAAATTCAGATGCCCAAAAATAATCACAAGACTCAATTTAGATAAAAACATAAAAAGAATTTTGTTTCTATAGTCACTGATTTCAAATATGCTCATTGAATCTCTTTCTTATTCCTGAGTAATTTCTGGATCCATGCCCTTCTTCTCATGTTCAGGTATTTAAACTTGGCCAGGTCCAGCTTAAAACTCCAGTCTCGCTCTTATTCAAAGCTCTCCTCCTCCTCCATTGCAAACTGGATGAGAGACCTGAGAGTCTTGGGTAGGGGCTGATCATGGAGAGGAAGGGTGGGCTGGCTTGCAGATGTCGCCTCCCTCAGTGAGTAGGGGGCCCAGGGCCAGGAGGAGATCTTAGCTCTCTGGTCAACTTGGGTTGCAGGAACAGTGGGCTGGTCTCTAGGGAGTTTGAGGGCCCCTTGCACAGTAGAATGAAGGGTTTATTGGAGCTGTTTTCCACTCTACCCTAGCTTCCTTCAACACCAAGAATCAACCAGGGGTATCTGGCTTCTGCTCCTCCTTTTCAACTCCATGCACCTTTCCCAGAAACCACAGTGACCTCCAGGGGCTGCAGAGAACAGAAACGGGGTAGGGTGTGATCACTCCCATCTTCCTTCCGGGCCCAGGACAGGACAGCCTGAGTCTTCAGACGGCTCTAAGTCAGACAAAAGCACCAGTTCTGTCTTCATGTGCAGACTCCAGAATTCTGCTCGGGGAATAGGCGGGCCTGCCAGTGTCCCCTTACAGAAGGCACCCCTCCTGACCTGGAGAAGTTTTCTAGAGTCTCCTCAGCAGAGTGTGGCTTCAGAGAAACCACCCATGCTGCACTCCCAGAAGACTAAGGTTCCTCCCTCTCCCCCAGGCAGCTTCTCCTTTCACAGCCCATGGCTTTGGTTGGAAGCAGAGGGCAGCCCAGCAGACAGAACACAAGACGCCTGGCTCGGGGGGAGGAGCTTTGAAAGTGGGGTCCTCAGCCCCTTGTGTGCTACTATTTCAGAACAACAAGAAAAAATTCCTAACATTCTATATTAATAATAATATCTACTTTTTAAGTAGTGGGCTTCCCTGGTGGCTCAGAGGTTAAAGCGTCTGCCTGGAATGTGGGAGACCCCAGTTTGATCCCTGAGTTGGGACGATCCCCTGGAGAAGGAAATGGCAACCCACTCCAGTACTCTTGACTGGAGAATCCCATGGAGGGAGGAGCCTGGTAGGCTGCAAACCATGGGGTCGCAAAGAGTCGGATACGATTGAGCTTACTTTTTTAAGTAAGCATTTATTGCTGCTAGGATTCTTGCTAACTAACTCCTTGAGTACATCATTTTTAGACCTTACACTAACTTTGCACCACCAGTATTATTATGACTTGTATTTCTACTAAGGACCAGAGAGGTTAAACAGCTGTAATGGAGGTTAAATAGCTAAGATCTCCTGGAGGAGGAAATGGAAACCCACTCCAGTATTCTTGCCTGGAAAACTCCATGGACAGAGAAGCCTGGTGGGCTACAGTTCATGGGATCACAGAGTCAGGCACGACTGAGCACAGGTCTCAAAGTAGGTTTTGCACCCACATCTCTCCAATCCCAGAGCAGGGACTTGTAACTACTAAACGTGACTGTTTCTGCAGGACTCAGCTTGGGGACAAAGGGACTCGCTTGGGCTCTGCCACCCCTCCGGGGCTTGTATCTGGGAGTGAGGGATGTGCCTCCCAGAAAGAGACTCCAAGCATGCACGAAAATGAACAATGCAGGGCTGTCCCAACGCTGCGTATGGAGGCCACTGTGGAACGCTGCAGTCATACTCAGGACCTCTCCTAGTCAGGCCAACATCTTCCCCCATCTCAGCAGTTCTGAAAAGTAGGAAGCATGAGTTCCACTCTCTTTCTCACCAGGAAGACTGAAGCAGCAAAGATGTACTTGGTTTGGCTCTTTAGAGAACCGGAGATGAGATCTCTCGTCCCTGTCTGGGCCAGGGGAGGGCACAGGAGGTGAGCCGAGGAGCCCAGATGACAGTGGCAGAGCCGAAAGGGGCCGGCAGCACAGTGTCACGTTAAGAGTCTGGTTCAGCATTTCCTCCGTCTCACTCTGGTGTCAGCCTCTCTAGAAGCTATGAGCCCCCTCAGGGAGGGATGCTGGCCAAGAAATTTCTTGCCAAGCCAACTGCCTCTGATATCCGTCTCCACAAAGGGCAGCTGGAGTGTGAGCTCATTTAATCCTTGAAACAATTCTTGCGAGGTAGATACCCACATCCCCATGTTTTAAAAGAGAATAACTGAAGCACAGATAGGTTACATAATTTGCCCAAGGTCACACAGCTTATTCTGGGGTTCAGATCCAAGCAGCCTGATTATAGAGTGCCTGCTCTTAACCTTTGAACAATCCTACCTCCCTAGACCCAGCGGCTTTGGTGAATTCCTCAGCCCTTCACCAGACAGCATGGGGGCAGAGGGTGCATACAGGCCTGGAAAGCTGGCTTTTTATGACAACTTCTCTCTCTTACTCTGTTCCTGCAAGTAACTCGAAACACTTTTGTGCTAGGCAAAAAAAACAAAACAAGTGGTTTTGGAATCTTCATTGTGTTGCCTGTTTCAGGCTCACTCAGGGCTCATCCCTCCCCTAAGGGGCAGACTGCCCCGCGGGCTCCTCCCAATGCTCCTCTCTCCCCTGGTGACCTGCTTTTCCTTCTCACCTCCCATCCTCTGCTCTCCCTTCAAAAGGCAGTTCAGCTAACACTCATTAGCACATGCTAATGAGCATCAATTCATTTCTCAGTCACTCAGCGGGAGAGGCGAGAAAGGTGGGGACAAGCTGCCACTCTGGGGGTGATGGTCCACAAGGACAGCGCAGCCCCCCAGGCTCAGGCCCCCGGGAGAATGGGAGGGAACCCAGTTCCCAGATGGGGAGACCTGTCAATATTCTCGGGCTGTACCCTCAGCAGCTGCCTTCATCTCTGAGACCTGCATTTTCAGATCATTCCTAGGTCAGTGTGGGACCCTCTGGGCCCACCAGCCTCAGCAAATCCCCATGATGCGCATAGGTGGGCGTTGGCTAAGACCTGGGACAGGAGGATCTAGTTCATGGACAAGGGCCTGTCCCAGGGGCTAGTGGGCATCAGAAAGTGGAGGGAGGTACCCAGGTGAGGGCAATCAATGGAAGCCCCTCCTCCGGTCCCTGGGGGTCGCTGGACCCTCCCTGGGGGTCGCTGATTCCAGCCAACCCCAGTAAAGCCTAGAGAACCTGGGCTTTTCCCCAAGCTTTGGCCATTAAGGGACCATGATAGCAAGGAAAGAAAGCTGGGCAGGGCGAGTCATTTGAAGCCTCAAGTCCCGCCATCAGAAAAGCGGTCCCTGGTCCTCCTGCTGCGGAAGGGTCAGACGAGACAACGCATGCCAAAGTCCTAGAGAAGTCCGGAGTGCCAGGGCTAAAGATCTGTCAAGCTTTTATTATTACTACTGCTGGTGGTGGTGGTGTTACTACAGTTATTTATTATTGCCGCTGCTAGTGAGGCTAAGTGGTGGCTATTCTCAAGATGATCAGAGAGAGGGAGAGGGGAGGCAAAGGCAACCTCTCCTTTGCACTTGAGAGCCTTCTCCCTGTCCAGGTCCAGAGTGGTCTCAGCACAGACAGGTATCCCCACCCAGAAAACCCCTGCAGAGCCCCTGGGCGGCCGCCGCCCCGCTGAGACGCAGGCCGATTCTCTGAGCGCGCGCGCCCTCTGCTGGCTGCGGGGCGCGGGCGCAGCCTCTGGATTGTATATAAAGGCAGCGTGGCGCGCAAGACCTGGCGAGTGCCGGAGCGGAGCCGGCGCGCAGGGAGAGCGCCGTGTTGCCTGAGGTCTCTGAGCGGCTGGCCATGGCTGGCCCACAGCAGCAGCCACCTTACCTGCACCTGGCCGAGCTGACGGCGACCCAGTTCCTGGAGATCTGGAAGCACTTCGATGCAGACGGTCAGTAAAGCTCCAACTTGTGTGCCCGCTCGCCCCCAGGTACCGGCAGTGGAGGGAAGGGGTCAGTGATGATGTGGGCAGGTGTTAGATTGCGCCCAGGGCATGTTTTGGCCGCAGAACCTGCTGAGGTCGGGGTCCTGAAGACACGTCGCTGCCCAGTAACAACTGTCAGGAACTTTTCTCCCCTGACAGAGCCCACCGGCTTTTGCAGCCTCATCCTGGGCAAGTTGGGGCTTTCCCAGACAGGACGGGGTGCTGGCAAGGCTCCCCGAGACTCCCCCTGCCATTTTATCTTCCCCCACCTTCCCCTTCAAGGTAACAGCCTGCCTTCAGAGGCTGCAGCCACAGGTCTCAGAAGCCCACTCATTTCTTCCCCCAAGTTCCCCTTTTGTTGAACACCAGGTTAGCCAAGTAGGTGTCCAGAGGGCTGGGGCAAGCTAGGGGCTGCTGAAGGGACACCCTTGGCCTCCCCAGCCTGTTTGGTATGAGGAGGAATGGAGAGGACAGCCAGGCAGTGAGCATCCCCTGGGCTTCCTCTGCCATTTTCCATCCCTCACCGGCATGCAGGTCCCACTCACAGCAGCAGTGGGTGTGGTGGGGGGCAAGCTTGGGGTGCCAGTCTGACGTGTTCTTTCAGGGTGCTATTCCTGGGTGCTTTGGGTGACTCCTTCCTTCTCTGGGTCAGGGGAGGCACCATCTTAAATGCCTCAGTGACTGACTCTCTGGTCTGTGTGGTCTTGATACTGACTAACCAAAAACCAAGGGCTGGACTGAATGACCTTTGGAAGTTGGCTCTGGGGATTCCAAGGGTCTAGGATGGTCTGACTCAGGCATAAAGGGAGGTCCCCTTTTAGAGGCTTCAGATATCACTAGAGACTTTTTTCTCTATCACTCCCCTGGAGAAGGAAATGGCAACCCACTCCAGTATTCTCGCCGGGAGAATCTCATGGGCAGAGGAGCCTGACGGGCTACAGTCCATGGGGTTGCAAGAATCAGACACGACGTAGCGACTAAACCACCACCCCCACCCCCACCCCAACTTAAGTGATCCTATTTCCTTCTCACAAGTCCTGCCTGGGGTGGGCATCTGAAATGTCCTGGTATCTCACACCACTGGCAGGATGGTGGTCCAGGGTGTTTATCCTGGGACTGAGAGCAAAGGGGGTGGGAACCAGAAGGAGGATCAGGTGGAGGGTGCCTCCATTTTTCTCCCTTCCCTTTCTTGCCTCAGCAGGGTGGATGGAAAGGTGGCTAAACAGGTACCTTGCACCAGAGTGCTGTAGAGAGGCAGGGGTTAATAGGTATGATGATGAGTGAAGTTCTGTTCCCTGGGAGCCAACAAGAAATCTGGGGGTGAGAGGCCGTGTGATCTGCCTATGAATTACTGGAGGAGGAGGGTAGATTGTTAAATCTGTAAAATGGGGCTGAGGGGTTGTGTCTCCAGTCCATGGCTGGTGCCATAAAACTCCCTCGGGGGCAAGGGCTATGAGAAGACTGTCTCATATTCCAGGTGACATGACAGTCCCTTAGGCTTCTCCTGCCAGTTTATCTGCACCGGAGACTTGCATGATTCAAGGAAAGTTACCAAGTGGCCAAGGTTATACCACCAGCCTCCTGCCAGATGAGTCAGCTATAAACAGAGGACTCCACAGTTCTCCTCTCCCCCTGTTCTCACAGGGACAAGCAATAGCACTTTCGATAATCAGGCAAACCCTCACACTTGTCTGAGACTGTGTACTTTTCAAAACACAATCACACCTTCTTGAGCTCCACACAGAGAGGCTCTGGGCAGATCATGACTCTCCTCATGCAGATGAGGGAACAGACATGAAGTGTGACTTTTCTAAGGTCATGCAGCAAAGTGGCCCCTGGCCAGTGCTTATATCCCCACTCTGATTTCTGGACACCTGCTTCCCCTGCCATTCACTCACAGAAGAGCCCCTGACCCAGCCTTGGAGGCGATAGGCAGTTCCTTTAATACTAGAAAGGGGTCCTTCGCATGGCTGAGCATAGTTAAGCTAGCATGAGGCCAAAGAGTCATTAAAGACTCCCAAACCATTGTGCCTCTGGCTCCCTTCTGCTCCTCCATGAAAGGGAGCTAGATTGCTTCTTGGTTCGTTGTCCCACTTGGCATCCCATTGCCCTCTCTGATCACTGCTTCGGGGAAGTTCCAAGGGGGGACCATGGACCTCACAGAGAAGGAAGGCACAGGAGATTAAAATGCCAGAGATGGTAGAAAATGATGCTACAGCCAAACTGAAATTCCCCTAAAGGACCCAGAATTATCCTGTGGGTCACCTTGCTCTGGATCTTCGCTATCTGTCCCCTCCTGAACTGTCAAGGCTGCCAGTGAGCTTTCCTCTCATCCATGAGGTGCTCCCTGCCCTGGCCGGGCCTCCTCTTACTAACTCTGGCTTCTGTTTTTATCTTGGGGTTCTTCCCGACTCTCCTGCCACTCAGAGTTAAAGACCTCTGGGCAGACTCAGCTCACCAGGTCCCTGGAGTGAGCTCACTGGAGCCCAATTAGTCCCAGCCACTAGGGAGCATTGACCCGCCCCTGCTGGACTCTAGTAAACAGAGACCAGGAGTCCGGAGGAGAAGCTGGACTCTGAGGAGAGTGAGGATGAGGCAAGGGATCTAACCCTAACTCGGCCCATTTCTAACAAGGAGGAAAAGCCATCATCCTGGTGACTTTGCACAAAGAGAGTATCTTTAAGACTATCATCAGCCTTGTGGTGGAGAAAGGAAGGAGCAGGTGTCTGGAGAAGGGGAAACTGGGACTCAAAGAGGCACCATGCTTTTCACAATACCACATCGCAAAGTGAGAGGGTGGGGGACCCAGGAATCCTCTCCTAGTCCCCCTCCCCACTCCTCCTCAGTGGCCAACCAAGGTCATGCACTTGGAAGGGTCCGGGTATCATCTCTCAAAGGCAGAGGTAAAGAAGACAGCAGCCGAGCGCACTCTGTGAGCCTGGCTGAGCAACCTTTACATGCCCTACATGCCTGAGTCCAGAAACTGTTGTTTCCTGGTCACTTCTTTGTCAGAACCTTTCTCACTGTGCAAGATTCAGGCTTCAGAGAGATGCCCAGTTCCAAGCTGATGCTGGCCTGTCTGTGGTTCTGACCACCCTGCCACCAGGCTCCTATTCTGCTGACCATCAGGAGGGGGTCTGTGAGGAGCCAAGATCTGCCCTTGGCCTTTGCTACTCTTTGGAAGCTGATGCAAGTGTGGGGATACTTTCTCTCCCAGAGGCCAACAGACATTCACAGGTCAACGCAGGGAATCCCACTCATCCCAAGGAGCATCCTACAAGGATATACTCATGCATATGCATAAAGCTATATGAACACAGGGGTCTATTACCAAGTTCTTTGGGATACTGAACTTTTGAGAAAGAATGTGCTTCCCTAGGGAAGAGGAAAATAAATCCTCTAATCTATACAGTGGAATATTATACAACCAATGGGACTGAGATGGGGCTTTTATACTGACATGGAAAAACATCCAAGATGTATTACCGACATTTTTTTTTTAATTGCAGCATGACACTATTATAGTATGAGCCCATTTTTACTATTAATGAAACAAGTATGATGGAAAATATTAGAATGAACATAACAAAGGTGGTCTTCTCTGCAGAGCAGATGATGTCAAAAAGGCATTTTCTTTAACTTTTGATGTTAATTTCTATAGTGTTTTACAAGAGCCTGTGTTTCTTGTATAATTAGCAAAATAATAAAAAGGGTCAAGAAGAAAATAATTTTATGGGCACTGCCCCCCAAAAGAAATACATCTCTCTCTCCAGGTGCGGGCCTCTGCCCAGAGTTCTCTAGGCCTCTGTCTGCCTCCAGATGGCCCTGGTGATGCGGGAGGCTCTCAAAGCCTTGCATAGGGCCTGAGCCTTGTTCCATATGGTGTGGCCACAAGGACTGAAAATTGCTGACAGAGAGGACCACCAAGAACTAAGGAAGGCCCTGCCCAGTCTTCTCGCCTCTCTCCACAGGGGTAATAACAGAAGCATCCTCCCAGCCCACCCCCTACGGGGAACACTGGCTGGCCGGCCGGAGAGTGGCCAGGCCAGCTCTCTGTCACCCATGCGCGTGTGTCCCTGATGGGGGAGCTGAGGAAAGCTGAACAGCAGTGCCTCTCAGAGGCGGAGAGAGGCCTGGGCAGTTTGCACTGGGATTCTCAATGAAGAAGGCTTTTGAAATACTGAAAAAAAGACCTCTGTGCATAAAATAGGGCTTCCCGGGTGGCTTAGACGGTAAAGAATCTGCCTGCATTGCAGGAGACCTAGGTTCGATCCCTGGGTTGGGAAGATCCCCTTGAGGAGAGCATGGCAACCCCCTCCAATGTTCTTGCCTGGAGAATCCCCGTGGACAGAGGAGCCTAGCAGGCTGGAGTCCATGGGGTCACAAAGTGTCGGACATGACTGAGCAAGTAAACACAGCACAGTGTATGGAAGAGATAACTAACGAGAACCTACTGTCGATCACAGGGGATTTTACCCAATGCTCTGCAGTAACCTCAGTGGGAAGGAAATCTAAAAACGGGTGGATGTGTGTGTAACTGATGCACTTTGCCGCACAGCAGAAGGTAACACAACAATGTAAAGCAACTATACTCCAATCAAACTCGATAAAAGGGAAAGGAAGACTTGCCCAGAAAGGGTTCCAGAGTATCCTGTCCCTAGGCGTTTACACAAACACGACGGCTGCTACTGTGCCACACGACTGTGCTGTTCGCGAGCTGATCGTAGGGTTTATAAAAATGACTGCTTCTTGGGACATTGAGTCAGAGGGGTCTGATACCAGGAGGGAGCCAGCACTGTCTGAGGGTGGTTTTCTTTTAACCCTGTCGGCATTTCTCTGTGGGGTCCACGTGTCCCATTTGTGCCTGAGGTGGGGATTTGAGGTTCTTTGGGAGCAGTGTCCTGCCCCACCTGGGTAAGCCCTAAGAATAAGGCCCCCACCCCACCTCCGCTTTCACCCCCAAGTCCCCTGTTTGTTTTGCCTACAGCGCCCTTTGGTGTGGATGTCCACAGCGTACCAGCCCTGCACAGGATGCCCTTTGGACTCGTGCCCCGTGGCCCAACCTCTCCCAGGGTGATGGTGCCAGCCGAGTTGGGAGGCAGCTGTGTCTGAGAAGAGCTGGGGCTCCCCAGGGAGGCAGCTATGGGGACGTTTGCACAAACAAGACACTTCAGCCTGCCCCGCCTCACCAGGGCAGCCATCAGCGATCCCGCATCCCTGCCCTGCTCGCCTTGTTTATCTCCCTCTAGACTTGAGTCGTTTCAGTAGCTGAGCCCCTGGGGGAGGTTTCCAGGGCTAAGGAGACCTCTCGGGGAAATCTCTTCTACTACCCAGGGAGCCAGAATTAATAGAGCAGGCGTGCAGCTCTTCAAGAACGGAGCCTCTCCAGCTCTGACCCACGGGGCTGTCCTGGCAGATTGCATCAGACCCCAGCTCTGCCCAGCCAGTCCCAGCTGGGCCCTCTGCCTCCCCTCCTCTCTCGCCCAATCTGTCCCATCCTTCTGGCCTCCACCCCTGGGAGCTGGCCCAGCATTAGGCTGCCAGATGTCCACAGGTTCGGGGGACCCGACTCCAGAGCTAGTGTTCCAGAAGCAGCTCAGCGCAGAAACACAGATAAAGTCAAGTGTCGGAATATTCACCCAGAAGCTGTGCA
Source organism: Dama dama (assembly GCF_033118175.1). Lineage (NCBI taxonomy): Eukaryota > Metazoa > Chordata > Mammalia > Artiodactyla > Cervidae > Dama > Dama dama. The sequence goes on along the minus strand of NC_083684.1, from coordinate 44,693,437 downwards.
CACTGGGTTCTTCCCCCAGGAGCCTCTGGGAGACGTGTGTCCGTGTCTTTCTGTCTGTCTGTGTAAGACTGACAAAGGGAGAAACCAAAACAAAACAGAGATATGGTCAGAGGTCATCCCTGGAGCAAGTCAAAGGGAAACAGGCTGTAAGCTGTGGTTCAGTCTCTTTCCCCTCAAACTCCCTCTCTCTAACATGAGGTCCACAGCACCCGTCTGCTTACCTGGCAGGGTCCTGAAGACCAGATGGGACAGGAATTGGAGAGCTCTTTAAATGATGTACACCGTGCAAAGGCATATTATTAATACTGGGGCAGAGCCAGGGAAAGCCCATTTCCTGCCACAAAGGGTGAGATGTGTCCCAAAGAAAACCGGGGCTGAGGGTAGAGGGTTACTTGCCCTTTCATAAATTTGAGCTCCTGACAGGGAGCCAGGAGGCATGGCCTTCTGGATGCTTTCTTGGACAGCTAACTTGAAACTGCCTAACTGCCCTCCTTGATTTCCTTAAACAGAACGAACACAGAAAAATGCAGATTGGTGAGCACTCACCGCCACAGCCCCAGGTCCATGCTTCTCAAACCGGAGCATACAGGAGGGCTGGTTCAAGAGCACATTTTCGGGCCTCACTGCCAACAATCCTGATTCAGCCAGTCTGGGGTTGGTTAGAAATCTGCATGTCTAATAAGCTCCCAGGTGATACTGACATCATCAGGCCCTGATCACTCTCTGAATAGTGCTGTTCTAGGCCACTCTTGTCAAAAGAGGCGCCTTAAAATGAAACCCTGGTCTACCACCTCGGGGTTCACGCCAGCCCTCCACCTCAACTTCAAAGGTGAACCAAAGGCCTGAACCTCACCCAAAGGCATGGCCTCTCTAGGGAGAAGAGCTCACATTCAAAAGCAGTGGTTCTCAAATGTTCGCGCTCCTATGTTGTTAAAATGCAGATTCTGATCAGCAGGTCTGGGGTGGGGCCTGGGCTTCTGCATTTCTAACAAGCTCACGTAATTCCAGTGTTCCCATTCCACAGACCACACTTTGACGTCAACCTCTCATACTCCAGATCTGCCAAATTAGAACTTCCATTCTAACAAGCTCCCCGGGTAATTCTTACATACCTTAAAATTTGAGACAGGCCGCTCTAAAGCAGTCCTTAATCCTGACTACACCTCACAGTTGCCCAGAGAGCTTTGAAAACATGCCAACAAGACACCCCCACCCCATTAAATCAGGAGCTCTGGGGGTGGGGTCCAGGCAATGGTGCTGGTTTAATAGTTCTCTGGGTAATTCTAATACCTAGCCTGGGCTGAGAACCAGGATTCTGAAGCTGAGCAGTAATGCTGCAACTCTTTGGGCCAAAGGGTGTATAGCCATGGATTGGTTGGAAGACCTTAAGAGCACAGAGCATAAAATGATGCTTTTAAGTTATGTGAGATTTTACGTTTTCCAGAATGCTGTCACAGCTTTGTGTTGTATGGGTGTCACAATGACTCTATAAAGTTTTAAAAAAAGCATAAGTAGTTTTGAGCATAAACAGTTACAGCCGTTTTAGAGATCAAGAAAGATCAAGAGTTCAGAGAGACTGACTGGCTCAACATCACGTGAACGGTCACAGAAATGGTGATGGACTTAGAGCTCTTACTCAGGCTCCTCTTACCCGTTCAACTCTCAGAAAATATGTATACACAAAGGTCAGTGAGAAACAAACCCCTTTCCACCGTGGACAGGGCATTCTTCAGTCAAGGTTTTCCAAGTGTCTGTGGTCAGATTAACTGTAAAAAAGTGCTGACTCACTTCAAAATTTGGGGAAACCGAGGTAGGGTGGTGGTGAAGAATGGTAGCCACGCTAGAATGAGGAAGGAGGCAGGGTCCCTGGCTCCACCCAGCCCCCTCCCTAATGTTCACAGGGTGTGGCCTGATATGGAGATTAGAAGGGATGGTTGTTGTGTTAACCACATCCTTATCAATGCCAATCCACGAGATCTGTGGGGTGGCCAGCCAGCCCACCCCCATATCAGATGGTCATAGGAAAAGCAAACCCCCTGCCTAGTGCTGAAGTCCTCCCTGAAAGCTGGTAGGCCAACCTGTCCCCTCCTCCCGCCTTGGATAACCGGTGCCTCCTGCCTGATGGGCAGGGAGTCGCTCTGAGGGAAGCCAGGATAGCGGAGGTCCTTACCCGTGCCCCCACCCCGATGATAGAAGATGCCTCATCTGCCCCCTGCAGCCTACCTAACCTCTGCTCCTCACCCTCTTCCTTCAGCTGGTAGACACCTCTGTTCTTGTGTGGCTCCCTCACCCCAGGAGACCATTAAATGCTCTTGGGGAACAGGCCTATATCTAAACTTGGCTATAGTTCCCACAATGCTGAATTTGTTATTCAGTTTAAAAAAACACAAAGGCTGTGGAACTGAACCACATTTCTGTCCCTCTGCTCAGAATGAGGTGCTGGTGGCAAGAGGGGTCATGTAGCCCCCTGCCACCCAGGCTGCACAAGTCAGACTCAAGGAGGAGTTTCCTTCTACGGGGGCGCTGGCTGGCTCCTGGCCCCCTCCTGCCTCTGCCGGTAGCTGGGGTTTCTCAGCGAGGCCTTCCCGCCCGCGCTGTCCAAGCAGCCCCACAGTTACTTCAGCCTCCTCCTAGTACACTCATGAAACAGACTCACAGGCAGACTCACAGGTCCATCCAGCCCTGGGCCAGCCCACCTCTGAGGCCTCTGCCACATTGAACCCCAGTGCACGCTCACTGTGAGCTCCACACACACCACCACCCCGCGCTCCAGCCTCAGCCTTGGGCTTCTCCTGGACCCAGAGGTGAGCTCAGCTTCCTGCCTGAGAAACATAAGAACAGCCAGATCACGGCAGGGAGCGACCCAGGGAGACAAAAACTACTGGTTCCTCCAACTCGGAGTCACTGTCCACTGGGTACTGCCTTTTTGTCCAGAAAGCCCTTCGCCCCGTCCCTTTTCCGCTGCCCCACTCCAGCCGGCCTCGCTCGGCAGTAGGCACACACTCCTGAAATTCCAGCTCTCCTAAGAAGCTTTGCAGAACATCCTAGAAGAAAGATGACCACTCTGGCCTAAGGGAAAAAGGGAACTCACATCTGCCCCCCGCCCCCCGCCCCGCACTACCCACCCCCGCAGTTACAATCTATCTTTTCCCTGTAGATAAAAATACATAATTTATCTCACATGAAGCCCTCCATACACTCTCCATATTGTGGCATTTTTCCTACTAGAGGGAGCCAGTAAGTTTACTTATTATCATGGGGCACTGGAGGGGAGGCTGGGAAGAACATACACGCCCACCCTGACATCTCCCTCCACCCTCCCAAAAGCCCCCACCAAGGCCAGGGTAAATATGTCTTCTTTATTCTCTTTGTTTAGTTTGTAATTCCGTAGGCCCTTGACACAAGCTACCACCTCCCTTTCCTTTTCAAGTTGAATACTCTCTATGAGAAACTTCTTCAACTGCTTTAGTTCAGATTTGGAACTTGACCTTTAGCCAGTGGTTTCCAAATCTTGCTATAGGCATGAAAATCACTTGGGGAGCTTTTTAAAACATTGGGTGCCCCCATCCCATGGGATAGACACCCTGCCTTTCTCCTTCCACTCTTCCCTCTGCATCAGTTTCCTGGAGCTGCCATAACAAAGTACAACAAACTGGGTGGCTTAAAACAGCAGAAATCTCTTCTCTGACAGTTCTGGAGGCTCAAAGCTCAAAATCAAGGTGTAGGCAGGGTCGGTTCCAGGCTCTGAGGAGTAACATGTTCCATGTCCCTCTCCTGGCTTCTGGTAGTGGCTAACAACCCACAGCACCCCTTAGTTTGGAGATGTACCACTCTGATCTCTGCCTCTCTTCACCTGGGCTCCTTTCCTGAGTATCTCTCTGTGTCTTCACATGGACTTCTTTTAAGGACACCAGTCACTGGATGATCTAGTCCTGGTCGCTAGTATGATCTCATCTTAACTAATTACGTATGCAAAGACACTGTTTCCAAATAAGGTCACATTCTGAGTTCCAGGTGGACAATCTTCAATTCAGTATAGCCTCCAACTTGAGTACACCAAAGGCTCAAGTTCTGCCTCCGACCCAATCCACCCTGGGGACCAGGGCTTGCCATCTGCCCACAAACCTTGAGGCTGATGACCTGTTGTCCCGTTACAGCTCCAGCTCCTGCTGCTTGCCCAGCTGGCTACGGATGGACAGCTGCCAGCCCCTGCTCCCTCTGCCGGCGTGGTCCTGACGCTGGCCCCTCCCAGTGTTTTCTGACTACTAAACGTATACTCCAAAGATAACACCATTATTAATCCTGGATTTCTATGGTTGCAAATGCCTGGAGGACAGGACCCGCATCCCTAACAGTCCAGGGTTGGCCCAGACACCTGCTTGATGACCAGTGTGAATAAGTTCTCCATGAAGCCCCCGACCTCCCCACCCCACCCACTGTAAATCTTACTATTTAGCTTGGAGATTCATTGCTTTTTTTTCTTTTTCTTTGCTATCTTTGCAGGAAATGGATATATTGAAGGTAAAGAGTTAGAAAACTTTTTCCAAGAATTGGAGAAAGCAAGAAAAGGCTCTGGCATGGTAAGCCGTCCCCTCTCCCATTGCTTGGAATTTCCTGTCATCCTGACCACGGCTTTGAGCATTATCTGTCCCAGGGCATGCATGCCATCAGCAGCCTGACATCTCTCATCTTGACCCTTAGAGTTTTTCTTTTATTTGGAAGGATTTTAAAAATTGATATACCTAAAAAGGGCACCTTACCTCACTATCTTTGGGTATCTGGAATTGAGGGGTGTTCATGGGTACCATAGGTTGATAAATGCCCCCAAAACTGCAAAATTTTGTGTGTCTATAAACATTATTTTTTCCCAGGGAAGAGTCCAAATCCTACCTAATATGCTTAGAGGGGTCATGACTCAAGATTGGATGCCTAGGGGGTTTCCAGTGCCTTTATTCAAGACTAGAGTTTCTCAGCCTGAGCACTACTGATATTTGGGGTATACGACCCTTTATCATGAGGGGCTGCTCTGGACATTGTAGGACGATTAGCAGCATCCCTGGCCTCTACCCATGAGATCCTGGTAGCACCCCTCCAAACTGTGACAATCAAAAGTGTCTCCAGACACTGCTAATATCCCCTTCAGGGGATGCAGAATTGTCCCCACCTAAGAACCACTGTTCTAGACCAACCAAGGCTGGAACCTCAGCAAGAACTTAGAGGAGAATGAAGGATTGCTCCAAAGCAGTATCTGAGCTGGATCGCACTGGCTCATTTGTGCAAGTGTCAGACTGCCCTTCATGGCCTGGCATGACTCCAAATCACACCCCAGCCCCTTAATGGCAGGTACCTTGTTCCTCCTGGTGCCAGCCTGGCACTACTGACCACTAAAGCCTTTTGGGGGGTGTCCAACAGATTGAAAAGGTAAGGTGACTGGAGCTAGTCCATTGTGACTCTCATGTCTGGTTCTTAAATATATGGAGTCAGACCAACTCCCTCCCGCCAGCTCCTGTGGGTCTTTTCACGGGAGGGTCTCTCCATTCTCCTCTTATGCGTGTCTGCTGGCTAATCCACTGCTTATTAGCAAGTCTTCATGGAGCCTTTGGGAGACGAGTCACAAGCCCACTGGTTAGCACTCGGTTCTGAGCTTGGCAGTGGGCCCCAGTGAGGAGGATGTCCAAAAGATGGGCTTAAGTGGTGGAGGTGATTCATGGGTTTGTTTATCAACAGTCCTCTATCACTCCTCATTACTAGGATAATGAAGCCCAGATCATGGAAAACACAGGCTTCTCAGCTGGTTCTGGGATCATGAGGTAGATGGAGGAATGTGATTTTATGAAGTGCTTCAAATCTGAAATCCTTCTCTTAGTCATTCCCTTCCTCAGATGGCATCAGGGGTGATTTTCAAGTCTGTCAACAACACTCTCAATTAACATCATCCTGGACTGGTTCTCAGAGCAGCTGTTACATGGCAGGAAAAATGCTGGTCTTGGAAACAGGAATAATGAGTTCACATTCTGGCTATCCTAACTGGTGACCTCAGGAGAAGCCACTGCATCTCAGCCTCCATTTGTGTGTAAAACAGACAGGTTACTAGCTTCATGGGGATTGCTGTGAAATGCAAATAGGGTAAATAGACCCTTACTTGTGATAAGGGTCTAGGATCACTCCATGCACATCTGTAAATGTAAAGCAATAAATAATGATAAACAAACACATATTGGCAAATTGAGACCAGTCCCAAAGGTTAAAGGAAAAAAAAAAAGACAATAGAAGGGATTCAGAAGAGACTGTAAGAACTGGTAGAATTCTTACAGGCCCAATCCTAGGAAACACACATCCACTAGAAAACCTTCAGTGAAACAAAGAAAAGGCATTAAATGCCTAAACAAGTCATTGTTGATTAAGGATAAGGAAGAGCTTGTTAACGCAAATAATCAATCAGCAGCACCCCAAACCAAGAGAAGCTCTGAGAACTTCAAGAAGGGCTTAAATTTAAGTTAGGTGATGATGGCCCAACAGAACTTTTGAAGTACTATGCTTTTTAGTAGTCACACTCATCTAGTGGACTACTTAAATGACCCCTCAGCTAATATAGACTTTCTCTTCACATTCTTCCTGGCCTAAAATCACAGTGAAAAGCATTGCAGAATTGCCAGTTAGTCTTTAAAGAAGAAAACGAGCAATTCCCCTTGCTCTGGTGGAGTACCTAGAACCTACTGGTGGGCCTTGCAATAAGCTGGGCTTATTAGAAGCTGCCTCAGTAAAATGGGACCTGAATTCTCACATCCGCAATGGGAATAAATCCTCACCCTTCTGACAGACTTATAGTTTAATCCATTCCAAAGGCAGAGGGTGTGTTTGCCTATGTGGTACACAGAATCTCCACATGTCCTGTTCCCCTTTGAAAATTCTGTGACTGAGCCTCAAAGAGGGCTTCCCAGGTGTCCACTAGTGTGTAAAGAACCTGCCTGCCAAGGCAGGAGATAGAAGAGATGCGGGTTCAATCCCTGGGTCAGGAAGATCCCCTGGAGGAGGGCACGGCAACCCATTCTAGTATTCTTGCCTGGAGAATCCCATGGACAGAGGAGGCTGGTGGGCTACAGTCCACAGGGTCACAAAGAGTCAGACACAGCTGAAGCACCTTGGCAGGCATGCACAAGCCTCAAAGAAGAGAACACTGAAAAGGAAGGACCCTGAAAAGGAAAGAATACAGCCTTGATTACTCAGACCACTGGGTCAACCCAGTTGCACACAGGTTCAACCTGCATATCTGGGGTGCAAAATAACTCCCCATTATTGCCACACCAAAAGGGTGAGAGATCCCTGGTTTGAAGGGGACCTAGTGGCAAAATCAGTCCCCTTTGTCTTTCTGCAGGTATCAAAGAGTGACAACTTAGGGGAGAAGATGAAGGAATTCATGCAGAAATATGACAAGAACTCAGATGGGAAAATCGAAATGGCGGAGGTGAGTCCTAATGTCTAAGCTGCTTATAGTTATCAGACCTGAGTCCTAGCTGCTAAGAGCTACGTGGGAAGGGTCATCAGTTGCTTGTATCTTTCCCATGCACCAGCATCCTTCCAGGAGTCTGATGAGGTGGTGGTCTTAAAGCCCCTAGCACTCAGGCTGATCAAAGAGAACAGATGGAACTTTTTCTTTGTCTCCCAAAGAAAGAGGAACAAACATTGACCTAAGACAGAGATAAAGAACTTTAATGCTCTCAGGGTCCAACAGGCACTGTAAATGTGTGATGAACTTAAGACAGAAAACAGGGTGAGGACTGGGGAGTAGGAGAGTTCATGCCCCACCTGAAGGCATCCAAAGGAGGGTGTGTGTGTGTATAATTTACATATGTAGTATGTATAACATATTTATATATATATATACACACACATTTATATATGCATATTGATATGCATAGATATACATATTGCTAAAAGATAAACTGAGGCATATTAAAATTTTTAAGAGTTTCTTTAAGCAAAAATCAATTCAAATGGGGCAGGACCAACCTGAAATAGTTAGGAACACTCTACCAACAGAAGCTAAGGAAGACTTCTATAAAGAAGAGACAGTAGCAAACAAAGAAGTTCTTTGACTGGTTATAGCCTAAGTGGTTCCATTATTTGGGAAAGCCTAGTTGGCTATTTTGGTTGGTTGGTTAGATTTTGGTTTGCTTATGTAGGCTACTAAAGCATTAAGGCCACCTCAGTCTTCCTGCTTAACGATGGCAGAGGAGCCTGGTGGGCTACAGTCCATGGGGCCGCAAAGAGTCGGACACAACTGAGCGAGTGGCACTTTCACTTTTCACGTGCACACCTATACACACACATACACGTGTGCACACGTGTGCAGGCCTAACCAAACTCTTCAGGAAATCCGTTTGCAACCCATGGTCAAGTGATCCAGAGTGACGCTGGGCACACAAAGGACAGAGGTCGTCTGGGGTGGACTGGTTACCATGGTGCCTCAGGTCAGTGCCCCGGAAGCAGATACTGAGACAGAGATTCGAGTGGGCAGGACTTCAAGAGCAGGGAAGACAGTGCAGCAGGAAGGGGCAGAGGAAGAAGCCAAGCAAGGGTGTGGTGTCAGCTGATTGCATGGGGGGCTCTGGAGGGTGGACTGTGCCGCCGAGCTGGTCCTACCTTGAAGTGAAGGGTAGTAGGGTGGTCCTGTGAACCCCTATGTCAGTCAGGTATTGGATGCAGGCTGCCCCCTCCAGGATGGGGGTTGGAGGGCAGGGTGGCTGGGGCAGCCCATTTGGTGAAGGGCAGTTCTCCTGCAGGGGGCAGCGATGAGCCCCTAGCTCACAGCCTTCTCAGCCGCTGAGGGATGGCCCGCCAGCCTAGTTAAAGGTGACGTGCAAATGGCACGGAGACCATCCACTACAGATGCCTAAAGGGCAGGTGTTGGAACATCGTGACTCAAGTGGGCTTAAACCAGGGGTCGGCAGGCTTTTTCTGTAAAGATACAGACTGTGGTCAATGTTTCAGAGTTTGCAGGCTGTACAGTCTCTGTCATGACTCCTCAGCTCTGCCACTGGGGCACAGAAACCACCCAAGCAGTATGTAAATAAATGGGCCCTGCTGTGCTCCAACACAAGTTTCTGTACAGAAAGAGGCAAAGCAATTTGAGATGGGTGGTTGCTAGTACACAGAGGACTCTTTTGGGGGTGATGGAGAGCCAGATTTGTCTCATGGGCTGTAATATACGGACTCCTGGCTTAAACTGTGAAAGACTCCTAAGGAGAGAGCCCATGAGAAGGGCTGGTGGGTGGTGAAAGAGGCCAGGTCTCCAGCCTGGCTTCTCTGTAGTTCTACTGGTTCTGTTCTCTGGCTCACAACAGCTTCATCCCCAGGCTGGATAAGAAAGCTAGCTACAGCAGTTCCAGGCATCACATCCAGATGCAGAAAGGGCCCACCTCACTGGTCCCTGATAAAAGCAAGGAAACCTTTCCCAGGAGTGCCCTCCACAAACCTCCCCTCACATTTCATTGGCCAGGACTAGGTCACTCCTACCCAAAAGCCAATCACTGGCCAGGGAAATGAGATTATTACATTTAACTGAGATTGATTGGGATTTGCCTGTGACCCTGAATACTGGGAGCAGAGAAGGTGAGGGGCGGGGGGGGGGGGCGGCACATCCTGCATTTTTTTAGAAACCAGATTTGTGTGCAGTATAATTTATATACAGTAAGCCACATCAATTTGCACGGTGAAATTCCATGAGCTTAGACAGCTGTATACAGCCGCAATCAAAATACAGCATCTCCGTCACCCCCAAAAGGGTCCTCTGAGCATCAGCAAACACCCATCTCAGATTGCTTTGCATTTTCTAGAATTGTGTATCTATGGAATCATTAAGTATTCCTTTGAGTCCTAATACATGCATTTTAACGTGGCACCACTTTTGGTCCCTCTAGCTACTCATACCCAGAGGCTTGGGGGCACTCAGAAGCGCTTCTTAGAAAATCCTCCTCCCCCTTTAAAGGGCTGCCAGCCCCTATTCTCAAGGAAAGCAGCAAAAATGGAACAAAACGTGACTCCCACGCTGCCTTGCACTGGCTGTTCTCCAACCTCCCCTGGCGGCCCGTAATGTTCCTGTCCCTCTCTGATCCCCACAGCTGGCACAGATCCTGCCGACCGAGGAGAACTTCCTGCTGTGCTTCAGGCAGCACGTGGGCTCCAGCACTGAGTTTATGGAGGTGAGACCAAGGCGCTGCCTTCTCTCTTGCACACTGGGGCCTGCCTTTCTCTCACATTCAGAGACAGGCCCACCCAATGCCTAGTGATGGTCTCTGGAAGACACCAAACCCCTTCTGAGTAGCTCAGCTGCTCAAAGTATGGTCTGTGGACCAGGAGCATCAGTGTCGCCATGATCTGGGTGCTTGTTAGACATGTAGAGTCCTGACCCACTGAATCAGAATCTACATTTTAACAAAATCCCCAGGTGATGTGCGTGCACACTAAAGTATGGAGGATACAGTGAGAAGTAAGCTTGGGTAAAGTACCTTTTTGCTTCCCTTGTGTGGTTCAGCTGGTAAAGAATCCGCCTGCAATGCAGGAGACCTGGGTTCGACCCCCAGGTTAGGAAGATCCCCTGGAGAAGGGAAAGGCTACCCACTCCACTACTCTGACCTGGAGAATTTCATGGACTGTATAGTCCATGGGGTCGCAAAGAGTCGGACACGACTGAGCGACTTTCACTTCACTTCACTTCAAAGTACATTTGGGAAATCATGTGTACACACTGCTTCCCATTTGGGTATTTGCCATAGATATTTGCATATTACAGGCTCTGAGAAATCCTGCAGTAAACAGCCTGGTTTATTCAGTTTGCTTCTAGAATCCTCATGTTTTCTTCTCACTCAATAGCATTAGTGTTCCTGGAATTCAGAGTTCCAAGAAGCATTCTTGGAAAGGATGGATTCAGCCACCATTCTAAAACTGAAAAAGGCCAGTGAGAATTCCAGTTTCCAGTATCTTCCAGGCTTGATCTTTGACTGTGGTCATGGCTTCACTGTCCATCTTCAAAGTGGATGTGGTCATCTCTGCAGTAGGGATTCTTTGAGAACCTCATGTGAACAGGACAATGAAACTCAAGTGTCTTCTGAGTAATATTCAACCAATAGATTGAACCATGAGAAACTGCTCATATTTAATCATTCTTTATTTACAAAAATTGGAAATTCCTTACATTTTAACCAAATATATTACTAATCCAGCAAACTACCAAATATTTTCTGCTATTTTTCTGGGGCTCTGCACCCTAGCCACTCAACGTATGTGTCCGTCAAGGTGAGATTCAACTCATCCCTTCATCATCCCAACACACACACACACACTCTCTGCCTGCTGTGATAACTAACTAACTGGCCTTCAACACAACCAGTTGCCATTTGTCATGTCAAATCCATTTCCAGCCACCGGTAATCTCCTGTCTGTGATTCACTGCTTAAAAATGACTGGAGAGCCAGTCCAGAAACACACATGGCAGAGAGATCCCCACACGGATGGAAAGTCAGTTAGAAATCATGGATTCTCAGGGTAGAAGACTCATTTTTTTAAGTGGTAGCATGCCCAAGCATTAGATATGGGTTTAATTTTATGGTGCTTTAAAGGATTTTCTCCATTTTTTTTCAAGATGGCAAAATTCCATAAGCTAGTAATTTGACATGCTGGATTCTGTTCTTAGCCCCCCCTTGCCTGTCTAGAAGGAGAAGTCACATATACATAGAACTTGTCAGGGGGGCTACTTTTGTGAATGTCAATTTTCTGTCTATTGAAAAGGGGCTTCCCTAGTGGTCTAGTGGTTAAGACTCTGGTTCCACCGAAGGGGCACAGGTTCCATCCCTGGTCAGAGAGTTAAAATCCCACCTGCCTCACCGTGTGGCCAAAAAAGAGAAAAGAAAAGGGAGCACTTATACCTGATTGCTCCTTTCTTGATAGGGAGGCAGCCAGAGATTGGCTCTGTTCCACTTATGATCAGGAAAATGGGGATGAGAACTTACAGGGTATAGAGACACTTAAAGAGGAGCAAAACAAAACCCACCCACCCCCCCCCGCCCCGCCCCTAAATCATCAGTGGTTTCTTTCTGTGTAGTTGACATGGTTCCATGTTTTACCTGTCTTTGTCCTTTAAGCTAAGCCCAGCATAACAACTGATCCCCACCCCATCCCACAAGTTTCCTGGAACCCCACTGCCTTGCAGGACCATCCCCTCCTGGGGCTGTCTATTGGTTCCATCTTTTTCAGCAGGAAACCTGAAATGGCCCCTCTGTGGCCCCGAAAGCCTTGTGCTCTCAGATGGTTTCCATCCCACTGCTCAGAACAACATTTTAATTTCTGATTTTAGTGACACCTCAGGATTTCTTTGAGATTTCACAAAGCCCAGGTCTCTTGAACTCTTTTCCTTGAATGGGAAGAGAATAATGACCCACTGATGGCAGAGCACAAAGAGCTGGAAGGGAAGGGAAGTCCAGCATGGGGTCACGGGGTTGGGGCGGGTCCAGGGAGCGGAGGCAGACCTGCTGGATGCTCTCACTTTGAAGGCAGCTGAATATTTTGCTTTCTGTGAGCACTGGGGTCCCTTCAGGTTATCCTCTCCTCAGGTTATCCCCTCCAGGCAATCTGGGGGGGCATCTGTCTTTTCTCCCAGTCAAGACTCAACCTAGAAACCAAATTCTAATGCACTCAATGCATGCAGGTGGTTGGTGAAGTCATATTTGAAAATCTGCACATATTTCTTTGTGCTTAACTCAAGGGTGGGCTTTCTGAGCATGAGACGGAATATTTTGATGGAACTGGGCATTTTTTTTGCCAAAGAAAGTTCTCTTCCCAAGTCAAGAGCTATCTATCCAAGTTTTTACATAGAATAAGTCTACAAGCAACATAACTTCCTAAAAAACCAGGATCAAATTTTTTGAGCCACTACTATACCAAAGAGTTGGACACAATTGAGCAACTGAACAAGACAAGACTATACCATGAGAGTCACAGCCTAGTTTGGTAGTATGGAAGAAAGATCCTCACACACCTCACGATAAGAGGGGGACATGCCATAGACAGATGAATGTGTGGTACATACATACAATGGAATATCACTCGGCCATAAAACAGAAAGAAATAATGCCCTTTGCAGCTACATGGATGGAGAAAGATATTATCATACTAACTGAAGTCAGTCAGAAAGAAAAAGACAAATACCATATGATATCACTTACCTGTGGAATCTAAAATATGACACAAATGAACTTATCTATGAAAGAGAAACAGACTCACAGACACAGAAAACAGACTTGCGGTCGCCGAGGAGGAGGTGAGGGGGGCAAGCATGGATTGGGATTAGCAGATGCAAACTGTTATATATAGAATAGGTAAACCATACAACATAAGTCCTGCTATATAGCACAGGGAACTGTATTTATTATCCTCTGATAAACCATAATAGAAAAAAACATGAGAAAGACTATATATATATATACACGTATGTATAACTGAATCACTACGCTGTACACCAAAACTAACACAACATTTTAAATAAACTATAATGAAAAAAAAATTTTTTAAGCGGAGGGCATGATGTGGAGGACTTATGGATGCAGGAGATCAAATCTGGGAAAAGAATGAGTCCCGGCTGACTCTCAGAAAATCAAGTGTTACTGATGTCTAGGTGTGCTGTTTGGGGCTAGAGGAGAGGGAAATGAAAATTAAGGGAAGAAAACTTGAAAGAAAATCTAAGAACTATGGTCAGGCACCAAAACAGACCAAAGTTTAGGGAAATAGGGTTCTCTGGGCCTTTTGTCACAGATACACCCACTTCCACCACCACCACCCCTCATCATGGTATTCCCTCCTCCCCACCAGATGGCTTGAGTTTCAGGACAGTTGCACTCAGGACCAGATTCTTTCAGGACCACTGTATTAGTTACCTATTGCTATGTTAACAAATTACCCCCCAAAATTTACCAGCCTAAGGCAACAAACATTTTATCATCTCTGTTTCTGTGGAAATTTGGTAAAGCTCAGCCAAGTGGCTCTGGCTCAGAGTCAAGATGTCAGCAGGGCAGCAGTCATCTGAAGGCTTGACTGGGGCTGGAAGATGCACCTCCGGGATGGCAGTCCCATGTGGCTGTTGGCAAGAAGCCTCAGGTCCTCAGTACATGTATCTTTCTACGGTGCTGCTTGAGTGTCCTTACAACATGGCACCTGGCTTCCTCCAGACTGAGTGATCCAAGAGCGAGAACAAGAAGGCAGCCTCGCTGTCTTTGTGACTTAGTCTTGGAAGCCACAACTGCCACATCTGCCATCTTCTATTCATTACAAGTGGGCCACTGAGTTCAGTCCACTTTCAAGGAGACGGGAATTAGGGAGGTGAAGAATTTATGGACATTTTAAAACCATGCCAACTGTTTTTCCTTGTTTCTCCTATGGACTGTCTGCTCCTGCTCAGATGGACAGAACAGAGAGGAAAGAGGTGGTCAGACCCCTATCACCTGCTAAAGCTCTGTTTCTCTTCGATCCTCCAGATGCTGGGTCAACAGGCAGTTGTCTGGTTTCTCACAGGGACCCAATGCATGTACCGAATAACTGGGACTCCGATCAGAGCCCAGAACCAGTAATGGAGCAAAATCCAGGGAGGGACTGACTGTCCAGGCCTGGGTCACATGTCTACCTCTGGAGATTGGTCAGCCCTTCTTGAACCATGTGTGAACATGAGAGAGGGGTAGTTTCCTAAAAAACAAAGGAGGGGGGGTGATTTTTATCAGAAAGGTGGGGGAGTGGCCTTGGGATAGTTTAAACAAACTGATTACACTACCAGTTATGTTCCATCTTCAGACGTGGCTGTCACAGGCATCGTGATGAGGGGTAGAGGACATAGTACAGTGAAGAGTAACCAAAATCTGTTTCTGCCCCTTCCAGAGGAGTCTTAGCCTTGCCCCTAGTGCCCGTGCAGAGAATGAAAGGCTTCCACAACAGTAAAAGGGCACTCAATATACCCCCAACAAAAATAGGATCCACAGATCCTAGTGCTAGTTCTGGTAAAATCTGCCTGGCTGGTATCTAAGAAAACTGTAACCCTGGTTAGAAGATGATCGTGAAGCCAGTTAGAGTAGGGAGACCCTGTCCCAGCAGGTTTTTTGTTTTTTTTTTTTTTCTCCTCTATGTGACCTTGGCTAAGACACTTGCCCTTGTTTCTTCATCTGTAACATGGAAGGCACTGGGCTAAACCATCTCAATGTGCCCATCCCACTGTGATATTCTTGAATATCAAGACCCAGCCTGTCTTGTTAAAGGGAGATGGAGGGAAGCTTATAGGTGTGGATAAATCTTTGTGAATAGGTTGACATTCCCGTTGCAGGCTTGGCGGAAGTATGACACAGACAGAAGCGGTTACATTGAAGCCAATGAGCTCAAGGTAGGATGGGCCTTGTCAGGGAGGGTGTGGAAAGGTGGAGCATGGGCCTGAGGCCCAAGTGGTGGTGGGCTTAAGGAACCTGGGGAGGGAGGAGATGTTGGGTGAGGAAGTTGGGTGTGTGGCCTGATCAGGGATACTCAGGCCTGGCTCTGAATGGTTGGACGTATTCAGCCATGTGAAATCGGCAACCTGGAGCTGCAGGGTCACAGAGTACAACCAGTTCACGCTCCTCAGCACATCAGTGCTCAGAACAGGCATCCTCAAAGTACTCCAGCAGTTTGACCTTCTGGCTTGTACGTCTGCCAAACTCCCCTAGACCCAGGGATCTCCAGGCATGGCTTAGCATGTGTTCTGGGCTCTCCAAGGAGCCAGAGCCGGTTTCTACCATCTGTCCAATGGGATGAGGTTGCATTTAGCAGCTCCTGCCTCCTTTGGGATTACCCCACAAGCATTAAGGGCTGAGGGAATTATGAGGGCTGCAAGCTATGCAAATGATGGGCTTCAGAAAACAAGATCGAGTGACTGTCTGAAGGAACAAGTAAGTGAGTCAGGGGCAGAGAGACTGAGTCAGGAACTCTGAAGAGGCCTTTCATATTCCAGGGATTCCTGTCTGATCTGCTGAAGAAGGCGAACCGACCATATGATGAACCCAAGCTCCAAGAGTACACCCAAACCATAGTGAGTGGCCAGGGCACAGGACGTGGGACCCAAATCGGTGGGATCTGGGGTTTGGGGGTCATTAGTTGGCTGATTCTTCAGGCCGGGGAGAAGTAACTCCCAGCGGCAGCTGGCAAGAGAGATGTCAGTTCATGGTCCCAGCACCTTCTCTCTGAGGTTCCCACTCAGCCAGATGCTCCTGGGCCAGAGCATCTGTCTGTGTGACAGCCTCCACAGCTCCAGGAGAGGGTAAACTTGGAGAGGGGGAACTTCAGTGTTGGCCTCTGTCCTCTGCAGCCCTGTCCCTCCGAAAGGGGAGAGGAGAGCCATGACCAAGTCCCTGCTGATTTAGCCTATGCTGCCCCCTGCCTCCGGGCGACCTCAGAGGACGCATGAGCATGCTTGGCCATGTTCCCCTCTCTCCAGTACAGGGGAAGGTGGGTCAAGGTCTCACATGAGCGAAGGTCAAAGCAAATAATCCAAGCACCACTTTCTGTCCCCATCAGCTACGGATGTTTGACTTGAACGGGGATGGCAAACTGGGCCTCTCGGAGATGTCCCGGTAAGTGCCCGTCCTCACTCACCCCAGCATCACTTTTCACAAGACCCTGGCAGATAATCCCTGTGCTACCGTTCCATCACCAAGATCAACCAGTGGGGAAAGTGACAGGTCAGGTGTCCCGAAGCTCAAAGTTAGATCAAATAGTGATCATCATCACCTTAACGTTCCGTCTCCCTCTTTTTTGAACCTTCCTCTGAAGTACTCAGAAATCATTTCTGTAACTACAGACGCTACTTCTGCATCCCCCCAGGTCCTAGTTGTTCCTATCTCTGCTCTGTCTCCTAATTACTGCTCTAACATTATCTTTCCAGACTCTTGCCTGTACAGGAAAACTTCCTGCTTAAATTTCAGGTAAAAGAGCGACTTTGCTTTTCTTCAATTACTCCCTTCCCCTCATCCCGCTGAGCTCACCCTTCCTCAAAACACACACACACACACACTCTGCAGGGCTTTGGCTTCTGTCTTTAATACCTTGGGCCTTCTAGGGCATGAAGCTGACCTCGGAGGAGTTCAACGCGATCTTCACATTTTATGACAAGGTAAGATAGAGGACAGTGTGGATGGAAAAGCAGGCGGCCCATCCCAGTCACCCCACCACCACCAGAATGCTCACCTTGGTCCTCAGAAGTAAACAAGCTGTGGGAGCAGTGGTCTGGGCCATGCAATTCCTTCCTGTCCCTTTGGATTCCCTGAAGCATCTTCTGCTGTATGAGAAGATTAATGTTCTTAACAATGTGTGGCTTGTGGGACCCAAGGTTTTGGTTCCTTCAAAGTATAGGAGAGAATAGCTTGTGGACGGGAAGAGGGTCAAGCCCAGGACTAGGATGCGATCACACTGTTGGGGCCCAGAGGCAGGAGGTGCTCGGTACTGCCCCCCCGATGCCAGGTCACCACCTTGCTAGGAAGTGGGGAGTGAGAGGCCCTCTGTACCACTCTCACCCCTCTCAGCTGCCCTTGCCTGGGTGACTCCAGTGGTTTTCCTTAGAACTCCAGGTTTGGGGTAAATAGCCCCATGTTACCCTGACATATTATTGTGGGATTCAACACCCAGCGAGTTAGCAAAATGCTTCCTGAACCTCATTTACATTTTCAACGCAAATGTAAAATACCGGAAGGGAAGGTTACCAACAGTTTGCCCTGGGCCCTCACATTGCTGCAGTGACTGGCAAAGTCAGAAGTGACATGTTATTTGGGCATCTCTTTTGCTCAGAGTAAAGACCCTCAGCAAGGCTAGACTCTGGTCAGGGGTTGGCATGAGTTTTGAGGCTCTGTGCTGACCCTTGGCTCCCTTCCAGGACGGAAGCGGCTACATTGATGAGAACGAACTGGATGCCCTCCTGAAGGATCTGTATGAGAAAAACAAGAAGGTGAGGGGCTGAGCCCAGAGGTGGGGTGCTGTCACGGAGGTGGTGTGGAAGTGGGAAGGCCGGTCAAGGGGCACCTGCTCCCCTCTGATCACCCATAACAAGGCAACAGCAGTTTTTTGGGTTCTTTTCATGGTTGATTTTTTAAAAATACACACACCAAAGTGTGCCGCTGTAACCACTTTTAAGCGTTCAGTTCAGTGGCATCAAGCACTCGGCGTTCTGCAACCATCCCCACCATCCAGCCCTCTTTTTGTCTTCCCAGAATTAAAGTCTGTACCCAGTAAATGATAACTCCCCCTTGCGGCCTCCCCCCCAGCCACTCACACCATTCTATATTCTGTCTCTGTGAATCTCACCACTCTAGATACTTCATACAAGTGGGGTCATGCAGCATTTGTCTTTCCATGTCTGGCTTATTTCACTTCATGTAACTTCCTCAAGGTTCATCCATGTTTTAGTATGTGTCACAATTTCCTTCCTTCCTTTCCTTCCTTCCTTTTTAAGGCTGAGTAACGTGGTGTGACTATCCCACATTTTATCTGTTTGTCCACAGACAGACACGTGGATTGCCCCCACCTGCTGACTGATGTAAACAATGCGGCTATGAGGCCATGGCAGTTTTAATGTGGCACACTTCTTGGAAGTGTCAGTGCCGTGGCCAAAAAAAAAAAGACTTTTTACTCTAGGAGAGATTTGGAAGAGCAGGGCCAGTGGGAGTTGAGGGTATTCTGAATTGACTCTAGAATCTTGAGCTGGGGAAGGGGCTAACAGAAGTCCCTGACAAATGTGTTCCCTGGAAGGAAAGGCTGGGAACTGAATTCCATTACTTTGCCGGGTCATGTTGCCTCTTGAGCAGTCCCCAGGGGCTCATCTCGGTGCCCAGGATGGGCGGACACAGGCAGAAGAGGAACCAGGAGACAAGTCTTGGCAGCGTCTTCCTCCACCTCCTGGAAAATGTCTTTCTCTGAGCAAATAGCTTTTTTGCTGCTTTCTTTAATTAGATGATGAGTGATCTATAATTCCTTGCGTTGTCTAACTGCCTGGGCAGTCAGGCAAGAACTAAATTTAACTCCTAATTTTGGGGAAAAAAATTAATCGTGGCCGCTGAGTCTATCTGTCTCCCTTTCCAATTGTCTTCTGACCTCTTTATCTCTATCCTGAATATCATCCTTCATTTCCTTCACCCTAAGTTTATTTTTTTAATGTTACCTATAATTGCTTTTTGAAAGAGGCAAAAAATAAATTATGTGCAAATACTTCCTAGGAAGAAGGAATTAACTCATCACGTGCTTGAACTTGGCAAACTTTTTTCTGCTACCAAACTCTAGGAGAAAATTGTTTGGGTATCCTTATGTGTTCAAGGGATGTTGGGCATCATAGTGAAAAATATGCTTAACTGTAATTGGAATAATGAGGCATAGTTTTTCTCCATATGACCCTACTTTATTCCTGAGGCTGATAGGCCTTGAGGGCAGGCATTAAATCTTGGGAGAGACCTGAATTTCCTGGTCATCATCTAACTAGGGTCTTCCTTGATTCCCACAAAGACAACAATGTGGCTACACAGCTTGACTTTCTGAGATGTGCAAACAAACAAAAATTTCAGGTGTTGTGGTTAAGAAAAATTCTGAAGGTTAGAGAACAAGGATATTAATAAAGTTGTTTACCTGGGAACCTTCCACCAGTACTAAGCTCCAGACTTAGCACATGGAGATCAAGAGAAGGAATCAGTAGAGAGAGCTATATGCCTGTAAATAACCTGAGTTGGGAAGGGAATGACCATTTTTAGGTGAACCCACATGGCAGATGCACATGCCATTTTGATGGTGCCTACATGGGCGGTCAATCGGTTTCTGAGCAGATTAATGTCTGAGGCTCCTGCGGGACAGGCTGATGGGCTCAAATGCTGACATGTTCTTAGCATTCCTGAGAACACTGCAACCTGCTAAAGCCTTCCCCAGCTTCACACTTGCTTCTAGACATAGAAAGGAAGCAGCCTCCTCCCTCCATTCTGCTGGAACTCCTCAGGCCATGCTGAATCAGAGGATTTTCTCAGGCTGGTAGCTGATATAGGGGGTCCCTTCCTTGGCTCCTGATTGAGGGATAGGTCACTCAGGCACACCTCACTGTTATGGACCTGGACTAGGACATTTCCAGGAACTTCACAACTTTAGGGAAGTTAGAGATGTTTGCAAAGTGCCTTGGGACTGGGTGGTAGCACAAACCCAGAAATCAGTCATGTGAGGAGATGTCACCAAAGAATGCAATAAAAGACTGACCCTCAAGCACTGAGTACAGGTAAGCCAGGTAAAGAATTACACAGCCTTCAGGACTCAGAGGACTAAGACTGTTCATGGCTGTAGGGTTGGTTCCATCCTTTAGCCAATCCCTTAGTCTTCACACCTCAGTTTTCTCGTGGGGATAATGACCCATTAGCCTAGAAGTATTAAAAAAAAAAAAAAAGAAAAGAAAAGATCTGTCAACAGGTTCAATACAAGAGGAAGAGGAGGAGAAAGGAAGGAAGGAAGGAGGGGAGGAGGAAGAAAAGAAGTGTAGGAGGGAAGAAGGAGGGAAGGAAAAAGAAAATTGCTTAAGTGATTTTCCAATGATGATGACTGTGCTGTATTTCAGTACTACTGGCTATTTGCATCCAAAGCCACACAAGGCTTATCAGCCGCTGGTGTTCTGTTTAGTGCTGGCCTCCAAAATCCCATGGACAGAGGGGCCTGGCAGGCTACAGTCCATAGGGCCTCAAGGGGTAGGACACGACTGGATGACTATCACTTTCAGTTTTCCATTTTATATGAGACCGTGGGTCACCTGTCTTAGAGCCTCTGAAGGCCTCAAGGTGCCAGGAAGCAAGAAGTAGGCTGGCAGGCTTTGCCACTGGAGGAGAGGGGAATTAGAATTGCTTGTCCCACTGGGTGCGGCTTAGGGCAAAGGCAAAACCATGGCGCTTCCCTGGCATTCTCTTTCTCACCCAACGGGACCCAGCGGACTGAGTGAACGGAGGCCCAGTGAGGTAGACGAATTTAGCGAAGCTGTATGTAGATAATGACCGGTATCAACAACTGCTGTGTGGAGCGCATGCTGAGTGTCAGGGACTGTGCTCGATGCTGTTTACATTCATTTCTCACCTAATCATTGTAACTCCTCAGTGAGGCAGACTTATTCCTGGACCGATTTTACAGATAAGGCAGCTGAGACTTAGAAAAGGCTGAATACTGTCCCCAAGGCAATGCAGCTAGTAAGTGAAAGGGACAGCATTTTAACCCAGGGCTTGGGCTTCCCTGGTAGCTCAGAGGTTAAAGCATCTGTCCGCAATGCGGGAGACCTGGGTTCGATCCCTAGATCAGGAAGATCCCCTGGAGAAAGAAATGGCAACCTACTCCAGTATTCTTGCCTGGAGAATCCCACGGATGGAGGTGCCTGGTGGGCTACAGCCCATGGGGTCACAAAGAGTCGGACTTTACTTTCTGACCCCAAAGCCCATGCTCGGTATGCCTCTCGGCTACTTGCACTGAGATGGGGTAAGGGAAAGGTTTTGGTGAATGAACATTTCGGGGAGAGGGGCGGTGGCTGGGGGGGTGGAGGGGTGCCTTCCCCTGAACCTGCTCTTACCCTCTCCCTCTGTCTCCTAGGAAATGAACATCCAACAGCTCACCAGCTACAGAAAGAGCGTCATGTCCTTGGCTGAGGCGGGGAAGCTCTACCGCAAGGACCTGGAGATTGTCCTCTGCAGTGAGCCCCCCCTGTAAAACAGGGGTGGGGGCTGCCTCGCCACCTCCCCCTCAAACCCTGCTGCCCTGCCACTGCCGCCCAGACCCAGAGATCCTGAGCGTCCCTGTGACTGTCCCTGCCACCTGCACACACCAGCCAGCAGAGCAGGAAAGGAGAAATGGAGAAGGGGCTGCTGCCAGGCCCCTTGGAGCCCCCCGCAGCCCCACCCTGGCTGACCGGGCACGGCACTGTGTGTGCAGGGGGGCACCAACCTCGTGGGAGGTGGGCGGGGCACGGACGGGGGGGCGGTGGGGTCCCTGGTTCTCCTTGCTGTGATGCATGAGCTCATTCGCTGTATCATTTAGACGCCCATGTCCAACAGAGTGGGCCCTCTTCTCTGCCTCTCCCCCATGCCGCCAGCCACCCCCACCCCCCAGGCCCACTGCCCCACCTCGCTAATGGTGTAGCTGCCTCTCAGAGCTCCTTCCTTGTTCGTGGTGGGTGTCAGCCTCGTCCTTTTCCTGATGCAGCGTGCTCCTTGTCCCTTTGGGTTTCTTGTTTACCAAAGAAGAGTTTACAGACAATAAAATGTTCTCCTGTGGAAGCTCTCCCAGTTCTCGCCAAGTGGTCAACTTTGTCTCTACAGCCAACTCTTGACAAAGAGAGAGCCTGTTCTCAAGTGAGTGGGGAGCCTGGGGGGAACCGCCCAGCTGGGGTGTAAGCACTCCAAGCAAGGACCCCAGGACTCTGGGCTTACCCTTGCCACGCACCACCTGCTCTCCATCAACCTGTTGTTTTTCTGCTCCGTGTTTGTTCCCAGGTTTCTGAGATCATAACAGCAGTTATCAGCTCACTGCAAATTTACTAAATGCCAGGTACTGTGCAAAACAGCTCACCTGCAGTATCTCTCAGTCCCTTGAGAGGGGTGCTGTGACTGTCTCCACTGAACAGATAAGGAAAACTCAAGATTAAAGAGGTTAAATAACGAGCCCTATGTCTCAAGACCAGTTGGCAGCGCAGAGCCAGGGTATGACTCCTGAGCATCAGATCCACATTTTTTTTTTTAATAGGCCATGCTGCATGTCTTGCAGGATCTTAGTTCCTTGACTGGGGATTGAATTCATGTCCCTGTCAGTGGAGCATGGAGTTCTGACCACTGGACCACCAGGGAAGTCTCTTCACCATAGGGCTACCATAGTCTGTGGGAACAGTGGGACTAGGTGTCCCCTGAGTAGGGGTGACCTCCACCCAGGAGTTCCAGACACCAAAAACTTAACTTCTCCCCATAAAATGCAATTTACCCCACAACACATCAGGTGCCCCAGGGTCAGCATGGCCTTTGGGTGCAGAGAACTCTTTGGGATCTCAGAATAGAGAGATAACTTTGTGTGTGCGTGTGTTTGTGTTTGTGTGTGTGTGTGTGTGTTTAATGCTATCAGGTTTGACTGTCTACAAGATGAATTTTTGACATTACCTCATTTCATGTCCCAACAGTCCTTGCAATGAATACTATTTCAGGTGAAGAAACTAAAGTTCAAAGACATTAAGTAACTTTGGAAGTGTCTGCTTGATAACCAGGAACCTAGCTGGAGCAACAGAGCCCCCAGAGTGGTATATCTGACCTGGGTCAGATATACGAGTCTATTTTAGGTTCTCTGAAAAGAGAATCTATTTAGGTTCTCAGAGAAGTGAATGAAGTGAGAGGAGTGGGCCATGCTGCCATTGTGGGGGAGTCTAGATGGAGGAAACAGCAAGTGCAAAGGCCCTAAAGTGGAAGAGTTCCTGGTGTGCTCAGAAATGTGGTCACTGGGGCCAGAGCAAAATAACGGAAGGGGGTGAACAGTAAATAGGGCTGGGGGAAAGGGTAAGGCCAGGTGGAGGCCAGGACAAAAAGGACTGTATCAAGGGAAGCCACAGAGAGGGGGAACATCAGAGAAGTGACATTTCAAAGGTCACTCTGACTCCTGTGTCAACACTAAACTCAGGAGACAAAGCAAAGACATCAGTTAAGAGGCCAATGCACTAGGGCCGCTGAGAAATGCTGATGACTTGGACCAAGGAAGTGATGGGAGGTGACAGCAAATATCAGATTCTGGAGCTATTTCTAGGATTGAATCAAAAGGGCTTACTGAAGACTGGATAAGTCATCTGGGAGAAAAACGAGTCAGGAATGGCTCCAAGGCTATTAACTGGAGCAACTGGGTGCATGGTGGACGCCAGTAACCGAGCAGGCAGAGAGCATGTTTGGGGATGGGGGAGGGCTAACAGGGATATGACTGTGGTTTTAGTACGGGGCTTGTGAAAGCTTCCTGATGGGAGGGACTGGTGAATCTGGGTCTTGCTCTGATGGGCGGGGCCATGCTCAGTAAATCTTTAATCCAATCTTCTGTTGACTGTACTCCCTCCCTGTAGTTTCGCCTGAGGCCAAACTATGGTAAGGGTAATGGTGGTCAGGAGACCTCCTTCAAAAGGGCTTACACCAGCACACCAGCACACCGCAGCCTCCCGGGACTGCTGTATTCAGCAACCCCCGACCCCGTGGCAGGCCACTGTTGACCCACGCCTGCGCGGGAGACTCCTGGACACTCATAGGCAAGTCTGGCTCAGTCTCTTGTGGGGGTCACTGCTCCTTTCTCCTGGGTCCTGGCACAACAAGGTTTTGTCCGTGCCCTCCAAGAGGCTATTTCCCCAGTCCTGTGGAAGTTCTGTAATCAAAACCCACTGGCCTTCAAAGTCAAATGCCCTGGAGGCTCTCAGTCCCTTTGCTGGATCCCCAGGTTGGGATATCTGTTGTGGGTCCTAGAACTTTTGCAACAGTGCAAGAACTTCTTTGGTGTAATTGTTCTCCAGTTTGTGGGTCAATGCTCAGTGGCTCTATGGTGGGGCTAACGGCAACCTCCTCCAAGAAGAATTATGCCACACGCTGCGCCTCCCAGGTCTGCTGCAGCCAGAGCCCCTGTCCTTATTACAAAATTCAGACTTAAATTGAAGAAAGTAGAGAAAACCACTGACCATTCAGGTATGACCCAAATCAAATCCCTTATGATTATACAATGGAAGTGACAAACAGATTCAAGGGATTAGATCTGATAGAGTACCTGAAGAACTATGGACAGAGATTCGAAACACTGTACAAGAGGAGGCGATCAAAACCATTCCCAAGGAAAAGAAATGCAAAAAGGCAAAATGGTTGTCTGAGGAGGACTTACAAATAGCTGAGGAAAGAAGAGAAGCAAAAGGCAAAGGAGAAAAGAAAAGATACATCCATCAGAACGCAGAATGTGAAAGAATAGCCAGGAGAGATAAGATAGCCTTCCTCAGTGATCACTGCAAAGAAATAGAGGAAAACAACAGAATGGGAACCTATAGAGATCTCTTCAAGAAAATTAGAGATACCAAAGGAACATTTCATGCACAGATGGGCACAATAAAGGACAGAAACAGTATGGACCTAACAGAAGCAGAAGATATTAAGAGGAGGTGGCAAGAATACACAGAAGAGCTATACAAAAAAAGATCTTAACAACCCAGATGACCACGATGGTGTGATCACTCACCTGGACCCAGACATCCAGAGTGCAAAGTCAAGTGGGCCTTAGGAAGTATCACCACAAACAAAGCCAGTGGAGGTGATGGAATTCCAGTTGAGCTATTTCAAATCCTAAATGATGATGCTGTGAAAATGCGGCACTCAAATGCCAGCAAATTTGGAAAACTCAGCAGCGGCCACAGGACTGGACAAGGTCAGTTTTCATTCCAATTCCACAGAAAGACAATGCCAAAGAATGTTCAAACTACCGCACAATTGTACTCATCTCACACGCTAGTAAAGTAATGCTCAAAATTCTCCAAGCCAGGCTTCAGCAATACGTGAACCATGAACTTCCAGATGTTCAAGCTGGATTTAGAAAACGCAGAGAAACTAGAGACCAAATTGCCAATATCCACTGGATCATAGGAAAAGCAAGAGAATTCCAGAAAAACATCTGCTTCATTGCCTACACTAAAGCCTTTGACTGTGTGCATCACAACAAACTGTGGAAAATTCTTACAGAGATGGGAATAGCAGACCACCTGACCTGCCTCCTGAGAAATCTGTATGCAGGTTAAGAAGCAACAGTTTGAACTGGACACGGAACAATGGACTGGTTCCAAATCGGGAAAGGAGTATGTCAAGGCTGTATACTGTCACCCTGCTTTTTTAACTTATATCCAGAGTACATCATGTAAAACGCTGGGCTGGATGAAGCACAGGCTGGAATCAAGATTGCTGGGAGAAATATCAATAACCTCAGATATGCAGATGACACTACCCTTATGGCAGAAAGAAAAGAGGAACTAAGGAGCTTCTTGATGAAAGTAAAAGAGGAGAGTGAAAAAGCTGGCTTAAAACTCAACATTCAAAAAATGAAGGTCATGGCATCCGGTTCCATCATTTCATGGCAAATAGATGGGGAAACAATGGAAACAGTGGCTGACTTTATTTTTCTGGGCTCCAAAATCACTGCAGATGGTGACTTGCAGCCATGAAATTAAGAGACGCTTGCTCCTTGGAAGAAAAGCTATGGCCAAACTAGACAGCATATTAAAAAACAGAGACATTACTTTGCCAACAAAGGTCTGTCTAGTCAAAGCTATGGTTGTTCCAGTAGTCATGTATGGATGTGAGAGTTGGACTATAAAGAAAGCTGAGTGTTGAAGAATTGATGCTTTTGAACTGTGGTATTGGAGAAGACTCTTGAGAGTCCTTTGGACTGCAAGGAGATCAAATCAGTCAATCCTAAAGGAAATCAGTCAATATTCATTGGAAGGACTGATGCTGAAGCTGAAACGCCAATACTTTGGCCACATGATGAGAAGAACTGACTCATTGGAAAATACCCTGATGCTGGGAAAGATTGGAGGCAGGAGGAGAAGGGGACGACAGAGGATGAGATGGTTGGATGGCATCACTGATTCAATGGACATGAGTTTGAGCAAACTCTGGGAGATGGTGAAGGACAGGGAGGCCTGGCATGCTGCGGTCCATGGGTTGCAAAAAGTCAGACACAACTGAGTGACTGAACTGACTGAACCAGGATGTGGGACATGCTTGCCTGATATCAGGTGTCTGTCAGGACACCAACAGAAAACAGGTTCACGTTATTTGCTTTTGACAAACATCTGCAAGAAAGACAAATGCTAGGTGCTGGGGACACAGGAGCGAACAGACCAGTTCCTGGCTGCTGAGAGCTTAAAGGCTCCCAGGCCTGAGAGATGAGGAAACTAGCAATTCAGCCTGGTAAGTGGTGGGTCAGAAAAAAGCAGGGAAGAGGCCCCTAAGGGTGGAGAAATTCCTTGGTGAGAATGCCTGGCAGGCACCAGAGCCAGGCTCAGTGGGGTGGAGGGTGGGGAATGCTAGTCCCTTGAGAGCTAAAGCTGAGAAGGGAGAGCCAGAGGATAAAGCTCAAAGACCAGACAGGACCAACTCTTGCAGGGCCCTGCAGCCCTGAAGGCTTAGTCATCAGTCTCTCCCCAGGCTGCTTTGAAGTTTCTCTCTTTTCCTTCTGGTCTTGTTGAGGAGCCACCTTGAGGAAGTGGCTCAACTGTCACCTCCTCAATGAGGCCCACCCTGATGAAACTGCAACCCACTCACCCACACCCATACCCCATAACCCCTTCCCCAGGAACATTTTTCTCCACAGCGCATGACCACATGCCCTGATGTGCGTTCAGGTGCTCCCCCAGCTAGAAGGCAAGTCCTCCAGGGCAGTGCTCTCTCTCCCTGTCCCTCATACCTGCTCAACCCACACACCTGGGGCACCACTCCTTCCAGCCTCCCCCTCACCTGTGTCCCTCAGCTTCCCAGAAGAGTGGCCCCAAAGATGTCTGAGTCTTAACCCCCAGATGTATAGTGAATATATTATCTCATGTGGCAAAGGGGAATTACTTGTAGACGGAATTAAGGTTGCTAATCAGCTGACTTTGGGGAGGTTATCTTGGATGATCCAGGTGCACTTGAAGTCATCACAAAGGTCCTTGGATATGAAAGATGGAGGCCAAACCCAGAATCAAAATGATGCATAAGTGAGAAGCATCTAGAAACTAGGAAAACCAGGAGAATATTCTTCCTTAGAGCCGTCCCACAGGCCTGCCGATACCTTGATTTTAACACAACTTGGACTTATGACCTCCAGATCTGTAAGGTAATAAATCTGTGTTGTTTTAAGCAGCCAAGTCTGTAGTAACTGGAAGTGAATACACAGCAACAACATGAAGTGAAACTCAGGCAAAAACACAGACCCACCTGTTCCATATTTGTATTCCTGGCACATTACGAGATAGGGGTAAGGATGTATCTTCCTCCACGTGTTTTTGTGAGGATCCAGATAATCCTGGCTACACACACTTTGCACGGCGCCCAGCATGGAGTGTCTCTAGCTGGCAGCTGTGGGGATGACGTCTGCTGTGGTGGACGGGCAGGAGGCTTCTCTTCTTCATGGTGAGTGACTGGGGCTGCCCCAGGACTCACGGGGACCCAGCTGGTTCCAGATTTGGGAAGTCTCACCTTTCAGAGCAGGCGTCCGCCCCGTGGTGTACCACCTCCTCCTTCGGGGATGGGAGTCTTCTGAGCCTGGCAGACACTCCAAGGGGATGGTTCTGTCCGCTCTGGCCCAGCAGCTGACCTCATACACCAGGCCCATGAGGATCCCAGAAACTGCCCAGAAGTCTGGCTCAGGGTGCTCAGTCTTCCTCATGCCAGTCCACTGAGTCCACTCAGAGATCACGGTCCACCAAGAGAACCCTGCCAGACAGCCCTGGTTTCGCTCTCGAGTCCCCCATCTGTAGAATGGGAAGCTTGGAGTGCACAGCGTGCAAGGTTCCTTCAAAATCTTACCCCCTGACATTTCACGGATAGTATTTATAAATGCAAATAAACACACTGAAGATGACTGACGTCATCAGCCATTAGGGAAATGCCACTGTGAAAAACTGAGTATAATTTTTAAGTGTCTTATTCCCACTTACAAAAGCAAAATCTACCGAATGAATTGTTGTGGATGACAGGGAGCTGAAGAAGAAAAAAGGCTTTCTCACAGAGCCAATAAGCAGAGTGTTATAAAACAACATTGCCAAAAATTAAAAAAAAAAAAAAACACACAATGAAATTCCCACATTCCTCCATGCAGTGCTCTGTAACTCATTCTTACCTGCTTCTGGACCAAAAAAGTCCTGGAAATCCCAACTCAATCCATGGGGATAGTCTGAGAGCTGCCTAACTGAAGTCAACTCAGAAGCCCAAGAGTCTATTCTTCATATAAAGTATGGACAGTTTGAAGTACCTGGTACATACAGTCTGTTATTACGAGGCTCTAAGACCATCCTCTTTAACTGAAGACTCAAGCACTCTGCAGCTTAGAGCAGGGCCTTCAGGCAAACACCAGACTAAAAAAAACATCTCTAAAATGACAGAGATTTCATGGCTGTGGTTACCGTATTACTCTAACCAATAAGATCAGAATGGAGGAGAGTACACTTCTCTCTCAGACTATAGTACAGAACAATTTCATGAGACTTTAGATGAACCTCGCCCCTAAGGGTAAAAATATATGGGCAGTGAGGCACTGACAAGTTGCCAGGAGCTTCCTTGGCATATAATTTCTAAGACACTTACATTAACACTTCATCCATATAAGCATAACCACAAGAAGGCCAAAAACATTCTCTGATCTGACAATTCTTATGCAAGTCTTAAAACAGTAACATATTAAATAAACCTAATTCGTTCTGGAACCTCTCTTTTAATAAGATGCAAAAATAAACCTTTGTGATTTTCCAGGGCTGCTCTGAGAAATAAATCTCAAAGAACACAGTACACGTAAAGGATATCCTGAAAGTTTCCTTCTTTTACTATGTTTATTATTTGAAAAGACAAAATCTACAAAGAGTTATCAGAAGAGACATAGACACTTGATTAATATATGATTGTGGGTGCCTGAGAAACAATCCCTGGTTACCCATTTAAATAACATTTAAAAGTACACAGAACCAAGAGCATTGAAGGCACGTTGTTCATTTTTGTTCAGTCGCCCAGTCGTGTCCAACTCTGTGACCCCATGGACTGCAGCACGCCAGGCCACCAAGTCCCTCGCCATCTCCCGAAGTTTGCCCAAGTTCATGTCCATTGCATCAGTGATGCCATCCAGCCATCTCATCCTCTGACACCCTCTTCTCCTTCTTCCTTCAATCTTTCCCAGCATCAGGGACTTTTCCAATGAGTCAGTGATTCACATCAAGCAACCAAAATATTGGCATACTGAATAGTGAAGGCATAGTCCACATAAATGTTTGCACACAAATGTTCACAGCAGCATTGCTCATAATAGCCAAAAAGTGGAAACAAACCAAAATGCCCATCAACTGATGAATGGATAAATAAAATGTGGTATTTCCATTCACTGGAATATTTATCACTCATAAAATGGAATGAAGTACTGATACGGGCTACAACATGAATTAACCTCAAAAACACTACACAAAGAAGTTACACACAAAAGGCCACATACTATATAGTTTCATTCATATGAAATATCCAGAACAGACAAATCCACTGATACCAAAAGTAGACTAATGGTTGTCAGGGGCTGGGGCAGTGGTTGGAGACAACGAAGGGTATTGGGGAGTGAATGCTACCTGGTATGGGGTTTCACTGTGAAAATGTTCTGGAATGAGGCAGAATGACATAGTAGTGACAGTGTTGATGGTCGCACAACCTAATAAGATACTAAAAATCACTTACCAAATAAGGAGTTCGTATTTTTTGTGTTATAAAATGGTCTATTCTAGGACACAACAAATAAATTCAACATAAAGCACCAAAAAGTTTTCTGGTGGACACAGCATCTCTGCTGTCAAAAATAACCTTCTATGTTGTAGGCAATGGTATTAATCAGTAAATCAAGGGGGCAAGCCCATCCAACCTGAGCAAACTTTGCTAAAATAGAATGCATTGCACAGTTTATTTCCAGACAAAGACAGTGTAAAGTAATATAAACAAAAGGCAGACCTTTCACTTCTGGGAAAAAACTGACCCTTTATACTGTGCAACAGAGAGTCAGTGAGGTCAAAACTATTTTCACAATAGTGATAAAATGTTATTTATGTCAACACAATGTGTTCATCATTGCTATTTTCAAACGACTCAATAAATAATTTGCAAAATGTTTCCATTTTTATATCAAATGCAGTAAATACCAATAGTTTTAACCCACATAAACAAAAGCTCTTTGGGTAATTTCAACGAGTTTTAAAAATGTAGAGCAGAAGACCACATCTGAAAGCTGTGTTAGGTAAGAAAGGAAACAGATTAAGAAGTGTGCTGACTGTTTATAATAGCCAGGACATGGAAGCAACCTAGATGCCCATCAGCAGACAAATGGATAAGGAAGCTGTGGTACATATACACCATGGAATATTACTCAGCCATTAAAAAGAATTCATTTGAATCAGTTCTAATGAAATGGATGAAACTGGAGCCCATTATACAGAGTGAAGTAAGCCAGAAAGATAAAGAACATTACAGTATACTAACACATATGTATGGGATTTAGAAAGATGGTAATGATAACCCTATATGCAAAACAGAAAAAGAGACACAGATGTACAGAACAGACTTTTGGACTCTGTGGGAGAAGGCGAGGGTGGGATGTTTAGAGAGAACAGCATGGAAACATGTATATTATCTAGGGTGAAACAGATCACCAGCCCAGGCTGGATGCATGAGACAAGTGCTTGGGCCTGGTGCACTGGGAAGACCCAGAGGGAGCGGGTAGAGAGGGAGGTGGGAGGGGGGATTGGGATGGGGAATACATGTAAATCCATGGCTGATTCATGTCAATGTGTGACGAGACCCACTACAGTGTTGTAGGGTGGTTAGCCTCCAACTAGTGAAAATTTAAAAAATAAAAAAAATAAAAGAAGTGTGCTGAAAGTCACCCTAGGCCCTGAAGGTTCCCATGCCCCCTCCCAAAGGAAGATGCAGCTGCCCAGGACAGAACTGACAACACACAGAGACCCCCGTCCTGGGCTCCGAGCATCATCACCTTCCTAGAGATGCTTCATCCTGGAGAACTTTCTCCAGCAATCCACACATGGAGAGAGCAGGGGAGAGTTGGCCTTGGAGGGAGCAGCTCCCAGGAGACGGAAGGCAGGTGGGGCTAGGTGGACACCAGAGAGGCAACGCATGCGAATTTATCATGTTTGGACCACCTGCATTGACCAAAGAGGTTGTATAGTTGCAGGGATAAGGCTGGGAACACTGGCCAGGTGGGAAGCACGTACCTAACCTGGAAATAGGCAGGAAGTGACAGAAGTGGCTGGAGGGAGCAACCACACCGTCTGTCATCGTGCTAAGTGAACGTCTTTAAAAGGTGCGTGAGTTGGAGCACCATGGTGCCCACAGTTAGAGGTGGGGGAGAAAAAAGAACCCAGAAGAGACACAGAATCCCAACTGGAGGGCCAGGAGCTGAGAGAAGAAAGTTCTTCAAAAGGTGCAGAGAGATCCACGGGGTCAGCACCACAGGCTCAAGTCCCATGGATGTGTCCTGAAGGGTACATGCTCCATCACATTAAACCAACAATAGAAATATCAGTGATCAATGCCAAATGACCAGCTGGTTTCCGCTTAATCAGGGCCCTGACTGATTGGGACCTGCCTGCTTATCAAGAGATTTCACTGCCACTCAGCTCAGTTATGAAGTTTGTCATCACTTGACAACTACTGTTTGGAGCAATAACCACAGGCTGTGAGCTACACTCACACTGGAGTTTGTATCATGAAGAACCTGCTCGTATCGGGCTCCTAGTGGAGGAGACAGCAAATACTTCCAGGGGTGTCCTTGCCTTTTTTGAGTCCCATACAAAATGCTAATCTCTCATACTCTTCATTCCATTGATCCCCTTCCTCTCCCTCCATGCTCACCCTCCACTCTCTCTCCTCACCCCAAGCCTCTGTGCACAACTCTCTTTCTGATGACCGATTCCCTCTTCCTTCACGGCCCTCAGTAATAGTCCAGGGACACACTGTGGCCTGTAACTGCCCTTCTTCAGGACTAATCAGGCAAATGATTTATAGGGCTGATCAGTGCTAAAAGAAAACAGGGGGTCTCTCACTTCAGAAAATTAGCAAGAACCATGAGGCAAGGACAGCAGAGCATTAGACCAAGCCTGGGGCCCTTTGAGGCTGCTCACATTGTGCACCCCAAAAGCCAGCCCGCACCCTGCGACATGGAGACAGGAGTGAGCTTACTGACCATCAGCCCAGGGCGGAAGAGAACCATCAGTCTGTGACCCCTTAGCTTGTCATAAGCAGGGGATGGGCTCTCATCCCTGACTGTCCCCAACGGGACCCAGAATCTCACCAACACCCCATAAAGGAAATCACTAACACTTGTCAGAGCAGAAATTGCAAATGAAACTTAACAGTAAAGAAAAGCAAGGATCCTGAATGTTAATTTTAAAAACCAAACTGAAGTTGTGAAGGGTGCTTCATGACCACAAAACTACACTCTGAATCACAAAAGCCTGCCCAGCAGGCCTGGTTTTGGGACAGGTGTGGTCAGGGCAGTGTGTCCTCAGGGGGGATACTGTCAGCAAACAGAGAGATGAAACTGAAGGGATGCCAGCTGTGCCCAGGTTGTAGCCGAGAGGAGGATGCCTCCCCTCACCCCAAGATAGCCTCTCTAAGTCCTGAAGGAAGGAGGCTGTTGCTCCGTACTCCCCTCTCTTGGCTTCTACTTTCCTGAAAGATCACTGAAGTCAGGAGGCACTCCTCTGAAGTAGGGTATTGTATCAAAGACTAAGCAGCTAAAACCATAGCTGGGTTAACTGGCAAAGAGCTGAAGAACCCCAGGCAAAAGTATAAATGGGGAAAGAAATGGACCCAAAAAGGCAGGGAAGCCACACAATCAGAAGAGTTATCACCTGAGGAGCATCTCTCAGTCAAGGAGAGACTGGAGCTGGCAAGTAAATCCCCCAACTTCCTGGTGCCATTTCCTGTGGCTCACACCCCACCTCCGACCCTGTGCCCCCAACCCCAGCATCCAATGAACCACAAGCCAGAAAGCAACTGAATCCCAGGGTGAGAAAATCAGAAGTCTGATGAGTTCGATCATAATGAAACGATCCCAGAATAAAATACTGCCCACAGCAGTTCAAAAAAGGTACCCTCTTTCCCATCCAAATGGAGACAGAGGGCATCACTGTGTCATACCAGAGACAATGAAGGTGCACAGGCCACATTCTACCGAAAAATCAAGAGAAGAGTCACATAGGCCTTCAGAAGGCCATCAGCAGCAAGTCATGGCTCCATAACACAAACAAATCAGGAAGAAAGGGAATGGTTTGAAAAAAGATGCAGTCTACCAATCCCAGGTGAGATGATGGGTCCAGCGGGCAAGTGTTGAAAGAGGAAAGGGAGCAGTGAAGGAGGCAGGAGTTCCCTGCATCCGGCCAATCGATGCACCGCTGACAAATGAAGCCCAAACCACGCAGGCCCCAGTGAAGGCCATCGGCCGCGAGGTGGCGCTGTTGCACTTCCAGGCCATCAGAAGGGAGAAAGAGCAGGCACTCCTCGAGAAATTGAAAATGGACAACCAGAAAATCCAAGACCCGGAGAAAAAAATTAGAAAAACAAGAAAGATCCTCTAAAATTTACATTTGCCACCCAAACAGGACAGCCACGACTCCTGTTCTGGGCACAGGATGTTAAAAGAGCTCTTGCCACAGAGGAGGTGGGACCTGCCAACTTGAGACATGTTTTAGGACAAACACACCAAGAAAAAGAGAGACTCTAACAAGCTGTGTCTCTTCAAAAAGTTCTAAGATGTTAAGCAGTCTGCCAGAAACTTCCTGGAAGATGCCCTCGACAACCAGAGGCTCCTGTGGTCTGTCCAACCATCAAAACAGGTGAAATCTGGCTCCCCAGGTCAACTGGGGGTGGGGGCTCTCTCCCTGCTGAAGGACCCCGGCCTGGACTGGAAGCCCCAACAACCACTCCCAGGGGTCACCTGAGGCCTCTAGCGTGGCACCCACCTCCTGGCTGGTTCAGCTGCATCCCACCACAGATGCAACAAACCCTTCTATTCTAGGGAGCTGGATGCCACAGGCTGCCTGTCATTTCCACAATTTCCATGGTCACACGGAGACAAAGACACCCACGCCACCAGGAAGACCTCCTGCACCCCCTTGCATCCTCCCACCTATGGTTCCTCTCAGACCTACTGAGAAAATACAACCTGCGCTCTCCCCCTCCCCCCACCCAGTAAGAACTTCCTTTTGCCCAAGAGAGTCTACGCAGACAACAATCTGAGGTTTGGGTTTCAAACAACTATCTGACCCCTGTAAAGACCACTGGCTGAGCTGTTTCTCCCCACCACCAACAGTGAGACAGCCCATGAGCCCCTCCTAGCCCCTCCCTGGAGGAGGTCAGCCTGAACTGAGTCCGGCCTGCAGAGGAAGCCCCTCCACCTCGTCCTGGGCTCCTCCAAGGTCTCTTCTGGTCACATAGCTGTGCTCTGCTGACACCCTTCACTTTTGCAGATCTCTGCAGAAGAGCCCTAGTGTCATAGCATCAGAGGGAAGCAACTCGATTCCCACAAACATGGCCAGTCCCGGGCCAACCCCATCATCATCTTCCTCAGCCATTCTCCCTGAATCTTCCAAGTGAGAATTCTAAGATGGGACCCACCCCCCACCCCCCACCCTGTGGAGACTGGGCATACTCCAACATCGGCTCTGCTGTCTACATAGCAAATCAGAGGGCTCCACACTTTTGTAACTATTCATACCACAATCCTTGGTGCAGTCTGATCAGCGTGAAGAGGTGTCATCTGCAATTAAAGCCAAGACTGATAACCCTAGCTCCACAGCTACTTCTCACATGGGAAACCAGAATTCTGAACCCACACATCGGTGATGATCTGCAACACTGACTTGGTCTATAATACGTAGCCCTCAACATCCCAGTGGCATCTTTAGAGACTTCATGATAATGGCCACATTCGCTCTGCAGAGAACCACCTCCATGCTTTAAAGCACCCAGCAACATTGCCAGGGTACACACATCTTTCCCAATGTACCTCTGTGTACATTACCTCTGTCACGGCACGGCCGTGATGTCACAAGGCACTACCTGGAATCCTCATTATCGAACTCACAGGGACAGCTATGCAGACGACCATCCAGGTATACACAATGGGGAGAGGGACTCAAATGGCCACACTCAACGCTACCGACATGCACCTCCCAGAGCCCAACTTAACGCCAATTCTTATGCCTGGTGTCTTTGTCAAAACCCCCAAATCCCACAGAGTGCAGAAGTAACTCAAGGCAAAAACCAGCACTCAGTTCCCTCACCAGAGGTGCTCCTCGCTGCACCCTGAGCATTTCCAAAACTTGCTTCTGCTGCCTGGTACCAGACATCACAGTCCCAACAATGAGGGACTCGCAGGCTGCCAGACCTACAACCGAAGGACTGCCCGAAGCAGGCCACACATGAGCATTCAAACAAAAAACTTCCAAAGCTTGGAGGAACATTCCTCACTCCTGAGCAGCAACACATCCTGGGTTTTGGAATTCCTGGGGAAGTGCTGGAGTAGCCTATACAAAGAATTAAGCAAGAAAAAGAAAGCCTGATTCGACTACGGAGGACGAATCATCATTTTAAAAAAAAAAGCCAAAGATCCTCATGGCATCCAGGATGCCCCAGCATGACGGCACTGCAAGTGCAGGGCGCTTTTACATCACCTCCTAAATAGTGGGGACCTCAAATGCTTCCAATTCATATTCCACATCCCTTCCCTGCTGGGCCTTCTCCTTAAAACCCTTCTCCTCTGGTCTCTCCCCTGCATAAGCAACTACCACTTCTGAAGTTTGTGGTTAAAAAGAAAATGTATTCACCACACAAGATTATCTCAAGACCTTATTCCCCACAGAATTATTTTAATAGTAAAGGACTTAGGGATTTAGAGCACTACGTATGATGCTCTAAAAAAAACTCTTTGGATTTGAGTAAAATGAAATACAATAAACACCAAGTTCCAGCCCATGCGGATACCCAATCAGATTTAGGAACCAGTAATTCACATCTAAAAGGGCTAGGGTTTAAAAAGTCTGTGGCCGTCACCTTTGAAAACATTTTTGCCGTGCTTTCATTGGACCCTCCAGACGGTGCGCAGAAGTAGGCAGAGACTACCAAGGTTCAGAAAAGTAAGCTGGCCAGAACACCTAACAGCCGCGTTCTGAGGGCTCACTCCGCAGAGAATGTTGCAAAGCAGCAGTTCTCAACCAGAGGCAACCTTGTCCCCATCTCTCCTCCCTGAGGATATCTGGCAATGTCTGAAGACATTTTTGACTGTCACAAATTGGAGGGGATGCTACTAGCATCTCATGGGGAGGGCTAGGGACGCTGCTAATCATCCTACAACGCACAGGGCAGGACACCGCCCACCATGACAAAGAACAATCCACACCCAAGTGTCAAGATTTCAGAGGCTAAGAAAATCCCAACCAAAAGTCACTTGAAATCCCCGAGGCATCCACTCTTGAGCAGCTTATTCTGGAGACAGTCTCCCTGACAGAGGAAACATATTGTACCCAAAGACTCCAAGCTTTGCCGTTTTGAAGGGATGGGGGGTGGGGGTGGGGGCGTCAACAGCCCCTGATGGCCCATCGCGACCACTCTCCTTCACCCCACCCTGCAATGCCAGGCACCCACGGATACTCAGGTCAGAAACTCTTTTCAGAGTGTATTCCAAAACTTTTAAAGACACTTGTAAATAAAAAGAAACCCTGCTCAAAACAAGCTTCAGCACTTATTACCTCATTTAAACTTCATAGTCATCCTGTCAGGTCGGGACTCGGAGTCACTGCGTGACAGAGGAGGAGCCTAAAGGTTCAAGCAACTTTTCCAAGGCGACACAGCCAGCGAGTGGCAGAACCGCAGGCCGGGGGGCCTTAGGTTCCCAAAGCCACGTGGAAACTCGCGGAAGGATCCCAGCCCACGGCGGTGGCGGGGGGGGGGGGGGGGGGGGGGGTGTTGTAGGGGGCACTCCGACCCCAGCTTGGCTCCCACCCAGCTCGCACCTCCTCAAGTGGCCGCCCTCCCCTAACTGGTAGGTAAAAACCTCAGAAGCGCCCCGCCCGGCCCTCTCGCACCCCCCACCACGGAGGGCGGCTCTCGGCGCAGACGCGGAGGCAAGAACGTGGACGTGGGGACGTTGACAGGACGTGCGGACGTTGACAGGACGTGCGGACTTGACGTTGAGACACTGACGTGGACACGCAGCGTGGGGTGTGGGCAGCGCCTCCTCCCCCGGGCCGGCGCTGCGTCTGCAGAGAGAACACGCTGTCCCGACCTTCCCCGCGGTGTGGGTCTCCGCAGGTGCGTCTCTGGCTGGCCGCTCCTTTTCCGCTGCAGCCACGCCTGCCTGTGGCACCTGTCGGAGCTACTGGTTCATGGAGCAAGTCAGCGCCAAGGCCCCTCACTTGTGCATTTAGGGTCCCCCAAACTTGCCTGCTGGCTCCAACCGCCAGGAGCCTTTATGTGCTTCTCGGAGGCCAGAAGCCAGCCAATACCTATAAGTCAATGAGCAGTGGCGAATCCCTGAGGTTTCCTTATTTTTCCTTCATTAAACTTCTCCTCGCTTCCCTCAGTTTGTCTCTGCTTTTGTTTCACAGGAAGAGGTTGCTTGTGGACGAGGCGGGCTAGCGGTCCTTCAGGGGAAAACTTCACTTTCCTCCTCTGGCTGGGAATGATGCAGCACATTCATGCCCCTGGGTTCGTCCTGTGTCTTCACTTCCTGGTGGTCGAGCTATAATTTGATCACGGGGTTCCTGCTGAAAACCACCCAGCAGGGCACCTTTGCATCCAGAGGCCTGTGACAGTCAAGAAATAGTATTTGGAGAAACTGTTCAGAGGGACATTTTTTTCTTCTACTTTACATGTATTCAGATCTAAAATTTTTGTTTCAGAAAACAATAGCCAACCAGATTTAATGGATATTACCCCTTTGCCCTGTGTGCACCAGATCAGTTTTTTAAATGAGTAAACGTTATTCTAAAGCTCACCCACCACCACTACCCTGCTATTCCTTTCTGTAACCCACCCCTACTCTGGGACAATCACTATATGAGTCAACAGAGCATCCTTTCTCTGGATCTTTCTTACTGGTATGGGATACTAGTGTAGCCAGAAATCAGTATGTTATACCTACCCAGTGAGTTCTGACAACTTACAGAAAAGGCATTATATTGCCCATATCTGGACCCTAATGGACTCATTCTAAAACAGCCCCAGCTCCTTTTCTTGACTGAATATCGGATCCCTGCAAATGGGCAAGGGTGGCTTTTTCCATTTCAGACTGGATGGGATGAACCCTGCCATCTGATGGAGGAGAAACAGGCCCAGAGAGAACTGAACATGTTGAGATCACAAAGTCAGTGGCAAGGTAGGGAATAGACCTGAGCTCTTGGCCTGGGCCAAGGTGCATTCATGATATGGTGACATCATCAGAACCTTCTTCCTCTTCATCCCACAGAGAGTGGGCTCTGTGGATGGGGCCCTCCTTCCCTACTGCACTCAGCCTGGAGAAGAGCCAGCCAGTTACAGGAAGCTGTGACCTGAGGCTCTCAGCTGCTAAAATTCCGCTTGAGGGCATCCTGCCACTGGAGTCAGCATTTCTGGTCAGGAGGGAGAGGACTAGGGCACCCAAGTTAAGATCTAGGTGGAGCCAGAGCGCCATCTGCTGGCTAACTGCTAAGTAACCCAAACCTTAGGTCTACCTCTTAGGATTTCTTGTGATCCCCACCCAGGAGCTGAGGGTTGGATTGAGGGCAAACCCCTCCTGGAGAGATTTTCCTTTTTTCTCTAGATTACCCCAGGGGGAATCCCAAGGATTCCAGCTGATGAAAAAATCATATCCATCGTGTACAAGACCCTTTTTCTCTCTTACTGCATCCCTAACCCAGCATCATCTATTGATGGCTTTATGTGACCAGCCACTGCATACAGTACTTCGAGGACTGGAAACAACAAGATACTGTTCTTCCCACAGTGGAATTTCTTGAGTGAGGCAGAAAAAGAAACATAGTGAGACAAATATTTGATGGTAGGCAGTGGGATGGAGGGGGTAGAAAGGAGGACCAAGTACCATGAATATGGATCAGAGGGGCTCTAATGACAGACAAGGTGTT
Source organism: Dama dama (assembly GCF_033118175.1). Taxonomy (NCBI): domain Eukaryota; kingdom Metazoa; phylum Chordata; class Mammalia; order Artiodactyla; family Cervidae; genus Dama; species Dama dama. The sequence continues at coordinate 44,653,485 of NC_083684.1, read as the reverse complement.
TTAGCTGAGTTTTGAGGAAGAAACAGGTAGACAGATGTGGGGAGAGGGGAAAACACTTGTGGGGGATGGAACAGACACAGCCAATGCCCCTTCTTACTAGTCCCATGTCCCAAATGCTTCCTCTTCCTCCCTCCATCCATTCTAATTCACCATGGGTCACAGTGGCTGTCCACCTAGAGAAGCCACCCACCTTTCCTGGCTGCAGCTCCCCTCTCCCACCAGGTCCGTCTCCAGTGGGATTCCTGTGACTCTTCCAGGTCTCATACCTTGACCCTGCCCATGAACACCAGTTTCCTGGATCCTGCACAAGCCCGTCCACAATCTGGATGCTTGAGAACTCAATATGTGGGAAATATTTCTTATGCAGGGGATTCAGCAAAGCCTAAACCATCCTTTGTCCCTAAGAAACAGAATTCATCCCAGGAAAGGAGGAAAAGTATGAAGGTGTCATGCCAATAAGTTTTTTTGCACATTCAGAGGAAGGAGCAAGATCCCTGCAGGCCCTTATGGTTATTATACGTCCTCACTCATGGCAGGGTGGGTCCTGATGGTGCAGGGAAACCCGGTCACCCTGGACAGCAGCATTGCCTTCTCTAGCCTTCTGATATTCCTATCTCATCTGGGGAAAATCAGCTTGAGCTAGAAATCTGTGCTGCCACCAGAAAGCAGCAGCAGACCACAGTTTGACCAGAAACCAGCTCCTGTTACATTCTCTGTCCACTAGGTGGCCCGGTGGTTCTTTACCTTGGCTGCAGATCAGCTTCACCTAGGGGGATTTATAGGAACACTGATGCCAGGATCCCACCCCCAGAAATTTTGATTGTCCCAGGGTGCAATCCTAGCATCACACGTTCTGGTCTCCCAACAAAAACTTTATTTTTGTTTAATGGGGAAAATATAAAGGAGGAGAAGCAGCAACCTCTCAGACCATTTTTTTCAGCTAGGGTTGACAACCACTGAGTTAGGCCTTTGTAACCCAATCGTGGTTCACAGACCAGCAGCATCAACATCACCTGGGAACTTGTTAGAAATGCAGAAACTCAGGACTCATCCCAAATCTCTGAATCAGAATCTGCATTTTAACCAGATCTCCAGGGGTTTTGTGTGCATATCAAAGTTTGAGGAATGCTGGCCCTAGTAATCAGAAGGGCCCTTAGGGTGGTCTTGGTGAAAGGTGAAAAGTCGCTCAGTCGTGTCCGACTCTTTGTGACCCCATGGACTGTAGCCTACCAGGCTCTTCCTCCATGGATTTTCCAGGCAAGGATACTGGAGTGGGTTGCCATTTCCTTCTGCAGGAGATCTTCCCAACCCAGGGACTGAACCCGGGTCTTCCGCATTGTAGGCTTTACCGCTTTACCGTCTGAGCCACCAGGGAAGTCTTAGTCCAGTGCCAAATCTAGTTTAGAAATGCAGAGACTGAAGCAAGAGGGGAAAGTCCACTTTCTCAGCATCACTGGCCGTGCACGGGTGGAATGGCACAGACCTCAAGACACTGACTCCCAGTTAGTACTCTTTTTCCCACAGTACCCAGACCTGGGCCTGGGCATCAGATGGCCATAAATGGTGGTGGGAGTTTGATGAGGTTTTGGAACTTCCCCATAGCTCTTAGTGCAAGGACAGTGGGCATCCCAGAGATGGCGAAAGTACCATCGGCTCAAGGAACTTCCACCCAAATATATAACTCAACACACAGACACATGATATCACCCAAACATAACCTCTCACCTTGAGTGACGCTGTGGAACCATCTCTCAATCTAGGAAAACAGAGAAGAGAGAAACATCAGTGTGGACGGACGTGTAGCCAGGGAAGGCTTCCTGCAGGCTGGGCTGGTGAGAGGGGTGGGTGAGATTTCAGTGGCTGGTGGAGGGAGAGGCAGGTTTCAGGCCAAAAGGCCAAGATGAATGAAGGGTATTAACAGGTCAGGAAGGGGGTTCGGTAAGACCAGGAAATCAAGTAAGTGTTGAACAGCTGCGAGAGATAAAGCTGGGTTGGGGGAGTGGCTCGGGGCTTCCCTGATAGCTCAGTTGGTAAAGAATCCGCCTGCAATGCAGGAGACCCCAGTTCAATTCCTGGGTTGGGAAGATCCCCTGGAGAAGGAAGAGGCTACCCACTCCAGTATTCTTGGGCTTCCCTTGTGGCTCAGCTGATAAAGAAGCCTCCTGCAATGTGGGAGACCCCTGAGTTAGGAAGATCCCCTGCAGAAGGGAAAGGCTACCCACTCCAGTATTCTGGCCTGGAGAATTCCATAGTCTATGGGGGTCACAAAGAGTCAGATATGACTGAGCGACTTTCACTGACTCACTCACTGGGGGAGTGGCTCAGAACATAGACAAGACCCTGAAAGCAGACAGAGGACTGCTTGGTAGAGTTGATTCAGATCCTGGGCTGGAGGCCACAGGGAGCCATAGAAGGTATTGGAACCAGAGGGAAGTCTGGGCCTTGAAAAGGCCTTCTGGGATGTATTGGACATGGTTCAGTGGAGGAAGGGGCTATAGGAACCCTTACCCTGGGAGCTTGCTGAGGGCAAGACTAGAGGCTCATTCATCTCAGGGTCACCAGCATTTTCGTACAGCCTTGGCCTTGGAAGGTCTCCTCTAGCTGACCATATCCTTGGGAGGCCAGCCTTCAACACAGGGGCCATTTAAGACTCAAGGTCTAGATCAGAACAGGAAATGTAAGTCAATGCTCTTGTGACCTCAGGCTTGTTCCATCACAGAGTGGGGACCATAAGAGAAATTCCCTCATAAGGTAAGAATTGCCGTGATAAGACACATTCTACGCCTGGTGTCTAGCCGGTGCTCCATATCATGGCGGCTCTATTCTACTTCTTAACCCTTGTTCTTCCCAGGGCTTCATAAGCTAGCACCGCCTTGGTTATCTCTTTGAGTTACTCCTTCGATCTCTTCCCCCTAATTAATGCTAGCATCTGTTGAGTACTATACCCATATCAAAGCACAAGCTCATTTAATCCTTCAATAATGCTTTGAGATCAGTTCTATTCATTCCCTGATTTAAAGGTGAGAAAACTCAATGACAGAGTTTTACATGCAACCAATAAGGGTTTGAATTGGGTTACTAGATCAAGCACCCCTCTCTTAACCACACTTTCATACAGCCTCCTAATGAGATGGCCCAGGACTCTGTGGCTCCTCCATGACTCTCAAGCCACACATTCTCCCTTAATAACTCCTCCTCTGGCAGTTACAAGGACAAATCTCAATTTTTTTGTTTTTGACCTTCATCTTCTTTGATCAACAGATCCACATTTCCAAAGGCCAGTATCTACATGGATGTCTTGTCTTCTTCTGAAGCCTAACCAGTCCCAAGTTCCCAGCCCCGTCCTCTAGCCTGAGCCTGGGTAACTCATGCCATGTACCTCCTAACTTCATTCTATCTAGAAGGGTGGCCATGCCGGTCTCCATCCCCAGTGTGGGATCCTGGAGGACAGACTGTCTCCTGGTGCCTCTCAAAGACCTGAGCACACTCAACACAGGACCTACCTATCTCTCCAACCAGCGTCCCCTCCCTGATCTCTCATTCTGAATCACAGCACTGTTTCCTTCCTTCATCAGGTCCTCTAAGATCTGAAACTTTTCCTGGACCATCCCTTTCCAGCAGGCTTCTCATTCCCCCAACAGTCTTCTCAACTCAGAACTGCCTCCCAACTGCCTCTTAGATTGTTCCCTTCCCCCACATTCCAAAAGCCCAACTGCTCCCTGCCTCCTGCAAGCTCAGGCCAAATCCAAGCCCCCTTCAGTTTTGTCCACACTCTGGCCCCTATAAGAGTTAGTTCCAACTGAGTGTCTTACTCAGTGAACAATAAACTCCTTGGGGGCAGGAACTGTGGCTTTTTATTTTTTGTCCCCTTGACACTGATCACAGTAACTAGCATAGAAAACCACTAATAACATATTTGAATAAAAGAATTTGGGAATTCAGTTAAAACAGTGTCTTGATTCATAGGGAACATTAAAAAAAAAAAAAAAAAACCTAACAACTTGGAACTTGTATGTATTCATGACACAGAAACATAAAACTGCTCACTCCCACAGTCCAGGTCACTCTGGACCTTGCATTGCACACCTGCCCTGTTTTTATTCATTTATTTCTGTTTTCACACACTAATGTGTGTAGACTACTCATTCAAATACTTCTTGAGCTAATGAATGAAAGAGATGTTAATGGTTACCTGATCCAAGAGAATTTACAGCTGAATACTGGAAATACCTAGGAAGTTTGCTAAAAGTACAATCCCAAAGCCCATTCCCAAAATTTACTGAATCAGAATCTCTAAAGGAAGTCTGAGGGCTTCCACTGCAATTCATTTGTTTTCAACTTTTAACTTTTCCTTTTAAAGTACTTTTCAGACTTATAAAACAGTTTGGAAATAATAAAGTCCCATATACCCTTTACCCAGCTTCCCCAAATATTAACACTTAACCTGTCATGCAATGATCAAAACCAGGAAATTAATATTGATATATAAACTCATCTACAGGCTTTATTCAAATTTATGCAGTTGTCCATTGATGTCCTTTTCAAGTTTCAGAAGCCAATCCAGGATCCCATTGGGCACTCTAGACCTCCCTTCCTAACTCCCCTCCCTCCCCCTACGCCCTTGGTCACATCTCCCAACCTCAACCCCATATCCTCAGATCTCCCAGTCCTTTGTAGGCCTTTCTATAGAGAACTCTCTACAGTAATCAATCAATAAACTAAAACTAGTTCTGTGTATCTGCTGTAGAGCATTTAGAAAATTCCAGAGCAACCTCTGCTACAAAGGTAAAGGAATCACCTCAAGGGAAGAATAAAGATACAGGAAAGTGAAGGAGAAACATTCTCTGTTGGTTCTGGGCCGCCGAACAAGAGGAGCTCAGGACAGAGGGGCTTTGTGGGTGACCAACGTCAGATTAGGATGTGTGGGTAGGTGGAAGGAAGGCAGGAGCAGAGGCTGGGAGGGAGGCTGGAAGGTTCCAAGTGGGTGTGCAGGATGGCGCATGGCCTAACTCTTCCAGCTGAGAGACCAAGCTGCAGAGCCCTGAGAACTATTTCCCCAAATGTTGTGAGAAGCCATTCAGGATTGGGCTCAGGGATACTTTGGCCCGCTGGAAGAGCTGCCTGTACCGCAGCCGGTTTCTTCCTGTTTTCGGGGCAGAATTTGTACCAGGCTAGGATGACCCGGTGGAGAAGGGAATGGCACCCCACTCCAGTACTCTCGCCTGGAAAATCCCATGGACAGAAGAGCCTGGTAGGCTGCAGTCCATGGGGTCACTGGGAGTGGGACACGACTGAGCGACTTCACTTTGACTTTTCACTGTCACACATTGGAGAAGGAAATGGCAACCCACTCCAGTGTTCTTGCCTGGGGAATCCCAGGGACGGGGGAGCCTGGTGGGCTGCCGTCTATGGGGTCACACAGAGTAGGACACGACTGAAGTGACTCAGCAGCAGCAGCAGCAGGATGACCCAGCGGAGAAGGCAATGGCACTCCACTCCAGTACTCTTGCCTGGAAAATCCCATGGACGGAGGAGCCTGGTAGGCTGCAGTCCATGGGGTCGCACAGAGTCGGATACAACTGAAGCGACTTAGCAGCAGCAGAATGACCCGGAGGGGAAGCCACAAGGTCAAGACTGGGTAGTGGCTGAGAGAGAACAAATGCCACGCCCTGACTCCCGGCCATGTGAATTCTTTGTTCACTAAAACAGGCTCACGGAGTCTAGGCAGGAGGTGGCAGTCAAGAGGGGCCTGGGGGTGGGGTCCAGAACCTCCTCAACCATCCTTCTGAATGTGGTGTTCCCAGGGGTGACTCAGATTCTGTCCCTGTGTTACAGAGCACCCAGTCAAGGGAGGAGACGCATAGGGAACAACTGAGAACAGCCTGGAACCGCAGGATGCAATACAGTCACGTAAGCGCCCTGGGAAATCAGAGCAGCCAGAGGGAACCAGTATGAACGGCTGTCCAAGAGATGACCTGAAACCTGCGTTCAGCTGTGCACCAAGGACCTGAAAGCGGCCAGGGCAAGGGGCTAGACCCACCAGATATGGAAATACACTGTTCCCTGGTGAAAATAATAATTCCACAAGGGCTGAGGGAAAGAATAAGCCGCCCAGTCCAAGGTAGTAATCTTACCTCGTAATAATCGTTGGATAAACCGGATGGGGTAGTGATTCCTCTGTAGTCATGCCTTCTGGGCATCGGCGGCAGAAATTCCCGTGAAGAAGTAAGGAAGGAACGCTTTCTGACTTATATGTTCTATGTTCTATGTTCTGCCCATCCACTCATTCATCCATCCACCTTGCATTCTTGTAACAATAACATTTTAAACCCTGCCTAGAGGAATCGCCGCTGCTCTTCTGCTCTCCAAAATGCAATGCTCTATATGTAATAAGGACACAAAATGATTTGAAGAAGAAAGCAGAACCACAAGGTTGAATAAACGAGTAAGCTGGCAAGTCCAAGGCAATCATGGTTTCTCCCTCCGTTTTTCCAACTGAATTCACATCCAAGAGTCTTCTGGAATCTTCTCTCCCTCTCCTAACTCACCCCCACTCCTAAGGCCGGCTCAGGGCCTGGAGAGTTCACGCCCGAAATTCTTCCGAACCCCTCTCTCCTCCTCCCGCCCGCCTGCCCTCGCCCCCAGGTCCCTTCCCACCTTTCAGGGACGCCCCCCGATGCCCATCTGCAGTCTTCGTCCAGCCGGACACTGGCCGTTTGTCAGCAACACAAGCCCGAGCTCACGCCCCGAGCGCTCCGGCGACAGTGGCCGTCTGGGCGGACGCCCCAGCGCCGCCCGCCTCCGTGCACGGCGCATCCCCGCCGCCGGTCCTCCCGCCAAAGCCAGGCGCGTGCTCTCCGGTTTCCCTCGGAGCCTGTGCCCGCGCGGGACCCTCGTGTGTCCTGCCCCGCCTACGCCTGCTCAGCCCGCAGAACCCCACCGGCCGCGCGCGCCCTTCCACGCCTGGCGAGCGCGGCTGCACGAACCCACCTCCTCTCCCGACCCTCTGAGCTCCAGGCAGGCGCGGGACTCCCTCCCGCCGCAAGACCCCGGGAGAGGAGCCGTCCTGCCCCAGCTATCCCGGGACCCACCGGCGCTCTGCCGGCAAACACCGACTCTTGTGAGGCGGTTAGGTCAAAGGAAGCGGCTACAGGTATTTTCCCTTTGGTGATAAAGAAAGACTTTTGTTCGTCAGCCCTCTTAGCGCAGTGGGCAGCGCGTCAGTCTCATAATCTGAAGGTCCTGAGTTCGAGCCTCAGAGAGGGCATGACATTTTGCTGCCATTCACAGAAAATGCTTTCCGGGATAGTGTTTACAGAGGCCCTGCGGACCCACGTGCTGCCAGAGGACACGGTAAATGCCTAGGTCCACAGAGAGCCCGTTCAACCACAAGCCACAGCCAGAGGGTCGATCATTGTCCCATCTTCCTGCGGGGAAATGGATACAGCACTGCTGAGTGATTAAATTCGTCTCGCAACATCTCTGAAAAATGTTTCCTAAACTACTTCTGACTTCCTTTCCCACTTCCTCCGTGTGCTCCCCTAATGGATCAGCGGTAAATAATACGCCTGGAGCGCAGGAGACGCGGGTCCAATCCCTGGTGGGGAAGATCCCTTGGAGAAGGAAATGGCAACCCACTTCAGTATTCTTGCCTGGGGAATCCCACGAACAGAGGAGCCTAACTGGCCCCAGTCCATGGGACTGCAAAAAGTCAGACACCATTTAGCAACTGAAACACGACCACCTTCCTCTACTCGGATCAAGGCCGTGTCTCCACATTCTTTCTCTGCTGTCTCCGGCGACTGTATCCTTTCTCCGGTCCAGACCCAGTTTTCAGTTTCTGGGAAGACCTGGGCTGTTAGTGCAAGTTTCCCACGTGGCCCCGGAAAGCAAGGTGACGCCTGGCATTGATGACCTAGGAATGGCCAAACTTTAACTATAGCTTTAGCTAAATCCTTACATTCTTTTTAATTTTTTTTTTTAAAAATCCTTCAATTTTTGATTATTCAGTTAACAATAGCTTCCAGTTTCTTCGTGATTTAGCCTCTACCAATTATTTAGGCATATATTTCTTAATTTCCAAAACAAAGAAGTTTCTCATTTCCTTTTTATTGTTTATTTCTATCTTAATTGCATTATGGTCTTAGAATATATTCTGTAAGAATTAAATACTCTGAACTTTATGGCTCAGTATTTAGTCATGTCTTCTGTTTGTCATTATTACATAATTTTATTTAGATTAACATCAAATTAAACAATGTACTGAGTTAATAATAAATTATATTATAAATATAAATAACTTATTAATATTATTATATGCTATTATTCCAGTAGTTTTCCTCTATTAACTTGGAAGCTGTACCCTTCTTTAGTATTCTTTTAGTAATTAGCCTTGAAATTACACTACTCTTTGACTTATAGTGACTACTCTTAACTTGGACTTTTACCTTCTTTCCACAAAAGTAGAAAAAGTACAGTTCTCTTATTTTATCTTTTCAAAGTCTTACTCTCCCAACTTACATGCCTTTTTTTCAGTTCTCTTGGGCATACATCTAGGCGTTGAATTGCTGAGTCATATGGTAACTCTACCTTTAGCATTTTAAAAAGCTACCATACTGTTTTTCAAAGTGGCTGCAATGTGTTCTGTTAATACAATCCCACCAGCAAGTTATGGGGGTTCCAGTTTCTCCATTGCCTCAGCAACATTTGTTATTGTCTGTCTTCTTTATTCTAGCCATCCTGCTCATGCAACATTCCTTTGCACTGTGGGTTTGGTTTGTGTTTCTCTGATAACATTGAGCTTATTCCTGTGCTTATTGCCATCTGTATACCTTCTTTATAGAAACAGATATTCAAATCTTCTGCCCTTTTTAAAATCGTTTTGTCTTTTGCTGTTGAGTTTTAAGAATTCTTTACACATTTTGGATATAAATCCCATACCAGAAACATCTTCACAAAGGTTTTCACCCCTTCTGTGGGCTGTCTTCACTTTGTTAATGGTTTTTCTTGAAGCCAACTCTTTTTTGACAAACATTACCTTGAAGAAATAAACAATGCAGATAGAGTTGAATCTGTCCTTTTCATCCTTTTATGATCCAGTTTCTCTACTTTAGTCTCCAGAAATTACCACCTTGTGAATTCGATCTTTAGAATTCCCTACCTTTTAAAAATACTGTGTAAAAAACATATAGACACTTGGAGTCTAATTGTTACTATAGCCCAGGACAGGACTACTGTTGGACCCTACTCTCTGTATATTTTTCCATGGAAGCTAAATAAATATATTATTGAGAAGCACAATGGCCATAGCAGGAGTCAGCAAACTACAGCCAGCAGACCAAATGTGACCCACTGCTTATTTTTATAAACAAAGTTTTATTGGCACACAATCACATTCACATATGGCAACTTTTGTGCTACAACAGAGCTGAGCAATTGCCAACAAGGCCTAAAATATTTGCTATCTGGCCCTTTAAGTAAACGTTTGTTATTTCCAGAGTTATAGTGACACTTCAACATGTATAACAATTTAAATACAAGTTTATTTCTCTCCCCTGAAATATTCCAAAGGGGAAAGCTTTTCTCCATATTTGATTTGGGGACACAGGATGCTTTCATCTCATTGTTTTGCAATCCCCTTGGACCTTCACATCACTTGCCTGGAGCTGGTAAAAGGGGACAGAGGGCCTGGAGGAGACATCCCCCTACTTCTTTAGTCTTGGCCTAGAAAGGAGGCACATTCTTCACTCGTTATCTGTCAGCAAGAACCAGTACCGGACAGTATCTTGATGCAAAGGATGGTAGAGTTGGTCCCAGGCTTCATGCCTCTTCCAGGTTAATTCTAAGCTACAAACTTTAGTAGGCTACTAGCTGTCTCAGCCATGCCAACTCCAAGCAGAGGCTGGAGGAAAGCAGGCCTATATGGCTTGATTCAGAGTTGGGTCTTTTTCAGTTTGGTGAAGGCCACACAAAATATCACATCCACCAACATGAGAAGATGCCTTGAAACAGACAGGCAGCTTCTGACTGGCACCAAATGCCAGACTGACAATCAAGACCTTGGATATGGTGAGATCAGCTCCTGGAGTTTTAACCTGCGTCAAGAGTTGAGTTTTGTTGGTCTACCAGCATCCTGATACAAACTGAAAGTTTGTACATGGACATACATTGCTTCCTGAACTTTCTTAAGAGTCCAAGAATTCCCTGACACCCCCAAAAAAGAGTTATAAACAAAACTAAGTCTGGTCTAAAATTTCTTACCCACCCAGGAATTTGCTGAAAGGGGGTGTAAGCAATCCATCATGATGAGTTTGTTGTGTAAAACAACTGACCACACACCCAAGTCACTTTGGTTTTTGCTTTTCTCTTTTATTAATTACAAAATCCAGAAACCAGTGGTAGAAAAATAACAAAGGAAAAATCCCTAAGTTGTATAATAAAAACCTGGAGAGCAGGCTAGGCATGTGCTGGGCAAGAGGGGAATGGACAGATAACCAACCCATGAGGAGAAGCAGGGGGAGTAGCAGGTGTCAGAGTGGCCCAGCACCCCAAGATCACCCTCCCAGCACACTGGTCTTCTTTGGGTCTTCACCAGTGGGAACTTCAATACAAGAGCTGGTAAACCGTGGCACTATTCTTGGAGCCCGTGACTAGATACCGATTGTCAGAAGATATGTCACAACACAGGATGTGTGCGGACTCCTCTACCTGGAGGGAAAGAGAGGCCATGGAGGAACAACATGCGGGGTGTTTCAGGCTTCATACAGGGCTCTTTTCAAGGCTCCATGTAGATCCAAGGCTTGGTCCAGAGGCCAGGCTAGGTTCGGAGCTCAAGGTGGAGCCCAGGAGTTCCCAGGACTTTGAGTCCTCATTCCCCTTGATGTACTCAACAGCCCTGGTTGCCATCTCAGAGGTACTTTCCAACACTATCTCTGGGGCCCCATCCAGGGTCTGGGGTTTGTGAGCTCCCAGTGCCTGGGTTTGCACACCCCTCCACCCAGTACCTGAAACAATCTATGCAGAGAAGGTGCAGCTATGCAGCGGATCGTCTCATTCATTGTGGCCACAAAATAGCTCCCTGGCAGAGAAAAGACAGATGGAGGGGCCAGAGACCAAACCTGCCTTCCAGCCCCAGCTCTGCTCCCGACAAGACCAGGGAAGGAACCACTCTTTCTCTGCCTCAGCTTCCCGCATCTATAAAACTGAGAGACATGACCCAAACCATTCCTTCATCAGCCTGCTCCCTCCTGCCACACCCAGGATCCCGGGGAGAGTCCCTGAACAACAGGACAATGACATGGGGCTCCGTTCCTCTTCTGTCTTTGGCTGGTATCTTTGGGCTGGGGTTCCGTGTAGGAAGCTACCATTACAGACAGAGTCAGAAAAGCAGAGGGAACAAGCAGAGAAAGGAGGGAGGAAAGAGACTTCCCTGGTAGTCCAGTGGCTAAGACTCTGCACTCCCAATGCAGGGGGCCCAGATTCAATCCCGGGTCAAGGAACTAGATAGATCCCACATGCTGGAACTAAGAGCTTGCCTGGCACAACTAAGACCTGGTACAGCCAAATAAATAAGTGATAAGAAGAAGAAGAAAGAAGAAAACTTAGCCATGCCAGCAGGGGAGAAAAACTGGTGATGCGAGGAAGCAGAGGCGAAGGCAGTAGGAAGGTGGCCCGAGACCTCGGTCTGGCCAGTTCTGGGGCCAAAGACGGGGGAACTAAACAGTCTGAAAGGAGGCTGGGCCCAGACTCCACAGATGAGCAGACAGCTTGGCAGGCGACGGGGCACCAATAGGTGTCCCTGGCCTGCTCACTCACCACAGGAGGCAAACTTGAGATTGTGATGGTAGATGTATTTCTGTAGGACAGCCTTAAACTTTTCCTTCCGGTGTGTGTGCACGATTACGATGTCACTCATTCTCAAGCCTACTAACAACCACTCCTCACTCGGGTCATGGGTGATGCTGAGGATCTGTCGGGGAGGAGGTTTGGGGTCAGCACTCAAAAAGGCCAGGCCCATCATTCATCGCCCCCCACTTCTGCATGCACCCACAGCTCCTGGGCCCCAGGGACCGCACTCAGACCCTCGGTAGTCATGCGGGCACCTCATGCCGTAAATCATGTTGCTGCAGCCTCTGGTAGCTCCTCAGGTCCCAGGAGTATAGTTTGGTGTCTTCACCTCCCGTCCAGAACTTATTGCCCGTGATGTCCACACACTGGGATCCGTATATGGGGACTTCATGCTTCCTGGTGGGAAAACAACTCAGAGGTTCATGCGTTGGTTGAACCCTCAGAAGTCTGGGGCCCAGGCAGTCCCTAGATACGCAGCCCATATGCGTCCTCCACACGGACTCACCTCGTCCTACTGCAGAGGAGGAAGTGAAGCAGGGCAAGCAGCCCAAGCTTCCCAAAAGCCTCACCGTTGCACCCCACCCCCTGGGGTCATACCTGATCAAGATTTGGTTCTGCAAATCCCAAATTTCAACAAATCCTTTGAAACAAGCCACACAGATCTGGGCGTTGGAGGAGAGCGCCAGGGAATAGCACACGGGGCCCGTGGAGGCCAGCTGTGCCCTGACGCGGGGGGTGGGTGCCAAGTCCCAAAGCGTCAGGGTCTGGGACAGACCCCCCGTGATCAGGCTCCGCTCATCGGGGAACAGCTTGCAGGTGAAGACACAGCTGTCACGGTCCTGTTGGAAGGGCTGACATTCTCAAATGGTCTCCAGGAAGCATGGGCTCTCAGTGTCAGGACAGAGGTCATCCCGAGCTCCCCCAGCCTTCTGGAGGACCCCTTACCTGGAAGTTGAGCTGGGCCTGGGGCGCCCGGTCCCAGGCATGCAGGGCACTCTCATCCCACACTCTGATGTAGCCGTGGCCACACGTGTACACGTGGTGAGTGGAGCCACTGACGGCCACTGCATAGACTTTCTTCCCGTGGCGGAGTCGGCCGACCTTCCAGGACTTATGTGGGGCCCTCTGCCTAACCACCACGTCATCTGGAACGGGAGGCTGGGGTGGCCACAAAAGGGTCACAGCCTTGACCTGCTCTCATCGATGGGGGCCAGCCTGTCCTGTCCTCTAACTCAGTTCCTAAGCCTGCATCCACCAGCTGCTCTCTGATCCCCAAGCAGGACCATGTCCTCAACTGGGGTCCCCAGACCACTGACATCCTTCTGCACCAGCCCAGGGTGGCCTCCCTGACAAACAGGCCATATCTTAGACACTTCTGAGTTTAGCGATGACAGCAGAGCCTGGCTCAGAGTTCCTCTAAGGATGTCAGTCTAAATGCGACCCTGAGAGCTGAGGCCCTACACAATGGTGACAGACGGAGGGGAGCCCAGGTCCAAAGAAGCACGGACTCCATGCACCCACCACCTATGGGGGAGAGAGTGAGGGTGCAGACATACCACACACTCTTACCCTCTTCCTACTAACTTTTTGTTGAGGTGGGAGAGGGGAATGGGAAGGGAAAGATACTAGGATTAAAACAAAAAAAGACACGTACAATTGCTCTGAGGAATGACAAGACTTCTTCACTGGGACCAGGCGAAGGACAAGGCTGACCTACAGGGAAAGACCAGCGGCCACCTGCTCAGAGAGGTAGGGTCTCGCAGCAACAGCATCACAGGACCCAGGGAGAAGGCTGCTCTCACATCCCAGGGTACCCCCACTCTGAAGCCCAGCCACGGGCTGCACCCTTGTTGCTCACATCGTCTCAGCTAGGACTTACCAAACTCCGCTCCTGGTGGGGGGCTGTGACACAGGGAGGAGAGAGGGAGGAGACAGACGGGAAGTGAGATGGGTGGAGCCTCCCTCTCCTGAGAAAGTTCACCACCCCAGGCCAGCCTTGTTCAAGGGAGGCTTACTTGAAACCACACGCTGCATCTTCGGATTCTGCCTTGGAGAGCCGAGTGGCTGGCAGCTCGGATCCATCTAGGGCCTGGGGGGCCCACTGCTGGGGACTCGCACAGGTCATCTCTTGATAAGCTGGGCCGTGCTGGCTCGGGGAGCCCAGGGGCTGCTCCGGGGGACTGCACACCTCGCCCAGCTGAGACCGCGCACGGTGCTCCGGTTGGGAGGAAGCATCAGGGCTCTCTGGCACGTCCCTCCTCTTTTCAGGCTCATCATAAATTGGGAGCACACCAAACGAGCCCTCTTCCTTCTCTTCACTCATGGTTTTCAGTCAATGAAGTGCCTGAGCCACCTGGTTCCAGGGTTTGAGGAATGAATTAGTTTGTCACGCAGACCCTGGGTCCCCAATTTGTCCAGATCCCCTGCAGCAAAAGAGAGAAGAGATGCTGACATGTGGATGCGATCTTTGGGGTCTATTGAGAAGGCTGTGAGAACACTCCTCTGAGGGAGAGGATTCGCAATTGGCCACAGACTCACTTTTGATACTAAAGTTGGCAGCGATGGTGCCGAGGGTGAAACGTCACTTGGACATTTTGAGATGTTATAATAGTACCAGGTGTGTGTTTTGGTTTTCCTTCTAGACACACAGACTGCACTTCCTATCCTCTAAAATCAAACTCACCCTTAAATTTGAACATGCAGATCAGGTCAGTGGCATTAAGCACAGACACACTGTTGAGCAACGATTCTGCTTGCGTGCTCAGTAGAGTCCAACTCTTTGCAACCCCAGGGACTGTACCCCACCAGGCTCCTCTGTCCATGGGATTCTCCAGGCAAGAATACTGGAGCGGGTTGCCATTTCCCACTCCACAGGATCTTCCTGACCCAGGGATCAAACCCGCGTCTCTTGCGTCTCCTGCACTGGCAGGCAGATTCTTGACCACTGCATAGCATTTTCAAATGAGGGTTCATCCACCAGGTAAAAGAAACATGAAGCCACAGGAAACCATACACACATCACGGGGTCTCTCCCCTCTAGAGGGGACAGCATGGAAGAACTCAGCGGTCATGCAATAAGCCTTGGGCGAGGCTGCAGAAGGATGAAGAGGTTGGCTGGTGGGGATTTAATCTTTCCCATCCTAGGAGCTAATTCTGAGAACTGAATGCAAACAGGATTGTGGAATACTCAGAATTATACAAGGCCAGTGGCAAACACTCAAGACACGGCAGATAGTGTGTTTATCTGAGAGCTATGCCAGGGACCAGAGCTTTGAGGATTGAAGGCAGACCAAATGCCTTCCTTCAGGATGCTCAAAAGCCAACCCCAGAAGTCCCAGGTGAGACCCAGTGTTCCACTGACAGGACAGATCAGAAGCTGTAGGGACAAGATGACAGGCAGGGCTGAAGAGGTGATCTTCCAGTTGGAACCAATGCCTTGAAAGCCAGGCTCGGTCCTCAGCTCTCAGATACAATGGGGTACCCAGGCTGCCTGCCCCTGGGAAGCTCCTCCAGACACTTGGTGGTCTCACTGTGCCTGTGGCCCTGAACCAAATACTTCACATAGCTGGTCCCATTTCATCCACATACCTGTGCGGGCCACATTTGACAAGTTTTAAATACTGAGGTTCTGAGTGGGTAGGCAAACAGCTAGAAAGCACGGAGAAGAGGTTCAAATTCTGCCGTGTCTGGCTCTCAACCGTCTCCTTCCTTCCTTCCCATCAGAAGAAGGAGGGTACTATCTACCACAGTCACGATGTAGTTACCCAACCCCCAGCAGTTCCACTTTCAGGAATTTATCCTCAAGTTGCCCTCAAATATAAGCTAAATAATCTATGTCTAAATGGAAGCATTATAGCATTGCTTGTGATAAATGACTGGACAAACCCGAAGTCTGTAAGAAGGGAGTGGTAAAATAAGTCACAGTAATATGTGTGAAGTGGAATATGACACAACTGTGAAAAAGAACAAGGACGCTGATGTCTGGATGTGGAAAATTCCAAGGGAAGTTAATGGGGAAGGAGTGGATTCAATGTGTATAATGCACAGCTTTGGTGTAAAAGAATGGAAATTAGAACCTACCTTTGCATATGCTTGTATAGACTTAAGAAACTAGGAAGGGTGCTGCCCTAGGAATAGAAATTGGCAAGTAGGAAAAAGGAACGGCAGGAGGATGTCACTGCAAAACTTGGGATATGTTTTGTATGCCTGTGGCTCTTTAGACCTAAATTAAAATTGCTGGACCATGAGCCTTTTTCCTCAATCAGGTCCTTTCTTTGTCATTTTCTCCAACTGGCAATTTGAGGTTCTCATGATTCTTAATTGTTGTTATTGTTTAATTGCTAAGTTGTGTCCAACTCTAAGACCCCAAGGACTGTAGCCTGCCTGGCTCCTCTGTCCATGGGATTCTCCAGGCAACAATACTGGAGTGGGTTGTCATTTCCTTCTTCAGGGGATCTTCCCCACCCAGGGATCAAACCCAGGTCTCCTGCACTGGCAGGCGGATTTCCCACCACTGAGCCACCAGGGAAGCCCAATTCTTAATTACTTGTTTAAATAATTCAGCAAACTTGCCAAGACATGCAGCAGTCTCCTTTAACTGGGACCCCAGGTCTGGCTTGGCCCTGAGGGTGGTGGAAGGGCAGAACACCTTCCCAGCCAGGGGGATGCGGATGTGCAGACAGAGATGGGTAGGAGCCCAGGCCCACGTGTAGGTAAAGCTTAAAGGCAGTGAAGCCATTTAGACAGGATTTCATGGATGAGAAGGATTACACCCTAAGACTAAGACAAGGCTTTCTAAAGTGTCCAAGGAAGAGTCAGCATCACCAACTCCCTTCTCTGCTCCACCCTCAGAACCGGGAATAAAAGCAACTCTCTTTCTCAAGCTTCAACAGAAAATGCTAGAGCAGAGATTCACCCTGCCAGTAAGACGAGCACTCACCAGTCCCTCACTGCACGCAACTCACCTCCGTAGGCAGGTCAGACGCTGGAGACAGGAGGTGAGAATTGCACACATCTGGTTAGTAATGGGAATCCAGCCTCGTCCACCCCTCCCTCCCTCAGGCACTGCCCCTTGTGCTGCAGGCTGCTAGTTTAGACTAACTGATAATTAAGCCCTGGGTCAGAACCTGGGTCAGGTGTAGGGCCCTGGATGGCTCATCAGTTACCGGGCGTGACCTCGGCCACCACCCACCACAGAGCTGGGCTGCCTTTACTGATAAGGCTGGGATAAGAGTCCTGGGATAAGACTGGGATCTGTCCAATAAATTCACAGCAGGAGGCCAGGTGCAGTGAGACATTTTTCAGGGGATGGGTTCGGGGCACCCCACGCGAGCCAGTGTTTTCGCAAAGATGGAGAGTTGGGTGGAGCTACACCAGGAAGCAGTTTCACATTTTCATCTCCAGGTGAACCCCCTGGGCAAGGGGAGGCAGCCCTGTCACCTCTCATCTCTCACCAGTCTCTCTCGGAAAGTGAGGATCAGGGAACTCTTCTCTGCGGAGGCTTCACCAGTGATTCTTACATTGGAGTGCTAAACACCTGGAGGGCTTGTTAAAACCCAGCACTGGGCCCACCCCAGGAGATTCTGATTCTGTGTCCCTGGGGTGGGATCTGGCTCTAGGTGAGTGATTACACCATCTCGATTATCTGGGCCATGAAGATCTTTTCTGTATAGTTCTTTTGTGTATTCTTGACATCTCTTCTTAATATCTTCTGCTTCTGTTAGGTCCATACCATTTCTGTCCTTTATTGTTCCCATCTTTGTATGAAATGTTCCCTTGGTATCTCTTATTTTCTTGAAGAGATCTCTAGTCTTTCCCATTCTATTGTTTTCATCTATTTCTTTGCATTGATTGCTGAGGAAGGCTTTCTTATCTCGCCTTGCTATTCTTTGGAACTCTGCATTCAAATGGGTTTATCTTCCCTTTTGTCCTTTGTCTTGAGCTTCTCTTCACATCCTAAAGGAAATTCATCCTAAAGGAAATCAGTCCTGAATATTCACTGGAAGGACTGATGCTGAAGCTGAAACTCGAATTCTTTGGCCACATGATGCAAAGAACCAACTCTTAAAAAGACCCTGATACTGGGAAAGATTGAAGGCGGGAGGAGAAGGGGATGACAGAGGATGAGATAGTTGGATGGCATCACTGACTCAATGGACATGAGTTTGAGTAAGTTCCGGGAGTTGGTAATGGACAGGGAAGCCTGGTGTGCTGCAGTCCATGGGGTCACAAAGAGTTGGACACAACTGAGTGACTGAACTGAACTGGTGTGGGGTCTGAAACTTGATATTTCCAGCAACTTCCCCGGTGAGGGTGACCCTGCTGCTGGAGGTCTGGGGACTCCACTGGAGAGGCACCGCCTAAATCCCTCTGTTTGGTGGTCCTTTTCTGGCAGGAGGGGAAGGGGTAACGAGGCCATATCTCTCCTGCTCTGCTCCCCTTGTTCACCTCCAGTCATGGCCCACCCCTCCCACTGAACACACTCTCTTCTATTCTGCTTTTTCTCACTTGTTGCCTTCCTCTATTGAAGTGTAAGTCCTGAAATTGCTGCTGCTTACAAAGAAATCTTTTACCACTCCTGACCTCCAATATCCAAAGCTCTCTGTCTCTCCCTTTCTCTCTCCCCACTCATGAACACAGCCCTTGTCTCCAAAACTGTTACCGCTGCCTATAGTCTTCCAGATAATGCCTGTATTTAAGGTCTATCCCTAGGTGACTTCCCCAGTGGTCCAGTGGCTAAGACTTGATGCTCCCAGCTCCCAATGCATGGGGCCCAGATTTGATCCCTGGTCAGTGAACTAGATCCCACATGCAGTGGATAAATGATCCCACATGCTGCAACTAAGGCCGGGTACAGCCAAATAACTAAATGCTTTTTTTAAAAAAGAGAGAGAGAGAGAGTTGTCCCTGTCAAGGCTCCATGTTTCCTCCCTCATGCTGTTTGTTCTCTCATCTAGGACCTCTGTTTTGAAAAAAAAAAAAAAAAATTTATGAAAAATAAAAAAAAGACCACATCTGTCACTTTCAGACAGCCTGCCAGCCCGAGAGAGGCCAGTGAGAGGACCCCAGTGGTCAGCAAGGCAGCCCCTGGAGAAGAGGATTCATAGAAGGGGCCTAGGGTCTGGATCATAATCCAGAGCACTGCTGGGCACTATACATTCATTTTCTGCATCATCATCATAGTCCACTCTCAGAGCCGACCCAGGAGAGAGGTTTACAGTGAAGGGAGCTAAAGCTTTGAGAGTTTGAATAACTTGCTCAAGATCACATAGCAAGGAAGGCTAGAGTTAAGAGTTTGAGACCAGGTTTGCACAAGTCCACAGAGCCTTCTATTGGAGTGCAGGGAGACGGAGGACAATAGGAACAGGGGGGCCACTTGGCTGCAGCAGCCTGGAGGGGTGCTTTCTGGGCACTCTCAGGACAGACATGGGAATGCTAAGAGTTGAATTGTCAACTATTGATAATAATGGAAGTGGGGACTTGCGTGGTGGTAAAGAACCCACCTTCCAAGGCAGGGGATGTGGGTTTGATCCTTGTTGGTGAACTAAAATCCCACAGGGCAACTAAGCCCACACGGCAACTAAGCCCACACATGCATCACAACTACTAAAGCCCGTGCACCCTGGAGCCTGTGCTCTGCAACAAGAGAAGCCACCACAGTGAGAAGCCCGCCCACCACAACTAAGAGTAGACCCTGCTCACCACAACCAGAGAAAGCCTGTGCGCAGCAAGGAGCAGCCTGGGCACTGCAACAAAGACCCAGAGCAGCCAAAACCACAAACTTAAACACAGAATTACCATATGACCAAGCAATTCCACTCCTAGGTATATACCTAAGAGAATTGAAAACAGAGGCTCAAACAGATTTTTGTATACCAGTGTTCACAGCAGCATTATTCACAATAGCTAACAGGTGCAAACAACCCAAGAGTCCATTAACAAGCAGATAGATAGGCAAGATGTGGTATATCCATACACTAGAATATTAGTCACCAGTAAATAGGAAGGACACATACATGCTACAGCTTGGATGAACCGTGAAAACATTACACTAAATAAAAAAACAGACATAATAGCTCCATATTGTATGAGGCCATTTACATGAAATACCCAGAATGAAAGTGAAAGTGTTCTTCGCTCAGTCATGTCCAACTCCTTGTGACCCCATGAATCACTGTCCAAGGAATTCTCTAGGCAAGAATACTGGAGTGGGTTGCCATTCCCTTCTCCAGGGGATCTTTCTGATCCAGGGATCAAACCAGGGTCTACTGCATTTCAGGCAGATTCTTTACCATCTGAGCCACAACAGAGATCAGAGACCATTTACATGAAATACCCAGAATAGTCAGATCTATATAAAGAGAAAGCAGATTAGTGGTTTCTAGGGATTGGAAGGTGGGGGTGGGGGTATAGGGATCAACTGCTTAACAGTCATGGGGTTCTCTCTGGGGTGATGAAAAGGTCTGAAACTAGATAGTAGTGATCAGTGCACTGTGAAAGTACGAATGCTACTTTAAAATAGTTAAAACGGTAAAGTTTATGTTACGTGTATTTTACCACAATTAGAAAACCAATGAAAACAGACTTTGTGCCAATGAGTTAGAGGCCATGCAAGTCCCAGTAGCATTTTCCCCTTCTTCCTCTTCATCCACCAAACCCCAAACAGTTTAGCTGGTAGTTTTCTAACCTTTGCTTCCATAAAAGAAGAACCAGCAAGATGCAGGTATGTACCCCTCCCTGCAGTGGTCATGTATGGATGTGAGAGTTGGACTGTAAAGAAAGTTGAGCACCGAAAAATTGATGCTTTTGAACTATGGTGTTGGAGAAGACTCTTGAGAGTCCCTCGGACTGCAAGGAGATCCAACCAGTCCATCCTAAAGGAGACCAGTCCTGGGTGTTCATTGGAAGGACTGATGCTGAAACTGAAACTCCAGTACTTTGGCCACCTCATGCGAAAAGACCCTGATGCTGGGAGGGATTCATTGGAAAAGACCCTGATGCTGGGAGGGATTGGGGGCAGGAGGAGAAGGGGACAACAGAGGATGAGATGGCTGGATGGCATCACCAACTCGATGGGCATGAGTCTGAGTAAACTCCGGGAGTTGGTGATGGACAGGGAGGCCTGGTGTGCTGTGATTCATGGGGTCACAAAGAGTCAGACACGACTGAGCGACTGACTGAACGGAACCCCTCCCTGCCGAGAGACCCTGGTCAGCTACAGTCTAACGGGCAAGGGTTTGTTCGCCCTCTGGTGGGCAATCAGAGAGCAACCCAATTCGAACCACCTAAGATATCTGTGCTCACATCCCAAAGCACTTGATGGTTGTACTCAGGGTGCCACTCCCCCACCCTGGAATTTCTCTTTCTGCAGGAGAGCCTCCAGAGAACTGACTAGGGCCCCTGCTGTGCATGAAAATGTATAAGCCATATAAACACAGGCCAAAACACTTCTTCCCTTACGAATTCGTTGACATCGTCCATTCAACAGAAATTATTCACAGGCAAGTTCCACCAAGCCTGTGAATGTTGGAGGTGGTGTTGGAACTGTGGTGTTGGAGAAGACTCTTTAGAGTCCCTTGGACTGCAAGGAGATCCAACCGGTCATCCTAAAGGAAATCAGTCCTGAATATCATTGGAAGGACTGATGCTGAAGCTGAAACTCCAATACTCTGGCCACATGATGTGAAGAACTGATTTATTGGAAAAGACCCTGATGCTGGGAAAGACTGAAGGCAGAAGGAGAAGGGGACGACAGAAGATGAGATGGTTGGATGGCATCACCAACTCAATGGACATGAGTTTCAGTAAGTTCCGGGAGGTGGTGATGGAAAGGGAAGCCTGGTGTGCTGCAGTCCATGGGGTCGCAAAGAGTCAGACATGACTGGGCGATTAAACTGAACTGAAGTTCCGGCCTCGCCCAATGAGTTACCCACAAGGAGCTTGTGGTCCACAAGGCGAGTCAGTAAACCAGCAGCTCCAAGAAGAGAAGGCAGAAAATGGTATCAATTAGATGGAGGTGAGGTGAGGACCCAGAACAGGGGACACAGTGCTAACCAACCAAGGAGATCAGGGAGGCCAGCAAAGGGGAGGTGGCCTTTGGCTGAGCTGTGTGAAGGGGGAGGGGAAGAGTTCTCCAGGTAAGGGACACTCCTCATAGTTCCCTGGGTCCCTGCGCTTCCTCTCTCTCCCTCCCTTCCTGTCGTGAGGAGCCTCCAACTCACCACTCCTTACTTTGAGCCCTTCCCACAAGAGCACGGTGGTGGGTCCCACCTCCCCCATCTTGTAGGTTCATCCTACCCATCTCACCCCCACAGCCTGGCTACTGAAAGCTTGTGTTCTCAGTTCTGCATTTCACTTTTCCTGATGGAATGACCCCTTACCTCCCAAGGGACGTTTAAGCAAAGCCCCTGCCCCTCATTCCCAGGGGCCTGGGACTGCCCCCTCCCCGAAGTCCTACAACAGTTCTATTTAAGTACATTCACCTGGTGGCTCAGATAGTAAAGAACCCACCTGGTGGGTCCCTTGGGAGGTAAGAGATCATTCCATCAGGAAAAGTGAAATGCAGGGTTGAATCCCAGCGTTGGGAAGATCCCCTGGAAGACAGCATGGCAACCCACTCCAGTATTCTTGCCTGGAGCATCCCCAAGGACGGAGCAGTCTGGCGGGCTACAGTCCATGGGATCGCAGAGTCAGACACAACTGAGCGACCAGGCACAGCCCGCAGTCCTACGGCAGCCCTCTCTTGTGTTCACCATCTAGGCCTCAAGTCAGATTTCATGGGGTGTAGGACTGAGGGTGGGGGTGGGAATAGGCTGTGCTTCTTTTAAGAAAAGTTTGCAACGCCTTCTATGCGTCCCGCTGACTGACCTGCAGGACACGGGGTCCTGGACGCACACAGTCCAACTCCGAGCCTTCACGCACCCCAGCATTCCCCCACCTCCACTCCCACCCCCGCGCCCTGGTCTCTAAGATCGTGTCCTCCCCCACCCCCACTCCGCGGATCAACAGGAGACTTACCGTCAAGGGCTCAGACCGGCTGCCCCGGGGCTCCGCCCGGAAGACTCCTCAGGACCAGAGCAGGGAGAGCCGGCCCGCAACAAGGGAACCCGGGCAACCTCGCGCTCCTAGTTCGTTTCTTCCCGCCCTGCAGTGAGCGGACCGGCCGCCGGGGGCAGCAGGGGCCAAGCTGGCGGTCTGTGCGTCTTAATGGCTGGCTCCTCGTGCCCACAGCGCCGGCCTCCAAGCCCTGGACGCGCAGGCCCGTCCTCTCCGCTCTCTCTCACTTCGAGGCCAAAACAGAGTCCCAGGGCGACAAGGCGCGCGCCCAAGGGCGACAGGACGGGAGGCAACCACTGGAGGCGGCCACCGGCTGCCAGCGCCGCACGTCTATGGCCCAGGACGGATGGGACCCAGAGCCTCAGGCCCCCACCTGCAGCAGGTGGGCCCCGGAGGCCCGGCCAGCACGGCCGGCAGATGCGTCAAACCCTGGGCAGGAGGACCCCTTACCTTGGCGAGCCGAGGAGAGGGGCGAGAAGGTGCGTTCGGCCGCGCCGCTGGGAGGGCTTCCTGGAGGCTGGGCTTCGGCTGAGTGTGGGTGGGATTTCAGTGGCCGGGAGGGGGGGTGGGGCACGCTTCAGGGGCACTGGAAACACTTGAGCACCGACCTGCGCAGGGCAGGGGCTGAGGAGCAGGGAGGGGAGGGTGGGAAACCAGAGCCGGAGTGGGACTCAGGCCCGGGAAGCCCAGGAGCAGGCGGAGAACGCCGGGCCCCAGCAGAGCGGGCTCAGACCCTGGGCGGAAGCCCCAGGAACCCTGTGAGGTGTGGGATTTGCTGAGACCACGTGGTCTGTGGTGCGAATGGGGCCCGAGAGAAGGCGGAAGGGGCTGCAGGGAGGTCGCGGAGGAGAAGACCAAAGTTCGCTCCTCTCGGAGTCCCCGGGCACTTCGGAAACCCTGGCCTGTGGATGGGCCCACAAATGTTCAGTTGAACTGAGTGGACTGTCTAAGGGAAGGGGTGTCCTCAGTTCCTTGTCAGGAGAAAGAACAGCAGAGCGGGGCTATGGTCTGTGAGGAACGGGGATGTCAGAGGCGGAGAGGTCAGAGGAACATCTTACGAGCCTCTTCTCAGAACCCCCAGCCCCACCACAAGGACAGGGCTACCACCCAGGGGGAGCTGTGCTGTCTCTTTCCGCCCCCCCACCCCACCCCACCCCCACCCTGACCAGATGTCACAGAAGCCCTGCCTCCACCCATTGCACACACCCTCCCTCCCTGATTGGGCCTCTGCTCGCCAGGCTTCCCAGACCTGCTGAATGCCCTGCATCAGCCATGTTTCCTCTGAGCCTGTTTTCCCTCCTGATCTGGGCAGGGCAGGATCAGGTATTTTCTGAGGTCCCTTCCAGTGTGACAGGCCTGGGCAGAAGGGTGCCCTGTGCTGCAGAGATGGAACATGTTTACCTGGACTGAGAGACACTTGATTTAATCCTGACCCTTCCAGGCTCATGGCTCCTGATGAGAAAGAAGTGCTTTTTCGAGGTCTCCAGTGCCATGGCTCTTCTTAGTCTCTGGAAGGCCCCCACTGGACCCAGGCAGCTCTTCACTGGAGTAGTGAACATGGAGGCTACAAGGTGTCAGGACTTCTGGGCCATAGGGTCCACATGACTTCACGAGACTTTGCAGTTACCTGCTTTATTCACCCTCGTATCCTTGGGATCTGAGCAGATGACCTACCATGGATAGTAACAAAGCTACAGAGAGGGAGAAAACTCTCAGGAGCCGTCTGGGTGAGATGGGCCTTACGCCCTATGTCCAGTGCCAACCCTGCAGATCAATAGCCTTAAGACCCAGAGCCCAAGTTCACACAGGATTTGGGGGCAGATCCAGAAGATAGGTTTTGTCCTCAGTGATTCTCAGCCCTCCTAGAGTCCCTGCCTTGGTCCTGCCACAGCAGAGATGGTGCTAAGACTCCACCTGGAGCCAGGACTGCAGGACTTCCTGTCCCCATCTCTCCTGTCACATCCAGAGACCAGCTGGAGAATATTCATGACCTAGGAGGGGTGGGATGAGCCACGGCCTTCTACCCTCTTCTCTGGCCTGGGTAATGGGACACATCAGCCACTGATTGCTGTGTGACCAGGGGCAGTGCCATCTGTCTCTGTTTCAGTGTTTCTGTAAGTAAATAAAGAACATGGATTCATGGCTTGAGGCACTTCTGGGTTTGTGTGGTCTACAACTGCCCAAAGGAGTAGGCCAAGATGGTTGGGTGAAGGACTATGCTCTCCTGTGTTCGGGGGCTGCCAGGGTCTGCCTCCACCCATGTGCAGCTTCCAGAAGCTGGAGTTGGGGGCGGGGAGAGGTCACTTATACAGTGGTCCTGGACATTCTGCTGAGGTGCTACACCATGTCATTAGCTTTCTGCCAGGAGTGGTTCCTCTGAGGTACACAAGACAGTTCTCCCAGCCAACACTGGTCTTCCGAGCTACAGAGAGTGCAGGAGCAGGTGTGGGGAAAGGGGGTGCTGTGGGGTATACTGTGTGTCTATGAGAGTCTGTGTTCATCTTGATGTGGGACAGAGATTTGAGGGCTTACTATGTGTGACTGTATGCTTTTAATTTTTACTCCTTAGAGTACTCCTGAGACTGAACATCTTCATTAGTCACTTTTTTATCTTTTTAAAAAGCTGCTTGCTATTGTTTGCTGGGTTTTAGAATTTCTCTTAACTGTAAGATCTCTTTGTATATTACATACTACATGTTAATATCACAAATTTTACAAAGGTATTTCCACTTTTTGTGCTTTATCTTTTACTTGGAGTTATTTAAAACAAAAGCATAAAGATTCTATTTTGAAAAGCCAATTTATCAATATTTTCCCTTATGGTTGGTTTCTAGCTTTCATCTGATGCTTAGAAAGGTTTTCTCCATTCCATGAAAATAAAAAGATTTACTCATTATCTTTCCCTTAAGGAAAGTTTTATTGTTATACCTCTTTACAAACTGGTGCATGCTTGTTGTAAAAAATTAAAGGGCAATAAATTAATTTAGGTAAGTAGTTGAAGAGTTTTTCTATCTAAGAAGGTACTGCTCTCTTCCATTTATTTAACTTCCCTTCTGTGGCCCTCAGTGGAGATCTGTTAAGTTCTCCACAGAAGTCCTACATAATAAGTTTATACCCAGAAAATTGACTGTTCTTGATGCTGTTGGGAATGGAATATTTTCCTTCATTATATTTTCTATTGGTTGTTGGTATAAACCAAACTATTTAGTTTTGGATGTTATTTGAAAACTGGTCATCATTCTTGATTTAAAATTGAATAAAATGAAAAAGATTTGCTTCCTTGTGAAGACTCGGCCATATTAATTTCCCTTTCAGGGTTTTCCACCAGGGTGAATCTGAGGACACTTGATCCAGTTCAGCATTAACACTGACAATTTTCTACATCCCTTTCATGAGGACTTTACTTCACTGTGAATGCTCTGATGCTGACTAAGTTGGAAGCTAAACCTGAAGGCTTTCCCACACAGATTACACACATAGGGTTTCTTCCAAGTATGAACCGTCTGATGTATAATACAGTCAGAACTATAGCTGAAGCCTTTGCCACACTCCACACATCTGAAGGGTTTCTCACCAGTGTGGCTTCTTTGATGCCGAATTAAATGAGCATTAACATGGAAGGCTTTTCCACACTCCTTACACTGAAAGGGTTTCTCTCCAGTATGGATTCTCTGATGCACAATATAGTCAGAACTACAGCTGAATGCTTTCTCACATTCCATACATTTGAAAGGTTTCTCCCCAGTGTGTATTCTCTGATGCCTAGTTAGTTTGGCATTGATGCTAAACGCTTTCCCACATTCCTTACATTGGTAGGGCTTTTCTCCAGTATGGATTCGGTGATGATCAAGTAGGTTTCTTTTAGAAGTAAAGCATTTCCTGCACTCATTACATTCAAAGGGTTTCTCCCCAGTGTGAATCCTCTGATGCTGCATTAATTTCGCATTAACGTTGAAGGCCTTTCCACACTCATTACACTCATAGGGCTTCTCCCCGGTGTGGATTCTCAGATGCTGCCGAAGCTGGGAGTTACACCTGAAGGTTTTGCCACATTCTTTACACTCATAGGGTTTCTCACCCGTGTGGATTCTCTGGTGCTGGATTAATTTCCCTTTGACACCAAAGGCTTTTCCACATTCAGTACACTCATAGGGTTTCTCCCCTGTGTGAATTCTTTGATGCTGAATGAGTTTTGTATTACTACTAAAGGCCTTTCCACACTCCTTACACTGAAAGGGCCTCTCTCCAGTGTGGATGCTCTGATGCTGCCTAAGCTGGGAACTGCACCTGAAGCCTTTCCCACACTCAGTACATTCGTAAGGCTTCTCTCCAGTGTGGATCCGCTGATGTTGAATTAATTTTGCATTAACATTGAAAGCTTTTCCACAGTCATTACACTCATAAGGTTTCTCTCCAGTGTGGATTCTCTGATGTATGATATATGCAGAACTGCAGCTAAAGCCGCTCCCACACTCCTTGCACTGATAGGGCCTCTCTCCTGTATGGATTCTCTGATGCCTACTTAGACTCCCATTAACACTGAAGGCTTTTCCACACACCTTACACTGATAGGGCTTCTCCCCACTGTGGATTGTCTGATGTGTAATATAATGGGAACTGTAACTGAAGCTTTTACCGCACTCTACACATTTGAAGGGCTTCTCCCCACTGTGAAGTCTTTGATGCCAAATTAATTTTGCATTGATGTTAAAGGCTTTGCCACACTCCTTATATTGATGGGGCTTCTCCCCAGTGTAGCCATCTTGACCCTGATTAAGTTGAGAGTTACAGCTAAAGTTTTCTATTAATTCTTCACATTTGAAAGGTCTTTCCCCAGAATTAATTATTTCCTGTTGAATAAGTTTTGTGTCAAAACTGAAGGCTTTCTCCAGTCTTGTACACTCAGGGGGCTGCTCTCCAGTGGAGATGGTATGACACTGATTCAAATTTGGACTTTGACTAAAGAAACACTCCTCCATGGGGCTAGTATTGTCTTTCACCATCCTGTCAATGACATTGCTGTTTTCTTTCTTCACACTTCCTACTGAGTGGACCTCCTGCTGTTTCTTTAGAATATACATTTCTGTAAAATCTATTTCCTGAAAAGAGTTCCTCTGAAGTTCATATGATGTATTATATTTTTCTTCACACATTTCTCCTGTCAAATTACTGTCAGTCTGGATATCAATATCTAATATAAAAAACAAAACATAAAATATCATGTAAGAACCATGTTAAAAAAAAAAAAGAACTGTGACAGAATACATGATCAAAGTAATCAAGAGGGCTCTTTAAAATCACCAGATTGGGCCAAAGAATCTAAATCTGGAATAATATGTAGCTATTAAAAAAATGAAATAAACCCATGTGTGCTGAAGTGAAAAGATGTCAAAAATACACTGTTTACTGGAAAAACAACTTGAGATATGGTATGTAAAATATCTTCCATTTGTTACAGAAAGTAAAAAGGGCTGACATACATCTATTTGAATATGGCTAGAAATCTACTGCAGGAATACACAAGAAACTGATCAAACTGGCACAGGAATTTGGGGAAACTTCCCCACTGCTTTCACCTTATGCACTTTTTGTACTGTTTTGAGCATGTGCAAATATTACACATAGTAAAGTAATGATTTCAAAAGATTATTAGTCTCTAAACCAACAGCCAATAACAAGAAGGTTAAGAGTAACAGCAGTGGGACAGAATTCTAGGGTCTTATCTGTCAGATCAAATTCCTTCTATCACATCATATTTTACTACACTCTGCAGTTTCCATTAATAAAAATGGAAATTGCTTAAGAAGGATAAGGCACAGAATCCAACAACATGTGGCAACAAGGGATAGCAAGCATTGACAGCACTAGGAAGCAAATGGGAATGAATATTGTTTGTTTTCTTAGAACCAAACTTCTAGGCTTTCCAAACTTTCTCCTTTAACATCTTTTTTCTGTACTTGTGAATGGCTCCATTCAGGCCCATTAGATGCCTCTGACCCCACCTCTTCCCACCCCCACCAGAACACTGCTGCATTCACCTTGTCTTTCCTCATACCTCTTTCTACAATCCTAAAATTGGTCACTCTCCAACATTCTTTCTGTCTTATTAGTTTTTCTATAATCCCCACAGTCCTAGTAGAACTAATGATCTGTACACTTATTTTCAAATTTCTCAAAATTGGCCCCAAAATGTTGCCTCTATTTTTTCATTTCTCATCTCTTCTCAATCACATGTAATAAGCCCCCTACCCCAGTATTTCATTATAATACCAAGACAGTAATGCGAAACAGTAATCCCAAGTCATCTTTCTCTTCCTGCAGGACATGGGTTCAGTCCCTTGTCTGGGAAGATTTCACATGCCATGGGGCAACTAAGCCTGCATGCTGCAACTACTGAAGCTGGCAAGCCCAGAGCCCATGCTCCACAATAAAGAGTAGCCTCTGCTCACAACAAGTAGTGAACACCCACATGAAGCAACAAAAGACTGAGTGCAGAGATAAATTAATTAATTAAAAAAGAAATCAACTCTGCTGACATAGGTCTTGTGCCCTATGATTTACCCTTCTGCCTGCCTAGAACCCATTTGGTTCCTTATCCCAATTAACCTACATACACTGATGAGATGAATGTTTCTATCCTCTGCTGACATCATGATGGGTTGTTCAAAGACTTCAGGACTGTGGGCTGCCTACAGAATGAAATCTAGACTTCTCTGACTGAGAATCTCCACAACATCACTGACTTGCCCCTCTGTTTGGTTAAACACTTTAAACTCTCCATTTCATTTCTAAAATATGTCTTCCTTGGTCAGTAAACAACTGGTTGTATGATCACAAGGAACAAAAATCCAATGAAACCATCTTTTTTTATTTAAAAAAGATTTATCAAAAGGATGCAAGAGTATCTTATGGACCCCAAAGGCAGGAATTAAAGCTAGGCCTCATGAAAAATGGGAAATCACCTGGCAGCTACTCTGTGTGAGCCCATGAGAACCTCATTACTTCAAGAGTGAATCTTGGCCCTGCCCCAAACTAACTGAATGACAACCTGCACATATGCAAGATGCCCAGGTGATGCACTCATTCTTCTTTTGAGAAATGCCGAACTGATAGCAGTACTTCCCACCTTACTTCCTACAGCTTATTATATACAGCTTTCTCCTAAAATACATTAGTAAATAATAAAACAAAATTTAACTGAGCACACACTATAAGTTAGGGGCGTGGTACATGTTCTCTCATTTTATCACCAATCCACAATCCAAAGGACTATTACCTCATTTTATAATTACTACTCCATTTGCAAGAGTGAGAATACTATTAGAAAATGCAAATAACTGACCTGCTCAAAGTCACACAACTAGGAAGTAGCACAGTTAGGACTGGATCTGAGAAAGTCTACTCCAAAGCCTACACTGAAAGACTTAATTCTGTACCCTTCATATTAAGTGGACAGTGCCTAGAAAATATCAAGGACCCAAAGAAGTACTGAATCCTTTTGTTTCAGAAAGGTAGAATAACAAAATTAGGATTGAAAAGAATTAGAATGAAGCATTCAAAAAAAGATCTGTTCTTGGAATTATAAAGAAATAGCAAACTACAAAAACAGAAAGGTCTCAAATGTTCCTATCTCTAGAAATCAAAATTTATTTAAATATTATTCTGTACACCTGGCCACTAAACATGGCATGCTTCTACATTGCTGAAGTTGACTTTCTTCCTAAAGGGTTAAACTACTTTCCAGCATAAGGGCAATGTGTGCCTCCCTTACCAGTCCAGAGGCCCTGGGGGCCTGTGCCTGCTCCAGAGGCCAGTGGAGATGGGCCCTCAAGCTCACCTCCTCCCTCCAGTTGTGAGATCACAGCAGGTTTGAGAAGCGGAAATCCTGTTTCAGAGAAAGGAAAAAGGAAAGGCAGGTGAATAATCTCCCACAGCTGATTTCCTAAACCTGATTTCTCAGATTGTGTCAGTAATGGGGAGAGAAGGAAAGAGCCCTGGTCGGGGGTGGGGGTGGGGGGTCCTGTGCCTAAGAACTATGGGAAAGGGGGTGGCGTGGGTGGGTAGGAAGGTGCATGTGTAGGGTGGGGTGGGAGGCAGAAGCTTGAGAAGATGTGGGAGGATTTGGGCAGGGCCAGACTGAGATACTTCATGCAGGGCAAATAAAGATATTCTGCCTAAAGGGACAGATACCATTTTTTGACCATGGCCTAAATACTATTCCAAGTACACTGAGATTCCTGGAAAGACTCAAGAGATGCAGGTTGGGTGAGGGGGAACCTGAAGGTAATACCGCAGAAAAGGAAGTTTCTTTTTTTCCTCTCTGTATCCAGAACAGCCTATAGGGTGAATCAAGAGTGCATGCCAGTCCCAGCAGAGTCCTATATTGGCCCTAAAAGGGCTTAGGGTTCATCCTTCCCAGCAACCCCTGGGTCTAGGGGATTAGGAATCAGCTCCTGAGGTTCCTACTCTGTAAAGGATTACCAGAAGCCCCCTTGCAACCAGTAAAGGGAAAGGAAGCCAGGAAACCCTAATAAGCAGTCTGAGCCCTGGGGGGGAGAAAGTGCTTACCCAGGGAAGCCACATTCCCATAATTCTCCAGCATCACATCCCTGTACAGGGCCCTCTGTGCAGTGGACAGGCTGTCCCACTCCGTCTGGGTGAAGTACACAGCCACGTCCTCGAAGGTCACCGACTTCTGAAACAACAGGTTCCTGCTGCCCTACGGCCAATTCCATGGCTCATGCCCTAGGTGAGGGGCAGAGGGCAGTATGAGGGCTTGAGGAGGCGCTTGTGGAGAGCACAGAGGTAATAGGGGGAAATATTTACAAAAAACACCTAGAAAGTAAGGCATGGCATATCTGGCTCACAGCAGAGAAACCTCATGCCATATTTCATACTAACCAAAGATGACATTAAGTTGAAATGAAAGAAAACAAATTCTCATGACTGAGTTCTCCCAATGCAATTGCTTTCTTTCAGTTAAGCTACCATGCCCCTGACTGGCAGAAGCAACCCTGGACCCACCCATAGGCTTCACACTCCTGGCCTTGAGGTCTTGCCTTCTGCACCCAGCTTACCACACCTCGCCCTCACCCTCAAGTCAGCTCCAAAGCATATCCATGGCTTCTATCCCATCCACCCCCACCTGCCACAGATTTCTATCATGCGCCCTCTATGAGAGGATGCGCAGCCCCTACTCCAGCGTCTACAGCAGAGGAAACTCAGTGCTGCCCAGATCAGCTGGGCACCGTGGGGGTGGAGAGTGTGGTAAGAGCAGGCTGCCCATTCTGCTTCCAAATGGGTTTCACTGAAAGCCTGTTTTCTGTTACCCTCTCCCATTTAAGCCTCATCCTGTCCAACTTCACCCAAGACTTCACTGTCTCTCCAAGGAGGTTACCATCATTTCACTTACTCCTCTGCATCACTCCACACTCAGCAGACTCCTTCCTCGGCCTTCTGAAACACCTTTGGGACACACTGGCAGCGATCTGCCTCTCAACTATTCTCTACCAGGATCCGTCTTATTCAGTTGTACTGGCCTCCAACCCATCAACCATTCTAGTCAACTTGTGAGCATTTCTGTGAGTCACTCATTGTGTGACCTGCATAAGTCAAGTAACTTCCCAGTACAAAATGAAATGCCCTCAACATCAGCCACCACCCGCTTTTTCCCACAACCAGTGCTTCTTCCTGAATTCAAATCTCAGCTGGTGTCACCCACCATCATCTGCATAAAAAAGAAACCTGGTGATTTATTCCTGGCTCCTCCCTCCTTTACCCCACCCCAATCCTTGGACTCACTGTCCTAGAGATTTTTGTTAAGCATTACCTGAATTATGTTAAGCATCCTCCTCTTTAGCAACCACTTGTCTTAATGAAGCCTACATCACCTAGACTGATGAGACTTTTTCTGAAGTGGTCACTCTGCTTTCAAATCTCCCCTCAAAACTATTCCCTACATAGCCATAAGAAATCTGACCACATTATGGTCCCACATGTGACACAGGGCTGAACAGTAAAGAGTCATGCAATGACTGTGTGACTGTGGGCAAGTCACTTCAATCCCCTCTGCCTTTGTTTCATTTGTGACAGAATGAACACAACACAGTGCCTATCTCCCAGTGCTGCAGTCAGAACTGAGTAATCCAAATAAAGTGCTTAGTACAGTGGCTGCAGTATAGTAAGCTTCAAATGGTATAACTAGAGTCACTGTGACTATGATTATTTCCAAACTATAGGCCATGGAGGCCCAAGGATGAGCATCAGGGGGTCCATGAAATCCCTGAAATTGTATGGAATAATTCTGTTTGCTTGTTATTCTGGGGGAGAGTATCCACAGCTCTTAATAGAGAACTAAACTTTGACCACTGCACCCCAAGCCCTAAAAGCCTCTCCAGGACACAGTAAGACATCCCACCCCACAGTACATCCTTCCTTTTTTCCTTCACTTGACCCCACTCTCATCTTCTGCTTGCCCTGGAACTACAGGTACAACCACCTTTATGTGGATCTGGTCCTGCTATCCCTCTTTATTTATATTCCCCTTCCTGGAATCCTACTCCTCTGCTATTCTTCTCCATTCACGGGCAGCTTCCACTTCTCTTATTCACCAGAGCCCTCTGCTGGTGGAGCAAGACAAACTGTTGTGCAGAAGACTATACCTCTGCCTTCCCCTCACTCGTGTCTTTCCTTTCCTGGTCTCTGGACCCCATCCCTCCACATCACCCCTTTCCACAAGCTCCAGCCCAGCAGGCTGAAGCATGGAGGCCCCCTCCAGCTTTCACAGCAAGGCTCACCAGCTTCCCTTCTCAGTTTTCTTCAATGTGAAACTGCTCAGAGGAAGAGATGAAGGACCCACAGCTCACCTGGGGCCAGGATGTCAGGAGCATGGCTGCCATCATCTGGTCTCCCTCTTAAAGGAGGACTGGAGCTGAGGGAAAACAGGGGAACAAGTATAAGACAAGTCACCCCCACCAGGAAACATATAGCCCCTCACAGAAGGTTTGAGACACAGGCAGCCAGCATCCAGACAAGAGGTGCGAGCAGAGCTACCTGCCATGGTAAGGAGTGATCTGTTCAATGGTTCTGTGCCCAGGGGTCCTCCTAGCCATGACATCGATGCTCACTGCCAGGAACTCTGGGATTTTTACAATTCTGACATATACTGTACACACAAAAGTGTGTACATAAAATTCAGGTAGAGACTTAAGAATAGTAAAACAAAGATTCATGTAGTAACAGTTCAGCTCAAGGGATAGAACATTCCCAAGGTCTTGGGCTTATTTGTCTTTCTCTAAACGAGCTTCCCCTTCTATTTTACAACAAGAGAAGCCAAGATAGAGGGGCTGCAGCCCCAATACAGAGGCCTGAGAGTCAGGCCCCAGGGAGGCAGTTCGTGGAGAAAGGTACAGCCGCTCTCTCCCATGTGCCTGTTCCCCCACACAGCTGAGAGCCCTCAAGAGTCCTGATATCTCTGTACAGATCTTGGAAGTTAGGCTCCTGCCCAGTCCAGCATTACGATGAGGATGCTGGGTTACAAGTGAGATACCAGGCTGGCTCCTAATACCTTCCAGGCTTCTGATGGCAAAGAAGCCAAGGCCTCAGCTGCCTGAGAGAGGGAGTCACTATAGCATCCAGGGTACCATGGCCTAGCATTCCTTGTTCGTTATATTCCAAATGACATGGACTGGTTATTTCCTGATTTTTACTGCTTCCAAAGTCAGTCTTGAGATGTTATATTTTCTTAAAATACTGTCCCATGTCTTTCAGAATTTAAACTTGAGTGTAGGATTATGGGAAACTCTGGCCTGTGATTTTTTTCTTTCATTTTTTTCCATACCTGAAGCTACTCTGCTTTTCCTACTTCTTTTGATATATGTGTTGTCCAGACCTTTTAGCTTTAGTTAATGTTATGGACTGAATGTCTCCCCTCAAGATTTGTATGCTGAAGCCCCAATTTCCAACGTGACTATATTTGGCGACAGGACTCATGAAGACGTAATAAGGTTAAACAAGGTCATAATCTGATAGGGCCAGTGCCCTAAGAAGAGGAAGAGACTCCAGAGTTCTCTGTCTCTGCTGTGAGGACACAAGTGAGAAGCAGCCATCTGTAACCAAAAAGAATCCTTACCAAGAATCAAATTATCTAGTACCTTGATCTTGGACTTCTAGCCTCCAAAATTAAGAGACATCACTTTCTGTTGTTTAAGCAGTGTATGGTGTTTTGTTATGGCAACCCAGGCAGACTAAAAACATTAGGCTGAAGTGCAGTTTATCTATGTTAACTTTTATTTTTAAACAACCAGCTTTTTAATTTTGAACACCACTTCCTTTTCTACTTTTTAATTAAGTTCTGATTTTTTAATTAATTTTAATTGGAGGATAATTACAATATTGTGTTGGTTTTTGCCATATATCGACAAGAATGCATGGGTGCACATGTGTCCCCCTAAGCTCTGCTCTGTAAAATTTGTTTCTCTAGCTCTGTAAGAGATACCTTATGCACCTTACCAAATCCTCTTGTCCACTCTTAGTCCAGTTCCAGAGGCTTTGACCAGCTTTGCACAAGTACAACCTACCAATGCTTCCTCAAGGGTCTACACCACACATGGTAATGGCTCCTGCCCTGGGGCTTCTCTGTCCTGTGTGGGACATCTGCAGACGTCCACTGGGTCCTGAAGGACAGGGGAGTTAACATCTGTGATGCCACCCCTGACCAACAACAGATAGAGGTCAATGGAAAAACATTTTCCCCTTTAGTCTCCCAGGTGGGGAGCCATGAGACTCCAAGGCTCTTCAAAGGCCCTGTGAGTCAGAGTACCACTCTCCCACTGAGAGACCAGCCTGGCAACGCATCCCTGTATTGGTCCCTCCTTCTCTGTTTCACTCCCCTTGTCTTTAACTCTGCCCCAGGACTAAAGTTCCAAATAAACAGCCTGCCCACAAGCCTCTGTCCAATGTTCTGCTTTTAGGGAATGCTAAACTACAAAAGGTTCTACCAATTTTATTACATAACGTTTTCTCCATAACCCATGATTACTTTTACCTAATTGTTTAGAGACCCAGTAAAGAGTGAACTCTCACAAAACTCTGAGTCCTTATATATAATGGGCGAATCCTTTCAAATTTTAAAGAAATGAATAATTCTAACACTACTTAAACTGTAGCAGATACCAGCAAAATAAGTTCGTAGTAGTTTATTAATGGGACATCATGACTGGGAGGGATCATCCCATGAATGCAAGTAAAGTTCAGTATTGGTGTACAGATTGTACTTTTTCACATTAATAAATCAAAGAAATATAAACATGCTCTCCATCTCAGTGGATGTCAAACGTGTTTGATAAAATTCAACATTCACACCTAAATTTTAAAACTAATTCCCTAAGGAACCTCTCATATGTAGGTGATATACATACAAAATTATTCATTACTGGAAACAACTCACATGTCCACTGAGAATATGAACAAGCAGTGTTAGGGAAACTGCAGAACAAAGCAAACAGCATTGTAAAAAAATTAACATAATACCAGTGCTGCAGTTTTGCTCATATTGACAATGATATCAGTTTGCTTCCTGGATCATAAAGGGAAACCCAAACTGCAATCTTTGAAGTCTCACCCATGGAGAAGATGCCCTGCCTGGGACCTTTTCCCAACTGGGACTCCAGATGTGCTGTGACACGGGACTTCCCAGGGCTGTTTGAGTTTGGACATTGGTCAAAACCCAATTTGGTGATGCATCCTCTGCTGTTTCTGTTTCTCTTTTCTTTTAATGTTAGTATATTAAAAGTAAGCTACATAATTCTCTAATAAATATTGCTATTGTTTACTTGTATGGAACAAGTGGCTTATTTTGTTAACAAATCCTTTGACCCTGAGATGAAGTGAAAACTTTCAGCAAAACAAGCTGTCATACTATTTTTACAATGAAACATCACCCAGTAGCAAAAATGAATGCCTCAGCAACACACAATCTGGATGAATTCAGGATCATAATACTAAGTTAGGCAAGTTAGGCAAGTCAGAAGACTTGCCCAGAAGACTTACAGACACCATGACACTACCTTCATAAAACTCAAAAACAAACAGAATTAATCACATTATTTACAGAAACAAGTATATCTGATAAAATTATTTTTTAAAATAGGTAAAGGAATAATGGATTTCCCTAGTTGCTCAGTGGTAAAGAATCTGCCTGAAATGCAGGAGACTCAGATTTGATCCCTCTGTCAGGAAGATCCCTCGAAGAAGGAAATGGCAACCCACTCCAGTATTCTTGCCTGGGAAATCCTAAGGACAGAGGAGCCTGGAGGGCTACTGTCCTTGGGGCTGCAAAAGAGTCAGATATGACTCTTAGCAACTAAACAACAATAGCAAAGGCTATGATTAACACAAAATTCAAGAGAGTACCTCTAGGGGACAGAAAAGTGGGAGCTGGAGTGGGGAGGAGTGTACAAACACATGCAGCCATATTGGCAATGTTCTCCTTTTTATTGGAGTGTCTCATGGGTGCTCACATCACTACTATGCTTCATAAATGCCATGCTAGATCAATCTTCTGAATACATGAATTACATTTAAAATATATACTTATCTGTATGATATGAAATAATTTTCAACATGCAAAAGGTACTGTGCTATCTTCTGTGTAAAACAAAAAGGAACTACAATATATGTATATCTGGTGATTTGTGCAAAAAGAAATAAAAGGAAAAACCAGAAACTAAGTAGAATGGGTGCCTCAGGTGTGGATGGGAAGTCAGTGAAAGGAACTCAGGGAATGGAAACAGGGTGAAAGGAAACCTGGGTGCAGAAGTAGAAGGGGTGACAGGAAATGACACCTCACTGAGTGTGTCTTTTTGTTCTTTCATGTAATGCTTTGCATATCAAAATACACACACACATACATATATTAAAAAAATCAACCAACCAGGATGGGATGGGGGTGACAACCTCCAAAAACTAAAAACAACAGCAAATGAGCCTAACCATACCACAACATTACTGCACTGAAGCGATGGGAAAGAAAACAAGTAACTCTGATAAATAATATTTTAACTAAATACTGTAAGGCTAAAAAGACCTGTACCCAAAGGCTTCTTGAGGTTGTATGATTTTTAAATTTATTGCCATTCTTCCTTATTTGGCAGTTAAAACCACAAATTTCCTTTGAATGCACTACAAACTACATTCCAAAAGCTTTTCAAATATATATATATATATATATATACACACACACACATATGTCTTCATTACTGCTTTACATTTTTAATAAACTTGCTTTCCTGAGGGTATGAATGAGCAATTCAGTAACTATTTTATGGGTATTCTAGAACGGAGAAAATCAGCATATTCTACATTGTAACAATCTTTCCCAGGTCATCGTCATCCCACAGCCCCAGAGATGTCGGGCCCGGTTACCTTTTGGAACTGACATCACTCCAGAAGACAGTGCCCTCCAAAATCCGGGCTTCTTCCGATCTCGGGTGCCCTGGAGGGGCTCTGCTTTTTCTGTTCCCCACTGACCTCGATTCACCCTGTGTTCGGAAGGAAGACACATAAAGCTTATACTTGAAACGCATACAGATAAAAGCCCCTGCACTAACCCAACACATCGAGAGACTCGTGATACTATCTTAGGCCTCTTCATCTCTGCAAATATTCCACCCTCTGGCTGCTCCAACACAAGCTCCCAAAAGGCCAGGAGCATCTTCTCCAAAGTGCTAATTGCTCGCGGCTTCGCGGTTGTGACAAAAACCCAGGCTTCGCCTTCTACCCGAAGGAACGTAATCGGCTACTAAATCTAAAGAAGGCGCGAAGAGGACCGAAGAAGCCCACAGATCCACCTCAACGGAGCTTGGAGGAGCATCACAACCGCAACCAGAGCGTTTGACCAGGCACCGCCCCCGCCTCCCGCAGCCCAATCTCACCTCCGAAACTAGCCGCTCCACGGCGCGGCCGGAAGTACGTCACCAGAGCGCGGCCGCGTCTCTAGCAGCAGCATCGCTCCTACTCGGATGTGCTCTGGCCCCGCCCCCTGCAGCGGAATACCGGGTACGCTATCCTGGCTTCCTTCTCCCGGATGCGGGTTTAATAGAGAAAGCAGTGCTCCTCGAGATGGGCTAGGGAAGGCAAGAATGAGGCGAGCGATGGACCCAAACCAGGGTCTGGCGCCGGGGATCTGTATCGTAGTAAAGCTGCAGGTATAACCAGATTTGGCAGTTTCCGGACTGGACCCCTGATCACACGATGGCAAACCTAAGGCCCCCTTTTTGAAACAAATATTTCCTAATGACCACCATAAGCTCCTGTCATGAAACTCATAGATAATAGCTTAGAAGATCATAGACAGTATAAACAACCTGCACTTTAAAAAGTAATGTTATAAAGGAAAAATAAAATAATTTATAATTTAAAGTGTATGTATTTCAGTAGGTAAATGTTTGGTAAGTCGGATTTAGACCGAATAGTGAAATTGCTCAGTCGTGTCCGACTCTTTGCGATCCCATGGACTGTAGCCTACCAGGCTCCTCCGTCCGTGGAATTTCCCAGGGAAGAGTGCTAGAGTGGGTTGCCATTTCCTTCTCCAGGGGATCTTCCCGACCCAGGGATTCGAACGGAGATCTCCCGCGTTGCAGGTAGATGCTTTACTGTCTTGAGCCACCAGGGAAGCCCAGAGACCTAATAAGTCCTCAGATAACTTGCCTCTACACATAGAACATACGGGGTCCACAGCCATAATGTTGTATCTTATGTTGGTATTTCAAAAAACTACAAGGTGTGATCCAAAATGGTTTATCACAGAATCTCCTGATTACACATACACAGTAGTTAGATTTTTGGAGAATCACCTATGTCAAAACTGTGCAAAAATATACTGTGTTTATCCTGATTTAAAAAAAAAAAAAAAAAGCTCTAGATTCAGGTCATCTGTAAGCAGTTTTTACCTATGTGAATGTCCATCAGGACATATGAAAGCCTGTGAAAACTTTTCATAGGCAGGTCTGTGTTGTGCACTGCAGGCTGTGTTACTCCTGGCTCCCAATCAACACCACCAAATCTTGTGACAAAAATAGCCCTGTTAAACTCCAAAATGATCATTAAAATGTAATTTTTACTTTTAATTTTGCTCAAGGTAAATGGCAGATTGAGATAGGTGGCTGTCTATATAAGCCTTATATATGTAAATAACTCAATGGTGTAGTTAGGCAAGTATGGAGTTCAACTAACTTTGGGTTGGTGAATTGAGGGCAGAATGTTTGTTAGGTGAGTTAGCAGAATCTTATATGCTTTGACTTATTTGGGGGGTGTGGCAGGGTGATAATGGTATATAAAGTATGAGAATTAGTGGGAGGATGGTAGGGGTTTGGTTAGACAAGCTATTTATCAGATGTAAGTGTGCATGTGTGGTATGTGTGTAACTGCTCTGTATCCTGTGACCACTGACACAGTAACACATTATGATAGATGATGTTGGAAAATAATACTCAATTTAAGCTCAGCTACTTCTTGTACAAGGCCTTCCCTTGTAGCTCAGCTGGTAAAGAATCCGCCTGTAATGCAGGAGACCCTGTAATGCAGGAGACCCTGGTTCAATTCCTAGGTCGGGAAGATCCACTGGAGAAGGGATAGGCTACCCACTCCAGTATTCTTGGGCTTCCAAGCTGGTGGCTCAGCTTCCCTGGTAAAAAAATCTGCCTGCAATGTGGGAGACCTGGATTCGATTCCTGGGTTAGGAAGATCCCTTGGAGAAGGAATACTTCACTCCAGTATTCTGGCCTGGAGAATTCCATGTACTGTATATCCATGGGGCTTGCAAAGAGTTGGACATGACTGACCTTCACTCTCAAAGCTTTCACCTTCACTCTCAAAGCTCAGCTACAAGTTTCTTAACTGTGTTAAGGCCTCTGATGGCCATAGCTGAGTCCCAGCATCCCCCTCAACTTAAAAATACCAGAAGCATGAAACCAGTGAGCATGGCTGATTAATCATTAGTCTATTGAGGTGTATTACTCAAGGGGAAAGAATGGATGATTTTAGGTGAGATAATCTTGAAGTAAGAACCAGATGCCAGATATAGTTCATTTATAGAAATCTTCATGGTTCATTGGCCTAGTACAAGGAAAGAGGCACATTTGTGGGTGAGCTGATGATTTATCACAGCTTGATAATTATGCTCTGCCTATTAATTATGATAAGCATGATGATTGGAAATGATTAGCTTTATGTGATATGCATGATTTTAAAAATATATCCTGTGCAATATTAATCACTTCAATTACCCCTGTGAATGTTTGTGGGGACTGGAATCTAATGTGAGTTGAATTGTTAATGTGTATGGAATATCAACAGGCTGATGTACATACTTATATACACAGGATAGATAAATAATTCATGATTATACATATCATATACTATGCATGAGAAGGCATAGTATTTATTTACATAAGTGGAAGGGCACAAAATGCACAAAGGACACCATAATATTAGTTTTTAGACGTCATTTTTAAATACACAGCACTTAAAGATCGTGTAAAATGTTCCATAAGCAAGTTGTCCAGGGAATCACTGAAGTAGAGTTCAGCTTTGGGTGTTGATGGAGGGCTGGAGCATCTTCCTTGAATCTTAGGGGAAAATGTTATTTTCCTTTTCTGTTTTAGAAGAACAAACTAATAAGTACACTGCAAAGACTCTTCTTTTTAGGAGGTTCTCTACAATAATGCTTGGTAGTGGTATAAGGACTACAATTATAGGAAAGTACAGAACAGATCCTCTTTGTCAAGTGATAATAAATGAGTGATCAACAGTTTGTCCTCCAATTCATGTCACTCTTAAGAGGTCCCCTAAAAGTATGCTGTTAATAGGTCCCCTACAAATACTTTGGCCACCTGATGCAAAGAAATAACTCATTGGAAAAGACCCTGATGCTGGGAAAGATTGAAGGCAGAAGAAGGGGACAACAGAGGATGAGATGGTTGGATAGCAATCACCGATTAGATGGAAAAGTTTGAGCAAGCTCCGGGAATTGGTGATGGACAGAGAAGCCTGGCCTGCTGCAGTCCATGGGGTCGCAAAGAGTTGGACACAACCGAGCAACTGAACTGAGCTGAACAAGTATTCAGGATAAACACTGGCTAATAGGTCATAATGTTATACTTTGCTGTTTTACTATATGAAGTATTGGGACCACTGATAAAATTAGGAATGAGATGGTTAATACTAGAACACCTCCTATTTGTTGTAAATGGATCACAGAATTGCATATGAAAATAAGAAATATCATTCTTATTTGATGTGAGGGAGTGCACTGAGGAGGTTAGGTGGAGTATAACCTCTGGGTACCCTAGAAGGTCAGGTGAGACTAGTATTAGTAAGATTAAGATTAGAAATAGAAACAGGACACCCAAGATATCTTTAATTGTGTAGTATGGATGAAATGTGATATTGTTCATTCAGGATGAGATCCATTTTGGACTATTAGAGACTGTTTCATGAAGGAATAATAAGTGAAGAACTGCTAAAGCTGCAATAATGAATGGGAGAATAAAGTAGAATGTGAAG
This sequence comes from Dama dama, assembly GCF_033118175.1. NCBI lineage: Eukaryota > Metazoa > Chordata > Mammalia > Artiodactyla > Cervidae > Dama > Dama dama. The sequence goes on along the minus strand of NC_083684.1, from coordinate 44,611,020 downwards.
AACAGGGGAAGGGTGGCTTTATCAACTGAGAATCCTCCTAAGAGTCATTTGACTAGATTACTTCCAATGTCAGGAAGTACTGAAAGGAGATTTGTAATTAATGACTGTTGCTCTTCAAAAGGATATTTAGTCTTGTGGTAAGACATAACCTATAAATGCTGTGACTATTACCTTAAATAGTATGATGATTCCAATGTTTCATACGTCTAGAAAGTGTAAGATCCAAGTATCAGCCTCTTCCTACATGGATAAATAAGCAAACAAAGAATAAGAATAGGAAAGGTCCAATTGCATGTAAATACCAGATAATTCATCCATAGTTTACATTTTAGTAGATATGGGTTACAGATGAGAAGGCAGTTATTGTATCTGATATATAATGTATTGTTAGGAATAACCCTGTTAATATTTGTATAATTAAACAAATATAAAGCAGGGATGAAAATTTCATCACGCTGAGCTATCATCCTAAAAGATGATATTGTGACAGTGCTACACTCCATACCAGCAAATTTGGAAAACTCAGCAGTAGCCACAGGACTGGAAAAGGTCAGTTTTCACTCCAATTCCTAAGAAAGGCAATGCCAAAGAATGCTCAAACTACTGCACAATTGCACTCATCTCACAGGCTAGTAAAGTAATGCTCAAAATTCTCCAAGCCAGGCTTCAACAATACGTGAACTGTGAACTTCCAGATATTCAAGCTGGTTTTAGAAGAGGCAGAGGAACCAGAAATCAAATTGCCAACATCCGCTGGATCATCGAAAAAGCAAGAGAGTTCCAGAAAAACATCTATTTCTGCTTTATTGACTATGCCAAGCCTTTGACTGTGTGGATCACAATAAACTGTGGAAAATTCTGAAAGAGATGGGAATACCAGACCACCTGACCTGCCTCTTGAGAAATCTGTATGCAGGTCAGGAAGCAACAGTTAGAACTGGACATGGAAAAACAGACTAGTTCCAAATAGGAAAAGGAGTACGTCAAGGCTGTATATTGTCACCCTGCTTATTTAACTTATATGCAGAGTTCATCATGAGAAACACTGGGCTGGATGAAGCACAAGCTGGAATCAAGATCACTAGGAGAAATATCAATAACCTCAGATATGCAGATGACACCACCCTTATGGCAGAAAGTGAAGAAGAACTAAAAAGCCTCTTGATGAAAGTGAAAGAGAGTGAAAAAGTTGGCTTAAAACTCAACATTCAGAAAACTAAGATCATGGCATCCGGACCCATCACTTCATGGCAAATAGATGGAGAAACAGTGGAAACAGTAGCAGACTATTTTTCTGGGCTCCAAAATCACTGCAGATGGTGAATGCAGCCATTAAAAAGATGTTTACTCCTTGGAAGAAAAGTTATGCCCAACCTAGACAGCACATTAAAAAGCAGAGACATTACTTTGCCAACAAAGGTCCGTCTAGTCAAGGCTATGGTTTTTCCAGTAGTCATGTATGGATGTGAGAGTCAGACTATAAAGAAAGCTGAGCACTGAAGAATTGATGCTTTTAAACTGTGGTATTGGAGAAGACTCTTGAGAGTCCCTTGGACTGCAAAGAGATCCAACTAGTCCATCCTAAAGTAAATCAGCACTGAATGTTCATTGGAAGGACCGATGTTGAAGCTGAAACTCCAATACTTTGGCCACCTGATGCAAAGAGCTGACTCATTTGAAAAGACCTTAATGCTGGGGAAGATTAAGTTGAGAGGAGAAGGGAATGACAGAGAATGAGATGTTTGGATGGCATCACTGACTCAAAGGACATGAGTTTGAATAAACTCCGGGAATTGGTGATGGACAGGGAGGCCTGGCATGCTGCAGTCCATGGGGCTGCAAAGAGTCAGACATGACTGAGCAACTGAATTGAATGACTGACTGACTGAGCTATTTGATAGGGCTGGTAGATCAATATATGCATTGTTAACAATTTTGATTAATCGGTGGGATTTAATTAATGTTGGTCATTAGTGTTACTACAGTTGGGACACAGTGATGATTTTTCAAGTCATTGGCTATGATTACATTGTATGTAAGAATAATGACGACACACATTATATTTGCTTCAAGTACTATTTTGGTAGTTCTGTAGGTTTTTCTTCAAACCCTTCACAAATTTATTGTGGGCTTGGGTATCCTAGATTGAAAAATTCCATGGACAGAGAAGCCTGGCGGGCTACAGTCCATGAAATTGCAAAGAGCCAGACACAACTGAGCACCCACTTCTATGGGTTAATAAAGTGGTTGTGTACTGTAATAAATTTTGGTGTTTTGTTTTGTGCTTAATGATTTTTAAAATTTGTTTAAGGGAAATATATTTAGTAGTTTTAAGGGGAATGTTTAATACTTTTTGGTTATACAACAGCTATGTCTACTGAGCAGTATCCTGAGGTTTGAGATTCTAATAAAACCTTCTTAGGTATACTTCTTTCATGTTATGATAGAAATGCAAATTAAAACCACAAAGTGACATCCATTCACATACAATAAATGGTTATAATCAAGAACAAACAAAGATGTTGGCAACAATGTAGAGAAATTGGAACCTTTACACATCCTTTGTGAAAGTGTAAAATGGTGTGGACAGTTAGTACACATATTGGCATATGGACAATATGTACACATACTGGCATACACAATGTTTGGCATTTCTTCAAAAAACGTAAAATTCAATTCAAGCTTGGTTTAAGAACTCCATGCCTAGGTATATGCCACAAAGAACTGAAAATGGTTGTTCAAACAAAAACTTGTAAATGAATATTCATAGCAGCATTGTTGACATTGGCCTAATGGTAGAAATAATTCAAATAACCCATCAGTGGATGAATAGATAAGTAACAGAGGGTGGTTATATAAAGTTCCATGTTATTCCACCATATACAGAAATGGAGTAAAATAGTGCATCTGCTGTAGAAAAGAATACAGTATGGTGGTTCGTCAAAAGCATAAATTAATGTATGATTTGTCAATGCCACTTCAGGATATACACCCAAAAGGTTTGAAGGATGGAGTGAAACAGATATTTGTACACCCATATTCATAGCAGCATTACTCTGGCCAAAAGGTAGAAGCAACCCAAGTATCCATGATACATGAACTGATAAGCAAAATGTGATATATACACAAAGGTATATTATGCAGCCTTAAAAACTGAGGAAATTCAAACACATGCTACATCATGTATGAGCCTTAAAGTCATCATGCTAAGTGAAATAACCTGGGCATAAAAGGATGAATATTATATGATTCCACTTCTATGAAGTATTCAGAGAACCAAAATTCAGAGACAGAAAGTAGAATGCAGTTGACAAGGGTTAGAGGGAGTTAATGTTTAATGGATGTGGTTTCACTTGGAAAAAATGAAAAAGTATGGGAGATGGATGGTGAGGACATTTGAACAACGAAAATGTAGTGAATGTCATAGAACTATACTTTAAATGGTTTAACTGGTAAATGTTATGTTCAATAGATTTAATCACAATGGGAAATGTGAATGAAGTACTGACAGAAGTTACAACATGCATGAACACTGAAAATACCCTAGGAAGAAGCCATATAGAAAAGACCACCCAGATCATACTCACCTTGTGTGCTTTAATTCCATCAAGGTTGTGAAAATGAAAGTCTCAAGATAACTTCCAGAAAAAGAAAACTGGATCAGAATGGAAAAGACATTTTCATACTTTGGGACAGGTGGTAGAAGTGGGCCTGTAGATTGGATCAGAAAGTGAAAATCATAATGATTTCTCATATTCGGGTTATAGGGGTGTTCCCTGGGACAGTGTCCCTTTTGAGGGTAAAACACGATAGAAATTATCATTTAAACTGGCATATGTGGCAAATCAGTGATGACTGGGAAATGTGAAGTGAAAGTTGCTCAGTCATGTCTGACTCTTTGTAACCTCATGGACTATAAAGTCCATGGAATTCTCCAGACCAGAATACTAGAGTAGGTAGCTCTTCCCTTCTCCAGGGGATCTTCCCAACCCAGGGATTGAACCCAGGTCTCCTACATTGCAGGCAGATTCTTTACCAGCCGAGCCACAAGGGAAGCCCAAGAATACTGGAGTGGGTAGCCTATCCCTGATATCCTGAGCTACCAGGGAAGCCTGGGGAATGCTGAACCTACAAATAAAGAATACACTGTACTGCTACTTCAGGTTTTCTGTATGTTTGAAGTTAGCAGAAAGTAAATAACTTTTCAAAACAAACACGTCATCTACTTTTCTGACATGGTATTAAGACATCAAACTTCATAATGGGGCCAAGCCCTACCCACATTCAGCTCTCCTAAAATGGTTAATTACTCTTAGAGGAATCCAGATATTATTAAGAGGTACTGTGGGAAGATTATATTAGTAGCGACTATGTCTTGGGTGTTATGGATGACTTAGAATGTGGTAGAAACAATGACATTTTTGAATTACAATTTTCCACATCAAACTGCCAAAAGTTACAAGTAATACATAAATTTAGTAAAGTTGTATGATACAAAAGTAATACACAAAAGTCAGTTGAGTTTTTAACACACTAAGGAAGTATCAGAAAGAAAAATTAAGAAAACAATCGCATTTGCAACTGCATCAAAAAGAAAATATCTAGGTGTAAATTTAACCAATGATGTGAATGAAACACTTGCACAATGAAAACTGGAAGACACTAGTAAAGAAACTGAAGAAGAAACAAACAAAAATATTCCATGATTGAGCATTGGAAGATTATTGTTAAAACGTTCCTCCAGCCAAAGCAGTGCACACATTCAATTCAAACACAATTAAAATGGCATTTTTCACAGAAACAGAATTAACAATTCTACCATGTGTGTGGAACCAAAAAAGCCCTGAAATAGCCAAAGCGGTTCTAAAGAAGAAAGCACAGCTGGAGTCGACTCACTCCCTGACTTCAAACTACACCACAAAGCTTCAGGAACCAAAACAGTGTGGAACTAGCACAAACACAGGCACACCCACCAGAGGAAGAGAACAGAGAACCCAGAAGTAAACTCAAGGACATACATTAGATTTAAGTCCCCTCAATAAACTGATGCCCAGGAAACTAGATACAACACACCAAAGAAAGGCATTGGAAACTGTCTACACCACACACAAAGCTACCTAAAATCCACAATTTTCCACATCAAGTCCTCTTCTGGCTCCTATGAAAATGGATCACTACCCCCCACCCAGGAGTCAGCTACGTACAGGAAGCTTCACCCCACTTTTTCTTTGCCTTTTACTCCTGCAGCAGTGCCTCCCAGCAGGTCTTGAAAACACTGAACTCTTGTCTGTACATGTAAGTGTGTCCTGAGAAGACTGAACTGTCTGTGTTAACTCAGCCAGGCATTGTCTGGAAGTCAAAGCCCTGGCGAATCCTGAGACAACCAAGCTCCTATCAGCTGCATGGAATCAGGTCCTCTAGATGAACACACAGGCACCTCAAAATTCAGAGAGGTAGACTTGGCTCTGCCTGCTGGCCAGCTGGGAAGTGCAGGCTTCAACAACTCAAACCTTTCAGTTGAGGCCCTGTGCCCATCTGACAGGTCTGATGAATCCACTAAGTCTGAAAACTCAAATGGAGCCAAAAATCCCATGACAAGCCACAAATGGAAAGAAAAAGATTTTCAAAACACTTACATGATAGAGGATTTGTACTCAAATTATACCAACAACTATAGAACAAACAGCCCCATTAGAAATGGCTTTATATCTGAACAGGAGACCTACTTGGCCAATGAAGATAGTAAACAAGCATATAAAAATATGTTCTGTATCACATATCATTAGGGAATTACAAATGAAAACAATGAGAAAGTACTGTACAACTATTAAAACTGCTGAACTCAAAAAAAAAAAAATGATACTACCAATTGATGCAAGTGTGAGAAACAACGGAAACTATCCTTCACTGTTGGTGAAATGGATATACAGCTACTTTGCAAGACATCTGGGAAGATTTTTGCAAAGCTATACAAATATCACTGTGGAAAACAATATGGTAGCTCCTTAAAAACTTAAAGTTAATATATGATCTCTCAATTCCACCCCAGTATAAATACCCAAAATATTTGAAAGCAGAAACTGAAACCTATTTGTACAACCATCTCATAGAACCATTATTCACAACAGACAAAGGTGGAAGAAATTCAACTACCCACTGACAGGTGAATGAAAAACAAGATATGTTATGAATGAATAAACAATGGGATACGATTCAGCCTTTAAAACTAAGGTAACTTTCAAACATGCCCACAACGTGGGTGAAGCCTGAAGTCACCATGCTAAGTGATATAAGTCAGTCATAGAAATACAAATATTGTACAATTCCACTTACACAGATATCTAGAGAAGACAAAAATAATGTGGTTTCCAGGGGCTGAGGGTACCAAGTTAATAAAGAGTTTCACTTGAGAAAGATAAAAGTTCTGGAGATGGAGGGTGAGGATATTTGTACAACAGTATAAAGGTAGGTAATGCCACAGAACTGTACACTTAAAATGTTTAAACGGTAACTGTCATGTTATATATTTTTAATCACAAAGGAGAAAAAATTAATTAAGTACTGATAATTTTTACAATATGGATGAACATTGAAAACATTCTCAGTAGAAAAAAAGCCACATAGAGAAGGCCACCCAGATCACATGTTCATCTTGTGGGCTTTAAATCCATCAAGGTTATAAAAATAAGGGAAAATCTAAGTAATCATTCCAAAACAAGAAAACTGGGTCAGAACAGAAAAAGTTATTTTCACACATTTGGACAACTGTTAAAAGTTTTTGAAGTGGGCTTATGAATTAAATTATAATGTGGGAACCACAGAATTTCTTGATTGGGGGGTTATGTGTCATTCTGAGAGAATTCCTGTTGTGGGTAAAACACACTAGAGTGTTCTGTGTGAAGGAGCAAATGTGAATACTTTTTACTGCTGTAAAATTTTGTTTGAAATTATTAGAAAGTAATTTACTTTTCAAAACAACCATGTCAATACCATGCCAGAAAAACAGAAGACCTTGAACTCTGTTATAAATGCCAAGACTTACCTAGATCCAGTTTAACCAAAGTTGTGATATTAACTGGCCTTGTAGGGGTCCACATGTTATTAAGACATATCATAAGAAGATTACATTAGGAGCCACCATGTCTTTGGTGTTATGGATGACCTGGAATACAGTAGAAACAGTGGGATTTTATTTTTTTAATAATTTTTAAAATAGTTTATTTGGAGGCATCAGGTCTTAGTTATGGCATGTGGGATCTAGTTCCTTGACCAGGGAACAAGCCTAGACTCCCTGCATGGGGAGCACAGAGTTTTAGCCACTGAACTACCAGGAAAGCCCAACAGTGGGATTTTAGAATTACAATTTTCCACTTCACACCACATTAAAAAAAATGCTGGAATAAAATTCAATAAATTTGTAAAATATAAAATCAATATATAAAAATCAGCTAAGTTTCTATGCACTAATAACGAACCATGAGAAGGATAAATTAAAAAAGCAATCCTACTTATAACTTCATAGAAAAGAGAAAAAATACCTAGGATAATTTTAACCAAGGATATGAGACTCCTACTTGTACTTGGAAAACTATAAAGCCCTGATTTAAAAAATGAAAGAAGACACAAATAAATAGAAAAATATTCTGAGCCCGTATACTGGAAGAAATACTATTACTAAAATGTCTATTCTACCCAAAGCCATCTGTAGATTCAATGCATTCTTGATCAGATTTCCAAAGGCTTTTTTTCATAAAACTAGAAATAATCATCTTAATATTTGTATGTAACCACAAAGGACCCTGAACAGCCAAAGAAATCTTCTGAGAAAAAAGAAAACAGCTGGGAGTCAGAAGTCTCCCTCTGACTTCAAACTATATCGTGGAGCTAAGGTAACAGAAACAGTGTGGAACTGTCACAAACACAGATGTGCAATAAAGGAAAAGAATACAGAGCGAGCCCAGCAAAAAACTCACATGCGGATAGTTAATTCATGAGAATAGGGCCAAGAAGCTACAACATGGACAGTCCCCTGAAAAAAAATGGAGTTAGGGAAACTAGACACTATATACCAAGTAATTAATTAGAAAACACATGGGATGAGATTAATATAGACAAACTTTACAACTTACATCCAAACTTACCCCCAAATTGTCCACAGACAAACTTAAATTAGGAAACTGTAAAAATCCTGAAAGAAAACATAAAAAAAAAAATCTATATGACCTTGGATCTGGGGATGACCTTAACACACATCACCAAAAGCCTATCAACAAAAGAAAGAAGTTAATAATGTGGATTTTATAAAATTAGACATTTCTATTCTGTGAAAGGAAAGCCAAAGACAAACCACAAATAGATGTTTGCAAAACACATAACTAGTAAAGGATTTGTTCTCATTTTGTCCTAAGAACTCTAGAACAAAAAACCTCATTAAAAATGGGCAAAGATCAGAACAGACTCCTGGCCAAAGAAGATATGCAGAGCAGAAATAGTCACACAAGAATACACACAACATCACAAACCACTGTTGTTGTTCAGCTGCTAAGTCGTGTCTGACTCTCTACAACCCCATGGACTGTATGTAGCCCACCAGGCTCCTCTGTCCATGAGGTTCTCCAGGCAAGAACACTGGAATCGGTTGCCATTTCCTTCCCTATCACATACCACTAGGGAAATTCAAATCAGAACGTGACAGTACTGCACATCTATTAGAACTGCTAAACTTCAAAACATGACAATATCTATTGCTGGAGGGGGAAGAACAAGAACTCTACTTCTCTGTTGGTGGAGTACAGGTACAATCATTTTCAAAGACAGTTTGGCATTTTCCTATATCTAAACAAGTCTTACCACAGGATATAAAAATCAAACCTCTAATATTAAGACAATTGTTTTGAAAAACTGTGTTCAAACAAAACTACTATAAATTATATACATCAGCTCTATTCATAATGGCTAAAAGCTTGAAGGTCTTAGGATATTCTTCTATAGATGAATGCATAAGCATATTGGGGCACTGACATGTGAAGGGCAAGAGCATATGCACCCCAAATATGCCTGTTTAATATAAGAATTATTTTAGGCTGATTAATTTTCTAAATTGCAAACACATAACTATAAATGCATCAGAAGTTACCTTTTTATGAGGTCACTACAGAGGGAGCCTCAGCAAAGAATGAAGAAGGGTACAGGGAAAATCATTTCCCCCATCCTACATAGGCAATGGAATAGTTTAGCTATTGAAAGAAATGAATCACAAACCCAAGCAGAGACAAAGATGACTCTACATACATATTGCTAAGTGTTAAAATATAAAATAACATAATGCAGGAGACAACAAGCAAGAACATAATTTATTTGGCATCTTAAGAATTGCTATTCAGAAGACAGACTGAGGTAACCCTGAAAGTGTTCTTGGTGAAAGATTCTTGTTTTGTTTTTTGTTTTTTTCCCATTTATTTTTATTAGTTGGAGGCTAATTACTTTACAATATTGTAGTGGTTTTTGTCATACATTGACATGAATCAGCCATGGATTTACATGTATTCCCCATCCCGATCCCCCCTCCCACCTCCCTCTCCACCCGAATCCTCTGGGTCTTCCCAGTGCACCAGGGCCGAGCACTTGTCTCATACATAGAATCAATATTGTCAAAATGGCTATACTAAAGCAATCTATAGATTCAATGCAATCCCTATCAATAAATATCAATGGTATTTTTCACAGAACTAGAACAAATAATTTCACAATTTGTATGGAAATACAAAAAACCTCGAATAGCCAAAGTAATCTTGAGAAAGAAGAATGGAACTGGAGGAATCAACCTGCCTGACTTCAGACTATACTACAAAGCCACAGTCATCAAGACAGTATGGTACTGGCACAAAGACAGAAATATAGATCAGTGGAACAGAATAGAAAGCCCAGAGATAAATCCACGAACCTATGGACACCTTATCATCGACAGAGGAGGCAAGAATATACAAAAGACAACCTCTTTAACAAGTGGAAAAAAGACAACCTCTTTAACAAGTGGTGCTGGGAAAACTGGTCAACCACTTGTAAAAGAATGAAACTAGAACACTTTTTAACACCATACACAAAAATAAACTCAAAATGGATTAAAGATCTAAATGTAAGATCAGAAACTATAAAACTCCTAAAGGAGAACATAGGCAAAACACTCTTTGACATAAATCACAGCAGGATCCTCTATGACCCACCTCCCATAATATTGGAAATAAAAGTAAAAATAAACAAATGGGACCTAATTAAACTTAAAAGCTTTTGCACAACAAAGATTCTTGTTTTATCCCAGAAAAATTCTCATCTCCCAGAGATGAGACAGAGAAATCAAGAAAGTAAAGCAAGCATTTATTTAAGCTAAAGTACACTTTGAGTGGGGAGAGCAGACAGGCTCAGGTGAATAGCTACCCTGAGGTTTTTTGGCAAGCCAGTCATGTGAAATGTAATATTCGCTGGGGAAAGAGGAGTTTGGGGGTCATGTTCTCTGATTTTTATCACAGCGCCATCTTCCTGGAGGGAAGAGGGAGTTTTGTCCTTATTTAGCATTGATCAGAAATGTCACAGCATCGGTGCAGGATGGACACTTATCTACAAGGCTTATTTTATTGTAATGAAAGCATAATGAGCAAAAGGTTACATTCAAACACACCAGATATTCCTGCATTTTCCCACATTTCTTTGTTCTGCCTCCAGGACACTTATCTCCAAATGTATGGTTTCCAGCATGGAAGTTCCAAGGATCCCCCTCTCCTCTGCACAAGATGCATGGCTTCCTGCCATCTGACCCACACTCCCCTTTCTCTGCTCATATCTAGCTTTTTTTGTTGTTTAGCCACTCAGTCATGTTCGCCTCTTTGTGACCCCATGAACTATAGCCCCACGAGGCTCCTCTGTCCATGGAATTTCACAGGCAAGAATTGTGGAGTGGGTTGCCATATCTAGCTACCTTCCTGTTTTAACAAAAACATTCTGGAGGGAGAGAAAGAGACAGGGACTTTTAAAAACAAAAGGCAGTGAGGCTGATAAAAGTTGCCTGGTGACAGTCATGACTGACTCTGTTGGAAGTCTGGAAATGTTTGTCCTTAAAAGAATCACCAGTTGTTTCAGGGTAGAAGTAAAAAAAAAAAAGTTGATAGATTTCCATGAATTACTTTAGTATAAGAAGCCAATAAGTAAACAGGCTGCCTGCCATGAGTTTCTGACAGATGTGCTGGAAGACTTCAACAGGTGAAAGACACAAACAAAATAAACCCTAAAATAAGGAAAATACAAACAGACCAACTGACCATCCTCTGGCCCTTTCTTCCTGCTTGTTCTCCTCTCCGTGTTCTGGGACGTCGAGAAATGAGGAAGAGTTGTCTGGCAGCTCCCCTTAGACATGACTGCACCTAATGTCTTCGCCTCCCCTAAGCATGCCCCACTCATCAGGTACACCATGCCAGACGGAGGCTCAACAGTCAATGATCCCGATGTGTCAGCACTTTTTTGATTACAAGGGACTAGACACACTCAAGTGAAATAAATATTATAGATGACAGAAAGTAATCTTTACAAGAGACAAGTTGAAGAGTGGGTTCAGAGGTGTCAGATCCAAGGGCTCACATAATGTGCAGCCTTGCCCCTCTCTGACTGTCAGTCCTGCTGAGTGTCTTACGGTGTGGAGTCACAGGCAGTCTCTCACCAGCACCTCCAGGATGACACAAGCTCAAAGTCCATTCTACTGCAACTAGTTTCTCCCTCACTAGGGTTCCATGAAAACTCATGACTTGGAATGCCTTTGGTCTGGCTTGGATAACATTCTCACCCTTGCACCGATCAAAGCAATCAGAGGACAGAAAATGGAACTGGCTAGTCATGTATCATGTACCCATCTTCCAGATGGGTGGAATGCAGGGTTAGCCCTCTTAAACTGTCTGGACTGGAAGCCCGTGAGATGTAGCTCCCTAAGGAAAGCTGAGGTGCTGTACTTGGACATGTGGACAGATCCTGGCTTGGTGAAAGCAGCAGATCCCACTGCACAGCACAGAATCTGAAGCACAAGGTAAAAAGGGATTTAGAGTCAGTGGCTATAGCTACCTGTCAAATGCTCTTGCTATCCAGCCACAGCAAGTTCTTCCATTTGCTGAAGAGCAAGAATGATGATGGTGGTAAACTCCAGGCTCCAGCCTTGAACACCAGGTTCTTGCATCTCAAGAGACTGGCCCAGAACAGGTCTCATGCCCTTGCAAGGCCCACAGACCTGTCTTGGTCCTGGGAGGTGGGAGCTCAGGATTCAAGCCTGCCCTTGGCCACATTAATCAACCACTCCCCCAAACCACTCATTTTTCCAGCCTCTTCTCTCTGTGCTACAAAGAACAGACACCAAATCCTAAGGGTGGTAAGGAAATCCTTGCTCAATGAAGTACTGGGAGTTTCAAGGATTATTCAATACCATGGAATTCGTAACTGGTAGGCTTTCCAAAGTCCACATGGGTGCATGTGGTTCTCCAAACACCAAGAAGCCTGTGAAACCATCCATTAGGAGGCCACACTGTTCACATATCTTTGACTCTTAACAAGTACAAATGTCAAAAGTTTGCAACAACTGGAAGGTGAAAGGATTGCAGGGCCATAGTCTTCTGTCTGGTTGCTGTGGCCAGGGCCACACTCAACATTAGGAGGGTTATTAACTTGGTCTGGGATTCTAACTGGACTATCTTGGGTCATCTATTGACATATGAACCAATAGCTGTAGCCTGAGGGAAGGAACCTGCAGCTAAGCTGGGCCTGTGTCACACATTCTACCCGAGTGGAAGATGGAAGGCAAAGGAAATATCGTGTACTGTTACCAGTAAAAGGGGGTAAAAAATTCTGGGAGCCCAAAACAACCAACATCCAGCACAGGCTTCTCTCCAGGGTGGACACAATCTAGCTGGGAAGATGTCCTAAAGGTTTTTTCATACTTGACATAGTCACAGGGTTTCTTTCTAGTATGGACTCTTTGATGCTGAAGCAGATTTCTTTCGCTAGTGAAAACTTTTCCACACTCATCACAGGAGGTCTCCTGAATATGGATTCTTAGATGTCTTTTCAACTGAGCCTGAGTACTAAACACTTTTCCACAATATATACAGTCAAAAGGTTTCACCTCACTGTGGACTTGCTGGTGCCGAGTTAGTTTTGTACGGAAATTGAAGGCTTGCCCACATATTTTACAAGAGTAAGGCTTTTCCCCTGTGTGAATACGCTGATGCTGACTAAGATGAGAAGTCCTTCCAAAGCTTTTGCCACACTCATTACACTCATATGGTTTCTCTCCAGTGTGGATTTTCTGATGTCGCAGAAGTGGTGAATTACCAACAAAAGCTTTTCCACACTCATTACACTTATAAGGTTTCTCTCCAGTGTGAATTCTCTGGTGTATAACAAACTCAGAACTACTGGTGAAACCATTTCCACACTCCCTACAGAGATAGGGTCTGTCCCCACTGTGGATTCTCTGATGCCTAATCAGATTTGCATTATCGTTAAAGGCTCTCCCACACTCTTCACACTGATAGGGTTTCTCACCAGTGTGGATTCTCTGATGTCGAATTAATGAAGAATTGCCATTAAAGGCTTTTCCACACTCATTACACTCAAAGGGTTTCTCCCCAGTGTGGATTCTCTGATGTCTAACATAATAAGAAAAATAGCTGAAGCATTTCCCACACTCTTCACATCTGAAGGGTTTCCTATCATAGTGGATTCTTAGAACCTTTCCTCTAACATTTTTCACTGTGGGGATTTCCTGGTGTTGCTCCAGTTCACATGTTTCTAGGAAGCTGCTTTTGTTAAGAACGTTCTTCTGTGGTCCATGTGACATCATCATGTCTCTTTCTTCAGAAATTCCCCATGTTGGTGTTAATTCACTGTCCATGTGGGTCCTGGCATCTGACATAACAAATAGAAGACAAAAATGCCACCTGAGAATTATACCAAAAACAAAAGAACATTGAAAATTATAGTGGTTCCCCCTTATTTGCAGTCCCTCTTTCCACAGTTTCAGTTTCCTTATCAAGCACAGTCCCAAAATATTAAATGTAAAATTCCAGAAATAAATAATCCTTAAGTTTTAAATTGTGCACTGTTCTGAAGAGCATAATGAAACCTAGCACCAACCCACTCCAACCAGATGTAAATCATCCCTCTGTATATGCTACCTGTCTATTACTAAGTAGCTGATTCAGTTATCAGATAGACCTTTGTAGGATTTCAGTACTTGTGTTCAAGTAACCCTTATTTTACTTCATAATGGCTCCAACGTGCAAGAGTGACACTGGCAACCTGGATAGTCTCTTGCTGCATCTAATTTATCACAGGTATGCATATATAACAAAAAGACATGATAGATACATAGTTGAATCTTTGTACCCAAGAAAGCAGACCCCACAGTTACAAAGGTCCTGGAGTCAATCCCCTGTGGATACCCAGGAATAGCTACATAGGGTTTGATACTACCCGAAGTTTTAGGCATCCATTGGGGATCTGAAAACATATGCACCATATGTGACTATCCCTGGTGGCTCATTTGGTAACAAATTTGCCTGCAATGCAGGACACCTGGGTTCAGTCCTTGGCTTGGGAAGATCCCCTGGAGAAGGAAATGGCTACCTACTCCAGTACTCTTGCCTGGAGAATTCCACGGACAGACGAGCCTGGTGGACTACAGTCCATGGGGTTGCAAAGAGTTGGACATAACTGAGTGATTGACACTTTCACTTTCACAACAGAGATTTTAGAGATTACTAAACTCCTAACATCAGCCTGCTTTTCAGACAAGGCTAATAAAATGAAAGTGTCAAATATTCACAGGTAGAGAACAGTTGACAAGGAAATGGATTTGAGAATTAATGCATTAATTAATCAGAAATATATGCAGAAGAGTTATGGTAGAAATGGTTTCATATTTGCCTATTTTGAGAAATCATCTATTTAAATCCTTCCCAGCATGGTTCATTTTAAACATACTGCTCTGTAAAGCTCTATAGTCACTGCCTCACTTACTTTTATAGATGTCTTTGGTCCCCTGTGCAGGAGGATTATCCTGTGTCTCCAGGCCCGCAAGCAAATCCCCTCTCTCTAGAAGTGAGACTAATGTAGGTTTGGGAATTGGGTATCCTGAAAAGGGTAGAAAATGGCACCTTTCAGTCCTGTGTCTGCTGTGTCAAAAGAACAAAAAGCTCAAGAGTCTCAGTGAGACTAGAACAGATCCACAGAAAAGGGCTCAGGACTGGGGAAAGCCAAGATTTTTGCTCAAGTGGAAAATGAGCATTTGTGATCTCTTCCTAAAACTAGACCCAAGAGTAAGTTAGTGATCCTGAGGGACATATACAAACAAAGGGAAGGAGTCATACCCTTCCCTAGACTAGAGGGAGACAAAAGTAAGCTGAAAACTTATCTAACAACAGACACTATTTACCCTGCAGAGGCCCTGGGAGGATGCAGCATACTCATACCAGGTGACAATTCCCTACATTGGGACCAAACTGACCCAAGACTTGTCCCTACCCAATAACCTCCCAAGTGGGTCATTTGGTCTCAGTCCCAGAACCATGGAGGATACAAGAGATGACTTCCCACTTTCCACACCACACCCCTGGCTGATAAGGAGGAAAAAAGGAAGGAAATAGGAAAGCACAGATCTGAGAACCAGGAGAAAAGTGGCCTTACCCAGGGACATCAAGTTCCCACAGATCTCCAGCATCACACTTCTGTACAGGGCCCTCTGTGCAGGAGAAAGGCCAGCCCATTCTGTCCGGGTGAAGTAAACAGCCACATCCTCAAAGGTCACCACCGCCTAAAACAAGAGGTTCATACTGTGCCAGAGCCAATTCTCTGGCTCTGAGTGTGGGGCACAGGGGACAGGGAGAGTGAGCTGAGTGTTAAATGACTATTGGTACAACAAAAAATCTGGAACTTCTCTCACTAAAAGTTAGAGCTTTCATTTGGACACAAAATTTAGTCTCATGAAACCTAACATCATGTTGTGAAAACCCTGGAAAGTCTCCCATGAATTAAAATCCCTAGAGCAAAATCTCTTTGATTTTATAAAACTTTCAATCTTTTATTATTGCACCTACAAGTAAACAGTTAGCTTTAATCTCTTCAGACACCCACTTAGAAGAGACATTGCAGGACTGACCTGTTCCCCCTTCATTGCCCCAAGTGCCCAATCAATCCATCTGTTCCCCATGCATGCTCACTCTACCCCAGACCTCAAGTTCACATGACAAGAACAGAGTCATGGTTTGCCCTGATGACTGGCCTCATCCGACCTCATCTCCTGCTTGAAGAAGGGGCTGTGCAGCCTGTGCTCAAGAATGTCCAGCAGAGAGAACTCAGTGCTGCATGGGACAGTGTATTCTGCTTCCTGATGGATTTTCCTGGGAGAATATGCTTCTGGAATCAAATTGCTGCTGGGTAGTTCTTTTAACTGCTTTTCTTCATACACCTCCGAAATAATCTGTAAATGTTTCTGTCAACTAAATATCATGCTTTTTCAATAGCCACCTTTTCCCAACCCTGATAGCCCCACTCTACCTTGCCAGAAAGCTCAGGATCTGGCTTAGAATTTTTATTCATTCCCCAGACTTTGATATCAAACTTGGTTACCTGAATATGCAGGGAATGTCCTCCCACCTTTCAATACCTCAACTGACTTTGCAGATCTCATCAGCACTGTCACCACCTAACACCAAATGCATCCACCCGATCTGCCTCCTGCCAAACTGGCTCTATCTTCAATTCATGTAACTAACCAGCACAGAGAGTGAAAGTGTTTCTCAACACGGAAATAGTACGAATTTCATCCCAGTCTCCTAAGTTAGAAATTTGAGATTCATCCTGGACTAACTTGCCCTACTCACCACTCATTTCCAATAAGCAGTCAGTAATCAAATCCTGCCAATTTTATTTTCTAAATATTTCTGGAATCTGGTTCCTCTTCACTATCATATAATCAGTTCACTAGTACCTGCTGGGGATACTTAACTCCAGTTCTAGGCCTGTCCTGGATTGACTCCATCCTCAGTCAGCTATGCAATCATGGACATATAATGACAAACTGACTCAGTCAACAGAATGACTTCTTTGAATGACATATCATGAACTACAACAATGGTTCTCAAGGTGTGGTACACCACTGCACTAGCAGGATCACCTAGGAACTTGCCATAAAGGAAAATTCATAGGCCCCATCCAAGACCAATCTGTGCTTTCATAAGCCCTCCAGGTGATTCTTATGCACACTAAGTCCAAGAATCCTGGACTACAGGATAAAATCCGAGCTTAGGAAACCAAGTTCTATCAGGTAACACATGATAAGGGGAAAGCACAAGATTATACAGAGAAACTGGCTAGGAAGCTCTGTAAACAAAATCTAAGAAAAGGAATGACAAACCCTGAAGGAGGTCAATATAAAAGATGGGACAAATGGAAGAGAGAGTAGCCAGAAAGAGTCAGACTATGAAAACAGTATCAAGGGAGAACAGAGTCAACAACTACTCAGCAACCTAGAAACTGAGTGGTCAGGATTATGACAGGGTGATACCAGTAACTGACAACTTATATAAGATCAGAAGATGGGAGCAACAGGGTAGACAATGTCAGGCAGAAGGACAAGTCAGATATCAGAAATCCAGGACGGGGACTTGGGATATGGTTCATAGATGCTGAGTTACTAGATAAGTAAGTACCAGGAAGAAGGAAATAGTTAAGGAACACCCAGCAATTCATCAGTCTCAAAAAGTGAAATCAGCTCAAGAAGTCAATTTCCTTATCCCATAAATGCTAAAGTATTTAATGTTCACTTCACAGATGAAGTTAAGATGCAAAGAGGTTAAGTGACTGGGTCAAGGCCACAATGTCACAGAGGCTTTACTGGATCCCTAACTTCAGGTGTTTTGTCCTAGTGCAGATTTTTCCTGTCATAGCCCCCTGCCTTGATTAGCCAAGTCAACTTCTGAATAAATGATACAAGCTCCCTTCTTCTTCTTTTTTTTTTATTAGTTGGAGGCTAATTACTTAACAACATTTCAGTGGGTTTTGTCATACATTGATATGAATCAGCCATAGATTTACACGTATTCCCCATCCCGATCCCCCCTCCCACCTCCCTCTCCACCCGATTCCTCTGGGTCTTCCCAGTGCACCAGGCCCCAGCACTTGTCGTCTTCTTCCTGCCATTGCTCTGCCCCTACTTCCCAAGAACCTTGTGATCTCCCTGATCTTGATTACTCCCACTGTGTAATGGACACCTATAATGCCAATCTGAGTCCCTCATTCTCACAGGGCGCTCTGCAGGAGGAACCACTAAACCTGGGAACCCACTAGCTCAACAGAGATCCTCAGAGTACAGGAGACTATCCTTTTGCATCCCTGGACACTCTATGCAGCCACTGCTTGCTGGACTTCTGGCTGCTCACTCCCACGTCATCTGCTTTCCCCCAGCATCCAGTCCGACTGCAGAGAGTCAACAAGGGTCTTCCAACTGCTTTGGCTCTAAGGCTTCTTGCCAGAATCATTTCTGTCATGCCCCTCTTTCTTCACATCAGATCTCTCCAAGACTGACCTGAAGGAATCACAGCTCACCTGGTGCCAGACTTTCAGGGGCATGACAGCCATTATTGGGCTCTCTCTCAATGAAGGGCAGGGGCTGAGGGAAGAAGCAAAGAGAAACAAGAGTAAGCCGATCCAGGCAAAGGCTCTTTTTTAAAAACAAATCTGCCAATAACAGCAACAACCATTTACTAAATAGCACTGAGTAAATGGCATATTGCTATTTCCCCACAATATGCCATGAGGTTTGAATTCTTAGGAAATTAAGATTTTGAAAGGTAAGTAACTTGACCTTGGGTACCAGAGACTGTACTCACCAACATCGTGCAACACTGTCTGCCCTAAGACATGAGAACAGGGGAACACGAACACACAAAGAGCAAACAAGCACGACATCAGAAAATTCAAAGCAAACCCTATAAGAAGGAACCTAGACCTTTATTTTCAAAAATAAAATTTTACTGAGAAACATAAATGGTTAAAAAAAAAAAGAAATATGTTTTTGGATGATAAATACATATCCACTCAATCACCTCAATAATTCTTTAAACCTTTTCTTTTTCCCACATAAGAAAACAGTCTAAGAGAATAATTTTCTCTATGAAGGTCACTCAGCCAGTGGATGGATGAACTTGGATCCCAAACCAGACGTGCCTGATTTCCAGAGGCCAAGCTTTTAATAACTACATCAAATTGCTTCCAACAGGAATCCCAACAGGATTTTTTTCTTTTAGAACTCAATAAAGTGATTCTAAGGCTAAAAAAAAAACAGATAAAGGTAACCCCCCCCAAATCAGAAGAATCATCTTAGAGTAAGGTTTCCTTTTCTTGATCTTGGGGCAGACATCTTTTTTTGTTCACCACCCTCTTCTAGGACCCAGTGATAACCAGAAACCAATTAGCAAAAGACCATGAAAAGACACTTCAACATGCCAAAATGTCTGGGTCATTACTTTAATTATATCATCCCCTACAGACACTCTGTATTCTTGTTACGCACTCATAGCCTACCAAAGAGCCAGGATCTTCACAAATGAAATTCACTGCATGTGGCCATTTCCTGCTAGCCTCATCTTTGTGCCACCCTCTTTTCTTTTAGTTTAGCCACACTGGTCTTCTTTCAGCTTCTCTATTATGCTAATTCAGGACCTCTGTACCGGCTCTGCAAGAACCACTCTTCTTCAACCTTTAGAACCTTTGTAACTAATAGACTGTGTGCAATACTTTTCAGAAGTCAGCCCTCTGTTCATATAGGTAACTGCCAGCTCACCACAGCCTGTCTCTACAGACCAGGTCAGGGCCCCAGGTTACACACTCCACTAGCACTGTATTCTCTTTCTTGTATACCACTTCTCTTAGTTTAAGACACTGTGTTTTCTTTATCCAACTTTTATCACAAACTTATTTCATTCCAGGCCAAGTGTGAGACACAGGACAAACAGTAGAGAAAGAAGGGTGTGATCCCTTCCTTCATGGGGCTTAAACTAAAAGAAACACAAATATGAATCAAAGATCCTCAGAATTAGCTTTAAGAACACAATCGTGACTAGTGACAGAGATACTTTATCCTAGATGCGGAGGCTTAAGAATAGGAATTACTTAGGTTGAAAGGAAAATCTTTCCAAAGTTAACAGCATGTGCAAAAACATGGTCTCGAAGTGAAAGTCCAAAGAATCAAGGGGAATGTGCCTAAGACGAAGGTGAAGAAGTTGTAAGAGTTCAAGTCCTGCAAGGCCTTGTGCACATCAAGAATAACCGCACTGGATTAACAGAATACTTTTAATTAAACTGAAAGGTCCCTGGGAGAGGGGCCCACGGCCCTCTCATTCGCAGCTGCATCTTGGGAACCTAGAGCAGCAACTAGCATTTAGCGGCTCAGTCAGTAGTTGCTAGCCCAGGGAGCACGGGAGGCTGCGACTGTGTGAGGTCAAACGGCGTCTCCTTTTCATCCACAGCCTTACACAAGGCGGCCGCTAAGGACTGGGGCGAAGACACCGCGGGCGGGGGAGACTGGCCGGCGGGCGCGTTAGCTCCCCAGCCCAGGGGGCGCAGCCCGACTCCCTCCACCTGGACATGAGGGACTAAGCGGACAGCCTTCTCCAGGGTGAAAGGTGTGCCCCCAGCAGGCTCGCTGAGGCGACAAGACCCAGAAACTCACCTCAGGAAAAGTGCAATGTGTGGTGTGACTGGAAGTGCGTAACTACGTCGGCTGCAGCACCCAAGTATCGCGAGCTTCCTCTCTAGGAAACCAGACCACACGTCTCTGTGGTCCCTGGCTTTCCTCCCCAGGCACGCGATTTTAACCGGCGACATCAAATAGAAAAAGCTTATCGTTAAGCTAATCTCTAGCTGAAATCTAGAATTTCCTTCAATTTTGTGTTGGCGAGGACCACAACAGTAACAGCAGTGCCTTGTGACCTTGTCAGCAATAGGAATCCCACGTTTTCATATCACATTACAATTGCAGTTATAGGGGAACTTCGATTTCATGCACCATCATTTTTGCCTTAGCTGACCAAAAAGTACAGTCAAACTAAGTGTTTTGTTGCAGTGTGTATATTGGTATGATTTGACGTGATTGTGCCCTTGCTGTTGAAAACATAATGGTCAGAGACAGAATGCCTTCCCTCTAACGTTGACAACAAGGCAGGTATGTCCGCTCTTCCCACTATTACTCAACATCGCACTGGAGTGCTAGCAAGTGCAGAAAGGCCAGAAAAGGAAATAAAAGGCAGAGATTAGAAATAAAACTGTAGAGGACGTTATTATCTACATTTTTTTTTAAATCCAAAGAAAGCTACAAAACTGCTAGAACTAACAAGTGAGTTTAGCAAGATCACAGACTTAAAGGTGCAAAAAGATAAACTGTTGGAAACTGAAATACGCAGCAATAAAATTTCCTGTAATACAATGTCAATAAAAATTTTAAAATAGTACCATTTACAACAGCACAGAAAACATGACATAGGTATAAATCTCACAAAATATGTGTAAGATACACATCATGAAAATTACAAAATAATGACAGGAGATGAAAGAATACCTAATAAACTGAGGGAGATACTCTGTTCACTGATTGAAAAACCCAATACTAAGATGTCAATTATCCCCAAATTGCTCTATATATTTAAAGCAATCCAATCAAAATCCCAGCAAGACCCTTTATAGAAAACGAGCTGATTCAATTTAATTGTATGTCAATCATTTGATAGAGCTGAAAAAAAGCAGTGGAGAAAGGAGGGGTTTCTTAGTAAATTATGCAGAAACATTTGGATGTCACAACAGGAAAAGAAAATAATATTCTTACTTCACACCATACTAAAATAAATTCTAACAAGGGTGTCCACGCTCACCACTATTATTCAACATAGTTCTGGAAGTCCTAGCTACAGCAATCAGAGAAGAAAAAGAAATAAAAGGAATCCAGATGAGAAAAGAAAAAGTAAAGCTCTCACTGTTTGCAGATGACATGATATTGTACATAGAAAACCCTAAAGATAGTACCAGAAAATTACTAGAGCTAATCAGTGAATTTAGCAAAGTTGCAGGATACAAAATCAATACACAGAAATCACTTGCATTTCTATATCTAACAATGAAAAATCAGAAAGAGAAATTAAGGAATCAATCCTATTCACCATTGCAACAAAAAGAATTAAATATCTAGGAATAAACTTACCTAAGGAGACAAAAGAACTGTACACAGAAAATTATAAGACACTGATGAAAGAATCAAAGATGACCTAAACAGATGGAGAGATATTCCATGATCCTGGGTAGGAAGAATCAATATTGTGAAAATGACTATACTACCAAATGCAATCTACAGATTCAATGTGATCCCTATCAAATTACCAAAGGCATTTTTTCACAGAACTAGAACAAAATATTTCATAATTCATATGGAAACACAAAAGACCCCAAATAGCCAAAGCAGTCTTGAGAAAGAAGAATGGAGCTGGAGGAATCAACCTTCCTGACCTCAGATTATACTACAAAGCTAGTCATCAAGACAGTATGGTACTGGCACAAAAACAGAAATATAAACCAATGGAACAAGATAGAAAGCCCAGAAATAAACCCATGCACCTATGGGCACCTTATTTTTGACAAAGGAGGCAAGAATATACAATGGGGCAAAGACAGCCTCTTCAATAAATGGTGCTGGGAAAACTGGACAGATACATGTAAAAGAATAAAAATTAGAACACTTCCTAACACCATACACAAAGTGAAGTGAAGTCACTCAGTCGTGTCCGACTCTTTGTGACCCAATGGACTATAGCCTACCAGGCTCCTCTGTCCATGGAATTTTCCAGGCAAGAGTACTGGAGTGTGTTGCCATTTCCTTCTCCAAGGGATCTTCCCAACCCAGGGATTGAACCCAGGTCTCCCACATTGCAAGCAGACGCTTTACCATCTGAGCCACCAGGGAAGCCCACACCATACACAAAGATAAACTCCAAATGGATTAAAGACCTAAATGTAAGACCACAAACTATAAAACTCTTAGAAGAACACTAATAGGCAGAACACTAGATGACATAAACCAAAGCAAGATCCTCTATGACCCACCTCCTACAGTAACCAAAATAAAAACAAAAGTAAACAAATGGGACCTGAGTACACTTAAAAACTTTTGCACAACAAAGGAAACTATAAGCAAGGTGAAAAGACAACCTTCAGAATGGGAGAAAATAACAGCAAATAAAACAACTTTGTCAAAACTGACAAAGGATTAATTTCCAAAATATACAAGCAGCTCATGCAATTCAATGCCAGAAAAACAAACAACCCAATCAAAAAGTGGGAAAAAGACATAAACAGACATTTCTCCAAAGAAGACATACAGATGGCTAACAAACACATGAAAAGATGCTCAACATCACTCATTATTAGAGAAACGCAAATCAAAAACCACAATGAGATATCACCTCACACCGGTCAGAATGGTCATGATCAAACAGTCTACAAACAATAAATGCTGGAGAGGGTGTGGAGAAAAGGGAACGCTCTTGCACTGTTGGTGGGAATGTAAATTGTACAGCCACTACCGAAGACGGTATAGAGATTCCTTAAAAAACTAGGAATAAAACCACCAAATGACCTAGCAATCCCACTCCTAGGCATATACCCTGAGGAAACCAAAATTGAAAAAGACACATGTATCCCATTGTTCACTGCAGCACCTATTTACAATAGCTAGAACATGGAAGCAACATAGATGTCCATTGACAGATGAATGGATAAAGAAGTTGTGGTACATATACACAATGGTATAGTACCCAGCCACAAAAAGGAATGCATTTGAGTCAGTTCTGATGAGATGGGTGAACCTAGAACCTATTTTACAGAGTGAAGTGAGTCAGAAAGAGAAAGAGAAATATCATATGCTAATACATATATATGGAATCTAGGAAAATGGTACTGAAGAATTTATTTACAGGGAAGCAGTGGAGAAACAGACATAGAGAATAGACTTATGTACATGGGAAGAGGGAAGGAGAGGGTGAGATATATGGAAAGAATAACATGGAAACTTATATTACCATATGTAAAATAGATAGCCAACAGGAATTTGCTGTATGTCTCGGGAACTCGAACAGGGGCTCTGTATTGACCTAGAGGGGTGGGATGGGGCAGGAGATGGGGAAGGAGTTTCAAAAGGGAGGGGATATATATATATACTTGTGGCTGATTCATGTTGAGGTTTGACAGAAAACAAAATTCTGTTAAACAATTATCCTTCAATAAAAAATTAAAAAATAAATTCTAGTTGGGAGAAAAATCTACTGTGACAAATCTACATCTTTAATGAGAAAGTAATGGCAGAACTTCCCTGGTGGTACAAAGGATAAGAATCCACCTGCCAATGCAGGCACAGGGGTTCAGTCCCTGGTCTGGGAAGATTCCACATGTGGAGGGGCAACTAAGCCGGTGCGTCACAGCTACTGAAGCCCGAGCACCCTAGAGTCTGTACTCTGCCACGAGGAGCCACTGTAATGAGAAGCTCACACACAAAGTGTAGGCCCCTCTCACCACAACTAAAGAAAGCCGGCATGCAACAAAAGACCCAGCACAGCCAAGACAAAATAAATAACTTTTTTAAAAAAGAAAGTATGGGCAATATGATTTCTACAATGTGCTTTATCTTGTCTGTCGCTGCATGTGATGTCTGAACCACATAATGGATACCTCAACACAGGGCTGCTCAAGCTACACTCCAGCACTCCCCCAGATGGACATGTGCATTCAGAGGCATCTCACATGGCCTCCCTGTACATGCTTGTACCCACTTCCTGCCTACTGTGCCATAATACCCAGTGGGACTGATAACCTCTTCATGGTCTGGGTTGTTTTCTATGACTGCCCCTCCTGCCCTTCTGCAAGCCAAGGAGAGAAGCCTCAGGAGAAATCAAACCTTATAACACCTTGATTTTGAACTTCCAGCCTGCAGAACTGTGAGAAGATAAATTTCTGTTATGTAAGCCTCAGTCTGTGCTGTTTTGTCATGGCAGCACATGCAAACTACTTTAGACATGTGCAGTTAAGACATATTGGTAGTGTCAGAGGCTGCTGGTTGCCTACATGAACATCCATTCATCCGTCTTGTTTAGTAACAGAAAACTTAATTAGGGATTGGCACCTTGCCTCTCAGCCAAGGACATTTCTTGCCACCCTTGTAAGTCTGTGGGTCTCCCAGGACTAAGGTCTACACAATGAAGTGGAAGTGTTTTCAGTACTCATAGAATATTCCCTCGAAAGGAAGGTGACATGATCTTCTTCCTTCCCTCCATCCCACATCCGGGAATGGCGAGAGCTCCAGTTGCTTCAGACCATGAGGATATGGCCACATCTGAGGGATGGCAGTGTGGTGAACCTGAAGGAACCAGGATTCCCGCTGACGGTGTGCAGCTGCCTATCTCCATATCTCTATTTTTAAAAGGAAAAAAATCAACTCCAGTCTTATTTTAAGCTCTATTATTTTGGATTTTCAGTTATATGCATGTGAACCTAACCAAGTCTGATCCAAAGACAGTAAATCAGTTGGAGAGGGCCTCCAGCAGTGGTACCTAGGTCACATATCATGGATAATCTGCTAGATGCTCAAGTTCCAGGAAGATGGAGCTACTCCAGCGCCTCAGAGATGAAAGACACCTCAGGGGTCCAGCTGTCTGGCTCAGGCACTTATTATGAAGGCACTATTTTCGAATAGTTGTAGTAACAAAAATGCCAGTGCCACACTGCCACTAATCCTTAATCAGGAATCTAGGAACTGGGTCCACTGCCTCCTAGAGCTGTATTTTCTTCCACATGCACCTGGTCTCCTTGGAGCCTACCCCATGAGGTGATGATCCTCTTATCCCCTCACAAGGTCTCCTATGGTTTTGGCATCACCACATGTCTAACTCAGATGCCCTAGCAACTGTAAAGAAATAATGTTGCCTGCCATTTCAGTTCTACAAGGATCAAGACACTAGCCACTGCAGTCTCCTACCCATAATTAGCCCGAGGGCAATTTAGGGTGGAGAAAAATAGGAAGCGTTCTGTGCTTTGGGTACAACCCCTGGTTACATAGATACATATGCAAGGAAAATTTTCAGTGAACCCAAATTCTTGAATCTTTCCATACAGAAAAAAGCATTAAAATCATTAACTTGAGGTGCCTGTACTTTGTGTTTAGCAGTAATCTTTTAATGTTTGATATGGTTTTTTCGTTATTGTTGTTCCCAACCCCCAGCAGAAGTTTATATATATATACTGGCTCCTTCCTTATCTCTTCAGAGTAGCAGAGGATCCCCAGAAAAAGTAAACTCCACTATAGATAAGCACACAAACTTAAAAAAAAAAAAAACAAGCAATTTTGATTGATGTTAAGTGGATGGGACAAAAAGCAAGGTCCGAGATCTAGGGTTAATAAGAAAAGAGAATGTAAGATAAGTCTGAACATAAATAAAGACATAAAGGAAGAAATCAAAACCTTGAGGAAAGTGATGTTTTATAAACAGATATGAAAATGAACTAAATAGAATTTTACAAATGAATATATACATTGAAGTTAAATTCTCAGTGGATGGGTTGGACAACAGAGCGCAGTCAAAGAGAAAGTGAAACTGAATACAGACCTAGACTATAGCACAGCTAGACAGAGATGGAAATTATAAAACCACAATACCAAACTTCAGTGAAAATGAATGAACTTGAGCTATGTGGTTAAATATCAATTCTACAGAGTTGAATTTAAAAAGTAACTGGTGCTCTAGTGGTTAAGAATCCGCCTTGCAGTGCAGGGGACACCAGTTCAATCCCTGGTCCAGGAAGACCCCAAATGCCACAAGGCAACTAAAGCCTGTGTGCCACAACTACTGAGCCTGTGCCCTGGAGCCCTCAAGGTGCAGCTACTGAGTCCACGCATTTAGAACCTGTGCTCCACAAGAGAAACTACCACAATGAGAAGCCTGTACACTGCAACTAGAGAATAGCCCCTGCTTGCCGCAACTAGAGGAAACCCACAAGAAGCAATGAAGACCCAGAGCAGCCAGAAATTAAAAATTATATTTTTTAAAAAGTAAGCTGCAGAAGAAAACATCAAGTTTACTACTTATGTAGATTCAAAACATGTAAAATAGTATTATGATGCTTATGGAAATAACCATAAATAACAAGTTTAAAAGTATCTATGGGCATGAATAACACCAAATTCATATGGTAACTACCTCTGGAACCACAGAGAGGGAAAGCAATTCAAAAGAAGTACACAGGGGACTTCAATTCCATCTGCAACAGTTTAGTTCTTAAAAACATACATAACAGCCATGACAAAATGGTCAGAAACAATAAAGCTGAGGGCAGGTACACAGGTGTTTGTTATTCTCTTTATTTTCCTACACCTGAAATATTTTAAAGAATTTTTTTTTAAACCTCAACAGTTTCACTGGTAGAATAAAACCAGGAGAAATATCTTTTTTTAAAAAATCAATGAAAGAGCAAAAGAAAAAGCAAAAGGGACACAAAACAGGATAAAAGTAATAATTACAAGCTAAAGGCATTCAAGATGACAGACATCAGACCAAAATTTATCACAAGTATAAGTTGGGGGACTTCCCTGATGGTCCAGTGGTTAAGACTCTGTGCTCCCAATGCAGGGGGCCTGGGTTCAATCCCTGGTTAGGGAATTAGATCCTGCATGGCACAACTAAAGATCCCACACGCTACAACAAAGATCCTGAGTGCCACAACTAAGACCGGGCACAGTCAAATAAATTTTAAAAAAGTGGGTTAAAAATTCTTAGATGCATCAATACAGAAAACAGATGAAACATACTCTGCCTAGATGATTGGGGCTACTTTCCTTAAATCCAAAGGTGAATAAGCCTTTACCAAGGCATCCCTCACAAGCCAGAGCAGTTCTAATGCCTGGAGAGCCCTTACTCTTTTCACTGAAGGCAAGACCCTATATACTCATGAACTATACTATCCTAAATATAAATTTCTAAATTACTAATGCAACAAATTAAATGTGAGGTCTCATGAACCATTTTCCTATATTTCATATGCAATATGTGCTTCCTGATATTTCTTGCCAAAGCCCAGGAATCATTAAAGACTTTGGGGACAATAAGTTCTGTGTTACATGTGGATTCTTGTACCAAACTGGTGGGTTTGGATGCTCCAAGACCACTGGACACTTCAACAACTGTGGTTAAAGCCTTAGCTTTTGGTAACAGAACCCAGGGGACTGTTCATCTCCCAGGGCTGAGGCAGAGACTCCAAGTTGGGAACCACTGCACAGGGAGGCCCTCCACCAGGAGCACTGAGGCCAGTGCCCTCCCTGGTCTCTTCCTTCCAGCATGGATAGCCTCAAGCATTACCCAGCTCAAGGGATGTAGAATGAATCACATACAAGAGACAGTCAAGGTTCAGGGAGTTTTAATAAGGCCACAGCAATCACGTCCTGGGATCAGGAGAGGGGAGAAATGGAACAATTTCAAACACTGGAAGGCCTCCCTTGGTTCAGTTCAGTTCAGTTCAGTTGCTCAGTCTGTCGGACTCTTTGCGACCCCATGGACTGCAGCACCTCAGGCCTCCCTGTCCATCACCAACTCCCAGAGTTTACTCAAACTCATGTCCTTTGAGTCAGTAATGCCATCCAACCATCTCATCCTCTGTCGTCCCCTTCTCCTCTCGCCTTCAATCTTTCCCAGCATCAGGGTCTTTTCCAACGAGTCCCCTCTTCGCATCACCTTCAGTATCAGTCCTTCCAATGAACACCAGGACTGATCTCCTTTAGGATGGACTGGCTGGATCTCCTTGCAGTCCAAGGGACTCTCAAGAGTCTTCTCCAACACCTCAGTTCAAAAGCATCAATTCCTCAGCACTCAGCTTTCTTTACAGTCCAACTCTCACATCCATACATGACTACTAGAAAAAACATAGCCTTGACCAGACAGACCTTTGTTGGCAAAGTAACGTCTCTACTTTTTAATATGCTGTCTAGGTTGGTCATAACTTTTCTTCCAAGGAGCAAGCATCTTTTAATTTCATGGCTGCAGTCACCATCTGCAGTGGTTTTGGAGCCCAAAAAAATAAAGTCTGCCACTGTTTCCACTGTTTCTCCATCTATTTCCCATGAAGTGATGGGACCAGATGCCATGATCTTTGTTTTCTGAATGTTGAGCTTTAAGTTAACTTTTTTCACTCTCCTCTTGCACTTTCATTAAGAGGCTTTTTAGTTCCTCTTCACTTTCTGCCATAAGGGTGGCGTCATCTGCATATCTGAGGTTACTGATATTTCTCCAGGCGATCTTGATTCCAGTTTGTGCTTCATCCAGCCCAAATGTTTCTCATGATGAATTCTGCATATAAGTTAAATAAGCAGGGTGACAATATACAGCCTTGACGTACTCCTTTTCCTATTTGGAACTAGTCTGTTGTTTCATGTCCAGTTCTAACTGTTGCTTCCTGACCTGCATACAGATTTCTCAAGAGGCAGGTCAGGTGGTCTGGTATTCCCATCTCTTTCAGAATTTTCCACAGTTTGTTGTGATCCACACAGTCAAAGGCTTGGCATAGTCAATAAAGCAGAAATAGATGTTTTTCTGGAACTCTCTTGCTTTTTCGATGATCCAGCAGATGTTAGCAATTTGATCTCTGGTTTCTCTGCCTTTTCTAAAACCAGCTTAAACATCTGGAAGTTCACAGTTCATGTATTGTTAAAGCCTGGCTTGGGGAATTTTGAGCATTACTCTACTAGTGTGTGAGATGAGTGCAATTGTGAGGTAGTTTGAGCATTCTTTGGCATTGCCTTTCTTAGGGATTGGAATGAAAACTGACCTTTTCCAGTCCTGTGGCCACTGCTGAATTTTCCAAATTTGCTGGCATATTGAGTGCAGCACTTTCACAGCATCATCTTTTAGGAGTTTAGGACCTCCCTTGGTCCTGAATATTAAATAGCACACATGAGCATCAGCTACATTTTTTTTAAAGCACAGTGGTGACACCTAGTGTTAGCTAGATAAACCTCAGCTAGCCTTGCAACTGACTTGAAATTCAGAGAAACAGGGCCTTGATGCCACCTCTCCTCTCAGGATTCTCACTTCAGCCTCCTGTAGGGCTGAGAAATTTGTTTCTGTTTTTTTCCATTTTCTAATTTGCCTTTTAATTTTCTTAACAACTGTTCCTTTTTCACTTTGCTGAAATAAAATTGATATACAATAGACTGAACATTTAAATTTTTAAAACTGAAATATACTTGACACAACATTGCATAAACTTAAGGTGTATGTTAATTTGGGACATTTATATATTGTCATATGATTGCTGTTATAGTGATAATTAGCACCTCTTCCACATTACATAATTATCCTTTCTTTTCAGTGGTTGGAATTTTTAAGTTCTAGTCTCTCAGAAAGTTTGATGGCTATAGTATATTTTTATATTCACTACGCATACATGCTAAGTTGCTTCAGTCCTGTCGGACTCTTCGCAACACTATGGACTATAGCTCACCAGGCTCCTCTGTCCATGAGATTCTCCAAGCAAGAATACTAGAATGGTTGCCATGCCCTCCTCCAGGGGATCTTTCTGACCCAGGGATTGAACTCATGTCTCTTATATCTCCTGCATTGGCAGAAGGGGTTCTTTACCACTAGTGCCACCTGGGAAGCTCTATATTCATTATTCATTTGTTTAGTTGCTAAATAGTGTCTGACTCTGTGACCCCGTGGACTGCAGCACGCCTGTCCTTCACTATCTTCTGGAATTTGCTCAAACTTGTGTCCATTGTGTCAATGATGCCATCCAACCATCTCATCCTCTGTCACCCCCTTCTCCTCCTGTCCTCAGTCTTTCCCAGCATCAGGGTCTTTTCCAATGAATCAGCTCTTCGCATCAGGTGGTCAAAGGATCAGAACTTCAGCATCAGTCCTTTCAGTGAATATTCACGGTTGATTTCCTTTAGGATTGACTGATTTGATCTCCTTGCTGTCCAAGGGACTCTCAAGTGTCTTCTCCAGCACAAATAGAAAGCATCAATTCTTTAGCACTCTGCATTCTTTATGCTCCAACTCTCACATCTGTATATGACTACTGGAAAAACCACAGGTTCCCCAGTGGCTCAGACGGCAAACAATCTGCCTGCAATGCAGGAGACATGGGTTCCTGGGTTGGGAAGATTTCCCTGGTGAAGGGAATGACTACCCACTCCAGTATTCTTGCCTGGAGAATTTAATAGACAGAGGAGCCTGTCAGGCTACAGTCCATGTGGAAAGAGTCACACACGACTGAGCCACTAACACTTTCAAATTCACTATTTGTGCATTAAATCTCTGGGACTTATTCACTACTTGTTGCAAATTTGTAGCTTTAAACAACATCTGTCATCCTCCCACCAAACTGGACATTTTTAGGGTATACAATTTGATGAGTTTTGACCAACAGAGAATGAAAGAGACAAAAATCCCTGCCATCATAGTCTTGCATTCTTAACAGCCAAAATTATGTCACATGGCTGCTTCCAACAGCAGAGGAATTGGGAAGGCAAGATTTTAGCTTTTTGGCTTCCATAACAGAAAGAAAATGGAAAGGCTTTGCTTTGAGCCAACCTACAGTTCCTGCCACAGTAGAAGCACACTTGAAATGTGTAAATGCTTAGGTACACCAGTTAGGTTTAAAATATGTTTCAAAAGTATTAACATACCTACTCCTTCAATCAGTCTCTTTCATTACGATTAACATTAACTTAGATTTCTTCTTATTTGATGACATGTAAATAGAGTTCCCTCGACTTCCCGATGGCTCAGCAATATAGAATCCACCTGTAATGCAGGAGAAACAGGAGATGAGGGTTCTATCCCTGGGTCGGGAAGCTCCCCTGGAGGTGGGTATGGCAATCCACTCCAGTACTCTTGCCTGGAAAATCCCATGGAGGGAGGAGTCTGGTAGGCTGCAGTCCATCGGGTTGCTACGAGTCGGACACAACTGAGAAACTTCACTTTCACACATTGGAGAAGGAAATGGCAACCCACTCCAGTGTTCTTGCCTTGAGAATCCCAGGGACAGGGGAGCCTGGTGGGCTGCCGTCTATGGGGTCGCACAGGGTCAGACACGACTGAAGTGACTTAGCAGCTCAGCAGCAGCAGAAGTGACTAAGCACACATACATACACAAATAGATCCCCTAACACAAATCCTTGCCCACAGGGCTCCTCCGCTCAGTGGTAAATACTATGTTGGCACCAATAAGGTACACATCCCAATGGTCCACAAGTGTTGCTCAGGTCCCTTTCATTAGCTCACTGTAAAGATTCCCTGTTAAGTTATAGGCTCAGCTGTCTTTGCTGACATCTCACCATACTCACAGCCTCTTTGCTTTCCAAAGTCCCCTTAACTGAAAGAAACAGATGCTTACTACATAGAATGAAAGGAACTACTCATGTGACTCAGAATATATCCATCCTTACTGCATCAATATTAAATCAGTTTATAAAAACCCATTCCAAAAGTCCCGGGACTTTCCACGAGGATACACTTTCCAAAGGAAATTCCATCAACACAGCTCTTAAACTGGGATGCATGCTGGACTCACCTGGGAAGATTTTTTAAAACTGTGATGCCTGGGTCTTGCCCCCAGTGCAGTGATCTTCCTTCTGCCTGACACAGAAATGTCTCTCCCTTAGCACTCCCACTCAGTCTATGAGAAGCACAGTTCGGCACAGTCAGAGGTCTCTTCCAGTTGTCATGTCAAACTAACAAATCAGCATGGAGAAAGGTCACTATGTGCAAGGGGCTAACTAACTCTGGCATTCCAATTTCATCATAGAGGCTTCGAAGCTTAGCATTTATAAGGATGTCATCAAAACAGAAAAGGGCTAATCTAGTAAGCAGCAGAGAAAGAAAATTTTGTTTTCTTTGTTTTTTTTTTTTTTTTTTGGCTCTGCCGTGCTGCATGTGGGATCTTAGTTCCCCAACCAGGGATTGAACTCATGCCCACCACAGTAGAAGCAGAGTTTTAACCACTGAACCACCAGGGAAGTCCCTAGATTTTGTTTTCTAATTGTAGTTTAAACAGAATTCTCAGCAACTTCACTCCTAGGTATAGAACCAAAAGAACTGAAAATAAGTAATCAAACAAATATTTGTACAACTATGTTCATAACAGCAGCACTGTTCATAATAGTCAAAAGGTAGAAACGACCCAAATGTCCATCAGCTGATGAATGAATAGGCACAATGTGATATATCCACTCAGTGGAATATTATTCAGCCATAAAAAGGGAATGAAGTATTGATACATGCTACAACTTAGATAAACATTGCAAACATTACAGTAAGTGAAAGAAGCTAGTCAGGGTTATGGGTTGTATGATTCCACTTATATGAAGAGTATTAAATCAACAGAAACAGAAAACATGTTAGTGGTTGCCAGGAGGAACGACTGCTTAATGGGTCTAGAGTTTCCTTTTGAGATGATGAAAATGATGTGATGGAAATAGATGTGATGTTTGTACAACAATGTAAACATACTAAATGTTACTGAATTGCATACTTTAACATGGTTAATGGTTAATTTTATGTTTTATGAATTTTATTCAATAAGAAATAAATAAAAGGAAAAAAGACCTAAGTAGTCTCCCTACTCATTTTTGAAAGTGAAAATGAAAGTTGCTAAGTTATGTCTGATTCTTTGAGACCCCATGAACTATACAGTCCATGGAATTCTCTAGGCCAGAAAACTGGAGTGGGTAGCCTTTCCCTTCTCCAGTGGATCTTCCCAACCCAGCAATCAAACGGGGTCCCCTGCATTGCAGGCAGATTCTTTACCAACTGAGCTATCAGGGAAGCCCTGAAGTGAAAGTGAAAGTCGTTCAGTCATATCCGACTCTTTGTGATCCCATGGACTATACAGTCCATGGAATTCTCCAGGCCAGAATACTGGAGTGGGTAACCTTTCCCTTCTCCAGGGGATCTTCCCCACCCAGGGATCAACGCCAGGTTTCCCGCCTTGCAGGCAGATTCTTTACCAGCTGAGCCACAAGGGAAGCCATTTTACTCATTTTTAGCTAACATTTAACATTTCTGAATTTTAAAGAGTTACAAAAGATGTAATTTCTGGTGTGTTATATTTCACTGATGCTCTGCTGGCTGTGCTAAAACAGCAGCTCTCTGGTATACTATAAATAATGATAATTTAGAATAAAACTGTTATATCATTCTTTTAAATAAATCTATACAATCTTAATGCTCTAACTTGATACCCCATCATCTATTTGTCAAAATACATAAACTCTTCTTTAACTCTCAAATATTTTATTTGTTTTTCCAGAGTTGCTACATTATTTTACTTAAAATATTCAGTTTTCAATAACAAAAAGCCACTTATGATATATACGAAGAAACCAGAATGTATGGCTCATACACATAAGAAAAAAGAACTATCAATATTTTGCATGATTCCTATTCTTCCTTAAAATGATACTGCCATTAAATTCCCCATGTATTTTTATCCTTGTGAGTTTTTTAAGGTTTTTGTTTTTGTTTTAATTTCCTGATACCAAGGGCTCCAAATATTAAAAATTTCTTCTGGATTGGATTATAATAATTGGTATTAGTATACATTTGTCAAAACAGCATAAGTATTATACATTTTGATATATAATACAATGATTAAACACAAAAAATTGTTGACAATACAGATCTCTTAATAGAATGGATAGGGTTTTTTTTTTTTCCTGTTTATTCATGAATTCATGGGTAACTATTACCTCTTGCCAAATGAAAGAGTTCAGCACAAATTCCTATTTCTTGATTTTGCTTCTATATGTTCAAGCACTGTTCATATAAACAAGTGGATGGGAATACAGAGTTTTGTTATATCAGTGTCAGTCACTCAGCCCTTTCAAGGTATGTGCCAAAAGCCGCCCAGTAGTTAATCATCAAAAAATTGGTTTCAGTGATCTATCTGCTGACAGATAAATTAGGTATTCCTTCAGTGAGTTTATTTTTTTAGACTCACTTTTTTAATCATCTTGTCATTTTTGTTATTGAAAAGTTCGTGTATATAAATGTGGAAGAATGATAAAATGAACCTCGATGTGACCACTATCAAGCTTTAGACAATTTGTCAACCTATGGCCAGTCCTGTTTGACCTCTCCACGCTCCCCTCCCCAACTCCCACCCTTCACCACTGCTGGATTATTCTGAAGTAAATCCCAAGTATCATGCCATTTCATATGTAAATACCTCTATATATAGCTCTAAGAAATCAGGACACATTTAGAAACAAACTAGTATCCCTAAAAACTGAGTAATCCAGTATTCAGCCAACATTCAGATCTCTGGTTGTCTCATATCTGCTCTTGTTTTTTGTTTTGGTTTGGATTTTAGTATTGTTTTTTCAACGCAAGATACTAACAATGCCCACGAATTGCTTTTGGCTAATATTTCCCTAGTCTCTTTTAATGGTAGATTCTTCTTCCTGTTTTTCTTTCCTCTTGTAAATGGTTTGTTGAAAAACCAATATTTGGATCATTTTTCGTGTATGGTTTTCCACATTCTGGATTTTACTGTTATATCTCTCTGGCCTCTGTATTTCCTGAAAATTGATATTTAGGCTTGGTCAGATTCTGAGTTGATACTTTAGCAAGAGTCCTTCACTGAGCAATTTTTCACTGCAAGTACATAAAGTCTGGATGTATCTTTTTTTTCATGACAGTACTAATCATTGGGCTCAGTGTATCCACTCATTATCAAGGTACCCATCAGCTTTTCATCTAATGGTTTTAGCAGTCACTAGTGATCATTTCTTGGGGCTTCCCTGGTGACTCAGAGGTTAAAGCGTCTGCCTGCAATGCAGGAGACCTGGGTTCGATCCCTGGGTCGGGAAGATCCCCTGGAGAAGGAAATGGCAACCCATTCCAGTATTCCTGCCTGGAGAATCCCATGGACGGGGAAACCTGGTGGGTTATAGTCCACGGGGTCGCAAAGAGTCGGACACGGGAAGCCTGGTGGGCTATAGTCCACAGGGTCGCAAAGAGTTGGACACAACTGAGCGACTTCACTTTCACTTTCAGTGATCATTTCTTAGATCCATCATTTCGTTACAAGTTCCTCCATTGATTTTGATGAAAACAAATCATTAACTTGCAAAAGAATTTATTGCTTTCTTAATAGATTCATTCACTTTTTTAATTCCTGTAAACTAGCATAACTTTTAAAATTTCAAGAATTATTATACATAATTATTAATGTTGAGGATATATAATCATAATGAATTATATGTTACTCCTTCACTTAAGAGATACCTTAATTTGATAAACTCAGAAGATATTGAGAAAATAAAAATATTAACTCTAAAACCAACTCAACATTTTTCCAATAAAAATAATTTTATCTCACCCCACATTTAAAATACATTTTTTGTCAAAAAAATCTTAAGAGATTTATGTCATCCTATTTATGGAAAATACTCATCATAAAACCTAACTGGCAACTCTGATCCTCATTTTCAAATCAATAAACTAAATCAGAGATAATTTCTCTGACTTTTAATATCCCAGTAAATGTGTTAATAGGCATTTTGGGGGAATATATAAAAATTACTGAAAAATAAAATGTTCAAGCTGGTTTTAGAAAAGGCAGAAGAACCAGAAATCAAATTGCCAACATCTGCTGGATCATCAAAAAAGCAAGAGAGTTCCAGAAAAACATCTATTTCTGCTTTATTGACTATGCCAAAGCCTTTGACTGTGTGGATCACAACAAACTGTGGAAAATTCTGAAAGAGATGGGAATACCAGACCATCTGACCTGTCTCTTGAGAAACCTGTATGCAGGTCAGGAAGCAACAGTTAGAACTGGACATGGAACAACTGACTGAGTCCAAATAGGAAAAGGAGTACATCAAGGCTGAATATTGTCACCCTGCTTACTTAACTTATATGCAGAGTACATCATGAGAAACGCTGGGCTGGAAGAAGCACAAGCTGGAATCAAGATTGCCAGGAAAAATATCAATAACCTCAGATATGCAGATGACACCACCCTTATGGCTGAAAGTGAAGAGGAACTAAAAAGCCTCTTGATGAAAGTGAAGGAGGAAAGTGAAAAAGTTGGCTTAAAGCTCAACATTCAGAAAATAAAGATCATGGCATCTGGTCCCATCACCTCATGGGAAATAGATGGGGAAACAGTGGAAACAGTGTCAGACTTAATTTGGGGCGGGTGCTCCAAAATCACTGCAGATGGTGATTGCAGCCATGAAATTAAAAGACGCTTACTCCTTGGAAGAAAAGTTATGCCCAACCTAGACAGCACATTAAAAAGCAGAGACATTACTTTGCCAACAAAGGTGCGTCTAGTCAAGGCTATGGTTTTCCCAGTAGTCATGTATGGATGTGAGAGTTGGATGGTGAAGAAAGCTGAGCGCCGAAGAATTGATGCTTTTGAACTGAGGTGTTGGAGAAGACTCTTGAGAGTCCCTTGGACTGCAAGGAGATCCAACCAGTCCATCCTAAAGGAGATCAGTCCTGGGTGTTCATTGGAAGGACTGATGTTGAAGTTGAAACTCCAATATTTTGGCCACCTCATGTGAAGAGTTGACTCATTGGAAAAGACCCTGATGCTGGGCAGGATTGGGGGCAGAAGGAGAAGGGGACAACAGAGGATGAGATGGCTGGATGGCATCACCTACACGATGGACATCAGTTTGGGTAGATTCCAGGAGTTGGTGATGGACAGGGAGGCCTGGTATTCTGCGATTCATGGGGTCGCAAAGAGTCGGGCACGACTGAGCGACTGAACTGAACTGAACTGAAATCATGAAATAGATTTTGTAAGATACATTACTAAACACTAAGATTTAAAAATTATTCTAAATGTGAATAAATTATATGAGCCCCTCAATAATGTAACTCATATAATTTATTCACATTTAGAATAATTTATAAAAACAACATAATCATGCATTTGTCATCAATTATACTTTAAGGTAATGTGCAGTTAACGATGTAAGTTGTTTATAAAGCAAAAAATATAAGGGAAAATATGGCCTTTCTTTGATGTTTGCATGTTTGTATATCAATGCTAGGTGTTCAACTTTTGAAAATAATTAAATAAAATGATATATAAATATCACAATTAACTTTACTACTTTTGCTTCATATCATGATTGAACTTTTTGTATGAAAAGAGAAATGTATATATTGCACTAATTTGTCCAGCCTTTGTATCATTAACATTTTATAAGAGAAAATAAGATGAGGACTGACTGCTATTGGAATAAATATTTCATGATATGTTTTGATAAAATTGCCTTCATGAACTACCAGACTGATGTGCAAAAAATCTGAGAGAAATCACATAAAACTTTTGTTTAAGTTTAACCAGTATATCTTGAATAATTTATTAGTTCCAGAACACATGTCTCGTTGAAAAAAATCAGCATTTTAACTTGTACCAATCCTTTCCATAAAGGACATGTCCTGGATTGAGGATTCAATGGAATCCTTAAAAACAGGAAAGGCATTCTGAGGAACTGATGTTTGCTTTGCTTCCATGAGTTTGTTGTTAGGAGTGAGGCTTTCTTCAATAATAAACTAGAGACAAAAGAGATGAAGTCATTCCTACCCTATTATCACACTCCATAATATG
Source organism: Dama dama (assembly GCF_033118175.1). Lineage (NCBI taxonomy): Eukaryota > Metazoa > Chordata > Mammalia > Artiodactyla > Cervidae > Dama > Dama dama. The sequence continues at coordinate 44,572,269 of NC_083684.1, read as the reverse complement.
TGAATTCAGACTATTCCAATGCAGGCTAATTCCTTCCAATAAAAAAAATACAAGACAATGGAAGACATATTGTGGGTAGTTTGTTTTTGCTCTTGGACTAATTATTCAAGGAGCCTTTTCAGAAATCCGTGTTTTCAAGTGTCCCATTGTGTGGTGCCTCAGAGGTTTTCCTGGGGGCAGTCCAGAGCAGAGTAAGAGTATTTAAGAAAAGGTCAGATTATGAAAGAGACTTTGGAAAGGGAAAAGCCAGGACAAGTCTTGCCAAAGATCTCATCACGGGAAGGGATACATGTATATGTATGGCTGAGTCCCTCGGCAGTCCACCTGAAATTATCACAATATTGCTAATTGGCTATACTCCCATAAAAAAACTAAAAGTTTTTTTTTAAAAAAGATGTCATAGCCAATAAGTGACCTCTTTGGGAATAGCACCTCCTTTCTACAAATGCATCAGCATGAGAAAATACTGAGAAAACAACAAAAGCAGAGCCCAAGGAAACCATCAATTTAACTAAATAAACTAAATTTAACTAATTTAACTAACTAAACCATCAATTGAACACACACAAAGTATGAAGCATATCTAGCATGTATATTCTAGACAACACATAGGATACCTACATAGATCTAAGTTTATAGTACACTCAAATTGTTTTTAAATCATTTTCTTAACAGTAACAGATGCCAAGAAATATTTTCTGAGTCTACTCCACCAAAGCATGACTTAACATGATTTAACTGACAAGGAAAAGAAACAAAAACCTGAAGCCAGGAAAAGGTAGTCTCTGTCCTCAAATGCACATTCATTCTTGACTGTACAGTGATCTATGACGTATTTCCTATTTCTGTAACCACCCTGCAAGGTGATGCCCCTGCTGCAAGGAATGCCGCTGACCAAACAAGGAAATTTGCAGAAATAATTACATTTCAGGAGATTTTGCGGGTGGGGTTTGTTTTTATTTTTGCTTCACTTGAAACAAAGTTTTCATTTATTTTTTGACTAGTAATGCAAAAGGTATTACAAAAGAGGTTTCTTGTCCACTCTTTTTCTCTTCCACCCTGTTTCTTTTGCCACAAGTAATCAATGAGAAATAATTTAAAACATGAAATCCACTGTAATTCTGTCCATGGAAGGGGCAACATGAGATAAACCACTTGGGGCTAATCTGAAGCCCAGGAAGTGTTCGGGTACTGTAAAACCTTAGTTATGGAAGACTAAGTAAAGAAAGTTGGAAGCAGGGTTGAGATAAAAAATGCCACGGCACACAACTCTTAAATTCTAGAGCTGAGAAAAGCCTTAGAAATTATCTAACACATCTAATCTCAAAGAATTTGGCCTCAGGGCTCCATAATACTTTATTATTATTATTATTTCTTTATTTTTGGCTGTGCTAGGTCTTCGTTTCTGCATGGGGGCTTTCTCTAGTTGTGGGAAGCGAGGGTTACTCTCTAGTTGCAGTGCACAGGCTTCTCATTGCAGTGGCTTCTCTTGTTGCAAAGCATGGGCTCTAGGGTGCATGGGCTTCAGAGCTGTGGTACATGGGCTCAGTGGTTGGGGTTCCCAGGCCCTAGAGCACAGGCTCAGTAGCTGTGGCACATGGGCTTAGTTGCTCCCCCATAGCATGTGGATCTTCCTGGACCAGGGGTCAATTCCTGTGTCTTGTGCTTTGGCAGGTGGATTCTTTACCACTGAGCAACCAGGCCCATAATACTCTTAAAGATATTGAGAACTCCAAAGAGTTTTTGACTATGTGGGCTGTATCTATGGACATTTACCATATTAAAAATGGACACTGATGGATTTTTAAGAAAATTTATCAATATAATTTTTAAATGATAATAAGCACATTGCATGTTAACATAAGTATGACTTTCTAGGTTAAAAAAAAAAACAACTATATTTTCCAAAACAGAAAAAAATAAGTGAAATGATTGGCATTATTTTTGAAAATCTTTTGAGTGCCTGACTTAACAAGAGATAGCGGGATTCACACCTCTGCTTCTGCATTCAAGGTGTTTGCTATCACATGGCATGGAGTCTCAGGGAAAACTCTATATACATATAAGAGTGGTTTTTTTTTTTCCATTTATTTTTATTAGTTGGAGGCTAATTACCTTACAATATTGTAGTGGTTTCTGTCATACATTGACCTGAATCAGCCATGGATTTACATGTATTCCCCATCCCGATCCCCCCTCCCACCTCCCTCTCTACCCGCTCCCTCTGGGTCATCTCAGTGCACCAGGCCCGAGCACTTGTCTCATGCATCCAACCTGGGCTGGTGATCTATTTCACCCTAGATAATATACACGTTTCTATGCTGTTCTCTTGAAACATCCCACCCTCGCCTTCTCCCACAGAGTCCAAAAGTCTGTTCTGTACATCTGTGTCTCTTTTTCTGTTTTGCGTATAGGGTTATTGTTACCATCTTTCTAAATTACATATATATGTTAGTATACTGTAATGGTCTTTATCTTTCTGGCTTACTTCACTCTGTATAATGGGCTCCAGTTTCATCCATCTCATTAGAACTGATTCAAATGAATTCTTTTTAATGGCTGAGTAATATTCCATGGTGTATATGTACCACAGCTTCCTTATCTGTTCGTCTGAAGAGCGGTTTTGAATGTACAGACTCAACTGTGTTGGGAACCTCAGAGGTTCCTGCATCACAGTTTGAGAACTACCAGTCTGATGTAATTTAGGATTACACTTTCTGTTAACACCAGTTATTAGCAATGTGAGCTTCAGTAAGTTACCTGATCTCTCTACACCTCATCTTCCTTAGCTATGAAGTCAGACCAAAATAGTCTTTTTTATGACTATGTGGATTCCTATAAATGTGTTTCCTCATAGTCATTTAAAATATATAAATGAGGAGGCGGTCCTAAGATGGCGGAGGAATAGGATGGGGGGGGGGGACCACTTTCTCCCCCACAAATTCATCAAAAGATCATCTGAACGCTGAGCAAATACCACAAAACAATTTCTGAACACTGGCAGAGGACACCAGGCACCCAGAAAGGCAGCCCATTGTCTTCTAAAGGAGGTAGGACAAAATATAAAAGATAAAAAGAGAGACAAAAGAGTTAGGGATGGAGACCTGTCCCGGGGACGGAGTCTTAAAAGAGAAGTTTCCAAACACCAGGAGACCCTCTCACAGGCAGGTCTGTGGGGAGTTTTGGCATCTCAGAGGGCAACATAACCGGAAGGAAAAAATAAATAAATAAAACCCACAGATTATGGGTCTAACTACAACTTCCAGAGGAGAAGTAGCCCAGACACTCGCGTCCGCCACCACCAAGTGGGGGCTGAACAGGGAGGCACAGGCTGCACTGCTTAGGATAAGGACCGGGCCTGAATGCCTTGAGGGCAATCTGAGGGAGCTAACATGACATAGCAACCCAAACCATGGGATAGCCAGAAATGGAAAAAAAAAAAAAAAGAGGAAAGAGAGAAAGAGAACTTTCCTGGGAAACGTTCTAACCTAAGGCACTGCCAGCCCGCTCACAGAACAAAGGACTGAGCAAATATCAGAGGAGAGCTAGCCAGCTGTGGACAGGCCCATCCCCCGCCGGAGGCAGGGAGGTAGGCGGGTGCCAGCCAGAGCTGGAAGGAAAGGGGCAAACTCGGCCCCAGAGATGGCATCCCCTACCAAACTGCACTCAGGTTCTCAGTCGCTAACCAAGTCTTCCTGGGATCTTGGACGGTTGACATCTGTCAGGGGAGTCGCAGCCAGAGATCAGCTCCCCAGAAGACACATGGCACACCACCCAGGAAACTGAGCAGCTGGGACCAGGGAGGTGGTCAGACGCACCTCACCTGGGGGTGTGTGCTCGACAAGCACCTGGTCGCCTGAGCTGCTCGGACCTGGGAAGGGCACAAAACATGGGCCCAACCAAGTCTGCGCCCCTGTGGAGCACCCGAGAACCTGATCCTGAGCGGCGTAGATCCGGGAAGTGCATGCAACCCAGGGCCCGCCCCAGAAAGTTCCCCAGCAGAGCAGCCTGGAGCCTGAGCAGTGTAGACCAGGAAAGCACACACGCCATGAGCGGGGGCAAACCCAGTGTGGCCCAGGCACTGCAAGCACTCCCCACACACGCCAGTGATATTTTGTTTGCAGTGTTCCTCCCTCCCCGCAGCACAGTTGAACAAGTGAGCCTAAATAAATGACCACCTTCGCCCCCTTGTGTCAGGGCAGAAGTTAGATACTGAACAGACTTGCAAACAGAGGAAGCCAAAATAAACCAAGAAAAGGGAACGGCTCTGGAAGTGACAAGTGCAAGAGATTAAAAGCCTGTAGTTAACAGTGACTACAGTGGAAGGGACCTATAGACTTTGAGAAGAAGTATAAGGCGGGACAAGGAACTATCTGAAACTGAACTGACCACCCACTGCCCTCAACAGCTCCAGAGAAATTCCTAGATATATTTTACTATTATCCTTTTTTAATTTCTTTTTAATTTTTTTAATTTTTAAGTTTTTTATTAATCCTTTACTTTTCATTTTTAAAACCATTACCTTGGGAAAAAAAGACCCTATTTTTAAAGCAAATTTCCTATTTTTTTATATAACTTTGGTGATTTTGTTTTGTTTTTTTAATATTGTATTTTGGAGAGTCTAACCTCTACTTTAGATTTTTAATCTTTGCCTTTTGGTAATTGTTATCAATTTTGTACCTTTAAGAATCCAATCTTCAGTACCCATTTTTACTTAGGAGTGTGATTACTGGCTTGATTGCTCTCTCCCCTTTTGACTCTCCTTTCTCTCCCCCAGGTCACCTCTATCTCCTCCCTCCCCCTTCTCTTCTCTACTTAACTCTGTGAATCTCTTTGTGTGTTCTGGGCTGTGGAGAAAACTCAGGGAACTGATCACACGCTAGACTGGTCTCTCTCCTTTTGACTCCCCTTTCTCTCCTCCTGGTCACCCCTATCCCTTCCTCCCTTTTCTCTTCTCTATGGAACTCCGTGAACCTCTCTGAGTGTTCCAGACTGTGGAGAGCAAATAGGAAATTGATTACTGGCTAGACTGCTCTCTTCCCTTTTGATTCCCTCTTCTCCTCCTAGTCACCTCTATCTCCCTCCTCCCTCTTCTCTTCTTCATGTAAATCTGTGAACCTCTCTGGGTGTCCCTCACTGTGGAGAATCTTTTCACCATTAATCTAGACGTTTTGTCATTGGTGCCGTATGGATGGAGACGTCTTGAGGCTACTACAAGAATAAGACTGAAAGCCAGAGGCAGGAGGCCTAAATTCAAAACTTGAGATCACCAGAAATCTCCTGACTCCAGGGACCATTAATCAACAAAAGCTCATCCAAAAGCCTCCATACCTACAATGAAACCAAGCTCCACCCAAGAGCCAACAAGTTTCAGAGCAAGACATACCAAGCTAATTCTCCAACAAAGCAGGAACATAACCCCGAGCACAAAAATATAGGCGGCCAACAGTCACACCAAACCCATAGACACCTCAAAACTCACTATTGGACACTTCATTGCACTCCAGAGAGAAGAGATCCAGCTCCCCCAACCAGAACACCAATGCAAGCTTCCCTAACCAGGAAACCTTGACAAGCCACTCGTCCAACCCTACCCACAGGGAGGAACCTCCACAATAAAGAGGAACCACGGACTTTCAGAAAGAAGTGGCCCACACAGAAAGGCCACCCCCAAACACAGCAACGTAAACAAGATGAAAAGGCAGAGAAATATTGAACAGGTAAAGGAACATTATAAAAGCCCACCAAACCAAACAAAAGAGGAGGAGATAGGGAGTCTAACTGAAAAAGAATTCAGAATAATGATAGTAAAAATGATCCAAAATACTGAAAACAAAATGGAGTTACAGATAAGTAGTCTGGAGACAAGGATTGAGAAGATTCAAGAAAAGTTTAACAAGGACCTAGAAGAAATAAAAAAGAATCAATCAATAATGAATAATGCAATAGCTGAGATCAAAAGCACTCTGGAGGAAAACAATAGTAGAATAACTGAAGCAGAAGATAGGATAAGTGAAATGGAAGCTAGAATGGTGGAAATAAATGAAGCAGAGAGGAAAAAAGAATTAAAAGAAATGAGGACAACCTCAGAGACCTCTAGGACAATGTGAAACACCCCAACATTCGAATCATAGGAGTCCCAGAAGAAGAAGACAAAAAGAAAGGCCATGAGAAAAATATTTGAAGAGATAATAGTTGAAAACTTCCCTAAAATGGGGAAGTAAATAGCCACCCAAGTCCAAGAAACCCAGAGAGTCATAAACAGGATAAACCCAAGGCGAAACACCCCAAGACACATATTAATCAAATTAACAAAGATCAAACACAAAGAACAAATATTAAAAGCAGCAAGGGAAAAACAATAATTAACCCACAAGGGGGTCCCCATAAGGATAACAGCTGATCTTTCAATAGAAACTCTTCAAGCCAGAAGGGAATGGCAGGACATACTTAAAGTGACAAAAGAGGAAAACCTACAACCCAGATTACTGTACCCAGCAAGGATCTCATTCAAATATGAAGGAGAAATCAAAAGCTTTACAGACAAGCAAAAGCTCAGAGAATTCAGCACCACCAAACCAACTCTTCAACAAATGCTAAAGGATCTTCTCTAGACAGGAAACACAGAAAAGGTTTATAAACCTGAACCCAAAACAACAAAATAAATGGCAATGGGATCATACTTATCAATAATTACCTTAAATGTAAATGGGTCGAATACCCCAACCAAAAGACAAAGACTGGCTGAATGGATACAAAAACAAGACCCCTATATATATGCTATCGACAAGAGACCCACCTCAAACCTAGGGACACATACAGACTGAAAGTGAAGGGCTGGAAAAAGATATTTCACACAAATGGAGATCAAAAGAAAGCAGGAGTAGCATTACTCATATCAGATAAAATAGACTTTGAAACAAAGGCCGTGAAAAGAGACAGAGAAGGACACTACATAATGATCAAAGGATCAATCCAAGAAGAAGATATAATAATTATAGGAGCACTGCAATATGTAAGACAAATGCTAACAAATATGAAAGGGGAAAGTAACAGTAACACAATAATAGTGGGAGACTTTAATGCCCCACTCACACCTATGAATAGATCAACAAAACAGAAAATTAGCAAGGAAACACAAACTTAAAATGATACAATGGACCAATTAGACCTAATTGATATCTATAGGACATTTCAGCCTAAAACAATGTATTTCACCTTTTTCTCATGTGCACATGGAACCGTCTCCAGGACAGATGACATCCTGGGCCATAAATCTAATCTTGGTAAATTCAAAAAAACTGAAATCATTTCAAGCATCTTTTTTGATCACAATGAGGTAAGATCAGATGTCAACTACAGGAAAAAAAAAAACTATGAAAAATACAAATATATGGAGGCTAAACAACACACTTCTGAATAACCAACAAATCACAGAAGAAATAAAAAAAGAAATCAAAATATGGATAGAAACAAATTAAAATGAAAACACAACAATCCAAAACCTATGGGATTCAGTAAAAGCAGTGCTAAGGGGAAGGTTCATAGCAATACAGACTACCTCAAGAAACATGAGAGAAATCAAATAAATAACCTAACTCAACTAAAGCAACTAGAAAATGAAGAAATGAAGAACCCTAGGGTTAGTAGAAGTAAAGAAATCACAAAAATTAGGGCAGAAATAAATGCAAAAGAAACAAAAGAGACCATAGCAAAAATCAACAAAGCTAAAAGCTGGTTTGTCAAGAGGATAAATAAAATAGACAAATCAGTAGCCAGACTCATCAAGAAACAAAGGGAGAAGAATCAAATCAACAAAATTAGAAATGAAAATGAAGAAATCACAACAGATAACACAGAAATACAAAGGATCATAAGAGACTACTATCAGCAACTATATGCCAATAAAATGGACAACTTGGATGAAATGGACAAATCCTTAGAAAAGTATAACTTTCCAAAACTGAACCAGGAAGAAATAGAAGATCTTAACAGACCCATCACAAGCACAGAAATCAAAACTGTAATCAGAAATCTTCCAACAAACAAAAGCCCAGGACCAGATGGCTTCACAGTTGAATTCTACCAAAAATTTAGAGAAGAGCTAACACCTATCCTACTCAAACTCTTCCAGAAAATTGCAGAAGAAGGTAAACTTCCAAACTCATTCTATGAGGCCACCATCACCCTAATTCCAAAACCAGACAAAGATGCCACAAAAAAAGAAAACTACAGGCTAATATCACTGATGAACATAGATGCAAAAATCCTTAACAAAATTCTAGCAAACAGAATCCAACAACATATTAAAAAAATCATACACCATGATCAAGTGGGCTTTATCCCAGGAATGCAAGGATTCTTTATTATCCGCAAATCAATCAATGTAATACACCACATTAACAAATTGAAAGATAAAAACCATATGATTATCTCAATAGATGCAGAGAAAGCCTTTGACAAAATTCAACACTCATTTATGATTAAAACTCTCCAAAAAGCAGGAATAGAAGGAACATACCTCAACATAATAAAAGCTATATATGACAAACCCACAGCAAGCATCACCCTCAATGGTGAAAAATTGAAAGCATTTCCCCTGAAATCAGGAACAAGACAAGGGTGCCCGCTCTCACCACTACTATTCAACATAGTGTTGGAAGTTCTGGCCACAGCAATCAGAGCAGAAAAAGAAGTAAAAGGAATCCAGATAGGAAAAGAAGAAGTGAAACTCTCACTGTTTGCAGATGACATGATCCTCTACATAGAAAACCCTAAAGACTCTACCAGAAAATTACTAGAGCTAATCAATGAATATAGTAAAGTTGCAGGATATAAAATTAACACACAGAAATCCCTTGCATTCCTATATACTAACAATGAAAAAACAGAAAGAGAAATTAAGGAAACAATACCATTCACCATTGCAACAAAAAGAATAAAATACTTAGGAGTATATCTACCTAAAGAAACAAAACACCTATACATAGAAAACTATAAAACACTGATGAAAGAAATCAAAGAGGACACAAACAGATGGAGAAACACACCGTGTTCATGGATTGGAAGAATCAATATTGTCAAAATGGCTATTCTACCCAAAGCAGTCTATAGATTCAATGCAATCCCTATCAAGCTACCAACAGTATTTTTCACAGAACTAGACCAAAGAATTTCACAATTTGTATGGAAATACAAAAAACCTCGAATAGCCAAAGTAATCTTGAGAAAGAAGAATGGAACTGGAGGAATCAATCTGCCTGACTTCAGACTCTACTACAAAGCCACAGTCATCAAGACAGTATGGTACTGGCACAAAGACAGAAATATACATCAATGGAACAGAATAGAAAGCCCAGAGATAAATCCACGAACCTATGGACACCTTATCTTTGACAAAGGAGGCAAGGATATACAATGGAAAAAAGACAACCTCTTTAACAAGTGGTGCTGGGAAAACTGGTCAACCACTTGCAAAAGAATGAAACTAGAACACTTTCTAACACCATACACAAAAATAAACTCAAAATGGATTAAAGATCTAAATGTAAGACCAGAAACTATAAAACTCCTAGAGGAGAACATAGGCAAAACACTCTCCGACATAAATCACAGCAAGATCCTCTATGACCCACCTCCCAGAATATTGGAAATAAAAGCAAAACTAAACAAATGGGACCTAATGAAATTTAAAAGCTTTTGCACTGCAAAGGAAACTATAAGTAAGGTGAAAAGACAGCCCTCAGATTGGGAGAAAATAATAGCAAATGAAGAAACAGACAAAGGATTAATCTCAAAAATATACAAGCAACTCCTGCAGCTCAATTCCAGAAAAATAAATGACCCAATCAAAGAATGGGCCAAAGAACTAAACAGACATTTCTCCAAAGAAGACATACAGATGGCTAACAAACACATGAAAAGATGCTCAACATCACTCATTATTAGAGAAATGCAAATCAAAACCACAATGAGGTACCATTACACGCCAGTCAGGATGGCTGCTATCCAAAAGTCTACAAGCAATAAATGCTGGAGAGGGTGTGGAGAAAAGGGAACCCTCTTACACTATTGGTGGGAATGCAAACTAGTACAGCCGCTATGGAAAACAGTGTGGAGATTTCTTTAAAAACTGGAAATAGAACTGCCATATGACCCAGCAACCCCACTTCTGGGCATACACACTGAGGAAACCAGATCTGAAAGAGACATGTGCACCCCAATGTTCATCGCAGCACTGTTTATAATAGCCAGGACATGGAAGCAACCTAGATGCCCATCAGCAGACGAATGGATAAGGAAGCTGTGGTACATATACACCATGGAATATTACTCAGCCATTAAAAAGAATTCATTTGAACCAGTCCTAATGAGATGGATGAAGCTGGAGCCCCTTATACAGAGTGAAGTAAGCCAGAAAGATAAAGAACATTACAGCATACTAACACATATATATGGAATTTAGAAAGATGGTAATGATAACCCTATATGCAAAACAGAAAAAGAGACACAGAAATACAGAACAGACTTTTGAACTCTGTGGGAGAATGTGAGGGTGGGATATTTCAAAAGAACAGCATGTATACTATCTATGGTGAAACAGATCACCAGCCCAGGTGGGATGCATGAGACAAGTGCTCCGGCCTGGTGCACTGGGAAGACCCAGAGGAATCGGGTGGAGAGGGAGGTGGGAGCGGGGATCGGGATGGGGAATACATGTAAATCCATGGCTGATTCATATCAATGTATGACAAAACCCACTGAAATGTTGTGAAGTGATTGGCCTCCAACTAATAAAAAAAAAATATTAAAAAGATCATACATCATGATCAAGTGGGCTTTATCACAAGGATGCAAGGATTCTTCAATATTCACAAATGAATCAATGTGATACACCACATTAACAAACAAAAAGATAAAAACCATATGATTATCTCAATAGACGCAGAGAAAGCCTTTGATAAAATTCAACATCCATTTATGATAAAAAGAAAAAAACCCCTCCAGAAAGTAGGCATAGAAGGAACAAACTTCAACATAATAAAAGCCATACATGATAAACCCACAGCAAACATTATCCTCAATGATGAAAAATTGAAAGCATTTCCCCTACAGTCAGGAACAAGGCAAGGATGCCCACTCTCACCACTACTATTCAACATAGTTTTGGAAGTTTTGGCCACAGCAATCAGAGCAGAAAAAGGAATAAAAGCAATCCAGATTGGAAAAGAAGAAGTAAAACTCTCACTGTTTGCAGATGACATGATCCTCTACATAGAAAACCCTAAAGACTCTACCAGAAAATTACTAGAGCTAATCAATGAATACAGTAAAGTTGCAGGATATAAAATTAACACACAGAAATCCATTGCTTTCCTATACACTAACAATGAGAAACAGAAAGAGAAATTAAGGAAACAATTCCATTCACCATTGCAATGAAAAGAATAAAATACTTAGGAATAAATCCACCTAAAGAAACAAAAGACCTATAGATAGAAAACTATAAAACATTGATGAAGGAAATCAAAGAGGACACAAATAGATGGAGAAATATACCATGTTCAGGGATCGGAAGAATAAATATTGCAAAAATGAGTGTACTACCCAAAGCAGTCTATAAATTCAATGCAATCCCTATCAAGCTACCAACAGTATTCTTCAGAGAATTAGAACTAATAATTTCACAGTTTGTATGGAAATACAAAAAACCTCAAATAGCCAAAGCAACCTTGAGAAAGAAGAATGGAACTGGAGGAATCAATCTGCCTGACTTCAGGCTATACTACATAGCAACAGTCATCAAGACAGTATGGTACTGGCACAAAGACAGAAATATAGATCAATGGAACAAAATAGAAAGCCCAGAGGTAAACCCACACACCTATAGACACCTTATCTTTGACAAGGGAGGCAAGAATATACAATGAAGAAAAGACAATCTCTTTAACAAGTGGTGCTGGGAAAACTGGTCAACCACTTGTAAATGAGTGAAACTAGAACACTTTCTAACACCATACACAAAAATAAACTCAAAATGGATTAAATATCTAAATGTAAGATCAGAAACCATAAAACTCCTAGAGGAAAACATAGGCAAAACACTCTCCAACATAAATCACAGCAGGATCCTCTATGACCCACCTCCCAGAGTAATGGAAGTAAAAGCAAAAATAAACAAATGTAACCTAATTAAAAGCTTTTACACAATGAAGCAAACTATAAGCAAGATGAAAAGACAGCCTTCAGAATGGGAGAAAATAATAGCAAACGAAGCAACTGACAAAGAATTAATCTCAAAAATATACAAGCAGCTCCTGCAGCTCAATTCCAGAAAAATAAGTGACCCAATCAAAAAGTGGGCCAAAGAACTAAACAGAAAATTCTCCAAAGAAGACATACAGATGTCTAACAAACACATGAAAAGATGCATAACAGCACTTATTATCAGAGAAATGCAAATCAAAACCACAATGAGGTACCATCTCATGCTGGTCAGAATGGCTGTTATCAAAAAATCTACAAACAATAAATGCTGGAGAGGGCGAGGAGAAAAAGGAACCCTCTTACACTGTTGGTAGGAATGCAAACTAGTACAGCCACTATGGAGAACAGTGTGGAGATTCCTTAAAAAGCTGGAAATAGAACTGCCATATGACCCAACAATCCCACTGCTAGGCATACACACAGAGGACACCAGAATTGAAAGAGACACGTGTACCCCAATGTTCATCACAGCACTGTTTACAATAGCCAGGACATGGAAGCAACTTAGATGTCCATCGGCAGACGAATGGATAAGAAAGCGGTGGTACATATACACAATGGAATATTACTCAGCTATTAAAAAGAATGCATTTGAATCAGCTCTAATGAGGTGGATGAAACTGGAGCCTATTATACAGAGCAAAGTAAGTCAGAAAGAAAACCGTCAATACGGTATATTAATGCATGTATGTGGAATTTAGAATGATGGTAACGATGACCCTATATACGAGATAGCAAAAGAGACACAGATGTAAAGAACAGACTGTTGGATTCTGTGGGTGAAGCCGAGGGTGGGATGATTTGAGAGAATAGCATTGAAACATGTATATTAACATATGTGAAATAGATCACCAGTCCAGGTTCGATGGATGAGGCAGGGTGCTCAGGGCTGGTGCACTGGGATGACCCTGAGAGATGGGATGGGCAGGGAGGTGGGAGGGAGGGTCAGGATGGGGAGCACATGTACACCCATGGCTGATTCATGTGAATGCATGGCAAAACCACCACAATATTGTAAAGTAATTAGCCTCCAATTAAAATAAAAAAGTTAAAAAGAAAACAAAACAAACAAACTCTTGGGAAAAGAAAAAAAATAGATAACTAATAAAAACCTATTATATGGACAGAGAACTCTGTAATCACAGTACTCTGTAATCACCTATACAGGAAAACAATCTGAAAGAAAAGTGAATGTGAACTGATATCACTGACTCACTTTGCTGTACACCTGAAACTAACACAACATTGTAAATCAACTACACTCCAATGATTTTTTTTTAAAAAGGAAAAAAAAAAACTCAAGAGGTTAAACACAAAAAAATAAATAAATAAATAAAATATATAAGTGAGATGATACTCCTATGTGTTAATACAGTGCTTGAGAAATCACTCAAATGATGGCTCTTCTACTACTGTTGTTAATATTTGATATCAACAACATGCCAAGCACTGTACCAGGCACCAAGAATCATATCAAAGTAAGATAGCCTGAGTCATTTAAGAATAGGGGAGATAAAATAAATATATAACTGTAGAACAAAAAGTTATGTCAAGAATGATAGAAAGAGGGAGTGGTCCCACTCATTCTCAACACATATTAATGAATTGCCTCCTGTGTTCCAGGAGCAATAGCTAGTAGGAGGCCAGTATATTGGAGAAGAAGGATAGCAGGAGGTAAGCAGGGGTATGGAGAGATAGGGGTGGCCCATGGGCATATGGTGTAGGTCTTGGTAGGCCAGTGTGATCTGGGATATAAGGAAATGTTTTATCAGAAAGTGGCATTGAGTTAGAATCTGAGAAGAGGTAGGGTTTGAGAACAGAGTTGACAATGAGGATGAAAAAGGAGAGCAAAAAAAAAAGCTGGCCTGAAAGTCAACATTCAAAAAACTAAGATCATGTCATCCAGCCCCATCATTTCATGGCAAGTAGACAGGGAAAAAAATGGAAGCAGTGACAGATTTTTGTTTTCTTGAGCTCCAAAATCACTGTGGATGGTGACTGAAGCCATGAAATTAAGAGATGCTTGCTCCTTGGAAGAAGAGCTATGACAAACCTAGACAGCATATTAAAAAGCAGAGACATCACTTTGCTGACAAAGGTCCTTACAGTCAAAGCTATGGTTTTTCTAGTAGTCATGTATGGATGTGAGAGTTGGACCATAAAGAAGGATAACAGCTGAAGAACTGATGCTTTTGAATTGTGGTAATTGGAGAAAACTCTTGAGAGTCCCTTGAACTGCAAGGAGATCAAACCAGTCAATCCTAAAGGAAATCAATCCTGAATATTCATTGTAAGCTGTTGCTGAAGCTGAAGCTCCACTACTTTGGCCATCTGATGTGAAGAGCCAACTAACTAGAAAATCCCTGATGCTGGGAATGATTGAAGGCAAAGGGAGAAGGGGGTGGCAGAGGATAAGATGGTTAGAGAGCATCACTGACTCAGTGGACATGAATCTGAGCAAACTCTGAGAGGTAGTGAAGGACAGAGGAGTCTGGCATGCTGCAGTCCATGGGGTCGCAAAGAGTAGGACATGATTCAGGGACTGAACAACAACACACATTCTTTCCTCATCCAACAAACATTTGATTTTTCTACCAAGTTTCCCACATTGTACAAACTAAGGACCCCTCCTTTCAAAGAAGATATCTTGCATTTGACTGTTTTAATAAAAAAAATATATGATTCGGACTTCCCTGGTGGTACAGCGGATATGGACAGCCAATGCAGGGGAGGCAGGTTCGATCCCTAGTCTAGAAGAATTCCCACATGCCACCAAGCAACAAAACCCGTGCACTATAACTGCTGAGTATGCTCTCTAGAGCCCAGAGCCACAACTACTGAGCCTGTACACTGCAACTACTGAAGCCCATGAACCTAGAGCCCATGCTCCACAATAAGAGAAGCCACGACAATGAGCAGTGCACTCACTGCAACTAGAGAACGTCCATGTGCAGCAATGAAGACCCAGTGCAAACAAAAATAAACATAAATTAATTAATTAAAAAATAAATAGATGATCACTTAAAAAAAAAAAACCCAGAATATACTAAAACTAGGTGCAGAAAAATGAGAAAATAAGAACCTAAATAATACCCCTCATCCAGAGAGCACCATTTCAGGGCCAGGATTAAGGTGAGGTGAATTTTGCCTCAGGTGCAAAATTTAAGAGGAAGGGGAGGCGCTAAAAAAAAAAATCAGTAATATCCTAATTTAAAAAAAAAACAAAATTATTATAAAGAAAGTCCAGGATGATATAATACCTAAGTTTTAAATAAAGGCAGGCTCCACCCCTGTGCATGCCCCACTCAGCCTCACTGACTGTGCACAGTTATTCCCTGTATGTTCCCTCTTCCCAGCAGATCCATTCTCTGCCCTCCTCTGCCCAGTTCTGGTTCCCCCTGGGCAGGCTGGTCCCTAAGGACTACATCGATGGGCTTCTTTGCCTTCTGGCTTCCAGTTGGGCTCAGCCATTAGGAGGCACCTATTAGAAACTGGAGGGTGGGAGGAGACAAAGGTTGTCATATGTCTCTCCCCACTCCATCCATTCCCATCATCTACTAGAAGGAGACCCTGGAGTTGGAGCAGCTGTGGCTACTTGGGCCCAGCTTTGTTACAGATCTGAGGAGTTCAAGTGGGGAGCTGCACACCTGTGCGGGTTCTTTCGGCATCCTGAGGATAGGATGTGTGTGAAGCTTCAGGACTCAGCTTTCCCAAGGTCCACCTGCTCGTTCTGGCCCTAAGCCAGCTGACCAGTGGTTCTGTCCACAGGGAACTTGAAGAAGCTGGAAGAGCAGGCCCACCAGGGGAGACTTCCTCCTCACCCCCTAAGTAAATTGTGCTCTTTCATTCAGTCCTCACCACCTGCTGATTACATTTCATGCCTGTCTGACTGCAGATTTGAGAAGTTGGAAGGAACATTCACCATTAAAAGAAACCACATCCTGGGGCCCAGAGGACTTAGCCCTCTCCGCCCCACTCTCCTGGGGGGCCTGCTCAAGAGGCAGTGGGTGGAGGAGGATGTGGGGGGGGGAGACAGACAGACCTCATCAGAAAAAGGAAAGTTCTCACAGGAATGTGAGAAAACAAGGGCAAAGTGAAGTGAGGAGTGAGCATCCACACTGGAAAAACAGGAAGGCAGAAAAAGCAACTGTGCCCTGAGGGACACCCAGGAGGGGTCCAGGTGGCAGGAGGAGAGAAAAGCAGGCGAGAAGCAAGCAACACAGCAAGTCGGCAGGGGAGCTCCTGTAGTGAACACCATTCCCCTGATGGCTACTGGAGGGCTGTGAAAACTCCTTCTCAAACGCTTTAAAGCAGGAAGAAAATGAATCTAACTGGAGATGGTTTTAGGTGTTGCCCCTTTATCTTGTGCTTAGCCTGTTAGCTGGATTTAGAATTCTCTTCCTGGCCTTTAGATTCTCTCCCCATAGATTCCACAACACCCTCAACACTCTTGTGGTCCAACAGGGCAGAAAGACATGTAAAACAATGTGCATAATTACAGAAATTCGTACAACCCAGAGAATGATCATTTCAGTGGGGGAGGGGGAGGAGACTGAACTGAGTGTGGATAAGGAAACGTTGCATAGACAGTGCATGTCTGAATAGGGTTTAGAAGGCTTAACAGGAGCTTCTTTCGTGACTCAGACAGTAAAGTATTTGCCTGCAATGCTGATGACCTGGGTTCGATCCCCTGGTGAAGGGAAAGGCTACCCACTCCAGTATTCTGGCCTGGAGAATCTCATGGATAGAGGAGCCTGGCAGGCTACAGTTCACGGAGTCACAAAGTGTCTGACATGACTGAGAAGTGAACACACATCACTAACATAAGATTTTTGATATTTTTCCTTCCTGACTCTAAGTTCTGCTTAAATAAACAGTTGACACATACCTGGTAATACAATCAATGGATTATGAAACATCTTTTGAGGACAAAATGACACCCTCACACCTGAAAGGTAAATGCAACCACGACACAGGTGGAGATGTACTCTTAAGACACAGGTGAGATGTACTCTTAAGAGCTTAGAATAGTTTATTCCAATGTTGATTTTGGTTTTGGTTACAAGGAGTCTCATTCATCCTTCCAACTGACCTCTACACCAGGCTCTCATTAGTTTTTCACAGAACTAGACTAGCAGGGGCCAGGGGAGTGTATCAAAGGCAAAATAGAATAAAATGAGACAACCCAATGGTTGATGGGTGGGGTGGGGTGGGGAGGACCGATGGACAAAGGCTAAGACAGTGAGGGAGAGAACAGCAAACTTTCTGATCTCAAAATAATTCCTTGGTCATTTGCATCCAGCAGAAATCCAGACTTATTCAAGACATGGGATTTAACAATAAACGGGAACAGGGACTAACCTGGTGTTACACTGGATAAGAATCTGCCTGCCAATGCAGGGGACACAGGTGTGATCCCTGGTCTGGGAAGATTCCACATGTTGCAGAACAACTAAGCCCATGAGCCACAACTACTGAGCCCATGTGCCACAACTACTGAAGCTTGTGTGCCTTGAGCCTGTGCTCTGCAACAAGAGAAACCACCACAATGAGAAGCCCGAGCACTGCAACTAAAAAGTAGCCCCACTCTCCACAACTAGAGAAAGCCCATGTAAATTAATTAATTAAAAAATGGGAACCAAATCTGAATAACATAACTTTGTATTAAATTATTTGATATGACTATTAGCCATATGTCTGCAAAAACCATCCGTACACCATGCTGCTAGAATCTAGCAGCTAGGACTCACCCAATCCTTCATTATGTCACTCCCTTGCTCAAAAATTAACTATTGCCTGATGAGAAAAAGATAATGTGAAAATGCCCCTAGCCTTATATTCAGGGATTTCCACAACTGGGCTCCATCCTGCTCTACTACTCTCAGACTTTTTGTTTGTTTTTAGTTTTGTTGTTTTACTATTTCTTTGCAAAAAACTCTCTTCTTCGGCAAAACTAGTTTGCTCAGTGTCCCTAAAACATGCAATTGTTGCTGACCTTTCATAACGATAATATTCTTGCCTTCCCACCCCGATACTTGACTAGGCTATTAGGTAAGATATTTTTCCTCTCTAGACTCCTAGCAGAAGTTCTCTCTCTTTTTTATACTCATACAATTTTTTTTTAAGAAATGCAAGTTTCTTGACATGATTTCGGAAATGTCTGTAGTTAACAATGGTTTAGCATTATGTACTGAAGATAACAGCAAGGATCTCTAAACCAAGTCATATCCACTTACTTACACTCTAACCTTTAAAGTATACTTGCAGGATTTAGATTATCTTTAGATTGATCTATAAAACATAATAAATTATAAAATCGATTGCCCAATGTTTAAGAAACTGCCATTGTACTTGAGGTGGAAAAGTGCTTTTATCTGTGATGAGAGTTTATTACGTACTGTAGCTTCACATATCTTGTTGAACCAGGTTTTCCGTGGGTGTGTCTGTTTGATTATGTTGTTTAATTTTGGGGAATTTTGCAACTGTTGTGCATAAAGCAGCGAGGCCCTTTGTGAAGGCTGAACAAAGGTTCATTCACTCATGCCTTTACAAGCTTTCACTGAGCACCTTCTATGTGCCAGGCACCATGCTAAGTGCCAGATGTATACAGATAAAGGTGTCCTGTACTGAATGAGTTCCTTAACATTAGTTCAGGAGACATGGTTAAGGCTTGTGACAGAGCTACACCCAAGGGGCTCCGTGTCAGTGATCCAATGCCATAATAATGCTGAGTACCAACCAAGCCCATAATTTTAGTGGATGAAACAGTAACTGTTAATTTCTTATGCATCTGGAGTGGTTGCCTAGGCAGTCCTGCCCATTTTGGTTGGGTTCAATGAAGTGTCCAGGGGTTAATTACTGTTGGTTGATCTAGGATGGCCTCACCATGTTGATTCATCTCTGTTTCAAGGGTCTCATCCTTCAGCAGGTTTGTTCTCAGGGCACTGGCTTAGACATAAGAGGAAGAGCATGCTCAACTAACTGCACAAATGATTTTTAAGCTTCTGCTTTAAACTATCCCATTGGTCAAAGCAAGCTGCATGGCTGAAACTGGAATCAGAGTTATACAACACAGGGCATAGATCAGAGATGGAAGAATTGGGGTTGTCACTGCAAAGTACTGCAGCTTCTGAATACACATACCAGAGGCACCTAACTCCGCCTAGGGAGATAAGGAATGGCTTCTCCAAGAAGGTGGTGCTGACTTGAGCAGAATTTTGAAAGAGAAGATGGAAGTTAGCTAGGGAATAAAGAAGATTCTTTAAACAGAGTGACCCACATAAGCTAGTATAAGTACTTCCACATGTTTGCCTCACAGATGCATGTACCTTTTGCCTGTGAACCTTTTCCTCCTTTCCCATTTGAAATTTAGATGTGCATTCTAGACATGTGGCAACCTTCTTATGACCATGAGGCAATAAGTGTCAGGTTGAAGTTCTGCAGAAAGATGGCACTTAACAGCAACATCAAGTCACTGTAACAGCCCTAACTGACTATGCCCCAACTTCTTTGTCAACTGTGTCAGCTGAACATAGATGCAAAAATACTTAACAAAATTCTAGCAAACAGAATCCAACAACATATTAAAAAGGTCATACATCATGACCAAGTAGGCCTTACCCCAGGAATGCAAGGATTCTTTAATATCCGCAAATCAATCAATGTAATACACGACATTAACAAATTGAAAGATAAAAACCATACGATTATCTCAACAGATGCAGAAAAAGTCTTTGACAAAATTCAACATCCATTTATGATAAAAACTCTCCAGAAAGAAGGCATAGAAGGAACATACCTCGATAACCCTATATGCAAAACAGAAAAAGAGACACAGAAGTACTGAACAGACTTTTGGACTCTGTGGGAGAAGGTGAGGGTGGGATGTTTCGAAAGAACAGCATGTATATTATCTATGGTGAAACAGATCACCAGCCTAGGTGGGATGCATGAGACAAGTGCTCAGGCCTGGTGCACTGGGAAGACCCAGGGGAATCGGGTGGAGAGGGAGGTGGGAGGGGGGATCGGGATGGGGAATACGTGTAAATGTATGGCTGATTCATATCAATGTATGACAAAACCCACTGAAATGTTGTGAAGTAATTAGCCTCCAACTAATAAATAAATAAATAAAATTAAATTAAAAAGAAGGAACATACCTCAACATAATAAAAGCTATATATGACAAACCCACAGCAAACATTATCCTCAATGATGAAAAATTGAAAGCATTTCCCCTACAGTCAGGAACAAGGCAAGGATGCCCACTCTCACCACTACTATTCAACATAGTTTTGGAAGTTTTGGCCACAGCAATCAGAGCAGAAAAAGGAATAAAAGCAATCCAGATTGGAAAAGAAGAAGTAAAACTCTCATTGTTTGCAGATGACATTATCCTCTACACAGAAAACCCTAAAGACTCTACCAGAAAATTACTAGAGCTAATCAATGAATATAGTAAAGATGCAGGATATAAAATTAACACACAGAAATCCATTGCTTTCCTATACACTAACAATGAGAAACAGAAAGAGAAATTAAGGAAACAATTCCATTCACCATTGCAATGAAAAGAATAAAATACATAGGAATAAATCCACCTAAAGAAACAAAAGACCTATAGATAGAAAACTATAAAATATTGATGAAGGAAATCAAAGAGGACACAAACAGATGGAGAAATATACCATGTTCATGGATTGGAAGAATCAATGCAGTGAAAATGAGTGTACTATCCAAAGCAATCTATAGATTCAATGCAATTCCTATCAAGCTACTAATGGTATCTTTCACAAAACTAGAACAAATAATTTCACAATTTGTATGGAATACAAAAAACCTTGAAGAGTCAAAGCAACCTTGAGAAAGAAGAATGGAACTGGAGGAATCAACCTGCCTGACTTCAGGTACTACATAGCAACAGTCATCAAGACAGTATGGTACTGGCACAAAGACAGAAATATAGATCAATGGAACAGAATAGAAAGCCCAGAGGTAAATCCATGCACCTATGGACACCTTATCTTTGACAAGGGAAGCAAGAATATACAATGGAGAAAAGACAACCTCTTTAACAAGTGGTGCTGGGAAAACTGGTCAACCACTTGTAAATGAATGAAACTAGAACACTTTCTAACACCATACACAAAAATAAACTCAAAATGGATTAAAGATCTAAATGTAAGACCAAAAACCATAAAACTCCCAGGGGAAAACATAGGCAAAACACTCTCCAACATAAATCACAGCAGGATCCTCTATGACCCACCTCCCAGAGTAATGGAAGTAAAAGCAAAAATAAACAAATGGGACCTAATTAAACTTAAAAGCTTTTGCACAATGAAGGAAACTATAAGCAAGGTGAAAAGACAGCCTTCAGAATGGGAGAAAATAATAGCAAATGAAGCAACTGACAAAGAATTAATCTCAAAAATATACAAGCAACTCCTGCAGCTCAATTCCAGAAAAATAAATGACCCAATCAAAAAATGGGCCAAAGAATTAAACAGTCAGTTCTCCAAAGAAGACATACTGGCACAAAGACAGAAATATAGATCAATGGAACAAAACAGAAAGCCCAGAGATAAAGCCATGCACCTATAGATTTTGTTTGTTAGCCATAGATGGCTATAGATAGCCATAGATGGCTAACAAACACATGAAAAAATGCTCAACATCACTCATTATCAGAGAAATGCAAATCAAAACCACAATGAGGTACTATCTCACACACATCAGAATGGCTGCTATCCAAAAATCTACAAACAATAAATGCTGCAGAGGGTGTGGAGAAAAGGGAACCCTCTTACACTGTTGGTAGGAATGCGAACTAGTACAGCCACTATGGAGAAGAGTGTGGAGACTCCTTAAAAAACTGGAAATAGAACTGCCATATGACCCAGCAATCCCACTGCTGGGCATACACACCAAGGAAACCAGAATTGAAAGAGACACGTGTACCCCAATATTCATCACAGCACTGTTTTTAACAGCCATGACATGGAAGCAACCTAGATGTCCATCAGCAGACGAAGGGATAAGAAAGCAGTGGTACATATACACAATGGAATATTACTCAGCCATTAAAAAGAATACATTTGAATCAGTTCTAATGAGGTGGATGAAACTGGAGCCTATTATACAGAGTGAAGTAATCCAGGAAGAAAAACACCAATACAGTATACTAACACATATATATGGGATTTGGAAAGATGGTAATGATAACCCTATATGCAAGACAGCAAAAGAGACACGGATGTATAGAACAGTGTTTTGGACTCTGTGGGAGAAGGCAAGGGTGGGATGATCTGAGAGAATAGCATTGAAACATGTATATTATCATATATGAAACAGGTCACCAGTCCAGGTTCGATACATGAGGCAGGGTGCTCAGGGCCAGTGCACTGGGATGACCCAGAGTGATGGGATGGGGAGGGCTGTGGGTGGGGGGTTCAGGATGGGGAACACATGTAAACCCATGGCTGATTCATATCAAAGTATGGCAAAAACCACCACAATATTGTAAAGTAATTAGCCTCCAACTAAAATAAATACATTAAAAAAAAAAAAAAAAACTGTGTCAGCAAAAGGAACTTGATAAAATCCCCTGAAGAATTACCTTGTACTTCAGTATTTTACACCCCACCATGACTTCCCTTTCTTCCTTCAATCAGAGCCCCCATTCCTTTGGTCAAGTCAACTCCAGAAGCTTTGCATCATTTGCAGCAGTGGTGGCATTTTTCTCCAGAGAAACTATTTATTCCCAGAATGATGTTTCTAAATTTCTAGAATGTCAGGTGCTCTGGATAAGACAACATCCCTCCCCAGGCCTCATCACTAACAAGAGTAAAGATGGGTGAACCTTGTATTCTCCTGGCAGGTCCTTCACACTTCCCTTTCCTCAGTACCCAAAGTCTGGCCAGCGTTACCTGCCTTGAAATCATCATTATCTGTCATCATGATTCTCTTTATGCTGGTTTATTCTAGTCACACAAGAAGCCCAGGTTTCTAGGTCATTCCTTTTCCCTTGCATTACATTTAATCCCAAATGGTCTTTTACATCCTGTTTTCTAATCTAATTTCATACCGTCTCTATCTCCTGAAACTCTTCAGGAATTGGTTGTTGGGATCAGTAAAATCCTTCTTTCCTCAACGTCTCTGAATTTTCCCTTCTCCTTGCTCTAAAGGAAATCTGGCTCCTCTTTGAGGGTAATGCTTCCTCTGTAGCCCTCTCATGGGGTGGCTGTGTTTCTCCTACACCCTGCAGTGGAAGAGGTGTCCACTTTGTCCTTATTGCTACTTCCAGGCCATTCTGCTTTCCTCCTTCCCAAACATGCCCAGCTTTGATTCTGACATTAACCAGACTATGCTACCCACTGGAGTGGGTTGCCATGCCCTCCGCCAGGGGATCTTCCTGACCCAAGGATCAAACCTACATCTCCTAATGTCTCCTGTACTGGCAGGCAGGTTCTATACCACTAGCATGCCACCTGGGAAGCCCCCATTGCTGTCATGTAGCCACTATCACTCTCCAACCCTGCTCCTACATGATCTCAATACCCTTACAGACAATCCTTCCAAAACACTGATTTCTAAAATCTTTGACCTCCTCTCCTCCAAACATCTGTCCTCCATTTTAGCCCATTTATTCCCTTTGTATCCTTGATTCTCCTCCTATCTCACTTAGATTCTGTGTCTGTTATTATAATCAATCCTTCAAATACAACCTTGGTTCTCTTTCCAAGTACAATTCACTGTATTTTGCTGATAGAACATAAGTCTTTTAATTAAATCTGACCTTCTTCCCCTATACATGCACAAGTGTAGCAGCTGAACATGACTGGAAAATTCACATCTCTCTGCTGACTGCTCTCACTTTCAGTTTATGACTGCTCACCTTAAAAAGACCTTCAATGTCACTCATCAACTCTACTTACATTATCCTGGCATGGTTATTAAACCATTCTCACAGACAGCCATTCCACAACTCCCCCTCTCTTCAAAATTTCCATAACATCTTCCTTATCCTAAGATGACAACCTTGTCTCTTAGTTCACCAGAAAAAAACAACAAAAAGAAGAGAAAGTCCAGAAGGTCTCCACCTCCCTGCATCCATGCTCATGCATTCTGCCTTCCCTCCTATTAATAATGATTAACATTTGCTGTTGTTGTTGTTTAGTTGCTAAGTCGTGTCTGACTCTTTTTGACCCATGAACTGCAGCAATGATGAACAGTATGTGCTCCTAACTTGGGCCAACTCCTCCACCTGTGTACACCTGGTTCTATCATTCCAACCATCCTCTCTCTCCTGGACCATTTTCCATCAGTAAATAAACAAGCGGTTACTTATCTCATCTTTAAAAACAACAACTGACTCTTGACCTCACTTCTCTAACTACAATCCCATTTCTCCTCCCTTTCAGACAATAAGAATTGGCATCTCCAACCCTTTCCTCTATCAGATTTTCATGCTTGGACTCCACAGAATGTCCTCTTGTCAAGGTCATTAATGACATCCACATTGCTATATCTAATGGTCAGTATCTATCCTTAATCTTTCTGAAGGTTTAAATACAATTGATTACTCCTTTCTCCCTGAAACAGTCTCTTCTCTTGGCTACCAGGGCACCACACATACTCCATGGCATTATATGTGTGTGTGTGTATATACATATATATATCTCCAACTTCCTGATCAACATTCCCACTTGGTTGTCCAATAGGCATCTTGAACTTAACACATCCAAAATAAAATTCCTGATTTCTATCCCCAAACCTAATTCATTTTTTTTTTATGGAAACCATACCCTTGAGTCAGCCTTGACTCCTCTTTTGCTTTCACTCCCATATCTGATCCATCAGTGAATTGGTTGATTCTACTTTTAAAAATATATGTTTTAATAGATATTTTAGGATCTACTAACTCCACTGCTTTTACCCTGATCTGAGACACTGGTCTCTTGATTCGCCTCCTAGCTGACCTCTCAGTTCTGCCCTTGATCCTCTTATGGTTTATTCCCCTCCCTGTAACTCAAATGATCCTGTTAGAATATGTTATTCTTAAACTTATACCCTCAAGTAGCTTCCCATTTCACCCTAAGTGAGAGTCAAACTCCAACTAACAGGGACTCCTACACAATTTGTTCCATCCTGCCTTTGTTACCTCTCAACTCCTCTTTCATACCGTCCTGCTTCCTCACTGTGATCAGTCACACAGCTTTCTTTGTGATTCCTGGCTTAGCACCTCTGCACTTGCCTGTTCCTTTTGCCCAGAATGGTCTTTCCTCGGGTATTTTCCTTACCTCCTTTAGGTCCCCACCAAAATGCTACTTTCCCTGACCTTTCTATTAAAATCTGGGACTTCCCTGGTGGTCAAGTGGTTAAGAATCCACCTGGCAATGCAGGGGACACGGGTTCGATCCTTGATCCAGGAAGATCCTACATGCCGCGGAATAACTAAGCCCATGCACTACAACTAATGAGCCTGAGCACTAGAGCCTGTGAGCTGCAATGAAAACCCCCAATCACCACAACGAGAGAAATCCCGTGCACAGCAACAAAGACCCAGCGCAGTCAAAAATAAACAAATAAATAAACCTTTTTTTCAAAATAAAAGTTGGTCACAATCTCTTTTTTCCTTATTTTTCACCATAGCACTTATCACGAGTTGATACATTACACATTTTATTTGTGTTTGTCTCCCACGCAACAGACTTCAAACTCAATAGACACAGAGCATTTTTTCTGATTTGTTTCCTGCTGTTTTCAGGGACTAGAGTAGTGCCTGGAGTGTTAGAGATGCCCAAAAAGTATTTTTGGAATATATCACATGAAGGAGATTATGATGGAGCGCTGAAAGGCAACAGCACTTTTTAGAAAATGCTTAATGGCACGCCGAGTCTTCTTCTCGTCCATAATGAGCTCCACTGCAGCGTTTCCATCAGAAGAGTGACAGGGATCAGACCTGGACAAAGAAAGATCAGTCTAGCCACAGGGTGGAGCAGAGACTGGAGGGGTAGGATTGGAGGTGGAAGGAATACTTGAGAGGATGTTGGCAGAAATTCAAGTTAGAAAAATTGAGAGCCTGAGCAAAGACAGAGGCTATGGACATAAAGAGAAAGGGAGTGAAGTTGACAGTTACTTAGGGGCAGAAGAGACAGACCCTGGTGATCAATGTGATATGTGGAAGACAGCCCACCAGAAGACACCCTTTTATTCTCCCCAGATTTCACCCCTAGAAACACCTAGACTGGGCCATTATGGATTACCTGTAGCAGTCTCTGCAGATTTTTGAAAGCCTGGAGCTAGAATTCTTATATCCCACCCTGTCCTAATTCCAGGTAAGGCACAGTCTAACAACATCAAGCTCCTGAACCACTAAGAATTTACAGGTTTGGGCTTTACCAGGAACTCCTGGCTCTATTTCCCATTTTCTCACCCACTCTGTCTTCCCTGTTAAGGAAACTCAAGAAAGCAAGAACCACCAAGAAACTTAAAACCATGTTTACTTTTTTTTTTTTCCTTTTCCTTTATTTATTTTTTTTCCCCAGTGGGTTTTGTCATACATTGATATGAATCAGCCATAGATTTACACGTATTCCCCATCCTGATCCCCCCTCCCACCTCCCTCTCCACCCGATTCCTCTGGGTCTTCCCAGTGCACCAGGCCTGAGCACTTTTCTCATGCATCCCACCTGGGCTGGTGATCTGTTTCACCATAGATAATATACATGCTGTTCTTTTGAAACATCCCACCCTCACCTTCTCCCACAGAGTTCAAAAGTCTGTTCTGTACTTCTGTGTCTCTTTTTCTGTTTTGCATATAGGGTTGTCGTTACCATCTTTCTAAATTCCATATATATGTGTTGGTATGCTGTAATGTTATTTATCTTTCTGGCTTACTTCACTCTGTATAATGGGCTCCAGTTTCATCCATCTCATTAGAACTGGTTCAAATGAATTCTCATGTTTACTTTTTACCTTCTACTGACCTACCTTAATTCAGCTTGTTCTCACACTGTTGACATAGATACTTCACAGATGCAGAGAGATAAGGGCTATCCTATTGCCAGGGAACCCCCCCACTCAGGGCCCAGTTCAAGGAAGCAAGTGCTATTGATGGCAGTTGTCCATTTGATAATAGGATTTACAGTAACAAAGATTCCCTTCCTGGCATACTTCTTCAGAAGGTCTTGGCTTCCCAGGATGCTAAGGTCCAACTACTATAGTCTATAAATGCTAGGCCACAACAGAAAGCTCTAGTCCTCCAGAACTCATTCTTTAAGCCCAACCCCTTAGCCAATATCCTAATTGGGACTGACATCAGGCTTTGTTATGCCACACAAGGCAGTCAACCAATGGAGGGAGTTTAACGTCACTTAAGTTTCAGACCTTAACATCCACATTGCAGGCTGCTACATACTGAGTGAAAAGAGGCGAGCTGGAGCCCCCACATGAAAAGGAACACAAGGAAAACTGGACTGTCCTTCCAGTGTTACCATGGACAGGAAAAACAAGTAGCCAAGTACATCAGTGAAGAAACTCCAACCCTAGTACACAAGGAGTGATGGTCTGGGTGAAGGTAGCAGGTATGGGTAGTGTAACTGGCACAGGGCTTTCTCCTTGATCTCTGAGAAAATCAGACTTTGTTTCAGGGGCTGACCCAGGATCTCTTCACCATTCAGGTGGGTCCCCAGACTGTAAAAATCTAAGAGCAACTGTTAGAGCTCAGAGCTCTGCTGTATATGGTCCATGGCAGACAACTGGCCCCACAAATCACAGTTTGAGAAGCACCTGAAGGGCATGCAGGCTTCTGTAGAGATCCTTAACTTGGGACCTCCTTGAACCTGAATATGATTTTGTGTTTGTATGATGAGCACATGTGTACTTTATTTAGAGAGAAGGTCATAATCAGATTCTCTGAGACTTAAGAAAGAGACTGGATCTGTACAACCTTAACCCCATTTTCCAAAATGGTAAAATTAGCCACATTTCAAGTGTTCAATGTCCACATGTGGTAGTGGTCACCATATCTGTGCAAAAACATTTCCTCACCACAGAAAGTTCTACTGGACAGTGCTGTCTTAAAGAAATGGTCCATGGGATAATAGGAAGGTAATATTACCTGATGAATAAGCCTGGGCTTTGAACTCAGA
Source organism: Dama dama (assembly GCF_033118175.1). Lineage (NCBI taxonomy): Eukaryota > Metazoa > Chordata > Mammalia > Artiodactyla > Cervidae > Dama > Dama dama. Next base: position 44,543,848 of record NC_083684.1, on the reverse strand, counting down.
CCTGAGGTGGAGTCCAGACTCTGCCACGATAAACCATGTAACTGTGGATACATTGTTTAGCTTCTCCAAACCTCTATTCATCACCTGGAAATTATGGAATTTACCTCCCAAGGCCATGGCAAAGACTAAAGGTGAAAACCCAAATAAGTGTGAAGTACAGTACCTGGTTTGTAGCAAGATCTCAATGAGTGATAGCTATGATGGTCTTCATAGTCTTCATGCTCCATAATTCCTGATTGGGAATGCCCTCTGTTTTGGATACCCTAAGTTTTTTATTAATTACTGTGAATACCTATTTCTTAACTACTGCTTCCAGCCTGCCTTTCTAGAAGTTATTCCTAACAGATTTCTGAGTCACAAATGAAAGAGGCCAAGATCTGTGTATCGACACATGTAAGGAAGGAGGTGAGAACGGCTACTTGTACCCAGGACTACGTGAGGTGCTTCATTAGTCGTTAAAATCAGTGCGACTTCCCTGGTGGTCCAATGGCTAAGACGCTGTGTTCCCAATGCAGGGGGCCTGGGTTTGATCCCTAGTCAGGGAAATAGACCCCATATGCCCATATAAGATCTTGCATGCTGCAACAAAGATCAAAGATCCCACGTGTCGCAGCTAAGACCTGGCACAGTCAAATATTACTAAAGAAAAATTTTTTAAAAAATCATTAAGATCACCATATTTGCCACAGTGTTATATGTAATAATGAAAAACTGGATACATTACACAGTAATAAAAAAAAAATCCATAATTGCATGTAACAATGTGATGAATCTTACAAGGATAACATGAAATGAAAAAAGCAAATCTCAAAAGAATACATGTGGTATAATTCTACCTAGAAAGAGGTCAAACTGGGGAAAATTCAATTGTGCTGCTTAAGGTGATAAACTGTAAGGAAGAACAAGGAATTGCCTACCATGGAAGTGGTCACCTCTGAGTGATGAGGGGAGGGATACTGAGGCAGCTTTGGCAATGTTCTGTTTCTTGTTGTTTTTTTTTTCTCCTAGAGTGGTAGTTCCTTTATACTATTTGTTAAATTGTACCTTTATGTCCTAATTTTAATTCATAATTTAAAATATTTTAAAATAAAGACAAAAGGAAAATAAATATAAAACTACATTTTCAGTGTGATCTCAATTATACAGATGTCTGCAGGCATGGGAAAAATGATCAACAGTGCTCTTCTCTGGGCAGCAAAATGTAAAGAGATTTATCCTGTCTTCTTTATACATTTAGCATTATTCAGGTTTTTTATAATTAACTAGTATTACTTTTACAATAAGAATAAAAGCAGAACTACCGACCGCCAGTTTTGCTCTTCAATTTGTATCTCTGCAGTGGTAGAGTCACTTTGAAGAAGAGAAATTTCTCTTCCATCTGCTAGAGAGAAACACGAAGGAAGCGAGGGTCACACAACTGAAATCAATACAAGGCTCCACCACAGGTCTGCTTATTCGTATTGATGATAGGCCTTCAGGGGCTCAGCTGATGGAAACCAGAAAAGATACTACTGCCTATCTTATCCCAGAACACACACAACTCTGCCTATTCTCTCTCTTTCAAGGCCTTGAAAAATGAGCCAACAGCTGAGAAAGAAAAAAGAGACATTATTACGATTCAATAATAACTACCACTTTTAAACTCATTATTGTCATAACAGGGGCTTCCCTGGTAACAGGGGCTTCCTTGGTAGTTCAAACGGTAAAGAATCTGCCTGCAATGTGGGAAACACAGGTATGAACCCTGAGTCAGGAAGATCCCCTGGAGAAGGGAATGGTGTAATATTGTGTTAGGGTTGTTACATGCATTAATTCAATGCTAACATTCACAAGCATTCTATTAGGTGACTATATATTTTGTGCTGATATTCTAAGGTTAGAGAGGTGGAATGACTTGTCCAGATGTCTGACTCCAAACCAGTTGCTCTCACTCCACCATGATTTATCTTTACTCCTGTACATGTTGTAAAGAGCTTCCTCATCTTTTTCTCCCCTACTCCTAGCCAAGATGAGCCAAGTGAAATGTAGGTTCCATTTCCCCAGAGAGTGACAGCTCATTTAATTCCACAACAAACTCACCACCAGGAAGAAGGGACTATATAAAGGTCTGTGTCAATTACACAGTGATTGTGGAATTCATAACGTGACAAATCCAGTGGCTGAACCTATGATTATGACAAAGAATATACAGTGGAAGAGGCCCCTTGCCTGCCAAGAAAGAGAAGTCAGTCTGTGCCAGTGCTGCACTACCTGCGACTTCTCTCCTGGATCTCCCTTCTCCACGAAAGGGAGCAGATGTCTGTCAGATGGATTCTGAATTAAATTCCTGGAAACTATACAGGCTATTTTTCATGGCTGACTCAAGGCTTAGGAAATCTGGTGTGTTGCTTTATATAATTCAGCCTTTAACCTGAAGACTTCCTTTTAGTGATCTGCATTTTCTCACCTGTACAATCATCTCTTCCTCTATATCCACAGGTGAACTGTTCCAGGACTCTCACTGAAGCCATGCTCTAGTCCCCTTAGAGAGAATGGTGTAGTCTCTGCTTATAACCTATACACATCCTCCTGTGTACTTTAAAATAATCTCAAGTTTATTTGTAATAGAATAGAATGTAAATAGCTGTAAATACACTGTAAATGCTATAAAAATAGTTGCCTGTGCCTGGCAAATTTAAGTTTTACTATGTGCTATGTAGAAGGCAATGGCACCCCACTCCAGTACTCTTGCCCAGGAAATCCCATGGACGGAGGAACCTAGTAGGCTACAGTCCATGGGGTCGCTAAGAGTCGGACACGACTAAGTGACTTCACTTTCACTCTTCACTTTCATGCACTGGAGAAGGAACTGGCTGCCCACTCCAGTATTCTTGCCTGGAGAATCCCAGGGATGGGAGCCTGGTGGGCTGCCATCTATGGGGTCGCACAGAGTCAGACATGACTGACGCGACTTAGCAGCAGCATGTAGAACTTATTGGCAAAAAAAAAATTTTCTGCACATTTTTAACCAAGGTTGTTTGACCCCGCAGATGGAGAAGCTAAGGACAAGGTGAGCTGACTGTACTTAGTGTCTGTGATTAGATAATAGGCCATCATGACAAGCCTGTAATTTCCTGAGGCATTTTTTATTTAGTTACTTTGGGACATTTCATAATTCACTTTCTCTTTAGAATATTTTGTAAATGGCAACTAAAACCCATTTTTAACAAATACCTATAAACAACCCAGTGTTAAAAATAAGGAAGCAAAAAACATTGCCCAAACTCTGAGGTCACTGACACTGTTTTTGGAGAGAAGTCTACCAACCACTGAATGCGCGCCCCCTCCCAGCCCCTTTCAGACAGAAAGGTCTGCAGTTCCTATGCACTGTGGTGGGGAGGAGGTAGTAGTCATTTTTTAAAATAACTTTTATTCAATTTACTTAGTAAATTGAATTATTTGTAATTAACTAATTAAAATTAATTCAGATTAATTTATTTAATAATTTGGGTAACTGAGTTTTTCACGTTTAACTGAATAAAAAAATTCAGCTAAACTGAGTCACTTTGCTGTAGAGATCAGCACAACACTGTAAATCCAACTATACCTCAATTAAAAAAAATTTTTTTTCAACTTGGCTATTGCTTTATACTCACAACAACCATGTAAATTAGTTCAAAGTAGTTGCATGATTTGCCCAAGTACACACAGCTAGTTAGAAGCTATAATCTTTTACAATAATATTTTTTTTTCCTTGAGGGGGAAATTTCCCATACCCCAACTAAAGGCCATTACATCTACCTCCTCCCATAGAATGAGTTACTACATCTAGGCAGGACATCTAGTTATTGCCTCACACAAGAAGGGTGAAGATGTTGAAAAAACACAGAGGCCAAAAAAACTTATCCCCATAAATACAGTGGGGTGAGCAGGAAGGTACAACCCAGAAATACCTTCTAGGTTTTCTCTCCTCTTTTTGCAACAGAGATTAAGAGTAAGGTATCACACTGGGTCATTTTGGCTGTCATTGTCCTGTGACTTCCCTATCAACCTCAAGTACTTCTGGAGTCCCCTTCCTTTCTCCACTTCACCTTAAGAGAGTTAACCTTTCCGCTGCCTTCAAGGAATTTAGCATCCAGCATCACCTTCCAGTTGTGGGAGAGAATACTTCCTCCTTTGCTTCTCCAGGCCCGGCCCATTCAAGCAGCATCTCCCCACCCCTCGAGTCTCTTAGAGTTAAAGCTGCTGGGATCACACCTCCCTGGCAGCCAGTGCTTTCTTAACCCTGTCTTGGAAGGTGGGTGATTTCGGGCCAGAGGAAGAAGACAGTGAAATGTGCTCTGAGTAGGGATGGTTATGCAAGATTCGAGGAGGAGAAGGAAGCTGAGAGAGGAACTGGTGAGTCAGAGGAAAAAAGGTGCACAACTTGGCTGGCAGAGCCTTCAGAGTGGTGGAGAAGCCCAAGCCGTTAACAAGGTAAGGAGAAAATTTCCCGTGTACACCTCCAGAGCAGGGCCATTATTCCTAGGTCCTTGGAGTGGAGTTTCAGATAACATGGGGCAACTAAGCTGGGCATTTCTTTGTGAATGGCAGATAGGAGGTGTTGGAGAGGGGCTGGATCAGAATCACCTGGGTAATCTTCCCCAAAAGCACAGGTTGCCTGCCAGCAGCTCTCCTAACCCCACCCACCCCCATCCCTAAGAAAGAGCCTAGAAAGTGAGTGGGGCTATTCTGATGTATACTTTACAGCTGGTTCGTCTTACTTATTCCGATGCTGGCTTCTGTGTTTCCTGTAGCTTCTCCTCTGCTCAGGTGCTGGGAAGTGAGGACCAAAGGTGCTAGTAGCTACAGATTTTCTCTAGCTCAGCTGAGATTTAGTGTGATAACTGAATTCTCAGATCTGGAACACAAAATATCCAGGTCTAATCAGGCGGGGCTGTTTTTATCACTGAGAATTAAAGTTCACTTATTCGGAAATATGGAGGTGTGGCTCATCACTGTTCTACGTGATGTATTTAATTGGACTGTTGTCATTACTGTGGCTAGAAGGGCTTTCAAAGTTGTGGAGCTTCATTCCAACGTAAAATAAGATTAAATTATGAGGCCAGTGAGTTAGCCAAGGTAAAAGAGACTTCTGTCTTGTAAGGCTGCGGACGAGTCTGGAACTTCTAACTGGAAGTAAAATACCTTTTTTAAAAAAAAAAAAAATTACTTATTTTGGGTCTTCTGGCTACTCGCTAGTTGTGGTGCTTAGGCTTCTCACTGTGGTGGCTTCTCTTGTGGCAGAGCACAGACTCTAGGGGCACGGGCTTCAGCAGTTGCGGCACAGGGGCTCATCAGTCATGGCTCATGGGCTCTAGAGCACAGGTTCGGTAGTTGCAGCACCCTGGCTTAGTTGCTCTAATGCCTATGGGATCTTCCCAGATCAGGGGATCCAACCCGTGTCTCCTGCAGTGGCGGGTGGATTCTTTACCACTGGGCCATCAAGGAAGCCCCGTGTGGACTGTTTTTAAAGTCTTTATTGAATGTGTTATAACACTGCTTCTGTGTTATGTTTTGGTTTTCTGGCACAAGGCATATTGGATCTTAGCTGCCAGAACAGGGATCGAACCGGATCCCCTGCCTAGGAAGGCAAAGTCTTTACCACAGGACTGCCAAGGAAGTCCCAATATAGTGTTTATTTTTTCTTTTATTTATTTATTTTTGGTTGCACAGGGTCTTTGTTGCTGCACTTGGGCTATCTCTACTTGCGCAAGTGGGGGCTACTCTTTGTTGTGGTACTCAGGCTTCCTCATTGCAGTGGCTTCTTTTGACGCAAAGCACAGGCTCTAGGCATGCTGGCTTCAGTAGTTGAGGCACACAGGCTTGGTTGCTCTGCAGCATGTGGAATCTTCCCAGATCAGGGATCAAACCCATGTCCTGTGAATTGGCAGGCTGATTCTCATCCACTGCACCACCAGGAAAGACTCCAATATGTTTTTAAATTACGTTTTTTGGAAGGAGATGATAGGTTGTGCTGAGTGTTTTTTGTCTTCTATTTTCTTCTCTTACTAACAAACCCAGGGAAGTTCTGTGAGTAGTCTATTGCCCTTCGATGGGGCTTTAATTTATTAATAAATATTTTTTTAATGATGCTTGTGGTTTTTACCCCCTTAGTTCTAAGTAATACATGCTCTGTATAGAACCTATTTTTTTGGAGTTAGGTTCACTGTGCCATATTGCTTCTAAACTAAGGTTCCGACTTAATATCTTGCTTCAAGCAGTTGAGATAGTATTGGTTTTGTGCTCAATATTCAATAAAATCATCTAAATTTTAGTAACTAATATGCGTTCAATCCCTGGGCCAGGAAGATCCTCTGGAGGAGGAAATGACAACCCACTCCAGTGTCCTTGCCTGGAGAATCCCATGGACAGTGGAGTCTGGCAGGCTACAGTCCATGCGGGCACAAAGAGTGGACATGACTGAAGTGACTCAGCATGTGTGCACACATGCCACTTCTCATGCTCATTTATTTAGTTATTTGTTCAACAAGTATTTAATGAGCCCTAATCAGCTGTGTGTTTTATGTGCCAGTAAACAAGATAAGACACAGCATTTACCTTTAAGTAATAGCAGCCCAGTGAGAGATATTCATCCTCCCCTGTACTACAGGTGCTTCCCCTGTGGCTCAGCTGGTAAAGAATCTGCCTGCAATGCGGGAGACCTGGGTTCAATCCCTAGGTTAGGAAGATCCCCTGGAGGAGGAAAAGGCTACTCACTCCAGTATTCTGGCCTAGAGAATTCCATGGACTCTATAGCCCATGGGGTCGCAAAGAGTCGGACATGACTGAGCAACTTTCACTTCACTTACCTGTGCTACAGAGAAAGAGAGAGATGGATGGGAATGGAAAGTTCAGGGGAAAACTAAATCTTGGGAGGAAATAAGATACCTTTCAGGGAGAAAGCTGAGAGGTGGGCAGAATCTTGAGGAAAGAGTGGTTGTCTTGCAAATGTCTCAGAGCTTGTAAACAATGGGACAGGGGCTTCCCTGGTGGCTCAGTGGTAAAGAATCCACCTGCCAATGCAGGAGACACGGGGTTCCATCCCTGGTCTGGGAAGATCCCACTTGCTGCGGAGGAACTAAGTCCATGTGCCAAAGCTACTAAGCCAGTGCTTTAAAATCCGGGAGCCACAACTACAGAAGCCCATCAGCCCTAGAGCCCATGCTCCACAACAAGAGAAGCCACCACAATAAGAAACCTGTGCACCACAATTAGAGAGTAGCCTCTACTCACTGCAACTAGAGAAAAGCCCTCGCAGCAACAAAGACCCTGCACAGCCAAAGATAAATTAAATTACTAACAATAAATAACAGGGCAAGTTGGAAGAACTGGAAGTAAAATCCAGAACCTAAGGTGTCAGAAAGGGAAGGGAGTGACAGGAGATCTAAGATCGAATTATGTAGGGCCCCCAAACATGAGAAATGGGGATTTAATCCTATATGTGTCAGAAAGCTATTGAAGGACTTTAAGGAAGGGAGCGACAGGCTTGTGCTTTAAAAAGATAGATTTTGGTAGCAGTGAATGAGGTGGAGAGCTGAGGGAGAGAACTGAGAGAGAGAAGTGAGAGGTTACTTACTATAAAAGCCAGGCTAGAGATGAGCAGACTCAGGATTAGATAACAGGGAGGGCAGGGTTCAAGCATGCATCACATAGGCAGAAAACAACACTCAGGAAGGTGCACTAGGGACCTCTCATACATGCTTCCCAACCTCAGGGAGGGTCTACAGTGGAGGTTAGTGTAGGACAGCCGGGGAGGGGTGATGGTTAGATGAGAGGAGATTGCCATGAAAAGCCTTCAGTTTCCTGTTCTTTCTGGGCCAGCTCTACACTGATTCCAGTGACTGCAGAGATGATCTTTCCCTGAGACACACCTTCAAGGGTCTCTGGCTGAGCTCATCAGCCCCATTATGGGTTGCTTAGATCCAGGTTGTATCCAGATCCCAGTGACAAGAGATGGGATTCACTTTACAAAAGCATACTTTCCTGCTGGCCAGGGAAATTGCTCATGGAAAGAAAGAAAGTGAGAGGGTTCCCTTGGCAGTCCCTGAAAACTGTGGCCAATTAAAGCCTGAGGACAACTGGGGACGAGTCTGAAGGCCAGGCTCCAGGTCTGGGTAAGAACGGGCATGAGGTCAGGAGCCACAGGCAGGCAAGGAGTGCTCAGAGCATGTAGCCCACTCTGGACCCTGAGCTGGCCCGAAGCCACATGGGGGCAGGAGGTGGACTTTTGAAAGGTCCATGTTACCAGTCTCTAGGAAATGTTAGCTTTTTCCTGAGCTGATTATAGGCCCTGCCAATAAAATTCTAGCCTTATATTTCTACACAGGTCAAGTTCTTTCCTTTCTCTTTCACTCCATTAATTCCTATCTTTGTTCCAAACTTTTCCTCATACTCATATTGTCTTTGGGAGAAGGTCAGTTCCTCAATGCTTGGCTCAATTCTTGAGTCATTATCAAACATGGCTTAGTTTCTAATCATTTCCTCTTGGGCTCAAGTTCAAAAGAACTAGGTCCTGTTCTTCTTAGCTGGTCCTGCTCTAACCTTCAGGGCCAAGACAGGAATTACTATTCATTGACATGTTCCTGGCATATAACAATGTGCTTTTTTTGGCACCTGGGAGAGATGATCCTCACTGGATCTGTTGGCACATGTGGAGGAAATGCATTGTTGTCATGAATGGTCTCAAGAGAAAGATTTCTGGGCCACTGCCACTTAACGTTTGGTTGAGGTCATCACACACTTCCCAGAAGGTTCAGGGGACTTCCAAGGGAAGCCCATGGGCTGGCAAAGCATGTTCTACCTCTTCAGGAAGCAAGCCATAAACTCCAAGAGTCATATCTGTGGCTGTCCAATTCCTCCTCTAAAATCTGCTCCCTAAAATCTCTGGAGCTCTAGACACAGACAATGGCTTATAACCAGTATGAAGCCTAACTGGACAACAGATACCAAAGGTACACATACCCATACTCGCTGACTTGGCAATTCCGCTTCTTGGGAGTTAGCTTACATGCTTGGATAATGATGTGTGAACATAAAGGTCATTACTGAAAGCTCTGAAATGGCCAAAGACTGGAAACAACCCCAAGCTCACCAATAAGGACACTGGTTAAATACTGATAAATTGTGGTACATCTGTACAATACAATTCTACGTTGTGATAGCCTAAAATACCCCTCTGTTTGTTCTTCCATGGTCTATCACTTCAGCATGATACCGCTCAAAAGAATGAAGCTCCTGCTGTTCCTGGCTTCCCAGATGGCCATTTTCATTCTGTTCATCCTTGTGTACTCCCACGACAACAACTCCCTGCAGGTGAAGGAGGAACCCAAGCCCCCTCACGTGCATGTGCTGGTCCTGTCTTCATGGCGCTCTGGCTCCTCTTTTGTAGGGCAGCTTTTTGGACAGCACCCAGATGTCTTCTACCTGATGGAGCCCGCCTGGCATGTGTGGATGACCTTCACACAAAGCACAGCCCAGAGGCTGCATATGGCTGTGCGGGACCTCATTCGGGCTGTCTTTCTGTGTGACATGAGCGTCTTTGATGCCTACATGAATCCTGGCCCCCGGAAACAGTCCAGCCTATTCCAGTGGGACGGCAGCCGGGCCCTGTGTTCCCCACCGGCCTGCAACCTCTTCCCGCGAGATAAGATCATACCCCAGGCCCACTGCAGGATTCTGTGCCACCAGCAGCCCTTCGAGGTGGTGGAGGAGGCCTGCCGCAGCTACAGCCACGTGGTGCTCAAGGAGGTGCGCTTCTTCAACCTGCAGGTGCTCTACCCGCTGCTGAGAGACCCTTCCCTCAACCTGCACATTGTGCACCTGGTCCGGGACCCCCGCGCAGTGTTCCGGTCCCGAGAACACACCACGAATGAACTTAAGATTGACAGCCACATTGTGATGGGGCAGCATCGGCAGAAACTCAAGAAGGAGGATCAACCTTACTATGCAATGAAAGTCATCTGCCAAAGCCAGCTGGAGATCTTCAAAGCTGTGCAGTCCTTGCCCAAAGCCCTAAGGCAGCGCTACCTGCTCGTGCGCTATGAGGACTTGGTCCGGGACCCCCTGGCCCAAACTGCCCGAATGTACGAATACGTAGGGCTGAAATTCTTGCCCCGGCTCCAGACTTGGGTACATAATATCACTCGAGGCAAGGGCATGGGTAAGCACGCCTTCCACACAAATGCCAGGAATGCCCTCAATGTCTCTCAGGCCTGGCGCTGGTCCCTGCCTTATCAAAAGGTTTTTCGACTTCAGAAAGTCTGCAGGAATACCATGAACCTGCTGGGCTACCACCTTGTCACATCAGACCAAGAGCAGAAAAACCTGTCGCTGGATCTTCTGTCTACCTGGAGCCCCTACGAGCTGGTCTACCAAGAGGATTAAGGAGGCTCCTTCTTCACCCAGCACCAGCTTCAGTCACGTTAACTGAAGGCTGTTTCTGAGCTTTGACAGTATGTGTCAGTGTATGCGTGAGAATGGGTTTGCCCACACGTGTTCAAGTCGAGAGATCTTTGTGTCTCTGCTCATTTCTAGAAAAGAGACTTGTGAACCTTATGTGAGAAGCACATACCAACCAACAAAACAGAAGTGATGCCTTTCTTCTCTTTTTGGGCTTCCTACCTGTGTATACCTCAGAGATTCTGTGACCTGGGTCCTACGTGGTACAAGCAATATCACTGGAGGAAATCCATAAACTCCTCTGTCCACATCTTGCCCAATGGGAAAGGAGAGAAACAGGAAAAAATAGGGAAATGGGTCTTCTGCCAAAGAGCCCACCAACACGTTCAACAGGCATGTGAACTCTGAGACCTCAGAGCTCCCAGTGGATTCAAAAAGAGAGCAGAGGTCAGGGTTGAACGCTTACCTGTGAGACTGGCCAAAACAACTGTCAATTATCACAAATATGGAAGAAAATCTCTGCACAACAGAGCAAGCTTTTAAGTTCATGGGGTGGCTGGACCCAATTTGGACATCAGTTCCCCTCAGTGTTTTCCTATTTTAAGCTGTGAAATTGCCGTCTGTTAACACTAAAATTTCAAAATAAGATTCTGTTTGGAGTGTACCTTTTTATGCTTTCTAATTAGTTAGTAGTAAACATTTGTTCTTATGGGATCTTAACTAACAGCTTAATCATCTTTATATATTTCTTTTACTGGAATATTTTACTTTTTAAATTAAGAAAAATTTTTTTACTGAAATATAGTTGATTTACAATGTTGTATTAATTTCAGGTGTACAGCACAGTGATTAGGTTTTTTATATATATATATTCTCATATTTATAGATTCTTTATAAATACTTTTGCTATTATCTATCACCCACACATAAAACAAAATTGTTAAGACAATGTTTGGTTCAGACGATGGACTAAGTATAACTTGGTCAATACTGATCTATACACTGCCCTCTCAAGAATTTGTAGAAAGTAGACAACCACAGCTAAGCCCACTCGAATGTGAGATGTAAGCTGTAATAATACAGGATGCATCACTCTAGGTTCTAGAGTTCTTTTAGTCTCATACCTCAGCCAGAGGACCTCAGTTATAACATAATTGGTGCCTTTCAGCTCTTCCTGGTCACCTCCTCTAACAAGAAAGGTTGTTTCCTTCAGTCTTTGCAGGATTCCCCACATCTAGTTGTGTATCAAAATCACTTGTTAAAGATGTGTTTTGTCACGTCCGACTTCAGATGTGCTGAAGAGGCTGGGATTCTGTATGTTTATCACATGACTCTGTAGCTCTTCCACAGCCAGTCTGACAGTGGTACCCCCTGCCCTGGGCAGCAGCATTCTTTGCCTTCTTGCCCCAAGACAGATGACTTCTCTAGTGCCTGCCAAGTATCCAAGCACTTACTCATGACACAGGTGCTATCCTCAGGTTGGAAGGAATAGGAAGAAGGTCCCTGTGTATCTGAAACTCTGTGTCTAAGTCCTGACTCTATAAACATTTCTCTTTGTTCACAGCTGAGAGGTACAATCACTTCACCGTTCCTTTTGTTCCCACATCCACTTTTGGCATGGTCTTCACTTCATGAAGCTCCCTCCACGTCAGATGGGAATTTTCCCACTCCATTTTGCTCCTGGGCTGTGCCACCCCTGAGCTGCTTGAGTGGATACCTTTGCCATCTGGGTCTTTGAAGTTAATTTATATGGGTTTTAAATGAGTGAATTTATTCTAATATCTAAACCCATGCCACCCTAGACCCTCCTCAAGAGCCTAGAATCTCTCAGGCATGTGCTTCTTGCCACTACAAACCTTTCAAAACTATAAAAAATTTCCCCAACATTGAAAATAAGGCCACTGCAGTAGGTGATGGTGGAAACAGAGTGAAGATGGTCAGTGAGAGGAAGAGATAGTGATAGACTTGACCATCTCTGATTTTCCCTCCGAAATTCCAGCCTCTACACTGTCTTAAAGTTAGCAACTTCCTTAGGAACCATCTCTATGGAATGCCAGAGTACAGAGCAGCTTGCTTTTCCATCTCCAAGAGCCACCCCATCTCCAGACAAGGAGAGAGTGAAATCTCAGGATCTTATTTAAAATTAAGATCTACTTTAAAATAGTTTTAAGTTTTCTATATTCCAAGTCCTGATGTCAGATGAAGTCCATCTTCTTGAAGGACAGTCTTATACATGACCCTATATAGCAGAGGTCCCCAATCTCCAGGCCACAGACTGGTACATCCTATCAGATCAGCAGTAGCATTTGGTTAGAAATAAAGAGCACAATAAATATAATGCACTTGACTCATCCCAAAACCATGCACCCCCACCCCAGTCCATGAAACTGTCTTCCATGAAATTGGTGCCAAAATCCCTGGTGCCGAAAAGGTTGAGGACCACTGTTATACTGGAGCCATTGGTGGCTGTTTAGATTTAAATAAGTTAAAATTAAAATGAAATCAGTTCCTCAGTTGCATTAGCCACGTTTCAAGTACTTAATAGCAACATGTGGCTAATGGCTACTGTACTGGACAGCATAGATATAGGTCATTTCCATCACTGTAAAAGTTCTATCAGATATCTCTGGTCTAAGTTAATTTATATTTGTTTGCAGTATCATATTCTTAACCTCAAACCGCAACCTCCCCAAAAAAGTTTGGAGAATATAATATTGTAATGGCATTCTTATGTAAGAATGTGTAGTATAAAATCACACTATATTACCTCTAAAACTGTGACCCAGTGCTGAGCAATATTTAGAGAGCAATGGAATGTCTCCTACTGAAGTGTTCAGGAAGCTGGCACTGGAGTTCAGGGGCGCCAGGGGCAGTACACTCAATTATGAGACATGGGGAATTTGGGAAGCTGAGAACCCATGATGAGTACAGAGGACTGTGTTCTGCAGAAGAGCTTTACTACTCTGGAGGCATCTGTTCCAGCCCTCCACCCCCGCTAAACAGGGAGGCATTTGTTTGCTTGCCAAGCCTATTTGAGCTGCACAGGATCCAAGGATGAGTTTGAACACATATGACATTTGAATTTGATTTAAATTTCTTAGGGCTAGTAATCAGGCTTGGGGAATGAGCTATTTCATGTCTAGAGAAACATAATGGCCTGAAATGCCTAATTGCAGGAAAGCAATTGATGATTTTTATAAAACAGCCATACTGGGCAAGTGCCCTAAGCCCACCACTTTGGGGAGAGAAGGGAGCCCCAAAATTTTGAATATGTGTTTGGAGGGTGAGAAAAGGTTAGCTTGGAAACAAAGTGGTGTTGACCGTGTTTCTCTGTGGCTTCATTTTCTATATAATGAGAGCAATTGCTAAGTTTTTAAATTACTTTTAATTAAAATTATATTCTTTTCAGCTTATGAATAGTAGGTATAGGGAGAAATGAGAAGGTAGAATCAGATTTTTGTGCAAAATCTGTCACTGAATAGTATGTAACATCTTTCTTAAAAGAATAGCTTATAATTGTTCTATGTAAATATAAAGCAAAACATAAGTTATTTTCTCTGAGTATGCATATTGTAATGACTCTATTGGATTACTTTCACAGACCAGCAAAGCAAAATTAAAAATAAACATATGTAAGTGACATAGGCCACTAGTATACGTCTGGTCAGTACTAGTGGGGGATCCCCAATACCCTGGCATTTCTCTTGAGGGCTGGGCCCCTCTCCTGCATAAATGTTCCTGTTCATTCAGAGAAAGATTATTTTTTAAAGGCAGTACTGAGGAAAAAGTAAGGACAGATAATCAAAGCAAGGATATTGGATATAGGATTAAGTTAAAGGATTTCTTCATTCATCTCATACATTTGATGGCATGCCAAGGAATGTTCAAGGTGCTGTGGATATAGCAGCAAACACCATAGGCAAAGCCCCTCCTTTCAAAATAGACCAAAAGCTTCTATTTTGGTCTGTTGGGGAGTGGAGGAATAAACAATAAATAAATGTCAGATGGTGATAAGTACTGTGGGGAAGAATAAAGCTGGGTAAGTGTTTGGGAGATGAGGGAGAGTAATGTTTTAAAAGAGGGCAATAAGGAATATCTTTACTGAGAAAGTGATATTTGAGCAGAGGCATTTTTGGAGCAGAGATCTGGGACAAAGTGCCCCAGTAAATGCCAATGTCAATATGGACAGGACCCATCAGGGTCCAGTGAGAACTTGTTATATGCTTGGTAGTATGCTGAGTATTGCGGAGGTTAAAGAAGTACAGATGTTACAGAAAGAACAGTATGACCAAGAGGTTATGTGCTCATAAACATGTGGGCCCTAGAACTGGGTTGTCTGGGTGACTTAGCTGTTACCAGTTGGGTGACCTCAGCAAGTCTCTCAACCTCTCATGTCTCAGCTCCCTTAACTGTAGGGTGGGTATAATAATAGCAGTACTGACTCCTTGGAGTTGCCAGGGTAGCTAATGAGTTGATATACAGAACCTGCTTAGAAAGCATCTGGTGCTCATTACTGCTAGCTGTGAATATCTTGGTAACTGGTCTCAGCTCTCAAAGACTATCTTCCATCATTTCTGGTAACATCCTTATTAAGGTGAAGTTTAACAGCAGATCACAAACCCTTTATTTAAGGCATTTCTGATCATGATACCATTAGGAAATTTATAATTTTCTGACATTCTAGTTTCTCAATATCAGGAGTTCTCAACCAGAGGTGACTGCCCCACAAGGGACATGTGGCAATGTTCAAAGACATTTCTGGTTGTCACACTTTGCAGAGGGGACATTTCTGGCACCTAGTGGGGAAGGGCCTGGAATGCTGCTAAACCTACAATGACCAGAAAAGCCCTCCCTTAACTAATAAATGAAGGACAAAGAGCTGAAGATTCAAATAAATTTCTCTTACATCTTCATTCAATTACATTTAGCCTCACTCAAATGGGACACCAGCAGGCCAAGTGTTATAACTGCAGTGATGTTATAACCTGGTCTCCTTTGAGACCCACTCAAGTTATCTCAAAGGGAGAAGTGGTAGACACATCGTAACAACAAGAATAGCACCACAGAAGTCTGACATGAGGAAGTGACCGCAGCTAGGCTCCCCAAGACCAGCCAATCATTCACCGGCCAATCTATGCCTTAACTGATCTTTGCTCATGTCCACCCTAATTCAGTTAACTGTGGCTTGAAGAGAGGGTTTAAAGGCACAAAACAAGGTCACATAGGGCCTTGGGCAAGACGGGCAGACGAATGAGGCCAGATGCAGACTCTGTGCTAGACAAATTAATTGTCTAATGTGTCTGGGAACAGAAGAAACACTGACAGTTGTCAAAAAGTTCAATAGGCACCATGGAATTTAAACCACAAAATCTCACCACCATCACCACCCCCAACCAACAAGCCTTCTGAGATTTTTTTTCCCTAATTGCCACCCCCACCAAGAAATGTTAATACCACTAACACATGGCATGTCTGTTTTTTTATGGTGGCCCTTTGGAGGGTCCAAAGTTCCATAATGTTTACTCATTTTTCTGCCTCCCCTAAACCGCTTTTTACACCCATGGTAATTTTGACCTTCACTGAGAATGCATGCTTTAGACCACTGTCCCCAATATTTTTTAAGCTCCATTCCATATAGCTCCTCTCTTTTTTTCCTCATCATATCTTTTCATTTGTCATCTCCCCAAACTATGTTCCTTGTGCTCACCAATGATAGCTGTTCCTTGCTCAATAATGACCAAATGTGGTTTTGAAAAATAACACATATGAGAACAATTTGTAAACTGTAAAGACCATGAAAATTCTGATTAGTAGTAGTAGTAAAATAATAATACAAGTAACTCTGACTGTTGTCCTCCCTGCCAGCCTTAATCCTAATCATTTGAGATGGTCCGGCTTTCCTTGCCAGTTCTCACATCGACTTCTTATGGTCCTGGGAAAACAATAAGGAAGCCAGTTTACAGTCTGTTTGTTTTTTAAGTTTATTTGGTAATAAATGGAACAGGCACATGAAATAGGTTCATAAAGAATGAGGAGTGTTTCAGAAAACAGTAGGTATTGCTCTGCCCTAAATTAATGTGACTCTAAATGGCTAACTGCAGATCATTTAAACATGCTGAATGAAAAGAAAAGCTCCTACCATTTTATGTGGCAGTGAGGTGAATGACCCAACCTAAACCAAACTGTAAGACCTTAGCAGATGCAACACACACATACTACTCGAGATGCAAATAAGCTTGAAAAAGTTGACTACACTAAATTTAACTGAGTATTCAAACGTGAGACCCTCAGAGCTTCAAATATGTTAATATGCATATTAAGAAGGGATTGGAGTATACAGCAGTTCTCCCAAACTTCTCTGACCAAGGAAGTTTTCTGCTGTTAACATCTGTCAGGAGAATATTTTGAGAAAGACCAGTCAGACAAATGCTGAATTGTCTTCAGCCACCATAACTCTGGATGGCCCCAACACTCTGGCTTCAACTTGTCTCCTGCCAAGCCCAAGCACGCAAAAGCTGAATGGAGAAAATCACATGAGGGCAGCTTAGTTCACAAAGACTTAGAATCATCTCCATCAGTTTATGGTCACTTCAACACTCACCTGCAACCTTGCAACCCTCCCCTCCTCTCCAGAAGAACTTTCCACAACCATCTTCTGACCACATGCCTTCCCTTCCTTCCCAAGAGAAAAGAAAACCATCAGATACCAATTTCTCAACCACTCTGTACAAATAACCAAACCTCCCTTAGCATTCTGTCTTCCTTCTTATCTTGGGTTACAATACAGATGATAGTCTGTCTCCTGTTAAGACCATCATAGTTTGGTATTTCAGCCCCTTCTCACCTTTTTAAGAACTATATATTTTTATTATTCACTGCCTCTCTTCTGAACTCAGCTTCTCTTCAACTGAATCCTTCTCTCTGGCTTTTAACTTACTCAAGTCTCTACCATCTTGGAAAAACTCTCCCTCATTCCCACATCCTTAACCAAACACTGGCCTCTCCCTCAGCACCTTCACAGCCAAACTTCTCTAAAGAATTATCTGCATTCATTGGCTTTATTTTCTTACCTTCTACTTCCCCCTCAACTTACTTCAATCTGGATTTTCCCCCTTCTCTAAACAGCTCTAACAACAAAAATTAAATTCTGTGTTGCTCACTCAACCCTATGAACACTTCCCAATTCTCATTTGATTTGAACTCTCAGCAACAATTGAGTTTATTGACCATTTCATCCCCTGGAGAAGGGAAAGGCAACCCACTCCAGTATTCTAACCTGGAGAATTCCATGGGCTGTATAGTCCCTAGGGTCGCAAAGAGTCGGACATGACTGAGGGATTTTCACTTTTACTTTGCTTGAAATCAGTCAGTTCAGTCATTCAGTCATGTCCAACTCTTTACAACCCCATGGACTGCAGCATGCCAGGCTTCCCTGTCCATCACCAACTCCCGGAGCTTGCTCAAACTCATGTCCGTTGAGTTGATGATGCCATCTAACCATCTCATCCCTCTGTCGTCCCCTTCTCCTCCTGCCTTCAATATCTCCCAGCATCAGGGTCTTTTCCAATGAGTCAGTTCTTCTCATCAAGTGGCCAAAGTGTTGGAGCTTCAGTTTCAGCATCAGTCCTTCCAATGAGTATTCAGGACTAATTTCCTTTAGGATTGACTGGTTTGATCTTCCTGAAGTCCAAGGAACTCTCAAGAGTCTTCTCCAACACCACAGTTCAAAAGCATCAATTCTTCAGTGCTCAGCTTTCAACTCTCACATCCATACATGACTATTGGAAAAAACATAGCTTTGACTAGACGGACCTTTGCTGGCAAAGTAATGTCTCTGCTTTTCAGTATGCTGTCTAGGTTGGTGATAGCTTTTCCTCCAAAGAGCAAGTGTCTTTTAATTTCATGGCTATACTCACCATCTGCAGTGATTTTGGAGCCCAAGAAAATAAAGTCTGTCACTGTTTCCATTGTTTCCCCATCTATTTGCATGAAGTGATGGGACCAGATGCCATGATCCTTGTTTTATGAATGTTGAGTTTTAAACTAGCATTTTCACTCTCCTCTTTGACTTTCATCAAGAGGCTCTTTAGTTCTTCTTTGCTTTCTACCATAAGGATGGTGTTATCTGCATATCTGAGGTTATTGGTATTTCTCCCAGGAATCTTGATTCCAGCCTGTGCTTCATCCAGCCCAGCATTTCACATGATGAACTCTGCATATAAGTTAAATAACCAGGGTGACAATATACAGCCTTGATGTACTCCTTTCCTGATTTGGAACCAGTCTGTTGTTCCATGTCCAGTTCTAACTGTTGTTTCTTGACCTGCATACAGATTTCTCAGGAGGCAGGTAAGGTGGTCTGGTATTCCCATCTCTTTCAGAATTTTCCAGTTTGTTGTGATCCACACAGTCAAAGGCTTTGGCATAGTCAATAAAGCAGAAAAAGTGAAAATGAAAGTCGTTCAGTTGTATCTGACTCTTTGCAACCCCATGGACTATACAGTCCATGGAATTTTCCAGGCCAGAATACTGGAGTGGGTAGCTGTTCCCTTCTCCAGGAGATCTTCCCAACCCAGAAATCGAACCTAGGTCTCCCACATTGCAGGCAGATTCTTTACCAGTAAAGTGGAAGTAGATGTTTTTCCGGAATGCTCTTGCTTTTTCTATGATCCAATGGATGTTGGTAATTTGATCTCTGGTTTCTCTGCCTTTTCTAAACCCAACTTGAACATCTGGAAGTTCTCAGATCATGTACTGTTGAAGCCTAGCTTGGAGAATTTTGAGCATCACTTTGCTAGTTTGTGAGATGACTACAATTGTGTGGTAGTTTGACATTCTTTGGCATTGCCTTTCTTTGGGATTGGAATGAAAACTGACCTTTTCCAGTCCTGTGGCCACTGCTGAGTTTTCCAAATCTGCTGGCA
Source organism: Dama dama (assembly GCF_033118175.1). NCBI lineage: Eukaryota > Metazoa > Chordata > Mammalia > Artiodactyla > Cervidae > Dama > Dama dama. Next base: position 44,524,505 of record NC_083684.1, on the reverse strand, counting down.
TATTGAGTACAGCACTTTCACAGCATCATCTTTCAGGATTTGAAACAGCTCGGCTGCAGTTCTATCACCTCCACTAGCTTTGTTCATAGTGATGCTTCCTAAGGCCCACTTGACTTCACACTCCAGGATGTCTGGCTCTAGGTGAGTGATCACACCATCGTGGTCATCTGGGTCATGAAGATCTTTTTTGTATAGTTCTTCTGTGAATTCTTGCCACCTCTTCTTAATATCTTCTGCTTCTATTAGGTCCATACCGTTTCTGTCCTTTATTGTATCCATCTTTGCATGAAATGTTCCTTTGGTATCTCTAATTTTCTTGAAGAGATCTCTAGTCTTTCCCATTCTATCGTTTTCCTCTATTTTTTTGCATTGATCTCTTAGGAAGGCTTTCTAATCTCTGCTTGCTATTCTTTGGAACTCTGAAACATATATCTCCTTGAAATACTATGCTGGTTTTCCTCCAGCCCCTTCTCAGTTTTTCATAGAATTTTTCTCTTCTATCTAGCTGTTAAATGTTGCAGTTACTTAAATTAACAGAGACTCAGCACAGAGTCTCTTCTCTCTTCACTGTATGCTTTCTCTTTAGACTATCTCATCCATGCCCATAATTTTAAAAAACACGTACATACAGATGACCCACAAATGTATATTCTCCAGTGGAGACTTCTCTGAGTTCTATATCTGTAAGTCCAACCACCAATTCAACATATCTTGAACATCTCTGAAGACACCTCAGACTCTACATGTCCACTGTGTTCATGAGTTTCCCTTCTACCTTCAACCACGGCACATATCATCTCTCCTGGGTCTCCTTCTCACATTTTCAACTTGCTACCATATCAAAAACCTGGACTTTGCCCTTGACTTCTTCTGCTGATCCATGCTACCTCATCAATATGTCTTAAGTTCATGTACTTCCCCTCCCCCTCAAAGCTTCTCCACACTACTTTGTTCATGCCACCATCATCTCCTTCCTGAACCACTGACTGGTCTGCCTGCTTCCAATGCTGCACACACCAATCCAATACCTACACTGTTTTTGAAAACTCAGAAAGTCCAGATTCCTTAGTAGAGTTTAGGAAGCCCTCATGATCTGTCCCCTCACATCCCTCTCTAATAACCCCCTCTTAGACTTGACTTCCCCCATCTCATATTTGAAGTTCTACCAGTTTACCACATACATGCCTGGATTTTCAGTCATGCTGCTTCTCCCACCTGGAATATCCTGTTCTGCTCCACCTTCAACTTCTCTCTTTTTTTTTTTTTTTTTTGGTCCCTCAGTCCTAAACTGAAATAGATCCTCTGGAAGTTTTTCCTGGCTTGAACCTTAAGCCTCTGAGTGCAACTTTTACAGGCTTTCTTTCTATTACAGTATTTATCACATTGTAATAAAACCTCCCAATTTGAACTCTTTTAGGGTAAGGTCTATCTTATTCACCGTGGTATAACCAATGTCTAGTACAGTTCCCAGGATCTAGAAGGCACTCAATAAATGCTTATTTATTTAATGAAACCTGGATCTCAGCCTCATTACATGTAAAGGGATCATTCTTTACATAATACTTTTTAAAAGGCCAATCATGAAACACAGCAACATATTTAAAGATTCAGATAAGAAATAACCAACATTTAAAGAGTTTCCTGTCAGAGAGAAATAAGGGAAGTTGAATCTTAAAGTCAACAGCTCTGAAGTGTTAGGTCAAGTGAGGTGGCAGGTGGTAGGGTGGATGAAACAGAGATTCAAAAATTAAGTTAACTTGTATTTCTAATAGTGATATTATCATAGGAAGAGAAGCTGAAAATTATGCTGGTTGTCCAACAAGCTGCATGTGTTCACAGAATGTAACATATGAACTAATCGATTGCCCCCTGGAAGCATTGGGCAAATACTTGCTTAGCAATTACCTTCCAACTGTTTTTTAGCCAAATCTCTATGCAGAAAGTTCATGGCTTGTTTTTTATTGCTTCTCCACCCTCACAATGGCAAAGTTTGGTTTTAGGAATGGATTGGAGGAATAGAGTCCTCTTTGATTCTTTCTTTTCTTTCACTTTCCACATCCTGTCCATCAGGAAAATCCTATTAGCTTGACTTCCAAAATATACCCTGAATCAGGTCACCTCTCATCATCTCCAATGACAATGTTCATCCAAACCAACCTCAAATCTCACCTGAACTGCGGCAAGAACCCCCTAGCAGGTCTCTTCCTGCCTGCCCTCATGGTTTGCCTCCAATTTACTAACCAGAATGACCTATCTTAAGAGTAAATTAATGTCAATTCTCTGCCTAAAGTCCTCCAGTAAATTATAGCCCAGGTGACTGTAAAAACAGAATGGATAAATAAGTTGTTGAATTCATACCATGTAATACTATTCAGTAATAAAAAGGAATAAACTACTGATACATGTAACATGGATGCCTCACAAAAGCATCAGGTTAAATGAAAGAAGTTTTACATGAAAGAGTTCATGTAATATATAATGTCCTAATTTGTACATACTATATAACATCTTAATATGTAGAGTTCTAGACCAGGAAAAAAACTAATAAATGGTAGGAAAAAATCATTATGGCAGTTGCCTCTGGGGGCAGGGAGGTGGTAGTGACTGACTGGGAAGAGACATGAGGGAATTTTGTTGGGTGATGGAAATACTTCATATCAGAACAGAGGAGTTTGGGTTGCATAGGTGCATGAATATATCAAAACTCAATGATTATACTCTTAAGATTTATATACTTCATTGTAGGCAAATTTAATCTCACGAGAAAAAAACTGCAAACAAATACTATATTCTAGTTAATGATATACATGCTGGAGAATTTAGAAGTTACTGATGTCAGTAACTTACTCTGCACTGCATCCAAAAATACAGTGATTGATAGACAAAAATTCAGAGTGATTGATAGACAAAGGGGGCAGATATATGATACAACAGCTATAACAAAATGTTAATGGTAGAATCTTGGTAAGGAGAGTATGGGTATTCACTGTCAAAATTCTTTCAACTCTGCTGCTTAGAATTTTTCACACTAAAAAGTGACGGGGAGATAAAACTTCCTAACGTGACCACACTTCTAGAATGGCAGTGTGAGAAGCTCATCTCCCCACTGAAACAAACACTTAACTAGTGAAAATCATTTTTTAAAAAAACAATCAAACCAGATCTGAAAGAGACACGTGCACCCCAATGTTCATCGCAGCACTGTTTATAACAGCCAGGACATGGAAGCAACCTAGATGTCCATCAGCAGACGAATGGATAAGGAAGCTGTGGTACATATACACAATGGAATATTACTCAGCCATTAAAAATAATTCATTTGAATCAGTTCTAATGAGATGTATGAAACTGGAGCCCATTATACAGAGTAAAGTAAGCCAGAAAGATAAAGACCAATACAGTATACTAACACATATATATGGAATTTAGAAAGATGGTAACGATAACCCTATGTGCAAAACAGAAAAAGAGACAGAGATGTACAGAACAGACTTTTGGACTCTGTGGGAGAAGGTGAGGGTGGGATGTTTCAAGAGAACAGCATGGAAACATGTATATTATCTAGGGTGAAACAGATCACCAGCGCAGGTTGGATGTATGAGACAAGTGCTCGGGGCTGGTGCACTGGGAAGACCCAGAGGGATGGGGTAGAGAGGGAGGTGGGAGGGGGGATCGGGATGGGGATTACATGTAAATCCATAGCTGATTCATGTCAATGTATGACAAAACCCACTACAATACTGTAAAGTAATTAGCCTCCAACTAATAAAAATAAATGGAAAAAAAATCATTTATAATTTCTGGATATTGTCCTAAGAGTATACGAAATATTTATTCGAGAAAGTTTGGTAAATCTTGATAAGAACAGGAGGAGTCTATGGTATTTGAGCCACTCTCTGATCCTATCTCCTCTCAGCTCAGTATGACAGAAGTTCTACTTCAAGCAGGGAGGTCAAAGAAGACAGGGCTCCCTTTCCCCTCAGCTCCTAGTCTGTGACTATGGATTCCACCCAAGGAAGGGCAGGTGGCCAGCATATCATCCCTGTTTCAGGTAGGAGCCTGGACTAGGACTCCCTTTCAAATCCCAGGTCCCACTCATAGGGTGGAAGCTAGCCAATAAAAGCTGAGAATATTGGGTCCCAACTTCCCCCAACTAGCCCAACTCACTCAAAGGTTCTGTGGCAGGAGGGCAAGCAAAAAGGACTAGGGGCTACCATACACATCCAATGACCTTCTCATGAAGCAAGACAGGTTTATCATTTAGAAGTGGACCACGGTCCCCACCCCCACATTACTCTGATGTGATAGTACAGAGATTCTACTTAGGGGGTTGGGGAGAGGAAGGCCATAAGAACAGAGAATTCAGCAGCTCTCCCTAAGAGGACATAACTTTACTGGGAAGACAACATGGGATGTTGTCAAAAACAATGGAGATTTTGGTGGTAAACGGTTAAGAGGAGTCTCTAAGATGCTTAAAACCAGTAGCAGCAAACAAAATGGTAGTAAAGGCTCTTCTACTCTCTAGAAGTTTAAGAGAGTAAAGCGGGGAAAGAGACAGGTAAGAAGAGCCCTTCTGAGCTCAGAGCAGTAAACAAAGGGGCCTGACTTTAGTTAGATTAAACTGTGGAATAATTTATGCCCCAGACTTTGCCAAAAGAGTAATGAGTTAGCAACTACTGGAGGCTTAAGGCTGGGAGTGTTACAGTCAAGTCAGATCAACTAGTAGCTTAACAGGGAGACCAGGGAAACAGACAGAATACTGCTAAAACTAATATAATCCCTGGTGGTCAGAGAGACTTTGCACATGGTCGAAACTTCATTCTTTGAGGAGTAACATCAGAGATTGCACACTGGGGAAAAGAGATTTCGGTGAACTATTCCAGCCAAGTCTCTGAAGAAATAAATAAGAAAATAAGCCCCAGGTAAGAGAGGGATCAAAATCCAGAGTTGCTATAATATGTTATTGTAGCAGTGTTCAGTTTTCAACAAAAAAACTCATGAGACATACAAAGAAACAGGAAGTATCACCCATGACAAGAAGAAAACAAAGAGTAGGCTCTAGAAACTGCTTTGGTGGGGGCCTAGATGTCGAACTTAACAAAATTTCAGAGCCCCCCTATTGTAAATATGTTCAAAGAATTAAAGGACATCATATTTAAGGAATTAAAGGAAACTGTAAAGGAGATCAATCCTGAGTGTTCATTGGAAGGACTGACTGATGTTGAAGCTGAAATTCCAATACTTTGGCCACCTGATGTGAAGAGCTGACTCATCTGAGAAGACCCTGATGCTGGAAAACATTGAGGGCAGGAGGAGAAGGGAACAACAGAGGATGAGATGGTTGGATGGCATCACTGACTCAATGGACATGAGTTTGGGTAAATTCTGGGAGCTGGTGATGGACAGGGAGGCCCGGCGTGCTGCGGTCCCTGGGGTCACAAAGAGTCGGACACGACTGAGTGACTGAGCTGAACTGAACTGAACTGATGTTGAAAATATCCTATCCAACAGAGAATACCAATAGGGAAATAGAAAATGTTAAAAAAAAAAAAAAAAACAGAACAAATAAATATGAAGACACACAAAAAAACTAAACTTATAGGATGGAGATAGAACAGTGCCTAGAGGAAAATTTTTAGCTATAAATGCCAATACACACACAAAAAAATCAAATCTATAAACTAAATCTCCACCTTAAGTAACAGGGAGGGGGTGAGGAGGGAAAGCACACAAAACTCAGAGCAAGCAGAAAGAAGAAAACAATAAAAATGAGAGTGGAAATTGTGGACATGGAGAATGGGGAGCAGGGGAAGAAAATAAAACCAAATTCCATTCTTTGAAAAGATCAACAAAGTTGACAAAGTTTTAGCTACACTGATTGGGAAGAGAGAAGATTAAAATCACTAAAGTCAGAAATGAAAGAAGGAACATTACTACTGAGCTTATAAGAAAAAAAGAATTATAAGAGAATATCATGAACAACCATATGCCAACAAATTACATAACAAAACAAACTATCAGAACCAACTAAAGAAGAAACAGAAGATCCCAAAAGGCCTAAGACAAGAGACTGGATTAGTAAATTAAAACTTCCACCAAAGAAAATCCCAAGCCCAAATGGCTCAACTGGTGAATTTCACAAAACATTTAAAGAATTAATATGAATGCTCTCAAACTCTTTCAAAATACAGGAGAGAAGGAAACACTTCTCAATTTTTTTCTATGAGACCAGTATTATTCTAATACAAAAACCAGAAAGACATGTTTACCAAAAAACCCTACATACCAATATCGCTTATGAATATAGATACAAAAGCCTCAACTAGCCAACTGAATGCAGTAACATATAAAAAGAATTATACATTAAAACCAAGTGGGAATTATCCTAGGAATGCAAGGTTCACTTTACATTGGGAAATCAATTAATTTAATGCACTGTATTAATAGAATAAAAATAATCATTCGATCACCTCAATAGGTACAAGGGGAAAAAAAGCACTTGACAAAAATCTGAAAACCTTTCATGATTAAAAATACTTAGTAACCTAAAAGTAGAAGGAAACTTCCTTAAACTGAAACAAAGAGCATGGATGAAAAACCCACAGCTAATTATAATGGTGAAGGAATGAATACTTTCCCCACCAAGACCAGGAACAAGATAAGGATGTCCATTCTTACCCTTTTATTTAATAATATATTGAAAGTTCTCCCCACCAAGTCAGCACCCTGATCTTGGACTCCCAGTCCCCTAAACTGTGAGAAATAAATTTCTCTTGTTTATAAGCCAAAAAAAAAAAAAAAGAAAGAAAGTTCTATCCAGGTCAATTGAGCAAGAAAGAAATGGCATAGAGATTGAAAGTAAGTAAGTGTTAGTCACTCAGTTGCGTCCGACTCTTTGCGACTACATGGACTGTATCCTGCCAGGCTCCTCTGTCCATGGAATTTCCCAGGCAAGACTACTGGAGTGGGTAGCCATTCCCTTCTCCACGGGATCTTCCCAATCCAGGGATCAAACCCATGTCTCTGCGTTGCAGGCAGATTTTTTACCGTCTGAGCCACCAGGAAGCCAAAAAGATCAAAAAGGAAGAAGCACAATGATCTCTATTTGAAGATAACATGGTCTTATATAGGGAAAACCCTAAGGAATTCACTAAAAAAATATTAGAACAATAACGGAGTTTAGCAAGGTTGTAGGATACAAATGAATAAACAAATACCACATCTATTCCTATACATTAGCGAACAATCGAAAAGTGAAATTCAAAAAACAATCTAATTTACAATAGCATCAGAAATAAAGTACTTAGTAATAAATTTAACAAAGGTATAAAATCTATTCATTGAAAAGTGTAAAAATATTGAAAGAATTAAAAATCTAAATAAATGGAAAAATAGCTATGCTTATTGATCAGAAGACTTAATATTGTTAAAAGGGTAATACTCCCCAAGCTGATTTACAGATTCAAAGTAATTCCTATCAAAATCCCAGGTGGCTTTTTTTTTTTTTTTTTTTGCATAAATTGACAAGCTGATGCTAAAATAGTACGAGAAAAAACAACAGTTCTGATTTCAAAATTTACTGGAGCTACAAAAATTAAGACAATGTTGTAGTGGTATGAAGACAGAGAACTAGATCAATGGAATAGACAGCCCCCTAAAAAACCTACGCATAAATGGTGAAATGATCTTTGAAACGGTGCAAAGACCATTCAATAAGGAAAGAGTAGTTTTTTCAATAAATTGTGCTAGGATAATTCGACATCAATATATAAAAGAATGAAGTTGGACCTCTACCTCACACCACATACAGAACAAAAATGAACTCAAATAGATCATAGGCCTTTATGTAAGAGCTGAGAGTATAAAACTCTTAGAAGAAAGCAAAGAAGCAAGTCTTCATGACTTTTGGTTAGGCAATGGTTTCTTAGGTATGACATTAAAAGCACATGCAACTAGAGAAAGAAAGAGATGTCAAGCTTAATTAAAATTAAACACTTGTGTTTCAAAGGACACCATCCCAACAAAAACCTGAAAAGACAGAGTAAAAGGTGGTGCTGGCCCTCACTGATGGAAGATTTGTCACCAGACTTGTCAGGAGGTGTCAATTCCTTCTCCCCATAGGACAGAGGCCCATGGCTCATCTGGGCATATCGGGATGTATTTCAGAGTGTTACCACGTTACGGCTCTGTTCAGAAGTGGTCTCGACACTGAAATCCTGAAAGAGGAGTGCGAGACCTCACACCTAGGTGTGTATCAGCGAGCGAGTCCTCTTCGCAAGGCGGAGTTCTCTGGTTGTCTCGTTCACTGCTGTGTCCCCAGCACCAGGTGCACACGGGCACCCACTCAAGGCTGGCAGAGTTTTTACCTTTGGCTGAGTCACTGAACTCGGAACAGATCCTGGCTCTGCCTAATGCTATCTGGGTGACCAGGGGCTGGTCATTTCACCTCTTTGAACCTCACCATCTCATTGACCTTCAGGAGTTTTGAGGACTCCTGAAGCCAGAGATCAAGCCCTGAGCCTTTGGAGTGGGAGAACTGACTCCAAGACCCTAGACTACCAGAGAACTAACCCTGCGAACTGCGAAGTTGCTTCAGTCGTGTCCGACTCTGTGCGACCCCATAGACGGTAGCCCACCAGGCTCCCCCATCCCTGGGATTCTCCAGGCCTAGGTGGTATCAAATAGTGAGAATTCACACAAAGGAAACCACTTGAATACAAGACCCAGCATCACCCAACTATCAGTAGCACCCCATGCCTCATCTAGATAACAAACAAAACAAAAACACAAACCCAATCATGAGCAGACAGGATTACCACCTCACTCAGCCTTGCCCATTAGAGGAAAAACAAACAAACAAACAAACAAACAAAAACGCAGCACAAATTTCACCCTATAAGAAGCTTACACAAAGCATTGGACCAACCTTAGGGGGCAGAAACCAAAAGGAAGAAAGAATTCAACCTTGAAGCGTGGGAAAAGAAGACCTCAAACACAATAAGTTAAAAAAAAATAATGAAAAGGCAGAGAAATACTACACAAATGAAGGAACAAATTAGAAACACAGACGTCCAAATAAATGAAGAGGAAATAGGCAAACTACCTGAAAAAGAATTCAGAATAATGATAGTAAAGATGATCAAAAACCTTGAAAGCAAAATGGAGAAAATGCAAGAATCAATTAACAAAGACCTAGAAGAATTAAAGAATAAACATTCAGAGACAAACAACACAATTACTGAAGTTAAAATAACTCTAGAAGGGATCAATAGCAGAATATCTGAAGCAGAAGAACAAATCAGTGAGCTGGAAGATAAAATGGTGGAAATAACTTCTGAAGAGTAGAATAAAGTAAAAAGACTGAAAAGAACTGAGGATAGTCTCAGAGACCTCTGGGACAATATTAAATGCACCAACATTTGAATAATAGGCGTCCCAGAAGAAGAAAAGAAAATCAAAAAGTATGAGAAATTTTTGAAGAGATTATAGTCGAACATTTCCCCAACGTGGAAATGGAAAATAGTCAATCAAGCCCAAGAGGCACAAAGAGTCCCATACAGGATAAACCCAAGGAGAAACATGCCAAGACACATACTAATCAAACTAACAAAGACTAAATACAAAGAAAGAATATTAAAAGCAGCAAGGGAGAATCTACAAGTAACATACAGGGAAACCCCATAAGCTTAACAGCTGATCTTTCAGCAGAAACTCTGCAGGCCAGAAGGGGATGGCAGGATATATATAAAGTACTGAAAGGGGAAAATCTACAACCAAGATTACTGTATCCAGCAAGGACTTCCTTCAAAACTAATGGAGAAATCATAAGTTTTTCAGACAAGCAAAAGTTAAGAGAATTCAGTACCACCAAACCAGCTTTACAACAAATGTTAAAGGGACTCATATAGTCAAGAAATACAAGAGAAGAAAAAAGATCTACAAAATCAACCCCAAACAATTAAGAGAATGACAACAGGAACATATATATTAATAATTACTTTAAATGTAAATGGATTAAATGCTCCAACCAAAAGATACAGACTGGCTGAATGGATACAAAAACAAGACCCATATATATGCTGTCTACAAGAAACCCACATTAGACCTCAAGACACATATAGACTGAAAGTGAGAGGATGGAAAAATATATTCCATGCAAATGGGAAGCAAAAGAAAGCTGGAATAGCAATCCTCATATCAGACAAAATAGACCTTAAAATAAAGAAGATTACAAGAGATAAGGAAGGACACTACAATAATGATCAAGGGATCAATCCAAGAGGAAGACATAACAATTGTAAATATCTATGCACCCAACATAGGAGCCCTCAATACATAAGACAAACACTAATAGATATAAAAGGAGAAACTGACAGTAACACAATAATAGTAGGAGACTTTAACACCCCACTCACACCAATGGACAGATCATCAAAACAAAAAATTAATAAAGAAACACAAGTCTTAAAATGATACATTAGATGAGATGGATCTCTTTGATATCTTCAGGACATTTCATCCAAATGCAGAAGAATACACCTTCTTCTCAAGTGCACATGGAACATTCTCCAGGATAGGCCACATCTTGGGTCACAAATCAAACCTCAGTAAATTTAAGAAAACTGAAATCCTATGAAGCATCTTTTCCGACCACAACACTATGAGACTAGATATCAATTACAAGAAAAAAAAACTGTAAGAAACACAAACACATGGAGATTAAACAACACGTTTCTAAATAATCAACAGGTTACTGAAGAAATCAAAAGGGAAATAAAAACATTGCTAGAAACAAATGACAATGAAAACACAACTCAAAACCTATGGGATGCAGCGAAAGCAATCCTAAGAGGGAAGTTTACAGCAATACAATCCTACCTCAAGAAACAAGAAAAGAAAAACATCGAATAGACAGCCTAACTTTACACTTAAAACAACTGGAAAAAGATGAACAAAAAACCCCAAAATTAGTAGAAGGAAAGAAATCATAAAGATCTGAGCTAAAATAAATGAAAAAGAAATGAAAGAAACAACAGTAAGGATTAATAAAACTAAAAGCTGGTTCTTTGAGAAGATAAACAAAATTGACAAACCTTTAGCCAGACTCATCAAGAAAAAAAGAAGGATCAAATCAACAAAATTAGAAATGAAAAAGAAGAGGTTACAACAGACAATGCAGAAATACGAAGGATTATAAGAGACTATTATGAACAACTATATGGCAATAAAATGGATAACCTGGAAGAAATGGATAGATTCTTAGAAAAGTTCAACCTTCCATGACTGAACCAGGAAGAAATAGAAATTATGAACAAGCCAACTACAAGCACTGAAATTGAAGCTGTGATCAAAAATCTCCAAAAAAAACAAAAGCCCAGGGTAAAGAATATGCTATGCATAGGCCTGTACTATAATTAACAGGGCCTATTTGAAAAATAAGAATGACTTTCTCATCACCCCCAGGCAAAGGGCTGGGAGCAGTAAAAAGAACATCATGAAAAGACATCTTGAAAACAAGATGTTGAAGTACTGATGTGACTGATGGAAAACTATTAGTGACTATTATTCAACATAGTTCCTGAAGTCCTAGCTACAGCAATCAGAGAAGAAAAAGAAATAAAAGGAATTCAGATTGGAAAAGAAGAAGTAAAACTCTCACTGTTTGCAGATGACATGATATTGTACATAGAAAACCCTAAAGATAGTACCAGAAAATTACTAGAACTAATCAGTGAATTTTTAAAAGTTGCAGGATACAAAATCAATACACAGAAATCACTTGCATTTCTATATCTAACAATGAAAAATCAGAAAGAGAAATTAAAGAATCAATCCCATTCACCCTTGCAACAGAAAGAATTAAATATTTAGGAATAAACTTACCTAAGGAGACAAAAGAACTGTACACAGAAAATTATAAGACAGTGATGAAAGAAATCAAAGATGACATAAACAGATGGAGAGATATTTCATGTTCCTAGGTAGGAAGAAGCAATATTGTGAAAATGACTATACTACCAAATGCAATCTACAGATTCAATGTGATCCCTATCAAATTACCAAAGGCATTTTTTCACAGAACTAGAACAAAATATTTCATAATTCATATGGAAACACAAAAGACCCCAAATAGCCAAAGCAGTCTTGAGAAAGAAGAATGGAGCTGGAGGAATCAACCTTCCTGACCTCAGACTATACTATAAAGCTACAGTCATCAAGACAGTATGGTACTGGCACAAAAACAGAAATATAGACCAATGGAACAAGATAGAAAGCCCAGAAATAAACCCATGCACCTATGGGCACCTTATTTTTGACAAAGGAGGCAAGAATATACAATGGGGCAAAGACAGCCTCTTCAATAAATGGTGCTGGGAAAACTGGACAGATACATGTAAAAGAATGAAATTAGAACACTTCCTAAAACCATATACAAAGATAAACTCCAAATGGATTAAAGACCTAAATGTAAGACCACAAACTATAAAACTCTTAGAGGAACACTAATAGGCAGAACACTCGATGACATAAACCAAAGCAAGATCCTCTATGACCCACCTCCTACAGTAACCAAAATAAAAACAAAAGTAACAAGTGGGACCTGAGTACACTTAAAAGCTTTTGCACAGCAAAGGAAACTATAAGCAAGGTGAAAAGACAGCCCTCAGAATGGGAGAAAATAACAGCAAATAAAACAACTGACAAAGGATTAATTTCCAAAATATACAAGCAGCTCAAACAACTCAATGCCAAAAAAACAAACAACCCAATCAAAAAGTGGGTAAAAGACCTAAACAGACATTTCTCCAAAGAAGACATACAGATGGCTAACAAACACATGAAAAGGTGCTCAACATCACTCATTGTTAGAGAAACGCAAATCAAAACCACAATGAGATATCACCTCACACTGGTCAGAATGGTCATTATCAAATAGTCTACAAACAATAAATGCTGGAGAGGGTGTGGAGAAAAGGGAATGCTCTTGCACTGTTGGTGGGAATGTAAACTGATACAGCCACTATAGAAGACCGTATGGAGATTCCTTAAAAAACTAGGAATAAAACCACCATATGACACAGCAATCCCACTCCTAGGCATATACCCTGAGGAAACCAAAATTGAAAAAGACACATGTATCCCATTGTTCATTGCAGCACCTATTCACAATAGCTAGAACATGGAAGCAACCTAGATGTCCATTGACAGATGAATGGATAAAGAAGTTGTGGTACATATACACAATGGCATATTACTCAGGCATAAAAAGAAACACATTTGAGTCAGTTCTGATGAGGTGGATGAACCTAGAACCTATTATACAGAGTCAAGTGAGTCAGAAATATAAAGATAAATACTGTATTCTAACGCATATATATGGAATCTAGAAAAATGATAGTGAAGAATTTATTTACAGGGCAGCAGTGGAGAAACAGACATAGAGAATAGACTTATGGACATGGGAAGAGGGGAGGAGAGGGTGAGTAACATGGAAACTTACATTACCATATGTAAAATAGATGGTCAACGGGAATTTGCTGTATGGCTCAGGAAACTCAAAGAGGGCTCTGTATCAACCTAGAGGGGTGGGATGGGGAGGGAGATGGGAAAGAAGTTCAAAAGGGAGGGGGATATATGTATACCTATGGCTGATTCATGTTGAGATTTGACAGAAAACAACAAAATTCTGTTAAACAATTATCCTTCAATTTAAAAATAAATTAATTAAAAAAACTGAAAAGACAACTCACAGAATGGAAGAAAATATGTGCAAATCATATATCTAACAAGGAACCTGTATCTGGAATATATGAAGAACTGTTACATTTCAACAATAAAAAGATAAATATTCTAGTTTAAATATGCATGTATAACTGAATCACTTTTCTGTATACCCGAAACTAACACAATTCTGTAAATCAACTATATTTCAATTTTTTTAAGTTATACAGTGTTGTATGTCAATTATATCTCAATAATACTATAAAAAAAAGAAAACAGTAAAATAAACACAGGGATTTTCCTGGTGGTCCAGTGTCTAAGACTTAGTACTCCCAACACAGGGGGCCCAGGTTTGATTTCTGGTCAGGGAATTAGAATTCATATGTTGCAACTAAGACCTGGCACAGCCAAATAAATAAATAATATTAAACACACACACACACAATGATATATCCACTAAGATTGCTGAAATAAAAAGATGATAAATGTTTGACAGTTCCTCTAAACGTTAAACACAGAGTCACCACATGAAATAGCAATTTCACTCCTAGTTACAGGCCCAAGAGAAATAAAACCATTTACCCACCCTTTTATATGAAATCTTATATGTAAATATTAATAGAAACGTCATTCATAATAGCCAAAAAGTGGAAACAACCCAGATATTCCTCAACTGAAGAATGAATAAACACAAGTAGTATATTTATACAATGTAATACTATTCTGCAAAAAAGAGGAATGAAGTACTGATACATGCTACAACATGGATGAACCTTGCAAATGTTATGCTAAGTGAAAAGTTATTTACAAAAAACTATATATTGTATTATTCCATTTATATGAAATGGCAAGAGTAGGCATATTCATACTCACAGAAAATAAACTGGACTTCCCTTGTGGCTCAGCTGGTAAAGAATCTGCCTGCAATACAGGAGACCTGGTTCGATTCCTGGGTTGGGAAGATCCCCTGGAGAAGGGATAGGCTACCCACACCAGTATTCTTGGGCTTCCCTGGTAGCTCAGATGGTAAAGAATCCGCCTACAATGTGGGAGACCTGGGTTCGATCCCTGGATTGGGAAGATCCCCCAGAGGAGGGCATGGCAAACCATTCCAGTATTCTTGCCTGAAGAACCCCCATAGACAGAGGAGCCTGGTGGGCCACAGTCCATGGGGTCATAAAGAGTCGAACACGACTGAGTGACTGAGCAGAGGGCTTGCAGTGAGAGTGGGCAGCCACACAGCTCACTGGGTTCCTAGTTCCCTGACCAGTCCCTTGGCAATGAAAGCACAGAATCCTGACCACTGGACCACCAGGGAATTCCCTGAATTATGTCTTAATAAAGCCATTTTTAAAAACGAAACATAAATCTCCAGGTTTCTAACTCACATGGCCCTTCTTTCCTCACTCACTCACCTGAATCCATGTTCTCTTCTTTCTGTCAAATTTCCTATACTTTGTAAGTATGGTTCCTACTTTGAACATTCTACCCCAAATTATCTCAAGCAGAAATTATTATGTACTCTCAATTCAAGTGAATCCTCCTCAGAGACATTTTCCCTGACCACCCCAATTAAAGCAGTCTCTCCCCCTGAAAATGGTCTCTTTTATATTCTGTTCAGGAACAAAAAATAAAAGTAATTCAGCTGATGCATGTCAGGTGGCACCTCAAAATTAGTTAACTCCCTGAGCTGAAGCAGAACAGGAGTTTTTATAGGGCAGGGGAAGAGAGGGGTATATGGTTATGGTATTGTCCCAAGTTGCAATTTTCTTTATCTGTAAATGCTGAAGAACACTGCAATTTAAAAGGGTGGGATATGTTGGGGTATTCATGTCTCTTTCTCATAAATGACAGTACTTTGGTAGCAGTTCAAAGGATTCGTTTGAGAGCTATCTTTGTAAACCATGTTGAAGATCTAATGTCAATTAAGATTCAAGGGAAGGACTGACAGAACGGGGGAAAAAAGGAAAGAAAGAAGGAAAAAAAGGAGGCAAAGGGACTTCTCTGGCAGTCCAGTGGTTAAGACCCCAAGCATCCAATGCAGGGGATTTGGCTTCACTGCCTGGTCAGGGAACTGAGATCCCACATGATTTGCAGCCAAAAGTAAAATTTTAAATTTTTTTTAATTAAAACAAAAGGAGGTAAAGACTGAAACAAGGAAAAGCAGGATCTGTTTCAATTCTTTAGTACACATCTCAGTACCTGAAATTGTCTTAGCTATTTGTTTGCATGCTTATTTTCTGTCTCCCCTATCACTAGGACATTTCTGTCTTGTTTGTCCACATAGTAGATGCTTAATATGGGGTGGCTGATTGACCAAATTCCACACCAACATAATAATCAAAGATGAAATCAAGAGCAAATATTTTGGAACTTTCCAGCCACTCCTCTCATTTCTCATGACTATAACAAACTCTGCCTAGTCTCCATCACCTGGGTGTTTAAAAGAATTAAAAATTTTGGGGCCACACCTCCACAGACTGGTTCATCTGTGCTTTAACTACATCTGCCTGCATACAGAAACAAATATTTTAAAAGGTAAGGAAAAGTCTGTGTGACAGTCTGGGCCGTGCTTCAGTAGAACTAGACACTAGGCCTTGAACTAGACACTAGGACTATTAATTGTACAGAAGAAACTGGATCAAACTTACTGCAGTTTTTTTCAGGGCTCTTAAGTCCTTAATTCAAGCATGCTTTTCTTCTTCCCAGAAGTAGCGGGGGCCATTGTGCTTAGTTACTTCTGCAATTGCTAGAGGATAGAAGCAAAGACTCAAAGAATTTAAGTGGTGGAAGGAACTTCTGGGCACTACTTAACTTGTTTCCTTCTTATCAGATGTTTCTTTCTTATCGTTTGTACCCCAAGTATCAGGATTTCACCTTCTAATAGGAACACTTCCCAACTCAACGCATTTTCTCAGACCAGCATCACTGGCAGTACCTAGACGTGTGTTTGGAAATGCCAGGATTTCAGGCTTCATTCCAGAGCCATGGAATGTGTCACATCACAAGACCCCCAGGTGACGAATGCACAGTTTGAGAAGTATGAAGCATTTCTGGACATGCTGAACCAGTGCTACTATCTCCAAAAGCGTGCACTTATCATTAGCACTTACCTACAAGCTGGACTAATGGAACAAGGAGAATTCACAAGTGAAGTTTTCCCAAATGCCCCCTGTAGAATTCAGGACCTGTGAATTAGGGAAAGAAAAGACAGGCTCAAAGGATAAAACTCAAAAGTAATTACAAAACTTATTGGCAAAATGGTGATCTTTTTTTTTTTAATGAATACACTGAGATTCATTAAACTACTCTACTTTAAAAGTTTTTTAAGAGAATATTTTTAAAATTATATTTTATTTACACTTGCGTATTTGTTTGGTTGCACTGTGTAGCATGTGGGATCTTAGTTCCCCAACCAGGGATCGAACCTGTGCCCCTGCATTGGGAGTCTTAGCCATTAGAACACCAAGGAAGTCCCCTGAAAGTTTCATAATAAAAATTTTTTTTTAAGTAATAGCATGTTTTAATAAACATTTAAATTAAAACATAAATGTTTTAATAAACATTTTTTTAAGTAATTTCTGACTCAAATTAGTGATAACTACCAGTCCCACCAAGAGGCACTTGTGGTGGGAAAGTGTAGTCAAGAACGTGTATCTGCCCAAAGTGAAGACTGACAGGGAATGGGGAAAAAGTAAGGTTTATGAACCAGGCCCCCTGGGTCTTTCATTTAATCCCCCATCACAGCTCTATTAGGTAACACCACTTTAACTAAGTGATTGAATTTAGCATCAACAATCCTGGGACAAACTAGTATTGTATGCCCCCTGGTGAAGCATATGGGGGAAGTAAACATCCTCATTGATGTGGTCCTCCCCTCTAAGCAATAATTCAGGCACTTGGGCTCCTTCCATTCTGTGCTCTGCCATCTTTAACTGAAGGCTTCTAAAGCAGCACTAGTAAAAGGATTTTTCAAAGTGAGGCTGGAGACCATGTACCAATAGCACCAATTTACCCTTTTTTTGGCAGGGAGTGGGGTATAGAAATGGAGAGGGTTCAGGGTTAGATTAATTTCTGATAAAGACTGCCCACAGCAGATGCTACACAAAGTTAAGGAAGCTGAGAAGTTCAAGTGGCTAGCAAGAATGTGGCTGAGTACTGCATCAGGGGTAAATGTTGGAAAAAAACTAGAATAACAACAATGCAGGGGAGTTGATGGACTTGGGAGAAAAGTGTGGAGAGATCAGAATATTGAATAATGTCTAAGTATAAACTGTGATCAAGCTGGAGGGCAAGCAAATTGTAGGGAGTTACTTATACACCAAGGTTTAAGATTCCTAAAATAGTCTAGTTCAAGATCACCTTAAGGAACAAAGGTGTGGCTGTGGGAGTGGATGGCCATAATAGGGGTTGGATTTACAGCCAGATAGGCAGGAGGCCTTAATAGGTGTTGGTTGGATTATCCACAGAAATACTGAAATTTCCTACATGTCAAGGTCCCAAGTAAACAGAGTATACAGAAAGGTTATAAAGTAATATAGCCTATATTTTATTTTTTTAAATTTTTATTGGAGTATAATTGATTTACAATGTTGTTATAGCCTATATGTTAAAGGATAGTTATTGTGTGACTCAGAGAACAGAGATCCTGAGAGGACAATCAATATGTTAGACTTCTCAGTTCAGTTCAGTTCAGTCACTCAGTCGTGTCCAACTCTTTGCGACCCCATGGACTGTAGTACGCCAGGCACCCTGTCCATCACCAACTCCCGGAGCTTACTCAAGCTCATGTCCATTGAGTTGGTGATGCCATCCAACCATCTCATCCTCTGTTGTCCCCTTCTCCTCCTGCCTTCAATCATTCCCAGCATCAGGGTCTTTTCAAATGAGACTTCTAGACTGAGGAAAAAAGCAATTTCAAACAGGCTGAAAGGATGGCACTCTCTTTCAGAAAACAGCCAAGTTACACTTAAGGGAAAAAGGTGAAGGAAATATTCTCAACAATTTGGGAATGGCACAAAATTTTATCTGCCATGGAAGAATTCCAGGGGAAAATAATGGAAGGAGGAAGCAAGAGGTGGGAGGGACCAAAAAGTATGGGAATTTCTATAACAATATCACAAACCAGATAACGTGAAAATAAATATGTGGGCTTCAAAACACCTAGATATGTTAAATCAAATATAAAAGACATACTTTCAGATTCAGAGCTAATTTTGCAAGAATGTAAGGTTACCTCTCAAGGATCACAAAGAGAGAACTAAAAACTAGAAGGGAAAAAAAAAAGAGTATGGTTGGAACTTCCCTGAAGATCCAGTGGTTGATAATCTGCCTTCCAAAACAGGGGATGAGGGTTTGATCCCTGGTCCAGGAACTAAGCCTGCTCATGCCACAACTACTGAGCCTACTTTCCACAAGTACTGAAGCTCTCTTGCTCTAGAGCCTGTGCTCTGCAACAAGAGAAGCCTGCCCACCTCAACTAGAGAGAAGCCCCTGCATGGCACAACAAACCCTCAATGCAGTCAAAACTAATTTTTTTGTTTTTTTAAAAAGAGTATGGTTATGCTGGTGCTATCTCAGTAACCAGGCTTCCCAAGTGACTCAGTGGTAAAGAATCCGCCTTCCAACGCAAGAGACACCAGTTTGATCCCTGGGTGGGGAAGATCCCCTGGTGGAGGAAATGGCAACCCATTCCAGTATTCTTGCCAGACAAATCCCATGGACAGAGGAGCCTGGTGGGCTACAGTCCGTGGGATCATAAAGAATCAGACACAACTGAGCAACTGAACCCAGCACACATCTCAGTAATCAAGAGGTTTGGATTTTAAGATGAGGAGAGGAGGCCTTCGGCTCAAGTAAGGCAGGGAGTCGGAATTTAAACTCTGCATGAAATCAGGACCCTCCAAATGCTAAGCTTGAACAAAAGGATGAATTAAAAATTAACCTCTCTTGGTCTGCCTTTTGGAATATAAAAAAACCTCTCCCATGAGAATCTGTAACCATAGGCATTCCTTCAGATGGATTTGGTGTTCAATTGCATTCTACCTACCTGAATGGTCTGGAACCCCAAGCTGAGAAATTCACATGAGAAGTGATCCTAATCCAGGAGTTTTAATAACAGAAAAGACAAATAGAAGGGGCATTGGGGGATATTCTGAAATTGTGTTGACTGTGGTATGATTGTCCTTCATTCTATTATTGTGCTTTATTGCATTGACTGATTTTTTTCAGTCAGTGTAGAACCATTCTCATATTCCAGGAATAAATCCCACTTGGTCAAATCTGCTGTTGAATTCGGATTGCTGGTCCTATGCTCATCTTCTCTATCTTGTTCCAATTTTAGTACATGTGCTGCTAAAGCAAGAAGTCCCTGTGGTTTTATTTTTTAAACAGTGGATAATGTACTTTTGCATTTCAATTTTCAAATGAGTAAATGTCTCAAGGAGCAAGAATTACTTTCTATGTCTGAAACGTTGACAAAAATTAAGACCCGCATGCTCATTCGCAGACTCTTTTCTTCCCAGAACTGGCATCACCTCCTTCCTACCTAAGACACCTCAACTGGAATATCAGAAAGCGACCCTTTCTTCAGAAGGTGCCATGCAATAATCTAACCCACAGAGAGAATCCAGATTTGAGGTTTCTATGTCACCACATGAAATCCATCTGCAAATTGTTTAAAGTAAGAGTATGAACATCATGTCCATGGAAGCAACCTAGATGCCCATCAGCGGACGAATGGATAAGAAAGCTATGGTACATATACACAATGGAATATTACTCAGCCATTAAAAAGAATACATTTGAATCAATTCTAATGAGATGGATGAAACTGGAGCCCATTATACAGAGTGAAGTAAGCCAGAAAGATAAACACCAATACAGTATACTAACGCATATATATGGAATTTTAAAAGATGGTAATGATAACCCTATACGCAAAACAGAAAAAGAGACACAGATGTATAGAACAGACTTTCGGACTCTGTGGGAGAAGGTGAGGGTGGGATGATCTGAGAGAATAGCATTGAAACAAGTATACTATCAAGTGTGAAACAGATTGCCAGTCCAGGTTGGATGCATGAGACAAGGGCTCAGGGCTAGTGCACTGGGAAGACCCAGAGGGATGGGATGGGGAGGGAGGTGGGAGAGGGGATCAGGATGGGGAACACATGTAAATCCATGGCTGATTCATGTCAATGTATGGCAAAAACCACTACAATATTGTAAAGTAATTAGCCTCCAACTAATAAAAATAAATGGGAAAAAAAAAATGAACATCATGTTCCTGAAACTCACTTCTCCAAAGAATTCGATAATTCAACCTTTAGGGTACTTAAAATTTGGCCCCCCAAGCACAGTAATGTGTGGTGTGCGTGGAGTTCAGCGGAGGATTCATCTTTCTGGCTCAGTAGAAATCCAAACACGTATGTCAGGTACCCGGGACGTGAAAAGCAAGATTCTTTGAAGAAAAGTTCCAGGGACCATACTTTTGAAAACTGACAACAGCTACTAGGAATTTCTTTTTCCGTTTCACAACTCAGGGAATTTACTGGCACCTGCCTAGAGCTAGGACTGGTTAATAGGTGTTCACAATACCTAGGGATAACTTGTCGACTTGCAGGAAGCCTCCCGCCTGGCGGGGCCCGAAAGGGAGGGGGGAGAGGGGGGAGGAAGGGACTCTCTCAAGGCGTGCGGTCAGGAAACAGACTAAAGAGGAAACAATACAGAAGACTGAAGAGAAATAACCGCCTCACCTACAGAGGCAAATTATGGCCGCCGTCTGCTTCCAGAGTACGCCCCCTAGCCCCAGATTGCGCATGCGCCCTGAGCAGTGTGGCGCGCACCACCCCTCCCCCTTCCCCCCTCCCGAATCTGCGCCTGCGCAGGCGTGGGTTCTTTCCCCACTGTACACAACACCCACTTCACTCCCCAACCCCGGTCTTCGAAAGCCGCCAACACAGTGCGTACCCGGGCGTTCGTGGTTGCTAGGGACTAGAGTGGGATTGTTTGTGGTATCGGATCAGTGATAACTCGCCAGTTACCAGGTAAACGATGCTTTGGCTAGACTTCACAGCCGCGAGCCCTTGTCTGCGAACTGTTAAAACGCATCCTTCGTTTTATCCTCGCATAGTCGGACGCCCTGCTGTCGCCATCCGCAAAGCGGCTGGAAATTGTCTTTTGAGAATTTTAATCTTGTTTGGAAGCAGCCCCGACCAATGGTTCCCTTTTTTTTTTTTTTTTAGTCTAGGATCACCCATGATGTGATGGACACCTCAGAAATGTCATCCTCCTTTTATTTCCATAGGAAGCTGAATTAGAAAGTTGTGCTTAGTCGTGTCCGACTCTTTGCGACCCCATGGACTGTAGCCCACCAGGCTCCTCTGTCCATGGGGATTCTCCAGGCAAGAATACTGGAGTGGGTTGCCATGCCCTCCTCCAGGGGAATCTTCCCAACCCAGGGATCAAACCTAGGTCTCCCGCATTGCAGGCAGATTGTTTACCGTCTGAGCCACCAGGGAAGACCAAGTAATAGTTAACTTTGAAGGAAAAAAAGAGAGAAGAAGGAAAAATTAATGTAAACATTTACGTGTACACAGAATAATCTCGAAGAACTGGACAGCAACTGCCACTGTGATTACCTCAGGAGAGAAATGGGTGGCTGAAGGATGGGCATGAATGTTTTGGGTTTTTTGTGGTTTTTTGCATCGTTTGAAATTTGTCCAATACGTGTGTGTATTTTAATCTTTGAATG
Source organism: Dama dama (assembly GCF_033118175.1). Taxonomy (NCBI): domain Eukaryota; kingdom Metazoa; phylum Chordata; class Mammalia; order Artiodactyla; family Cervidae; genus Dama; species Dama dama. The sequence continues at coordinate 44,502,028 of NC_083684.1, read as the reverse complement.
TTCATTTGACTCCCTTACCAAAATGTAGATATCAAGGAAATTTGGAAACTTAAGACGTCTATCTAGATGCCGTAATGCTGGATAGAATTATACATTATGTATGAAGATAAAACGTTTTGTGTAAACCACTAAGTTTTCCTGTTTATTTCTGGACAAACATCCTTGGGAATTGGGGCGGGAAGTACAGGAAAAGAGCCAGGAATTTTCGAAAAGTCGGCAGGGTTGGCATACAGGAAACAAATTTTTATCATCTCAATCACTTGTATATTCCTTTTGGATTTGCTGAGGAAAATTGAAGGGTAAATTTTAGTTGATTTCACTAAAGTCCAGCTAGATTGGAAGGGGACATTTGATGTTTATTTTTGTAAAGGAAGTTAATTGAGTGTGGCTGGCAGGGTTGGGACTCGAAGTTCCTATTCTAGACAAGGAAAACATCCTTTAGTAAGGAATCTCCAGGATGATTATGATACATTCCTTCCCCTAACCTTGTAAGATAACTTCAGGTTCCCTCCTCCAAGGGAATGGTGAGGAAAAAAAACTAAGCAACTGTGCCTAAGAGGATTTGCAGACAAAAAGCTCATATTGAAAAAATATCCTGGACACACCTCATTCTCTTGGTTAGCTGAACCAGTTCAGCTTGTTACCCAGTAAGTGGTTAGTGGATCTAGGCAACAAAGAAATAAATGAAACCTAGTGGGTAATACATCAACCAGGTTGAGCAATAAGCAGCACCTGGGGATAGAAATTCCCCACAGAGGAGAAAAATGGCATCACAGAACAGAATACTTAGTAAAATTTATTAAAATAAAAAAAGAAAAACAATAATTTATGCCCTTGGCAAAATAAAAGATCTTGTCAATATAAATGTGTCTTAGAAAACATATGAAAAGATAATATATATCAATCAGTATCAATGTTACAGCAAAAGTAATGATTGTATAACACTGACAAGTGAGGATAATTCTGGCCCTTACACAGCAGCATTTCTGGAAGGTCCTCTGATTCCGCCTTTTTTTTAGTACATATATGCCTTCATTTTAAGAAAGCCTGATATACATATATCTATATTTAGAAACTCTATCAATTAAATTTATTTGTCACAAAATAATTCTCTACCAAAAAATCAAGTTTCTGTAATGTATCCTTCAAATTGGCAAATTTTCTTAATGTGTTTAAAATTAACCAAATACATGTGTCCCCAACTTCTTTCCTTCTAGCACTACTACATACAGTGAGGTATACCTGAAGTGAGCCAGAAAAGTTGGGCTTCAAACCTGACTAGAGAGAGTGTGTTCTTACTTAGAGTAAGAGGAAATCGTTGGGGGCACGAGTTCCCTCAATCTTTTGTTTCTCGAATCCTAAGCTCTTGATTTTCTTGTCCCTGCTGTTTCCTGAGCAACTTTGTTCACCTGGTACTCTCAAGATAAAAGGAGGAAGTCAAATGGGAGAGGGGCAGGTTAATGAATTAGTGAGTCACTCCAGCAGAGCACAGTGAGATGAAATCTGGGGTTTAGAGTGTGTGTGTGCGGCTATAGCTGGGGGAAAGCCAGAGCAATTCTCTGCTCTTGACATGGTGTTTGTGAGGCTCCTCTCCCAGCAGGAGCACCTGATTCCTGGACGGGCAGCAGGGCTTAGTCCAGTTTCCCCAGCCAGACGGAACACGTACTCAGGAGAATGGACTCCATCCTATTTGTCACATTCCTCCTGGCTCCCTTCAGCACAATGGTAGTGCTGTTCACAGAACTCCTGGATCCGGCTACAGGCCTCCAGCATCATCACTTCAGGGACTGTGATTACCACTCGGAAGAAATTTGGATACTCAAAGCACTGCAAAAATAAAAGCCTATTATTCTCAGAGCAGTTCAATCAGTGACTAGACCACCCTAGTATGGCCAGGGCCCTAATCAGCAAGAGGCAGCAACACCATTTACCCAGGGCTAACAGTTCCCACCACTGAGAAGCTGAACCAGTAACTGAGTTAATTTATCTTAAAAGGAATTTGTGGGACAAGCTTGATTTCCTGTCATTTAGAATGTCCAACTACAATTTTTCTTCCTGAATCATATGGGATAATGATGAGGAAGAAACAAATTTTAAATAGAGGTCATGACACCCACCAGTAAGAATCTTTTCAAAAAAGAGTACAGTAGTCCCTTAGTATCCATACGGGGGTTGGTTCCATAACCTCCGAGAGTACTAAAATCCGAGGATGCTCAAGTTCTGTATATAAAATGGCATAGTACTTGCATAACCTACATACATCCTCCTGTGTACTTTAAATAATCTCTGGGTTACGTGTAATACCTAATACAATGTAAATGCTATGTACACAGTTGTCAGGCCACAGCAGATTCAAGTTTTGCTTTGGGGCACTTTCTGGAATTTTTTTCTTCTAATATTTTTCCATCCCCAGTTGGTTGAATACTTGGATGTAGAACCTGCACATATAAAGGCCAACTGTACACTTTGTTGGGGGAGGAAAAGGCTAAAGACCAGCTCAGGGAGAGCTCCCAAGGCACTATACACCACTGAGAGTTTCTAGAGAAACCTGAGAGGGATATAAGCACTCACCGTTGCTGGGAGGCAGTGGACGGATTGCTCAGCAACTAATCGCTCTGTGAACTCCACATCATTCTCAAATTCTGGGAAATGTTCCATCTCAATTCCAACCTATACCAATAACAGGGAAAGGCAGTTGATCATAAGAAGGGAAAACAGGCCATCTCCCTATGCCAGAAATCAGGGCAGGGATTGCTCTAAAAAATATCTTGGAATTCCACTACTGATAATGAAGAGTTCTTGCTCTTATGGCTTGTGGAATTTCTCATAGGGAAGACAGGATATATTCATATTAATATTTTATTTTATTGAAGGGTTCTTTCTTGGATGCTGATAAGTGAAAGCTGAAAATAGGATGCTAGTATTCCTTAAAAAAGGCACTATTGGTACTATGGGCCAGGCTAGTCTTGATTGCATGGAACTAACCTGCCCATTGAAAAATATTCAGCATTGCTGGCCTACAAGATGCCAATAGCACTTTTCAGTCCTTCTGAAAACAACATTCCTATATATCCCCAAACACTCCAAGGGAACCAGATCTCTCCTGGTTGAGAACTACAGTAGTGTGGAAAGCCTCTTATTTGTGTCCTATCATCTCTGTATCTACATATAAAATAATTCTCTGTATTGAAAAGTTGTCATTTTAAGAGGGTTTTTTTTTCCTTTCTTTTTTTAGCACTGAGTTTAAACCATGTCAGTGGGACAATTCAGAACAAGGCAGTTCCTAAACTGGCTCAGGGGCCCATCTGGTTGTCCTTGGAGCGCTGCAGACTGGCTTCCCTCACCTGTCACCAGGTGCCTGCCACCACATACTCACCATGAGGTACATGGCCCCAGAAGGGCGAATGGGCCGGAGTCCGGGGATGGCAGCCAATACCCCATAGCAGAGATCTGCATTGGACTATAAAAAGAGGCAGAGACATCAAGGATGAAAACTTAAGCTAAAGAAAAACTGGGTCATTAAAAAGACAGCCCACATTAAAGGCAGGGAAAATGCCTTTGCTCTGCTGGCATAAGGAGTTAACAATAAAAAAAACTCTGCCCACTCACAGCTTTAGGCCAGGAGCAGAGTGGATTGCCAGAAGTTAGAGAAATGTATGGATGAATGTTGACAATGATGCCACCTTCTGGCTTGGAAGCCAGAAGGAAGCCATAATGGCTCAAAATTCCACTGGAGGCATTCTCTGACTCCCAGAGTGGAAGGCCACAGGCTGCCCTTACCTTGAGGAAGCTTAGAGTGTTGTGGTAGAACTCTTGAGGGGTGCGACACAGGATGCTTTTCAGAGCTCCCTGGACAAGGGTGCAGGGGCCCAGGATCCGTTGACTTAGCTTCGTCAGCCCATCTCGGATCTAAAAGCCCCCCAGCAAACACATTATTTAGCCTTTCTTAAGCATCCCTGCTGTGGAAATTCTTGCTCTCACCATTCTTTCTATAAAGTGTTTATTTTTATTTATTTTTAATTTTTTGTTGTTGTTGTTATCTTCTATCTAGGCAGAGTTAGGGTTAGTTTTTGATATCTGGAGATGTGGTGGTGCCTTGTGTCATTCTTAAATCAGACCACCTGGGATTGTAGCCCAGCTCTGCCACACACTGACTGGGTGTGTGACTGAGAAAACTGTACAACCTATCTGAGTTCATTTTTATCAGCTATAACATGGAGATAATACTAATACTGGCCTCACAGGGTTGTTGGGAGAATTACATTGAAATAAAGTACATGAAGCACTGGCACCTTATAAGACCACAAATAGTATTAGGGATCATTACTGCTTGTCGCTTCTTTTTTTGTGGTAATAAAATTGGAGGTAGATGGAACTTCCTCACCAACACAGAAAAACTGAGTTCTGGAGAGAAATAACTAGTACTATCTTTATCCAGTGTCTTTCCAGGCACACAGAACCACAGGGCCAAGAAAGGAAAATCTCACATCTATACCACCACAGTGAGATAAAGTAAGCAAGTAATAAGTAAACAAATAAATAAATGTTTAGAATATATATATATTCTATATATATATATATATATATAATTCTCACCTCATTGCCAAAAATATCTCTTCGGTCATGGATAAGGATCCAGCCCATCCTCCAGCCAGGAACCAGCCAGCGCTTGGCCAGCCCTCCACAGGACAGGATGGGGACATTGCTGCTGAGGGTGGCCAAAGGCTCAAATTTGGAATCTGAAAACACCTGAGGAGAAGAGGTGCTTCTTACAGTTGTTTTTTGGCTTCCCTCCAAATCCCATGCCTCCCCAAATTTTCCTTATATCATTAAGCACAGAGCCTCAGATTTACAGGCTCTTTCTACCCTGAAGCATGACTGGGATCTCAAGAAGCTTCAAAGGGAACTATCCAGAAACATTTAACCTGGTGTCTTGTCTGGGTTAAAAGAAGCCTAAAATGAGGAAACTGGTCCCAGCCCAGTAATATGTACAACCCCTGACTCTAGGGAATGAATGAAATAATTAGATTCTGCCCAAGACTCACCATGTCTCCATAGATCTCATCAGCTAAGATGGGGACACACTGCCTTGCAGCCACTGAAAATAAGAGAAACATGCTGATGTCATTTTTATTGTGAATTGCCTTAGCACTTAAATGTTTATCTGGGCTTATACTTTACACTTCATGTTTGTGGGTTTTGTCTTCCTCTTTAAGAACTACAGATTCTTCTCATGGTACAGAGCCTTCCAAGGTACAGAGCCTGAATTTGCTGTTTAATTAACTAGATATTTCAAATCCTTTCTTCCACATGAGGGGAGTGATAAAGAGGCAAGTCTTTTTCTCCTTCTTTCTACCTTTGCAGGGGCACACCACTCACTAGGGACCCCAGTGGAGCCCTCCAACCTCTATCCTAGTCTTGGAACTTAGTAAAGGACTTCTTTCTCACTCCAGGAAACAGCTAAAGGATTCCATCCCCATCTTCTTTCCTGTCAAGTGAAATCTGTTGGACTTACCTGCCAAAATTTTCTGGAGATGACGTCTACTGAACACTGACCCACAAGGGTTTGATGGATTGTTGACAATAAGACAAACTGTCTTTTCATCAATCAGAGATTCTAGTTGTTTCAGGTCAATTTCCCAATTCTTCTCTGGCTGGGGAGGGAAAAAAAGTGAGACCAAGATGATTCTGAAAAATTTAGGAAGACTACTCACTTCACTCAAAGGTATAATATAAGTCACAAAATGTGTCTGTGGCCTCAGACTTTCCAAATCTTTTTCTGCTAAGATAATGGTCATGTATTTTTATGAAGTAGTAATTGAGCATTTGTATCTAAAATTATATAATTTGTATCTAAAATTAAAAAGTCATTTACCAATAAATTGTAGAGCTTGACCTCAATTCCCATAGATTCAGCCAGAGTCCTGTAGAGAGAGAAGCCAGGTCTTGGAACTAAGATGTTTTGCCCTGGGTTGGCCAACACAGCCAAACATAGTTCAATAGCCTGACTGCAGCCACTTGTCAGAATGACATCCTATGAAGAAAAGTTTTGTTTTGTTAGGGGTTCCAACAGCAACAGGAGAAAAGGGATTATCAGATGAGTGAGTGGGAAGCAAAAATTAGCTTACTTTTAAAAATCCTATGTAAAGTAGTAGGGACTGTACTAGGCCAAAATTGAAAGAAATGGATATGTTTATAGATGTCCATATCTAGAGGTTGTTGAAAATGCTGGCCACTTAAAAGAAATAAATCTCTTTAAAAAGGACAGGTTGGCTGTGACTCAGCAGACCTCCATGAGAGGTCATTATGACCTTGGACTTTTTCACCTGGTTATTTATTTACTTTTGACCAGAGATTTGAAGCATGGCTCTCTTCTGAACTATTTCAAAGGGCTCCCCTTAAGGTTAAGAAATGTTGACCTCCACCCTATAAACAACAGAGTGGAGGGCATTTAAACTTGACCCTGCCATCAGTCCAATATGCCATGGAAACTCGATCCTCCCATCTAAGTGACCTTAGGTAAGTGAAGGGAACTACAGATTAATAAAAGACCCTATTGGTAAAATTAAATTTTTCGATTATTTGGTATATATGAATTACTGTTTTTCAATTATCTTTTGCAGAGAATCAAATATAGGGTGACCTCTGAGTCCTTTGAGCCTCCTTGAGACAGACATCACATAAGTTGTATGCAATGTTATTATCATACTATAATTACATTAAACATGCTGACTAGTGGCCTCCCCATATAAAAAGTCCTGGAATTGCCAAAGGGAAATTTTCCTTAGTTTTTGTTTCCCTTGAAACCCTTATTCCTCACGGAACAGAAACAAAGGGTAGAGTTTGCCTGGTATTGCTTCAGAGCGGGCACCTTGTCTAGGGCTCACCTTAGCTTCCAGGGGTGCCTCGGGACAGTGGTAATAAGAAGCAACTTCCTCCCGACTGGATAAGTGGCCTGAGAGAAAAGAGCAGAAGGAGAAAGCTGGAAGTTTTCATCCCATAGCTGACAGCGATGCCCTTAAGTCACAGGTCTTCAAGGCTACCTTCTGTCCCAGACCAGAGCACGTAGCATTCGGTTAAGCTCTCAGTCACTATAGTTAAAGGAGATTAACTTTATACCTTATAATTTTATAATAAGCACACAAATGTATAAATAATAACAAAAAGAGTTCACCAAACTATAAAATACTCTGCAGCATCTTGGTTACTGTGATTATGTTTTATTTTCTTCTAGATTATTTAATCTAAAATACAGGATTTAGATTATTCTTAAAGCCCTTTCAGGGATTATATTTGAAAACTTGTAATTAATGAGTGTGTTACACTGGGTTCATTTTAACTTTTTCACATTGTGTTGTATACCTATTAGTATTTTCCTTTTATATTTAAATTAAAATATTTTCCTTTTAAATTATATTCTCATGCAATGTTTCCAAATGTTGGCTTGCAAGCTTGAAGTATAGACAGTTTCATACCAATTATAATGTTTTACAGAATTGCTGTCCAAAAAGATTATCTTCAGTTACCAAAGCTAGAGGCAATATTTCCTAATGTTTGTTAACTTAATAGGTACAGATAACTCTCTTGAAATTAATCAGCATTTCCTTAATTGTTAATAAAAAACACAGATAAATATTATCTGTGTTTCCTTTGGCATGAAGTGTTCATTTCCTTTGAGTATTTGTCAAATGCAGACTTGGTTTTAGGTTTCAGGTTAAATCAGTTTCTTAATACTTTGAATATAAAAGTCATAATAAACATTTTAAAAAACTGTATTGAAGAATAGTTGATTTACAATGTGGGGTTAATTTCTGCTCTACAGCAAGGTGATTCAGTTATATATATTCTTTTTCATATTCCCTTTCATTATGTATAAACTCTTTTTATAACTAAATTTTAGTCTTATTTTGTTTTGATTTTTATTTATGAAGCTGTATAAAATGTAAATAATCAACCTAAAAATCATGTCCCTCATATCTCTTTAAAGTGTTTTTAAATTCTATTTTAGCATGAAGCTGATTTTTATTTTGCACATACACACAGTGGGGGAGTGTGTGACACCGAAACAAAGGAGTCACTTATTTTACCAAAACGCTTAGGGTAGGAATGTTCAATACATGGAGAGAGTTACACCTAAATAAAATTATTCCTGTCTTAAACAACCTTCTGTCCTCTAATAGAACAACTCATTCTTTGCTGTTGTTTTTGTTTATTTCTGCCTTGAAACAAGCACAGTTACATTGAGAGTGTGACCAGAACCATAATTAAAATAAATCTTGAATGTGCAGAGGAGGAGAAATAACATCAAGAAGTATTTACCTAGGGCAGTAAGTAAATTGATTTAGGAGCTAGACAGCTCTGTCAAGAAGCCCCTGCAGCCAAACTCAAGGCCTCCATGGAGAATGAGCAATGATAGGATAGGAGCGTTATTTGAGCAGAGTGCATAATGGGAACCCAGAGCAGGGAGGTGCCACAGTGCCAGAGGAAGCCAGCAAAGAAGTTGGACCTTGGTGGCTTGAGGTTAAACATTCTGAGACTCCTTTCCCCAAATTCAACAGCCATATTATCTTAGCCTCTCCTTAGGAATTATGCATCGGGAAAGCAAAGAGAACTCCTAGAAATTTATTACTGTCAGAAGAGCACAGAAGATTTGGGAACTGCCAGATTAGAGTCTCAGAGGGAACTTACCAATGGAGGGGACATAGCCATTAAACTTCCCTGAGTCAAGGGCATCTTTCATTGCTTGGGTAACTTCAGGATCTGTCGGCAGGTTTCCAAATACAGTAGGGTCCCCTTTTCAAGAACCACCAAGAGGTTATTCTTCCATGCCCAGTACCCAAACCCACCCTCCACTTCCATCCTCTCTGCCCAACCCATGAGGATAGGGGTGAGAGGAACAATGCCTGGCTCTTGGTTAAGTGTACTCAACTCACCAATCGATAAAGCAATCATGGTCTTGTTTGGATTTGGTTTCACCTTCATGTTGTCCACAATGGCCCGGATGGGATTGAAAGTTTTGTTGGACATGTCCGAAGGCCTCACGGACCATCTGGCCTTCCTGCTTTTCACTTTTCCCAGCACGGAGCTTCTCCCAGTGATGTTGACATGCACATCCAGAACTGAGGGGAGGCTGCCATGGTCCTGCATCTGAATCACATATGGGTCCATGACTAGCAAAGACTATGGGGAAAAGAAGGGGTCACTGTGACTCTAAGAACAGATACAGTCCAGTGGGGCAGCTACAGTTGGACCTAAACACTGGGGTGACTTTGCCAGACATCTCTTTTCAAACTCCTTTCACATGTAAAGCAGCTTTGAATGAATGAGGGCAATTTTAAGACTTTTCACTCAGATGGAAAATAAGCAAAATAACCCTTCTACAATATTAGCAGAGTGTTCCACTGAATGCTTATCTACTGTGAGATTCACTATGTGCTACATCATCACCATGAAAATTTAACCATGCTCTCAGCAAAACCAAGGAAGAATGACATGAAAACTAATGTTAAATAAGGAAAGCGTAGGTATCCCTTCCATTCCATGCAAGGAAGAGTCTCCTTACACTTCAACAGACTGTGTCTTGTCCTGTGCAAAGAATAATCAGGAAGAACTATTCCATATTGTTAGAAATTTACTGTTAACATTATCATTAGTAAAAATAAAGCCCTATTCTATAAGCAGCTTACTGCCCTGTGGAAAAAGAAATCAATACACCACAAAGAAAGAAACATGCATCCCAAATCACAAGGTTAGCTGAGGCTTGAGATTTTACCTTCCCAGTAAAGGAGAAGCAGCCTCCAAGCAGCCAAACCAGGAAGTTGCCTAAGTTCTTTGACAAGTGGCAGGGACGGTGAATTCAGATGCAACCTCTGATGCCTGAAATAGTCCCACAAATGGGCGTTGAGCCTGAGACTCTCATGCTATTGGTTCAGGTAAGAACGCAGCAACCAGCCCTCTTCTTTTCTCCCCTCCTCACTTTTTGGTGCTTTTTCTCTCTAACCCTGCCTCCCACCTCCACCACCAAATCAGGAATTTGAACACTTCAGCCTTCTGGAATTGTCTGTGTTAACTCTTTCCAGGTAATCTGTGAGATGTTTGAAAGGATTGTCAGAGAGGTAGTCAGGATTACAGTTGGTAATTTTTATTAAATCTTTTTTTGTGTGACAAAATGACCTATTAAAATGTTAATAGTACAGAAATGTATAGAGTAAAAAGTGACAGTCTTGCAAGGACCAGGCAGTGGTAATGATCTGGCCATTTCTATCCATTCATCAAGATAGATAGATGATAGTAGATCAATAGATCTACAGATGATAAATAGGTGATAGACAGAAGATAGATTAGATGATGGATACATAGATACAGAATTGTATATATTTTCAAAACACAGCTGAGATCATGCTCTACAACTTGTTCAGCAGCATGGTTATTTATTTCCTACATCTAGGGCTCCTTTCTTTGTTAGTCCACAAAGTTCTACTCCAGTTAGAACAAACTGTACAGCTAGAGTAAATGAAGGCCCACTCCATAAACATTTAAAAAGTACAGAGTATCTAAGGCAACCAAAACCTGTGCAATTTTATCCTGACACTGTGAATTCTTAATTTTCCTGTTATGGAGTTATTGGAAAAATAAGATGTCAGGTGAGATCTAAACAAAAACCTTTGCTAAGCCAGCACAGCAGACAACTCAGAATTCCTGTGAGCCTATGAAAAGTATCATCCACCCAAGGGTTAAGAGAAACCTCAGTCACCCCATGGCTCAAATCCTATCCGTTTACTTATTGAGAGACAGAGAGTTGTTTCATAAGCTCTGTCAGCTTCAGCTGTTTATTGATGATTTGAGTCTCCACTGGGGTTGAATAACCTTTTATTTCTCTGGTCCTTCCATCTTCTTCTTTTCCCTCCATTTATTTATGTCTTTATTTTTTAAATTGGAGGCTAATTGCTTTACAATGTTTTGTTGCCTTCTGCCACACAATGATGAGAATCAGCCATATGTATACGTATGTCCCTTTCAACTCTTAGTACTTTGAAAAATTCACCTAATGTAGTCACTTCCCCACTCCACTGAAGCAAGCATTTACCACTTCATCTCACGAGTGGAGAAGCAGAAGCACTAAGCCGGTGCAGGAAGCCAGCCAGGTCAAAGAAAATGTAGGTTAATTATGAAGCCCTGAGCCCTGAGCCAGACAAGCTAGACTGCTTTGTTTCAAAAAGCTATGTCTAACACATCTAAAACACAGAAAAGGAAAGGTTTAGGTCTGCTACTTGGCACCCTATACACAGGTAAATGGCCCGTTTTACTAAATACAGTTAACCATTTTACAGATAGACATATGCTTCGCAGGCTGAATCTACACCCTTGGTGAGGTTGCCAAGTGAGAACATGGTGCTGTTTCCAAAACACATAGATCTTGTCAAGAGAGGAGACCACCCTTTCCTAAACCTATTTAATCCACCACCACCTCCATTTAAAATATATGTGTGCTGGAGAAAATCAGAAAAATTTAAAAGCATTTATAATTTACCACCACTCTTAACACATTAGTTTTACTTTTTCCCTACAAAGTTGGGGTCTTGTTCTAGGTACATATTTTTTAAGTTAAGAAAAAAATTATATAACATAAAATTCACCATCTCAAAGTGTAAGATCCAGTGATTTTTAGTTCATTCACAACATTGTGCAATAATCGCCACCATCTAATTCCAAGACTTTTTTTTTTCATTGTTCCAGAGAGAAACTCCATACCTATTAACTAGCCCCTCTCAATTTTCCTCTTCTTAGCCCCCAGCAACCACGAATTTACTTTCTGTCTCCATGGATTTTCCTATTCCTGATGTTTCACACAAATGGCATCATACAATATGTCATCTTTCATGTCTGACATCTTTCACTTAGCAAATGTTTTTCCAAGTTGTAGCATGTTTCAGTACTTCATTCCTTGTTATGGCTGAATAGTAGTCCATTATGTGAATATATTCATTTGTTCACCTGTTCATCAGCTGCTGGACATTTGGGTTGTTTCCACTTTTTGGCTATCAGAAATAATGCTGCTATTAACACTTACATGCAGGTTTTCGTATGAACATATGTTTTCAATTCTCTTGAATATATACCTTGGTGTAGAGCTCCTGGACCATATTATGGATAGTTTTGCATTGTGAACTTTTAAATTATATCATGAATATTTTCTCATGTTCTGAAAAACATTCCATCATAGAGAATTATCAGAATTTATTGAATAATTTTCCTATTGTTGGACATGATGTGGAGTCTAGCTTTTACTATTGTAAGAAATGCTGCCAAGAGCATCACTGTATATAAATATCAGTTCATACATATTATCTCCTTAATGTAAAGTTTACTATACATGGACTTACCGCATTGAAGACAGCAAACATTTTGCTTTCACTCATCTAGTAATTAAGGTATAATATGTAATCATATAATAAATTCAAATTCAGATGTTTATGAACTAAAACTCTTAAAAACTTCTTTCCCCATAATCCAGTTTCATAGAGACAGCCAGTTTAGTCATTTCTTGGTTATCTTTCCAAGTGTTTTCTATGTCTACACAGTTCTGGTACAGCTGGTTTTGGAGTTGCTCAAAATGACATATATACTATATGTTCATTCTGCAGCTTCACTGTCTCTTATTGTAACCACTATTCTTAAGCGGCAATTGAGTACTTGAAATGTGCTTTATCTGAATTGAGATGTGTCACTGATGCGAAATACACAACAGGTTTCAAAGACTTATATAAATAATGTAAAATATCTCACCAATAATTTTATATTGACTACATGCTTAAATAATACTTGCATCTATTGGGTGAAATAAAGTATGTTACTGAAATTAGTTTCATCTATTTCTATCTTTTTGACATTTAAAAATATTCCTATTAGAAAATTTGAAATTACTATGTGGTTTGCATTCCATTTCCATTGAACAATGTTGTTCTTTAGCTTGCTTTTTAAAAACTCAATAATATGTTGTATGGACATCCTTTTCATTTTCATACATGGAGAGCAACTTAATTCCTTTTAATGGCTACATTATGTTCAGTTAGCCAGTCCACTCTTTTTGGACATGGGGCAGCTTCCAATTTTTATTTCTATTAGAAATAAATCATATTGCATACACTTATTATTTATGATTGGGAATTTTTATGAGCATCCTGCAATTTGTGGGATAATTTCCTTGAGGTAGGATCACATTTCAAACACTGATAGACCTGACAAATTGATCAAATAATGGACTATAGGAAGAAGAGAGAACATAAATATATCTTATCATGACAACTTCTTGGAGTTCAGACCAGTTATTAGAACTTGAAGGGTGATACAGGGAATCAACTGAGTGTTACGGCAGGGGTTTTCCAGGTGGAGAGAATCTCAGAGGTTAAGGCCCTTCCTCTTGATAGTGGCCTTTCCAAGAGTTAAGTCAAGCAAGGATGAGGTTGTCTCAAAGTTAAAAACTACTGTGACTATTCTGCCACTCCAGGTTTAAACTTTCAAAGATCCCAACTACACTGGAGACTCAGGTTCAACTCGCTCTTCCACACACCCACACAGCCAACAGGCTTAGTCTCCTGTCCCCACCTCAACATTAAACCAGGGGTCTTAGATTATTCAAATTGATAATCTCGGTGGGGCATCAGCGGTGTCAGCTCATCTGTGCCTCTGCTTTTCAGTCATTCTCATTGCTTGGCCTCTGGGCATTCCATTTTTATCTTTGGAGATCAGTTAGGCATTTTGTTACATTTAACCCAACATTTCTAGATATTTTTATAACTGGAGATCTTCCAGGTCCTTCAGACCTCAATATCACCAAAAATGAAAATCTCTCTTTGTTAATTTGAAATGTCACCTTTATCTCGTACTAAATTCTTCTATCTTCCTAACCCTTTATGGAAAATTATATTCTAGAATGAAAAATTGTACAGTTCTTGACACACATTGCCAGCTTCCTTTCAGAATGGCTATTTACCTTCCTATCAGCGATTGCTTGCAAACCCTGAGAGTTATTTTCTGAAAAAATCTTTGCTCAATTGATCAATAGGAAAAAAAAAGTGTATTAAAGGTTGTTGTTATTTCTGTTCTTTTTATTTTAGTGAGGGTGGTCATTTTTCATGTAGTCAGAACTGCACATGGAACAAAAAACTGGTTCCAAATCAGGAAAGGAGTACGTCAAGGCTGTATATTGTCACCGCGCTTATTTAACTTATATGCAGAGTACATCATGTGAAAAGCCAGGCTGGATGAAGCACAAGCTGGAATCAAGACTGCTGGGAGAAATATCAATAACCTCAGATATACAGATGACACTACCCTTATGGCAGAAAGCCAAGAAGAACTAGAGTCTCTTGGTGAAAGTGAAAGAGAGGAGTGAAAAGATTGGCTTAAAACTCAACATTCAGAAAACTAAGATCATGGCATCTGGTCCTATCACTTCATGGCAAATAGATGGGGAAACAAGGGAAACAGTGACAGACTATTTTCTTGGGTTCCAAAATCACTGTAGATGGTGACTGCAGCCATGAAATTAAAAGATGCTTGTTCCTTGGAAGAAAAGCTATGACCAACCTAGACAGCATATTAAAAAGCAGAGACATTACTTTGCCAACAAAGGTCCATCTAGTCAAAACTATGGGGATGTGAGAGTTGGACTATAAAGCTGAGCACCAAAGAATTGATGCTTTTGAACTGTGGTGTTGGAGAAGACTCTTGAGAGTCCCTTGGACTGCAAAGAGATCAAACCAGTCAATCCTAAAGGAAATCAGTCCTGAATATTCATTGGAAGGACTGATGATGAAGCTGAAACTTCAATACTTTGACCACCTGATGCAAAGAACTGACTCACTGGAAAAGACCCTGATGCTGGGAAAGATTGAAGGCAGGAGGAGAAGGGGACGACAGAGGATGAGATAGTTGGATGGCATCACCAACACGATGGACATGAGTTTGAGCAAGCTCCGAAAGTTGGTAACAGACAGGAAATCCTGGCATGCTGCAGTCCATGGGGTCACAAAGAGTTGGACATGACTGAGCGATTGAACTGAACTGAATAGCTCTTCACATTTTGTAAATTACCTGCTTGCAATCCCTCACCTGTCTTGCTCCGGGGCTGGATTTTTTCTTAGGTGAGACCTGGGCCAAATAAGGTACTGTAAGGCAACAAAACAGCAGCTCTGAGATCACTGGCCTAGCCTCCTCTGTCTCAATCCAGCTGGCTCAGACTCAGGTTTACAGATCAAAGAACAGCCAGCAGCACGGGGTCTTTGAGGGTGGTCCTGCAAATAGTGCAGCTGACGCAGAACCAGTAGGGCTTGAGAGTGTGTGAAAGGAGCAGGGGCCGCTGGGTCAGAAGGCCACCCCCTGGGCACGCCCTCATTCGGTAGCTGACAAGCAAACCCAGATGAGAAGGGAAAATAGACAAAGCAAACAAGTTTCAGTAACACCCCTCTTCTGTAGTTCACATTTTCTCTCCATAGAAAGCGGAGCGGGGAGAATAAAAGAGAAGGTCCAACCATGCTTATGGAGCCCAGTGGCCACCAGCTAACCTTCACCGGGCAGTCAGTGCCCAGTAAACTGCAGAAACACTCACTAAAAGGCATACCAACCAACCATTAAGGCTTTCACTTAAAAATCAAACAATTTGCACTGAGTTTGTTCTTAAATATGACACTATTGTGTTTGCCATAGAAAAGTGTTTGTGTGTGTGTGGCAAAAAAAAAAAAGTAACATTAAATTTGCCATCTTCATCATTTTTAAGAATAAAGTTCAGCAGTGTTAGGTATATTCATTTTGTGCAACAGTTCTCCAGAACTTTTTCATCTTGCAAATCTAAAACTCTATACCCATTAAACACCAATTCTCCCTCTCCCCTCCCCCCAGCCCTTGGCAACCACCTTTCCACTTTCCACCTTTTCATTTTCCAATAAGAAAATATTTTTAAAATAGCCCCACCCATCCAGAGATAAGCATTGTTAACTATTTTGCCCACAATTAATATTCTGAAATATTTTTCCCTAGGGGTACATCCATAGGCCTTATATATCAGAATTTGGTATTCCATATGATACTGTGGTCTTACTAAGACTGTAAAAAAATTTTTGAACCTGGTTTTTAGTAATCACCTATAACCCTGTGTCCCCCCATTTTTATACATCTCTTGCCACACCCTTCTTTTCTTGACCCAGGCATAATAGTTTATGCTCATGGCTATTTATCCTATAACCAGCACCATTTGATACACTCTATTCAAATCAACTCATAATCCTCACCTCCCTCCCAGAAGTAAGGCCTGTTTCATTTTCATTTTAAAGATGAAAATAAGTCCCATAGTACTGAATGGTGAGTTGCAGTTCCAATCTTACCATCTGGTTCCAGATTCCACTACACAAATCTGCCCCACTTTACTGGACCAAGTGAGTTGAGAAATACAGTCCTTTCTCTCTCAAATAGAAAAAAAAAAATCAAAAAAGAAAGAAAGAAAAGAAAAAAAAAAAAAAACCATGGAGAGTCACTGGGGATAACCTTAAGAAAATAATGAATCAATTATGTGGCTTAAGCATGGAGGATTCACCTTTTTTTACTTATTACTTGTTATTTTCTAACTTTCCATCCTGAATCATTCCCAGTGATCACTCATCTGTTGGGTACAGAGGAATGCGTAAGTTTTAACTCCCCTGGTGGACTGTAAGCTCCCTGAGGAAGTACAAGGTCAAGAGCATTCCTTACACTTCTTGACTACCTCCTTCAGGTCTGGCTTGATACCTTCTATCAGCCATACCCAATGCTTGCTCACCAGCTGGCAGTGAATAGTACATAAACCAGAGGGAGAGGAATGGCAGAAGGGGTGATCAATGAGAGGAAACTCAAGTCTTTGCCCAGTTATAGACGATGAGGTGAGGGATTCAGGAGGGGATAGGTGGCTAGGTTGAGCTTTGTTCATTCATGGTGCCATCTTACATTTACAGAGAGGGTTTCACAGTTTGTTCCCACGTTCACTATCAAGTAATTAAAAACCAACCCACATACAAACCACAGACCTGTGAGCTAGATAAAGAGAAGGCTGTCAGAACAGAGAGGTTACTTTGCTTGAACTTTTAAAATTTAAAGTAAATGTTTAATTTTAGAATAGACTTAGATTTACAGAAAAGGTATGGAGATGGTACAAAGAGTTCCCACATTCCCTCACCCAGTTTTCCCCTTATTTTTAATATCTTACATGGAATATTATTAATCAGAACTAAGAAATAAATGTTGGTCCATTAATATTCACCAAACTCCACATTTTATTTAGATTTCACTAGGTTTTCCCACTAAAATCCTTTGTCTGCTCCAGAAGACCACTTTATATGTAATGGTCATGTCCCCTGAGTCTAATCTAATCCGAAAAAGTTTCCTCTAATCTGGAACAGTTTCTCAGACTTCGTTTTTCATGACCTTGACAATTTTGTATAAAATGTTCCTCAACTTGGATTTGCCTGATGTTTTTCTCATTGTGAAAGGGGAAGGCAAGTTGAGCTTTTAACGTTATGGCCATTCACTTCCCGTCAGGACTCTACAGGCTAAAGAGGAAATAAAGCTTTCATTTGTCTGTGGGTTGAAGCACCTGCTGGCTACTTCTTTCATGGACCTTAGCAAATAATACCAACCTGTTTATTGTGCACTTTGCATAATCATTTCAACCATTCTCACATTAACTCAGTCATTTTCCCTTATTCAGAACTTAGGGTTCTTTCATTTGAGAATGTCTAGGACCTCAGTCCAACTCCAATTCTTAGTATTCATCAAGAAAGAGTGTCATTTGTACCTACAGAGGGAGTCACCAGGCAAATAAGCTTAGATTCTTGAGAAATGAGTCTGTGTTCTCGCCATTCTGATGTTGAGAATAACTGAGTGTCTAAACTATGCTCCAATCCATCAGCCTGTTTCAAGACTACAATTTCTCATTGTTTTTCTAATAGTAAAAATATTATTTGGGGCTGTTTTTAAAAATTGAGATATAATTCGTACTCTGCAAAATCCATTCTTTCCAAGTATACAATTTACTGGGTTTTAGTATATTCATAAGGGTGTACAATCATCACCACCATCCAATTCCAAGACACTGTCATCATTCCAAAAAGAAATCCTGTACCTATTAGCAGTCACTCTCTACTGTTCAATCTTGCCTTGCCTCTAGCAACCTTTAATCTACTTGCCTATTCTGAACATTTCTTATAAGTGGGAACTGTATAATAAGTAGTCTTTCATGTCTGACTTCTTCCACTTAATATAATGTCCTCAAGTTTCATCCATTTGTAGCAAGTATCAGGATTTCATTCCTTGCATGGCTGAGTAATTGTCATTGGATGAATATAGCACATTTTGTTAATCCATTCATCTGCTGATAGACATTAAAATTATTCTGTAATTGATTGTGTTTTGATAGCTGTTCAATATTTACCAGCTGACTCAGCTCCTGGCGTCATACCTTATCTTCCTAATTCTTAATCCCCATTCATGTCTTACCTCCAGCTGCCATGAAAATGTAGCCAACAGTGGCTATTGCTGAAAACAAATATGTTTTAAAAAACATGAAAATAACCACTTCTATAGAAATCAGAGAAGATTTTTCTACCATATTCATTCAGTAATTGACTCATCTCTGCTTACGGAGTACCCACCATTGGTTAAGCACTATTCTAAGTTCTACAGATACAGGATTCGAGAAGATGGATACAAACCCTGCTCTCAGAATACTATTATTAAAGTCTAGTGAGAGACTTTAAGCAAATCATTATACAGACATTTAAATAGCTATTAGAAATTTTTGAAGCTGTTCAAAGTTAGGTAGTTTTTCTTCCAGTTCTATGACGCACAATGTCAGTCCTGAATCTCATTCTTGCCCATGGGTCACGTATTCTTGACATTCGGTCATCCACCGGGATGCTGGATATCTGTGAACATTTTAGAAAGTCTCAAGAACTTTTTTTTTTAATATTTATCTATTTGGCTGCACCAGGTCTTAGTTGTGGCACATGGGATCACTGATCTTCACT
Source organism: Dama dama (assembly GCF_033118175.1). NCBI lineage: Eukaryota > Metazoa > Chordata > Mammalia > Artiodactyla > Cervidae > Dama > Dama dama. Next base: position 44,482,973 of record NC_083684.1, on the reverse strand, counting down.
GCAGCATGTGCAACCTTTTTAATTGCAGCACACGGGATCTAATTCCCTGACCAGGGATCGAACCTGGTGCATTGGGAGAGTGCACTGGGAGAGTCTTAACCACTGAACCACCAGGGAAGTCCCACTCCCACGTACATTTTCATGGGCCTGAAGTTCTGAAGAACTCTCTCAGCCAAGAAGCACAGAAATGTCCCAAAGTTTAAAGGGTTTGCTGCTCTCATCCCCCAGTGAGGCCTCAAGGACACTCCTTTGCTCTTCTGCCTAGAAACAAGTGCTAGAGGTGATGCAACCCAGCAAATTTTATCTGGATTCACTGCTCAGATCCATGAAAGGGAGGGGACCATCGATAGGGGCCAAACTACAGTGAATTACCCAAGTCTGGGAACATCAGGTTCCCGTGAGACTCTGACGAAACAAAGACATGACGGGGGTCTCTAGTGATTGAGAAGAGCACCACAGGGTACACATCACTCTCCGTGGGAGGACTGGGAGGGAGAGAATAAAAAAGAACAATATGGTTACCAGAGGTGAAAGAGGGTGGGGTGGGGTAAACTAGGAGCTTGGGATTAGCTGATACAAACTACTACACATAAAATAGATAAACAACAAGGTCCTAATGTATAGCACAGGGAGCTGTATTCAATATTCTGTAATAAACCATAACAGAAAAAAATATATATGTATAACTGAATCACTTTTCTGTATACCAGAAACTAACACTAGCATTGCAAATCAACTACACTTCAATTTAAAAAAAAGAACAAGTCAGGATAATAGGACTTCAGGTTTGAACCAAAACATGGAGAGAGGTGGGGCATTGTGCCTACTTGTCACTTAAAGCCCTTCTACAGCAAGAGTTCTGCAACCAATTTTAATTAATAAATTCACTCCATAAGTATCTATGAGACACGCACACACCTAATACTGGGGAGACTGAAGGAACAAGGCAAGCCCTGCCCCTACATTCTTGGAATTGACATTCCTGTGGGGCAAGAGAAGTGATGAACAAAGAAACATGTCAGGAGGCATCAATATCACTGATAAGAATGAAGCAGAGTGTGAGACTAGACTAGTGGTATTTTGTGTAAGATCATTAGAACAGCTCCCCACCCTCTACACCCTCCCTGAGGCAGTGACATTTAATGGAGAAAGGAAAGAAGAGAGAGAATGAGTGCAGTGGATGACAGGAGAACAGGCATTCCAGGCAGAAAGAACAGCAAGGGCAAAGCGTTGAGGTGGGCTGGCACCTGGTGTGTTCGGGGTGTGGCCAGGCCAGTGGGCTGAGTGAGCCAAGTGAAGGGTGGCAGCAGATGGAGTAAGAGAGAAAGTGCTTTAGTCTTGCTTCCGAGAGGACTAACTAGGGACACTGGTTTAAGATAGGAAGATTTGTTTCACCACCCCAGACTGGTCCTCTAGCCCCAACTCACTGTCCATAGATTCCTTTAGACATGAGGAGTTAGGAGTGTCAACTGCATCAGTGCTGACCCCACGCAAACTAAAATAAAACCTGCAAAGGACACATGCTGTTGCTGGTAGGTCAGCAGGATCACCTCATTCTGTAGTTGCCGGGCAAAGGCCAGAGGACCAGACAGAGATGCAGGGGGAATTAGGAGGATATCCTTGTGGTTGAGTCTGTAGAGAACTGCGGCTCTGCTGGGGAGATCCCTGTAGTCTCCCCCAGGAAGTGAGTCCACCCCAAAGGGACTTTACACACAACCTGCTCCATTTCGCCCAAGGCACTTCCAACCGAGCTGTTCCCTTGGCTGTCACCTGAGAGTTCTGCAATGTGCTGGTTTGAGGGAACAATGATATCAGTGGTTATGGTGGTAGGACTCTGACCCTAGGTTTTATAAAAGGAATGGAAAAGCTGTTAATTTATTTTTAAATATCCCACTCTGATTCTAGAAATTATTAGGCAGTCATAGACTGTCACAGCATGGAAGGACACCACCCAGGAGACTGGACTGCATGGCTCCCAAGTGCTGGGGCTGGGCTCCTCCCACCCATGCTGAAGCAGCCTCCAGCCTTCCTCCTCCCCTCTCCCTGCCCCAGGTAATGGGCCCACCTCTCATATCCAGGGTTTAGTGAGTATCCCAGGCACTTCATGGCAATAGAAGAGGAAAAAGTGGAAACAATGATAGATTTTCTTTTCTTGGGCTCTAAAATCACTGCAGACAGTGACTGCAGCCATGAAATTCAGAAAACACTTGCTTCTCGGAAGAGAAGCTATGACAAACCTAGACAGCACATTAAAAAGCAGAGACATCACTTTGCTGAAAAAGGTCCACAGAGTCAAAGCTATGGTTTTTCCAGTAGTCATGTATGGATGTGAGAGTTGAAACATAAAGGAGGCTAAGTGCTGATGAATTGATGCTTTTGAACTGTGGTGCTGGAGAAGACTCTTGAGAGTCCCTTGGACTGCAAGGAGATCAAACCAGTCAATCCTAAATGAAATCAACCCTGAATATTCATTGGAAGGACTGATGCTGGAGCTGACGCTCCAACACTTTGGCCACCTGATGCGAAGAACTGACTCACTGGAAAAGACCCTGATGCTGGGAAAGATTGAAGGCAGGAGGAAAACAGGACGATAGAGGATGAGATGGTTGGATGGCATCAGTTAGTCAATGGACATGAATTTGAGCAAACTCCAGGAGATGGTGGAGGACAGGGGAGCCTGCCATACTGTATGTAGTCCATGGGGTCACAAAGAGTTGGACATGACTCCGTGACTGAGCAACAATAACTGGCAGCTGAAGGCTGGGCCTCCAAGTTCAGTCTCTATGCGGGAAGTCTTCTGCAGGAAAGTTAGGGAAAGGCAAAGAAAACCAGAGTTCCCAGCTCCTTGACCCCCTCACCCCCACTCACCTCCCACTCTTACCCACTTCTCAGGGAAAGGCAGCTTACTTTTTCTTCTTGTCTCTCTTTTCAATCCACTGCATAGAGATAAACCCTGACCTTTCATTTGATTTGCCAAAAGCCTTTTCCCTTTCTGTCATAAAGTAAAGAGGATCAAAAACTCTGGTTCTCACAGCTAATGTCTTTAAAATAAACTTTGAGAATCCTTTTTAGAAGTCAGAGCTGAGCTTAGATTCTCCCTCTGCCGTAACACTTCCTGGTCTTCCCTGTGAGATGGGCACCTCTGAGTAAAAGGCAAATGAAGGTCACATATGATGAAGAAAAAAGAAAAGCACCTCAACGCTCCTTCAGGATAATATTTAATGTTCCGTTAACCCTACTACATTTATTATTGTGATACTAACAGAAACTTTATTCTATAAAGAAAACTGATATTCTTTTTTAAAGATGAGTACTCTGGATTGGAAAACAATGCTTTTTCATAAAGTTCCACATACTTAACCATTATAACACTAAAAGTCATCCTACTGTATTACAGGAAAAGATTTTTTTTAAGTTATTTCACACAAAACTCTGGATGTGAATGTTTATAGTATATTTGTAATTGTCAAAAATGGGAAACAGCATAAATGTCCTTAAGCTAGTGAATTAGTAAACAAATATTAGTACATCCAAATAAAGGGAAACTACAGAGCAAAAAAAGGTAAGAACTGCTAATACACCCATCAACAGGAATGAATCTCAAATGCATTAGGATAACTTAAAGAAGCCAAACTGAAAAAGTGATAGTATGATTTCATTTGTAGGATATTCTTGTAAAGGTTGAATTACAGGGAGAGAAAACAGCTCAGTGGTTTCCCAGGGGCTGGAAGTGGGGGAAGGGGTGGCTACCAGTAGGAATTTTGGAGGATTCTGTCCATATCTTTTTTGTGGTGCTGGCTATATGACTGTACACATTTGACAAAGACTGCAGAACTGTACATACACACACATACACACACACACACACACACGAGTGAATTTTCTACTCCAATTAAAAAAAAAATAACCCAGAGCTCACTTAGGCAGCACATATACTAAAATTCAGATGAAGCAGAGATTAGCATGGCCCCTGCACAAGGATGACACGCAAATTTGTGAAGCATTCCATATTAAAAAATAATAATAATAATCCATAGGTTTGTTTGAGATTTTCCAGTTGTTTCCCCTGCACTATATTAAAAAATCTTTAAAAAAAAAAAGTTCTTGACTACTAAAATCTTTTTTTAAAAAAGTGAATTTTCCTGCTTGTAAAACACCTTAATTTTTTCTTAAGGAAGAATAATAACAGGTTACCTCCAAAAATAAAAATAAAAAGCTAAAACCAACCCAAACCAAAACACCTGTGCTAAGAAGGATGCCGCTGACAGTAATTTTGCAGAAACAGATGGGATGACATCACCTGAAGGGTGGTTTGTTGTTCTTTTAGGAAGCAGAAGTATCCTTCATGGACAAAACACTATGTCCTACCATACAGGCCCCACCCCCCAACTTCTCCAAACTTGGCCACACTGGCTCTTTGGGTCCTTGAACAAGCGAAGCTCATCCCCATCTGAGGGCCACTGCCCTAGCTAGGTTTGGACCACAGTTTCATCATTTCCTAAATTGAGCAAATTACTTAATCCTTGTTCCTCAGTTTCTTCATTGGTGAAAATGGGAATAATGATAGTACCAACATCATAGGGTTGCAGTGAGATCTGGTCAATTAACACGTATAAAGGACTTTAACCAATGCTGGAACCATGTAAATATTTGATCATTGTTAGCGGTTATTACTTCTGGTTCCCGAAACTCTTGTCTTTTCTACCTTTCAGCCTTGTAATCCAGAACTGTTTGCATGAATGAATGTGCCTACTGGGTAAAATATCTTACAAAGAAACTGTGTCCAAAAAAATCGGTTATTTTTTGGTAAACAGAGTGGCTTCAAGTTCACTAATAACATTTTTTGTTAAAGTTTTTATTTGACAATAAAAGTAAATATACAAAAAAGTTGTAAAGAAGGTACAGATTTTTCATATACCCTTACCCAGTTCCTGCTAATGTTATTACATATAACCACAGTATAATCATCAAAATTAAGAAATTATCATTGATTCAGCCCTTAATTATACTTGCAAACTTCATTTGGATTTCACTCTTTTTCCACCAAAGTCCTATCTCTGTTCTAGGGTCCCATTCAGGATACTACATTGCATTTGGCACAAACAAGGTTTTTAAACTATTATTTGACTTAATAATTGTGGTTTTGACTTCTAAAATATGTGAATATAAAAAGACACAAGAGTATATGCCATATTTAAGTTGCAAAGCTTCCCAAGTTCCCTACCCTCATCCTGCCTTATTTTTTCTATATTATTGATTATATCTAACATGCTCTCGTGCATGTGTGTGTGCTAAGTCACTTAGGTCACATCTGACTCTTTGCGACCCTATGGACTGTAGCCCACCAGGATCCTCTGTCCATGGGGTTCTCCAGGCAAGAATACTGGAATGGGTTGCCATTCCTTTTTCCAGGGGATCTTCCTGACCAAGGGATTGAACCTGTGTCCCCTGCTGTTCCAGCATCACAGATGGACTCGTTACCACTGAGCCACTGAGGAAGCCTAACATGCTCTCATATAACATCAAATTTAAGATGCCATTGCATGAAACATGTATTACCATTTTATGTACGAAAGAAAAAAACACCAGCAATTAGAAGTGCAAAATGCCATCAGTTACAAGATGCTCCCAAGTTCTAAGATATTAAGACATGAAAACGTGTGTCCTAAAATCTATGAAATATGATATGAATTTTACATGTTCTATTTATTGTCCTTTTGTCTCACTGGAATGTTGATTTCATGAGAGCAGCATTTTTGTCTGTTTTGTTCCCCAGTGTATCCCTGGTTCCTAGCACATAATGAAAAGAAAGTGAAAGTTACTCAGTCATGTCCAACTCTTTGGGACCCCATGGACTATACAGTCCATGGAATTCTCCAGACCAGTGGAATGGGTAACCTTTCCCTTCTCCAGGGGATCTTCCCAACCCAGGGATCGAACCCAGGTCTCCCACATTGCAGGCAGATTCTTTACCAGCTGAGCCATCAGAGAGGCCCAAGAATACTAGAGTAGGTAGCCTATCCCATAGCTATGAGGTTCCCTCATAGCTCAGTTGCAGGAGACCTGGGCTGTATTCCTGGGTTGGGAAGATCCCCTGGAGAAGGAAATGGCAACCCACTCCAGTATTCTTGCCTGGAGAATCCCATGGGCAGAAAAGCCTGGCAGGCTACAGTCCATGAGGTTGCAAGAGTCGGACATGACCTGGCGACTAAACCACCACCAGCCTATCCCTCTCCAGTGGATCTTCCCCACCCAGGAATCAAACTGGGGTCCCTTGCATTGCAGGTGGATTTTTTTTTTCATTTATTTTTATTAGTTGGAGGCTAATTACTTCACAACATTTCAGTGGGTTTTGTCATACATTGACATGCATCAACCATGGAGTTACATGTATTCCCCATCCCGATCCCCCCTCCCACCTCCCTCTCCACCTGATTCCTCTGGGTCTTCCCAGTGCACCAGGCCCGAGCACTTGTCTCATGCATCCCACCTGGGCTGGTGATCTGTTTCACTATAGATAATATACATGCTGTTCTTTCGAAACATCCCACCCTCGCCTTCTCCCACATGCAGGTGGATTATTTACCAACTGAGCTAAAGCACATAAGAGTCACTCAGAAAATATTTGTTGAATGAACAAATTAATAATATAATGCCAGCTAAAATGGAGCCCTTGTGTCAGGCACCATTCAAAACTCTTTGCTTATATTAACTCTGTTCATTGTTTAGATGCCTGGTCAGCTATAGTTCAAAGGGTTGCAAACAGTCGGACGTCACTGAAGCAATTTAGCACACGCGCATGCAGCAATAACCCAGAAAGTGGTATTTTCAATACCTAAGCTAACCAGAACATAAAATTAGGCAACTGAGAAATTCCCTGGCATTCCAGTGTTTAAACCTCCCCACCTCCACTGCAGGGGACTCAGGTTTGATCCCTAGTCAGGGAACTAAGATATGACGTGCCACATGGTACAGCCAAAATATAATCATATAATAATAAATAAATTAATAAAATTAAGCAGCTGAAAGAAAAACCAAAAAAAAAAAAAGAGTATGAGTATCTTCTTTAACAATGTACTGAGAATTTAAAAATAATAATTTTACTCATGAACAAATATCAATTGAGTACTTGTACAGTATCAGGCCTTTTGCCAGGCAATCCACTCCAGTATTCTCGCCTGGAGTAGCCCCACGGACAGAGGAACCTGGCAGTCTACAGTCCATCGGGTCGAAAAGAGTCAGACTTCACTGAAGCGAGCAAGCACACAAACACTTTACAACTGTTAACTCATCTGATTTTCACAACAACAACATGAGGTATGTACTCTTACAAACGAGAAAACCCAGGTGCCTAAACGTTAAGGAATTTGCTCAAGGTCACACAGCTACTAATGGCAAAGTCAAAACTCACACTAAGGCAGCTCATTCTAGGTATCTGCATTCTTACCCGCTAGGCCACACTGCTTCATACCAACTAGAATAGCCTATATTTATGGTACTTAAGTGGTAGTCTGAGCTTCTCTGGTAGCTCAGATGGTAAAGAATCCGCCTGCAGTGTGGGAGACCTGGGTTCAATCCCTGGGTTGGAAGATCCCCTGGCAGAGGACACAGCAACCCACTCCAATATTCTTGCCTGGAGAATCCCCATGGACAGAGGAGCCTGGCGCGCTACAGCCAACGGGGTCGCAAAGAGTCGGACATGACTGAGTGACTAAGCTCACACACTCAAGTGGTAGGTAGTTCAGTTCAGCTCAGTCGGGCCTGACTCTTTGTGACACCATGGACTGCAGCACGCCAGGCTTCCCTGCCCACCACCAGTGAAGCTGCTCAGTCGTGTCCGACCCTTTGCAATCCCACGGACTGTAGCCTACCAGGCTCTTCCATCCATGGAATTTTCCAGACAAGAGTACTGGAGTGGGTAGCCAGTAAAATAATAAAAATTATGAACTTCTGTGACCAAAGTGACCCCCTTACTCTCTGGTTAATTAGGCCATTGCGTTTTCTGGCCAATGATTATCAAGTGAAAAAACCTACTTTGGTTGACTTTTGTCCTATTGACATTTGTTGAATGCCCTTGATATGACTAGTACTGTGGTATGGGATGGGGATAGACAGGTAAGACACAGGCTGGGAAACCGATGATTGCCACCACAGAGGTCTGTAAGGAGTTTCAGGATGAGCCCAGAGGAAAGGAGAGGGCTTTATGAAACCTTGAGTGGAAGCTTGAGGGAGGGGTCAGTTTGCCAAGTGAGAGCAAAGGAAGGCTAGACTCACTGCCAGGCAAACCTCCTAGCCTCCAGACCTGAGGCTGGGTGGACTCCTTCCTCTCTCTTTACAAAACGGTTTTCACTGCCTTGGAAAAAGAGATCAGCTCTGGCTGCCTGTCTCTGACAGAGCAAATATTGAGAAATATCAGACTCGGTGACTCCAGTGTTGCACCTTATTGCATGTGCCACAGAGGACATCTCTTCTCCTGCCCCTGACCCCTCAAATGAGCATTAGGTAGTCGAGGCTGAGCTAGTAAATGAGATGGCATAATTAGAGGCTGCCAAGGGACCCAGGGAGTGAGGAAAGAAGCAAAAAAGAGTGACTGGAGATTGATCCTGCATTTTCCCACCCACAGGGACCCTGGGCTTGTGGAGTTGATGATGAATATTGCCTGACATCAAAGGAATAATCCATAACTACAAGGCATGTGAATGTTAGCTGTTCTGGGGTCTCCCAGGAACCGCTATCTCCTTTCTTTAAAATAAATTTAAAAAAATAAAGTTTTAGTTTTAAGTACACACACATATATACAGTAGTGTTTTCTCAGATTTTATGTATGACCAATCTGTCAAAGTGACCAATAAAATTGCTTATAGAAGTTCCTGATATTTACTGTTCTATTGATTTTTAACTACCACTAAGTTCTCACTTAGATGTCAGTGTGACCTAACATGAAAATTATTAACTGTAATGGTTATGTGTCTTGTAAATATTTGATCAACGTGTTCCTGGCCTGTGGTTTTGCTAAAGTGTGGACTCTAGGAAAGGGTATATATCCCTGTTTCTTTTCATGTTTGTGCATTTCTGAGGGCAGGGGCCATATTTGTTTAACTTTTTTTTTATACAGTTCTAGATAGTTCCATGTGCAAGGGAGTACTTAAACAACCCAGTTTAATCAAGAGGTGAATGTTCATTTCCAAGAGGAAGTAAGATATGAACATATTCACACATTTTGATGTTTTAAAACTCATAAAAAATGTGATTTACAAGTACCAAATAAATCAGACCAAAATACACATACTCATTAATAAAAATGACAATTTGGACAAGTTTGTATATTTTGGTTTTTCATCATGGAGTGACAGTCTGAAAATGGCAGCCACAATTTTTGTCTGATGTAGGCAGAATTGAAAGAACATTCCAGCACAATGGTACTATTCCAACTTCCAACTGTCCTCTTCCATGCAACTTCAAGTCATGTCTACCATGATTTTTCTCTCTTTTTAAAAAAAAAAAATTACTTATTTATTTGTTTTTGGCTACTGGGTCTTCATTGCTGCTCAGGCTTTCTCTATTTGGGGAGAAGTGGGGGCTACTCTCTAGTTGTGGTGTGCCGGCTTCTCACTGCAGTGCTTCTTTAGGGCCCAAGGGCTTCAGTAGTGGTCTCAGGAGTTGTAGGTCCTGGGCTCTAGAGCACAGGCTCAATAGTTGTGGCCCATAGGCTTAGTGGCTCCACAGCATGTGGGAGCTTCCAGATCAGGGATTGAACTCATATTTCCTGCATTGGCAGGTGGATTCTTTACTACCGAGCCACCAGGGAAGCCCTACCTGTCTTTAAAAAAAAAATTCAAACTTGTGCTTTCCCATCTGTACAAACTATGGGAAGGTTCAGGTGTGAAGCGACACAGAGAAAATAAATATGACAGCTAATACTTACACAGAACCTATTATATGTCAGTCCCAATTCTAGGTGTTTTGCATATTAATCTGTTTAATTCTTACAACAATCCTATGAGGTCAGTTTTAATATTATGCTCATTTTCATGAAGGAAAACTTTTCATTTCTTTGAAGGAAACAGGTCCAGAAAGATTAAATATCTTGCTCAAGTTCACAAATTTATCAGGTAGTGGATCTGGGATTCAAACTTAGGTAGTCTGACTCACAGATCTATCTTTTTTTTTAATTTTTAAAAATATGTATTTGACTATACTGGGTCTTAGTTGTGGCACACAAGATCCTTTAGTTGCAGCACACAGGATCTCCTTCCATGACCAGGGATCAAACCTGGACCCCTTGCCTTGGCGGCACAGAATCGTAGCCACTGGACCACCAGGAAGTCCCTCACAGATCTATCTTAACCACTAATATATGAGCAGAAAAAAGCCCTTCAAGAATTTGCCAGTCACCTTTATCTTTACCATGAGTGGATCTGACCTGTGTGCTAAGTAAGTGGCACAATATCTCTCAAACTTCTTAAAAATCATGGCCAAACCACACGTGGAGAAAGGAAACAGCAATGAAAATTTCAAAGTATATAAAACTTACTTTAAGTTATTTGATATGTTGACATATATGTCATGTGAATTTTGGTAACATGATACCTTAGAATGGAAGCTCCCAAAAGCTTAGGGACCTGCAATGATACTCAAGCTATTTCTCCAGCTTCTTCCAATCATCTTGTATTTACATTTGCCTCCTCTATGTCCTCTCAGACATAACAGAGTTCACATGTCCCTAGTAGTCAGGCCAGATGGCAGCAGCTGCTGGACACTTCATATGATATGTCGTAGCAACTCTAAACTCTGATTTTTTACCTCACAGGTTATTGCTATTGCTGTTCTTTTGGTTGTTTATAGTGACTTGACTGGACTAATTCTGTAGAGTCTGTTTACCCTACAAAATGCAGCCCCAGATATCTATGGACGGTTTGGTTTTTTTTCCCATTACTTTAAAAGTCTGGCTTCCTAGGAGTTGTCCCTTGATCAGGATAACTTAACACTCAGTACTAATCCAGAAACAACTGAATAGCTGTTCACATACATGGCCTTCTGGATCGCCAGACGTCTGTGGGAGCTCATCAAGACACACTACTCCTGTCTCAGTTCTTGATCTCACGATCAACTTTCTGGCCAATCTACTGCCCTGTTGCTTGCCCAAACCCTCAGGATAGCTATGGCATTTGCCTTCCTTATTTGTTTGCCACCAAGATCTTTCCCTGCTGGCTCAGAGAGTAAAGAATCTACTTGCAATGCAGGAGACCCAGTTTCGATCCCTGACTTGGGAAGATCTCCTGGAGGAGGGCATGGCAACCCACTCCAACATTCTTGCCTGGGATAGCCCATGAGAAGCCTGAAGGGCTATAGAGTCATAAAGGGTCAGACACAACCGAGGCACTAGCAGAGAAAGAGAAGATCATTGCTGTTTTTTTAACAAACCCTTGGGCATTGGGTTTCCTCTGTGTCCTGCTCCAAATCCAATTGGTCCCCTCTGGCAATGAGGGTGCTATTTTATAGCTTAGTCCAGCTGTAGTCCATGGGGGTCTCGAAGAGTCAGACAGGACTGGGTGACTGAACAACAACAACTCTGGTGGAACTACCAGCCAGAAGAACTGGGTCCCAGGGTGGGAGCTGTCCCAGACAAGAAGTTATAAACTCTCACTGCTCATACCTGATGCTGAGTAGTTTTTCCTGAATAAACACTTCTCAATTTGTTGTACCCCTTTGCTCAATTTCCAGAATCCCTAAGTGGTTGTTTTTGATCATTTTTTTCAGTTTTGTTATTGCTTTGGGGGGAGAGGATCTGTCATGTTCCTCGCTCTGCCATTCCAAAGTCCAACTCCCCTCACTCTCAAGTACAATCAATCACCCAGTTCTAGCAAATTTACTTGTCATAGATCTCTGGAATCCATTTCCTTCTCTTTATCTCCACTACCTCCTCCTAATCCCAGCTACCATCACGTCTTGAGTGAACTATTTGTAATCATCTCTTTGGAAATCTACTCTCATTCTAACTGTTCTCCATGTTGTAACCACTCATATTGTTCAAAGGTATTTTCTGATCATGTCACACTTATCTCCTTCACCCTAGCTTAAAATCTTTGACTGACTTCCCACTGCTCTCAAGATAAAAAGTCCCTAGCACTCTCTCAGAAGACCTGAGTTCTCTAACTGCCCATGGTAGGGCTTCTTTTTCCTAGACCCACTTATCTTCCCATCATTCTGGGATTATCCCCATCTCCTTGCTATCTTAGGGCTTTTGCACATGCATTTTCATCCACCTTGAACTCCCCGGTCCTTCTTCATCTAGCTAAGGCTCACTCTTACCCGAAAGATAATACTGCAAACATCACTTCCTTGGGGAAATCTTTCCTAATATGCCCTATGTCTGCTCCCACTATAGTTTACTTCTTGGCACTAACTGCAAGTGTGATGTTACATTTATGGTGTGATTGTTTCTTTGTTTTCCATTGCCTCCTCTACTGAATTGTAAACTCATGAAAGTAGGAATCATATTTACCTCTACATCTCCAACACTGAGCTCATAGGATGTGCTCAATCAGAATGAATGCATGTATCACCCAAAATACATCATTTCATGGCAATTCAATCTAAATATCAAAGGAGATATAAAAGCAAAGTTCTAAACTTGATGTTATTGAGAAAAAAGGTTTAATATATATATTATAAAGGAAATTTGTAGAGATAAAGGACCTGATGAACAAGAAATCCAACTATTTTTATCACACAAAAATCACTCCTCATATTTTAATATAACTTTTTTAACCTTTTGGCTGCACTGTATACCTGAGGGATTTTAGTTCCCTGACCAGATATCGAAACCCCCACCCCTGGCAATGGAAGCACAAAGTCTTAACCACTGGACTGCCAGGTAAGTGCCCTGATATATTTTTAATAGACCAAATTTTTTTAGAGATGTTCTAGATTCACAGCAAAATTGACCATAAGGTATGGAGATTTTTCATATATCCTCTGCCCCTACATATGCATAGCTTCCTTCATTATTAACATCACTCACCAGTGACACAGTTTTTTCTTTTACCAAGAATGAACCTACATGGACACACCATCATTATCCAAGGTCCATAGTTTACACTATGGTTCACTTTTGTTGTACATTCTATGGGCTTGGACAAATCCAAGACATGGTGACATGTATGGTGACATGTATCCACCATTATAGTATTATAAAAAGAAGTTCCACTGACCAGAAAATTCTTTGTGCTCCACCTATTCAATCCTCTCCACCTAACCCCTGGCAACCACTGATTTTTTCACTGCCTCTATAGGTTTGCCTTTTCCAGAATGCCATATAGTTGGAATCATACAGAAAGCAGCCTTTTCAGGTTAGCGTCTTTCACTTAGAAATAGGCATTTATGTTTCCTGTCTGTCTTTTCATGGCTTGATGGCTCATTTCTTTTTAGTGCTGAATACAATGCCATTGTCTGGATATATCCCCCGATTTATTTATCCATTCACCTAGTGAAGAACATCTTGGTTGCTTCCAGGTTTCAGAATTACTCATAAAATTGCTACGTGAAAGTGAAAGGCGCTCAGTCACATCCAGCTCTTTGAGGACCCCATGGATTATACAGTCCATGAAATTCTCCAGGCCAGAATACTGGAGTGGGTAGTCATTCTGTTCTCCAGGGAATCTTCCCAACCCAGGGATCGAACCCAGGTCCCCTGCATTGCAGGCGGATTCTTTACCATCTGAGCCATCAGAGATGCCCAAAATTGCTATAAACAATTGTATTTAAAATCTCTGTGCAGGTTTTGCTTTGTTGTTATTGTCTGGCCGCTAAGTCATGTCCGACTCTTTACAACCCCATGGACTGTAGCCCGCCAGGCTCCTCTGTCCATGAATTTCCTAGGCAAGAATACTGGAGTGGGTTGCCATTTCCTTCTCCAGGGGATCTTTCCAAGCCGGGGTCGAACCCATCTCTTGTGGCTCCTGCATTGGCAGGCAGATTCTTCACCACCAAGTCACCAGGGATGCCCTCAGGCTTTGGTGGGGCCTAAGTTTTCAGCCCCTTCGAGCAAATACTGAAGAAGGTGAGTGATTGCTGGATCATATGAAGAAGTATTAGTTTTGTAAGAAACTGCCAAGAAAATCTTTCTAATGGCTTACCATTTGCATTCTCTCCAGCAATGAATGAGGTTTCTGTTATTCCTCATCCTCATCAGTAGTTGGTGCTCAATGTTCTGGATTTTGGTCATTATAGCAGGGATGGCATGGGTCTACTTCACTTTGAATTTCCATTTTCCTGATGACATATGATATGGGCATCTTTTCATGTGCTTATTTGCCATCTGTATATCTTCTTTCATGAGATAACCTGTTAAGCTCTTTGGCCCATTTTTTAATCTGGTTGTTCATTTTCTTATTGTTGAGTTTTAAGAGTTCTTCATATGTTTTGGATAACAATACTTTATCATATGCATTTTTTGCAAATACTTTATCCCAGTCTGTGATTTTTTTCATTCTCTTCATATTTTGCAAAGATTTTTAATTCTAACAAAGTCCAACTATCAATTATTTCCTTCATGGATCATGCCTCTGATGATAAAAAGTCATCACCACACCCAAAGACATCTAGATTTTCTCCTGCTATCTACTAGGAGTATAAAACTATAAAGTTTTGAATTTTGCATTTAGGTCTGTGATCTGTTTCGAGTTAATTTTTGTGAAGAGTGTAAGTTCTGTGTCTAGGTTCATTTTTGTCTGTGTGTGTTGTTTTGCTGTCCAGTTGTTTCAGCACCTTTTGCTGAAAAGACTGTCTTTGTCCCATGGTATTGCCTTTGCTTCTTTGTCAAAGATCAGTTGCCTATATTTATGTGGGTTATTTTTGAGCTCTCTATTCTGTCCCATTGATCTATTTGTCTATTCTGTCACCAGTATCACACTGTCTAACTGCTGTTGATTTATACTAAGTCATGAAGTCAGGTAGTGTCATTCCTTAAGTTTGTTCTCTTTCAATATTGCACTGGCTATTCTCGGTCTTTCCCCTCCAGGTAAACTTTAGGTTTGTCGATATCTACAAAATGACTTCCTGGGATTGCACTGAATCTACTACATCAATTTGGGAGGAATTGACAATTTGACAGTAATGACTCTCCCTTCCCATGAATATGGAATATCCCTCCATTTATTTAGTTCTTCTTTGATATTTTTCATCAGAATTTTGTATTTTCTTCATATAAATCTTGTACATACTTTGTTAGATTTGTATCTTTTTTTTTGCAGTACTAATGTAAACTGTATTATGCTTAAATTTCAAATTCTACGTATTCACTACTTGCATATAGGAAACAGTTGATTTTTATAAATTAACCTTGTATCCTGTAACCTTACCATAATGGCTGCCTTAATTGCTTATTAATTGCAGAAGTTTTTTTGTTTCATATTTTCTACATAAATAATCATGTCATCTTGTGAACAAAGGTAGTTTAATTTCTTCTTTCCTAATATGTATACCCTTTATTTCTTTTCCTTGTCTTACTCCATTAGCTAGAATTTTCAGTATGATATTGAAAAGCAGTAGTCAGGGGGGAAATACTTGCCTTGGTTCTAATCTGCAGGATTACAGAAATGTAGTGGTGAGAGGGGGCTTCTGAGTGGAAATGCTTCTAGCTTCTCACCATTAAGTATGATATGAGCTATAATTTTTTATAGATATGCTCTAAATTCAGGAAATTCCCCCTTATTCCTAGTTTACTGAGAGTTTTTAATCACAAATGAGTGTTGGAGTTTCTCAAATCCTTTTTCTGCATCTAAGGATATGATCATGTGGTTTTTCTTCTTTAGCCTACTGATGTGATGAAGTGAAACTGTTAGTCGCTCAATCGTATCTGACTCTTTGAGATCCCGTGGACTGTAACCCACCAAGCTCCTCTGTCCATGGAATTCTCCAGGCATGAATACTAGAGTGGGTTGCCATTCCCTTCTCCAGCAGACCTTCCTGACCCAGGGATCAAACCTGTGTCTCCTACATTACAGGTAGATTCTTTAACATCTGAGCCACCAGGGTCTTGTCTGATGAATTATACTGATGTGATGGATTATATTATTTGATTTTCCAAGTGTTGAACCAGCCTTGCCTACCTGAGAAAATTCCCTCTTGATCACAGCACATAATTCTTTTGATTTGCTAATATTTTATTGAGGATTCTGACATCTGTGCCTATGAAAGTGATTTGTCTGTAGTCTTCCTGTAATCTTTTTATCAGAGTTTGGTATTACAGTAATGTTGGCCTCATAGAATGTGTGAGGAAGTACTCCCTCTGCTTCCATCCTCTGAAAACAACTAGAGAGACTCAATACAATTTTCTTCAATAAATGTTTGGTAGAATTCAACATTGAAACCATCTGGGCCTGGTACTTTCTGTTATATCAATTTGATTTCTCTTTTCAAAGAACCAGATTTAACAATACTAATAATAACAATCCACCAATATCTAAAATAATAGTGATATTATTAATGAACAATGACAATGATATCAATAATAATGATTGATTTTAAAGATGAAGATGTTTCTTTGTCTATTCAACAAATGTTTGTTGAGCTTAACTTAACTCCATGCCAGACACGGTCATAATGTAAAAACAACAGCTCCTATGAAGATTCCATGCAGAAATGAAGTGAGTGAAAGTCGCTCAGTTGTGTCCGACTCTTTGCAACCCCATGGACTGTCCATGGAATTCTCTGGAGTGGGTAGCCTTTCCCTTCTCCAGGGGATTGTCCCAACCAAGGAATCGAACCCAGATCTCCCACATTGCAGGCAGACAGATTCTTTACCAGCTGAGCCACCAGGGACGCTCAAGAATACTGGAGTGGGTAGTCTTTCCCTTCTCCAGGGGATCTTCCTGACCCAGGAATCAAACCAGGGTCTCCTGCATTGCAGGTGGATTCTTTACCAACTGAGCTATGAGGGAAGCCCTTTCCATGTGGAGGAGGGGTGATATTATCAGGCAGAGGTCATTCATCCCTCTGTGCAAAAGCTTACTTTGGGAAGATTACGGGGTGCAGGTGATGTGGCAGAAGAGACTGCCACCTGCTGGAGGGAACATGGGCCCCAAAGAAGGAAAGGATGCTGTGTGGAGCGGTCTGAGGGTAGTGATCAGTGTGCTTCCTCTGTGTATACATTTTACCTGAAGCTGGCTCTTGGAGTCAAGTCGGAGTTCCACCCTCCCTGGCCCAAGGCTGCCCTTTGCACTCAGCCACCAACCCTGAGACATTATGAATCACCTGCACCCGGTACTACTGACCAAGATGGGACTGATGACAGGACATCAGCGCACAGAAAGCCTCAAACATGGGTCAGCTGATGCAGGTGCTATTTCCTGGCAAGGCAGTGGTTTCTTTCTGAGTCACTTTTGGAGGCAACATACTGAATGTTTAATGAGATGAAAATGTTGGAGGAACCTGTTTTTGATTAGTGTACACATTTCTGACATCCTACGGTTTAGTGAATGGCTAGGTTTTGCTAGTGCCTGGTGGACTTCTTCACTGCATGCTAAAATGGAAACTATGTCCAGTGATGCTCAGAGGGCATGACAAAGAGCATGAAGGGAGAAGCCTGGAACAGAGAAAAACAACTGCACAGGACTTTGGCCTGCCACGGCTATGTTACAAGAAAGTCTCTTTGAGAAAAGAAAATGGCAAGACACAAAGGACACAAAAGATCCATATTCTTGAACCCCAGGAATTCCTCTTCAGAGAATTTATCCCAAAGAAGTCATTTATTTCTGCCTCAGCTCTAATACTGAAGCACTGAAGACATCCTAAATTCCCACAACTGGGGGACAACCAAGTGAACTATGATGATACAAACTGAAAGTATAGTTGCCCCTCAGTACCCAAGGGGTACTGGTACCAGGACCCCCACGGACACCAAAATCCAAAGATGCCCAAGTCTCTCACATAGAATGGTGTAGTATTTGCATATAACCCATATGTATCCTCCTGTAAACTGTAAATCATCTCTAATTACTGATAATACCTAATACAATGTAAATGCTATGTAAATAGCTGTAAATACCCATGCAAATGCCAGGTAAAGAGTGCCAGCATGTGACAAATTCAAGTTTTGTGTTTTGGAACTTCCTGGAATTTTTTTCCCAATATTTTTGATTTGTGGTTGGTTAAATCTGAGGACGCAGAACTCTGCTGATACCAAGGGCCAACTGTACCATAGACAGAGTGGCTTCACCAACCAAAATACACAGAAGGGTCTGTTCTGGGCCTCTCTCACTGGTCATCTTCTCCCTGTCTCTTCACATTGTTATCCCTCTATACACACCTATCTCTGCGTCCAAATTCCCCCCTTTTATATAAGGACAACAGTCTTCTTGGATCAGGACACACCCTAATGATCGCATCTTAAATTGATTATTTTTGTAAAGTGTCTCCAAATAAGGTCACAGTCTGAGGTACTAGGGGTTAAGACATACACATACACACACAAATATATGTATATATATAGGCCATACTACGCATAGCTTGCAGGACATTAGCTCCCAACTAGGAATTGAACTCATGCCCTTGGCAATGAAAGCACGAAGTCCCAACCACTGGACCACCAGGGCATTCCCTGTTTTTCTTTCTGAGGGGAAAGACAGCTTAACTCATCATAGCGTTTATGGCACAACACTAAGGGCAATAATAACAATAGCAAACTCTCGTTCAGTCCTTTCCATGTATCAGGGTTATAAATGCTTTAGATATACTAATTCATTCAGTCCTCAAGACATCCCCATGAGGTATCATTATCCTCATTTTGTGCATAAGAAAATGGAGGTATAAAAATGTTAAATTATTTTCTCAAGGTCACATGAGTCAATAATGGTGGAATCAGGCTTTGAACCCAGGACACCTGGCTCCAGAGACCATATACTTAACCTTGTCACCATACTGCAAAATTTCATGTATGTTAGGATGCCAACAATATTTAAACATGTAAAAAATATTTCTGCAAGCAAAGCCTTAATAAAATACACAAAAGTAAGAGCAATTTTTAGTCAGGAGCCAGGTTATTTTTATGTAACATTACTTTTATACTTATGCACATACCTCTATAGACTTTTCCTAAAAACCAGAGACTGCTGTGAAAAAAGTCTTCACAATCTGGGAAAATTCTTACAGAAACTATACACCAAAAGATGAGTGATGAAAACCATTAGGATATCCAGTCTCCAAGATGGCCCCAGTGATGCTTGCCTGCTGGTAGCCAAGCCTTGGTGTGGTCCTTCTACATTCAATAAGCGCTGACTTGTGTGACCAATAGAATACTGTATGACTTCCAAGGGAAAGGTCAAAAAAGACACTGCAGCTTCCACCTTTGTCTCTTGGATCTCTAGCTCTGGGAAAAGTCAGCTGCCATGTCATGGTGACACCCAAGCAGTTTGGTGGAGAGCCTCACTTAGGGATGAACTGATGCCTTCTGACAACAGCAGCATCAACTTGCCACCCTGTGAGTAATCAACCTTTGGGACAGATGGATTAAAACCTGGCTAACTATAGACTCAGCCACAACCTCAGGGAGGACCCATGAGCCATTCAGCCCAGTCATTGCTGAATTTATGACCCACAGTGTGGTAAACAGAATAATGTCCCTCCCCAAAAATGTCTACATCCTACTCCCTGGATCCTGTGAATACGTCAGCAATACATGGCAAAAATGACTTTGCAGATTTAATTAAGGATCTTAAAATAAGGAAACTAATCTCGATTATCTGGGTGGGCCCACATTCGGGGCTCAAACTCTAACCTGCCTGGAATTACAGCCTTTGCAACCTTAGGAAATGGTGGATATTATGGGAGAGATAAATCTTAATTATGCAAGTGGACAACTTACATCAAGAGGAGTCCCCCCAGGTTCAAAACGACCAGGCTTGCCCTTGACAACTCTTCTTTCCTCTAGAGACATGGGTATTTGTGGATGAGGTATAGAAAAATGACTTAACACTTGGAAGTAAAAAAAAAAAATAATTGTATGTCCTCAATATCACATGGCACATTGTTTAACAGGTCTGCCCAAAACTATTGGTTCTCAGGACTTCCCTGATGGTCCAAGTGCACTGATAACTTTTATTCTGTGTCACTGAAAACAAACAAAAAACAAAAAAACACACTTAAGGGACTGCCTTGGTGGTCCACTGGCTAAGACTCCATGCTCCCAATGCAGAAGCCCCAGGTTCAATCCCTGGTCAGGGAACTAGATCCTACGTGTTGCAACTAAAGATCGTGCAAGCCAATGAAGACTGAAGATTGCATGTGCCGCAGCTAAGACCCAGCACCGACAAATAAATGCATACTTTTAAAACTAAAAAAAAAAAAAAAAATTTTTTAAGATGAATATTTTTGACAAGAGAAGGAATTTCTCTGGTGAGGGGGGGAAAGGGGAGGTGCTTGTAGGAGAACAGGTTCTGAAGTTCTATATAAGAGACATCGTTTCTGTTTTTCATGCCTCTGTTGATTCCCTTTCTCTTCAATGCATACGTATGATTAAGTCTCTCCCTTCTAGAAAATAGCTTCCCTTTCTTCTGGCTGTGGTGCTGTCTCCTACTCTTCTCACCTGAGAATGCAATCTGGTTCCTCCTTAGCAACCCTCTCATGATCTAGCCAAACTCACTGTTGTTGTTTAGTCACTAAGTCATGTACAACTCGCTGTGACTCCATGGACTGTAGCCTGCCAGGCTCTTCTGTCCTAGGGATTCTCCAGGCAAGAATACTGGAGTGGGTTACCATTTTCTTCCTCACGGGTTCTTCCCAACCCAGGGATAGCAGACATATTCTTTACCACTGAGCCACCAGGGAAGCCCAGCCAAACTCACTAACACTGTCCAAATACAATGGACACTTTCCAATCTTGAATTCACTTAGCTTTCTGTAATAAAAAATATTCATAGCTACCAATATCTGACATTTATTGAGCACCTGACACTCTTTTGAGTATTTGTCTTTCATTGAGCGACCATGCTCTTGGTCACTTGGCACTTACTGATTGGTTACTCCTTCTCATTTACTATATAATTCCTTCCAACAGTGTTAGTTGCTCAGTCGTGTCCCACTCTTTGTGACGCCATGGACAGTAGCCTGCACCAGGCTCCTCCGTCCGTGGGATTTTCTAGGCAAGAGTACTGGAGTGAGTTGCCATTTCCTTCTCCAGGGAATCTTCCCGACCCAGGGATCAAATCCAGGTCTCCCACATTGTAGACAGACGCTGTACCCTCTGAGCCACCAGGGCCCAGGAGAGGGTGTATAGTAAATGTGGGCAGCCCTAGCCTGGGCCTCTGCTGCCCCCTGCTGGCCAGATCTGCCCTCACGGCAGGCTTAACCAGTTCCCAAGTCCCCTCTGCCACCTGAGCTTGAGCCTGGGTTCTGACAAGCACAGGATCTTTTCCAAGGGGGAGAGGGAGCCGTAAGATCACGCGGATAACATGCACAGATGTCCCCTGATCCACACACATAAAGGCCATCTCCCTGATGGGGAGCCGAATGAAACCTCCCTGAGTTAGAACTGGGCAAGCAAACTCTCTGCCACCAAACACCATAGAATTTACTGAAAACCAACACAAACGTTTATTTTTTAAGAAAAAAATTAGGTGACTATTTGGATTATTCTTATGTTAAACTTTTTTTGGATGGAGAATTGAATGCTAATTTGTATTAACAGATTGGCTTACCAATGGGTTGCCCCATGGAACAGCTGAAAATTACTAACACCCAGGATCCATCTCAAGCCTTAGAACTACTGGTGTTTTACTATGTCTCCATATTCTACATTTTCCCAAACCCCCAGATCTCTAAGACCCTTCAGCATTCTACTTTTCCAGTTCAAGCAAAGGCAATGTATTTCCATCTGTGCTTCACTAGAAAACTAAGCTATTTTTTAGAACTCTGTGTATTGCGGGTAACTGATGAAAAGAAAATTCTTGTCTGTAGACATACAAATTCTATCCTGTCTGATGGAGGTTCAATTGATTTTCCTCTCCCTCTCTGGAAGAAATCATTTTTTCCTCCTTTGTACATTGATTTCCTTATTCATGATCTATAATGAGTCTGTTCTTCAGATTTTCTCCTGAACCTACTGTAACATTGGCTGATTCCCTCAGTGATTATTGAGTTAAATAAAATCTTTAGCATATGGTCATTTTATATCTGAATAAGACTTGTGATTTTACCTCTTTTGGAATATCATCTCTATACCCCAATGGCAAGTATTTTCCTTCTCCCTTCTCTTCAGCCATCTGCTACTGTGCTCTTTGCTTTAGGTGAAAACTCAGAGGGTTTCCTCAGAAAAGGGCCCCTGCCTTTAAACCTTCTACCATATGCATAATGTCTAATCAAGCATTCCTGAAATAATAGTGGAGTGACCAAAGTATGTTACATTTTTAAGACAAAAGTGAGGTCAGGGCACTGGTTCCAAGTCTTCTATAAAAACTAAAATAAAAGGACATAAATTTTAAATTAAATAATGAGCATCATATTTTTAACTCTCAAATACCTTACTTATTTACTTATTTCTTCCTTACCTGTGTTGTTGATGGATTTAAGAAAAATTATATACATTAGAATTGTTTTACTTTTAATGCACTTTATGCCGCCTTATACCTTATTCCAGATGCCATGGAAAATATAAGGTCCTTGTCATCTTCCTGAGTAGACAAATTCACATAAGAACTAATATTATTTACTCAACAATTACTGGGACTTCCCTTGCGGTCCAGTGGCTAAAACTCCGAGTTTCCAATGCAGGAGGCCCGGGTTTTGTCCTTGGTCAGGAAATTAGATCCCACATGCTGAAACTAAAGATTTTGTGTGCCACCCGGTGCAGCCAAATAAATAAGTAAATAAATATTTAACAATTACTTATTGAGCACCAACTGTGTGCCATGCATAATGGCAAAGGCATTGTCCCAGGCAGCTGACAGACTAGAGAGAGGAATAGACAACATAAACAAAAGAATCGTTTCAAATTCTGAGACCAACAGATGAAATTCCTGTTTTCCATTCTTCCCTCACTCTCACAGTTTTATGCCTCAATTTTTAGTTGGGTACATAGCTACACTTGCCAGCTTTCTTTGCAGTTACCTATAGTCATGTGATTATCTTTTGGCCAACAAGATGTGAACAGAAAGTAATGTCTCCAACTTGTGGGTCTCACTCTTAAAGAAATGAGAAGAGCCCTTACTAATCCCTAATTCTCTTTCCTTCCTGTGGGCTAAAGTGACCCTGGTTGACATTTTGGAGCTTGTAGAAGAGGGCAGCATCTGGAAGGGTAAAAGAACAACATAGAAGGAGCCTAGACTTCCAAGAACTTCACAGAGCAGCGCCACCAAATAGGCTCAGATTTTTCCAAGAGAAAAATAACTTTCTATCATGTTTAAGATACTGTTACGTTGGGTCACTGGCCCATCCAGCGCATCTTATAATCTAACTCTGACAAGCCTCTAAGGAACAGAGGATATTCTGTGGACGTTAACAGAACATTCCTATGGGGATGCAGGGCTCAGGAGTGAGCATTCTCCAAATGAGGGAACATCAAGAGAAGTGAGCTCAAAAAAAAAAAGAGAGAGAGAGAGAGAGAAAGAGAAGTGAGTGCTTCAGGAAAGAGGCAAATCAGGCAAAGAAGCACAAGATGAAACCACAAACACTGATGAGCACATCAGCATATTTCTCCTGATGTCAAAAGCACACTTAAAAGGATTCCCACTAGCCAAATTTGGGCAATGTTAAGTATCAAAAAATTAATACATTATGACACATTGTCAGGGAAAAAATAAGTCTATCAAGTTAATATAATAGTCTGACACCATTTTTGACTCTGACTACTGACATTTTTCAAGTCCCACCCGTCCCCTGCCCCTTCTGCCCCACATCTGAGAAAGCTGATAAGAAAGCTTAGGTAAGCCCTTGACACTGGCAGAAGTTCACATCAGGCAGGTTCTTGATATGAATACACAAGAATCTTCACCCCAGATGTATTCCCTAATCACAATAAAACTCCAAGGCCAGTCACCCCTTCCTGTTTTCTCAAGTCGTTCTCAAGTCTACTTGGGAATCTGTTCATTATGTAAGCAACAAATATACCCAACTGGTGCACTTTTGGCATCATCAGTCTTGACATGAGAACTATTATGTTCTCATTATGTAAGTAACAAATATACCCAACTAGTGCACTTTTGGCATCATCAGTCTTGACATGAGAACTAAATTTGGGGTGGGGTACAGAAACTACTTCTGCGGGTTGATCACAGTAGGTGGAAGGGAAAGTTCTGCATTATTAGAAAATGCCAATAAATCAATAAATATAAAAGCATTGATAAAATTAAAAAACACAACTTTGCAACCATCATTGTAATAGTTCATTCAAGCAAGAAAAGTTAAGAAGGAACGTAAAGTCTCAAAGCTATTAAATACAAATGGAAGGGTGCTTCCTTTAAAATGAAAAATCTGATGGATACTACCTTATCCAAGTAATCAAATTTAACATCACCAATCGTGGGACAAACTGACATCTTGTGCCTCCTGATAGAACATAGCAAGAATGATACAGCATCACCTATTTTAATATTCCTGCCAAAATGTTAAACTAGAAGTTAATCATAAGGAAATGACCACCAATACAGTATACTAACGCATATATATGGAATTTAAAAAGATGGTAACGATAACCCTATATGCAAAACAGAAAAAGAGACACAGATGTACAGAACAGACTTCGGGACTCTGTGGGAGAAGGCGAGGGTGGGATGTTTTGAGAGAACAGCATTGAAACAAGTATACTATCAAGGGTGAAACAGATTACCAGCCCAGGTTGGATGCATGAGACAAGTGCTCAGGGCTGGTGCACTGGGATGACCCAGAGGGATGGGATGGGGAGGGAGGTAGGAGGGGGGATCGGGATGGGGAACACATGTAAATCCATGGCTGATTCATGTCAATGTATGGCAAAAACCACTACAATATTGTAAAGTAATTAGCCTCCAACTAATAAAAATAAGTGAAAAACAAAAAAAAGGAAATGACCAGTAAACTCAAGTTGAGTATAAGCAAGTATTTAGTGGGGACACTCATGTGTCTGGAACTTATATGTTTCATCAAACAGATTTTATAGCTGTATATAAAATTGTAGAACAAATGAGGCAAAATAACAATTAGCTTATTAAGGTAAAGATATGAAATAAAACAAAAACAAATGAAACAAAAGGGTAAGCTGGTATGGAAGTCTGTTTACTCCAAAAGAAGCTTCCAGAGGGAAGGTTTGAAAGAGAAAGGACCATGACACTTCACAAACCATCCTGTGTCTGCTTGTTCACAAAACTCCTCTATAGCCATAGCAGTCCCAGACTCAGAACAGGGTTTGTTCAAATAAATATTTGTAGATAGTCCTAGAATTTGGCCCATCTTCTCTACTCTGGGAAGCAAGGCTGGTGGAGCTCACAGGAGCCCATCTGTGGGATGGGGGATGATGTCTGTGCAGATAGGCCTGGTGCCCCCACCCTCCTGGATTTTCTACCTTAAGTCTAAATGTTAGTTTTTCCTTCAGCTCTGCCCAAGCTCTTCTCTATTCTAACTCCCTCTCTCCTTAGAGGAGTCCTTTTACTTCCCCCACCACCCAACTCCAGACTCATTCATATATTTCATTGTACCTGGGCACGTGGATGAAGCATACCATCTCAAATTTAACACTGAGACAGGAGGGAAGGAGGCAAGGCACAACCTTTAAAAGAATGAATGACATAGCTGTTGAGGATATGACAAAAACTAGTCAGAACCTACCGGGCCCAAGATGGCAGAAATTTCTCTTTCCTATAGACCTTGAATCTCTTTATATGCTTCTTGTATTACATTCAGTTCAGTTCAGTTGCTCAGTCGTGTCCGACTCTTTGCAACCCCATGAATCGCAGCATGCCAGGCCTCCCTGTCCATCACCAACTCCTGGAGTTTACTCAAACTCATGTCCATCAAGTCAGTGATGCCATCCAGCCATCTCATCCTCTGTCGTCCCCTTCTCCTCCTGCCCCCAATCCCTCCCAGCATCAGGGTCTTTTCCAATGAGTCAACTCTTCACATGAGGTGGCCAAAGTATTGGAGTTTCAGCCTCAGCATCAGTCCTTCCAATGAACACCCAGGACTGATCTCCTTCAGGATGGACTGGTTGGATCTCCTTGCAGTCCAAGGGACTCTCAAGAGTCTTCTCCAACACCTCAGTTCAAAAGCATCAATTTTTCGGCGCTCAGCTTTCTTCACAGTCGAACTCTCACAACCATACATGACCACTGGAAAAACCATAGCCTTGACTAGACAGAACTTTGTTGGCAAAGTAATGTCTCTGCTTTTTAATATGCTATCTAGGTTGGTCATAACTTTCCTTCCAAGGAGTAAGCGTCTTTTAATTTCATGGCTGCACCAGGTGGGATGCATGAGACGGGTGCTCTGGCCTGGTGCACTGGGAA
Source organism: Dama dama (assembly GCF_033118175.1). Taxonomy (NCBI): domain Eukaryota; kingdom Metazoa; phylum Chordata; class Mammalia; order Artiodactyla; family Cervidae; genus Dama; species Dama dama. Next base: position 44,456,502 of record NC_083684.1, on the reverse strand, counting down.
GACCCAGAGGAGTCGGGTGGGGAGGGAGGTGGGAGGGGGGATCGGGATGGGGAATACGTGTGGATCTATGGCTGATTCATGTCAATGTATGACAAAACCCACTGGAAAAAAATAAATAAATAAATAAAGGAGAAAAAAATAATAATAATTTCATGGCTGCAATCACCATCTGCAGTGATTTTGGAGCCCAAAAAAATAGTCTGACACTGTTTCCACTGTTTCCCCATCTATTTCCCATAAAGTGATGGGACCAGATGCCATGATCTTAGTTTTCTGAATGTTGAGCTTTAAGCCAACTTTTTCACTCTCCTCTTTCACTTTCATCAAGAGGCTTTTTAGTTCCTCTTCACTTTCGGCCACAAGGGTGGTGTCATCTGCATATCTGAGGTTATTGATATTTTTCCCGGCAATCTTGATTCCAGCTTGTGCTTCTTCCAGCCCAGCGTTTCTCATGATGTACTCTGCATGTAAGTTAAATAAGCAGGGTGACAATATACAGCCTTGACGTACTCCTTTTCCTATTTGGAACCAGTCTGTTGTTCCATGTCCAGATCTAACTGTTGCTTTCTGACCTGGATATAGGTTTCTCAAGAGGTGGGTCAGGTGGTCTGGTATTCCCGTCTCTTTTAACATACGTTAAATGACACACGCACATGCACCATGACAGTTCATAAAAGGCAAAAAAGTGGGCAGTAGCCCAATTCCTGGAAATGCCCAGCTCTTCCCCCCAAAGAGTTTGAACAATCCTCCTGCTCCTAAGCCTATGAAATTACCCTGCCCATAAAAACTAACCACCCCATGGGGTGCTGCTCTCTCCTTCTGAGATGAAGTGCATTCTGCCTGTGGAATGTGTGTCTCTCTCAATTACCTGCTTTCATTTTACTATGGCTTGCTCTTGAATTGAATTCTTTCCTGTGCAAAGCCAAGGACCACTATCTGGTGGCCCATCCGAGGAACTCACCTTGGACCTGATCATACTTTAGTGTCCTATTTTCCTGCAATATCTTTACAAAGGAAGAGGAAGAAGGTAGTCTTCTCTTCTTCCCTACTTTTCCTTTGATTATAAAAATGTAGTCCACTTATTTCCTGAAGCAGCACCCTCTTGCCTGCTCACCTGTATCCTTCACAAGCATTCTATATTAATAAACCTATTTCTTACCTATCACTCTGCCTCTCACTCACTGAATTCCCTCTGACTTGAGACATAAAGAATCTGAGCTTCATTAAGTCCTGAGTGGAGTCCTGTGGTTTCAACGTGTCCAAAATGGAACCTTCCAATTTTCTCCAAACCTGGTTCTCTCCAGTCTTCCCATCTCAGTAAATGATTCCTCCACCCACTCATCTTTTAAGTTCTTCCTCCAAACTGCAACCTATATCTGTCCACTTGTCACCATCAGCTCAGCCACCATCACTCCTTACCTGGAATGCTTCAGTAGCTTCCTAACTCATCTCTTGACACTGTTCTTGGGCCCACGGAGTCCATCTTCCTCACAGAAGCCCAAGCAATCTATTTTTTTTTTTAAACACGTAAGTCAGAGCAAATCAGAAGTCACTCTCCTGGCTCAAAACATCTCAAAGTTTCCCCGCTGCTCTTTGAAAATGAGTCTTGACCATGAAGGCCCTATACCAGCTCCTGCCCCATTTCTCAGCCTCATCTCATCCCTACACTACACTCACAGTGACCTTCTTGTTCAGCCCTCTGCATAACGCAGGCTTTTTCTCTTTCTGGAACGTTCTCTCAGCTGTTCCCAAGGCTGCCTCCTTCTCTTCCAGAACTCAAGTGTCCCCTTCCCAGATCTATATAAAGAAACCTGCTCCGTCCAAGTTTGTCTTCTCTTCTGATTGCCTGTTCTCCTTACACAGTGAAGTGGAAGTGCCGTACGAGGAGAGTTCACCGCTGGATCTCTCAAGCCCACTAAGCCAGATGCTCACACATATTTGTTGAACAATAATTCATTAACAGACAGCAATTTTATGTTTTAAAATACCCTGATTTGACAAAAAAGTTGTCAATTCTGTGTGGGTCATCATTAAAAAAAAAAAAAACTTTATAAGTCCTGGACTCATAAATGGTTGAACTGGCCTCAAGTCCCCTACAGCACAGTTGTAAGGACAGCGGAAGGGGGAGGAAGAGGACAACCGCTGGGTGGCTGGCTGAGTGGCTGAGGGAGAAAGCAGATGGGAACACTCTGGGAAAGCAAACCCAAGGTGCTAAATTGAGCACAGTCCCCCTGGCCGCCATCTTGAGGGGTCACGGTGCAGATACCTAAGGGCTGACGAGGTACGGTGGGTAGGCGGTAGTCGTGTCCTCAGTGTGTAAGGCTGCACGACGCTCTAGGCTCGCACCCAATCTGGGCTCACGCGCGCCCAGATCCCGGGCCGCGCTCACCTGCTCCCCCTGCCGGCGCGGGTCCTCAGGTGAATGCTCTCCTGGGCCGCAGCGGGATTAGTGCGCGTGCGCGCAGGTGAGCGTCCCGCCCCCAGGCTTGGCCACCTGCCGTCGAAACTTGTGGATTGTTGCCCTCGGGTCGTTCCGGGGCGGGGACGCGAAACCGAGCCATGGAACCGACGTCGGGGACTCGCGAGTCCCGGGCCCGGCCGAGAGAACGGGACCCAGACCGGCATCCCCGCCCGGAACGAGACGGCCACCCCGAGAGACAGCGGGACAGAGCCGGGGACCGGCATAGGGAGAGAAACGGGGGCGGGCGGAGGGACGGGGACCGGGACAGGGAGAGGAACCGGGAACCTCGCCAGGACAGGCCCAGGGCCGGGGACCATCGCGGCGGCGAACAAAGAGTTTGGGAAAACTCCCGTCAGAGTCGGACGCGGGACGGACCCCGGCGACCGACCTGGGACGCGGCCCCGCCCCCCTGGCCCGCGACGAGGGAAACCCCGGAGCCGCCGCCCCTGCGGAAGGAGGGCCTCGGACGCCGAGGACCAGAAAGGTGAGGTGGGGCGGCGGGGGCCCTCGATCTCGGCCCTGAGGAAGCCTGGGGCTGAGGCCCGCCTGCGGTCCCGACTACTTGTCCTAGGAAGCGGGTTTAGAGAAAGTGCCATTCTTCCCTTTTGAGCTTTTAGAGGTGACCTAAGGAGGGAAGGAAGACCTTACAGTGCCCACCACCACATGCTTTCCCCTCCCCCGCACACACACTTCTTGACCTGAACCCGGTTAACAAAGCAGAGACCCACTACCCCTGTCCACTCCTCCCCGCCACTCCCCGTTGAAAGTGACAGGGCCGGGGTTCCAGGTAGAGAAGACGAAAGGACTGCAGGACCAGAAAGGGAAGGAGTAGGAAGGAGATTGAGTGGGTGGGGTGAATCTGAGGCTCCTCCCTGATACAACCTCCCCACCCCCTCCCCAGCACACATACCCACACCCATGTGGTCACAGGACTGCCCCCTTGAGGCTTCAGACCCTTGTCCTGTTTTCCAAAACCAGCCCTCCCGGAAGTCCCGTTCCCCGGAGGTCCAGGCCTAATAAAGTCAGCCCAGTGAAAAGTTAATACATTAATGTGTAACCCCTTCCAGGGCTATATGCATTTCAAAACCAGACAGCTGGGAGAAGCTAGACTTTTAGCCAAAGAACTGAATGAACCTAAAACTCTGCACAGAAGGGCAGAGATTTCCCCCATCTTTGTCAGTGAGGTCCTTCTGGTCAGCTTCATTCAAATCCCATGGTTGGCTCAGACCTCACCCTCCTGAATGAACACATTTTGCCATCCCTGTCTTTAGAACTGAGTTCCCACAAGGCCTGTGGAGTGACAGCATCATGATGTTTTAGAAGACTTGGTGAGCTGGGAGAAAGGGTAAGGATGGAAGGAAGGAAGGAGAGGCAGTATTCCCAGGCCCCACTCTTTCTCTAGGGAAGTGGTCCTTTTCCCATTGCATGTTCTATCTAACTCCACAAAAATTACTGAATGCCCAGATTAGATGCCAGGAGACAGGCAGGTACTAGAGTGATGATTACCTTCTGGCTTTTGCCCTCATTCCTAGGAGGAGTCCAGACTCCTGTCTGCTGTGGGACTTGGAGGATTTAGCCCAGTCTCTCTCCCTGTTGTGTCCACAAAGCGGGAAAGCTACTATCCTGAGTTTATGTTAAATTATCTAGAACTAACTAGCCAAGGTGTAACAAAGGGAGTGCCCAGTTACAGTCACAGGCACTGGCCATTGTTTCCCTACCTAAAGCCACACTGCGTTGTAACTGCCTGACCTAGGAGAAGCCACAACTTCTTTTTTAGATTTCCTTTTAAAATGGTGTCCTGGGCTCCCTGACCACCACAACCACCACTACCCCTACTAGCCCCAAAGCTAGTGAAGGGAATACTTTTGCTTCTTTTGTTCACAGATAGTTGGTGGTTTAAAATCAAAAGACATTTATTTGACTCTCCTCCACATAACAAGCATGTATTTAATGGATGGGAGGCAGGGTCAGGGACTACAGAGGTCTACTCTGGATGTCCATAGAACACTGATAAGTAAACAGGCCAATTTGCAGCACATTTGAAATATGCTGCTCCAGGGGAAACCGATTCAGAGAGAACTGAGTTGGGGCCCCGATTGGGCTCTGGAATGTTTGCCGGAGGAGACAGACTCAAAGCTGAGTTCTGGAGAAGAAGCTCCAGGCTGTCTCTCATGGTGACCTAGAGGCATGGGAATGCAGATCATCTGTTGGGGCAGGGAGAGGGGCAGTTCACTATGGCTGGGTCTGTAAAAGTGAGATTGTGAGTGGAGAGTGATGAACAAGGGCCCTCCTGCACTGTGCTTGAAGTTTGGACTTTATGGATTTTGAACCCAAAAGGTACATGATGAGATCTGTGTTCTATAAGAATCCCTGGAACCCAGGCAGTAGAATGCAGCCCCCACCATTCACCACAGAATCTTGGACAAAAGCCCAGGGTATGCTGGATAAAGTGATGGGGAAGGCTGGGAGTGGGGCATGAGGAGAAGGAGCAGAATAGAATATGCCAGGGCTGTCAGAAGAAGAGGGAGAGCAATGATGTCCAAAATTGTCTGTACCACCAGAGCCTAGAAAATTACTGCTGATTCACCTGTTTCCAAAGTAACAAGGGAAGGAAGAGAATACCAGTCTGGACATCAGTCTTGTGAATGCAAACTAGTTTTGAAGAGAGCTCATCCTCAATGAACTGAAAAGCTCCCCCAAGTGGTTCCCAGCTACCTGTTCAATAGCCACCCTCCCCGCTTCCCCAGCAGGCCAACAAGCCAGCATGAGAGGTAGGGCTCAGAATTACTAGGATAAGTGACGTACTTAGTGGAATTGGGCCAAGTGTTTGAACACCCTGTAAAGCCACTAAGCCAAAAAATTCTCTGGAGTATGAAAACTGTGGCAGATTTTCTGTTCTGTGCATTCTTTAACCTCTGGGCCCAGCATGAGGTGTTCAGAATTCTAATACTGAACAAGCTATTGAATTTGAAGCCTGCTAATGGCCATGTATGTGTTTGGTTATAGTGAACCCACTTCAGGGAGATACTCACCCTCGAACCCCCAGCCTGGACTACAGGAAGCGGTATATTACCAGTCAGAGGCTGAAGGGCTCCTGGAATGCCACAAGTGCAGATACCTGTGCACTGGGAGAGGTGAGCCATTTTGAAGGCAGACCATTTACTTACCTTTGCTGGTGGTCCTGGAAGGGGTCCAAGCTGGTGGGGTAAAAATTCAAGCAGGCTTCCCTTTTGGTTTCCTAGCATTTTTGTTTTCATACCCACATGAGGATCACATTTTCTAAAAAAACAAAAAACAGGTGGCCAGGTTTCCCATGTTTCTTCTCGGACATGCCTAGGGGTGGTGAGGCAGCTATGCCTGCAGTGTTCAGGCTGCAGATGGACCTCCAGGCAGAGCCAGCTCTGAGCTATCAGGTGTCAGAGTGGGGCTCATCAGGCAAGGTGGTCAGAACTAGAGAGGGAAGATGACCTGGAGATGGCAGACAGGTTGAGCTCATGCCACAGGACAGGAGATCTGATGCCCAAACATGCCATCATGGCTTTTAAATGTTGTTGACTGAAACCCACAGTAAGAAATACACATACATCATGAACCAACTTCTGTCCTGTTCTGTGTCATTAAAAACAAAAAGCCACACTTAAGGGGCTTCCCTGGTGGTCCACTGGCTAAGACTTCTAGTCCCAGTACAAGGGACCTGGGTTCGAACCCTCGTCAGGAAACTAGATCCCATATGCTGCAACTAAGAGTTTGCATGCTGCAACAAAGATTGAAGTTCCTGCGTGCCGCAACTAAGACCCGGCACAGTCAAATAAATAAAGGTAAAATAAAATTAAATATTAAAAAAAAAATACTTCTTAGGATCCACAGTTTGAAGAACTGTGATTTTAAATAATATTATGTGTCAGCTCCAAATGTGGTTTTCCAGAGTTCCCATCCTAGCACCAGGCCTGGCCTTGCCAACAATGAAGAAAATCAGGTTTGTCAGGGTGAGTCCTTATGGCTCACATGATTTGGTGAGAAACTTACCTCAGCTGCCTATGACTAAGAGGGGAAAACTTCTCAACCGGAGGGGGAGAAATCATGAAATTTATACCTGAAAGTGTCCCTTAGAATGATTACAGTGAAATATGTTGTTATAGGATTACGTAGAACTCTTACTGAAGAGCTCTAGGTAATCTGGGTACAAGAATCCTCACTCTAGTTTACATATGGTGGCACACCCCATTGCTTTTAATTATCTCAACAACTCCTGAGGCTCAGAGAGGTACAGTAAGTTATACAAAGTCACACAGCTGCGAAGTGGAAGAACTAGAATTGAAACTTAGAGCTAACGCTAAGGCCTGATATGGTTTATGTGCTTGACCTTCTTTTCTTGATGAGATATAAACAGTAGGAACAAGCCAGAGGCTGTTTAACAGGTTTTTCTCTAGAGGTATTCTTCTTCGGTGATTGATTTACCACGAGAGAGGAGAGGGCCGAGCTTGAGGCCCCTGATTTAGCTTTGATTGCTTCCAGTTACTTGGCTTTGGGCCTAGAGGTTGGGTTTCTGAGTCAAGATAGTGAAAGGATGGCTCAGCAGTCAGAAGCTAACAAGTGAGGGCTCATAAAGATCTCTGGACACACAGAGACCCGTATATAAACAGTGTTGTATTGTTTTGAGAGCAGCAGTCATTGAACACCAGGAACTTGTCTCAGCAGGAAAGGCACACCTGTGTAAAGGTCACCTGAAGAATTTCAGCCTTGTCTTAGATCTTCTGTGACTTCTTTTCCTTGTTGGTGAAATCACGTCCTCCTCCTCCAGCAAACGGGCAAAGAGGGGAGGCAGCTATGGCTCTGACTTCTTAAGGAGACCCTGCAGTTTGGGCTGAATCACCCTTAGGAAATTCAGTGGAAGACTTACAAAAAGAGATAAGCCCTGAATCCACGGTTTGGGGCAAGACTCCTCAGCTACCAAAATCTTTAAAGGCTGAGGATAAAGATCAGCTAATAAGCAAGTACAAATGTTACATGTTTATATGAGATCACTAGGAATCCTGTGTGTGTATAGGTTGTGCTATGGGTTTATTATTTGGAGGGATGGTGAGGAGTTACAGGTTCCCTGGGAAGGAGATACATCGCCTGCTCTTCTCCTGGCTCCCTCTGATTTGCATTTGGGGCAGCTTCTCCTTTCCCTTTTTGTCCTTTTCCTCTTCCTTTAGACCTTTGTTGCTCAAATCATAATGGAAAAGATCATAAGAGGAGAATTAGGCCAGTGTAACAAGGAAAGTGTGTGTGGTTTTTTAAAAAGTAATGTTTGCATTTACCTTGCAACCTTACTTGCAAACCATCCTTAAAAATTTAGTTTCTCTCTCCATACGTTATAATCTCTATAGTCAGTGGTGTTATCTGTCATTCAGAGCCTAGAGGTTTAGTTCTGAGATGGCTTCTCACTGCCTATGGCATTGACTTGTGACCATGCTGAAAAGGCTCAGGGGGACAATTGTGGAGATTTTGCCCCTTAACTTGCATTCTCAATACCCCAGTACCCTTGCATTCTCAGTATCCTTACCCAGTGCTTATGGGACTGAGCCTATGTCAAGATTTCAAACCATGGCTGACTTTAAGAGTGTTAACTCATTAACAGGTCTGAAATATTCAGCCAGAATCAGAGGAATGAATGACCTGAAATGCATAACTGCTTCTTAAGAGAAAGGTGCTGACTCAGTGAACCAGATCCTTTAAGGGGCGAGTAAAGCCTAGAGACGCTCTGGGCTTTTATTTTTAAAAACGTGCTACCAGACATCTCCCCCATCCCTGGTGATTGTTTTCTGGTTCTATTTAAAGCTACAACAGGAATAAGGAGTTTGTAGAGGCTCTGTCCTTTCCAAACTCTGCTAGGAAATACATAGCATATATCTGCTCCCATATAGCAAAACACTGGGAAAAGCCTAAATATCCTTTACATTGAAATTATTTAAATTCATTGTGGCATCCTATAATCCTTTAAAAATATAAATAGATTTATATTTGCTATGGTAGAAAAACTGTTCACACCATATTAAGTGAAAAAATGGGTTATATAATAGTAGAGAGAGGAGAACCCTGTTCTTACTTAAAAACAAATAAACAGCAAAAATTATGCACATGTAGCAGAAAAGTCCAAAAGAAAGAAAAATGGTAACAGTGGCTTCTCCAGTTTTATTGATTGGACTTTAGATCATTTTTATATTATAGGTTTGTTTCATCTAGATTTTCTTTTTTTTTTTTTTACTATCTGTGTTACTTTTATAATTAAATAAAACAGTAATGCCATTTGCATTTTGGAGGGGGAATGGCAGAGTGTAAAAATAATACTTGAGAGAGGTTGGTTTCAATTAGTGAACTTGCAAGTGTAACACACCTTCATGCTTAGACCACCTGGTGGTTGCTGTTTAGCTGACTCTTTGGGACCCCATGGACTATAGGCCGGCAGGCTCCTCTGTCCATGGGATTTTCCAGGCAAGAATATTGGAGTGGGTTGCCATGTCCTTCTCCAGGGAATCTTCCCAACTTCCAGGGGTTGAACTCGTGTCTCCTGCGTTCGCAGGCAGATTCTTTACCACTGAGCCACCAGGGAAACCCTAGACCAACTGGACCCAGGCCCAAAATCTGGTTCTGTAAAAGCCAGGGAGATGCAACAGCCTGATCCTACAGTCAGCTGACCCACTAGAACCGTGCCAGCACATACAACTCCCAGATTTGTATTATGAAGAGAAAAAGAAGCCAAACACAAAAGAGCACATAACTGTGTGATTCCATCTGCATGAAATGTGAGAAAGACAAACCTAGTTTCTAATGGCAGAGAGCAGATCGGTGGTGGCCTGAGGAGGAGGGTGAGCGGTTGACCCCAAAGGGTTTTAGAGAACTTTCTGGGAGGATGAAAACAGTCTATATCTTGATTATGATTACATAATCACATTTGTAATACTCTTGTATTTTGTATCTTTGCATTCACATTTGTCATACTCTTACCAAGCTGTGTGCTTAATGCAGGTCATTTTGTTGTGGATAAGGCATATCACAATAAAACTGACTTTAAGGAAAGCAGCCAGCTTTGGTAGAAAGCTGGGGCTCTTTGATTGTCCAGGATAATGCAGCCAAGGATCCTGAAAAAATCCAGCTCTGGGAAAGTATCACAGCCCAGATTTGCTCTGTGAAAGTGAAAGTGCTAGTGGCTCAGTCGTGTCTGACTCTTTGCGATGCCATGGACTGTAGCCCACCAGGCTCCTCTGTCCATGGGATTCTCCAGGCAAGAATACTGGAGTGGGTTGCCATGCCCTCCTCCAGGGGATCTTCCCAACTCAGGGATCAAACCCAGGTCTCCTGAATTGCAGGCAGATTCTTTACCATCTGAGCCACTACTTCTTGAGTTAAAGTCTAAGAACAGTAAATTATGTTTTACTGTTTAATTATATTTAATTCAGTAATTAATTAACTTAATCTTTCCTATCTCTGGTACTTGTGAACCATGATTAATATTTTGATGGATAACTTCCATGCTTTTTTCTGACTTCATTATAATTTTTAAGCACTATGTTACAATCTTTTTCAAACTTGGAGAAGTTTCCTCTTCCAAACTGAAAGAAAATGAAAGTTGCTCAGTTGTGTCCAACTCTTTGCAACCTCATGGACTATACAGTCCGTGGAATTCTCCAGGCCAGAATACTAGAGTGGGTAGCCTTTGCCTTCTCCAGGGGATCTTCCCAACCCAGGGATCGAATACCCAGGTCTCCCGCATTGCAGGTGTATTCTTTACCAGCTAAGCACAAGGGAAGCCCAAAAATACTGGAGTGGGTAGCCTATCCCTTCTCCAGTGGATCTTCCTAACCCAGGAATGAAACTGAGATCTGCTGCATTGCAGGTAGATTCTTTACCAGCTGAGCCATAAGGGAAGCAAACTGAAGATGGCCACAAAGCATCTAAAGAGGACGCAACTATTGTTTCAGTCTTTGGGACAGGGCAGGGCTAGGGCAAAGAATCTTCTTGCCTTCCATAAACAACACCTTTCTTCCTGCTCCCTGGCCTGACTTCGTCCCTCATCGTCCTGCAGCCACCTGGACCGGCTGCTCTGCTGTTTTTAGAGTTATCCTTTTCAGTCCAAAGTATCTCTGACATCATTTCTGGAGGCCATGATTCCCTGCTGCCATCTAGTGCTAATCCTGCAGCTTTGGCTGCTCAGGCCTTCCCAGGGCAAGAAGAAAGAGCTGGCTGTGGCATGAGCTGCCACGGGGAAGATAAGCCTTTAGGTGGAAGTCTTCAAGTGTAAAACAGCATCTCTCAAAATGGTAACACGCCCTTCTTTTGCAGCCTGCTGCCAAATGCTGGAGGTTCTCCTGAACTTGCTGATCCTGGCCTGCAGCTCTGTGTCTTACAATTCCACGGGGGGCTACACGGGCATCACCAGCCTGGGGGGCATTTACTACTACCAGTATGGAGGGGCTTACAGTGGTTTCAGTGGTGCTGATGGGGAGAAAGCGCAGCAGTTGGACATTCAGTTCTACCAGCTAAAGCTGCCCACGGTCACTGTGGCGATGGCCTGCAGCGGAGCCTTCATGGCCTTCTGCTGCCTCCTCCTCACCCTGGGCGTTCTGCGGGTGCCGTGGCACTGCCCCCCATTGCTGGTGATTGAAGGTGTGCTGCACGTGCTCATTGCCGGGGCATACATCCCGGCCTTGTACTTCTATTTCCACAACCTCTCGGCTGCCTACGCCTCTCCCGTGTGCAAGGAGAGGGAGGCGCTGTACCAGAGCAAAGGATACAGTGGCTTCAGCTGCAGTTTCCATGGGGGAGACATTGGTGCTGGAATCTTTGCTGCCCTGGGCATTGGGGTCTTTGCAGTGGGGGCCGTGCTGGCCATCAGGGGTTACCAAAAGGTCAGGAAGCTGAAGGAGAAGCCTGCAAAAATGTTGGAGTTTTAGGCCTTTTAAAACATTCCACCAAACTTGAGTGATGGAAGTTACTGTGAACTACCGTCTTTCTGGAATGCTTTGTTGTAGAATTTGCCAGCCCTCAGGAGGTAAACAGTCCAGCTTTGGTTTGCTGGGCCGAATTCCAGGGTACTTGGAACAGCACCACCAGATGTAATAAACCCTGGTTCTGGAGCCCTCTGTTGGTGAGGGACTGACCAAAATGACTTTAAAAAAAAAAAATGAAAATAAAACAATAAAAACACACCAAAACCAGAGCCCAGGAGCCACAAGGAAAAGGCATGTGCTTTGGCAAAATGCACTCTTGATTGAATAAAGGGAGATAACCAAGGGAACCTTATCCTCAGTGTGCATGAAAAGCCACATAGACATGAAAAAAACATTTCAGCCTTAAGTCCTCTAAACACAGCTGTCTCAAGCAGATTAGCCTCACATTTTTTCCTCACTGAACTCTAGGTTCTTCACTTCCTTAATGCTTTGGGTGAGGGCGGGTGGGGATGCTGGGGAGACCACTTCTGTGAGATTTAAGTTGGAGGAGACATGGGTTGAGGAAAGAGGAATCAGATTATTTCACTGGGTTGCAAAAGAGGTTTTCTAACAAGCCCCCTTACAATGGCCTTGAAAGCTCAATACGTTTTTTGTACCTCTTGTAAATGTACCACTGTACAACAGATTCAACTCAACAACCAGAATTCAGGATCCATCCAGAATCAAAGAATGTAAAATCTTTCCCAGCAGAAGAATGCTACTTTTGGCCAGACAACCTTGTGGGTTCTTAATGCATGTTAAATTAGGACTTATGGCCCATTATAATACATTCTTGGTACAAGTGAATATGTTCTTTGCTTTATGTAACACCAATAAAAATCCAAAGAAAAATTTTTGATTTGGAGGTGATGGTTCTCTTTACATTTATAATATTATTTCCTTACTTGGCACATTTAAAAGGTGAGTTCCATTTGGGTTTACAAAAGGAAATACATATATTTGCTTGGATATGATTAGAAAACTTCTTGAAGAATATATAAGAAAGTATTAACAGAGGAGTTTTAATTTGATTAGCCACAAAAGCAGCCTCACCCAAAAAAGATGTTATTTTACAACGAAAATCTGTTTGCTTCAGTTTTCATTTTCCTCTACAGCTTATCCCTAACTGCTAGCTCTAGTGGTAGTTGTGGTTTAGTTGCTAAATCCTGTCCAACTCATGGCTACTCCATGGACTGTAGCCCACCAGGCTCCTAGTAGGCCACTCTTTTCTTTTCTCCTGATGTCTGTGTATCTTTCTGCATTAACCGCATGCTTGGAAATACTTGAACCTGTTCATTGTTTTCAGCAAAGCCAGGCAGGTCTGGCTGGTGCTCTGAGTGATACCCAGTGGCCATATTTCTTCATCATTGGACCCGGCAACAGACCGTTAATTCCTCTTGCTTGTTGCAGTCAATGGAGTGGTTGACAAGATCTAGATATGTTCCATTCCAGGCTGGCAGATATGTGCTCCGTGTATTATAACTCTGCTGTTTTGGCAGAATCTGTCCCGGAAGGAGAGGTTCAGGCTGCCCCCATCTTGTATCAGCACAGCATTCCTGCTTCCCTTCAGAGGGTGAGAGGTTAATTGCATGCAGAAGGGAAACCAAGGCAGAGAAAGGTATGATTAGGGGAGGTAGCTACTCCCCGTGAATTAGAATGATCTCTCGGTCAATTCGCTGTAGGGAGAGAGTAGCCAGTAGTTTATGGTGCCTGGGATAGGAGTATGCAGTTCTGGTCTGATGTTATTGTCAGATTTAAATTAGAGGAATGTAGCTTCTCAATCTCAGAGTCCTTAATTATTGCTACTTCTGTCCTGTGGACCTCCTTGGAATTTGTGTGGGCCCAGCAGGAGATGGAATCAGCAAGCCCAGTCGCTGTTGCCTAAGTACTTTAGACACACTGGTCTTTAGCTCCTCAGTTTGTAAACATTGTGGTACCCCTTTGTGTACTAGAGAGTTTTTCTGATTTCTGGGAATTCATGCTTTTCTTAAACTTGTCCCATTTCCTAAATCTCTTACTAATCCTCTTTCATTTTATAAATGTTACTAGGTAGCATCACCATCCAGTTGCATAACATTTTATGATTTTCCAGGTATTTTCACATACTTGGTTTCATCTGGGCCTCACCCCAGCCCTGTGGGATAAGACAGACAAAAGAAGGCATTACCTTCATTTATTTATCAGATGAGGTATCTGAGGTTTAGAGCCAATGACTTGGGCATGGTCACAAGGCAGCAAAGAGTGAGCCTGTGCTCCCGCTCTAAGTTCTTATGCTTTCCTCTCTGTTCTCATCCCTGACACCTGAGGGAACCACAGGAGACCTTCTCCCAGGAATATGCCTCCTGAGAGGCTGAGGTCCCCTTCAGGGAGAAATAAAGGGTGAAGGGTGACTCTGGACAAGATGACATTTATCTCCATTCACCTGCTGATGTCTCCTGCCTCATGGCATTTGGGGGTTCCTTAAACTTGTAAGAATCCCCCAGGTAACAGGCTGGGTATCCAGCATTAGGATCCTGGTTGAGTAGACTGGTCCACCCACAGGTAGGGTTGGAGGCCACATCACAGGCCCTGTCAGAGCTGATCTGAGAACATCTGTAGGAAGAGTCAATGAAAAAAGCACGATGCAGAGCAGTGTGTGTGGTGTGCTCCCTATGACACTAGCAGGGGAAGGGAGCGGTGAAATTCAGCCTTGACTATTTTTATTTGCATAAAGGAACACTGGAAAGTTGTATTAGAAAACACTGAAAGTGGTTGGGGGTAGAGAACAGGGTGCATAGTGACATGGGTGAATTTCTTTCAGTTTACAACCTTTTATGTCATTTCTATTATTTTAAAACCTTAAAATTTGAAATAATTATACATTCACGGAACACTGCTAATACAGCACTGTACTGCACTGCATGGCATGAGCTCGGTTTACCCCAATGGTGACTAGAGTACAGTATCACAACCAGGAAACTGCCAATCTTCAGAGCTTTTGTTTAGGATTGACCAGTTTTATATGTGCTCGAATCTGTGTGAGTGTAGGTCTCTGAGGTTTTATCGCACACGTAGATTCGTGTGAGCACCACCACAGTCAGTTGCAGAACTACCGCATCATCAGGCATCTCTCTGGCTCCCCGACTCACAGTCCCACCCCTCCCCTCCCCCACCCCCACTCATCCCTATCCTCCAACAACCATGAATCTGTTCTCATTTTGAGGCTGTTATATAAATGGAATCATACAGTACGTAACCTTTGGAGTCTGGCTTTTTCTTTTTTTCACTCATTATGAATCCCTTGAGATCCATCCGAGCTGTTCCAAGTATCAACTGCTCATTCCTTTTCACCTCTGAGTAGAGTTTCCCCTTGGGAGGGCTGTACCAGATTGTTTAACCGTTCGTCCTTTGGAGGGCATTTGGGTTTGCTGTGACATCCGTGTACATGTTTTTGTGTAGACCTAGGTTTTCATTTCTTTAGGATGAATGCTCAGGCGTACAGGTTGCAAAGTCACATGGTAAGTGTATGTGTAGTTTGCCAAAACCTTTTCCACAGTGGCATTTTGATTTTTTCAAACATGAGTACTAAAACAAAATAAAAAATGGGGACTTCCCTGGAGGTCCAGTGGTTAAGACTCCGTGCTTCCACTCCAGGAGGCATGGATTTGATCTCTAGTCAGGAAAGTTCCACATGCCACATGGTGTGGCCAAAAAGAAAGCCCCCCCTAGATGAACCAAACCCCCCCCCCCAAAACCAAGGATATTAATGTTGAGTCTGTGTCCTCACAATCAGCTCACCAATGTTATTTCTCTTGTCTGACCTAGGGAGCTTTCCTGGGTGAGTGATCAGTGTTAAATCCCCCATCTCTCTCCTCCTAGGTGTGATACAGATAGTGGAGGTGATACTGAATGGGATGGTTCTCATGTGTATCGTGGCCTCCTACTTTGTCCTGGCCGGATTCAGCGCCAGCTTTGCCAGCGGCGGCGGCTTTGGGAACAACTATTACTCACCATTTGAGGGCACCGAGCTGGAGCAGGTTCGGCAGCTGGACCAGCAGTACACAATCCTCCGGGCACCCCTGATATACGGCGGCGTGGCTGTTTCTCTGGGGCTTGGTGTCCTCACCTTGGGTGTTTTACTCCAAGGAGCCAAAAGTCTACACAAACTGCCAGGGAAGTGGCTCCTCCTGGAGGCCACCTTCAGCCTCCTGGCGGCAGTGGGCTACTGTGTGGGCATCGGCATTTACCTCCACGCAGCCTTGCAGATCAATACCACAGACACTTGCAGGACAAGAGAGAGGGTCTATGCCCGCAAGGGTCTCACCTGGATGAACTGCCAGCTGGCAGGCACTGATGGAGCGGCTGCCACCTTTGCTTGTCTTCTGGTGGTGATGTATGGCGCCAGCGTGGTGCTGGCCCTGCGGAGCTACCGAGAACAGAAGCAGTACAAGGACAGCCAGGAACAGCAGAGAAATTACAATGATGCACCAGAATATGTGTGGTCTGGAGTACTCTGAGATCCACTGGAACCTAAAGTTTCAACCCACCTTGTTTCTCTCAAAAAGATGGGTCCATTAAAATCGCACTTTACACATATGTGGTTTTCACATACTTGATTTCATAAATGCTCCCTCTGGAACCAATACAAAGCTAGATGATCATCTCATTTTTCTATCTGTGTCTTTGTTGGCTGAGAGCGTGCAAAAAATACCTCCACCTTTGCTACTAAGAGCAACATTGGGAAGTCTGCATATATGCTTATGGTTTGGCTCTCTTGCCAAATGGTAAGGTAATAATAATAGCTTAAATAATAGCCAGAGGAATTCTGAAAGATGAAAATAACACGTCAGGCAGTCACAGGCAGTAGAAATATCTTGCCTGTCTGAACTAAAGTCATTAAGAAAAACATGCCATTTCCCCCTGTATATGATCCCAGGGAAGTGATTTTAAAGCCTTTGTGTGGTTAGATTTCAAAGGAGTAATTCCATTCTGACTCTCTCCTAGAAGAAAACTCTCCTGCCCACTAGATACGATAGTGTGCCATGACCCCAAGAAGCATTCCTCCATTAGAGATGGGGGGCTGGATCCCTGATACCTGAAGGCAAGTGCTTTTAGCATGCATGGTCCTCCTCAGGATTCCTGCATTAGGGTTCAGAGAAGATGGTTTTTGCCAGCTTTCCAGGTTAGTTTCTTTTTAAAGTTATTTGATTGGAATTCACTTTCCTGGAAGATTTTATCATTTCCTAAAATACGAGGCCTCCAAACAGTGAGAAATAACTCATAACCCTCTTAAAACATGTTATTCAGCTGAATGCAAAGATAAAGCAGATGATTTTCCGGGAATATTCAGGTATATTGGAGGCATCTTTATTTCTGCATCCCTTCCAGTGCCCTACAGATTAGGCCTTCAAAGGTTAATTATAAATTCTTCATGATCCTGAATTGTTTCCATAATATAACAGTTCATTAACACAGAATCTCGAAAATAAAGTTCTTTTGATAATTTTAATAGCTGTTCTTATACATTACAACTAGTCTCAGATATTCAGTTCATGTGGGATGCAACTAGAAATATTATTATATATTTTCTAGTTGCCATCTTTTTTCAAAACTTACTTTCATGAGATTAAATAAATTCAAACTGAATTTTTAGTACATTTCTAAAAACAGAAATTTTGACATAAATCTCAGACTGTCTATATACAGTTAGTAAGAAATCAGCCAACATAAGCCTGTTTCAACGTATGCCAAAATGACAATGAAAACAACTGTCAGCATCATCTCCTCTGACATGGGTTGGACATTTTTACTCCTGCAGGTTTGCTAGCTCTTCTCCCTGGAATATACTGTCTTTCCTCTCACCTCTTAAATCCTTCCTACTCTTAATTCTTATAAAACCTATCCCAGGCAAAGGATCAAAACTAAATCTTGTACAGAGAACGGGGGGGGGGGGGGGGGGGGGGGCGGGGCGGGCGCAATTGTGGAATCTAGATGATACTTTTACAAAAATAAAGCTTGGAGAAGAACAATCAACTAGAAGTCCACGTTGTGACCTTAAAATACAAACACCTATGCCACAGAACAAAGCTTCCCCTCCACCATCTTAGCCCAAGACAGTTTTCACTGAGTGGCAAGACAGGTTTAACAGCAGCAAAAATCGAATGACCCATTTCCTACCCTAAACACCACCCGCCCCCAACCCGCCAAAACTTCCAAACTGAAGTGTGTCCTAAGTAGATCTTTGCCATGTCTGGGTCAGGGGCTTGGGAAAATGAGGACTTCCGCCTCTGTGACCCCCATATGGTGCCCAGACCCAGCTATACAGCACTGCTCCGATTCAGCTCCTCTCATCACTACAGTAACACTCCATCACATTCAAAATGCCTTAGCCAAACTTGCCTTACTACCACTTGTCAGATCAGTTGGTCAAGGTTTCTTATGTTTCACATATGAGACGAAGGCTCGGGAAGGCTTAAGTGGCTCACCCAGCAGTCGATGTTTCCTTGACACAACTGCTCAGTGCCAGGTCCAGTGCTGAGCTAAGGAAATATTTCTTGGCATCATCTCATTTTAACTCACAGCTGATGAGACTCATTTCCATTTAACAATCAAGGAAAAAAACTATGCCTTGGGGACATGAACTTGCCTAAAGTTAAATCTTTTTAAGTAGCAGAGGCAAAACTCAGACCCTGTGGATCACACACCGAAACATGTTCCGAGTGACTCGTGCTCTTGTGGTGGTTGATGTACCAGGGAAATTATGTCACATGAAGTAGTTATGCCACCCTGGAATAGGTGTAGGTGTGTGTCATGGAACCAAGGTATGAAAGCAAATGGCGGCATTGGGCCTGGCACATTGGAGGTGTGCTCAGTTCCGCTAAATGAGGAGGAAACTTGCAAAATTATTTCAACTGGGCCTTTATTTGGAGTGAAAGGTAGCTAATCTTGTTTGGACATCCAGAAATTATGGAAGACAACCAATAGGGAGAGGAAAGGGGAACAATTTAGAGGCTTACCTAGATCAGAGGTATTGTGAGCCAAGACCCACTGCCTTAAAGTCTAACACCAAAGCCATTAGGGCAGACATGATGGCCAGATTATCCATTTAGTTCCTCTGTATCCTTGGTAGCTCTGTGGTTTAAGAGGTGCTGTAGATTATTCACAAGTTGAGGTCCCTTTCATCAGCTAATAACCTGCATGGAAATAAGGACCATGCTTCTTGTCTTTGGGATTTATTTAAACATATAAACCAAGTCAGAATATAATATTTCTTAATGTAAAAAATCTTTATTGCTATTTCAGCTTAAAAGGTGATCAAAAATATTTATTCTTGCCTTAACTCATAGCTTCATATTTGTCATGGAATGTGATTTCACTTATCTTCCCCTAAAGCAAGAAAAAGCAGAAAAATCCTAAAGGTGCTTTTGGTTAAGAAACTAATTCTACATACAAGTTAGAGAAAATTACAGTTTCATGCTAAAATAAAGTACTTATAAAATAACAGGTATTCCATTTTAAAACAAAGCCATGAAAAAGATATTCCATTTTATTTTATTTATTATTATTGTTATCGTTATTTTTATTTTATTTTTATACAAACAATAGATTTGCTGCAACATGCTCTGGCTCATATTATTGAATTAAAAAATTTAACACATTTCAAAAATATCAAAAATACACTATAATGAGTCTTAGGACTACAATACGACAATGATTGCACAAAACCATAAGATATGAACTCACTGTCTGGATGACCTCCACTGGCAACAGTGAGAGAAAACCCTATAGCATCTGGGAGAAGTGCATGAAATTTAGAATACAAGGAGCTTATGTGTGATTGAATCATCACCAAATGAGGGAAACAGAGCAGGATTTACTGTAGCTGCTTTTCTCAGTGTAGGAAGTGCTTACCCAACTATGGGGCAAAAGTCACTAACTGGAGAGAAAGATTAACTTGCCTCCATGAATGGGGGAGTCTGAGAGGCCCCGCCCAGAGGGAAGTAAAAAAGTGACACAAGACAGTTCTAGAGTGATGCTGCAGACATCACTGAATGGCTTGGAGACTATTTAATAATTGGTATGTTTATCGACAACCGCCAAGTGCTCCCTTGTGGAGGTCTCTTCATTAGTGATTATTGAGTAGACAGAGGAGGGGAGCCTGTGGCTTCCAAGTACCTGCTTTTGCTGAGAGCTGACGTGGAAAGAATGGCATCATCTGATATTCAGCAGATCAGCCAAACCTAACTGGCTCCATCTCCTAGAAAATAGCACTCACTACAAACAATTAAAATAGCACCCAATGATTACCAAGCTGCTCGTGTTGGCTCTTCTATACATCAGGAAAATGAATTCATCAACTTATTGCACATACACTCTACAGTAGTATAAGAAAGCCCTCACTTGAATGAGGAGTAATAATTCAATGACTCTATGGTATCACGGTAGCTTTATGACATACTAGCATTCAAATTTTCAAATACATTTCCAATCCATCTGGATAAGAATAAAAATACCATGGCTGCCAAGACTTGTATAGTTTTCTTTCTTCCATGGGACTCCTGGACTGCTCCCATAAGCAGGAGTAACATTCTTTCAGAAACTCTCTTAAACAACTCCATTAAATGGGAGGTACACACAGTGACCTGAGAATCGTGCAGAGGCTGGGACCTCTGGGCTAGAGATCAATGGGCCTCTGCCCACCTGGGGAACGCGTCCTCTGGGTAAAGTCCTAGGAAGCAGATTACATTCACCTGGAGACAGATTACTGGCTTTTACCACCTGACAACCTAATCAGCTCACACAGGAAGTGTAAATGACTTCATAGGTCAAGAGGGTTCTGTGTATTTTTGGTGATGGGCTATGGCCTTTTCATCCTCTGTTTTAACAAACAGTAATTATAGAGGGAAATGAATCAAACGAAGTTACAAGAAAAAGAGCAAATCAGTTTTGGTACAGCCTATATTTTCATACAACCTAATGTTTCCTGAACATAAACCTGGGACATAAACATAAAAGAACACTGGGAATTTGAAGGTTCTTCTGATTAAAAAGTAAATACATTTACTTTTAGTTAAGCAGTTTCATAACTGGGCTTTGTAGTGGTTCCAATTAGCGTAGGGTGGGAAACAGACAAGAAACAGTTCACAGATAAAGGACAATTTTAAAAAGACTATTAAAGTGGTTTCGTCCCAAAATAATTTTCATCACTATCATCTTGGGTTTTCCCTTCATTTTTCCTTCATTCCCCCCCCCCCCCCATTTTCCCATAAAAAAATAAGGCGGCAACACACTATTGTTCCCATCTTTCTTACAGCACCTGAACTTTGTATGAACCATATTATGATCCCCACTTCAAATCAAGACCTGAGTTCTAAAACTTTTCAGTAGCTAACAAGTAGTTTGACACAGAAAAAAGTGTTCCTGACAATTTGGGGACTCAAATTCATATCTTAGAGAGGCTGAACACCAGACACTCATTGGTATGGAATCTTCCAAGAGTGTGTACCCCACTGACACATACATATGGGTACAGGCCTCTGAGAAGATGAGGATACCTAACTATCTGTGGAGAGGTCATCTGGTTTCCTACTACTGCTTCAGCAAAATAAAACCCCCAACATATGTATGTATAGATCAACCCTATCTTTAACATTTCATGTCTCATGAAACAGATTAAAAATGATTCTACTCTATTTTCTTTTTAATTGTCAAAGTATTCTAAAAATTCAAAGCACATTCCCCACTGGGTAAAATTAAGCAATGTCAAAACTTTGTAGGAAAAGGCAATGGAACAGAAATACAGAAGGAACTGCATTTTGCTAGGCTTTCATGGGATGTGCAAAAAAAAAAAAATCAGTAAACCAGGTTTTCTGTAAGCTTAGGATTTTCTCAATCAAGTTTTTCAGAAATTGAGCCCAGTACTGTGAAGCCATGTGAGGTGGATAAGCATTTTCAGAAGACTCTGTTAACCATTAAAAGTTGAAACTTCAGCTCACTCCTAACATTTTAGAAAACCATCTCTAGGCTCGAGAATGAGAGAAGGAACTTGTCTAACTGGAAGCTCCATCCATCCATCTGTTCTCATTCAGCCTCAGTCTGTTCAGAGTCGTCTGCTGTAACTCAAGTTTACTTGGATGTGAGCAGCAGCAGCAGCCTTGGCCCTGCGTACTAGGAGGCTGACTGCCATCTCCACCTCATGTTACGGAAAGACGCCAATCCCCAAATGCTTCTCTTGTGATCTTCTGGGAGATTCCTAGCAGTTATTCTCTTTTTGTGACTTGGGGGAAGTAGTCTTGTTCCTCACCCCTTCCCCATCTTCATCCCCCAAAGAAGAACTACTCCCCTGTTTCTCAGGAACTTTCACAGTCTGACATCCAACAGTCCATTTCCCAGGGCCCTTCCTCATACCCTCACAGCTGGCCCCAACTCCCGATGATCATCCTGCCTATGGACAAAGGATCTGGGCTGCCTCTAAGAAGATTGGCTCGAGTGCAGATTTGAAAATAAAAAGTTCACAGTCAGTGGAAAGTGCTCTCATTACATCACAAACATAAGTTATCTGTTTGGTTCTACATTTCCAATAAACATCATTTCAATAGGCTGTATTCTCGTAGAGAAGAAGGAAAAGCCATGTGACGAGTCACATCACATCCCATCAGGTTGAGATAGAAGGTGATTTCTCTGTCGCAGAGATCCATCAGCAGCAATCAGTAAAAGGAACCAATCTTCCTCCACAGAAATAGTCCCTTTCCTGCCCAGGCAGGCAAATTCTCATAATTATCCTAGGAGAGAAAGGGTTAATGGCAGGTGGTAGGACTGATACAGAGTAATGCCTGCCTGCTCCCCAGGAACCCTGGGGATCCCGATGCAGGTTAAATGTGAAACTTAACACTGATGGTGTTGACTAGCTTATCCAGAGCAAGACCCTGACAGCTCTCACCATTTCCACCTCCGAGATCCAGCCTCCTCTCATCTGTGGTTTAGATACAGAGGCAGAACGCCCCTGGCAGGGTCCCCTACCCTACACCATGCAGCCTCGTGCGATGCCATGGCCCCTGGGGGAGGACTACAGCGCCGTGTCAAACTCCTCCGAGAGCTCGGTCCGATCCTCTTCACTGGGCTCAGGCTCGTGCCTGCTTTCCTGATGGTGTTTCATTTGTTCCTTCACTTCTTCTTCTAGGTCATGAGGTATGACAAACTGGTCCTCTGGCTCCAGCTGAGTGGGGGCAGCAAAATAGCCGGTCTTCTTCTTGGGTGCTTCGGTGGCCACCTCGATGAGGTTCAGGCTGTCTTCCAGGGGTACGATAGAGCCATTGGAGAGCTTCTTTCCATAGAGACAGGAAGTGGAGGGAGACTTCTGTAACTCCGTCCGGTCTTTGCTCACTGGCAGGAGGATGCCACTGTTCACACTGTTCTGTCTTCGGATCCCAAATAACGATCCTCTAGCACGGTCCTCGGGGCATGGGGCAGGAGAATTCTCTGGAAGGGTGGGTGAGTTCTCAAGATCCCTCCCCCGACAGCAGTGGATATCTACTTCTACTTCCACCTTGCTGCCGTTTGTTATGACCCCTTCTACCGGCTGGTCATCATCACTGTCCAGGCCATTGTCAGACTGGTTACTTGAGAAAGTCGCACAAGAGGGCTGGCGCTGGAACACCCCCGAGGTAGGTGCTGGGTGGAGACTGCAGCGCCTCTCTGGCCTCGGAAGTAAGCCAGCATCCAGGCCAACAGTGTTATGTTCATCAGAAGCGGTGGACCCCACCTCGCTGCTCACCTCTGAAGTGGACATCTCGCTACTGAACTCAGAGGCAATACCACTGCTAGAGGAAGGAGTGGTCGGCTTGGGCGGGTCCTTGATGATGGCGGTTGAAGCAAATCCCATAGGACCTGGCAGCGTGAGCCCATTCATTTCACAAGTACAGCCTTCCTCACCAATGTTCAAATAAACCACCATTGCCCCCACATTGTCCTGACAACCATAGCTCTGGGCTAATGTGCACAGCTTCTTGGCAGCTGCTAATGGGTCTTGCACATGGCGTACTGCGTTGACCGCTTCTGTATATGACAAGTGTTCCCACAATGCTTTGTTTCCCAGAATCAGCAGCTCATCCTGAATGGTGAGTGGAGTGGAAGATATGTGGGGCTTGGGGAGGATCCAAGGGTAGAGGTATGTACAGCCCAGCAGCCGGGTACAGCAAGTCACCCCATTCACTTTGTTGTCCTAGAGATAAGCAGAATGCAAAGTTTGAGAAACAAGCAACAGTGACACACAATTTTATGTCTTTCTAGATCACAACACTTAGGGCTCTACAATAGAATAGAATTGACATGTCATATGGTTTTCTCCTAGGGTATGTGTAATTTTAAGTGGATTTACAAAAAATAAATGTGTAGAATTCCAAAAGGACAGAATATCAAATAGGTATTATACCAAAAATAGTTGAGAGGCCTGAGTTAAAACCAATGAAAATCAAGTGGCTAAAAGGCACCTCCATCTCAAAAGATATTTGCTCTAACATTAAGTATAGGCCTCAGCATGTTCTTAAATAGAGAAACATCTGTTAGGAAAACAATAAGCAAAACTATCATTAATTCTCCATCACTAGTATTCTGGCAGGGGCCAAAACTCAGATGGGTCACTAAAAATGACTTCTCATTTAAAAGCAGAGTTGGGGGACTTTTCTGGTGGTTCAGTGGTTAAGACTCCACACTACCAATCCAGGGGGCCCAGATTCGATCCCTGGTCAGGCAATTGGATCCCATATGCTGCAACTAAGACCCAGGTCAGCCAAATAAATAAATAACAAAGGCAGAGTTGGGACTAAAAGTTGGGACTGAAGATATTAACTGGGTAAGAGAATCTTTATAGCTAAAGTACTGAATAATCCCTGAAGTTATTTGGCCTAGAAAAGGAAAGTCTGAAATCCATGGCATAATTTACTTACTCTTTAAGGGTCATATCAAGAATGATATAATTCTAAACCCAGAGGAAAAGGAATAACCCTGGTTGCAGGCTGGGCATGTTCATCTGCCAGATGCTTCATACTGATTTCTTAAGAAAAAAACAAACAAAACCACCAAAGCCCTCAATATATTAATTTCATAGCTACAGTCATTCTTTGGGTGAAAATTCTGGCACTCTTATTTATCAGAACTTGTCACAAACTCTCAAAATTTGTAATTTTATTTTCCTCATCTGTGAAATAAAAATAAAAGCACTTCTCTCATGGGGGTTATTGTGAAAGTTAAACAAAACAATGAAAATACAATGCTTAAGCAAGTAACAGGCAAACAACACATGTCTGTAATTATAAAAATGTTTCCTACTTGTTTATGACTCCCTAAGAAAAATCTAAACAGCATTAATTAAATTCTGTAATAGACTAATCAAATAAAAAGTTATCTTTTATCTTCATTTGTTCTGACTGAAAGACCCTCCTAAGATCATAGTTCCAGAATCTTCATAGCATCAACCACATTAGAAGGATAATTTTTGGTTTTGTGCTTCCTTGGATGGAATCTTTTAGACAGTACTTATTGTAAAATTCTGACAAGACAGCCCAGAAGTGGACCCACACATATAAGAGTCCACGGATCTCTGACAAAGGAGCTAAGGCAATTTGCTGCTGGGACAACTGGACATTTACATGTCCAAAAAAATAAAATCTGGACACGGAGCAACCTACACCTACTAAAAAAAAAAATTAATTCAAAATAAATCACAGATCTAAATGTAAAAGACAAAACTTATAGAAGACAACACAGAAGAAAATCTAGGTGACTTTGGGTTTGGCAATGAGTTTTTAAATACACCACCAAAAGCATGACCCATGAGGAAGAAAATTAGTAAGTGGGACTTCATTAAACTAAAAACTTCTGCTCTGCAAAAGACACTACTAAAAGAATGAAAAACAAGCCACAGACTGGGAAAATATTTGCAAAACATTTCTGATAAGGACTTGTATCCAAAATACACAAAGAACTCAACAGTCAAGACATAAACAATTAACTATGGGCAGAAGATCTGAACAAAATTCTGCTTTGCAGTAAACAGTGTTTACATGTAATTGCTAAAGTCTCTTTGAAAGCAAAAGTCCCATGCTAACTTCTGAAAAAGGAGAAAAGTTATGAAATACTAGAAACATTGATGCTTCTTTATTAAAAAAAAAAAAAAAACCAGAATATATTCAGCCATAAACAGGAAAACTACTGTGAAACTTTGCACTTCAGAACAGGGATGTCAAACCATACAACTTTTTCTTCTTGTGTTTCGGAATAAGAAACCAGATGAAAATTAACCAAGGGGGACATTTACATTTATTTTACATGCAAGGTATAAGTCTAAAGATCACAATTTAGGCTTTTTCATTTCTAATTAATTTGCTCTTTCTTTCTGCTAGTTATTAGCTGCTCATTAGATTTTCTTCTTTTACTATTATCTGGATTGAATACAATTTACAAGGCTTGATAGGAAGAAAATGGACTTTCATTGTTCTTTGTAGAATAGCATTCATTAGATTTGAGGAGTAGAAGTGACTGGTGGAGAGTAAGATTTACCTCTGTTATGATGGCTTTTTGGTCCTTCACCCTCTGAGCCTCCCCTGGGTCCTGTTCCAGGCTGAAGACTTTAGAGAGTGGCACTGGCTTCCCACCTCGACACAGGACTGCTTGGCATGTGCCAACATTAGCCACAGTCAAACTAAAGCTACTCGTTGGATCGGCAGTGTCAGGACGAATATAACAAAGGAGAGCCGAAGAGCCTAGTTTCTGGCCAGCCATTCCTAATTTCCTGTTTAGAAAGAAAAGAAAATGAAAACACGGCAGTTTTAGAAGACAGCAGCGGTCCTTCATATCCAAGGCTTCCTTGTTTATCTGTTGACCATGAACCCACCTCACCCTCATCCATCTTGATATGAGTGATGATGGTGAAGACAGCTTTGCCTTCTACTCTCAGCTAAGAAATTTTACCAAAAGGGTGGCGGCAGAGAAGACAATGAAGAGGCAGCTTTCTCTGCTGCTTCTGATTGATCATAATCTGCAATAACCTAACTCAGGGGCTTCCAACTGAAGCAAATCAGAATCACCTGAAGTGCTTGTTAAGTTTCTCATTCAGTGGGGAAGGGGTTGGCCCAGTAATCTACATTCTAACAAGTTTCTGGTGATGCTGAGGCTTCCGGTCCTAGAACGACACTGAACCACTTACTTGGGTTGTAAGTTCCGAGAAGGAAGGCCCATAGTTTTCCTTGTATTTCTCCCATGCACATGGCATCTACCCCCAACCTCCAGCACTTGGTACACAATGCTAAGCACAGAGCAGATGCTATTAGAAAGATCTGGTTTCAGATTCCAGCTCTCCCATTTATGGGCTATAGATCTTCAGCAAGTTAATGCTCCAAGAAATTTTTCCGATTAAAATACTCACCTCCTTGGCTTACTTAGAAGATTAAAGATACAGTACGGAAAATGCTTGGAACTGTGCCCAGCTCTTGGCAAGTGCTTCATAAAAAGAGTTTCCTTTCCCAAATGCTTTATTTTGTGAAGTCCCTAGGCTCAATTCTATTACTAAAAAATAGACTTCTTTCCCAACATCTTTGTGTTATAATGACAGGTGAAACCAGCTTGGGCTCCAGGCTGTTCTATCTGAAGCTTGATTATGCAAAGGGTCACTCTCTCAGTTGTACGAATGCTTTAAGCAGCCCATCTGCTGGGCAAGATGCTCTATTAGGTGCGAAGAGATTTTCAACAGTTTGCTTTATAGGGTGTTTGCCTTTAAGTGGCTTAGGCTTCAGCGAGGAGATTAGTTGGTAAATCCCCAATAATAAGTATTTTAAAAACAAGAATCTGACGAGTGCTTAACCTCTGTAGGTCACTGACCCTTAGGAGAATCTTATAGAGGCTTACCACCTTCCTTCCCCCAAATGTACATAACACATACACAACCTATTACACATGATGCCTGGGCTTTCCAGATTCTCAGCAGCCTTTGGTTTCAAGAGAAAAAACAGATGGCTCTTTAAAGAGCCACAGTCCCCATGTTCCATGCTGATGGACAGAACGGTCATGAGACAAAAAGCAAGATCTCACCGTGTTGCTGAACTTACAATTGAGACCCAGACCTTCTGGCTTAGGCAGGGCCAGGTTAGAAATTATTCAACCCACCTGCTTACCTGTGAGATACCAAGAAGGTGTTAGCCATGAAAACTGTGTCATTTGTTGACTGCTGCACCTCTTCCAAAAGCACATCCGCCATGGTACACTGGAGGAGGCGAGGGAGCTCCTCGTTCCGGTCACCATCAAACATGCCATACACAGCTCCCACCCCCTCTGCAAAGTTATCCACAGCTAGAGCAGATACACATAACCTTTCACAGAAACAGAAGAAAGAGAAAGTCAGTGGCAAAGCATTCTTCTCCAGGGAGCCTTCTTTAAAGAAGGAAGGGAATTCCCTAGCAGTCCTAGTGGTTAGGACTCACTTCCAACACAGGGAACACAGGTTTGACCCCTGGTCAGGGAACTAAGATCTTGTATGCCATGTGGTGCAGCCAAAAAATTAAAAAATAAAAAAGTAAGTGCTGATTGAGAGTGGAGAAGAATAGTGGTAAATCCCCATCTATACATGAAAAAAGTGTTATAGAAGGTAAGTAAGCAACATCTTAAAAGAGTTGATGTCATAAGAAATGGGGGAATTCAGCCACATTCAGGAGCAGTACGTATTAGCTTTGCAATGTTACAGAAGGCTAAAAAGATGTCTGTTCTCAGTAGTGATAAAGGCCTATTATCAACACCCTTCAGTCAAAGACTTCGCCAAAGTGCACACCACACTTGTAGCTCAACAAGTTGGGTTTATCATGTAACAACAAGAGAAAGCACACCATGGGACTCAGGAGTAGATTCGTGGGCACTGGAAAAAACCTAGTATAGGATTTGGGTTTGGCTGGATCACTTTGGGGAAAGTCTAACAAAGTGGGGGATCATACTAGATTGGGTGCTGTCAGAAATCAGGGCTATTCTGGGACTTCCCTATTGGTCCAATGGTTAAGAATCTGCCTTCTAAGGCAGGGCGTACAGGTTTGATCCCCAGTCAGGGACCTGCCTCACGGTGCAGCCAAAAATTTTAAAATATACATATTAATAAGAGAGAAAAAAATGTTTTAAAAAAATTTAAAAAAAAAAGAAAAGAAAGCAGGGCTATTTTATGGTTGATAATCTCAACAAATCTTAACTACAGGGAAAGAAGGTCAGCATGGGGACAAAGCTGTGACTGATAAAGAAAGGAGCAGTCACCCATCTTAGTCATGAGGTGGGATGTAAGTGTTCTGTGCACATTCATCTTGTCCTGTCTTACTGGATCACGGTCTCAGAGGAATCTTATCTGATGTTGGCATTCTGTGATTTGTTTATGTCAAACCAAGAGAACAACATGGCCTAGCTTTCAGCATTAGATCTGTTCCCAGATGTCAGGAGAATTTTCTCAGTCTTCACAGCCATGATACTCACTTGTTTCTCTGCCCTGCCATCTCAGCCAGTCCATGGCTCCAGAAGGTTGATGTAACTGTAGAATCAGTTGTTGGCAAAGGTTTTTGATCAATTTTCAGGGTGGTGATGTGGCTGTGGGAAGTGGAGGAAGGGAGGTTTAAACCTTACACGTGTCTCTATTTTACAAAAGCTATCCCAACAATAATTTGTTTTTACAAAATAATCTGTTGACATACTAAGACTCATTTCCAGAGAGACCTAAGAAAGTAGTATGCTGACCCACTGACCAAGAAGGAAGAGAAAGAAAGAAAAGAGGTAGGAGGAAGACATGGGCCAATTTTGTAATAACTGATGCCTTTCATTTCAATGAAAAACTAAGCACAACAAAGGTATTTAAGTTTCAACCAACTGTCTACTTAGTTGAAGTATTTTGATACAGTGAAGTCTTGGTACAATGAGTGATTCTGCACTGTCTTAGATGTAACACAATATAATCTGTGCCACCTAAATTACCTATGCCTGGTATATATCAGACCACTCAAGACAGCTATTCTCTTGCTCTCTGTACCTCCCCTGCTTGACCAACTCCTGCCTCATTCACACCCCACTCACCTGACTGACCTTCCCTCTTAATCAGAGAGACTAATCATAAACTCATACAAAACGCCCCACCCCACCCCCCGACCTCCCACCACTTCACCCAGCCCTAGCTAGTGACTTTTCTGATCTTTAGATGTGAACTATCTCTACTATGACAGTTTATCAAAGGCACAGTGAGGGGGCGTGCTCCTCTGCTGTTTCCCAAGTAACCGATGCCCTCCCCCTCCACAGTAGATACTACCATGTCTGCACACTGTCTGCCGCACATGGTGGACTGTTGCTCTAGGACCTTGGTTCAAACAAGCAAGAACGCCCTACTCTTTAAACCATGATGTCTCTGTTGCCGCCTCTGGGCTCTTTCTTCGGTCGTGAGGCTGGGCAAGTATAGCGTTTGCAGGCCTGTGGGATGCAGCCCCACACGTGCCCTGTAAAGGTACTGGGGTGTGACTGAGAAGCAGTCATGATGCTGAGCTTGACTGCTGGATAGAACACCCAACACAAACTGGATCAAAGAAGAGAACCGAGGGGCTTTATGATCTAAGTCATCCTACAGCTTTAATAAACTGAGGTCTGCACAGTCATTATGAAGAACCACACAAGGCTGGTGGGAGTAACAGCACACGTGGATTCAACTTCAGAAGTCTTCTTACCTAAATGTGTCCAGTGTCTTGTGTTCCAGAACCAGATTTGTATTTCCAGTCAGGTCCAGGTCTTGTAAAGTAGCAGGGAGAGCCTCTGGAATCAGGATTTCGGTCAAGTCATTGCAACTTAGGTCTACAAACTGAGAGGAAAAAGGAGAGATTAAGTTAATTCTTAACTCCCTAATGTTCAAACTCCTACTATATCCTCAAAGGGAATTTCATTTCTTCCCAAGAGTCAATTAAATATACTGTGATCCCAAGCTGCCACTTTATTAGGAGTCATACTCCAGCCATCACCCCAGGACACAGCACACAGAAGTACCTGGATCTGAGGCAACTGCAATATTTCTGGAAAAATACTGATGTGGTTGGAGTGGGCCACCAGAGTGTGCAGCCTTTTGCAGTTCGCAATGGTCGTGGGGATGGTTTTAAGCTTGTTACCACTTAGGTTCAATTCCTCCAACTGCTCCAATTTATTTAGTTTGCTGAAAAAGAAACAACAAAATACCATACTGTACTTAAACAAGCAGCTGCCAAGCAAGTTCTACAGCAGCCAGAGTATAGAGGGGACCAGCCTGTGGCCTGATAACTGGCCAGAATGAACAGCCACCAGGGTGAATGAATGTTCCCACCGAGCCTCAGCCTCATCTGCCTCCCTCTCAGTGCACTTTGAGGGCTGGAGTGTCCCATGGTTCTACTGCAGCTGCTGGATCTTTGGGGCAGGAACATCTTCCCAGGGTTAACTAGTCGACTAATTATGGTACTGCTTTGCCACTAACTAGTAGCAAAATTCTGGGTAAATAAGTGTCAGTGGACATCAATATCCTCAGCTATAAAATAAAAAGTTGTACTAAGTTATCACTAAGATTCCTTTCAGTTTTAAATTTCCACAGTTATTCATAACATAATCCAGCTTCCATAAACATTTATCGAGTGCTGAGCATAGATACAACCCCGTGCCATGGGCTGTGATACAGGCCATTCACACTATCCCACTGGAATAAGCCAAGCTTTCTATGCAGTAAGCAGAATAGCTTCAGAGGGCCTAACACCTTTATCTAGATTTTAAAAAACTGTAAAGAGAATAAACTGCTGTAACAGAAAGTTTGTTATTGCTGTTTACTTGCTAAGTCACGTCTGACTCTTTGTGACCGCATGGCCTGTAGTCTCCCAGGTTCCTTTCTCCATGGGATTTTGGAGGCAAGATTCACTACAGTGGGTATTCCTTCTCCAGGAGATCTTCCCGATCCAGGGATCGAACCCACGTCTCCTGCATTGCAGGTGGATTCTTCACCACTGGTCTACTAGGGAAGCCCACAACAGAAAGTTTAGAAAACAAGAAAAATAAATCCACAGAACCACCACCAATCTGAAAAAGTTATTTTCATTTTGCTGAATTTCCTGTCAAATTTTTCATATGCAGATTTTACATTAAATCTGCCCTTTTCATATATCACAGATAATTTCCATTGCTAGACTACTGATAAATACTTTGTAATAATTAAGTTCCGTGAATTAAAATTGTTTTCTTACTACAAAAGTAATACTAACTGAAAAATATTAAAAAAATAAAGCTGAACATTAAAAAAACAAAAACAAAAAAACTTTCAATCCCATGACCAGATTTAATCTCTGATGACAATTTGGTGGTAAGTATTCTAGTCCTTTTTAATGCATGAAACCCTATTTTTTTTTAATTAAAACATGATGCTTATTACATGTACTGTTTTATAACTTTTAAAAAAACTTAATCATATATATTTAAGGTGTTCCCATGTCCAAACCTCATGCTTTTCTCTTACACAGAGACACAGCATCTATATCTCAATCAGACTCTTACTGGGCACCCAGAACTGTGCTGGATTCTGAACACAGTCCAAAGGAAACAGAAGCCTTGGACTGTGCCCATGCAATTATAATGCTGTTCAGGAGATGACAGCAGACTTACAATTCAGGTTAGAACACACATTTTCCTTGAAATTCTGCTCTTGAATTCCATTTAGTTTTATTATCTGTATTCAGATTACTCTAGTCCAACAGTAAGTGTCATCAAATTAGGGGGACTTCGTAAGTTTCAAGAGTATTACATCTGGTATTTCCCAAGAGTTTCATAAACTCGTATAACTTATCAGTGGTGCGTCATTTTCACTTTATCTGAACATACCTGAGGTCAAATGAACTAATCTGCTAGGATTTCAAGAGATCTATCACATCTTGAAATTAAGACTCTGCATTCACTTTAAAAGCTATTGCTCAAGTTCTTACAAGGAAGCAATCAAGTTTATTGCACTTGTCTTCTGTAAGCTCCAAATATTTTATAAACAATCATAAAAAAATTACAATCTCTATGTTTTTCGTGTTTAACACATTTCTAAGAAAATTTGCAAAACAAAATAGAAAAAAAATAGTTTTCAAATTGTATCAAATATGATATGATTTTATGATATATATATAATTTCATTCATATTATATCAAATGTCATTTTTCTGTGTTTAGGTTTTGAAAACATGATTTTTAATAACTACCTTCATGGATTTTTCTGGCGTCAAATTTTCTAAAAAAAATTTTTAATCAAAGGTATCTTGGAAGATGCTTATTTCTCCACTGATGCTGTTTAAAACGTTGACCACACCAAATGTCTCTCTTATGTCTTATAAATGTAGCCTGGCTACATACTACTCATCTCTTCAGTGCAGTTACCTGCGCATATCTTTAACACCTGCATTTATTACACCGCACTGCAACTGCCAATATACTAATACTCATCTATTTCCCTAATTTAAATGCAAGTTCCCTGAGGACAGAGACTGCAACTTAATTATCACTGTCTCCCTAGTATGTACACAGGTCTTGACATACAGCAGACATTCAACCTATATACTAAGAATTAAACACATTTTAACCACAACCTCTGTGGTTAATGATACTTACAAAAGGGTACAGACCTTCTCATTCAAGTGCGGGATCGGTAAGTTGGTCAACATAAAGCAAGAGCACTCAGTAAAAGAGCTGTGATGTAGTCTGACAAATGTGGAATCACATTACATGTCTGAAACGATCAGAGTCTGCATCTGTTTACCTTGCAGGAAACGTCTGCAGCTGGTTGTTTGCAAGATGCAGGATGCGCAGGTGCGGATGCCCCACCAGGACGGGCACACACTGGTCCGTCAGGAGGTTGTTGGTCAGGTAGAGCAGCTGTAGCGCACTCAGACTCTCCTCCCCAGCACAGGCAGATGGCAGAGACTCCAGACTATTTGCGGATGCATTCAAGTATCTGAGACTGACAGACACATGAAAACCATCATTTCCTTTATGGCTATTTGCTGCCTTCTGATGGGGAAACCATCATGCCATCTTAGTGTGTAACAGTGCCTTTCCATGCTCCCAAACTGATGACAAAATGACTTCCTCCAGGGTGTTTCCTCTGCTTGACTCCATGCAGTTAAAGTTCCTTTCATGCAGCTCATGCCAGTTAAGTCCCCGGGCTTCTGCACTGGCTTGATTGTAACCCAGCGTCCTACTTTTCTGTCTGTGTGCCCACGAAAGGATGCTGCTGAATGTCACATTCACAAGTATGTGAACGGTGAAGTCACCCTTTGGAAGAATTTTTGTCTGATCTTAATAGAATCATTTATTTAGCCAATCCCTCTATAATCCCCTAATAATGGGCATATTGGCTATTTCCAATTGTTTGTTATTACAAACATTGTAATGAATATATTTGAGCCCATACCCAATTATTTCTTTAGGCTACATTCCCAGGAGCAGAAGCTGTGGAGTCAAAGGCTACATTTATCTTTAAGATTTTTATACATATATTGCCAAAATCAGCTCCAGAAAGGCTGTAACAAACTATACTCCCACAAGAAGGATACAAAGAATGTGTTGGCTCATACCTTTGTCAACAATGAATATTATAATTCACTTTAATCTTCACCCATCTTATAAGTAAAACATGGTATGATTTTAAAAATCTGCCTAGCACAGCGTTTGGTACATATAGAACATGCTCAATAAAAAGAGCTAATATATTATTAAACTTATGTGTTCTAAGTCATCCTCAAACTGTGTGATCTGTATGTCCAGTTAACTTTTAAGTTATTGAGGGTACTGTGTGTCTTTATCTTTGTATGTCCCAAATTCTCTGTGCAGAGATACTAGTAAATATTATTGACAGTTTGCTACAACCTCTAGGTAACTTCCTTACTGCAGATTCTAAGGCTGTAAACTAATTTTATTCAGATTTCATCAGAATGAAATGCATTGTAATGCATTACTAACAAATACTTGCTAACTAACAAATGTTACTGCCCTAAGACTCCATGTAAACTTGTCAAAGAGAAAATATCCTTCATGCATTTTTTAGAATTTCCAAAGATTTTTAGGAAAATCCAACCAAATATATCATACATTAAGAGATATATAAGCTGCCAAAAGCGTGGCATGCTGCAGTCCACAGAGTCACAAAGAGTCGGACACAACTGAGCGACTTAACAACAACAAAGCTGCCAAACAAAGAACAAGCCAGACGCTTGTGGGCTAAATGCTTTTCGTACGTGTCCTGCAGCCTTATGTTAATTACTACTGCTTCTCTCTGCTTTCTCCATGTCTAAATTGAAGACAATACTGCCCTCTCCATATTGCAGAAGACTGTAATTAAAAACTAGTTTTCATTGAATGGTGACATACGTGTTACATAAACCTGATTATGGGTATTAAAATAGGAAGATTTACTATCTATTTATTAATTTACAATGAGAAAGCAAGTAATACTTTTGGAACAATGTTGCATTTAAATGCACAGCTTTCAAAGCAGGGAGTAAAAAAGGCCTGCAGATAAAGAGTGTAACTTAACGATACCTTGGCAACGCTAAAAGCAAAAACTAAATTAACTTCAGTGGTACGTCCTTTTCTCCTAAGGCAAAAGCTGAAAAGTGCCCAAAGAAGCTGTATCAGAACACTGCAGCCTCTCTCTGAAGATCATAACTGTATTCCTTTTCTGAGACGAAGCCTGAACCTTCCCAAGCTCTTGCAACCTGTTTACAACATCATAACTTCCCAAGTATTTGATGGTTATTTCATATTTTGAGTTGAAGCTTCCTGCCTCCTAAGACAGTGTCATATTTTATTCCATACAAACTGCAAATAAGTCCACCCATAGCCGGACTATGAAGTAAACACTCTGTAAAGACAGTTTCAAAGGTCACTCCGATGATAAGTCCAGGTATTTTGCTTATTAGCCCATGGTCCTGCTCTTCTCAATAAAATCTATAGCACTTACTTTAAGGCCTTAGAGAAGAAAGTATCTGGCAGCCTGGTGAGCAGGTTATGCTGGACATCCAACACCTCCAGAGGGATGTGCTCCACCAGCGTGGGAAGGCTCTGCACGTGATTGTGTCCCACCATTAGTTTCCTAAGACTCAAGCTACTAAGGATTCTAAGGGGACAGAGCACAAAGAAACACCACCACCAACAACAACAAAAAAAAAACAGGCTTAAATCTCTCTTCCTGAGTCTGCCCTTGGCTATCTAACTAAAATCAGTAAATATACAGAAATGTGTTCTTCTAGACAGTATCATCACCGACAGGTGCTTGAGCCAAGAAAGCAGCCACGACCATATGTTTACCCACCACCCACCAGGAAGTCATTCAGGTCATTCTGGGGAAAGATGAACTAATGAAAGCACACAGCCCCAAACACAAAAAGCCTCAAACAAAAAATGCAATTTGTGCCATAAATCAATTTAGATTTTAAGTCTAGACAGCACCGAAAATTCAGTGAATTTATTAACATTAATAAAATCGATTATAATAAATTAATTAAAAAATTTATTGTAACAAAAACTATGACTTATTCAGTTCTTAAAATGTGCCAGGCCATTTAACGATTAGGTTAGAAGGGTTAAGTGACTTTGGTTTGCCAAAGATCTCACATCACACGTAGTAAATGGTACAGTCAGGATTTGGATTAAGGATTGACTCCAATGCTATGTTCATATCTACTATGTACAAAGCCTTCTGTATACTTTTAAAGATTCCACTAGGTAATGACCTCACATTACACAACTTGGTACCACCCCTCACCCCCCAATGTCTGTATATTTCCCCTCCACATACAGAAACCCCACCATCTTATAAAGGTCAATTCAAACAGGTATTCTCCACACAGCATCCCCTAATTATTCAAAGTTCTGAATTTTTAAGGCATGTTATTTATACAGCGCAGTGGCCAAAAGTGAGGCTCTGGAGTAAGAATGACTACATTTAAACACCAGCTCCTATCACTTCCTAGTTAAGTGCAACATTGGACAAACTATCTAACCACTCTAAGCTTTAGTTTCCTTATTTGTAAGATGATGATAACAGCACCTATAAAATAAGGTTAACACAGGATTAAATAAGATAATGAAAGTAAAGTTCTTAGAACATTGCCCAGCTCATAACAAATCACTCAATACAAATGTTCTATTATCACTAACAAGTCACTGACCTCTGCCAGCAACTCTTGTTACATTGTATCACAGTTATCTCTGCACAGGTCACCCTTACTATCTGCTTACTAAGTTCCTTGCCGGCCAAGACTAGGCCTGACGTGTTACTGTATTCCTTACAGCACTCATGCTGCCCTGCACGCAACAGATACTCAATGTTTACCAAACAGATGAATCAAAGCATCCTTGACAGGCAACCCAAATATAGGAAAATTATTTAATTACATACATAATATATTTATTAACACATGAATACCTCATGGGAACCTCTGTCAGGAGATTATAACTCACGTCTAATATTTCTATCTTCTTTGCTTCACAGGCCCAGTCAGGGACACACTCTAGCAGGTTTCTGCAGAAAAGAAATAATTAAAGGGTATCATTCTGGATGAGGAGAAACTCGCGCCGTTTCACCAATCTCTAACACATCCGCCCCTGTGCTCCCTGAGGGCAGAAGCACAATCCCCAAGGCACCCCTGGTGTGCTGCCTGGAATCCAGTAGATGCCCAATGAACGTCGCTGACAGAAAGGTGGAGAGAGAGAAAGCAGCACACACATGTGTGATACTGGAGCAACTGTGCTGCTGGCTCAATGAGGATATGAAGGCCTTTAGCACTAAAAGCACACATGTGGCGGGATGGGACAGGAGAGGGGAGGAAGCCTTAAAGGAAGATGGGGCACCATAGACATATCTTCAAAGCTGAGGAGGATATCCCCAGGTGATGACTGGGGGAGAAGAGAAGTGAATTCTGGGGGAAAAGAACGAATGGAATAAAAGTGAGGAAGCAAGAACAAAAGGTAACGAGTCAGGGGAAAGTGCCAGATCATTTAGAATGTGAATTCAAATCTTCAGTAGAGTACTGGCCAGATCTTCAGTCACAGGAATTTTATTTTCAGATGTTACTAAACTTCCCTAAGCCTCAAAGTCTCAGTTGATGGATGGATCAGTACGACGAGGCAGAGTGAAGTAAATGCTGCAAGAGAAATGCAGATGCTGCCCTGACTACACAGTGAAGGAAGCCCTGCAAGGCAAGTCCCCTAAGAAATATGACATCTGTGGTAGAATGCTGAACAACGTCCTGAGGTGTGGCGGGCATGTCAAGTAAGAGGTGACAACATGCGCTAGAGCACAGAGGCAAGAAAAGAATAATAAGTAGTTTGGTGATGCTGGAGCGGCAAATATGGAGCAGAGTGAGAAGAAATAAGGCTGGAAAGACTTAATCATGTCTCGGAGGCTGTGACCTTATCCTGCAAGTGTAGGGGGATCACTGAAGGGTTTGTGAGCAGCAAGGAGACAATGTCAGTTTTGCACTTTAAAGAGCTCACTCTGAATACACAAGAGGTCTCACTGAGGTGGCTGTATTAGTAAAAGGAAGCGTAATCAAGAAGCTGTGAGACAATTTTATCCCGAAAGGAAATGATAACGGCCTCAATGAGTAGTGATACACCTGGAAGGGAAGGGCAAGGAGCCAGAAACACTTAGGAGGCAAAAATTAAAATGACTTAGAGATGGAGTAAACATGTGAGTAGAGCAGAGAGAAGAATCAAAAGTGACATTTAGGCTTTAGCCTAGATGACCAGAGAGGAAATCCTATCCAGAGAAAGGGCTGAGAAGCTCCAAATGAGGTTAAGAATCATGAATTTCAGTGGTGTCCATCTTGAGCTGATCGTCTCACGATAACACCAAAAGCTGAAACAGAAAACAAGACAAACTAGTTAAAGTGCTGGTGGAGGGGTGGATAATAAATCTCATTTTGCAATATCTGAGGTATTTGGAGACACGCAGGAGGAAACATCTATTATGAAATTGGACACACAGGTCTGAGGCTGAAAAAAGGGAGTCTGGACTGGTGCTCTGAGTGATGCTGACACTGAAGTGTAGTGAGATCCTGGGAGTAAATGAGATTGTGTCAAATGAGAAATGCAGTGGACAGACCCTGAGACAAGTTACCTTTAAAGGGCTGGCTAAGGAAGAGTACAGAAGACAGAAGAAATGGTCAGAGGGGCATGAAAAAAATCAGACTGTATCAGCCAGCCAAGAAAACAGCATGTCTGAATAAAAGAGAGCAAGGTGAACAGTGTCAATACAGAAAAGTTCCACAAGAGGAGGTCTAAAGCCAGCTGTCGTGGGGTGAACAATTGGGAACAGGAAAATGTGCCAAGAAATACAGATAATTCTTGAGAAATGTGGACAAACAAAGGGATGAGCAAGATGAAGGAACAGAATAGTAGCTAGAGAGGGTGCAAGATAATGGGAATGTTTATTTGTTAAGACAAGAGATATAAATGTGCACAGAGACCAAGAAAGACACTGAACACACGTGAAAGAAGAGAAGGAGGGGTGACTAACAGAGCAAGGTTCAGGGCAGCGGGAGTGGATGTGATCAAAGGCACAGATGGCTGGGCTGGCTTGGAATAAAGGAAAGCTGAGAATGCATATGGATCTATGTGAATTTTAGCAAGGGGGTAGGAAGCTAAGGGAGATCACCCATGATGACCTCTATTTTCTCAGTCAAGTGGGAAGCTGAGCTCCAGAGCAGAGGACATAAGAAGGGGCGGGGTCGAAAGAAGCCAAGCAATTTGGAACAGATTTGAGGACCCTGGAAAAAACTGACAAAAGAAGAAGCTCCAGATGAGGCTGGAAACTGTGAATTTAGGGTGGGTCCACATGATTTTCTTCAGTAATGGTCAAGTTCAGTGCGGAAGGTAAATCTTCATCCTAGACCATACAGGGGTTTTGCTGACAGGAAGATGACAGAAAGAAATGGATGGAAGAATCTAGAACAACAGCTTAATAATAATAATGATAAAGTCACAACAACAAAAGGAAACCTGGCTATCATGGCTAACATTTCTTGAGAGACTATTTTATGGAGGTACTAGGCTACATATGTTGCATTTATTGTCTCATTTAAACTTTGCGGCAACTCTGACAATATAGGACTCCGTCCACTGCCCATTCCACATGCTGCTACCACTCTATACTCACTGCCCTCTTACTGCTTGTCCGATTGTCAAGACAAGCTAGACTGTAAAATTAGACTGTAAAACTCAGCCACTGACTCCTGAATGCCTAATACAATGTTAAAAATGAATGAAGGAAAGAAAGCAAACCTCGTTTATGTTTATTCTTGACCACTGACAGAAGAAATAAAATCCCAAGTATAATTAACATCGCTCTGCAAATCAGATTGACATGGCTCACAAGAGTAAGAGAATAACATTTTAAGTCACTCAAAACCAAGAATTATCTGATTCCAATTGGAAAAATCAATGCCCATGGAAGGGAAATAGGTCTTTGTTTGCAACTCATTATAAATCCACAAACTGTAACAATGAGTAATTCAGAGGCACCTTTCCTTTAACTAGATCAGTTCAGTTCAGTTGCTCAGTCATGTCTGACTCTTTGCCACCCCATGGACAGCAGCACGCCAGGCTTCCCTGTATATCACCAACTTCCAGAGCTTGCTCAAACTCATATCCACAGAGTCGGTGATGTCATCCAACCATCTCATCCTCTGTCATCTCGTTCTCCTTCTGCCTTCAATCTTTCCTAGCTTCAGGGTCTTTTTCAATGAGTCAGTTCTTCGCATCAGGTGGCCAAAGTACTGGAGCTTCAGCTTCCGTACTTCAACTAGATAGTATGGCCATTAAACATACTCTTTTAGCGAACCTTCTGCCTTTCTCTACGTCATCTAAATATTTCAACATATTGGGATTTCCTATACCTCAAAACTGCCAGAGTGCCCACAGACATCTCTTAAGTATAGGAATCAAACAACAACCACTCTAATGAGACACACTCACCGGGAGAGTTCTAGAGACGTGAGCAGACTGGGTACTGGATAGACATTCACTGTTGTCAATCCTAATCAGAGAATAGATTGGTGTTAGTGACATTCTCCAAAGAAGAATGTAACTCAGAGGAAACATGGAGGAAAATCAATAAAAATTTGTGTCATCTACTGAGATGAACTAACGATTAAAAACTAATAAGTAGGGACTTCCCCAGCAGTCCCGTGGTTAAGACTTTGTCTTCCAATGCAGGGCACACAGGTTTGATCTGTGATTGGGAAACAAAGATCGCACATGCCTTTTAGCCAAAAAATCAAAACATAAAACAGATGCAATACTGTAATAAATTCAATAAAAGACATCCCTGATGACCAGGGACTTCTGTGAAGCTGAAAGTTGAGTTCTTTACTCTTGAAGTGTCAAAACCTCAAGTGTTGGTATGAATTCTTCTAGGTTGTAGAATTTAAGGATTCTGTGAACAGAACAATTCTTTTGCTCTGTTATGTGATAGAAAG
This sequence comes from Dama dama, assembly GCF_033118175.1. Lineage (NCBI taxonomy): Eukaryota > Metazoa > Chordata > Mammalia > Artiodactyla > Cervidae > Dama > Dama dama. The sequence continues at coordinate 44,415,572 of NC_083684.1, read as the reverse complement.
GTATTACCTAAATTTGCATTTCTTTGACTGACACTTAGTGAAATTGAGTATCTTTTCCTTTCTTCTTTAAACACAGAAAAGCAGTTACAATTGACCCTTGAACAATGTGGGGGTTACAGGCACTGACCCTCTGAGCAGTTGAAAATCCACACAAAACTTTATAGATAGTGTTTTATATATATACATGTACACACACACATACATATGTATGTATGTACATATATACATACATATATGTAAATACTACAATACTACACAATCCATGATTGGTTGAATCCACAGATACAGAATCATGAAAACAGAAGGCTGACTGTAAAGTTACACACAGATTTTTGTCTAGAGGGTTTGTCTGAGGTGCCCCTAAACCCTGCATTATTCAAGGACCAATTGTATTTACTACTGAAAAAACTCCATGTTTAAGTACACCTGTACAGGGAATTTTCTGGTGGTCCAGTGATTAGAATCCAGTGTTTTCACTGTCATGACCCGGGTTCAATTCCAGATCAGGGAACTAAGATCCCCCAAGCCCCATGGCATGGCCAAACAAAACAAACAAACAAAAAGCAGACCTGTGCATTTAAAACCTATGTTTTCCAAGAGTCAACTGTATAACTTCTTCAGTAAAGAATTCTCTATAAACAGAATGACCTCAACAAATAAGAGGCCTTTTACATTGAAAAATATCCCTGGGGCAAATAAATCACTATTGAAGTGAAGGGCTTCTCATTCTGGAACTAAGGCAGCACAAGGTTTTAGACTAGGGACTGGTAATCTTCTGTAAAGGGCTAAGTATTTAGTAACATTTTGGCCTTTGCAGGCCATGTGGTTTCTCTCAAAACTACTTAATCATTTTGCCACTGTAGTAGGAGAGTGGTTAATATGCAAACGAATGTGGGTGTGTTCCCATCAAACTTTATTCAATTAAATTTGAATTTCATATGACTTTCCCATGTCAAAATTATTCTTCCTTTGATTTTTTAAAAACCCAACCATTAAAAAACATAAAAACCCATTCCTCAAGGGCCACACAAAACGAGATGTAGGCCAGATTTAGCCCCTGGGCTGCAGCTGGCCAACCCATGTTGCAAGTCTATTACTGATACTCTCTTTTACACATGCTTGCCCACCCTAACATCCTGGCATTTTGCAAAATGCCTCTGATTATTATAACGTTCATTTAGTGGAGCTCAAATAATCCTGCAATGTCTTTTTATGCATATCTCAACCACTGAAGTGCTGACTGCAAACTTAAAGCCATGTCTTCGTGAACCTCAAACTCCACTTGGCAGAGTGACTGAGGAACACCTCAGATGCCACTGTTCTTGGACAGCTCGGACAGGAGCTACAAGAGGAAACACACGACACTGGGTAGAGAACTCACTGTTCGAATTGGCGTAGAGAGTTCGAAGGGAGAAGCCACTGAGCGTCAGCTCCCTCAGCTGGTTCCGCTCACAATGCAGCTGCTCCAAGTTGCACAAGGAGCTAAGATCTAAGTCAGTCAGCTGATTGTCCCGCAAATCCATGTGAGTGATGTATTTATTTCCCTCCAGATTCTCAATAATCATGGTTTTTAGATGGTTCATCCTTAATATTCAGAAATAAGAAAATCATTAGAAATAAAGTCTACTAAACGTGCTTACCAAAAGAAAAAAAACAGGAGAAATATGTTCCTCTTGTCTCTTTCCTAAACAACTTAAGAATTTTACTCCTTGCCTCATTTTGCAAGGTACTAAGTAAATAACCACAGATAGCTGTACCTTGGGTTCTTTGTTTACAAGCTAAGTTAGAGACTGTGCAGATTGGCAAATACATGTACAAATTAAATAAAGAGAAAGGAAAGGGGACCATGTCCATAAACAGTTAGTCTAAAACCTGCATCCAAATACCTAGTAAGGTTAGGCAGGGATGAAGGAATAAAACAAAGATATGAGAAGGTGAGCATAACCTCTGGGGCTGAGAGTAGCAGGACGGTCACAGAGTAAGTACCACATAAGAGCAAGAGGAAACAGCCACACTGCCTCTCACTGCTCTGCCTACTCTCCAGCGCCAAGATTCCCATTACATTAATTAAGGGAGAGGAAAACAGTCTGTATCTATATGGAATAGTTCAAGGGCAAGTAAAAGCAAATGATGACTTCTTTGGTTTTTCCTATACAGGTATATGATTTAATGCACACAAGCCTGTTCTCATTTTCCTATTCTTCAATAAATTTTTGTTACCATGTCTTTATGAGGGATATCAATGGCTTAGTGTAAATAACAGAACATTCAGTATGTGTGTTTTACTATCTTCATTTAGGAAAAGATTACGAATAAATAAATAATTTTAAAAAGGAATAAAACTCTCATTAAAAAATATTACTGGTAAAACTGGTAACATTTCAATTCTAATACCACAGATATCAAGAAGAAACCCAATGATTCAACAGAAAAATGGTCAAGTTTATTATGGAAAAATACAAACCACCAATAAGCATACAAAAAGATACTCAACCTCATTCATAATAAATGCCGATTAAAATGATGAAATACTATTTTCTACCTACTACACTAACAAGGAAAAAGACTGCTAAAATCCAAACACTGGTAAGGATGAAAGGAAATGGGAATTCTCATAAAAAGTTGCTAGGAGGGTAAGTCAGAACAACCTTCATCTCTACCACATGGTACACCTACCTCATTCACAAATCTCTCTGCCATTAAGTGAAAAATGAAGCTTTACTACAGCTTTAAAAATATACATTGTTCTAAAATCCTAATGGTTTCAAGAGTCTTTATTTTTAAAAAGAAAATGTAAAGGAACATCAGAGGTCAGGCAAAAAGAAAGCGCGGTGAACAATGACCAAAACAGACTTCCCCGGTGATGCAGTGGGTAAGTATCTACCTGCCAATGCAGAGGGCACAAGTTCGATTCCTGTTCTGAACACATGACACAGAGCAGCTAAGCCCGTGCACCACAACTACTAAGCTGGTGCTCTAGGGCCCACAGGCCACAACTACTGAGCCCGCATGCTGCAACTACTGAAGCCCATGTGCCTAAAGCTTGTGCTCTGCAACAACAGGAGCCTCTGCTTGCCACAACTAGAGAAAGCCCACAAGCAGCAGTGAAGACTCAGTGCAATCAAAAATGAAAAAGAATGACCTCACCTCAAATCCACATGTTTGACATGGCTCATCCGGTTCAGCACCCCCAGGTTTAGCACTTCCACTCGGTTTCCGGCCATAAACACTTTATCTAACATAGTGAGTTTCTCATAAACCTCGGGAATTTGACTAAAGTTGTTGAAGGAAATTCCCAGGGAGGAAAGCTGTTGCAGATTTCCCAGTTCTTCAGGTAAGGTGGTCAGGAAGTTGCCATCAAGACAGAGGGTCTGAAGACTGCAAGAAGAGAACACAAAACAAAACTCCTTGATGAAACGTTTCAATTGGGATGGATAGAACTAGAATTATGGAATTTTACTTGTCACTAATTTATTATGAGTCCAATATGATTAAGTGCCCTCAGTCTATCTATAGAGACTTACTAAGATGACTTAAATACAGATGGTCCCTCTAACATCAAAGGTAGTCAGAGCCTCTGCAGTTAAAACAAGGGACTAGTCTCTTCTGTAGGCAAGTAACTGCTGCTGACTAGAATTCTCATAATTACATTATCTATTTCACTGCAAGAGCTCACAGAACTACCTTCATTCCAAATGCCAGACAAGTTCCTTACACTGCAAACAAAAGAAAACACAAACCCAGTAAAAATCAGGTACTTACTTCAGCAGACTGCCAATCTGACTCGGCAGGTCGTGGAATCCATTACAGGAAAGGTTGAGCTCAGTGAGGGTAGGAATTTCACATAACAATACAGGAAATGACCCAAGCTTATTATGGGACAAGTTCAGGCCCTTCAGCTGAGAAAATCTAAAAAGCAAAGGCACATTATACTACTGAATGAAAAAGTGATGTCATAAATGTCCATCAAAGAATTTGTTCTGCATATATTTACTGAACACTCAGTATGTGTCAAACAGTGTGTGTGGCACAGACACTAGGATGACTAATGCCCAGTCTGAGCTACCAAGGAAACCAGGTCTGGTGAGATGGGAGTTGTTCTCTCTTCTCCTCAGAAAGGCAGAAACTCTTGAAAAACTCACAATGGTACAATTATTTTCTATCAAGTTAAATCAATACCATTATTGATATGCTTCAAATAATTTCCTTTATGAAATTTCTACATGCAAAATACAAAAGCCTTACGATTAATCAATTCATGGACACAGGACTAGCTAGCAAACCTGTGGATCAAATCTCATTACAAGCAATTTCTCTTTTTGTAGACGACTGAGCCAGTTAGTTAAAAAATACATAGGTGACATGCAGTTTTACTGTAATGTGATGATACATAACACAAAATAGTAATTTTTAACACTTTGAATTTTTATAGAAGTATCTACATGATATCTCACTGAGAGATAGTATCATCATAAATTGGATCCTAAAGAGTCACTCCTATAATTCTACTTAAGAGTATTATACTTCATTATTATACTACTGCAAGATGGTAAGGCTAAGGTGGTGATCTCCACAATGATGAACCATAACATCTGCTTCTAGACTTGAATCTATGGTACCCCTCTCTAACATTTCTCTTTGAAAATTTCAACTTTTGACTTCCAAATATCCTGACTTTGAGTACTGATTGTTCCTTTGGTTTGGCACCCTGACTTCCAATTTCCTAAGCCAGCCCTCAAATAAGACTAATCCTATTTTCATAGAAATTCAGAAGGAAATATTAGAAGTCCACTTCCTTAAAATTATAGCTTGTTTTTATCCACTTCCTTAAAATTATAGCTTGTTTTTATTTATAAACATCAATATTATTAAAATAACTATCTCATTACTACACAGAGGCTTATGTTTGAAAACTTTGCAAAACATTTCAGATGAGGTAAAAATCATACATTTTTTGAAAATTATGAAATACTAGTTACTAAGTATGTAAAATATGTCATTTCAATTTGATTACCATGTAGTTTGAACGCTTTAACTTTCAACTTCTCCCCTCCCCACAAGAAGCCAAATTACCTACACTTCTACCCATTTTTTAAAGAAAGGAAAGAGGTGAAGTTGGTGGAGGGTGGGAATGGGGAATATATTCTAACAAAGGAGATGGAAAAATATATGGGTCATTGTCCCTTAGGACTGAAATGGTTCCTTTATTAGGAGAGAGAGGTTTCATCGCTGACAAAAGGCTTGTGAGTTAGCAGTAGCAGATGCAAAGGAAAGATAAAGCCCTAACCTGGGAGTGGAATTCTTGAAATTTGGCCTATTTCCTTTAAGTTATTTAAGTCTGAAACTTTTGATTTAAAAACTTCTCAAATATGGACTCTCTCTATTTACCCTGGCTGCAGATCACGCTCCACCGTCAATGACTTATAGAAAAAGAATATCCAGATCAAGGGCAGCTCGATGCTGCCTCCATGTCAGAAACTTTACATCTATCATACCTTGTACAGAGGGGGGAGGGGGAGTGGGAAAACTGAACAAAAATTCTTACTTCTTTAAAAGGGAGGGGAAATTTTCTAATATGTACACAATGGGTAAACATGCTTATCTACAGATATTGACTACAATTAGATTTTAGTAAGTTGGTCTGGAAACCTGTGCCCCACATACTTGTAGAAAGTGTCAAGGCCCCCTGGTCTTTCTAACTGCATGAAGTTGTGTCGCAAGTTGAGGTAGGTGATATCTTGACTGTAGAAGAGATGCTCAGGAACCTCCTCAAGGCTGTGACACGAGAGGTCGACGGTACTGATGCGCTGGGACACCACCTGGACGAGGTCACAGAGAAAAGCCATCTGAGCCAGTGCTGAATGTCTCCCACCCAGCGGAGAATGGAACAGCACTGACACAAGAAGGAACCGATTAAAAAGATGGGGAAGACAAGAAAGGTCACAAGATCTGAGTATTCATTTATAAGAAGCAGTGAATTTTAACTTTTTCCCCAAAACCGTAAGATGCTTGAAAAACAGAAAGGTGTAAGCTAGTAACGTGTAAAGTGTCTACAAGTTAAAAAAAAAAAAAAAAGATGGAAAGTTAGTAACAGCTCATGCAGGAAGTAAAGTTAAGATGATTCCAAGTAACTGTTCAAAACATTAGGAGGGAATGTGGTATTAAAAGACCTTTTAATATGGCCTTTTGCAGCCACAACAAGCTCCTAACTTGCGCAGTTTCTTCATCTGTCGTGAGGAAAATTAAAAAACCAAGTATGCAGCACTGCTGCTTAGCATGCAAAAGATGCTCAAAAAAATATTAATTTCTCTTTACAAGGGCAGAAGAATGGAGAAGCTGTTTAAAATTGAAACTAGATTTATTCATAGCAGATTTTATTACTATCACAAATACAGAAATAACACTGAAACAAGGTTTATATTGCTATAATAGTATACTAACAAAATACGGGCTATGAAAACGGATCTTAAAAAAAAACAACAAAAGTCATTCATGTTTTGGTGGCATGTCATTATACTGAAACAATCTTTAATGCAACTACCTAGCCCCATAAAGAAAACTGTTTTTAAATCCTGAAAAGATGGCTAAGAAGACAAGAGAATTTGGAAAATGAAATATAATTTAAGAGCAATTCATCTTTAAAGGCTGGGCTAAATACAGACAGAAGCATCAGACTATGAGTTAGGGGACAGCTCCATCTATCACGGACCACCACAGTGGTGGGAGAGTCATTTGAACCTCATTGTGTCTCTATTCCTTCAAGCCCCTACCTTCCTCACAGAGTTGGTACCTGAAAACACTTTTGTAAGTGGTCTGCACTGTGCCAATATAAATAAAAAGTTAAGGACCTGGGAGAATTCCATTTCATTCACTATGTATTCAGAAAAGCCTGGAGTGATGTACATAAGAATTATAATTCAATCTCTTGGGAGTAAGTTCAGTTTCAAAATATCTTTCTGTTGGTTTCTCTGTTCTTATCTCCCCATGAGGACGTCTGACAGCTTTTCACCTTGGAAGCTTGCCGTTGCCACCTCTGGTACTCAGCCAAAGTCTCAAAGCTGACAAGATAGGTCTGCGCTTGGGCTCCAGCTGAGCTGAATGCGAGGGAGTACTGACGTCGCTTCACTTCTTCTACCTGAAGCAGCGGGGAGAAAACCAGAACCAATTAAAAATAACAATCCCAATCTAAAAAATCACAGGACAACAACAAAGACAAAAAACTCAAGTTTTTTAAGTAGGCAAAAGATCTGAAAAGATATTTCTCCAAAGACAGAGGAATGACCAATAAGCACATGATACAATGTTCTACATCATTGAGTGTGTGCTCAGTCGTGTCTGACTCTTTGTGACCCTGTGGACTGTAGCCCACCAGGCTCGTCCGTCCTTGGAATTTTCTAGGCAAGAATACTGGAGTGGGTTGCCATTTCCTACGCTAGGGGATCTTCCCAACCCAGGGATCGAACCTGCCTCTCTTGTGTCTCCTGCATTGGGAGGCAGATTCTTTATCACTGCACCACCTGGGAAGCCCTCTATGTCATTATTTATTAGATAAATGCTAATCAAAACCACAAGGTACCACCTCACATCCGCTAGGATGGTTAAAATAAAAAACACAGATAATAACAAGTGTTGGGTAACAAGCATTAGCAGGGATGCAGGGAAACTGAATCTGGGAGTGTAATATGGTACAGTCACTTTGAAAAATAGTTGGGGAGTTCCTCAAAAGGTTAAACATACAGTAACCATGTAACCCAGCAATTCCATTCCTAGGTATATACCCAAGAAAAAAACGCATCCACACAGAAAGTTTCTGTGAATTACAGCAGCATTGTTCATAATAGGAAAAAGTAGAAACAGCCTCCATGTTCATCAACAGGTAAATGTATAAACAAAATGTAGTACATCATACAATACTATTCAGCCATAAATGAGAATAAAACACTGATACACACTACAACCCACACGAACCTTGAAAACATTACACTAAGTGAAAGAAGCCAGTCACAAAGAACCATATGTTGTATGATTCCATTTATATGAACTGTCCAGAATGAGCAAATCTACAGAGACAGAAAGTAGATTAATGGATGCCTGGGGCTAGAGAAGGAATGGGGAGATGAAGGCTAAGTAGCACAGGGTTTCTTTTCAAAGGGTCATGGACGTATTCTAAAATCGATTATGGTGACGGTTGCCCAACTCTGTGAATTTACTAAAAGCCACTGAGTTGCATACTTTAAATGGGTTAACCGTACAGTATATGAATTTCATCTCAATAAAGCTGTTTAGAAAAAACCAAAGGGGGAATTCTCTGGTGGTGCAGTGGTTAGGATTCTGTGCTTCCACTGCAGGGGGGTTTCAGAACAGGAGAGTCTGCAGGCCCACAAGGTAAGAGCCAAAGTTTCCACTTCAAAGGTAAGACTGCTCCAAACCTTTCCGCCTCCACTGTGGTACACTGGAGATAGCTGTCCGCCTGCCTGCAAGGAGTACCCTGGCCTCCTTTTTGGACTCACCCCCTCTCTTACTTTCGAGGTGATGGGCTAGAAGCCATTTCTGACCCTGTCCAGCACAAACGTGGGGCAGAATGAAGAACAGGGAACATGCAAACCCAAAGGTTATTACTAAACTAGCAGAGTCATAACCTGACTTCACACTCTCTGGACCTACTAGATTTTAAAGGAGATGATCTTCCTCAATAGGTCCTTTTGAAGGTTCTTTGGATACCAGCCCCCTAATTCAACCAATAGTGGCTTCTCACCCACAGCTTTCCTTGACCAGGCTAATGCATACTATTCCAGTAGGTGACCACTTCCTCCCCAGACGAGAAGGAACCTGGTGGTCCACTGACAGCCCATCCTCCAGTGACGTCTGTTGGCCTCTCCAGGTGGCCCCACCAGACATGAGAATCCACCCACCCACCCAATGGCTCATGTTCCCTCTCAACCCAATTGGGTCACATACTAACAAACCCAAGGAATACACAAGAATCCCAACACATGAGTTAGGCTCTGTGGTCTATCAATCACCAAAGCAGCCTATCTCATCCTCAAGACTTCTGGTCAGAAGGCAGGATACCAGTGTACTATGTCCCCCTTTCTGCAGGGAATGTGAATCAGGATTCTGTGGGCTCTTTTGAAACCTCTTTCACTAGGCTTGAGGAAAGAGTCAGGACTTCCTCCAGTCCCATTTGGGGTGATGGTAGGGATTCATAGCACAACAACAGCTTTCTTCAACAACCCAGCCTATATACCATTGATGAAGATGAAGTCTTTTTATAGTTATGGAACCACTTACATCTTTGTCTGACATCTCACTTCTGTATGTCATAGCTACTGAATCTCGGTGAGTCAGCTGGAAACTTCCAAGTTATAAATCATTAGACTTCTGGTGCCAAGTAAAGACTGAACCAAATGGCAGAAACACAAAATACTTTTAAACAAATAAGAATCATATTAAGAAGATCCAATAAAATTAAATAATATTCACAACATTCAATTGTGATGCTTACAACTAGGCTATTTTTATTAGTAATAAATCACCACAATTCAATGAGTCTGTGTCAAAATAAAGGACTTTGTTGAAATGAAGAACAGGCATTACTGATTGCTTTAGAATAACCTTTTCCTCTAAATATTTTTTATGGGATGTTTGACACAGAAAAATAGTCATATAATGTCAAATTCTGAGAAAGGCTTGTAAATCTTCCACTAGAAGTTAATTTGTCAACTTCTGAGTAATTTTGTTAAGTTTTGCAATATGTATCTTGAGACTACATGGTAATACATGTAAAATGTTCCTCTCATCAGTTTGCAGTGAGCCTCCTTATCCCTATTAATGCTTTTGCACATTAATGTCTTTCTCAGGAGGCAAGTTTTACTGGGTTATAATTTACATTAAATTTGTGATTTCTTTTTAATTCATAAACTGTAAGTGAACAATCTGACGAGATGGAACAAATATAGTTGGACAACCCCATCACCCACAAAACATCCCTCATGCTGTTTTGCGGCCAATCCCCTTCTTCCATATCATGGCACAACCACTGGTCTCTTTTCTATGACTACAGTTTTTTCTTTTTTTTTTAATTTCACGTAAATTGAATCATACAATAAATAGACTTTTACATCTGGCTTTTTCCACTGAATGTTTTGAGACGCACCCTTTTTCCTGTGTGTATCAGCAGCTCATGCCTTTTCACTGCTCAGTGGCGCAGTGAATACGGCACATGTGGATACAGCACATCTGTTTTATCAATTCACCACTCAGTGAACATTGAGTTGCTTCCAGTTTGAGTCTATTATAACCAAAGTTGCTATGAACATTCACTTATACTTTCTGTAAATATTTGTGTTCATTTCTCAGTATCTAAGAGAAATGCTCAGCTTTCTGATAAGCAGATTTTTAACTATAAGAAACAAAAAAAACAGGTTTTCCAAAGTGACTGTGTTCCTAGTCGCTTCCCAACTTTGCCAAAATAGGTTATTTGTCTATTACCAAGTTGTAAATTTTCTTTATGTAGTCTTGACACAAGTCCTATGTTGCATACAAACTTTCATGTACTTTGTATGCTGTTAATATAACCACACCAATTTTCTTTTGGTTGCTATTTGACTAGTGTGATTTTTCTGTCATTTCATATTCAGCCTTCTATTAGGTGTGTCTCCTATAAACAGTAAGTAGTACAAAACATTTGGATTTATAACTTACCATGCTAATTATTTTGCTCCTTTTTCTCAACCCTTTACCTGCCTTCTTTTAGCATTACAGAATTTATATTCTCTTTTCCCACTCTACTTTTAGTAGTGATCCTTAAAATTTTTAAGTTTGTACTTGACCATTTTTCTAACAAAACGTAAAGCTATTTGGTGGTGGCTCAGAGGGTAAAGCGTCTGCCTGCAATGCAGGAGACCTGGATTCGATCCCTGGGTTGGGAAGATCCCCTGGAGAATGAAATGGCAACCCACTCTGGTACTCTTGCCTGGAAAATCCCATGGACGGAGAAGCCTGGTAGGCTACAGTCCATGGGGGTCGCAAAGAGTCTACACGACCGAGCGAATTCACTTTCACTTTCTTTCTTTCCTCTTATCCAAAGACTGCATCACACGTTCCTCATTGAACACATCACCACATCCTGACTGCTGTTCAGGAGTTTGAGCTTTAGTTGTTGAAATTTATATTTAAAATATAAAAAAATTTAAATCTTTTTACAATCAGTATTAAATTTACTACCATATTTTATCAGTGTTTGCACTCATCATCTATTCTCATATCTTATACCTTCCTTTTGAATTTACTTTCCTTTGTTCCTTTGTTGTTTTCTTCTTTTTTTCCCTGTTTATTTGGAGAGGTGTTGTTTTTTAGACATACATCTTTAGTAGTTCTTTCAGTGAGGATATATGCCAGCTCATTAGTTTTATGTTTTTTTTTTTTCCCCTTCAGCTGTGCAGCATGGCTTGCAGGACCTTAGTTCCCTGACCAGGGATTGAACCCAGTGAAAGCACCAAGTCCTAGCTACTGGACCACCACGTAAGTCCCTCATTAGTTTTTAAATGTCTGAAAATGTTCTATTTTGCCTTGATTCTCACAAAGTAATTCAACTGGATATAAAATACAGGTTGACATTTATTTTCTCTCAGTAATTTTGCAAATACTCTTCTGTACATATTGTTGATGAAAAGAAAGCTGTTGTCAGCCTGTCAATTATTTGCAGGTTCTTTTCTCTCTTATAACTTCCAATAAACAGTAGCATTATCTGTTTCCAATCATCTATCACTCGGATGACTTCGAACTGCTTTTCCTATCATGGGGAATTCTCTCGTACAGATGCAAAAAATGCAGATCTCTCTCGTTGCCTGATAGGAGTTTATGAGCACTCCAGACTCAATTTCAGTCTAACGGGGGAAAAGGAGAAATAGGAAAGAATCTGTTTTGGTGGAAGATGCTAAGTTTCCAAAGGCAGGCCTCTCTGGCTGCTTGATAGGAGTTTATGAGCACTCCAGACTCAATTTCAGTCTGATGGAAGAAAAGGAGAAATAGGAAACAATCAGTTTTGGTGCTGGATGCTAAGTTTCCAAAGGCAGCCTAGTTTCCAAAAGGAGCCACTACTTCTAGTTTCCAAAGGCAGCTGCTACTGGCAGCAGCCCCTGGCTACTCTTGGTGGTACTACTGACAGCATTTAGTGCCTAGCAGTGGAAGCAGGGGGTTTCTTCAACAGACGGGTTCTGTGGCAGAACCTGGGGCATGGATAAGTCTCCATGAACATGAATTTGAGCAAACTATAAGAGATGGTGGAGGACACAGGAGCCTGACATGCTGCAGTCCATGGGGTCACAAACGGTCCGACACGACTTAGCAACTGATCAACAACATAGTCTTTGGACCTCCAAGGGAGTCTGTGATGTAAAAAACTTGTTTTATGTGTAAATTAGCCTGAGTCCATTTCTTTTAAACCCAAGAATGCAAAAACTTTGTGATGTAATCTTTAATAATGTTCAGAATAGCTTCTTTGAAAAGATGTGGAAAAAACTCTGAAAGGCATATGTGATTTTTTATTTTTTTAATTAAGATGACCAAAGAAAGAATAATTTATCTTTGTGGGTCTTACCTTTCCCCCAACCAGAGGCAATATGTGCATCTTCCCAGTCTGACAATCCTTCACTGAGGACACGATGAGGCAGGTGCCACAGAGAACAACCAGGCGTTCAGCCCACTTATGCAGCTGGGTCTTTCCCTTGCGTACATTATAGATGCCAGACAGAAGGATTCGATCCAGATGATCCATCTGGCATGGTTTTTCTGAAAAGAAAAGAGTATATCAGAAGCCACCATTAAGGTGGTACAAAAATAATGAAAGGGAAAAAGAAAGCATTACATGTTAACATTCAGCAACCCTAATACAGATTTAAGTAACCAAGCAATATAAGTACTACAAAATAAGCTCTCAGTCTTAAAATGTTGTCCAGCCCTGAAGTTATATAATGGGAGCACTATGAATTTCGGATGCCACTGTCCATCCTTCTTCCAGTCACAGCCCCCATGTACATAAAGAAAGGCAGTATGACAGAGTGGTTAAGATCATGGACTTGGGAGTCAGACATTCAAACTTGAGTCCTGCTACTTACTTTGATTCCTTGAAGTACATAACCTCCCTGACCTTGACATCCCCCGTTTACACAGCTCAGATCTTAACACTACCTACCTTTGGAAGGTTCTCATAAAAAATCAAGGTGATGAATATAAAGCAGTAAGCAGGGTTTCAGATACAAAAGAAGTATGGAATAAGAGGCAGCCACTATTGTTGTGCCTAGTCTACTGCAGAAGGAGGAAATTAATAACTACTTCTGTACACAATCCTCCATCTTCCCGCTCTGTGTGTGGAAAAGCTTTTGGCTGATATTTCAATCAATTATCCCAATCACGGTAGCAGAAGCTGATACAGACATGCAAGAGCATCTCTCTCTTTTACCACCCTTTAGAAAACTTTATATGACAGGTAATGGTGAACAAAACAGAGCATTATAACAGAAGAAATGTTCTTGGTTAAAGTACTACTGGAAACAGACAGTAACTCTACACAGAAATGAACAGAAGCAGCAACACTATGAGGCTGAGCAAACAGCAACAGACTGGGAAGTGAAAAAACTGGGTTGTACCCAATACTATTACATAATTGATTAAACCCTGGGCATCATGGTACCCTTTTGACTGTGTGTTTCCTGTATAAAAAATGAGGAAATGGGCTGGCTTACTTCAAAGCTTTAAACTTTGTATGTTAACACCACCATTTCTCCTTCTAGTCTAGGCCAATCCTTTCATCTATATTCTAAATTCCACATTCCTTGGGGAGTTTGGTTCTTCTTCCTTCTCACTCTTCATCTCCACCCTCCCTATTGTTTCCATCAAAGCTACAAAAGCACTCAAGTTTTCTCCAATTCCCTCTCAGTCTCAACTGTAGAATTCCTTTAGATCAGGGATTCTCCAATTTCTATGTGCCCAAGAATTATCTAAGAATTAGTTTACAATGCAGAACACCAAGACCTACCCACAGAGAGTTTAATTCAGAGGATCTGGGATGGAACAAAGGAAAGTATGTTTTAACAAGTATCTCAAGTAATTTAAATGCAGATGGCCCACAAATCATATTTTAAGAAACTCTATAAGTTTATCCTTTTAAGGCTCTTTCCTTCTCATCTGTGTTTCTATAGTAGCTATCTGTAGCTACTCTCAGAAAGGAATATCCAATTTTGGGGGGAATAAGTTATTTATACATAAAATAGTATGCTGTCTTTTTATTATTTTTGGAGAGTTTGCTAGATATTCAGAGTGCCTCAAGTCTCTGATCTTCTGAAAGTGGTAAAAAACAGAATGAGGAAGTTCTAATAAACGTTTGGAATGACTAATAGTTCTAGTTAAAAACAGACTTACAATCTCAAAAGTCAAGATTCTAAGTGGAAAATTACGGATAATATATTTATACTTTGAAATGTTCTATAAAGAAAATAGAAAATAGGGGCTTCCCAGCTGGCGCTAGTGGTAAAGAACCCACCTGCCAATGCAGGAGTTGTAAGAGACACAGGTTTGTTCCCTGGGTCAGGAAGATCCCCTGGAGAAGGGCCTGGCAACCCACTCCAGTATTTTTGCCTGGAGAATCCCATGGACAGAGAAGCCTGGTGGGCTATAGTCTGAGCAACTGACACTTTCATTTTCATAAAGAACATGGATTGTTTTATAATTTTTTTTTTAAAAAGTTTCCAAAAAATCAAGGAGAATTCTCTAACAATGAGTACTTCTACTGCCCGTAGTATAATCTCTAAACATTATGTTTCATTAAAATGAACCAGGAGTCCTTAGAAAAATCACCTATTCCTGGTGTGAGTTAGATGATGAAAAGATCAGCTTAGGACATCTTTTTGTGTAAGAACTTAATGGAAAAATCTAGAATGTTACCAAAGACTGCTGGGCTAGGCTCAGTCACTCAGTGACTCTTTGTGATCCCATGGACTATATCCCCTCAGGCTCCTCCATCCATGGGATTTTCCCAGCAGGAATACTGGAATGGGTTGCCATTTCCTCCTCTGGGGGATGTTCCTGATCCAGGGATCGAACCTGCATCTCCTGTGGCTCTTGCATTGACAGGCAGATTCTTTACCACTGGGTAGCCCTACTGCAGTCATGTTGGAAGGACACAGAAGGCAACCTGAAAGAGCTCCCAGGAACTGAGAAGCAACAAATTAAGCATCAGAAAGAAAAATGGCTGCAATGAATTGAAACAAATATACATAAGTTCATGAGATCATGATACTCAAAACAGACAATAAAAAATGAAGTCACACAGACCTTGAGAATATAAACTGAAAGGTAAGGCAATATAGTTTCTAGAAAATAATAAAGGGAAGGACTACTAAATTGGACTCCATCAAAATGAAATACTTCTTTTAATCAAAAGATACCATTAAGGTTCTGGTTCTGAGTTAGAGAAAGCACACTCGGCCCTGTCTCTCCCACTGAATTCACCTATAAAACCTGGACAGAACATCTGGAATGCTGGAGAACCCCAAATAGGATGAACACAAAGTCAAGCCCAGACAGTTCATAATCAAATTGCTGAAAATTAAAGACAAAGGAAAAACCTTTAAAGAAGCCAGAGGAAAATGAAGCACTGTTTGTATGGGAACAACTGCTCGAGCAACTGCATGAAGGCTGTGCAGGAGCGGTCTGTGCTATCTTTCCAACTGCTCTGAAAATCTAAAGCCAGTTCAAAATAGAAAGTTAAAGGGACAAATAAATAAACACTGGCTGATATTATTGGGGATAAAAATGAAACATTTACTTACATTGCAAGAGTAAAACAGGAAACTTCAAAACAAATTTCAAACTTGGAAGCAGTGGTTGGTGAAGTAATCCCACCATCTGGTTTTGTGATCCTGAATAAGTTCTATTAACGTATTTTTGAGCCTTAATTTCCCAAGTTAAAGACCAAGGAGCTGGATTAGATGATCCCTAGATCTGCCCAGGTCTCACATTTTATGGATCCTTCTTATTCCTCTAAACTGTTTCTCTATCAACTAAAGACTAACGGTACCTTAGAGGTTAAGAAGATGAGATTTAGAATCAGTTGAGACCTCTCCCGAGTAATAGTATCTACCTGAATGCTTGTAAGGATGAAATGAAAAACAGTACGCAGAGTGCTCAAGCACCTGTGCTCAGCACATAGTGAAGGTATATAATAAAAGACAGTCATTATTAATATAATGAAAGTCCTGCCTTAAGCCTCCTTCTTTTCCTATATTTTAAGTATTACTTTCAATCTTTAACAGCCTCTGCAGATTTAACACTCCCATGTACCTGACTCCAGATCTGTATTTCCAAAGCTCCTGGTTCCACATATCCAACTACCTGCCAGACATCTCCAACTGGATGTCTACCACTGCTTACAGTTACGCTTGCCTGAAACCAGATCCTTCTCACAACTCAAGTCCTGTCATTCTCCCAAAGCCACCCAGGCTCAAAACCTCGGTCAGTTTTGCCTCTTAGGATCTCTTCAACTCCTTTTCTTGATCAACCACCAACACTTACTATTCCTTCAAAAAGTCTCTATATGAATGATTCCTTCCCATTCCCTAGTTCAGATCCCTAATACAAGCCTGAATTATTATCCATTCTGGTGCCAGATTCATCTTTCTCAGCCCCACTTGGATCCCATCACTTCCTCTACCATCTGCCAAATGAAGGGCAAATTTCTGATACTGCACTCAAGGCCTAGAACAATCTGGACTCAAATTATCTGATTCACAGAACATACACTGAAATTCCTAATACCCTTCCCCTGTCCTCCTTTTCCTTTGCGATCACTAAAATTGTGCCCATTTTTAAGGAACCAACTCAAAAACTACTTCTTCAGAAAGACTTCTGTTTCTAGAGACCTTCCTGATAATCTAGAATAGTAAAGGGGAACTTCCCCATCGTCTATTACAATCTATCACGTAGGTATATTAATAAAAAATACTGTTGGTATTAGCATTAGACAAAGAGATCAATGTAATAGGATAGAGTCCAAAAATAAACCTCTGCCTGTACATGAACTTAATAAAGGCGATGCATCAGATCAGTAGGAAAAGGATGAGCTATTTCATAAGTATTGTTGAGACAACTGGCTAGCAGTAGAGAAAAAAAAATAAAATTAGATTCCTACCTTGTATCACATTTTAAAACTATAAAAATACTGGAAGAAAATATAGAGGATAATTATGACCTAGGACAGGAAAGGAATGTAAATGTATTAAAGGAAAATATTCACTAAATATGATTAAGTAAATCTTCTGCACCATAAAAAAACAATAAATAAAACTACAAAACAAGTTACAAGTTGGCAGAAAAATATGTCACAAATACAGCATCCAGAGGATTTATATTCAGAATATATACACAAGTCTTTCAGATAAGAAAAAAGATAAACAGAAATATATAAAGGCTAATTCAAAGAAGAAGAAAATAAGATCTAATATAACTATGAAACAATATTCCACCATTCTAGTAATCAAGGAAGCAAAATTAAAACAATGAGACCATCATTTAATCTGTCAGATTAGTAAAAACTTTAAATGCTAATAATATTAAAAGTCCCAATAATCTCATGTTTAAAGATCTACTCTGAAGAAGAACAGGTGTGCAAAGATGCAATTTTACCATAATACTATGTAAAATAGCACATCACTAGGGAAACTGTTATATAGACTATAATACATACGTGACATTCAACAGTATGCAACGTAAAGAAATGCATATAGAAGAGTTAAGAAAAGACCTCCAAAATGCTGCTGGGAGAAAAAAAGCATGAAGACCAATACCAAATGATAGGATTTATGTGAAAAAAAAAAAAAAACAAAACATATTTCTACAAATACACATTAGATAGGAATAAAAGTTAGAAAATTCTCAACAGGTATATACCAAATTGATTAGTATATCATAATTATCACACTATATGTCATTGCTTAATAGATAGCCACTATTGGTATATACTTGTACTGACTCAAAAACACTACTTGTAGGAATCACTTCCTCCCTCAATCCTAGAGGTCAGCCATTCTCTTGACTTTTAGAATAATCATTTCCTTGTTTTCTTTGTATTTTTGCTACTTATGTATTAGTCATAGCAGTTTTAACTACTGTAACAAAAAGAATGTATCTAATTCAACAGAAATCTAATTCTCTACTAGGGTGGGCAGTATAGGTTGCCAGGAGTCAACTCTGTCGAGAAACTCTAGCTGATGGTGGCTCTGCCATTTCAATACATGACTTCAACGTTGCTCGATGACTGCCTCCCTAGCCTACAGGAGAGGAAAAGAACAAGAAGTCTGCATGGGAAGGTTTAGGAACCAGGTGTAAAAGTGGCACACAACAATTTCACTCCATACCACTGATGAAAATTTTGTCACAGGTGCACATCTAACTGCATAAAAGATTGAGAATGAGGTATAGCTGAGCACTCAATCCCTGACTTGTTATGGAAGGAGGAAAGAGCAGATCTTGATGGGCAAACAGTGGTCCTGTCACACGTCTCTAAACAATATGGCTGAGTTTTGCTTGTTTTCAAATTTTAAATGAATGGAAACATAATATGTGATTCTTTTGTATCTAGTTTCTTTTGTATGTGTTTATGCCCCTTGGATGGAAGTGTCTCAGACAACCTGTGAGAGAATATGGGACATAAAGAAATGCTCAGGCTGGGTGCTATGCTACCTGAACTATTTAGTCCCAGCAAATCACACCTCCCAGACTCCACTTCCTCATACATAATAAGGAGTTGATTAATTGAACTCTTTTAATCTCTGTGATCAATCATAATACCCACTCATCTTTAGTCACACATGTTATTTCAAGGCTTTTATATCATGAATCTGCACTGAGTCACTCTACTCATTTTCCCCCAGCACCCACACCAGCAAGACTGATAACTAGCACTTGCACAACGGCCCTTGAAGTACTGAGCAACTTTTATATTCAGCAAACACAGCAAAACTAACTGGCCTGAACTTGGGCCCCTCTGACCCTCAACTTATTAAGACTATATTCTAACCTAAGGTAACTCACCGAAGGCTCTACACATGAAATATTGAAAGCTGATTGATTTTGCTTCAAAAAATACTTCAAATTCTTTAATACTCCTTTCTTCAAAAGGTGAGGCCTAATTCCCCTACTCAACAGTGTGTGCTGTTTTTGGTGACACAATTCTAATGAACAGAAAGTGGTAAAAACAACGGTGACTTATGAAACTAGGTCATAAACAACTGTGTGTGTGTTTGCATGTACATGTATGCACACACTCATGTGCATGTGTGTGTGTCTCATCACTGGGGGCAATCCGCTGCCACAACATGAAGATATTTACGCAGCTCGAGAGAGGGGTCCACATAGCGAGGAACTGAGATCTCCTGCCAAAAGCTGGTGAAAAATGGGGCCTTTACCAACAGACACATGAGTGAGCCATGTTAGAAGTGAATCTTCCAGCCCCACTCAAGCCTATACAGCTTCAGCCAATATAAAGAGTACTATATCAGGGCTTCCCTGGCGGTCTAGTGGTGAAGAATCCACCTGCCTATGGAGGTGACACAGGTTCAAGCCCTGGTCCAGGACGATCCCACATGCTGCGGGGCAACTAAGCCCATGCACCACAGCTACTGCACCTGCACTCTAGAGCCTGTGAGCCACAACTACTGAAGCCTGCCTACCCAGAGCCTGTGCTCCACAAGAGAAACCACTGCAATGGAAACCCCCACACCACAGCTAGAAACTAACGCCTGCTCTCTGCAACTAGAGAAAGCCCGCACACAGCAACGAAAGATGCAATGCAACCAAAAATAAAAAAATAAATTAAAAAAAATAAATAAATAAAGTACTTAGGATAAATTTAACCAAGGAGGTGCAAGACTCATACACTGAAAGGAAAAACAACCCTAAAAAAAAAAATAAAGCTTACTAAATTCAACAATATACACATCTGATGAGTCCATCAAATGTTAAGTCATATATAATAACCACCTACTTCTTAACATTCTCGAACTATCCAGAAGTTCATGAACCTTATAAGGAATTTGAAAATCTGAAACTAAAGCTATGATTTGATCGAGATGCTGGCAAAGGTACATAATAATTCAGAAGTCGGCAAAACACTAGAACAAAAAGAGCAAAAATAAAAAGAGAAGACTTTTGCTGTTGTTTTCTGACTGTCTAAGTTAAGGCAGCTTTGAATAAAATATTTTTAAAAGGCTGAAGTTACAAATAATCAATTAAAAATAGTTAATGCTTTATTTAAAATGGATAACCAACAAAGACCTTCTATAAAGCTCAGGGAATTCTGCTCAATGTTATATGGCCGCCTGGATGGGAGGAGAGATTGGGGGAAGAATGGATACATGTATATGATTGACTGAGTGCCTTTGCTGCTCACCTGAAACTATCACAACATTGTTAATTGGCTATACCTTAATACAAAACAAAAAGTTGTTTTTTTTAAGTAGTTAATATATTCACAAAGCCACTGAAAAATTCTTACCACCATAAAATCGGAGCATACAGCCAAGGTCAGGATTTGCTGCCTCCTCTTGTATTCGTGCAGGGTCATCAAACCCCAGTCTGGATAAGTAATCATAAACAATCTGAAGAGGTCGTTCGGTCGGTTCCAGTCTCCTGCTTACACAATTCAGAAGAAAAATATTTGGTAAGTTATAAACACACTTTATTTGATTTTTAAAATCTTTCAACTGCTCTTGATTTTTACTTCTATATCAATTTTCTTTAATATCTTATGATACAACTAGTGGTGCTCAAAGTTTCTGATCTCAGGATCCCTCTGTAGTCTCTGAAGCCCCCAAAGAGCTTTTGTTTACATGGGGTTTATCTATTGATAGTTACATGGGGTATACCTATTGACATTTATCTACTTATTTACTGAGAAACTAAAATTAAAAATTTCTAAATATTTATTCATGTTTAAATAACAATAAACCCATTACATGTTAACAAATATTTTCTCTAAACTGTATTTTCAAAATAGGACAAATGTAGTGATAAGACTTATACTGCTCAGCACTTTGTAAATCTCTTTAATAAAAATTAATTAAATTAATACCCCATTATTATTTTGAAATAGTTTTGACCTCATGAACCTCTTTAAAGAATCTCAGAGACCCCCAGAGGGTCCTTTGAGAATCTCTGGTTCAAACTTAAACTATGAGATGTAAAAGATTATACTCGGCCATAACTGATTTCACATAAGCTGCAACACAATTAAAAATGGAGACTTTGGGTTGCTGACCTCTAGCTTCATAGACAGATTTTTCCAAAAAAGTTAGGAATGAACTGCCCAGTAATTAACGCAGAAATCATTCTGTTACATGGTTCTGACTGAAAGCAAGGAAAAGTCAGAATGTCAGTAATCATTTGTGGCTTCTGGGGATACTGCATATTTTAAAATCACACGAACTTAATGCCTCATTTACAATTATTTTAGGAGAAAGCAAACAGTTATAACAAATACAGCAGCTGAGAGCATGAACTCCAAAAGTCAGACTGCCTGGGTCTGAGTCTTACTTCCGCCACACACTCATGTGTGTCCTTAGACAATTTATTTAACCTCACTGACTTATTCCTCACCAGCATAATGGGAAGGACAACAGTGCCTAACTCACAGGGTTGTTACTAGAAGTATTTATTTATTTGCTTATAAGAAGATATCATACAGTACATAAAGGGCTTAGCACATTATTTCACATGTAGTAGTGTTCAATAACGTACTGACAATTATTATTCAAAAAATTCTTAGGAATGGAATAAAATTTTAATGAGAATAAAAATAGAATGTCCCCCCAACTGAAACAACAATCAAAAAACAAGTATAGGAACCACTTGCATTAACTGCAAGAAACATGATGCACCTTCCATCAAGGCATAAAGACATGAAGGATCTGTGTTCTGTGGTTCAAGAACTAGAAAATACTAGTTGGCAATAAGATTTACTTTTTAAAAACATGAAATGAGAATACTACAAAGGGAAATATAAACAACTGTAAAAAAAAATGATAATGTAGAAATGGAAATCACATTGATGCATACAAAAAAAAAAAAAAAGACAAAAATAAAAGCCACATTGTGGCCCCTTCTGACCCATCTGGCTCAGTTCTGACTTCCAGCTTCTGTAAACTCAGAACTATTACATGGGGAATGACCAAAGAACTAAAAGCCTACAAAGACCAGCAAATACTGAATTTAACAGAAATGGAAAATACACTTTTCAGAATAAAAACATCAGTTACAATGAATCTCTAATCAAATAAAAGAAAAGTCCACAAAGGGCTGTGACGATATTGGGCACCTTCCTCATACAATGGTAGAATCCTTCAAAGAAGGGTCCATTTTAAGAGAGACTTCTAATAAACTATCCTGGAGGGGTCAGTTAGTCATGTAACAGGAAGACTGGCTGAAGGATTAAGCTGAAGACAGGGTGACCAAGGGCATAAACAGCTCCGTCTTTCCATGTCAAGAATGGTTATTAGATTTAGTCTAGATTGATCCAAAGAAAGGGACTATGACCAGTGAGAAGAAGTTGCACAGGTAGACTTGGATTAAAAATGAGGCAGAACCTTAATAATTAGAGATGCCCAATAATGAAACAGACTGTCCATCAATGTAGCTCAGAGAGAGCCACCTGTCACAGACAACTTAGAAGAGTCTGCTCTAGGAATCAAGTCAGGCCAGATGATCTTTAGGGTCTTTTACAACTCAGGGGTCTATGATGTATCTAAGACATCTTCCTAGTATAATACAAATTCTACCTAAACACTGCTATTATTTTTGGATACAGAGTTCAATGTATTTAACTATAATTATACATATATGGTGTATATATATGACTACATATATACTATAACGATCACATATTCAAGACCAAAAAATTTTACTTTCTTACCAGTTTGATTTTCTTACTTCTCTCTGGAAAACGAAAAGAATTGGAAATATCCTAACATATTTTGCATCATCAGATTTCCTGATCTAAAAAGATTCTGTAGATTTTGGAAACCCTCTTTAACTATTTCCACCAAAAGAAAGTATTTTCTCTGGGAGAGAGGGAAAAAAACTAAGAGAATCTCCACATCTGCTCTCATCAATTTAGCATAAATGAGCAAACAAGAAATATTTCAAGAAGTGCAAAAACAAGTAAAACGAGGGACTAATTCCATTTACTCATTAAACTCATCTGCTTAAGGGAGTAGAGAGTATGGGGGAGGGAAAATGCTATAATATGCTTACGGATCAATTCTGCATTTCAGAGTTCGAAAAAGTTTGACAGGCTGCTAATTAGCTATGTGTTAAATCTCTCACAAATCAAAGGAAATACACCTATTGCAAAACAGGTGTAAGACAGAATACGTTAGCAAAGAAAGGTTCCATTCATCATTTGAAATACTTCCGTTAAGGCTTTAAGAAGAGACAATAAGACTATTGTTAACAGTGTGCTTCTCGGGCTTCCAGAAGCTACAATAGTCCTTGTAAATCTGAATATAAGTGCATCTGCTTATTTTTCTCCAAACCAGCCAACCAATACAGTAATGCTATCAACAATGTTTGTAGCTCTTGTGTGCTAAGTCACTTCAATCATGTCCAACTCTTTGCAACCCTATGGACTGTAGCCCCGTGTAGCTCTTAGCCAACAGTTATTCTGAACAGTGCCCACAGTTAAGTTACATGTAAGAGAACAGTAAGTTTCATTTCAGGGATCACTCCACATCAAGGAACATGAAACTGAGCAAACTCCAGGATACAGTGGAAGACAGAGGAACCTGGTGCGCTATACAATCCATGGGGTCCCAAAGAATAGGTCTTTAGTGACGAAACAACAACAATCACTCCACAAGAACACTAGTAAATAGTGGGAGTGCATTCTTACAACCCAACACATTGTATCCAAGACCCTAACACAGCACAGAGCAGCATTTTATACAGCAAAGTCAGGTTAAAACTCAATCTCTGGCCAATAAGGTAAAATCTGCAAACTTTTAAGACCAACAATACATAGAATGATATGGAAAACAAGGATACTTTGATGAATGTTTACGCCACATCTGACACTATGCTAGAAGTGTCTCACATTTTACAAAACTAGGAAATAACTAAAAGAGAGAGTCACATAATTAGTACATATGGCATCAGGATTTGAACCTGTGCCAATTTCCTTACAAAGCCTCGCCTTTAGGCAAACAATATTATTTTTAAATGTAGCTAAAATAATTTATGCAGAAGAGAGCTCAAAGTACTTCCCATGTTAACTTATACCAAGAATGTAAAAAGTTCAGTTTTAAAATTACTGTACATCATTAGTCTGATACATCATCATTTCAAAGATGCACTATTTTTATATATCACTGTTGTATAAGAATCCTGCTAGACTTTGTAGTCCCTGGTTTCTGTGAGGGGGATTCTAAATTCTTGAAATTTCCTGAGTAATGGGAGTATCTTAATTATTCACAAGCCCCTTGGATCACCAATCAGTTTATGCTAAGAGATGAGCTGACACAGGATGGGGGCTGGTCACAGAAAGACCAACCTCCTGAGGAGAGGCTTGGGGCTTGACATGAGCCCGACCTTGGGGGCGGAGAGGGCTGGAGATTTAAATTTGAGCTCAAGCACAAGATCAATGATTAAATCAATCAATCCTACCCTATAACTCAACAAAAACTCTGTACTGAAGCTTCCTGGTGGATGAACACACTCAAGTGCTGGGAGGGTAACACAGATGCTCCCTATGTGTGTATTCACTTGGCTCAGACAATAGAGAATCAATCCCTGGTTTGGGAAGATCCCCTGCAAAAGGGAATGGCTACCCACTCCAGTATTCTTGCCTGGAGAATCCCATAGACAGAGGAACCTGGTGGGCCACAGTCCTTGGGGTTACAAAGAAATCAGACATGACTAAGCAACTAACACCTATACTTAAATAGTAATCTTAAATACTGCTTCCTTGAGTTCAGTGAGACATTCTAGTGAATTACTGAAACTGAAGGGGTGCAATAGCTTAATAGTTGCAGGAGTAATGTCCTTTAACTTGTGAAGAAGTCTGTGCAAAGTCTTGGTGGTTAGTGTCAGAACTATATCGCAGTAAACCAGACGGCATTGCAATAACCATTAAGAAAAAAGCACTGCCAATTAGACTATGTATGACCTACCAACAAAATGCAAAATACACACTGATTTCAGAAGTGAAAAACTAAAATGTAAAAACAAAAGTTTCAATAAAAGACAAATTACTTAATGTATAACACATTCTTTTATAGTTTAAAATAGTACAGAAATATGAAACAAAACAAAAAATTTTTCCTCAGAGTTAATCAGTTCAGTATGTATTCTGAAACAGGACTTTCCACTCCCCCTTCTAATGTTAAGATATGGTAAACGAAACTTCAGACACTTGTAAGAGGTCACCCAGCAAGTCAGTGATAGTAAAGGAATTACAACTCAGGATTTCAAATCGCAAGGGCATAACTTTCTGCTAGATATATCTTATCAATTATTAACTTATCTGAAAAAATGGTGTATCAGCCACCGAAATCTTAGTCATTTTGACGACTAAAAATAAAAGTAAATGTATGACCAAGAGCCAAAGGGCATTTCATTTTGTTAAGGTAATGTTGTTACAACTTTTCAAAGAGAAGGCAATGATTACACTAAGCTTCGCTAGTGAGTCATTTATCACTTAAACAGTCCAATAAAACAGACAGACCAAATATTAGGTAGAGAACACTGGACTGGGAGACAGGACACCTGTGTTCCAGCTATAGCTCTAGCACCAAGCAGCTGCAGGAATGTGCTGTGGACCTGACCTCTCCAGACCTCGGTTTCACATCTATAAAACGAAAGAAAATGGTTTCTGTGACTCCCATGGGGAAGTTGCTAGCCTTTTAGGCAGGACAATTTTTGCTGTACGACTTTCCCACACACTGAGGATATTAAGGCTCTCTGGTCCTTGTTCCCTAAATGCTGGTAATTCTCTCCTGTAGTTGTGACGACAAAAGCAAGGCCCCCACACATATTCCCAGATGGAAAGGGCAAGAGGTTGGTAGGGCTGTTAGGTCGGGTTCATTTTCCTAGTAGGTATCTCTCTCAGGTTCCTTCGAGGGCTAAAATTCTATAAATTCATAACCCCTCAGTTAAATTCAAGTGACAAGTCCATAACTAAAAAAGAGTAAGGAAAGAATAAAATCATGGATGATTTAGGAAAAATAATGGGGTAATTTTAGTGCCAATAATCCCATTTCTAGGACCCAGCCCACAGATATCAACAATTTAAGATTCATGGGGAGAAAAACAAAAGATTCATAGGCAAAGTTTAGTTATTACACTACTTCTGAGTGTTGAATGACTTGAAGTAACCTAAAGAGGTTAACACTAACTAGGTCCAGGCATCGTGTTAAGGACTTTACTTCCTCTCAACTCAAAATGTAGCACGTCATGCAGGAGCTTAACAGGACACAGCAGACCCCAGAGCCACTGAGTCAGAGTCTGTACTTGAACAAGCTCCCCAGGCGGACAATAGAGTTTAAGACGCCTTACAAGTAGAAATTCATTTAATCTTCATAACATGTATAATTTATTTAACCCTCAGATAACTCTATAATATAAATATTATCATCATCCATTGTATAGATTAGTAAATTGAAGACAAAGCATTAGGTCACTTGCACAGTGAACAGTCTGAGCCAGGATTTGAACCCACAAGCTCTCAATCCAGAGCCCAAGCTCCTAAGTCATTACTGCATATTAGTTCTCAAGTTTTAAATAAGTTACAACATATGCATAAAATAAAGTACTCTGTAGCTATTAAAACTGGTATCTAAGGGATTTTTAACGACACAAGGAAATTAGTTGAGGTAAGCAGTAAATAAAACTGAATAAATAAATGGTATGGGTCCAACTATGTCATTTTTAAAAATCAGACACACCTACTCATTTCGAAAAAGATCTGGAAAAAAATGTCAGGGTGTTGAGGGAAGGCGAAGGCAATATATGGAAGCTAGTGTCAGAATCTAGAGTTCAAATTCCAGGTCTCACTTACCAGCTGAGTGATTCTAGATGAAATGATTAACCCTTTTAAGACTCATTTTCCTCATCTATAAAACGGGGAAAGTACCTCACAAAATTGTCATGAGGATTAAATGAGATAATCTACTAAAAGTCTAAGCATTGGAAATTATTATTTCTCTGTACATTTTTTCTTTTCCAAAATCTCTACAGTGACCATAAACTACACTTCAATAAACAGCAAAAAACTTATTAAAGAAGAGATAGTGCCTGACCTTGAACACACTACCAGACCTCTCAAAAAGCCTCAAATTCCCTCACTGAGAAGGAATAATCCTACCACTCTTACAGTTACTGTGAGGAGTTAAGGAGAAAAAAAATGCATAAAGCAGTAAGCCTGCTAACTAGCAAAAGAAAGCACTTAATGTTAGCTAAAATCTATCATCATCATTATCATTGTTTCTTTGGCTAGCTGAGACTTCTTTATCTCCTACTCCAGCAAAGAAAATACATTCATATCTCAAATACTGTATGATACCACTTATACATGGAATCTAAAAAAACACAACAAAAATAGTGAACGTAATAAAAAAGAAGCAGACTCATAGATACAGAGAACAAACCAGTGGTTACCTGTGAGGGGGTAGGGGGAGGTTTGGCAGGGCAATATAGGGGTGGGAGAGTAGGAGGTACAAACTATTGGGTATAAGACATGCTATAAGGATGTATCGTACAACACAGGAAATACAGCTAATATTTTGTAATAACTGTAAATGGAGTACAACCTTTAAAAACTGTATAGGACATTTAAATTTTTTTTTAATTTTAGAAAAAGGAAAAAATATATTCATATCTTCAAACCACAGTTCCATAGTGTTTTCATTATTTTGTAATCAATTCATTGTTTTGTTTCCAAAGAGCTATTTCATTACAAAATTATCAAAGCTACACTCTCCATTTTAAGAACAGTTTAGGTTCACAAAAGTAAATTGTATTGCATTTAGACTCAAGTAACAATACAATTAGTAGTAGCAAGCCAATTCTGGTGGGCTTTTCTCCACTTTTCTAATATCTCTGTATACATACACACTGGAATACAGATGAGTAAGTCTAAGGTTTAAATACTTGAACTCCCATCAGTCACTACCAGCTATAATGTAGGTCAACGCTTTCCACCTGATAAAATTAGATCGGAATCAGTGTTAAGATTTAGAAAAGCCTAAGGATCACCCAATCTGATCCTTTCGTTTTACAAATGGATTTAGGAAATGTAGTTAACTGGTGAACAAGGAAAACATTCAAGTGCTAATCTACTTTTTCAGGAATTAGTCCAATTTCTAAAAGGAACATATAATAAACCTCAGTTTTTAGACTTTTAAAATGCTATCAATTTTTAGCTCAGCTAAATGTGTTACTATTATTACCACATTTTTTAGGTGGAAGTGGGAGCCTCCT
This sequence comes from Dama dama, assembly GCF_033118175.1. NCBI lineage: Eukaryota > Metazoa > Chordata > Mammalia > Artiodactyla > Cervidae > Dama > Dama dama. Next base: position 44,387,048 of record NC_083684.1, on the reverse strand, counting down.
TTCTCACTTTCAACAGTATTGAATCCACAGTTTTAAAATTCTATTTGGAGACATTTACTTATTACTGAGAAAGGGGAGGTTAGAAAGGCACTTAAGGAGCTCTTACCTGAGGTCTAATTCAAAGAGCTAATAGTTTTGTTTTGTTTTTTTTTAAAGCTGAATCAAAGAGTTCACAAGCACAGCAGAAGACTACTGTGAGACTACTTTGTTTCTTTGCATTTATATCAGATTTTAAGGAAAACACAAATGTCTTTTAAACTTATCAAAATATGTTCAACCTCACTCTATCACATAAATGAAAATTAAAATAACAAAATTCCTGTAAGATTTCCAAACATCTACGTTTTTAGGCTTGAAAAAAGATTTGTCCTTGGAATGCTGAATTTACAATTCTCTAAAAACTGTTGACAATCATTTCTATTCACAATCAAGTATGTGTTCATGTGTGAGGATGTCAAAGCATGTAAAACTTAACACTAACGTGTTCTGGAGAAAGTAAGGGGGAAAAATAGGTATACTTTTACATTATTCATCAAAGTATAACTTCTATGAAGAGGAATTTGACAATATCTATCAAAATAAAAAATGCATATATCCTTTGAGACAGCAACTCCATTCCTAAGATGACTTCCACGTGGGAGTAATATCATAGGTACAAGGATATTCACTGCAGCAGTGCTTGTAGTGAAAAAAACCTGTTAACAACCTACATGCCCACTAATAGGAGACTGGCTAAATTTATGGTAGACTTGTGGAATGGAATACTATATAGCCATTAAATAAATGAAAATTATAAAATATTAATATGGAAAGGTATCTAAGATAGTAAGCTGACAAGGTGTTGCAGATAGCACCATCAGTTTTAAAAATTTATATACAAATAGTGACATACTCATGCATGAGCATAGGTACTTGTCATTCTTTATTTCCTTTTATACCTTTTTATTTCATTCTATTTACCTGTATCACTTAAAAAAAAAATAAAACTTCAAGGCCTTCCCTGGTGGTTCAGTGTAAGAATCTGTCTTGCAACATAGGCAACACAGGTTCTATCCCTGATCTGGGAAGATCCCACATGCTGCGGAGCAACGAAGCCCATGCACCACAACTACCGAGGCCATGTGCCGTAGAGCCCGTGATCCACGACAAGAAAAGCCACTGCAATGAGAAGCCCGTGCACCATAACTAGACAGTGGCCCTGGCTCGCCACAACTAGAGCAAGCCTGTGCACAGCAATGAAGATCCAGCACAGTCAAAAGTAATAAAAATAAACAATTTTTTAAAAAGAAAATAAAACTTAAAAAATTATTTATTGTTAATTTAGATATTTAACCTATGATATAACCCAAATGAAATAACTATCAAATTTTCCTCCTCTAATACTTTTTAAATTCAAGGATTCTAATGTCAGCATTCTCAGAACAAGCCTGCGACTATAACCATCATCAGCTCCAGCATGAATAAAATCCTAAAGCCCACTTCCAAGCAGAAACACACATGACTTATACTGCAGTAGAATTAATGGTAAAACTCTGACCTCACCTGACCAGGTCTCCATGAAGCTGCAAATAAAGACTTTCCCTTCCCTCTCCAGCACAAATTTCTGATGCTGGTGTCTCTACTGTGCAAAGGACAAGATGTAGGTCGGAGGAGGAGGAGGCAGCAGAGGAAGCGGTGGTGGTCGTGGCAGTGCTCGTGTCCGCTCCATACAGGTAAACACAGCCTCTCTTCACATCTTCTCTCAGCCAGTCTCTCTCCCGAGAACCAAACCTACTTCTCCTATTCAAGCAATTTCTGCTCCCATTGCGCTTCATATTTCTCTAAAAAAAAAAACGTCATGGAAAAGAAATCATTAGCCCAACTGTCCGACTGAGTTAGACATATTTGGTCCTCACCCCACCTTTCCACTCCTTATTCACCAATACTCGGCTGGGTACCATTTCCTCTCATGGAGCCTTCTGCACCTGCCACGCCCATCCCTAAACTAGAAAATTTTATTCTCTTTACTGGCAGCTGTTCATGTCTCTGTCCATCATCTTCTGACCCTTTTTTTCTTTATGTTTTCAGAAAAATGTCAAGAACAACAGGCCTACTACCTAACTTTCACAAACTTTTATATTTTGCCAGATTTAGTTCAGATCATTATTCTAAAGAACATATATACGATACAACCTTACATATATAGCTAAAGCCACCCACTACCTAAAACCCCATTTCCCTTCTCCCTCCCCAGAAACAAACACTCCACTATACTTAGTGTTTATCATTCCATGCATTTTTTTTACATTTGCCCTATATGTATACATCTATAAACTCTAATATTGTTTTACACAATTTAAAACTGTATCTAAAACCTGACATACATATGTTTCACCCTGTCATTTTTTCCCTTGATTCAACACTGCTTTAGAAATATGTCTGTGATATTACACCCAGTTCATTCTTTTGAATACCATTCCACTGTATGAACACACCAAAATTTATCTCTTCTTCTGCTAAAGGCATTTAGTTTGTTTCTAATTTTTCACTCTTGGAAACAGTGAAAAACAATGCTGCAATAAACATTTTTGTATGTCTCCATCTGAAGTTTTCAGATGGAGATATACATCTTATATCCCAAATAAGCAAGTATAGAATCAACACAATGCTGCACAAATATTCTTTCCATTCTCATGTTTCAAAAAAAAAAAAAAAAAATTCCTGTTGCATTTGAAAACTTAGGTATGCATATACATTGTAAAATCACATCATCTCAAAGCAAAAACAATTGCTGCAGCAACATAAAAGTCTCTAAAGATCAATATTTACCTGCTCTATTTTTATAATGGGCCATTTCTATTCCCTTTAATAAAAAAACCAATTTCCACAAATAGTTACACTGTGCACCTCTCCTGGTCCACTCCCCACTGCATTTCACTTTGTTTCAGTCATATCCAACTCCCTCAAAACACCAATTATTTCACAATTCCATGACTTATCTGAAAAGTTCTCCTCCATCTTGTCCACCTGAGTAGTTATTCCTCAAAATTACTCAAATGTCACCCTCTCTACGGAGTTTTCCATGTCTCTCATTCCCATTTTCTCCTCCTATCTAGAAAGAATTAATTACTCTCTCCTACACACTTCCACTGCTATGTAAATCACCATGTGTTTTTAATTATTTATTTGGTATTTTCTCTTCTGTTATACACTGAGAACCTATTATAGTGCCTTAGAGCCTAGGTGGCAGAGAGATGCCTGCAGAACTCAGCTGATATCACAGAAATTTATCCCCGGTCCCTACTGAAGCCTGACTAGCTCTGGCAAGAAGCTGAATAAACCTGGGGGGAAAAAAATCTCCATTTTTCAATAGGAAACCTTATAATCTTTTCTTTGTATCAGCCACAAAGCAAATACTTTTGCTAATATTCCTCACTGGAAAACAGAAATATCTATAATAAAGCTGATATTATTCTTGTACTTACTGACATTAAATATTTGAAGATAACTGTAGCACCTAACGGAGAAGGCAATGGCACCCCACTCTAGTCCTCTTGCCTGGAAAATCCCATGGACGGAGGAGCCTGGTAGGCTGCAGTCCATGGGGTCGCTAAGAGTCGGACACAACTGAGCGACTTCACTTTCACTTTTCACTTTCATGCACTGGAGAAGGAAATGGCAACCCACTCCAGTATTCTTGCCTGGAGAATCCCAGGGACAGGGGAGCCTGCTGGGCTGCCGTCTATGGGGTCACACAGAGTCGGACACAACTGAAGTGACTTAGCAGTAGCAGTAGCACCTAAAATTCAATCTCTGAAGATGATAAAGAAAGGGGAAGAAAAAGAACGTATTCCCCATGTGCAGAGAAAGAAAAATAAGAAATGAGTGGCTTCATTGCTTAAGTTTAGGATAACAGGTAAATTGATCAGTTTATAGATCTTAGGGATTGCGGTATGGCTAATCAAAACCATGAGGATTATTACTGATACTAACTTTAGATAAATAGAGTAAAGCCCTGCTACAAGTGGGAACTAGGTCTCTCTATTCTCATCAAGAGCATTTTCTCAAAGCTGAACATATCACAATTAACAAAGGGCTTTCAAGCACTTATAAACACAGGGACCATCATATCTGCATGACTAAATAATCTTAACCAGTGCATAATTAACCAACTGATTTTAAGTATTTTCTATTTTTTATTCTTTGGGAAAGATCAACTGATCCTCTGAAAACAGTGTTCCATGTGGTACAACTACATTTACACAAAAAACCCCTGCATTTTCAGTGGAGAGAAAGTCTGCTCACTTCTATTGAGAGGGCCATGGACACTACTCCACAAATCTATCAGAAAGAATCCTTAAAAAAACTTAAGGTCAAACAATATCCCACTAACCTTCTCAATCTTAGAAAAGTCAAGGCAGACCCCAGGAGGTATTACCCTAAGTCACCCATGATTCTTCTTCGGTGAGAATGCTTAACAGTCATTTTTTAATGTGAATATCTATTTCTCTTAAAAGACTATACATAAATTCTTTAAGAAAGTTACGCTCTTGAAACACATGTGTTGTTGGTCAAAGAATGTATCTCCTTTTATATGACATATTCCAACCTATGAAAATAAACTGCTGAGTTAGAACTTCAGTAGATATCATTCTCTTAAACCTGTTCAATGGGCATTCAAAAGCCTAGATACCAAGGCACAGCCTTCTGGGAAAAATCTAGATTAAATGGTTAGCTATAATTATTATTTAGTCGCTAAGTCACGTCTGATTCTTTTGCAACCCCATGGACTGTAACCCACCAGGCTCCTCTGTCCAGGGGATTTCCCAGGCAAGGATACTGGAAAGAATACTGGAATAGATTGCCATCTCCTCCTCAAGGGAATCTTCCTAACCCAGGGATTGAACCTGAGTCTCTTGCACTGTAGGTGGATTCTTTACCACTGAGTCATCAGGGAAGCCCTTAGCTATCATTAGTCACTGCTGAATTACACAGTGCTTCCTTCCCCACTACCTAAACCATCAAGGAAGTATTGGAAAGGTCAGTACTCTCTTCTAAGATGCTTGCAGCTTTTTAAATCACTATTCCACTGGAATTGCTAGACTGAAAATACTTTATTTCCTCACTTACTCTTCTTATATAAGAACTACTGACAAGCTTCTCTAAAAGGGAACACAACCATAATCATCCTCCCATCAAACAAGTATATTAAGAGCACATTTAAGATTTAAAGATATTTCTAGACAGTAGAAATCTTCAGAGTAAGCAATGAACTAAGTACTTACTTCAGTTTTACACTTTCCACCCTCTAAAAAAATGAAGACAACATTGAGGGCTGGCTCTGATTAGCTCAAAGGTGATAAACTATTAAACACTCACACATAATTAACTCTAAGATATGCATGGTAGAACAGGGTCTACTGAAGTAACTCTCCATACTCAATGAGTTCTAAACTGTGAAATATCCTAAAGTAAGAGATTGTTCCCACATTCAAAACTTCAGAATGATATGGGCTCATCTCGGAATACAAATGCTAAGGAATATCTTGAAATGGATGGAAGAGATAAAGAGAGGAAGAATATTTCAGTTCATTAAAATCTTTTTGGTAGTGATTGATTTTAAAAACCACATGTGCACATCATTTTGATAAAACTTGAAACTACTATTGAAAAAACAGGTCTCATAGCAGTCACTGACTTGATGAACTCTAACTTCATTTATTATACAGACTCAGTAAAAAAAAAAAAAGTAAAAGAGTTGGACATGATTGAGTGACTGAACTGAGTAAAAAAAAAGCCAAACTATAGTAAACATCTGGAAATTTTTGCTTCAAGGATACTCCTGATAATCTTAAAGAATATTAAAAATATCATACTTATATTCCAACTACAGTTATAAAGGACTATATTCTAAATGGCAATTTGCTAAATAAGATTCTGAATCCAAATTCTGAATCAAATTTTCCAATACTCCATACAGCGGTGTGTGCATGCTTAGTCACTTCAGTTGTGTCCTACTCTTTGTGACTCCATGGATCACAGTGTGCCAGGCTCCTCTGTCCATGAGATTTTTCTGGCAAAAATACCAGAGTGGGTTGCTATGTCCTCCTCCAGGGGATCTTTGTCTCCTGCATCCTGTATCGCAGGCAGAATCTTTACCGTTGAGCCACCCGGGAAGCCCGAGATCTAACCTGGCTAAGTTACACCAGCTTAGCTATAATTGATGTTCATGATTTGATATTAAGTATTAGAGAAGGGGGCAGCAGAGGAGGAGATCATTAGACGGCATCACTGACTCAATGGACATGAATTTGAGCAAACTCCAGAAGACAGTGAAAGACAGAGGAACCTAGGGCGCTATAGTCCGTGGGGTCGAAAAGAGTTGGACACGACTTAGTGACTGAACAGCAACAGAAGAGTTAGAAAAAAGAATGATAAGTCTTTTTCAAAGGGTTTTTGGAGAAGAGTATGTAGGAGACGACAGATTCTGAAAGTCTTCTACTTATATATTCCTTTCCCATTTCAACTAGCACAAAATTCAACCACTCAGCTACTGAAGTCAAGTTTTGTTTGTAAAAAACACACAGCACCGTATGACAAAACCCACTGGAAAAAAATAATAATAATAAAAAAAAAAAAAACACACAGCACCTATTCTTCAGTCGATCCCGTTTATTTGCAAAGATGCAAAGACACTGTTTAGCCTCCCATACCACCAGATCAGCACTAGAATAAATATCAATTTCTGGAATATTTCTAATGGCCTCCAGATTGGAACCCCAGTAGTAGTTTGGACCACTTCCTGGATCTGTAGGATGGTGGGAATCTTCAATAAAGGTCCTTATTTCTCAATTCCTTCCCTCCCACATCTCATTCCCCATGGAAAAATAGTTGCTGTAAAAATAGCAAAGGCTGTTTACCTTCAAGGCCAGAGGGCATTTACCTATCTCTCAGACTTGCCCTTTCCTGATAAGCCAGGCAGCAGAATTTTTTTAAAGTTCATTCACAATTTACATTTTTCTGACCTTACAGTTTTTTAAGTAAATATCCAAACGCCTTTGAGTAATTAAATTTAAAACATGATTAAATAGTTTACAATAAATATGTAAAAGGTCTATGTGGAAGTTAACTATGAAAAGTTATTTCAAGTTGGTGTATTAAGATTAGGAGGTAGTGGCAGAAAAACTTTTTTATTTTATAGAGTTCTAATTTATGTCGTTTCGTGGATTCACCAGATGTTTCAAATCTACTATTTTTTTCAGTGTTGCCATCTTTGTGATGTCCTACGAATAACCTTAGTAGCGAGTATATGGTGCACACTCTCAATCCCAACGACCATTACTTAATAAATTTTTCAACATGATGTATTTTCATTGTCTTGCAAAGTATTTTCGAAACACGCCAAATCTAAATTTTCTTTGCTCTCTTCCTTTTCTCTGGCAAGTTTTAAATCCTGCTGATTCCTCTTCCAGAACTTTAGAAGGAATTCCATTCCTTCTCCAGGACCCCTAGTTTACATATTTGACCTACGGAAAAATTTCTCTCCAACTAGATATTTCGAAGGCTAAAACTCCCTCCAGTGAATCTTCCACAATCTCTCCTTCTAACCACCTTCACTGTCCCCACCCCACCCTACATTCCTTGTGCATTTTAACTTCTCGTCATCACCTTGAAGACTCCATTCCCCACCCCACCCCCCCCACCCCTTGCCGGCATCTGCCTTCATTTCCTCCTACTCCCCCTAATTCCAGTTTCTGCCAAAAAGCCCCGTTAGCTGCCTGTTGCATAACTGCTCCCCCATCACCTTCTCCCTGGATTGTCAGCCCCGCTCCCGCCAGCAGGAATGCCCCCCTTTTGTCCAACCCCTCCTCCCTCCTGCAACACGCCCAGAGCCTCCCCGAGATTAAGCTGCTCCGGGGATTCTCTCAGCAGGCGGGGCAGGTCGAGCTCCCAGGCCGGCGCTCTGGTGCGGAGAGCAGGTCTTAACTTCGGTGGGAAGCTCCGAGGGCAGAGGCTGCCGCGCCAGCCGGCGCAGCCCCGAACACCGCAGCGCCCGGCCAATCACCGCCGCCATCCTCCCGCTGGGGTGATGTCTTCAGGTGTCCGGGGAGAAAGCCCTGCGTACTTCCAGCTCCGCTCTCGGGCCAGGAGACGCCGGCCCCGGGGCCGCGAGCGCGGCCGGTGGAAGCACAGGCGGCCCCCCTGGTCCTGAAGGAGCCGAGTGGGCGGCGGCGGCCGGGTGGACGCCAGACCCAAGGCGTGGGCCTGTGAGGCGGGTGGCGCGCGGCCAGGGATGGGCAGCGGTGGGGACGGAGGCGGCCGCGGTCGCGGCCGCGGCCGCGGCCTCGGCGGGGGCCCGGCCCAGAGGCCTCAGCGGGTGCAGCGGCCCCTCCAGCCGGGTTTGGGGGCGACCGAGCCGCGAGGCTGACTGACCGACGCGAGGCGGGGGTCGCCCGCTACCTCAGCCACAGCGCGGGGCAGGGACGGCCTCCCCCTGCTCTCTCTCCCTCCCCAGCCCGCCCGAGCACCTCACCTTCAGGACCCGAATCCCGCCCGGCCGACGGCTCGCGGGCGCTTCAGGCGGCTCCGGGGGCTCAAGCGGGCCCGCGGGTCCCGGCTCCACCTCCCCCATCGGCGGCTAGCGGCGGCAGCACAGGGACGCCCGGCCGGCGCGACGCCGCGCGGAGCCTCGGCGGCGCGCGCGAACACCCAGCAGCCCCGCCCCCCGCAGCCCTCTGGCCCCGCCCAGAGACCCACCCCGCCCTGGCCTGCGTAGCTGCGGGCTGGGTGCGTCCCGGGCGCCAAGGGACGCAAGCCGCCGGCAGTCGGCCGGGGACTTCACGGGCGGAGCCCGGCGCCGCCGCAGGGCTAGGCCTTTACTATCAGCTGCCCTCGGTTTGGAGGACTGAGGCGCAAGGAGAGTTATTTTCTGAGCGACTCCTAAGTAGGGGCTGGGCAAGGGGCAGGGGAGGTTTGCACCTGTCAACAGAGACCGGAGGATGCTGCCTTCTGCAGAAGGTGGCTTTCGTAACTTAACCTCTCCCAGACGTTTCCTCTCTACTCCAAAACTGGCCCGTCACCCTCACAGGTGCAAAGCCATTGAACGAATTGTTGAGAATACCCACTTTAGCAAGGCCCTTTCTCTTCTTTGTTGTAGATGGTCACAGCCTTCTTCAAAAAATTCGACCCCACCTCGTGTACAAAACTGTCATCTCACCTCCCAGCCACATTTGAATTCCCTTTCTCTTCATGTAGTAGAATTTTCAGAATATTGTTCTCTGCTTCAAGCAGTAATGTGGTCTGGTCTCTAAGCTAGTTTATTTGCAATTCTAATTCAGAAATTTTTTATTTTCTTTTAGTTGCTGCAGTGATAGTTTTGTGGCTGGCCAGTGAGACAAATCAGAGCGCCTGATTCCAAATTTCAGGTCTACCTCTCATTAGCTCTGTACCCTTGTGCAAGTTATTTGATCTAAGCCTTTGGTTCTTAGCTGTGAAATAGAAAATAGTCTGTCTAGTAGTCTGAAGATTTTGCAAGTGCATACAAAGTGCTTAACACATAGTAGTGATTCATAGCAGTCACTATTATTCTGAATTTTCAAATTGAAGATACAGTCAATACCTCAGAGTCCTATTCTTAATTCTGCTCTATATTTTCCTAGGAAACCTTCTAGACCTCTGAATTTTTAGCTCTTCCCCTCCTACACAGGTCTGAATTGTCAAGCAACTGCTAAGGAATGAAGCAGAAAAAAGTTTCTTACACTTTGAATGATTGGTATAAATGGTATCACCAATAATCCACTCCTTCAGCTTACCTAGCCCAGACCAACTGTATGTTAAGAATATTTTAATTACAGGTTTAGTACAAGAGAGTTTGAGATCTAACACTGCAAACTGTTCCTCTCTCTTCTAGGAGATTGGTCCATTCATAAATTTGACTCAAAGATTCTGACTCTGTACAAATTATTTCTTCTGTGGAAGTTTGGTCACTACTCTCTCCCTTCACTTGAGTTACTTTTATACACCAAAATTCCAATCTCCAGTTATCTTCATTTGTTTCATTTTAGTGAATTTAAAATGATGTCTCTGTCAGTCTGGCATAAAGTGAAAAAAAGCTTTTATGTTGTCTGCCTCCTGAGTTTTCCTTCTATCCTGAAATTACCTTCAAGAAAGCTACTCAAAGTTATTGGGATTCCCATTTCAGTGCTTACTGAGTAATTTGTTCCAGCAAAGACACGTGTATGTAAGGGATAGGCACCAATATGAGGACAGAAGTGGACTTGACCAAGGGAAAAGAGGCAGAGGAAAGAATGAAAATGCAGCTCAGAGTGTTTCTCCCATCCAAGTACTAACCAGGCCCGACCCTGCTTAGCTTCCGAGATCAGACGAGATCGGGCGCGTTCAGGGTGGTATGGCCGTAGACTCGAGTGTTTCTAAAAGCCCATTACCTTTCCCACATTTCACAAGCAGAAGGTCTTTACTAGTTTATCACCTGAAGGTGAAGTATCTTGTTCCAGGACCACCACCATTAGAAGTCATGCTGGGAAAGAGCAGCGATTAGCCGATGGGTTTGCTGTTGTTGTTATGATTAATGGGACAGTGGGCTAAAGCATCAACTCAGAATACAAGCATACGCTGAGTTATGTATTTACTACTTCTTCAGTAGCAACAGTAGTACCTCTTTCAAAAGTAGAACAGCAAAAAGCTACGAGCCCAGATGTCGCAGGGGTAACTTATGATGCAGCTCTCAAGTCTCCATTGTTTAAGATCCAATCCAGTTGAGTGGTGACGACCAGTTGATTCTGAGTTTTCTTTTCAAATCATGTATTGCCATTAATATTTTATACTGTTTCAAGGGTCACATATTCATGTTCTCCCCCAGTTCAAGGCAGTGTGCATTATGTAGCCAAAGGTTATGTAACTACAGTTTCTGGAAATGGTAAACAGCTGAGACTAACCCTAAAAATAAATTCCTCTGGGATTTTTTGTGCAAAAATCCATCTGCCCTCACTGCAGGTTCATCATTATAAAAATCACTGTTTGAATCAAGCCAAGAGACAGAGAAGTCATTAGACTACCTCCTTTCTGTATTATTCCTCTAAGCAGCTATGTATAACACTCTCCACCTGAAAGGGGTTGGGGAGGGACACACACACACACACTTTATTCTAGGAGCCCTTCCTAATCCTCACTACAGAATGGAAAGAGAAGTCTGGGAAAGGAGAGTTCATGTCTATCAGATTTTGGTAAAGGAGTCATAAGAGCTTTCTACATGTGCTTCTTTATAGCTAGTTCCCACTCCTTCAATGATCACAAGTCATCTTCAGGCCTCAATCCTTTGTTATTTCTACCATAGGCTGAGCAGATGTAGATATTCCTTATTTTAGTTTTGAATAAACAAGGTGGACTTAACCTGGCCTCCAGGTTTATAGGACTGTTTTTTCCTTTGAACATTTCTGTATTTTTTGAATCCAGAGACAACTGAACTAGGGCAGGAAATAGCATGAAAAATACTTAAAAGTGATAAAAATTAATTTGGTCCTGGATGGAAGTTCAAATCTGCTACTCTTCATTGCATTGCTAGGGAAATGTCTGGAGTCTATTACTGGCTAACATTTTCTATTGTAGTTCTTATATTTTCATCTCATTACATAGAGATGAAAATGTCAAGTAAATTTAATATTAGAAACAAATATGAATTTTAACTAAGCCACATACAAGGAAAGATTATAGAAATGTCACTTATCAATCAGCACCAAGGGGCACTTCTGCATAAACCAGATAATTGCTAAGGCGTACCTCCTTCTACTTTTCAATTAGGGGACTATCATACTCTCCCCCTATCTCAGTCAAGGTCAGAGATCATGTATAAGCTCCCAACTTTCAACCACTCTCACTTCTGTGGAAGAGTTTGTATAAAATAGATCAGGAAACAGAATTCATTTTGGCTGGTCAAGCCTTCTTCTTCCTAGTCACAGATAAAAGAAGCCACAAACAGAAGCTTATAGCTAAAAGTCCATGACCACCTCAAATACATACTTCATCTTGACATGATTCAGTATTTTCGAGAATTCACCCATGTGGAGAACATCAGCATGAAAACAGTCACTAGTTAAAATTTCCAACTGCACTTTTCACTGTTAACTACAAATTTTTTTTTTGGGGGGGGGTGGGGGGGTGGGGTGCTTCTCTTGTGGCTCAGCTGATAAAGAATCTGCCTGCAATGCGGGAGACCTGGGTTTGATCCCTGGGTTGGGAAGATCTCTTGGAGAAGGGAAAGGGCTACCTACTCCAGTATTCTGGCCTGGAGAATTCAGGGTTGCAGAATCAGACACAACTGAGCGACTGAACAGAACAAAATTTTTTTAATTTGTTTAAATTCCTCTCTTGGTAAGTTTTCTGTGGAAAAGGAACATTAACTGGTTAGTGGGCTTAGCTCAAAGCTCTGGAATAAGAACCCATCCAAGGCTTCTCCAATCCACTTGGAAGAAGTGAGGAAGCAAAATTTAAATCATTGAGTATTGACTTTTTATTATTAGTCACTGTTCATAATTTGTTTCAACCAAAAGACAATACACACAGCAGAATTCTAATGCATCCCATGTAAATGTTTACACCCATTTTATTCCTCACTCGCCTCGAAGACTTATCATTTAATTTTAAATTTTTTTTACATCTCAAAAATATGTCTGCAATAATTAGAACTTCATTAGCCATCCCACTTGGAAACAGCCTTTTAATATTTTTACAGTAAAGAAGATGTGATGGGGCTTAATGAAAATGTAACTTACAACATTATGAAAGAAAAGGGACTATACAGGGACACACTGGGAGTTCACAGAGGAAAGAGTTCAGACGCTCTTTCCCATGAGGCCCCCAAAGAGAAAACAAAAACAAAAATACACAAAGCGCAACAGCAGGTTCCAAAAACAAAACAACAATGAAAAAACCTCCAATGCTCCATCTGGAAGCCAGAATCAGCCTCATGGAAGTTCCTGAAGCAACTCTGCAAGCTGCTTCAGCCTTTTCTTCTGTTTCAATGTTTCAGGTCCTGGAACCCTGTAGATGGGACCCACTCTCTGCTATTGCTTGAAAAAAGTTATTCACTTCCAGTTCTACAAGCAGCCCCACCCTCCTGAGCAAGAGACAGTCAAAGTATTTTCAACTTCAGGACTTTCTAAGCTAGTCTCTTTAGTGATCGTCCCCGTTCCCAAACCCAAGAGCACAGACATGTACCACCTCTCCACCAACCACAGAGTACATGAATATCCACTTTTTGCTCTCTAGCTCCCTCTCTGTTTAGGACAGTGGGGATAAGATACATTCACTAGAAAAAAATCTACGCATTCAGACTTTCCTTCCCTTAGTTCTCATAGCCCGGTATTTTCCAATGCAGAAGATAATGAATTTGAGCCTCAAAAACAGTGTCCCCTCATTTCCAACCTCTTACAAGAACATAAACACAGAAAGCATGTTATATGATAGATGGAAACACTCAAACCATTAGTGCCGACAGTTTTCTCATATCAATGGGACAGACAAGGGGTACAAATGACTCTTTAACCTAGCAAGAGGGGAGAATCCTCTCCCAAATGTTATGCTGAGGAATGTTTCTTTAAATGAGAAAGACCTTAAAATGAACAGATGATCACTATACACAGCATGAAGCATTCCATGGCTGTCCAAATCACCTCAAGGTAGAGCACCGGAGCATTGGGGAAGTTTCGTGGGTAGAGCACCCTTCCTACCATTTTTTGCGATTACTTAGACGAATTATCCCTTAGGATTCCTGTGAGGGCAGGGAGGACATAGAGAATAAAAACTACTCTGGAAGAGGAAGAAAAAATGAGGTAAAAGTGCTTGTGAAATTATCCAAGTAAGTGCATGTAGGCTCAACGGCTTATCACCCTAGAGTTATTAGAACAGCCATGGAAATCACTCTGTCCTCACAATGGCTCTGAAGTTGTAAATCTATCCAAATTCGCTCCCCCTTGGATGGTTTTACTAGGGAAAGAAAGAACTAAAATGTGCAAGTATTGATAGAAAGTAAAAGATCTCTCCTTTAGCATTGAGGCCAAGTGAGAGGAGAACGAATTCTGATCCTAGAAACTAAGGCACGCTGAAGCTTTCCAAGATCCTATCATTTGAAACAGTCTTCCCAACCATCAGTGTCCTAGGCAAGTCATCTGGCTGCTAGTCCTTCAATATGGTGCTTAGGTTCACTCTCTGGAATCATTTCATATTCTACACAGCACCCTTTGTGTTAAGGCCAATTTTAACTCTGTCTGGACGAACCCATGGATGATCAAATAACTCTACCTCAAAACTACATTCACCCAAGGAGACTTTGTTCTGAGAGGAGCCCCTTTTCCAGCCCCATCAGATAGCGCTGTCTTACAGCATGATCTTCAGCAGATTTCTGAGATTCAGTTTGGTTCAACTAAAGAAACTTGAGCTGGTTAACTATAGATGTGAGAGAGAAAAATAAAGCCTCAACCACAAAAAGGAATGTTAGACAAATTCTATTCAAGAAATCCACCAATATTATGTTAATCCTATCACATTTCACAGCGTTAAATACCCATCCAATGAAATCTGTCTGCAAAGAAACCTTTAAAGGTTACTTTTCATCATACAGGCAGAGCGGTTGTCTGAAATGTACACTAGTCCACACTTACTTTACTGAAAACCATGCACAAGATAATATTCTCTTCTTGACTCAGTCAACCATTTACCCGATAGAGTAAGTTTCAGCAAATCTTGCTCTTATATACTAAAATAAGACCAGAAAGTTCCCCCATTGGAGCCTTTAGTGCAACTCCTGCTTGTCAAATGTTAGGAATAGTCTAGCATCTGATACAGAGCTAGATTTGACAAGTCACTGAAGATTTTCAGTAAAGGCTTGTGAAATGGAAAGGAAACAATGGATATCTGTACCCAGTTCTAGAATCAAAGCCAGAATAGTCCTTATACTGTACTCAATACAGTAACATTTGAAAATGTTTTAAGAGCAAGGTGGGCCTGACCTTTCCTTTTCTTTAGCACATCAGAAACAGTGCCTGTGCACCTCAAGGTACAGGGTACATTCAACGTGTGCCACGGCAGCCACCTTCCCTCATGCCAGCAACTCAGTGCTAAGACCAGATACCACGAGGTCCTTTCTGAAAGCACGAGGCATTCTCACTAGCTCAAAAAGCTCCAGATCACAAGTCTTTGATGTAGATACTCATGAGACTGGCCTCTCAAGAGCAAGACCAACTTCTGAGACTCAGGAAACGATATTCCTACCCTACAGTGTCCCTGAGACTTCCTCTGACAGAGGGGACAAGGAAGCTTCAAGGCTTCGTTCCAACACCATAAAGTACAATATAGGAAAGATTTCTTTAACCGTGTGGTCTTTATTTCAGTGCCAGTGTTACAGATACAACACAAATGTTC
Organism: Dama dama; assembly: GCF_033118175.1. Classification (NCBI taxonomy): domain Eukaryota; kingdom Metazoa; phylum Chordata; class Mammalia; order Artiodactyla; family Cervidae; genus Dama; species Dama dama. The sequence goes on along the minus strand of NC_083684.1, from coordinate 44,371,634 downwards.
CAGTTAGAAGAAGGAATTCAAACGGAATGCCAAGGTCCAAGCCAGGCTCAGGAAATAAAAAGGGAGGTTTGGAGTAATGGAGAAGATGACTCCAATACGCTCTAGCGTGAGTCAGATACTCACTCTTCAAATGGGCAAAGGTGCTTTTGTTGAGGAGTCTGTACTTTAGAAGTGGCAAACTCCTCTTTCCACCCATTTACCATGGTTCATCAGGCAAGTTATGGGTTTAGGAGAAACTTTAAAATTTGTAGTGGAAACAGGGGCATTAATAACTATTAATATATCTTTTAGAAGTTGTCCACTTTGCACTTTAAGGGGAATCAGTTTCGAAAATCATGGAGAGAACTCATGACTACAGCTAAAAGAATGGAGAGAAAGGGGAGCTGGAAGAGCCTTGGAAGTTTCTATTACAAATAGAGCACCATAACCTTCATGCCAAATCTCAACACAAGCTCTTCTTAACTGCATCTGTCCAGTGTTTACAAATAACCTCTCAAGGTCTGACCAATCCTTGGTAACAAACATACATATACATGTGTGTGTCTGTGTATATACAGCAATGCACAAAAAAGGCTACCAGGAGCCTAATGCCTCTTTCAAACATCGGGGGAACCGGTAGAAAAAGGCATGGCTCCCTCATGTCCACTGTTACATTTCCATTCTGAATGCCAGATGTAAGAAGCGCCTGAAGATGGTAACCCTGCTAGTGAGGAGTAAGTACCCCACCTTGCCCAGTCCACAGAGAAACATGGCAGAAAGAAGGGGCAACTCTTTGCTGCAGAGACAGAGTGAGTGTTTTCTCGTCATGGATTCCAGTCCTCTCCTCCAGACCAGCTGCTTATTTCCTCAGGGGCCCAGGGAATGTTGATTCTGGCTGTAAATGTAGGAGGGATGGAGAAGTGCGGAAACTGGAGGAGAGGAGGAAGAGTGCAAAGTAGTCTCCAGAAGCAGCCGGCTTCAACAGTGGAAGAGAGGAGATTAGTCTTTAACAATGCTTCAAGGTCAGCAATAACTTTAGGAAAAATCCTCCTCAACAGTTCTCTTCAGTTCCTCATGCCCATGGTACAGTTGCGGGGGGACTTGCCAGCGATCACAACCTCCTTCCCAGAGTTCCTTTGATTGAGTGGGATAAGAATGAAAATGGTGCTGGACCCTCATTGCCAGGACTGAGGGGGAAAGTTGTTCACCTCTGCTAGATCTTGCATTGCTGAGCCCTTGTGATTATATGTGAGCTTGATCCGCATTCGCAGCTGTTGCTGAAGAGAGGAAAAGAGAAAAAAAAAAAAAATCACACACTGAAATAAAATCTCCAGAATCTGCAGCCTACAAATAAGACTTTTTCTTTTGTTCTGGCCACACTGGGTGGCATGTGGGATGTTAGTTCCCTGACTAGGGATCAAACCCGCATTCTTTGCAGTAGAAGCATGGAGTCTTAACCACTGGACCACCAGGGAAGTCCTACAGACTTCTGATCACAGAAAACACAAATTATTCTGAAGCAGAATTGTCTCTTAAAAACGACACACAGGCAAACAACAACAACCAACACCTAGTACTGCAGCTACTGGACAACGTCATGCAGTCAAGTAGAGAAAACGACCTCCAGAATGCAGTGTGGGCTTCGATCCTAGAACCACATTAACGGGACAAACCACTTGGGAGCATTTTCATAGTAACATTTGCTGAGAACTTTTCACAAGGATTCAACCCTTGTATCCAATTTTCTAGAAAAATGAGGTAAACATACTCATCTATTATACTCTACATTCAGATATACTGGATGTTTTGTCTGTAAAACTGACAGTAAATGTGAACATCAACTTGTTTTGTTCTCAAGGCATAAAAGAAAAAAAAAGTTAACCTATGATAACAGGTATATTTTAAGAGAATTCAATTATACGTGCTATTTGCTTTATAAGGCAGACTTCAAACATTAATACACTAAGAAAACTTTTACTCTTTGTATCAGATCATCACAAGAATTTGTACTTATGCTTTGGGCAGACAATCAAAATACAGAGGCGAACCAAGGTGTTTTAAGAGGAGGAAATCATACTGGTATTTATGAGACACTACTAGAGATCTCTCAGAAGTCTCTAGAAATCCTCGGAACCATTTTCAAAAACTGCTGAGACCGGGTCAACTGATCAATAAGTGGAGCCGATATACTTCTCTGAGAAGATGTAATAAAATATTGCTCACTTTCAGGTGTTTGACGTTGTTTTTCATTTGGCTGCCTCATTAAAAATGTCTCCGCTTCTGCTGTGCATACTTAATAATTACCAGAGTAAATGTGAGTATCTGGTTTAACCAATGCTCTCAACTCCAGACAACTACTAGTATAAAGACTAAAATGTGTAAGCTTTCCACCCTCACCATGCAAAAAACTAGACCTTGAAGCCTCTCAATAGAGAAATATTTAAATGTGTATTTTAATAAGATGCCACTGAACCATTTCATGTGTCCAGGCTTCACTTATTGTCTACAAAAGAACAAGGAGGTTAAGACCAGACATTTTAATAGATATCTTTTCTGCTCTGAGTGGGAAAAAAAAAAATACTTAAGAGAAACAAAGTAAATTTTATTTTAGGGAAATGCTTATGTCTTGCTCAGATACTGTCTTTGAATGTGGTACTCACCTTCTGTGGGTTCAGAACTTTAATGACCTGTGTGATGGTCCCCGTGTTAAATGCTGGGACGATGCTGCTGCTAGGAGACAGAAGCTGCAGCTGGAATGTCTGGGAGTAGGGTAGGGGGGAGACAAAGGGCACTCTTCAGAAAATACACTTAATACTATGTCAGAGATGTTAACAAGTCTAGTCAGACACCCAGGTGATGCTTCAAGTAACCAATATACCTACTACTAAATTCTATTGTTTTCCAGATAATCAGCAATTCCCAGCATGCGGACTATCGCTTCATGATATTTATAAAACGCTATTGTTTCTAGCAACGAGCTACCTTCTCCTTTCTGGTAGAAGCAACTTTAGCCAAGCACTTTTCAAAAGGTAAACAAATCTTGTTCTAGTAGCCTCACTGAATAGTAACTGATCAACTATGTAGGTGAAAAAACAAACAAAAAACCCGGGTGCCTGTGGCTAAAAAAAAACTAGAAAGAAATGAAAAGGATTCTAAAAATAGTAAACCAGCACACTAGTCACCAAAAACAAGCCTTCATGCTTTTGTGTATTTGGACGGTTGAGGTCAGGGACTTGAACTTTGTTTCCTAAAGCCTATATAATCTGGAATGTGTCAGGGGTCACTCCTACATGACGGAGGTGCAGGAGAGGCTGAAAAGAGCCAGCTTGTTCACACGGATGTGAAACACCTTAGGGTCTCCACACTGAAACACCACAAGTCCTAGCAGAAAAATTACGTGCAGAACTAGCCTGTACAGTGAAAGACCTGAAAAAGCAAACACCGTAATTTGTTGAGTGCTGGTAGATTTGTTTGTGTGTTTACAGGGAAGAGAGATAAAAGTGCTATGAGCAAGATAGGTAAATCATAGTTAGCCCAGTAAAGTATATATGTCGATATATATATATATGTGTCGCTATTTTATAGACTAGGATTTTTTTTTTAATTTCCTAAAGTTTAGACTCCTAAAATATTGGAAAGGAGAATGAGAGAGAGAGAAAGAGAGAGAAGAGGGGCAGAGGAAGAAGGGAAGGGAGGGAGAGAAAAGCGAGAAGGGCAAAGGGGAAAGAAAGGGTGGGAGGGAGGAAAGAAAGAAGGGAGGAAGGTCCATGGTATACCTACAATGGGACTTACAAGTCTACTGTCAAGAATTACATAAACTACCATTTGTTTGTTTACATTTAATTGATTAATATTAGATGCCATCGACTATAATCCACACCATTATTTTATACACCACTGAGAGAAAGGCTGCCAATGAAACTATGACAAGAGCATCATTCAAAATAGACCCCATAGTGATGAAAACTATTTGCAGGGCAGGAATGGCGACACCAATGTAGAGAACAAATTTGTGGACTCAGGGAGGCAAGAAGAGGGTGGGAAGGATTGAGAGATATACACTACCATATATAAAGCAGATAGCTGGTGGCAAGCTGCTCAACAGCACAGGGAGTTTCGCTTGGTGCTCTGTGATGACCCAGGTGGGTGGAGTGAGGGGAGGGTGAGAGGGAAGCTCAAGACAGAGGGGATATATGTATACTTATAGCCAATTCACGTTGTTATACAGCGGAAACTAACACAACATTGTAAAGCAATTATACTCCAATTAAAAAATTTTTTAAAAAATAAAATGTACCTCAATTTCAGAAGTAACAAAAAGCAAAATCAGTATTAGTAGAATCTATGAAATACAATGTTTTGAAGCTCCACATACATCATAATATGCAAATAGGCATTGTATAGTACAGCTCCAAGAATAAGGCCATGCTTTAAAGCAGAGGGGGTAAAGAACAGCATGTATATTATCTATGGTGAAACAGATCACCAGCCCAGGTGGGATGCATGAGACAAGTGCTCGGGCCTGGTGCACTGGGAAGACCCAGAGGAATCGGGTGGAAAGGGAGGTGGGAGGGGGGATCGGGATTGGGAATACATGTAAATCTATGGCTGATTCATATCAATGTACGACAAAACCCACTGAAAAAATAAATAAATAAATAAAGCAGAGGGGGTATGCGTTAAAGCGGCAGCCTAAAGTAATAAGTATAAAACCCTAATTTGTAGAAGCTAACAAACACATGAAAAGAGCTTAAAACAAGACAGTACCTGGCACATAAAACTCATTTATTCCTCAAAGAAACCCTATGAAGTAGATATCATGATGACAGGCCCCCTTTGCAAATAAACAAACTGAGGCATAATGATTAAGCTGCTTAATGTCATACAACTAGTATTGAAACCACTAACTCTACTGCTTCTAAAACATCTACATTTTTCTAACTCCTAAAAATGGAAGTAAAGACAGATGCAAAGGCAGTAGTAACCACAAATAAAAGGTCTTCAATTTCCAAAACTGTGTTGTCTGAATGTCATACCTCACAAGTGACTGCAAAGATTCATTTAGCCTAATCTATCTCAGGGGTTGGTAAAATATGGTCCATGGGCCAAGAATGAACCCACACCTGTTTTTGCAAGTGTTTCACTGGAACAGAGCCATGCGCCTTTATGTATCATCACAGTACTGGCACTTTGACAGCATATAGCCTGAAATACTTACTATCTCATTGTTTACAGATAAATCTTGCCCACTCTTCATTCTGAATTCTCCTTTTTCAAAACTTTTCATAATTCAACAATGAACATAAACACTCCTTAAACTAAGAACTGGTATAAACAAAACTTCAATTTACAGAAGTGAGCAGTCATTGCATCAATAGTTAGCTAGATGTGAATGAAGGAGGAATGTTACTCCCACTTACACTATCAAGGGACAAAAGCTTTAAATCTTGATCCAGTGACTAGAAGAGAATACCAAATACATGAAGTCTCTCATCTTGATTGAACTTTAATTCCATGTTAGAACTTCTGTTTCTTAGTTCTTCACCACTGTATTACTGAACCCCAATCTATCCTCAATACCCTGAGCATTAATGAACCACCTTGTAGAAGTCTACTCTCTTAACTACTTTTAGACTGTACTTCCTTTATCCTATAATACTAATTGTAAGAATATTTATGACTAAGCAAAAGTATTCATTAAAAATGACATGCTCCAATGGACCATAACAGTTACATTACTGTTAGTTTGAGTTGAATCTGCAAATTTAATCTCTAGGCACTAAAATATATCCCTTACCAAAAGCATAAAAAAATAATCAACAATTTTTAATTCAAGGATAAAGGCCAAGAAGACAATTATAGTACCTTTGGTACTGCAGCCTGGAAAACAAAGTCCGTCATGTCCAGCTCTGTGCTGTTGGAGGCCTGTATCGTGATCACGGTGACACTGGGGTTGGTGTTGGACCGTTCAAAGGTGAACTCAATCTTCAAGCCATTCTTACTGTACGCTGTGATGGAGGGGATGCCTGGGAGAGCACAGGAACGTCAGTCGAGTTGCAGTCAGCCTAAGGCTTGCCAAATCACTACCTCCTTTCTTCAATAACTACTTCTCATAGGTCTAATGATGATAACACCAGTAACGGTACCTGTAGCAATGTCATTGAAGAGAGGCTGTGATGAAAGCCCATCCAACAAGAAGGGGGGCTGGGATATCTGTGGGACTGAGGCAGGGGCAGGAGCAGCAGCTGGAGCACCTAAATGACACATCCCACAGTTAAGTCAATCTTAGCTGACAAATCCCACCAAGAGAACACAAGAAAATTACCACGATCTCAAATTAAGGGGAGGAGGCTTTAAACAATTTGCAATAAGCATGAACCATAAAAATAAAGAATTAAAAATTTCAAATACTTTAAAATGAGTAACTTCTGTTCACTAAAAAATATCATCAAAAAATGGACCAAAGGCAGAAGAAAGTGTATGCTACAAAATAACAAATGGACGAGTATCCAAAACTATAAATACCTTCTACAAGTCAATAAAGATAACCCAATTTAAAAGTGGTAAGAGAAATGTACAAGAAAAAAGAGAGAAATGTACAAGCAATTGGGAATATTACAAAAAGAGATGCTCAAATTTATGAGTAATGAGGAAAGGGAATTTACAACCATGATGAGGTGCTACTTCACATCTCCCCAGCGTGGTGAATATTTCAGTGTCTGATAACACCAGATACTGGTAAGACTATGGAGCAATGGGGAATTCTAATCTCTGCCATAGGGTTGTAAACTGGAGAACAATTTGGCAGTAGCAGAGTTGAATACAGGCTTTCCTGGTGGATCAGCAGTAAAGAATTCTCCTGCAATGCAGGCGAAGTGGGTTGGATCCCTGAGTCAGGAAGATGCTCTGGAGAAGGAAATGGCAATTCACTCTAGTCTTCTTGCCTGAGAAATACTATGGACAGAGGAGCCACAGTCCATGGGGTCGCCAAAGAGTCAGACACAACTTGGCAACTAAACAACAACAGAGTTGAATACAAGTATACCCTTAAACTAAAGGTATCAAGTGCAAAACTAACAAAATTTCAGGCTGGATAAGACTTTGCTGTGAGGGGCTGTCTTGTGCACTGTAGGATTCAGCACTACTGGCATCCTCTCAGTTCTGACAACCAAAAGTATCTTCAGACACTGCCAATCCCTGGTGGGCAAAATCTCCCCCAGTTGAGATCCACTGCCTTTCTTAGGAATGCTTTGATTCGTGCATATTGACACAGGCAGACATATACAGAAAGTGTGCAGGGCAAGGTAATTTCTAACAATGAAATTCTAGAAACAATCAAAATGTTCACCATCAAAATAATGGGTAAGTAAATTGTGGTAGACTGACAAAATAAGATACTATTCATTGTCTGTTGTTGTTTTTTAGTCATTAAGTCATGTCCAACTCTTTGCAACCCCATGAACTGTAGCCCACCAGGCTCCTCTGTCCACAGGATTTCCCAGGCAAGAATACTGGAGTGGGTTGCCATTTCCTTCTCCAATGCATGAAAGTGAAAAGTGACAGTGAAGTCGCTCAGTCATGTCCAACTCTTAGCGACCTCGTGGACTGCAGCCTACCAGGCTTCTCCGTCCATGGGATTTTCCAGGCACGAGTACTGGAGTGGGGTGCCATTGCCTTCTCCGTTTCAACTGTTAGGGTATTCTTAAAAATATGTAATATTTATGACTATACAGTGAAATTCATAGACATTGAGGAAAAGGTTAGTAACATTTACCAAGTGCCTACTATGTGTCATGCATGCACTAAGTCACTATTCCTCACAAATACCCTATGATGATAAAAATCATTCTTATTTTAAACAGATTCAGAAAGAGTAAGCCTAACTTAACTGAGCCCAAGAATGTAAACCCAAAATAAATTTGGGCAAATATATGTAATAACAATATTTACTGAGGCATCAGTTATGATAAGAAAAATCTGGAAACAAGCAAAATGCCCAATAGTAAGGAATTAAATAAATAATGGTTAAACTTATCAAAATATTAAACAATTCAAAATTATAATTGTGAAGATTATACACTAACATGAAAATGCTAATATGTTAATAAGTAAAGCACATAATCTATACACTGTGCTTTGGTTTTTTGTTTGTTTGGCCTCGCTACACAGCCTGTGAGATCCCAGCCCCCTGACCAGGGCTTGAACCCGGGCACATGGCAGTGAAACACCAGAGTCCTAACCACTGGGCTGCCAGGAAGGTCCCCACACACTGTGTTTTAAACATGGGGTTGCTCTTGCTTTTCCATATATCCAGGACAGCTTTGGTATCCCGGGATTTGAAACTGCCTGTGAATGGCCCTAAGCACATGACAAGCAATATTTTGAAATTTTGTTAAGACATAAATATAAACCATAGGTTCTGGGAGGCAGTTATGTTAGGAAAAAACCATTACGCCTGTGATAGCCAGTTTAGATAAGCATCCAACATCCTTAAGCTATAGCCGTTTTCCACTCAAGGTCATGTATACTGTAACTCTCCATCCATTTCACTTTTAGAGAAGTCACTTAAGACAGAAATTATATGCTACAGTGATATCCTTGGATTCTCCTGATCTCCTATGTTTACAGTATCTCTGAATACACTAATTATAAATGTCTACTACATGTAAATAAAGATAAGATATCCCCAAATGAAAAGTTATGTTTGAATATTATAATCCTGGATAATTTTATCCTTCCATTGCTTTAACACAAAGGGGGAGAAGGAAGGAGGAAAACAGAATCTTTCCACTCTCCACAAATGGCCACGGCTCTTGGAAACTAACCAAGAGTACAAAGAAACCTAAGAAAAAGTAATGTATTTCTTGGGATATGCTTCTTTTCTAGCCTGAGACTGTCCTTTCTGTCTTAAAACACTGTGGGTAATTTACTCTCCAAAAATTAAAAATTAGACTTTGACGAATCTCTATGAATTACCTGTATAGTATTAGTATGGCAACATAGCCCAGATGTTGTGAAGATTCTTGCTTTTTTTCCCGCTTACCCTCTCCCATCTTCAACTGTCTCATGTGCTAGACAGAAAGTCTACATTCAATGTAGCTTTTCCCTAAGGCTCTTATCCCTGGAAAAGTGAGAAATTAACTCTAGTCTGGCCTCACCTGTAAGGTTGATGTCTCCCAGCAAATCAAGAAGCTCTCCACCAGCAGAAGCTGGTTTGCTTGTAGGTGCAGTTGGAATAACAGGTGTTATGTCATTTCCTCCCAACAAATCCAATAAATCATTGGCCTAAACAAAGAAATAATATCTTATTCATTGTCACTGTCTGATCTGTTATCCAACACAAAGCCCTTTCAATACTTAAAAACAGGGAACAGAATTATCAATCAACCCAGGAAGACTGAAGGGAATCACCTAAGAGACAGGGTCTAAGCAACCAAAAGATCATGAAGATAAGCAAGGGAAAAGCTACCTGGCTGGTGGGCTGTGGCCCAGAGGGCGGTGGCTTTGTCTCTAGAGGAGTTGGGTCTGTCTCTCCGTTTGTCTGTACAATCTCAGTAGGGCCATTTGTGGTCACTTTCTCCATGACAGGCATTCTCTCAAGCAGGGCAGACCTGGAAGAATCTGAAGTGGTTAAATTCTAGGCAGTTAACCTAGATTCCCTACCCAAAACAATCACTGTTAACTATACTCCAGCCAAATGTGGAGAGACATCTCCCCTCCTCACATCCCAACACATATACTAAAATAGAAGCTGGATTACAAGAATACATGACCTACATTCCTGATTGGATTAAGGGCATGCAGGAAACCCTGAATGGACAAACTGTCCATCCAAATCCCGAGAGCCTGAGAATTCTCAGTGACAAAGAAAATGTAATGAAAGAAAGGTAAACAAGTACATATTAGCAGTTTCCAATCAAGAAGATACTGCACAACAGAAAGGGGAAAAAAGATATACACAATGGTAATAGTAATGCTATCTCAATGAGATTCTCCTGAGATAAAACAACTCTTACTTCTTCACCAAATAAAATGGAAATGAAGAAAACTTTCCTTACCAAGAGGAAGGGGAAAAGGGCACTAAAAGAACACAGTTCGCTTATTTCTTTAGAGGCTAGGCAGAACAGAAGACGAACAAAACACAATTAGCCAAGCAGTGAGAACTCAACGGGGTTGTGAAGTCCCGCCAATAAAGCATGAGTGATGAAACTCCTTTACAGGTTACCATGACAAAGTGTTCGGGATGCTAAGAGGCACATGCACTGTTTTGTTTCTTCTACTTACCTCATATGGTCATATTTCTTAAAAAGTGCATTATATTCTACTGCCCTCTGCTGGAGTTCCACATCAATGCTGCTTCCATAGATGGAAACCACTTTCTTAATTCGGCTTTGGGATAAAATGACAAACAAATTCAAACATCCAAAAGAAAATACATAAACAAGCAGAAAGAATAGTGTTTAAAACAGAGGTTTCTGGTTAAAATTTTGAAGTGTTCATCTTTTCTTAATGTACATAATTTTTCAAAAACAAAAGACCTTTCCTTTACAGTCATCTAACAGATAGCTCAAGACCATCAGAATTTATTCGAGTTCTAATGCTAGATTTTGTCTGTTGAATATCTCATACCCTAAAATTTGATAAACAAAAGTACCAATTATTAATTTGCTACAAAACAATAAATTTATAGTGTTCATTCCCTTCTTTAATAACTTTACAGTAAGAAGCTTTTATCAACAAAAGGGTCATAGCATCAGACTTTTATAAGCAAAGTGTCATTGCCTAACACCAAATTCTTATACTTCACAATTTAAACGGTAAAAATTATCATTATTCACGAGGCTTTACATTAAAAACAAAAGCAGAAGGTCTGAGAGAACCAAGTTTGTATTAAACATGCTTGGCTGGGAAACTGACCCAAGAATTGGGTTTCATTCAAAACAGTGCTTTAAAAAAAAAAGCAAAATTTAAAGATTTAAACACCAAAATGATTTTCTTCCAATTCAGATATCTCAAGATTATAATAAACCAGAACCCTTACATGGGAAAATAACGTCAGTACTTTAAAAAAGAAAACAGGCATCAGACACCTGATTTTAAAAACATTAGTTTTTATCTTCAAATTAAGCAGTGGTGGGATGAAGGGATGACAGGGAGCAAAGTATAGATATAATAAGGATTAACCATAAAGTGATGACTGTTATTGAGGAATAACAGTATTGAGGAACAATTGCCTATACGGCAGTTGATTTTACTATTCTACTTTTGCCTTTGCTTGAAATTTCCCAAAATAAAAGTTTTTAAAATGACAAAACATGTTCACCCTACTTTTTCTCCATACTCACTTTACAGTACAGGTGAATCGAGTAGAAAGCTTCATAATGGCAGTGAGGGCATAACCTCGTGTCACAGAGGTGGACATATTAGATATTAGGACACTTTCTAAAATATCCAACACTTCATCCTCTGTTACCTGGGGAGAAAAAAATGGAAACATGACACTCTCACTTTTTAGCCAGAAGGCAAGAGAAACAATGTAAGTCAATATGATGGGGTGGGGAGAGGGTCCTAAAGGTGATTTTCAAATCTCACAATGGCCCAGTAGGTTCCAACTGAAAAATGAACAAGTTTTCCAATGAATCTATAATTCTGCCATGGCTTCTTTAAAAGGTTTTCAAGGAATTGACTTCAACTCATTAAACACTACTCTTAAAACCAAAAACACTGTCTTCCCTTTTCTTAACAAAGAGTGACAAAGGGTACCTGAATAGGCTCTTCCTCTTCACATTGGCCAGATACAAGAAGATCTCCATATTCACCTATACACCATGCAGCGACTTGCACCAAAGGTTGCTGTCAGAAGAAAGTCACAGTTGTCAAAGATTTTTATCCTTTAAAGGATTAATACAAATCATAGGTCATCCAACCATAAAGGTCACAACTGAAGCACCTCTAAGAGTGATAGTAATAAGAACATATCAGAAAAAATAAAGGCAATTTCCCCCCTTAAAGTAAAAGTACTTACCTGAGAATAATCACCAAGAATTGCTTTGTACAAGCGCTGGACAGTATAGGCATGCATCTCCACGCTATTGGTTATTAACTGGATCAAGTTGGGAACGGCATCATCACGAACATAACTTCCTGCCTAAAAGGAAATGCAGACAGTTACCCCAAGAAACACACGGTAATAAGAAAAGTCAGCTAATGTTGTTGTTGCTCAGAGGAGACCACTACAAAACGCCCTCCCAGATAAAGTTGTTTCCAATTCTCATGTTGAGAAGCAGCTCAAATTTCAAAGTCATATTTAAATGAATATTCTAAGTTCTAAGGTTTCATAAAGAGATAAAATCTTCCCTTTGTCCAAAGTAAAATTAAAATATAAAGGTTTAGAATTTCAAGAATGGCCCTTTCTACTCAAAACAGATAGTCTACTAATGCAAAACTGTAAGAAATACATTTACTGGGAACTTAATTACAACAACAACTTCCTTCCCACAACTCCTCAACACAGGTGTTAAAAGGATACAAGCTGGCTATGGTAGTCACACTACTCTGGGGGAAGGAGAAAGGGCTGTATATTAACAGTTCAAAAAGGCTTAATAAAGTAAGATAAAACTGAAATAAACAGTAACTTTCTAAAAATCAGAATTTCTTTAAAACATAACAGTCCTTCAAAAACTAGAGTTTATAAATACAGAACCAATACGTAGCCCGAGGAACGGGAAGTATTTTTTATTTCATTATCCACACCTCAAAACAAAAACAAAAACAAAAATGATCTCTTTATTGTCCTGTTGACAAATGGAATCTGAGATTTACCACCATGGAGACAAAGTAAAGCTATTTAACCTATGAGGAAACTAAATTTTGGCCTCACAAGAGCATTATGGTAACCAAGCTGCACAGGATATACAAACTGTGGAAGCTGTGCCCACCTTGGTCAACCTCCCATTATTGGATAGAAGAGTGGATCTGATTTACAGGACCAAGACCTGGCCTACACACGTGTACTTTGAAGATGAAACAAAAAAAAAAAAAGAAAAAAAATCCCAGATGGGTAGGATACCCACTCCTGTTAAGAAACACAAAGATGGAGGGAGAAGTTTGGGGAAACTGGCAGAAAGGAAAGGTAAGACACTAAAAAGCAGGTAATTAGTGGTGTGACTTAGATATTTATATTCGTCCCTAATGGGAAAAAGCACAATGTTTTTATGAGAAAGCATCAACACGATCTAATTGACATTTACAGACCATGTCATAAACAACAGCATATATATTCTTCTCAAGCTCACATGGAGCATTCATCAAGACAGATCACATTCTGGGCCATTAAGAATATCTTAAATTTAAAAGAACAGAAATCATACAAAATTAAACTAGAAATAAGCAATACAAAGATAGCTGAAAAGTCCCCAAATATTTGGAGATTAAACAACACACTACTAAATGATACAAGAGTCAAATAAAACATCAGGAACAGAAAACTACAGACCAGTATCTCATGAACACAGGTGCAAATATCCTTAAAATTTCAACAAATCAAATCTAAGAATGTATTCAAGAAAACTATACACCACAACCAATCCCATAAATCTGGGACTTATTCCAGATATGGAAGGCTGATTCAACATTCAAAATTCAATTAATGCAAGCCAACTAAACTTCAATTAAATAAATAATTTTTAAAAATCAATTAATGTAACCTAGTACATCAACAGGCTAACTAAGAAAAGGCATATAATTATATAATAAGAGAATATAAACTGACTGGAAAAATGAGAAGTTGGAGCATTTTCTTAAAGAAAGGTTTTGACTTCCCTGGTGGCCCACTTGTTAAGACTTTGCAAATCCACTGCAGAGAGCATGGGTTCGATCCCTGGTCTGGGAACTAAGATCCAGCATGCTACACAGTTCAGCCAAAACAAAACTAAACAAAGCTTCCCAATGATTTCCCATCATATTCAGAATAAAATCCTAACTCCTGTGAGGCCTATAGAACCTAGCCCCTGCCTCAAACCACTCTCTGCCACTCTCAGTCTACTGGCTGCACCAGCCTTCTTGATGCTCTCCAAACACGTTAAGCTTGTTACCTACCCTCGTGCTTTGCAACACCAACTGTTCCCTCTGGTTTGTACACTCTTCTCCCGAATCTTTGCACAGCTCACCACTTTACCAAGTTCTCTACTCAAATGTTACCTCCTCTGAGTGATCTGCCCTGACTATTCTACCCAAGAACCTGGCCCACTGCCCCATATTCCATTCTCCTCTGTCATCACTATAGTTCCTCATGATGCTCTAGTATTTTTCACAGTATTCCCCCCTGCCTGACAGGAGTATCCCTCTTTCCCCATGAATTTCCCATCTTCCCCACTAGAACATAAGCTGCATGAGAATAAGAACTTTGTCTGTCTCATTAACTGATACATCCAGCACTTAGTACACACTTACCTAAAAAAACTACTTACCGTTGTCAGAACACGCATAATCGTGTCTATGTGCCACCGTTTGGAAGGTGCATACCTGAGAAAATAATGGCACAGGTGAAAAAACTGAACCTGTAAATTAAGCTCTGCTCAGTGACTTTCATGGAGAAGGAAATGGCAACCCACTCCAGTACTCCTGCCGGGAAAATTCCATGGATGGGAGAGCCTGGTAGTCTACAGTCCATGGGGTCGCAAAGAGTCGGACACGACTGAGCGACTTCACTTTCTTTCTTTCTATAGTTCCTTTTGGAGAAGGAAATGGCAACCCACTCCAGTGTTCTTGCCTGGAGAATCCCAGGGACACAGGGGTCTGGTCAGCTACAGTCTATGAGGTTGCAAAGAGTTGGACATGACTAAGCAACACACACACACACACACACAGACACACACACACACACTCAGCTACAGTCTATGAGGTTGCAAAGAGTTGGACATGACTAAGCAACACACACACACACACACACACACACACACACACACAGTGACTTTCAAAACTCCTGTCCTATAGTCTTGAGGTTCACAGGTTAAGGGACTGTGTCTGGACACATTTTACCTTCAAAACTACCAGCAATTAAACTAGCACCAATTCCCATTTCAATGGGTGGTGAAACAGTACATGGTCAAATTCAGATGTAAATACTGCAATAGAAGTTGCTGAGTTAAGAACTGAGGACTCTCTCTCCAGTTTTTTTCTTAGAAAACAAATCATAAAGTCAGGACAGGAGAGTACAGAGAAGAAAGAAGAAAGAGCACTGTTCCCAGACCCAGGTAACGCCAGGACTAGGAACTTGCCTCCCCTTAAATTCACAGTGAAAAGAGAAGAAATAACCACACTATCAAAATCCTGAGGACTTCATCCCATAAAGTTTTACACAGAACCATAATTCAAATGTTATAACTTTTCTATTCTCTTCATTAAAAGGGAATCATAGAAGAGAGGTTAAAGAACAGATACAAGAGGAGATTTTATAAAAGTAGGATTATTTTGGTCTTAGTATAATGCTTAACATAAATACTGACTAGAATGACCTTCTCAAACCCAATTTCTAATGGGAAGCCTGAAATAAATGTTACATGTTTAAACATGTTTACAACATTTCCTTCATGTTTTAAAGATGCTTTCCAAAAAGTTCCAAGCATTTTTTACCAATGAATGTAAAAATTAAATCTTACTTTTCTGCAGCAAGGAAGATTCCAGATGCACAGTCTGCTTTAAATTCTGGCTCACATGAATCCAGAAAATAAAGTAACTCCTTCATCATGCCTCGAATATTATTCCCATTTACCAGAGCAAAACTCAATTCCATTGCACGCCTTCCATGGAGAGAGGGAAAAAAAGTTATGATATTTACAGTGGGAATGAAACAAAGACCCAGGTATGTTGTCCCTGAACACCAAGCACCAGTGGATGTACTGACATCGTTGCATGATCTTTGCAATCCCAATCTTTGCACACGAGATAATCAAAGTTAACAAAATTATTTTTAACTTTCATCAATGCTTTTCTTCAAAAATTCCCAAAAGATACACACTACTAAAGACAGTTTGGATTCAACAGTCTGTTCTATGAAGCTGATATTTAGAAACCTAAAAGGCTCAAAAAGAGAGGCAAAGAAATTAATACTCAAAGATACTATCTCTCTGCATCAACAGTTAAAAATGTGATATATTGTCACCAAACTCTTTTACTACATCCACTTCAGCCCAAAGATGATGTAACATACATCGAAAGGTATACAGGTGATTAGAATAAAAACAAACCCTGCGGGCTAAGTGAAATAAGTTAGAGAAAGACAAATACTGTCTGATATCACTTATATGTAGAAGCTAAAAAAGCTGAATGCATAGAAATACAACTAGAATGGTGGTTACCACGGTCTGTGGGGTGGGAAAAATAGGGAGATATTGGTCAAAGAGCATGAACTTCCACGTGTAAGATAAACAGGTTCTGGAGATTTAATGTACAGCATAATGGCTATTGTTAATAATGATGTATTAATAAACTTGAAAGCTGCTTAGAGAGTAGATTTTAAATATTTCCACCACAAAAAAGAAATGGTACTTATGTGATATGCTGCAGGAACTGACTAACGCTAGTGTGAAAATCATTTTGCAATAAGGTGTGACAAAGCAATGTGATGCACATCTTAGACTCATATAATTATATACCAATAAAGCTGGAAAGAAAAACTAAAAAAGACAGTCAGAGCCATGAAAAGGAAAAAACAATATGTGCTATGAGAGCAAACAGGAGTTTCTATAATAGCACCACCATGACTTGAGTTTTAGCAAACTCCGGGAGACAGTGAAGGACAGGGGAGCCCAGTGTGTTGCAGTCCATGAGCTTGCAAAGAGTTGGACATGACTGGGCGACTGAACAATAACAACAAATAGCTGCCTATCAAACTTGGCAACCAAGGTAAATATGGATATGCTAGTTACTACACGCATCTTTTCATATTTGGTCAATAATGTCAAACCATGGCATATAATTTACTTCCAAAAATACCAATTTAATAAGATGAAAATACTTTCATCTTAATCTACAAGCAACAAAAACTCAATCCTTACAGAAATGCAATAATAGCTAATTCTTATACAGTGCTTAAGTGCTTCACATATGTTACTCCAGTTAATCCCGCATAACCTTTGGAAGTGGGTGCTCCTGTATCTACACTGTATATGGAGACAAACGAAGCACAGAAAGACTAAGTAACCAGACCAAGCTTATTAACGGCAGAGCTAGGATTTGAAATGAGGCCTTCTGGCTCCAGAGTCTCAGCTGCTAGGCTATATAACCTGTCAAAAGACCCAGGTTTTACTTTTGAAATGCAAAGCCCAGTCAAGAGCTATAGAGAAACAACACAATAGGAGTCAGAAAGTCTGATTTCTATTCCAAGGTCTGCCTTGTCAAGGAGTAAGCTTTAGAGTTAAGTCATTTGATTCCTTTGGGACTGTACTTTAATCTGTTAACTGAGGAGAGAAGTAATTGCCTAGTTTCTCTTACCGGTTTGCTCTGAGAACCAACTGAGAGGGTGCTTATAAATCCTTCACAAAGCTTTATATAAAAGTCATTATTACTGAGACCAGGTCTTATTTTTAGTTTGCCCAAGCACTTAACACCTGTTCTCTGCAAATAAAAGGAACTCAATTATCAATAAATGTTTGTTAAGTGAATAGTTTCAGAGATCAGTTCAAATTAAATTTTTTCTAGTTTGAATAGTAAACCAAAAGTTCACTGAAGCCTACTATAACTAGGCTTTACAAACACGTACAGTTATTCTAAGAAGAGGACCAGTGGAGTTAATTGATCAAGGGAAAAAATATATGCCTTTCAAAGTCCTATGATGAGTAAAGTGAGACAGAAAAGGAGAAATATCATATGACATTCCTTATATGCAGAATCTAAAAAGAAAGGATACAAATAAACTTATTTACAAAACAGAAACAGACTTAAGAGAATGAACTTATGGTTGCCAGCAGAGACAAAATGGGGGAAGAGATGGGGAGTTTGGGATCGACATGTACACACTGCTGTTATTTTATTATTTTTTTTTTAATGCTGTTATTTTAAAATAGTAACCAGCAAGGTCCTACTGTATGCCACATCAATGTTATGTGGCAGCCTGGATGGCAGAGAGGTTTAGGGGAGAATGGATACATGTATATATATGGCTCAGTCTCTTTGCTGCTCACCTGAAACTATCAGAACAGTGTTAATCAGCTATACTCCAATATAAAAGTTTTTTTTTTTTTTAAAGTCCTGCATGCTGCCTAAAAGTCATTCCCAGATGCACTGTTTTAACAGGCTGCCTCTAGTATCTTGGGGCATAAGTACTGCAAGAAAATGTGTGCTGTCAGCCATTCGAGTCTCAGCATAGTGATAGAACACTCAGCCGATGGATCACTCCTTATCTTCATCCTCCAGCACACAAACACAGTACCTCTGATGAGTAAACGTATGCCCATCCTACTTGTACCTGTTTTACTTAACAAAGAACCAAGGGTAACTTCAGGGTGCACTTAAGTATTCCTTACGCCTCTCTTTTACTGATCTAAACTTCTCCCTACCAATTCTTTTTGAAAAAAGGATTTACTTGGTCAAAATAATGACTAAATATATAAATATCAACATTCTCCCAGTCAAAATTCCATTACAAAGTTATCAAATGGAGGATGGTGGGTCACAGAACTTTCAATGATCTGTTACCGTTTTATGGAGACATCCAAATCCTTTAGACAGTCCACAATTGTGCTTCTGTGCCTCTGTACTGCATTATGATCTGTCTGCACAGTTTTCAATAAAGATGTCAAAGCTACATATCTGGATGAAACAAAGTTGCAGAAGAACAGAATTAAAATGGGAAATTCAGGATAGTTCTCTGTTTAATGACAAAGATGATGTTCAATGACTACTGAAAACTACATGGTTAAATAAAAGACACAACAGACTTAGTAAAATGGATACGCTGTAAAGCCTAAACAACACTATAATCAAAAGCTGTGGCATCCAGAAGCCTGGGATTTAGATTTGCATTCATGGTCAAGTCCATTTAAAGTTCTAAGTGACTGACTCGATTCTTCCAAACTCCTTCAAACAGTACAACAAAATAAGCATACACTATGCCTTTTCAGTCTGCCTGAGTCCCAAAACGCAAGAGGAAATTATTTCAATTTTACCATTTGTATTTTCTCTGCTTTTGATACCAGTACCAAAACTGCCCCTACAAAACTTTGAATTTACCATGCAAGTATAAAAAATTCTTCAGGAAGGAGAAGATGATTCAGGGTACCATAATGATTATTTTCACATTTTTTTTCAATCATAACATGATAAGAAAGAATTAAAAAAAAAACACTGATAAATTCATTCATTTTTTAAAAGTAGCTGGAGTTTACAAACATCTTCTAGGTTTGCAACTGAAATGCTCTACTCTTCTTAACTGAGAGCAGGGGTCAGCAAACTAAGCCTAGAACAGCCCTCTGCTGTCTGGTTTGGTAAACCAGTTTTTATTGCAATACAGCCATATTCATCATTTACACAGTCTGTGGCTGCTTTCACACCAAGAGGCAGAGCTGAGTAGTTGCCAAAGAGACCCTAAGGCCCATGTAGTCTATAACACAGACCATCTGTTCCCGGACAGAAAAAGTTTGCTAATGCCTAACAGTAAAGCATAAATAGGACTAAAAGTTAATTCATTAGGCAAATCTTCAAATTCTTATCAAAACAGTTTTAAGATTAGACTAAAAATAAAAATCCTGAGTTGAAGTTCTAGATATGTCACTCTACATGTGTGATCTTGAGCAAAATCACTCAGGAATACACTGAGTTTATAATAGCCAGATACAAGATATTTTTCAGGTTACTTACCTGATATTCTTGTCATTGTTCAATAAGAAACGACCCAGGATATTTATGGCTAAGACCTACAGAAAAATAGCATAGGTTAATAATTTAAGAAAATCAAACATCTGTATTGTTTAAGGACCACTTTCTGGACTCTGATGAGTGCAAACTATTTAAAGGTGGTAGTTTAGTCAGCACTTCTACAGATTGCTAGCCAAAAAAATCCTCTGAAGGCAAATTCTTAAAACCATATTCTATTTCAACAGTAAAAGCTGCAAGATTGTTTTCAAGTTTTTATATTGCTAGCAGGAAAATATTATTGATACAGCTTCATTGGAGGGAGTTTTGGCAATAACCATAAATAATAAAAATAAGGAATTCACTGGAGAGTTAGGTTAGGACTCCGAGCGCCCCTGCAGGGGGCACGAGTTCAATCCGTGCCTCATGACACAGTCAAAACAGTTAATAAACAATTAAAAACCACAAAATGAAAAGTTATCGGAGGGAGGAGCCAAGACGGCAGAGGAATAGGACGGGGAGACCACTTTCTCCCCTACAAATTCATCGAAAGAACAATTGAACACAGAGCAAACTTCACAAAACAACTTCTGATCACTAGCTGAGGTCATCAGGCGCCCAAAAAAGCAGCCCATTGTCTTCGAAAGGAGGTAGGACAAAATATAAAAGATAAAAAGAGACACAAAAGAGCTAAGGACGGAGATCCATCCCGGGAAGGGAGTCTTAATAGAGAAAGTTTCCAAACACCAGGAAACCCTTGCACTGGCGGGTCTGGGGGAAGTTTTTGAATCTCGGAGGGCAACCTGACTGGGAGGGGAAGAATAAATAAAACCCACAGATTACCTGCCTGAAAGCAACTCCCAGCAGAAAAGTACCCCAGACGCCCGCATCCGCCACCAGCAAGTGGGGGCGGAACGGAGAGGAGTGGGCAGCATTGCTTAGGGTAAGGACCAGGCCTGAGTGCCCTGAGGACAATCGGAGGGAGCCTTTCTGAGTTACCAACTTAAACTGTGGAATAGCAAGAGAGAGAGAGAGAGAGAAAATTAACCGGCCGAACACACTGCCGGCCGTTCGCAGAACAAAGGGTCTGAGCAAGTCCAGAGAAGAGCTCTCAGGCTGCGGACCGGCCCAGCCCCGCCGCAGGCAGGAGGCAGCGGGGAGGGGAAAGGGGCAGGCTCGGCCCCAAGGACCGCATCCCCCACCGCACTGCAAACATGCCTCCAGTTTCTAACCAAAGACTTCCTGAGATTCTGGATGGTCGACATCCGCTGGGAGGGTCGCGCCGAGACACAGGGCGCACGCACACGACCGGCGCGGGCGGGGACCGGGGCTGGGGACGCGGAGGGGAGAAGGCGCACGCACCCGACTGGCGCTGGGGGAAGCTGAGGCTGGTACCGCGGAGGGGAGAAGGCGCGGCGCACCCGGGGAGAGTGCGCCCGTCAACCTCCTGGCTGCCTGAGCCGCTCGGACCGGGAAGGCACAAAACGCAGGCACAGCCGAGTCGGCGCTTTCATGGAGTACCCAAAAACTGGAACCGCGCGGAGCACAGGGCACGCTCCATATAGAGCAGCCGGGAGCCTGAGCAGCGTAGACGGGGAAAGCAGCGCAGTCCCTCCCCGGAGCGCGATGGAACTAGCAACCTGAATAAGAGACCACCTCTGCCCGCCTGTGTCAGGGCGGAAATTAGGCACTGAAGAGACCGGCAAACAGAAGCCAAATAAACAAAGGGAACCACATCAGAAGGGACCGGTGCAACAGATTAAAATCCCTGTTAGATAACACCAACTACACTGGAAGGGGCCTGTAGATATCGAGAAGTGTAACCTGGAACGAGGAGCTATCTGAAACTGAACCAAACCCACACTGACCGCAACAGCTCCAGAGAAATTCCTAGATGTATTTTTACTTTTATGTTTTAATTAAAAAAATTTTTTTTTTCTTTTTTCTCTTTTATTTTCTTTTAAAATTCCCTATTACTCCCCCATGACTCCTTAACTTTCATTTTCATAGATTTTTACGATTTTTTTAATTAGGAAAAAATTTTTTTTCTTGTTTTTTTTTTCCTTTTTCCTCTTTTTCTTTTTCTCTTATTTCCTTTTAAAGTCCTCTATTACTCCTCTACTACTCCTTAATTTTCATTTTCATTACACTATAACCTTGCAAAAAAAAAAAGAGAGAAGCCCTATTTTTAAACCGAACTTCATATATATTTCTAAAATTTTTTTGTGTTTTGGTTTTTGTTTTTAATATTGTATTTTTAAGAGTCTAACCTCTACTCTAGATTTTTAATTTTTGTTTTTCAGTATATGATATAAATTGTGAACATTTAAGAATCCAATATTCAGTTCCCATTTTTTTCAGGAGTGTGTTGATTACTCTCTCCCAATCTTGACTCTCCATTTTCTACCTCAGAACACCTCTATTTCTTCCTTTCCCCTTCTCTTCCCAATCCAATTCTGTGAATCTTTGTAGGTGTCTGGGCTACGGAGAACACTCTGGGAACAGACAACTGCGTAGATCTGTCTCTCTCCTCTTGAGTCCCCCTTTTTCTCCTCCTGCTCATCTCTATCTCCCTCCTCCCTCTCCTCTTCTTCATGTAACTCTGTGAACCTCTCTGGCTGTCCCTCACGGGGGAGAATCTTTTCACCATTAACCTAGAAGTTTTATTACCAGTGCTGTATAGTTGGAGAGGTCTTGAGGCTACTGGAAGAATAAAACTGAAATCCAGAGGCAGGAGACTTAAGCACAAAACCTGAGAACACCAGAAAACGCCTGACTACAAGGAACTTTAAGTAATAAGAGACCATCCAAAAGCCTCCATACCTACACTGAAACCAACCACCACCCAAGAGCCAATAAGATTTAGAGCAAGACATACCACGCAAATTCTCCAGCAACGCAGGAACATAGCCCTGAACGTCAACATACAGGCTGCCCAAGGTCACACCTAACACATAGACCCATCTCAAAACTCATTACTGGGCACTCCATTGCACTCCAGAAAGAAAAAATCTAGTTCCACGCACCAGAACACCGAAGCAAGCTTCCCTAACCAGGAAACCTTGACAAGCCAATTGTCCAACCCCACCCACTGCGTAAAACCTCCACAATAAAAAGGAACCACAGACCTCCAGAATACAGAGAGCCCACTCCAGACACAGCAATCTAAACAAGATGAAAAGGCAGAGAAATACCCAACAGGTAAAGGAACATGAAAAATGTCCACCAAGTCAAACAAAAGAGGAGGAGATAAGGAATCTACCTGAAAAAGAATTTAGAATAATGATAATAAAAATGATCCAAAATCTTGAAAACAAAATGGAGTTACAGATAAATAGCCTGGAGACAAAGATTGAGAAGATGCAAGAAATGTTTAATAAAGACCTAAAAGAAATAAAAAAGAGTCAATTAAAAATGAATAATGCAATAAATGAGATCAAAAACACTCTGGAGGGACCCAAGAGTAGAATAACAGAGGCAGAAGATAGGATAAGTGAGGTAGAAGATAAAATGGTGGAAATAAATGAAGCAGAGAGGAAAAAAGAAAAAAGAATCAAAAGAAATGAGGACAACCTCAGGGAACTCTGGGACAACATGAAACGCCCCAACATTCGAATCATAGGAGTCCCAGAAGAAGAAGACAAAAAGAAAGGCCATGAGAAAATACTTGAGGAGATAATAGCTGAAAACTTCCCTAAAACGGGGAAGGAAATAGCCACCCAAGTCCAAGAAACCCAGAGAGTCCCAAACAGGATAAACCCAAGGCAAAACACCCCAAGACACATATTAATCAAATTAACAAAGATCAAACACAAAGAACAAATATTAAAAGCAGCAAGGGAGAAACAACAAATAACACACAAAGGGATTCCCATAAGGATAACAGCTGATCTATCAATAGAAACCCTTCAGGCCAGAAGGGAATGGCAGGACGTACTGAAAGTAATGAAAGAGAATAACCTACAACCTAGATTACTGTACCCAGCAAGGATCTCATTCAGATATGAAGGAGAATTCAAAAGCTTTACAGACAAGCAAAAGCTGAGAGAATTCAGCACCACCAAACCAGCTCTTCAACAAATGCTAAAGGATCTTCTCTAGACAGGAAATGCAGAAAGGTTGTATAAACGTGAACCCAAAACAACAAAGTAAATGGCAACGGGACCACACCTATCAATAATTACCTTAAGTGGGTTGAATGGGTTGAATGCCCCAACCAAAAGACAAAGATTGGCTGAATGGATACAAAAACAAGACCCCTATATATGCTGTCTATAAGAGACCCACCTCAAAACAAGAGACACATACAGACTAAAAGTGAAGGGCTGGAAAAAAATATTTCACGCAAACGGAGAACAAAAGAAAGCAGGAGTCACCATACTCATATCAGATAAAATAGACTGTCAAATAAAGGATGTGAAAAGAGAGAAAGGACAGTACATAATGATCAAAGGATCAATCCAAGAAGAAGATATAACAATTATAAATATATATGCACCCAACATAGGAGCACCGCAATATGTAAGGCAAATGCTAACGAGTATGAAAGAGGAAATTAATAGTAACACAATAATAGTGGGAGACTTTAATACCCCACTCACAACTATGGATAGATCAACTAAACAGAAAATTAACAAGGAAACACAAACCTTAAATGACACAGTGGACCACCTAGACCTAATTGATATCTATAGGACATTTCACCCCAAAACAATCAACTTCACCTTTTTCTCAAGTGCACACGGAACCTTCTCCAGAATAGATCACATCCTGGGCCATAAATCTAGTCTTGGAAAATTCAAGAAAACTGAAATCATTCCAGTCATCTTTTCTGACCACAGTGCAGTAAGATTAGATCTCAATTACAGGAAAAAAATAGTTAAAAATTCAAACATATGGAGGCTAAATAACACGCTTCTGAATAACCAACAAACCATAGAAGAAATCAAAAAAGAAATCAAAATATGTATAGAAATGAATGAAAATGAAAACACAACAACCCAAAACCTATGGGACACTGTAAAAGCAGTGCTAAGGGGAAGGTTCATAGCATTACAGGCTTACCTCAAGAAACAAGAAAAAAACCAAATAAATAACCTAACTCTACACGTAAAGCAATTAGAGAAGGAAGAAATGAAGAACCCCAGGGTTAGTAGAAGGAAAGAAATCTTAAAAATTAGGGCAGAAATAAATGCAAAAGAAACAAAAGAGACCATAGCAAAAATCAACAAAGCTAAAAGCTGGTTTTTTGAAAAAATAAAATTGACAAACCATTAGCAAGACTCATTAAGAAACAAAGAGAGAAGAACCAAATTAACAAAATTAGAAATGAAAATGGAGAGATCACAACAGACAACACTGAAATACAAAGGATCATAAGAGACTACGACCAGCAGCTCTATGCCAATAAAATGGACAACCTGGAAGAAATGGACAAATTCTTAGAAAAGTATAACTTTCCAAAACTGAACCAGGAAGAAATAGAAGATCTTAACAGACCCATCACAAGCAAGGAAATCGAAACTGTAATCAGAAATCTTCCAGGAAACAAAAGCCCAGGACCAGATGGCTTCACAGCTGAATTCTACCAAAAATTTAGAGAAGAGCTAACACCTATCTTACTCAAACTCTTCCAGAAAATTGCAGAAGAAGGTAAACTTCCAAACTCATTCTATGAGGCCACCATCACCCTAATTCCAAAACCAGACAAAGATGCCACAAAAAAAGAAAACTATAGGCCAATATCACTGATGAACATAGATGCAAAAATCCTTAACAAAATTCTAGCAAACAGAATCCAACAACATATTAAAAAAATCATACACCACGACCAAGTGGGCTTTATCCCAGGAATGCAAGGATTCTTTAATATCCGCAAATCAATCAATGTAATACACCACATTAACAAATTGAAAGATAAAAACCATATGGTTATCTCAATAGATGCAGAGAAAGCCTTTGACAAAATTCAACACTCATTTATGATTAAAACTCCCCAGAAAGCAGGAATAGAAGGAACATACCTCAACATAATAAAAGCTATATATGACAAACCCACAGCAAGCATCACCCTCAATGGTGAAAAATTGAAAGCATTTCCCCTGAAATCAGGAACAAGACAAGGGTGCCCACTCTCACCACTACTATTCAACATAGTTTTGGAAGTTCTGGCCACAGCAATCAGAGCAGAAAAAGAAGTAAAAGGAATCCAGATAGGAAAAGAAGAAGTGAAACTCTCGCTGTCTGCAGATGACATGATCCTCTACATAGAAAACCCTAAAGACTCTACTAGAAAATTACTAGAGCTAATCAACAAATATAGTAAAGTTGCAGGATATAAAATTAACACACAGAAATCCCTTGCATTCCTATACACTAACAATGAGAAAACAGAAAGAGAAATTAAGGAAACAATACCATTCACCATTGCAACAAAAAGAATAAAATACTTAGGAGTATATCTACCTAAAGAAACAAAAGACCTATACACAGAAAACTATAAAACACTGATGAAAGAAATCAAAGAGGACACAAACAGATGGAGAAACATACCGTGTTCATGGATTGGAAGAATCAAAATTGTCAAAATGGCTATACTACCCAAAGCAATCTATAGATTCAATGCAATCCCTATCAAGCTACCAACTTGATACCAACGGTATTTTTCACAGAATTAGAACAAATAATTTCACAATTTGTATGGAAATACAAAAAACCTCGAATAGCCAAAGCAATCTTGAGAAAGAAGAATGGAACTGGAGGAATCAACCTGCCTGACTTCAGGCTCTACTACAAAGCCACAGTCATCAAGACAGTATGGTACTGGCACAAAGACAGAAATATAGATCAATGGAACAGAATAGAAAGCCCAGAGATAAATCCACGAACCTATGGACACCTTATCTTCGACAAAGGAGGCAAGGATATACAATGGAAAAAAGACAACCTCTTTAACAAGTGGTGCTGGGAAAACTGGTCAACCACTTGTAAAAGAATGAAACTAGAACACTTTCTAACACCATACACAAAAATAAACTCAAAATGGATTAAAGATCTAAATGTAAGACCAGAAACTATTAAACTCTTAGAGGAAAACATAGGCAAAACACTCTCCGACATGAATCACAGCAGGATTCTCTATGAGCCACCTCCCAGAATATTGGAAATAAAAGCAAAAATAAACAAATGGGACCTAATGAAACTTAAAAGCTTTTGCACAACAAAGGAAACTATAAGCAAGGTGAAAAGACAGCCCTCAGATTGGGAGAAAATAATAGCAAATGAAGCAACAGACAAAGGATTAATCTCAAAAATATACAAGCAACTCCTGCAGCTCAATTCCAGAAAAATAAATGACCCAATCAAAAAATGGGCCAAAGAACTAAACAGACATTTCGCCAAAGAAGACATACAGATGGCTAACAAACACATGAAAAGATGCTCAACATCACTCATTATTAGAGAAATGCAAATCAAAACCACAATGAGGTACCATTACACGCCAGTCAGGATGGCTGCTATCCAAAAGTCTACAAGCAATAAATGCTGGAGAGGGTGCGGAGAAAAGGGAACCCTCTTACACTGTTGGTGGGAATGCAAACTAGTACAGCTGCTATGGAGAACAGTGTGGAGATTTCTTAAAAAACTGGAAACAGAACTGCCATATGACCCAGCAATCCCACTTCTGGGCATACACACTGAGGAAACCAGATCTGAAAGAGACACGTGCACCCCAATGCTCATCGCAGCACTGTTTATAATAGCCAGGACATGGAAGCAACCTAGATGCCCATCAGCAGACGAATGGATAAGGAAGCTGTGGTACATATACACAATGGAATATTACTCAGCCGTTAAAAAGAATTCATTTAGGAAAAAAAAAGAACTCATCTGAATCAGTTCTAATGAGATGGATGAAACTGGAGCCCATTATACAGAGTGAAGTAAGCCAGAAAGATAAAGAATATTACAGCATACTAACACACATATGTGAAATTTAGAAAGATGGTAATGATAACCCTATATGCAAAACAGAAAAAGAGACACAGATGTACAGAACAGACTTTTGGACTCTGTGGGAGCAGGCGAGGGTGGGATGTTTCGAGAGAACAGCAAGTATATTATCTATAGTGAAACAGATCACCAGCCCAGGTGGGTTGCATGAGACAAGAGCTCGGGCCTGGTGCACGGGGAAGACCCAGGGGAATCGGGTGGAGAGGGAGGTGGGAGGGGGGATCGGGATGGGGAATACATGTAACTCCATGGCTGATTCATGTCAATGTATGACAAAACCCACTACAATGCTGTGAAGTAATTAGCCTCCAACTAATAAAAATAAATGAAAAAAATAAATAAAATAAAATACTAACATAAAAAAAGAAAAAAAGAAAAGTTATCCCCTGCTTCAACAATTTCACTTCTAGGAATTCAGCCGACAAATATACTTGAACATATGCACAAAAATCTACTGCAACACTATCTGTAATCACAAATGATAGAAGTGTTCATTAATAGCAATTTTCCTAAATGTACTGTGGCACATTCACACAATGGAATGTTATATAACCATTAAAAAGAATGAATCGTGACACATGCTATGACAGGTATATACCTTGAGAATATTATATTAAGTAAAATAAGCCAGACACAAACACCCCGTATTATATGATTCCATATATGTGAAATGTCCTGAATAGGCAAATCCATGGAGACAGAAAGTAGAATGGTGGTTGCCAGGGGTTGGGGTCAGGGGATAATGGGGAATTACTGCTTAAAGGGCACAGAGTTTCAGTTTGGGAAACTAAAAAGTCCTGAAGATGAACGGAGGGTGCTGGCTGCACAACACTGTGAATGTACTTACTTACCGCCACTGAACTAGAGTTAGAGATGGTTAAAAGGATAGAGTTTATATTATGCATATTGTACCAATCTTTTTTAAAATGAGAATGGTCTCTATATGTGAATATAAACTAGCTCCAACATAATGTTTTCATCTAACATGATAAGCATAAGGTGCAGAATCACCCAGATGACCAAAAACTGTACCCAAATACTGTAGTGCAGTTAGTAAATTTGTTTCTCACAAAGCAATGCATTAGCGATTATTAATAAATGGTTGAAAGAATGAATAAACACTTGAGGGAGGGTTCTTTCTTACAGAAGAATTCCAATTATTTAAAGAAGAAAAAATGAGGGGAACAGAAAGGTATCATTAGAGCACCACCCAAAAACCTGTTAAAGACAAGATCCTCAGATGGATACTAAAATTGGTTGGCAAAAGTCTGAGAACAGGGTATCTGCATAGTGTCAAAAGTGTTTCCTCCAAAATATTTTTAATTACATAGGGGAAAATAACAATTATACAGTAGAGAGACACAGCAGACAGCACCTTAACCAAAAGATCAAGGGTGAAATCACCAGTAATGAGACAAATAGAGAGCATGTACCCCCAGATATGAAACTGTAAAGGGCACAACACTTCTGGAGCAGTCTTGCCAAAAAAGCATAATTTCAAACTAATTATTATAAGAATATATCAGACTGTCAACTTCAGGGATACTCTGCAAAATAACTGATCAGTGCTCTTCAAAACTGTCACAGAAGACAAGGAAAGACGAAGGAAATGTCAAGATTGGAGGAGACTAAGGAGACATGACAATAAATGCAACATGGGATCAAGGATTGGCGCTGGAAAGGAAAAAGGACATCAGTAGAAAAACTGGTAAAGTCTGAGTAAAATCTCTAATTCAATTAATGGTATTGAACCAATATTGGTTTCTTAGTTTTGATAATTACACTATAGGTAAACAAGATGTTAACATTAGGGGAGGCTGAGTGAATGGTATTGTGGGAACTCGGAAATATTTTTGAAACTTTTCTATAAGCCTACAATTATTTTAAATAAAAAGGTTTTAAAAGTGGAGAAGATAAGTAATACATACGTACAGATATGTTTAAATATGGATAGAATATCATCCCAAAAAGTATATTAGAAAACGGTAACCATACTTTCGACTAGAAGAATTAAGTCTAAACATAAAATCAATAGACAGACATTTTCCTCCCTGTATATCATTTTGTTTGAAGTGGTCAAACAGGAGACGGCAAGAGTGAACACTGACATTTTAGGAATCAGTGAACTAAAATGGACTAGAACGGGTGAACTTAATTCAGATGACCATTATATCTACTACTGTGGACCAGAATCCCTTAGAAGAAATGTACTAGCCCTCATAGTCAAAAAAGAGTCTGAAATGCTTGGGTGCAATCTCAAAAATGACAGAATGATCTCTGTTTGTTTCCAAGGCAAACCATTCAATACCACAGTAATCCAAGTCTATGCCGCAACCAGTAATGTTGAAGAAGCTGAATGGTTCTATGAAGACCTACAAGACCTTCTAGAACTAACACCCAAAAAAGATGTCTTTTTAATCATAGCTGACTGGAATGCAAAAGTAGGAAGTCAAGAGATACCTGGAGTAACAGGCAAATTTGGCCTTGGAGCACAGAATGAAGCAGGGCAAAGGCGAACAGAGTTTTGCCAAGAGAACACACTGGTCATAGCAAACACCCTCTTCCAACAACACAAGAGAAGACTCTACACACAGACATCCCCAGATGGTCAATACCAAAATCTGATTGATTGTATTCTTTGCAGCAGAAGATGAAGAAGCTCTTACACAGTTAGCAAAACCAAGCCCAGGAGCTGACTGTGGCTCAGATCATGAACTCCTTATTGTCAAATTCAGACTTAAATTGAAGAAAGTAGGGAAAAATCACTAGATCAGTCAGGTATGACCTAAATCAAATTCCTTACAATTATACACCGGAAGTGACAAACAGATTCAAGGGATTAGATCTGATAGACAGAGTGCCTGAAGAACCATGGACAAAGGTTTGTGACACTGAACGGGAGGCATTGATCAAGACCATCCCCAAGAAAAAGAATTGCAAAAAGGCAAAATGGTTGTCTGAGGAGGCCCTACAAATAACTGAGAAAAGAAGAGAAGCTAAAGGCAAAGGAGAAAAGGAAAGATATACCCATCTGAATGAAGAGTTCCAAAGAACAGCAAGGAGAGATTAGAAAGCCTTCCTCAGTGATCAGTGCCAAGAAATAGAGGAAAACAACAGAATGGAAAAGACTAGAGATTTCTTCAAGAAATTTAGAGACACCAAGGGAACATTTAATGCAAAGATGGGCACAATAAAGGCCAGAAATGGTATGGACCTAATAGATGCAGAAGATATTAAGAAGACATGGCAAGAATACACAGAAGAACTATACAAAAAAGATCTTCATGACCCAGATAACCACGGTGGTGTGATCACTCACCTAGAGCCAGACATCCTGGAATGTGAAGTCAAGTGGGCTTTAGGAAGCATCACTATAAAGTTAGTGGAGCTGACAGAATTCCAGTTGAGCTATTTCAGATCCTACAAGATGATGCTGTGAAAGTGCTGCACTCAACATGCCAGCAAATTTGGAAAACTCAGCAGTGGCCACAGGACTGGAAAAGGTCAGTTTTCATTAAAACCCCTAAGAAAGGCAATCCCAAAGAATGCTCAAACTACCGCACAATTGCACTCATCTCACATGCTAGCAAAGTAATGCTCAAATTCTCCAAGCCAGGTTTCAACAGTACATGAACCGTGAACTTCCAGATGTTCAAGCTGGATTTAGAAAAAGAAGAGGAAGCAGAGATCAAATTGCCAACATCCGCTGGATCATAGAAAAAGCAAGAGAATTCCAGAAAAACATCTGCTTTATTGATTACGTCAAAGCCTTTGTGTAGATCATAACAAACTGTGGAAAATTCTTCAAGAGATGGGAATACCAGACCACCTGACCTGTGTCCTCAGAAATCTGTATGCAGGTCAAGAAGCAACAGTTAGAACCGGACATGGAACAACAGACTGGTTACAAACTGGGAAAGGAGTACATCAAGGCTGTATATTGACACGCTGCTTACTTAACTTATACGCAGAGTATAACATGTGAAATGCCAGGCTAGATGAAGCACAAGCTGGAATCAAGACTGCTGGGAGAAATATCAATAATCTCAGATACCCTAACCCTTATGGCAGAAAGTGAAGAAGAACTAAAGAGCCTCTTGATGAAAGTGAATGAGAGTGAAAAAGTTGGCTTAAAACTCAACATTCAAAAAACCAAGATCATGTCATCCGGTCCCATTATTTCATGGCAAATAGGTGCGAAAATGATGGAAACAATGAGAGATTTTATTTTTCTGGGCTCCAAAATCACTGCAGATGGTGACTGTAGCCATGAAATTAAAAGATGCTTACTTGCTCCTTGGAAGAAGAGCTATAACCAACCTAGACAGCATATTAAAAAGTAGAGACATTACTTTGCCAACAAAGGTCTGTCTAGTCAAAGCTATGGTTTTTCCAGTAGCCACGTTTGGATGGGAGAGTTGGACTATAAAGAAAGCTGAGCGCCAAAGAATTGATGCTTTTGAACTGTGGTGTTGGAAAAGACTCCTGAGAGTCCCTTGGACAGAAGGGAGATCAAACCAGTCAATCCTAAAGGAAATCAGTCCTGAATATTCACTGGAAGGACCGATGCTGAAGCTGAAACTCCAATACTTTGACCACCTGATGCGAAGAGCTGACTCATTTGAAAAAGACCTTGATGCTGGGAAAGATTGAAGGCAGGAGGAGAAGGGGACGACAGAGGATGAGATGGCTGGATGGTATCACCGGCTCAATGGACATGGGTTTGGGTGAACTCCGGGAGTTGGTGATGGACAGGGAAGCCTGGCATGCTGCAGTCCATGGCGTCGCAGAGTCGGACATGTCTGAGCAACTGAACTGAAACCATTTTGTATTGAATTTTTTTACTTTATGTGTTCATTTTTTTAATAAAAATAAATATTTAAGAAAAATGAATTAACTCAAATATGTTGTTGTCTTGTGTGAAGTGAATGAGCCCAACTCAAATCATGGCTCCAAATAAAGCTTATTCTGAAACGGTTCCTTCATTCAACATTGTCCATACATGTAACCATACATAAAATCTTCCAATTTCTATTATAATCAATATTAATCCTTCATTGGAGAGAATGATACTTCAGATACCAAAACATACATTCTGCATCATTCTTTCCTAAAGTTAATTTCCAAAGTCCAAATCAATTATTTTAAAATAAAATGTTTAGAGTAAAGATTAAAAACTTACTCGCAGTCCACTCTCTGACTTAATATCCATGATAGTCAAAACCGTTTCATAAAGAATAGCATTTCCTACATTTTTACTAGTCTCCGTATTAGTGGCAACCTGAAAAGACACAGAAGGTGTTACATGACAAAACAATGCTTCCAAAAAACATCCAGAGGTAACAAGAGACATTTTGTGATTGTTTCCAGCCACCAATGAAAAAACACAAATAAAAACTGCTTCATATAATCACAATCATTCTGCTCCCTGCTATACTGAGTGTTTACAAAAATGCAAGTTTTGTTCTACTCACCTGTGCTAATATATCATTCATAGCTTCACTTGAGTCATCATCATTTCGTCCTAAAATTCTTAATAACCGCAAAATTCGTACCTAATGTGCAAAACATGACAAACATCAACAAATTCTGTTTAGCACAAAGGAACTTTGCTTGATATGAAATTCAAATAACTTAAATGAAGTCTTAGATCCCAATAGAAATGGTCAAAATAAAACAGAAGAATTTTAAACATGATCTTTAGAGCAGTTATATATGGTTCTATGTCTTAATGAAGCTGTTAGACAACCTACACTTCAGTCAAAGGATACCACCACCTGCAGAGCTATATCATATTGGAAAATCATGTTTCTATGTGGTATATGATTTGACTATTACAAATATAATTTTATCCTATTAATCTAATACAGAATTGTGTCACTATTCATTTATTAGTGTAATCAGCTTAGTCAATTAACTACCAAAACTACCCAACACAAACATAAGAAGGAGGAAAAATTCACTCCAAAATATATCATTTATCCTAAACTTTCTTTCAAGCTCACCTGCAAAAAGGGGTCACTGATCCCAGAAACATCATGTTCTGGTGAATATCCGGACATGATGAGGTTCTTTAGAATACGAACTAATTGGGGCACAAGCTGCAGGGAAGAGAGATGCATCAAAAAACAGTGAACATCAAAGAATTTCTCAGGAATAGGCAGAGGTTAACTTGGCTTAGAAAAAAAAGATTCAAGAGTCTGAGTCCAAGCAAATTCTACTAATAAAATTGTATACTGTTGATGTTTCATAGACATAACTTGGAAGTATTCTGGCCCAGAACTCAAAAAGGAGTATGTACGTTATCTGAATTAAAACCAAACCAGACATTTTTACTCCAGATTTATAAATGCAAAGATACCACAAATAACAGTAGGTCAGAAAGCCTATGAGAACCGAGTAAAACAGATGCCTATGGGGACTTCTATGGGACTTGACACACCTAGGTTGCACAAACATGTTCAGTTTTTAATCTATCCAACACATGTGAGTATAAAATGCTACCACATCCAAAACTCTGGTAATTTTCTGAAAATTACAGTTTTAAAACAAACTATCTCAAATAGACAAAAAAAACTCTCTCCTCTTAATATATGTCTAGTTATATCCTTTCCCAATAAACAACAGGGAATACACGTCTCAAACACTGACCAAGTGGAAAAGACACATGAAAAACTGTCTCCTTCACCTAAGGAAGACAGAAAGGCCACGAATGCTGTTTCTGTCCTATTCTTAACTCATAGGATACAATTTTTGGTAAAATTTAATTTCAGCACCTAATCATATATTTGTTGCCTATCTTATCTTACAAATGAAACAATACATTCCTTACAGTCAGAATGCCCTTCTTTTTTTAACTCTGTCCATTAGACTGAGTGATGACACACAATAAAGGCAATTTTATTGCCAAGTTGAACTTAAAAATGCTTTAAATACTATTATTTATTGCACTTCATTGATCAATCATTTAAGATTAAAACCCTATTTCAAAATGTCTGCCACAATAAGAACCTCTCCAGTCTCCAACTACAAACTCAATTTAGCTATATAAACAACTCTAATCACCTAACATCAAGAACCGTCCAAAGCAAACTGAATCTTATCTGTCTCAGAGGCAATCAGAACAGCCCCAACTTTGCTGCAACTCAATTATCTTTTGCTCATTGAATCTGGATTCCTCTCTAAGGGGATCAAGACTGAAACAAAAGCCAAGCTGGGCCCAAGGAATGCACTCAAAACACAACACTAAGTCTACTGCTGAATATAAGACAACATCATCTGTGTGAATAGGTTTGGCCATATCACTTCAGAATTAAGCACTCTGTAAGTCACCTAAACAAAAATCTAATTTGGGCAACTCCAGGATTCAAACAAATCTAAGCTTACAATAACCTGTAAATTCTAAACAGAATCCTCATTAAATCTGTCAACTCTGGACAGATTCAGTTAGAAGTCAGAATAATATAACTGTATAAACTGCTTTAGAATGTAATAAAACTGGGACCATCTAGTTACCAAGCTCTGCACTAAAAAGTAGCTCGCCTTGCATACTTCTCAATGGTCTACTTTTTTGTACTACACACATCCTTCATTATTTTTTTAAATCGGGTTTCTGTTTCGGAAAAGTTCTTTTTCCTTCATCTACTAAGCTCACACCACATAAGAGCACCCTGGGACAAAAAGCACAAATATCTCTAAGTGTTCAGCATACAAATTCTTGGAACCAAGCTTTATTTTTCAGACAAAAAAACAAATTACTAAAACTGATGACAAGACAAACAAAATAAAAAGAAAGGGAAAAGCTGCAGCCATGAAAATCAGTTGATGCCCACCCACTCTACCTCAAAAATCTTTTAACATTCCAAAACTTCAAGGCAAGATCGAGTGCAAGTCAGGAGGAAATTAAAGCTCTAAGTCTGAACTAAAAGTTCAGAAGTACATACTGAGCTTTTTAAAGTATGAGGTTACCCAGACACGGTTCTAAAGTTTATCTACTTCAAAAAGAAGCAGTGTTTGGTGTTTTGGTTCCAAATTGATCTGGACTGCCATCACCAATGCCACTGGGAAACTGCTCAGTTTCTCAGGTGAAGATAAAGGAAAGGCAGAGAAGGAGGCTTAAAAATCAGGAAAGGCCGCAACTGAAATCCAAGGCTGACTGTGGAGTCAGGAGTTTAAGTGACAAGACAAAATTTGGACTAAGGAGTTAGCCAAAAATGCTATGACAAATAACACAGTATTAAGCACAGATTCAGCATTAGTATATTTTTTTAAGCCACACTTGTGGATGGAGACACAAAAGCTACTAAGGACCTAATGCCAGCATGCACCATCTAAATGAGGGTTAATTCTTACCTTTTCATTCTAACATACAGCAGGATTCCAAACAGACAACAGGAACAAAACATACAAAGCAAGCATTAGGGACAGATACGGGCCTCATACTAATTTTATAATAATTTAATCAAGACATGACCATCTAAGGGGGGAAAAAAGCTCCCCACCACCACCAAAGAGCTGCTATTAGAGCTTAGTTAAATCTAAAGTACAAAGTAAACCCAACATATGGAGTGGTCAGCATCCTATAAAAGGAACTGAATGCATGTAATTACCCAAAAAACAGTCTTTCTCTGAGTCCTGCTTACTAGTGCCTTCTGAAAGTAAGTGGAGAAAACAAAAATTTCCATTCTAGAATGCTCTAAGAAAGGGAGGGAGGGACTCCAGAAACCTAGAGACATCCACCACTGGAGTCACCAAAGCATAAAATGAACAGTGGGGGACCCTAAGTTAGGTAAAAGTAATGTCAAATCTCGGTTTGCCGTTTTCACCTAAGGGGGAGAAAAGAAAACAAGAAATCACCTGCCTTAAACACACACACACACACACACACACACACACAATTCCTGCTTGTAATTCAACCTCAGATTACATTTCCTAACTTCAATGTGAAAACAGCAGATAAAGCACTGAGAGATCCGTGTGTCTGCCAACGAGAAGACTTCCATTATGAAGGGGAAACACTGTACTACTGCCAGTTCTTACATGCCTAAAGCTGACTTCCTACCACACAGGAGGGTTGGTTAAGTCCCTGACTCAGTTCCATACCTTTCTTTCAAAAGAAAATTCCTAAGTGAGAAAATCATGTACTTTAGGAAAATCATTTTCAGTCAAGAGAGGCTTAGATATAAAGAATGGCACCTACCTTTCTGAAATGTGCAAGCATGTCTGGGCTTCGCTCACACATTTCTGTGAGGAGGACTACAGAAGTGTGAAGGACACCTGAAAGAAAAGAGCCAATGAAAACTAAAAATGAGGCTGTATTCTTCAGCTTCATAGCACAGGGCTTTCAGTTCTGAAGGTCAATTCCAAAAAGGTAGCTGCTACTTTTGTTTTTTAATCTCCCAAGAATCTAAGCATTGAGGTGAATACAAAGAAGGTATTAATAGATACCTGCTGATTTAACACAGATGATCTCAGTCAAATCAGAATAGTCTAAAGTTATGTGGCCAAAATAATTGCTTAAAAATGACATCCAATGCACAAGCCTCTCCATTTGAGAATAGTCATAAAGACATGCTCAGTCAACATAAACTGGCTATCACCTGCTTCAGATTTAGTAAGCTCTTAGCTGATTTTTGAAAGGTATTTCAAGAAGAAAAATCTTACTAAGGTTTTAAATTTCCAGACAAAACATAGTCATGAATAACAAAGTAAATTTGCTTTTTCAAGAGTGAGTGAAAAGAATCATATACTTTACACCAAGTATGTGCCCTAGACATTCATTTATTCAACAAGTATATTCTGAATCTTCTAGGCAGAGGACTGCATTGATCAAATTAAATACATGTTACCATTTTTTTCTCTTAGCATTTAGGACACAAGGATTTTCTTCACTCAGAATTTGTTTCATTAAATTCAAAACAAGAATAAAATGTTCAGTAAAGAACAGCCACATACATTCCATCTAATTCCTCAGAAGTTTTATATATCTGAGTACCCATTACAAATTCCTGTTACAAGTAACCTACAAAGAGTTTCACAAATTTTACACTACAATGGCAAAGAGGTAAAGAAATAAGCCAAGAAGTCAAAAGGTTTCACACATGAAAATCAAGGCTAGGATCATCTGCAATTACACTGAGTTTTAGTTAATATAGTATTTTTGATACAATAAAAGGGGACCAGAAATGAAAAATAAGCTTACTATAAAGGAATCAATCTCTAATTACAAAACTAGGATTTGAGAGTAGAAGAGATTCAACCCATTGGCCCTTCCTGGAAAAGGTGTCCAAGCACAGCAGAAAGCTGAGTCCACTGTGCGAGACAGAGGCCAAGACTGCCTGAACTACTCTCTCTCTCCCCTTCTCCCTCAGTACTTCCTGAGTGCATCCAAATCACATTACCATGGTTCTTTTCATTCAACAAATTTTTTGTTGCTGGTAAAAACATCTCCATAAGTTCAGGAACCTTCCTGATGACATGAACAGCACAAAGTGCTGCCTGCAAAGAAAAACATAAAAAGGACAAAAGAAGATTTATTTCAATTAAAGTCAGGACAACCAATCTTACAGACAAAAGAACCTTGTCAACCAGTTCACCTACCTGAAAAACAAAGGAGTTATAGATCTGATTATTATCAGATTTATTTAGTTATTAATTGGTTAGGGCTGCACAGTTTATACTACTGCATTAACGAGAACTTCTAACTCACCTGTCTCTTTGGTCATATATCACCAAGTAAGTGGACAACAACTTTTTCCAACCAGACCATCTGTTAACACGAGCTTACCAACTGTGCTAAATATAATTTATCTGCAGCTTTGCAAAGTTAAAAAATAAAGACTCTGTCTGTGATCATTGTTCTTCTGAGTAAGAAAACCAAAAGGTTTTATAAAAATACTATGCAGGTGAAAGATACATATATTGCAGATGCTTTAAATCTGATGCTACTTTTAATAATACCTATACTTTCTCCATTCACCGTCTACTGAAATCAAGAAAATCATTTGAAAGCTATTTAGTATCTTAGTTAAGTCTCTCTGTTAGCCAGTTTCTGCTAAAGAAAAGATGGCCCTAGCTTGTTCACAGGAAAGAAAAGGACATTCAAAGACTGATTTCAGTTACTCTCCCCCGACCCCGGCAAAGGAACCATAACTACTACTTGTTGGAACTGAATATCGTAATTTAGGTACATTAATAAGCAAAGATTTCAGCTAATTCTTCCCAAGCTACAGTTGAGGAAAACAATTTTTTCCTAATCTGCAGGGATATTTTAATATTTATGTAATCTTTCTAAACAAGAGCAGCCCACACATTCTTTAAGAGAAAGGACTGGCTTTGGCCTATAGCCATCATTAGCAGCACATGATCCTGGAAAACAGCTTGGCCCTTTTAACAGCTTTGTCTCACACCATTAAATGCAGAGGCATAGTCAATGACAATCAGATGATCTTATGTCATTCACTTCTAGACTCCTAAATTTTATACCGCTTGTTTATGAAGGCTTTAAGAATCAAGCACAATAAAATAACAAAATATTTATACTAACAAAAGCAGATAAGAGAATAAGATTGCTGTCTTCCATTACTATTCCACTTAGTTATACCAATTTTAGGAAGGAGGTTCTAAATCATTTCCTAATAATTATCTAGGTCCCAAGGAACTGCACTTCCAAGATTCAAAGGCCCCAATACAAAGGCATGGGCACTAAAATAAATTTGTAACCATCTGTTCATTATCACTTTGTTTAACACTGGTTAGAATCAGGTAACTTAGGAAGTAATTAGGTATGCCATCTATTTGTTGATAAATAATTTTCTTGAAAAGTGAGGAATTAAGAGAATTAAAGTGTTCATAATCACTTACCAACTGGAGAGTTAAATAGCAATAAAAAAAAATCACCTCCAAAATTAGTATAAAAAATAGACTTTGTTATGAACAACTGATTCACATACAGTCATTTAAAACACATTTAATGCACAGAGAAAGTTACATTATCGCTTGTTCTTTCAAAAATGAACAATGTGCCTTCTCTCCATAATACTCCCTAATCCAAACACAGACATTCCGTTTTATGGAAAGTTACCTTTTTTCTTAAGTAAGAGTTGGAGGTTTTCAGGAGTTTCTCTACCTCTCCTGCAAGATCTCTGCACATCTCTGAGGACCCCATGCAGCCGAGGGTACAAAGTGCTAGCCCTTGTACATACTGTGTGCTATGATTGAGATCACTGCAAAAGAAAGAAGGCGGCAGAAATGAATATGCCCTGCCCAATGCTCCCAATGAAGAAGCTTTGCAATCTAACGAGAAAGCTCTGAATGATTCATGATTTCTCTCATAAGGAAAATATTAGGATAATTTTTATTAAAAAAAATAAATGCTTATTCTAACCTTATTATGAATACAAATTACAACACAGTAAACTGACTGACAGTTTGTTCTACACGTTTGCAACCCACCATTTCCAAACACCACGGGTAACAGAAACTGTACAACATGCTATCTGTGGGATGCCAGAAGAACTTTCTTTACTAGCAACAACAGAATATGAAGCACAACTGTATCTTTTAAGATTTTAATATGCTCTACTACTAACTACAAAAAAGTAAGATATTAACCAAAATATTAAAAAAAAAATTTAGAAAACACAATCTCTACTGCTAGAGCATTTAAGATGACAAACATCACAACAGAAACACTCTAAAATCTTTGATCTTATGATATAGTATTAACCTTGATATTAATTTTTAATTTATTCAAAAGAAGAAAAACAATAACTAAAAAAACAGCTATTATTAAACCATCTTAAACTAAGGTAGATGTTACAGTAGGCTCAATATCTAGTACTACAGATTCTAACAGGCATTGATTACTGCACAAAATTATTTCTAAACCAGCCAGGAAGTATTTTAAGAAAAGTTGAAGTATTTAAGTTTGAATAGTAAGTGCATTTATATATTATAATCAACTCTTACTATGCAGAAGCTAAATTCCTATGTTTGAGTTATGCTACTTCTACCAGCTTTAAGAGCATTTTAAAATCCTTCAGTTCAGTGGTTCTCAAACAGTGATTAGAGAATCTCTGGAAGTTCCCAGGACTGTTTCAGGGGATCCATGAGATACAAACTACTTCCACAATACTAACTCATTATTTGTCAGCTTTATTGACATTTGCACTAATAGTGCAAATGGGAAAAACTAAGGCACAAATCAGGGAAAAGGCACCAAACTGTATTACCAGTCACTGAATTCACGGCCACACACTTACAGTGAAAGAAGGAAGGGAGGGAGGGAGTTTCACTTAATACTCCCCATGTTGTTGTCTGCTGTTCAGTCACTCATGACAAAGCAGTAAAAATGACTAGCTTAATTATACCTTGACTTTTTTTCTTTTTTAAGCCATGCCATGCAGCTTGTAGGATCTCAGTTCCCTGATCAGGGACTGAACCTGGGTCACTTCAGTGAAAGGCCAGAATCCTAAAGCACTAGGCCACCAAGGAACTCCCTCATACCTTGACTCTTGAGTGCACATTTTTTAATATTCTGTGTGACAAGATGGAAAGTATGCATGAAGTACTTCTGATGCATAATGAAATAAGTGACAATCTCAGAGAAAAGCACCTGTGTATGTTTCATTTGCAAGCTAAACTACAAACCAGCTGCTTTTAAAATGAACATCATTTTTATTTGAAAAATAACAATTATAATTATTAAGATGTGGTTATTTGGCAAACATTTTCTGGAAGAAGAGCCAAGTAAGCCTATCACTTCAAGGGCAACAAGTGACAATATTTGTTGCC
Organism: Dama dama; assembly: GCF_033118175.1. Lineage (NCBI taxonomy): Eukaryota > Metazoa > Chordata > Mammalia > Artiodactyla > Cervidae > Dama > Dama dama. The sequence continues at coordinate 44,329,997 of NC_083684.1, read as the reverse complement.
AATGATAAACCTAAGCTTTCAAAGTGAAAACTAGAATTTTGGAATATTTGTATTGCCATCATGAACCTGACAGTCTATTAATACTTTAGAACTCAGTGAACCAATTTTCTCCAAATGCCTTAAGCATGATGTTTAAAAACTATGCAAAAGAGTCAAACTGTCTGAATGGGTTTCAATATAACAGAAAACCAAACTTCACTGATATGGTTTCAGATTCTACACTAACCTAATGAAACTACCACTTGTGGAGTTTGGCATGGTATCATGGAAGATTATCCATAGTTATCTGAAAAGTTATTAAAGCCCTCTTCCTTTTTCAAACGACATTATCCGTGAAAGGCTAGATCTTCATATATTTCAACCAAAACATAAGAAAATGAATGCAGAAGCAAATACAAGCATCTAACCTATTCTATTAGGTTAGATATTAAAGATATTTATAAAAGTGTAAAATAATGCCATTCTTCTCCCTGAATTGTTTTTGTTCTGGAAAACAGCTTATATTTCATAACAAAAGTATTGCTGTCAATACTGTAAAGGTTTCATTAATGATAATTTTGAATGAACCAATAAATGGTTTTTATCTTTCCTGAAGAACAAAGAAAGGAAAAGAAACAAAAGGAAAGTGTCAGTCAGGTTTGACACTTTCTACTAATTTGAATATTTAAAATAAAAATTACTAATAAAGTTTAACTTAATTATGGTTCTAGTTCCCAAAAATTTCATTAGCTCTTCATTCATTTTTCAATGATTAAGAATATCTGTATAATGCAAGCTCTTAAAATACTGTGTCTGATTTTTAAAGATTTAAGTCCAAGATCATTAATGTCTTAAAAGTTTTTCTGGACCAATGAACAATGAGGTAAATATGCCATCATTAAACAGAAAAACTGCTAGTACACTCTGATGCCCTATAATACAAACAAAAAGCAAGAAACCTCACAAATAAACAAAAAACCTATTCATTAAAAGATTTAAAAAAACTGAATGATCCAAACTCCTTTGACTGAACTTAAACTGAAGTACCAGATCAATTCTCAACTATGAGCAGCTCTCTCCTAAATTCACTTGGGGCTTGGCTGGGTCTCATTACACATCCAGATTCCTTCTTTGCCTATATGCCTCATTCTTCAATTTTTATCAAGCTACAAACCTATTCTTAAGTTTGCTCAAAACTTGCTGCTAGGCAGAACTGCCAAATTATCAGCATGTGATTAAAGGCTTGAGTAATAAAGGCAGCAGAGCATGTAAGAACAAAAATTAAAGAAACTTTCAGAGACTTGTCCAAAATAAGAGTATAAAGTCATGTTAAACATCTAGAATGTAACCTCCATGACACCAAAGATTTCTGCCCACTTTTTTCATTCTCTATCCTCAGCACTTACAATAGCTCCTGGCATATAACAGGTATGCAATCAATGTTTGTTGAATAAATTAAGTGACTTAGTATTTTCATTATTAATATTTATTTCAAGGCCAAAAAGAACAAAATATTCCCAAATTAAGCTGCAAAGTCAATCTATTTAAATGAGACACAATATTTTTACAAGCAAATCTTAACTCTCATTTTAAAATTTTTCATTACCGGGAAATTATAACATTTACCACAGCAAAATATATGAGTTCAGTGTCTACAAACTGATCACCTATAAACCCCTGCTTCTGTCAAATACAGAAATACTGTAAATTAAACATGAAATCTAAAAAAGGAGATAAACTGGTAGACATACCAAAACCAAAACAAACCAAAAAGAACCTTAAATCAATAAGGCCATGAGAACTTTCATAGCTTTTTAACAGAAATTTATTATAAGAGGGATACTGAAAAGAAGTGTTAACTCCCTATTTGCAGGTCTTCTAATTTTTCTAGAATGGCAAGCATTCCTCAGCTTCTAAGGCAGACACACAACTGGACTAGTACATCAGTAAAACACCTGTTAGAGAAAAAAGGACTTACGCACAAAAGCTCACAGGCTAAATACAACTGTAGCAACTGAAACCTGGGAGGAGACTGCTGACAAGCAAGATCTCTCTTTTTACCTTTAAATGGTATTCACTTAGAATATAATGGTAATTATTTAATAAATACGATGCCTCATAACTCATGGTATTCAAAAAATCCTACGATAAGAAAGCTCAGATTTACCAATGCCTTTTCTATTCTATAAAAGTCCAAATGCTTATTCATTGATAAATAGTTGCTATGACTCAAGATATACAACAATACTTTCATTTAAATTATCCCCTACAGTTTTACTTTTTTTCTATATAAGTTTTAATCCTTTAATTAGCCTCTTTATATATAAGCTCCAGAACCAAAAGCAACTCAATTATATTCTAGACAGCAAATATAAAATCAATAAACAGAAGCCTTTGATGTCATATTATTAAAAAGACCTAAAAGAACAAAGCAGTTACTAGAAGAAAGAAATTAAGACTTACTTCTTGATACAATTGGTCATGAGAAGATGGACATCTTGTCTTTCGTCTAACAGCAGCATTGCCCCTAAATAGCCAATGCGTTTGTCTGTGAACTTTTGAGAGGCGATAAGCTTGAGGCACTCCAACTACAAATTTAAAAAATCATAATAATAAAGAAATTAAGAAATTGCTACCACGATCAGGAAAGCAATGTTTTTAACCCAGAGTCAATGGATAACTAAAGTACATAGGTATAACCTATATCATCAAAGCACCTAAATAAAAGGCAAAGACTTAAGATCTTTCAATATCTTAATGATAATAATCAAGCTCTGGAACAGAGTATCTAGTTAAGGCCCTAGCGTACTTGCCATCCAAATAATCTGTTTATGTTAGATCTAAAGTTTATGCTTATGTTAGATCTAAATATTCATACAAAATAAATAAATATTTGTACAGACTACGGGAGTGTTATCCTAAGGTTTTAATAAACCTTATTCTTAATTTAACTCCTAGGGTACATTAAATGAGCACCTAGCACATGTGTGTATTTAATGTCTGGTTCCTATTCTGAATATCAAAAGCTCAGTAACAAGTGTCAAACAGTCCTAAACATCATGAAGGTACAATTAAAAAAGAAGGACAACTAACTAACTTTAACATTATGTGGAAAAGTGCTACATTTGAGGCTTGAACTATTAGGAGAGGTTTTAGGAATCAAACAGAAGTAAACAACAACAAAAAGCCACAGGAAAACTCAGTAATAGAATTAACCTAAAATATTTTATACGATTTCTTCTCACATAATTCTTTCTTTACACAACCCTCAGAGCTTAAGAATCCATGAAGTTATTTACAATAGCCAAGATACAGAAACAACCCATGTGCCCATTAACAGATGATTGGTTTAAGGTGTGTGTGGGGGGGGGGCGGGGGCGGGTGTGTGTGTGGGGGTGTGTGTGGGTGTGGGTGTGTGTCTGTAAAACAGAGTATTAAAGAATGAAGTATTACCATTAGCAGCCACATGGATGGACCTAGAGAGTATCGCATTAAGTGAAGTGAAAGGCAAATGGTACATGATATCACTTACATGTGGAATCTAAGAAGTAATACAAATCAATCTACTTACAAAATAGAAACAGATCAAGGGAGAAAACTTACAGTTACCGAGGGGAAGAGAGAGAGAGGGATAAATTAGGAGCAATTAACAGATACAAACTACTATACATAAAATAGATAAGCAGCAATCATTTACTGTACAGCAGAGTGAACTATATTCAGTATTTTAGCATAATGAAAACAAATCTGAAATATATACTCACACACACACATATAACTCAATCACTTCACTGTACACTGGAAATACAGACAATACTGTAAATCAAAAATACGTCAATAAAAAAAGTCTTTGTAATTAGTTTGCCTCTCTACTCAGACTTTCTTGAACATCATAATCACTGATACGTACTTTATCATCTCATCTTGACTAACATGGGAGAAGCCAAACATTCCCTCTAGGGCAGTGGTTTTCAAAGGGTGTACACAAGTTAAAACTCTTTAAGAGGAGTTTTTCAAACTATGCTCCCATTTAGAATCACTGCATTCCAAGGAAAGGGGCTCAGAGGCAGACCAGTGTACACAGCAATGTGAGATCTCATGAGACTATCTTCCACATGAATCTGCCTGTAAGTATGAAAGTCAAATTGAGGAAAGTAAAAAGAGTTTACAAATAAATCCGTCTTGAGCTATTTAAAAACTGCTCTCTCAAAGTATCTACATTAAAAACACCAAAAGGTTGTAGGATGACCATAGCATCATGAGCCAGTCAAAGAAGCCTCTAAGAGAGAATAACCAGGATCCCAAGGAAAACTGAAATGCCTCTGAGATCAACAAAGATTATCTAACAACCCTTGCTTTCTGTCTACACAATTTAAATTTAAAGGAACAATTTCTGAAGTAGATGATTATACAGTCATTCTTAAATGTCAGCAGAAAAGTAACTGCTGAGGTGAATGAGAAAATCACAAGTTAAAATGTTGTTAGAAAAATCCTTCTCTTTTTCAAACTGAAGGCTTTTAAATCTTCTCACTTAATCATTCTATAAATAAATATTTTAACAGTGAAAGAAAATGTTTTAAGAATCAAGATATCACCGAAATATTTATCATCCTTACTGAATCACGCTTTTGACAAACACCAAGCATTAAACAAACTATCCAAAATTTTTTTATTAAGATGGATTAATGAGAAGGACATTTTTAAACATTAATATTACTTCACATTTTTAAAGGCTAAGTTTAAGAGAGAGTGTGTGGGGGTGTGTGGACGCACACACACGTTGCGCGCTCAGTTGCGTCCGACTCCCTGCAACCCTATCGACTATAGCCCACCAGGCTTCTTTGTCCAAATAATTTTCCAGGCAACAATACAGGAGTGGGTTGCCATTTTATCCTGCAGGGGAGCTTCCCAAAACAGGAATCAAACCCGTATCTCCTGTGGCTCCTGCATTGGCAGGTGGATTCTTCACCACTGAGCCACCTGGGAAGCCTGGTTTTAAGACAGACCAAAATTCATCAATGACTACTGAGTACAATTAGCTGTTTTTTGTGACAGCTGTTAACACTACTAACTGAATACCAAAAGAAAAGGTAAAATGAAAGGGACAAATACTAAATTCTTTCTTTTAAATATTCTCCACTGGTACAGTGACTTTGCTTCATTAATGAGCTGCTGCTTTTTTTTTTTCTTTTGAAGGTGACAAAATTGAGGGGAAAATATAAGATTATATACTGGAAACGGTCTCTGAAATACATCCTCAGGTGAAGGATTGACTCTGATCACACTTCACACTTACGTGGCAGTGGCCAGCAACTGAACTCATAATGTACCACGTGTCATTATGAAGACTGTTACAAAGTTTTCAAATATTGAAAAAGAAAATGACTGAAGCAGAACACAATGCGATGTGGGTAGTGAGGAGAGGGTATTCATTTTTGAGCAGCCCTCACTAAAAACACAACTCAACACATAAGTTACAGAAGAAGAGTAGTGACCAATTAAATGTATCCATTCCTTAGACAACAACGGCAACTTCATCCCAGTACTTCTCCTCATTTATAGCTACCTAAAACTTCCACCTGAAACATAGCTAACCCACATATCTACCTTTAAATCCACCATAAACAGTCCACCACCAAGATAAAAGAAAGCTTTTGCTTTTACCCCAAACTCCGTAAACAAAGTAAAAACAAATGACAAACAGAAAAACTACTTGCAACCAGACATGAAATCCTATACAACAGGATTCTATACTTTCAAAAAAGACCGACAAAGAATATAAAGACAAAGAATATGAAGAGGCAGTTCAAATTTTAAAAAAATAATTTAAGTACAAAAGAAGTTCAATCTCCTCACAAAACAAATGCAAAACCAACTAGGAAAATTTACTAAAAAAAAAAAAAAAAAATGGGCCTGTAAACCTGAAAAGGGTGAGTTATATGATATATACGATTCAGTGAAGTTATTAGACAAGAAAAAGAAATGCAAATCAAAACCATACTGAGATATCACATTTTAACCTATTATATTAATAAAGATTTTTTTAAAAAGTGTTATTATAACAGTGCAAGGACATTAGTAATGAGAGTATAAACTGGCACAAGACGTAGTGAGAAAGATTATATCTATCTACATTACAAACACACATATCCTTCTGACTCAACAAATCCACTTTTAGGAACTGACAAAGCATTTATATTCACACATGAGCAAGATAATGGATATTATTCCACTCTACTATTAAACAGTAAGATTGCAAATAAGCATCCATTAATAGGGCATCAGTTTAATAAATTATGACTCGTACATAAACAGAATACCATGCTGGATTTACTACCATGAACATGTCAACAAAGCTGGAAAAAAAAATATTTACAAGGAAGCTCTTTCTATACTGGTATGGACTAATCTTCCAGACGGGTCAGTAAGGGGACGGTGCAAACAGTATGTTACAATATAATTTTGGAAGAGGTAAGAATATATATGTCCACTGCCTGGAGATGTATAAAGTATCTCTGGAAATATAGTCAAAAAGTGAGTATCACAAGTCACCTGTAAGGAGGGAAACTAAGTGACTAAAAAAGGAGGGAAAGCAGAGTTTTCATCAGATATCCTTTCCTATCTTTTAAATTTTGCATCAGTGAACCATCATTGTTTATGTCAAAGATGAATAATATTGGGCTGGGAGGAAAAAAACTGCAGGACAAAGAGAACTTATGGTTAGAAAAGTTAATACAATAATATTATAATTAAACCAGGGGACAAAAAAAACAGATGAAATCATTTGTTCTCCCTACAAAGTTAAACAACAGATGTTTCAAAAAAACATTTAAATCTTGGAATCATTTCATGAAAAAGCCTTCGAAAATTTAAGACCAGAACCCTATGCAAATATAACTCAGTAAATGGAAGCAATCAGCCTTTTAAAGATAACTTAAAATCATAATGAGCAATTACTGTGCTATTCTATCTGTCATATCTGTGCTGCTACTGTCAGAGCCTGTTAAGTACACTTTCTTACCTCTATACTCCACGAAGGCAATGCTTTTTCTGCTGAGTTATTTTGTATTCTTCATCTACTATCAATTTCTCCCTTAACAACACTCTCAATACACCTGCTTATCCACAGCAATCTTCTCCATGTCTCCCCAACTATCATCCCAAAGGGCTGATTGTGACAACTCTTTGCTACTCACTGTTTTTTTTTTTTATATTTACTTTCCAAGTGTTCTGAGTCACTGGCGGTTTTGCTTTAATTTGGTAAGTTCCTGCTGTGCCCAAACCAATGTGCCAGTCATTCTCACTGATACTGTTAGAAGGACACAGAAGAGAAAACCAGCATTTGAATATTTATCAGAAAATATGATACATATACCATGACAGTCATGCACAAGCTACTGTGAAAACAGGGTAAGGAGGACCCCAAATTCAGGTTAGAAATTGAAAGAAAACATTCAAGAAAAGTTTCTATCTCTGTACATAACACAGAGTGGAAGAGAAAGAAAGCAATCAAGAGTTAGGAGCTGAGTCTAAGACTGGTTCTAGCTAAGAGACCTAAGCCAGCTGTTTCACCAATCTGGGTCTAGTTTCTCATCACTAACGTAACAGCCACATCAAGGAAGACAGCACTCTAAAAGTTGTCCTACATGCTATGTCTTCAAGGCAAATAGCTACTAATTCTCTCCAGCTGATCCTTGAATTTTTCTCAGAATATTTTCTCAGCAGAAGCATTCCAAAACTCCAGACAGTCATTAGCAACAAGCCTTAAGGGAAGGAAATTATCGGCCCCCTTTAGAACAAATACAGTATATTTGCAGGAGTAGATCAGAGGGAAAACCTAACAACTTAATTTTCTACATACTTTATTTCTAGACTCAATGCTCCAATTTTTCTTGAATTTCAAAACAATTTTTAAAAGGGTAATTTTACCAAGTTTCTGGCTTTGTCACATTTTTCTGAACCAAGTAGAAATACTGCCTTTTATCAACATTTAACCTGGTTGCCCTTTTTAAAAAAAAGCTGCACTCATTTTGTCAGCTTTTAGAATAATTTCCCAAAAGGTCAAATGCACACGTACACTTGCTTTTAATTTAACACCGAGCTTCCAGTATTCTCGCCTGGAAAATCCCAGGGATGGAGAAGCCTGGTAGGCGACAGTCAATGGGGTTGCAAAGAGTAGGACACGACTGAGAGACTTCACTTTCACTTCACTTTATGATGTGAACCCTCATCTCGATGAAAAGATGCAATTTAAAATATTGTAAATATTGATCGATCTGCAACTGATTGGTTAGGTCTTTTTAAAAGTTACTTTTATTTCATTTTAATATTCAGAAATAACTTTCTAGTTTACAAACACACACACACACACACACACACGTTTGAAGGACAAGGTTATAACTGCTTTACCACTATACAGACTGGCAACATAAAATCTATATGAACCAAAGCCTGTTTTTTCATTCTTCTGGTTGAGAGGAAAATACATATTAACATTCCTATTGTATCCCTTTTTTTTTCTCTCTTGAGAAAATTTATTATGAAATATTTCACTCAAAACTTTGACTCCCCCCAAAAACAAACTTTGACCCAGCAACAAGCTTCAACAAATCTTAACATTTTACCCCATTTATTTTTAAAAATTTAGTATGATGAATTCAATTAAATCCCTCTGAATATTCTGCCTCAGCCTAAGTTCCCTCTCTTCATCCCAGGAGTGACCAAAACTCAAAATTGCTGTTGATCACTGTCATGTCATATGTCCTTAGCTGTAAGTGGAGAAGACAATTGTTTTTGAATGCTTTAAACTTTCCACGAAGTATCATATTGCATTCCTGCCCTTTTCACTCAACCTCTTGAACATTCCTCACACCCAGACAAGCAGCTCCAGGTCAGCATGTTCACTGCCACAGAGTATTTCACCTATGAATACGCCACAGCTTATCTACTCTTTTTGTGGACATACAGATTGTTCCCAACACTTTCCTGTTAGAAACTACCACAACGAACACTTGTAGATGTGTTATAAACGGACGAGGAGTCTCCATCAGATTCACCTTTATCAGTTTTTGTTTTGATTTAGCAAATGTAATTCACAGGTGGTGACATGAACTTTTAACAGGAGGCTTTAATTATTGCTGGTGGTTGTATCTCTGTGACATCAGCAGCACTGATGATCAGCAGGGGTTGAAAATGGTAATATTTTAATTCTTCTTCCATCCCCTCTTCATTTATTAGCTTGGCTATTCCTCTAAGGAGCAACTTTCTCTATATATACCATTGGATTACCAATAGTTCCTTCAGAAAGAACTTAGCAATAATTACTTTACAAGTAACTACTGGATAGAAAAGGCAGGATAAATGTTTCTTTCCTTTACCAGTTTTCAAAATAATGAGTCATTTCCCTAGTATTTTCCAAAAATGGCCAATAACGCTTTCAATTTTTTTTTTAATTATTATGAACTCATTGATACAAACTTATTTGGTATGTTTCAACTACAATTATTACTTTTTTTTTTTTTGGCTGCACCACATGCCATGTGGGATCTTAGTTCCCCAACCAGGGATCAAACCTACCTCCCCTGCAGTGGACGTATGGAGTCTTAACTGCTGGACCACTAGGGAAGTCCCCGATTATTGCTCTTTTATTAAAGCTCAAACTTTCTCATTTTGAGGCATGACAGCCTTCTCTCATGGCCACCAAATCCTTTCAATATGACCTCTGTAGTTTCTCTTGATTCCTGGCACAGTTTAACAGTCCAAGCTTCTTTTGTACATTTCCTGATCCAGATTTGGAATCAGCCATGTTTCTAACAGGTATGGCCCTTTGAGAATAAAAGGGTAAATACCCTGGATGTCCCAGATGAAGAGACAAGATAAAACGGTATTTAGAGACCACACTCTGAGCTTAAAGGTGCTCAAGACAAGGATGTCTACTATCACCTCCTTTTCAATATTGTTCCACATGTACTGTATACACACATGTATATTACCATAAAGTACATACACTACATGTATAGTACCCATACTACATGTACAGTATATAGTATGCATATATAGTAAGGAAATAAAATGCTTAAAGGTGGAAAAGGAAGGGAACTGCCATCATTTGCAGACAACAGTGCTGACTATATGGAAATAACAGAGTCCACAGGGACTCTAAGCACTAAGTAATGTTACCAAGCACATACATAGACAAAAATCAATTACATTTCTACATACCTACAACACAATTTTTAAAAATTTTAAAGAATGCTATTTACATTAGGAATAAGAGCTCCAAGGAAACTAGGAGTAAGTTTCACCAAAGATGTATAAAACCTTATGGAGAACACTGTAAAACTTCAGAGAATATACTATTCTATATTGATGGAAAGGAAGACTATCGTAGACAGGTAATTGGGTACAGTTCCAGCAGGCCAGGCTGAAACTGGGAAGAAATAAGAGCACATGACCAGCCTGGAGAAGGTCCCCAGCCTACTACTGCCACATGAAATTGGATCAATATTCCCAAATCCTCTGACTTTCTAAGAGAAACTGGAAATTCAGATTTCTATGAGAAGTTCTTTGATTTTTATATGCTAGCAGCAAATTCAAAACAATTTTAAGTACTGTACAAGACAAACAAAATACATCTGTGAAGAATTTGGGCCCTGACCCACCATTTTCTACTCTTGCAATCTATCTACTACTTCAGATATTCAACTTTATTTCTGGGTTGTATTTAAGCCAGACATGTAAAAGGTTACAAATCCTACAGGAAATCTATCACTGCTTTTGTTGCAAAAATGTTGAGGATTTTGTCTTACATTACTAAGAAACTCCTAAATAAAAGAATCACGTAGGAACATCTCTTTTAGAATTCCTGCTTTTTCTAAGTTCTGTTGGCTGTCCCTTAGGAAATGGTAAAATCGGTAAGATCTGAGAGGTTTTTAAGAATAAAACCTAAATGTTTAAAATTTATTAATTAACCTTTAGAATAACCCTATAAAGCAGTATTAGGACTGTCTCCATTTTACATATGAGCGAACAAGAAAGGTTAAAGTTCTTGTTGAAAAACACACGCACGACAATAAAGTAACAAAGCCACAGTTCACATCAAGCTAGTCTGGCTCCTGCAGCTGTGCCCGTAAATTCTAGTATCACAACCACGTAACTGAATTTTTTTTTCCTGCCTGAGCTGCCTCCCCAATAGCAACCACACAAGCCTTGTGTTCTGAATTCTTCCTTCCCCTAACTCTTACTTTGTACTATTCTTTTTCTCTTTTAAATAGATGCTGATAATGCATGCCATCTCAAATCCCATATATAAGGCAGGGCTAAATGAGTTAATTAACTTAATGCAAATAGCCATTTATAGATTTAAACTAAACACAAAGAATGAACAAGTTTTAGAGTTATGCAAGGCTGAGTTCTAATCTTTCCCCTTATACTTACTAGCTGTGTGAATTTAAACAAGTCACTTAAACTGAATTTAAACTCAATTTCCTCATATGTACTACGAGGATACTACCTATCTCATGGGTTTTACTATAAAATTTAAATACTTTTAAAATATGGCTTCGAGACATTTTTAAATTATATATCTGGTGCATATTTAATTTCTGTTGTACAGTATCATATTAGATACTGCAGTAAAAAATAAAAAGAAACAGGTGAAATTACCTTTAACAATGCATTTTATTTAACTCTATATACCTAAAATATCAATTCAACATATGATCAACATAAAAATTATTAGCTATTTTACATCTTTCCTTTGTACTAATGCTTTTAAATACAGTATGTACTTTACACTTACAGCACATCTCAATTTGTACACTCCAGATCCATCAGAAATATCTGAACTGTATTTAGATTTTGTAAAATTTACAACTGATGAAATAGATTCACATATTCAAGTTGTTAAAACATATTTAAAAGGTTTCCAATAACTGCATCAAGTACCCTCCCTCATTTATTTTTCTTTAATATTCGCCTTAGTTGAACTAGCTATATTTCCAAAGACCAGTGGCTACACAGCTAGTGGCTACCATGAAAAACAGTGCAGGTCTCACAGATAAAATGCAATTAAAGAGTGGTTGTTTCTACGCACCATCAAATGAAAATGGCTCTGTGATTCATACATGTAGGAAAGACAATCTTAACAGGAACCTTTTTATGGGTACATGATAAAGACAATTTCAATGGGTGGGGTACCAAATTACTGATATGGATTAGGCCATGCATGACTATTCAAAGAGAGGAACAGAATGAGGACCTTAAAATTACCATAACTATTCCCACTCAGAAAAATCTTTATTTTTTTGTATCAAAATTTTAGTAGTTTCCTTGAGTAGTTTCACTTTCCACCTAAGATTTAAATGTTTTATCTAAGTTCCATAACACCTTAAAAAATGCCACCTAGATAGACTCGGAAAACATATTTTATTTAAACATGTCATAGAAATGAATCTTAGGAATATATATAAAATTCCTTTACAAAATGAAATATCACCAAAGTCTACCCTATGATTTTAAATTCAAGAGTTTGTCTTTAAAGAACAGCCTTAAGAGTATATAATTCTACTGTTCTCGTGATGTTAACAAGTAACACTCTCTGAGTGGAAGGATTAGGAGTCTTTCCTCCAGTGGACCATCTAACTTGATGTGTCTACTTAAAATCAACCAACAAGAATACATGAATAGCTATCTGCTTTGTACTAATTATGTCACATGCTACATGGATAACCACCTAGATCCATTTCTGATATGGCAAAAGCATATAATGTTTATTTATAGGAGACAGCTGTTGCTTTTGACTGCCTAGTATCTGGTCCTTTCCTCGGATATTAATACCTCAATTTTCCTTTGGGGAATTAATGCTCTCCCACTCTTAATCATAAATTTCTTGAGAGGCTGATCTCATTTCCTGCCCCAAAATGAGCATAAAAGTAACCCAAGTCAGCCTGGGAAGATTCAATCCCATTACTTTTTTGTTTTAACTCAACTGTGAGGATATATTCTTTCACTTAATTTAGTGAGCTGAACAGAAAATAAACTGATGGCCATCTTTCCTGACAAATATATTAGAACATTAATAATATTATCTTTGAATAATGCAAATATGGGTGGTATTTTTTCTTTGTACCTAGTATTGCACATTCTTTTAATTTTGCAGTCTTTTCCTTAAAAAGATTACTTAGCATACAATTAAATTTTCAAGTAAAATAAAATTTAATAGCATTCGTAAGAACCAAAAAACAACCCACTACATCCTTCTCTGTGACTCAATCTCCCTTACCATGTATAAAAGTGGAAAGAAGAAAGTACTTATTTATCACCAAGAATATCATGCCCAGATTGGCTGTATCAAGCAATATGTGTTTAAAAAAAAAGAAATCTGTGTTTGTGTGTGAAGTGAAACAACAGGCAGGCCTGCACAGTGGCTACAGCTATAAAGGAATGAGGTTAAGGACAAAGTCCTTAAATGCCATTGCTTGGCATCCACCGAATTTCTTTTACTTAAACACAACTGCCGGCAGTGTTGGCAGTGTTATATAGTATTACTGCACTGAGAAAATAATTAAGAAAACATTGAGTAAACTTTTCTTAAAAGTGTACTCTTCATAGTCCAGGATGTCTGACAGAACAATCACAATCTACCAGGTAATCCTGGTCAATCTTTAAACTCACTACCACCATCAAAACATACTCTAGTCCACATAATTAGAGATTCCCAATGGAAAAGACAATTGATGGCAATATCATACCTTCCCAGGTCAGCAGTTTTCTCTCTCAATTCTACCCTCAGTTCCATAATAATAAGACTACTGGGACATCAAAAATATCCTGTCCTCCTTGACAGGAGAGACTGACAATCCCTGACCTACTGACATTAAAATAAGAGTACCCTTGTTAGCCTGGAAGAGAGCATGGCAATCCACTCCAGTAGTCTTGCCTGGAGAAGCCCCATGGTCAGAGGAGCCTGGCGGGCTACAGTCCATGGGGTCACAAAGAGCTGGACTGAGTGACTAAGCACAGCACAGCACCCTTTGCTAGATGTGGTCTCACCCCAGCCTACCTGTCCAAAGTGAGCAGGGTAGCCCAGCATGTGCATATACAGTAATTTTGCCACATTCCGACACCGGTATGTATTGTCTTCTTCTCTAAAAGATGACCGAATTGCAGCACACTCTTTCTGGATCATTTCTCGTTCTTCGGCTTGGGTTCGGGCTGTCCGGATGGTCCGGATCAGCTCCCGCAATCTGATGGGGGCTGGCATCCTCTGGATATAGAAAGACATTAAATAAAGATGTTCACATTTTTTTTTTCTACCAAAACCATACACACAACTTTCCACATACATTTCTGATTTTTAAGAATTTAACACTTGTTAAGTCTGGTAATACAATGTTCCAGCAAAGCGATTACATACAAACCCCTCAATTCATTAAATTTAGGTAAAGAACACTAAGAAAAATGTTAAGTGGTAACTACAGCAAAATAAGAAGTAAAATACACTAACAATGAAAAGTCTATCACTAATATCAAAATATCTTAGGAACTAACTCAAGCCAAATCTTTACACAATCCTTAAATTAACGAAAGGACTATGCCTAACCTTAAAAAAGATAGGTGTTTTCTGCTCAACTGTTGTTAAACTCAACATAGTTCAACAAAGTATGAGAAGAATACTGAATATCATAATCAAAGCCCAACTCAACAAAATGAGAGATGAGGAGAAAAGATCAAATATAAAATTTAAACACCTATCTGAGAAATATAATCATCTCAGTATATACTAGGTACTCTTTGAAAATGTGGTGGAAAAGAAACAATAAGCCAATCTCAGCAGAGAAAACTGTCAACTGAAAAAAATGCACAACCTAAAAGCCAAGAATTACGTTTTACTACTGAAGACTATAGCCCAGAATACAGCCTCTCAGATAGGTCTTTCAAAGAAGTAAGGAAGGAGCCAGGATACATAGGTTTTGCTGTGAAAAAATAACAAACATGTAAAAGTATCTGAAATCTTTTAACAGTTAAAAAAAAAAAAAAATAACAAACATGTAGTTGAACATCACAAGATGACTGCCAATCACAAAAACTGACATCTCAAAGTAATAATTTTAATGCTTTTGTATGTTTGGCAAGATTCAAGAGTCTGGGCTTACTGAAATGATTCCTTTGATATATATCTTAACTATCTAGGGCCAGTATCCTATTTTTCTCCATCCAGAATTCCCCTCAAGGTGCACCATCAGGGGCAGCTGCACAGGCTGATGTCTTCACAGTCACAATATTCTGTGTTTACTGAAATGGCAGGCAACATTTTTTTGTCCAGAAGACTAGTAGTGTCATGAGAAAAAATAAAAATTAACCCTGCACCCTCACCTTACACAATATACAAAAATTAACTCAAAATGGGACCCAGAAGGAAATCTTTGGAAACGTGGGTTAAACAATGATTTCATATGTAAGAATAAAGCACAAAAGAAAAATTAATAACCTGGATTTCATAAAAATTTTGAACTTTTACCCTTCAAAAGATGTCATTATAAAAATAAGGCAAAACAAAGAAAGAAAGGAGCCCTATATTACAAAGAAGTATTTAGAATACAGTCTTATAACTCAAAAATAAAATAATCATAGTTTAAAATGGGGAAAAGATTTGATTAGACACTTCTCAAATTAAAATATATGAATGGCAAACAAGCACATGAAAAGATGCTAATGTCATCAGTCAACAGAGAAATGTAAATTAAAACTATTAAGGAGATAACACTCTACACCATTAGAATGCCTAAAATTTTAGGCAATAATATAGAACAAATGAATTTTCACACATTGCTCACAGGAATGTAAAATAGCTCAAATACTTTATAAAACAGTTTCGCAATTTCATGTAAAGTTAAATATACACTTAGCATATGATTCAGCAAATCCACTCAGTATTTACCCAAGAGAAATGAAAATATGTGTTCTCACCAAGACATGAACAAAAATGTTCAAAGAAGTTTCATTTATAACTGCCAAAAACTGGAAACAACCCAAATGTTCATAAACAG
Organism: Dama dama; assembly: GCF_033118175.1. Lineage (NCBI taxonomy): Eukaryota > Metazoa > Chordata > Mammalia > Artiodactyla > Cervidae > Dama > Dama dama. The sequence continues at coordinate 44,313,969 of NC_083684.1, read as the reverse complement.
GTGAAGCAAATCGGCCTTCCCATACAAAAGTATACTTGTCAAAATAAAACAGAACCAATACACAACCCACAAGGGTCTCAAAAATATTCTGCTGAGCAAAAGAAGTAAGAACAAGAGAGTACCTATTGTATGACTTCACCTATATGAAACTTTAAAGAAAAACACGTCTCATCTACAATGATGGAAGAGAGATCAATGATTTACCTGGGGGACAGGGACTGGACTGGGCAGTAAGGAAATCTTCTGGGGTGATAGAAATGTATATATACACTTCTGAAATTCACCAAACTGTATACTTAAAATAGGTGCATTTTATTTTATACATATTACACCTCCATGTTAATAAAAACTATAGAATTAGACAATCATTACAATCACCTTCAGTACATATTAGCTGTGGAATCCTAAACCAATAATCTTCTATGTTGCTCTAATCTAATAAACCTGTAGGATATCCCACTCCAATCAGTTCACTATGGTATCAATCCTCAAGGTAGGGATGGTACGTTAGGAATTTAGAAAAGTTCCCTAGGTATTGATAAGCTCTGGCATACCGGCCCCTCTTAAGACTGTGTGTCCTAAACTATGCAAACCTACCTGTATAATACCATTTTGTCACTTTTTTTTTGCAATTAAAGATCTGATTTATTCAAGTATCTGAAAACATTCTACAATGAAAACTGTTATCAGATGCTGCCTGTACTGTGCTATGGACCATGCATACTGCCATACTGTTTTCAGAAGACTTGAAATGCTCATGACTGGTAGTTTAAAAACTGTACACCTGATGGAGAAGGAAGACAATTTAATGTTTCATCCAGATCCAGAGGTGCAGCAAATTAAAGGACAGCTCCAATCAGCAAACAGATATCTCACAATGGTCTCCAGGAAGAAACGGTAAGCAACAGACAGTTCAAAAGTGCTTCTCCAAAAAGTGGATAGTTGTCTAAAAAGTTTCAGGTTGCAACCCTTGCAGAAGACACTGACGCCCAATACACTGATTGTCAGTCCAGGAAACATGGGTCTTCCCGGTTCCGCATGGCTGGGGAGCCCCTACCAATCATGCTTCTGTGCTGTGACTAACAGGGTCCTCTGGACCGGGCAGGGAGCAGGTGGGGCCGTGCACCATCAGTCATAGTGGATGGCAGTGTAGAAGATGATCCAGATGGCCAGGAACAAGGTAAACGATGTCATAAACCCTTCTTCTATGAGCTCCCATGTGCCGCTATATCATTCCTCGTCTATCTGCAGGTAGTTGCTGAAGTAGAGGTACACGACATCTGCGTTGATCAGGCAGAACCCAGCTATTCCCAAGAAACCTTGCAACAGTAACACTCCCCAAACGACACCTAAGACAATAGCAGTGATCTGTCAGAACCAGTAGATCACATCTAAAAATTCATCTTTGTCTTCCCAGGCCGTGTCGCTCCACAACACCTTGCTCCAGACAGAGACTTTGAGGGCCCCGTTGGGCTGCTGCGGCTGAGACGGCTCCACCTTCTGCTGCCCGCCTCCCGACGCGCCGCCCGGGCCGGGCCTGGGGCACCTGGACCAATCTAAAGGGGGTCTGGAGTCGCAGGTCACAGAACGCGGGTCGGCAGTGGAAGCAATAGGCTCAGCGGATCAGTTCAGCGGCGTCCCTTCCGCTGCCTGCACTTGGCCAAACCCATTTTGTCAGTCTTTAATAGAACTATTTGAGGGTTTAACGTCTGTAGTTTACAAAGCACTTTTATGTTTATTATCTTATTTCATTTGTCCCTTACATCATTTTAAAGTAAGGATGGAAAATCACTATCCTCACTTTGCCTTTGAGGAAACTTGGTCTCAGAGCAACTATTCAACCTGCTTAACATCACAAAGCTGGCAAGTGACAGAGCTAGCCACTTGAACCTAGTATTAAGATGCAAAAAGTTCTTCCCAGTACTTCAAAAATTAATATTGTATCTATATGAAATTATATGATTGCTAGGATTGTTTTTAAAATACTCCCACGGTTGCGTGACTGAGCACGCACACATGAGGAAGGTGGAAGGAGATGGGTTGATAGCAATAAACAAATAGAACTAAAAAAATAAATAAAAATAAAATACTCTCAGGGGAAAAAACATTGAGGAATGAGAACAGGAAGGGGAAAAATGAAACAAAATGGGCAAATGTTGATTACTGATGAAGGTATATGATGAATACATGACAATACATTATATTATTCTCTATTTTCTTGTGTATTAGAAATTGTTCACCACCAAAAGCTTTTTAAAAATCAAAAAGCTTCAACAAGACATCTAAATCCTTAAAATTTTCATAATAAAAAATATTAATAGAGGTCCATTTAAAGAACTACTACTTTCATAATAATCATAAATATCAATGGCTTTAGGACAAAACAAAAGTTAAAGGTAAGCAAAACCAATGTATTATATATACTTTCAACACAGTGAAATAAACTAAGAAAAGCATAAAGGTATTACAGCTCTGAAAGATCAAGAACTGAATGTAAAATCAGGTGTTGACTATCTAAAGCCCAGTAACTGTATTTTCAAAAAGAATCTTATTTACCGTTAACCTTAACTTGGTGTGTGGGGAACAAGAGACATCTAAAATCAATCAAGGGCTTCCCTGGTGGCTCAGTGGTAAAGAATCTGCCTGCCAATGCAGGAGACAGGTTCAATCCCTGATCCAGGAAGATCCCACATGCCGCGAAGCAACTATAGAGTCTGTGTTCTTGAGCCTGGGAACTGCACCTACTGACGCCCTTACACCCTAGAGCCTGGACACAGCAACAAAGAGGCCTCTGCAAGAGAAGACTGTACACCACAACCAGAGAGTAGCCCCCATTCTCTGCAACTAGAGAAAAGCCGGTGCACCAACAAAGACCCAGCAAAGCCAAATAAAGAAATAAATAAAACTACTTAAAAACAAAAATAAAAGTGATATCAATGGTAATACTCTGCTAGTAAGTAACTTCTCTCTAGAAGACCTCTACAAAGGCAACAAAGACTATCAGAACAAGCCTAAATCTAGTCCCCAAATACGGGGGAAATCACAGACGTTTAAGACAGCTGAGAGAAAAACAAGTTACCTTGAGCAACTTCTCAGCTATCAGCCTCAGAGTCACAGAAATATAGTTCATGCCACTAGCTTTTTCTTTAGTATTTTTTTTTCCTTTTTGCTGCACTGTGAGGCATATGGGATCTCAGTTCCCCAGCCAGGGATGGAACCTGTGTCCCTTGCATTAGAAGTGTGGAGTCTTAACCACTGGACCACCATGGAAATCTCAATGCCCGTAGATTTGGACGGAGGAAACGGAGGATCCAGGATGTTAACTACCTTGTACAAGGTCACAAAATTAGTCACTAGCCTTACTCATGTCTCATGATTCCCCCATTCAGCACTCTTCCTCTAATACCAGGCTGCCTCTAGCTTAGAGAAACACAAGATTTTTTTTTTCCCTTGGGCTGTGACAACTTACTACTACTTGACTTCTTTCTGTATCACAAGAAAATATTTTAATAGCTGTGAACTGAAAAAATGCACAACCTAAAAAGTTGAGAATTCTGTTTCATTCAGGGAGTTAATGAAGACTGTAGCTCAGGGCTCCCCCGGTGGCTCAGGAGGTGGAGAGGCTGCCTGCGGCGCAGGAGACCCACGTGCGCTCCCTGGGTCGGGAGACCCCTGGGGAAGGAGACGGTGAGCCGCTCCAGTGTTCCTGCCTCGAAAACCCCAGGGGTGGGGGAGCCCGGCAGGTTACAGTCCGCGGGGTCGCAAAGAGCGGACATGACTGAGCAACTTCACTTTCACTAGAAGCCACGGATACAGAGAGCTCAGAGGGAACCTGCCAAAGAAACAAGGGAGGAGCCAGGACATACAGTTTTGACCCGTGGGATGAGCAAAAAAACAAAAAACATGTAATCAAACAAACATCACAAGAGGACTGCTAATCACAAAAACCAGACATCTCAAGTTTTAATGACTTTAGTGCTTTTCTGTGTATGTGAAAATGCCAGAGTCTGGGTTTACTGAAGTCATTCCTTTGATCCACATCTTATCTGCCAGTATTCTCTCTTCTCCATCCTGAATTCGCTTTAGGGTATACCAGCAGATGGCTGCAGTAGCAGCAGTGGCTGATGGCTTGATGGCAAGCCACACTTGTGTACTGAAACTTTTTTTTTTTTTTTTTTGGTTTACACAGGCATGAATGAAAAAGTAAAGAATTTAGTATATTTCAGAACATATTCTAAGAACAAAACTAAACAAAAAGTTCTGGTTCCAGTGAAAATGGGAGTAAACAACACTCCATGGAGTCCTGCCTCTCTCTCCTTCTGAATGCAACTAAAATCCTAGAAAAAACACATGCCACAGCTACCTGAGGACTCCGCAAAGCAAATGACAGTGAGCAGACTAGAGAAAGCAAGCAGAATTTGAAGCTACATCAGACTGGCAAGAAGCCATCATTTTCCTCCAGTGTTGCCCAGCTTATACTCAAGGGCAGCCCCAAATCTGGAAGTGCTCAGAGGGTACAGAGAAGAAGTTCTAAGAAAAATCCTCTCCTTCTGGTCCAAGGAGCAGGAAAAGAAAGATAAAGGACAGTGGAGGAAATTCTGTTTTGTGTTTTCCTTCCCTCTCCCCTGCCCTGGGGTAATACCACAAATACAGCAGTGGTGGCTGCTGCAAAAAATCAATGGCAGCACCGTCCAGGCAGGCACCTAGAGACTGGGAAAGGGAAACTCCCCTCCAGAGGAGCTGAGACCCTAGAGCGGGCAGTCATCTCTCTCTATCCTCTCACTGCTTGATGTGAATTCACCAAGAAAATACAATTCCAATTGCAAACCTACTCAACAATAGTGTTACAAAATATACAACACAAAAACTGACAGATATGAAAGGAAAAATAAACAACTCCTCAATTATAATTAAGAGACTTCACCATGTTCTCCAAGGACAGAATAGAAGACTTGAATGCCACTGTCAACTAACTGGAGCTAACGAATATCTACAAAACACCCCAACCAACAACAGAATATACATTCTTCTTAATTACAGAACATTCATCAAGACAGACCATATCCTGGACCACTGGGGAAAAAAGTTAGGGAATTCCAAGGTGGTCCAGTGGTTAATACTTGGCGCTTTCACTGGCTGGGGTTCAATCCCTGGTTGGGGAACTGAGATCCACAAGCCACATAGGCCCCCACCCCCGCCAAAAAATAAAAAATTAATAAAGTTAAACGAATGGAAATTAAAAAAAAAAGAAAAAGGCCTCTGACCATAATGGAATTAAGCTAGAAATCAATAACAGAAAGCTAACTGGAAAACTCTCCATCTATCCTGAAATTAAACAATACATTCCCAAATAATCCACGGGTGAAAGAGGAAGTATCAAGGGAAATTAGTAAATATACTGAACTGAACAAAAATATAAACACACAGTAAAATCTTGAGGTATACACTAAAGCAATGGTTAATGGGAAATGTATAGCATTACAGATTTACATGTCAACAATCTAACAACTAAGGTTCTACTTTAAAAAACTAGAGGGAATTCCCTGGCAGTCCAGTGGTTAGGACTCCTTACTTTCATTGCTGAGGGCATGGGTTCAATCCCTGGTCAACCCTGGTCAGGGAAGTGAAGTGAAAGTCGCTCAGTCGTGTCTGACTCTTTGCAATCCCATGGACTATACAGTCCATGAATTCTTCATGCCAGAATACTGGACTGGGTAGCCATTCCCTTCTCCAGGGGATCTTCCCAACCCAGGGATCGAACCCAGGTCTCCCACATTGCGGGCAGATTCTTAACCAGCTGAGCCACAAGGGAAGCCCAAGAATACTGGAGTGGGTAGCCTATCCCTTCTCCAGCCAATCTTCCCCGACCCAGGAATTGAACCGGGGTCTCCTGCATTGCAGACGTATTCTTTAATAACTGAGCTATTAGGGAAGCCAAAAAGAATACGGAACACGTCATGAATTTGCGTGTCAGGGAACTAAAAAGTAAATTAAAATAACCCAAAAGAACTAGAAAAAAGTAAACAATAAACAAATCAATGAAATTAAAAACAAAAAAAAAGTCAATGAAGTCAAGTCAATGAAACCAAAAGCCAATGAAACCAAAAGCTTGTTGTTAGAAAAGATCAATGAAATTGATAAACCTCTGGCCAGACAATAAGAGAAACAATACAAATTAACAATATTAGGAATGAAAGGGGATATTACGACAAACGTTAAAAGGATAATTAGGTAATAGTATGAACAACTCAACGCACACTGCAACTGAACATCCACATGCAAAAAGAGAAAGAAAAAAAAAAAACGGAACCTTGATCTAACTCTCACACCTTATTAACTCAAAATGGATCCTAGATCTAAATATAAAACATACAACTATAAAACTTTTAGAAGACATAGGAGTAAACCTTCATGACCTAGGGTTAGGCAGAGTTCTTAAGACATTATACCAAAGGCACAATCCATAAAAGAAAAAAAATGATAAAATTGGACTTTTATAAAAAGTACAAACTTTTATGCTATGAAAAACACTGTTAAGAAAATGAAAAGACAAGTTACAGACTGGGATATCTGCAAATCACGTATCAACGAGGGATGTGTATTTATCTAGAACACAGACACAATTATCAAAACACAACAGTTAAACTAACCCAATTTTTTAAAACAGGCAAAAACTAAAATGGATACTTTAACAAAAAGCTAATAATAATAATAAATAAGCAAATTTAAAAGATGCTCAACTACATTAAGCACTAGAAAAATACAAATTAAAACCACAATAAGATAACTTTCTTGCCTGGGAAATCCCATGGACAGAGGAGCCTGGCTGGCTACAGCCCATGGGTTCACAAGAGTCGGACACGACTAAACGACTAAAACACCAACAAAATACACCTACTGGAATGGCTAAAACACCAAGTGCTGGAGAGGATGCAAAGCAATTGGAACTCTCTTTCACACACTGCTGGAAGGCATGCAAAATGGTACTGCCACTCTGGAAAACAGTTTGACAGTTTCGTACAAACTTACAACATACACTTACCATATGATAAAGTAATCCTACATCTAGGAATTTATCGTAGAAAAATGGGGCTTATAAGGGACAGGGAACTAATAGGAGCTCTACTGAGCTAACCTCCATAAAGGTATCAAGCTGTCTAGAAAGGAGATCCTGAGTGCCAGGTTGAAAGGAAGTTCTTTTCAAACACAGGCAGTTCAGAAAAGGTGCCTGTCAAGCTATACCCATTTTGGACTTCTAAACAAGTGAACTGAGACTAAAAGAGAGGGTAATGCTTTAAATACATGGAGAAGGACAAAGACAAATCTTTGAGAACTTGTATTTCTCTTTATTTCTACCTTAGATATGTAAGAAGATCTATTCTAAAAATTCTAGCCATTTCAAAACCTACAAAAGAGAAAAGCAAAATGTCGTGTCTATGTTTTGGCCAAAGCACCAAAAGGAGGAAGTCACATCACAGGAACTATGCACTGGAAGCAATAGTAATTAATCAAAGAATTACAAGTGAAGGAAAAATTACTGGGGAAGAGAATTGGGCCCAGTAAGCTAGCCTCTCCTCTTGCCTGCTCCCCAAGTCTTCTTACATTAATAAACCTTTGAGACTATGGTTTTATATTTTGAATAACAAACTCCTTAAATTGTTCAAACAAAAACTCTTAACATGTTGAATATTCCTCAGACACAGTTTCTATAAAGAAAAGAACATATTTAAAAGAAATGTTAGTGCCAAAACAGTAAAAGGAAGATCCTAGTACCTAACCACCCTTGTTGGCCCAACTACCTAGAGCAAGCCACTTGACTTCTCTATAAGCCTCTCTTCCAGCAGTAATAAAATAAGGGTATTGAATAAATATTGAATATTGAAAAGTGAACACAAAAAATAAGAGTATTGAATCAGCTTTAAAAATCTATGAAAACAAATATTTAATGATCACACTATGTAGCATTCTATTTTCAGTCTGTCAATTTTAAAAGCATTATTCTTTACAAATCAAAGGTAGCCTCTTCATTTGACTGCTTGTACAGTCAGGCAATTCAGTACAAGGAAAAAATAGTTAAACCAAACTTTAATAATGAGCAAAATATTATATACTATACTTAACATTAAGTTTGAGAATTCTGAGCTGAGAAAGCAGCAAGATCAAGGTCTTTAAACAGAAAATGATGAACAACAAAAAAAGTTGAATAGCTGAAGGCCCATTTATAAAACAGAGAATACAGTATCATAAACGACATCAACACATCAACATAAGTATCATTTAAATTCATTTCAAAATGGAAAGGGAAAATGTAAAAAATACAGAATCAGAAGTTAGCTTCATGTACCTGTTCTTTTTCCTCCTTTTTCAATTCACTTAGTCACACTACCCCAGAGATGTTTACATTAACAGGGAAACATGTTATACCAGTAAGTGCCAATCACTCATTCAACAAATATTTGCTGAGGCTTTGCTATGCCAGGCATTGTAATAGGTGCTGGGGACTGGCAAGGACATAGCCTCTATCCTTAAGATTTCAAAGTCTACTGAAGAAAACAGATTTTTAAATTCCAGCTACACAATAAAAGGCAAAAAGTGCTAATCAATGACAGAACACTGTATTTATGATAAGCCAAATATTGTCATGGCCAAACTAACACAATATATTTAGACATTTTTTTCTTTTGTGAGTGATTTCTGGATCAAACAAATCCAAAATTCCATACATATATAGAGAGAGGTTTGTAGCACAGTTGTTTATTCACTCAGTCGTGTCCATGGACTGCAACCCCATGGACTGAAGTCTGCCAGGTTCCTTTGTCCATGGAATTTTCCAGGCAAGAATACTGGAGTGAGTTACATTTCCTGCTCCAGGGGATCTTCCTGACCCAGGGATCGAACCCTCATCTCCTGCATCTCCTGCACTGACAGGTAGATTTCTCACCACTAACCACCTGGGAAGCCCCTATGTAGCACAGTACCAGTACACAGTACCAGTACTCATTCAAAACCTTTAGGGGAGAACTGAAAATTTTCTGGATTTTAGAAAGGTAATATAGTACCTACATAATACATCATAATTTGCCCATTATGTCTGGAGCATCTGTTGTTCTATTATCAAACAATATTTCTGCAGTAATACATAAGAATATTCACACCAAGAAAGGAAATAAATACTACTAACAGCCTCATATCTGGTCAGATCAGACTTTAACACAAAAAGAATTATGAAGAACATCTTTTGGCAATTTCAGAACTGAAAAGAGATGATGTACCCTTGTTCAATGACCCTATCACTGTTTAAAACAATGTAAAATTACCTAGCTCCTATATCCCAGCTCCACAACTTATTAGCTGTGTCCCTGTGTAAATGTCTTAACCTCTCAGAATTCAGTTTCCTCGTCTGTAAAACAGGGACAGTATCTAACTCAATGAATTGTTACAAGAAATAAACCAGAATACACATAAAAGTCTTAGCAAAGTGCCTGGCACACAGTAATCACTAAATGAATGTTGGCTACATGAACAAATCATCCTTGCACAAAATAATCTTGAGCAAAAACAAGTTGCGGAAAGACACACAGCATTAATATTTACACAAGTTTAAAAGACATGAAAGTATGTGTTCTTTACATCTACTACAAAAATGCAGTAAGAGTATATGTGTAACTGGGGACTTCCCTGGGGGTCCAGTGGCTAAGACTCTGTGCTCCCATTGCAGGGGCCTGGGTTCAATCCCTGGTCAGGGAACCAGATCCTATATCCTGCAACCAAGACCTGGGACAGACAAATAAATAAATATTAAACAAAGAAAAAGAGTATATGTATAGCTGAATCACTTTGCTGTATACCTAAAACATACCTCAACTGTGAAAATGCAGTAAGAAAATAAGAATGTGTATGTGAAAGACAATCATCTGGAAAGTATCTGATTGGGGTAGTATTACACAGGAAGCTTCAGCTATATTGGTGGTATTTTACTTCCTGGACTAGGCAATAGGTAAATGAATGTTTATTATTATTTTCCATGTGCTTTATACCTGAAGTATTTCTAAAAATTAGACTCAAACACATCCATGTATTAGACATATGTAATGAATGCTGTAGACCACATCACCTACTTTCAGTACAATGTAGAAGATTTCCTTATTTTTTGAAAGTGTTTACTTGCTTTTCAAAATACTCAAAAACCATGAGATTCCTCAACATATAACAGCTTAAACATCTATCATAAAAAAACAATAACTCTGTCCTTGAAAATAAAAACTTGGTAAGGATATAATTTATAGTAATGACTCAACTATACAGAACATAGCTGAGAATCCAAAACACATTTTTATAATCTCATGCAGCCAACAGAAATTCACATCAATACATATCAACACAGAACATCTACTTTACTCTTTATTCAGCTTTTTCCAGAATAGAACAAATTAGAAAACTGGAGGACAAACTGAAGAGAGTGGGAGCGGGAGAAAGAAGTTGTTTTGGGAAAGGACACTGATGGTAGTTAAAATGTCACCTAACAGCAAAGGAAAAAAAAACAAAAACGGCTGCAAAACAAACAAATAAAACTTATATCTAACAGAAGCAAGCATTCAAAAGCATAATGCAAGATTTATAAATTCTGGAGATCTGCTCTAACAATACTGTGACTATACAATATTATATTGTGCAACTGAAAATTTGTCAAGAGGACAGCTCTTGCTGTATTCTAAAAAAAAACACACAAATATTCTAAAAATTCCACAATCTAAAAAATAGCTTGTGCCCTTTATCAATTTCTATCTTATTAAAAATTGTAGATGATTAATCAAAAAGGAAAAGACCAAATTACTGATAAATCTCTACCTTTGACTTCCACAATAATTACCTTGATTTACAACTTTTTAAAAAAAATCCAAAATTAAAGCATTTATCTTATACACACACACACACAGAGCATAGCAGTCTGACGATACTTAGTGTGCTAGTAAAAAGTCTTCAACTCTCCCTAAAGTCCTAAGAATATTAATAAGTTAAAAATAGTACCATATTCAGTTTTTTAAAATAAGACCCTGGCTCATCAAGGAATGGCTCATAAAGATCAACATTTAGCATTTAAAGCAGAAGGTAGAAAAAAACTGAATATAAAACTATATCCTAACTCATCAAATTATATACATTGTTGTTTTGTCGCTAAATTGTGTGCAACTATTCGAAACCCCATGGACTGTAATCTTTCAGGCTCTTCTGTCCATGGGATTTCACAGGCAAGAATACTGGAGTGGGTTGCCATTTCCTTCTCCAGGGGATCTTCCCAATCCAGGGATCAAACCCATCTCTCCTGCACTGGCAGGCAGATTTTTTACCACTGAGCCACAAGAGAAGCCCAAATTATACATTAAATATGTACCATTTTGTGTATATCTCAATAAAGCTGCTCTAAAAACTAAACGTAACAGTTACATGAAAATAAAACAGTATCCATGGAATAACCAATTTCTAAAAATTATATAGTTCAAATACCATCTACTCTCATTTGTTTAACTACCTGATCCGTCAAAGACTGAGAAAGATATATTTAAGTCTATCACCATGATTACGTTTTTGTCAATTTCTCCTTTTATGTCTAACACATTTAGTATTTCAATGGTTTCAGTCAATGCCTAAACATCCATATGTTTTATATGTACATGCATGTACATGTTTTCAAAATAAAATGTCCCTCTGTCACCTTTTGAAAAACTAAAAGTAAAAAGTAAAACACTTATTATTACAAGGATGAAAAGCAAACACAAAAAAATTAAGTCTGATTTGCCAAGCAATAGGAGCCATGGATAAATGTATTCTATTTAATGAATGGTTATTTGATAAATAAGGATGAAAACAGAAAAAAAGGAAGTATGAAATTCATTTTGGAAAAATTTCTACCCAAATTGGTTAAACAAAATTGGGTTTTGAAGCTTAAAACTAAATCAATATTATTTTACATATCAAAGTAATCAAAATTATAAATGCTTCATATAGAAAAGAAAAATTTTAAATAATAGAAGAGACCAGGAAAAAAAAAAGACTGCAAATGTTCCAATTCACCTAAATCTTATCCCTGAAATGGTGAAAACAGTTACTTTCCAAAATTTCCACAAAACCCTTTGTGGGATAAAACCATCAATACCATCTCCAAGCCATGATCACCTTTTTCCTCTGAAATACCTATTTTTCCCACTCAAATATAAGCTCCCTAAAGCCTGATTCTTGATTATTTTATTAATCCTTATATTCCCCTTGCCTTAAAGACTAGGAACTGAATAAATACTGCATTTACTGAATTCTAAAGAGTAGAAGGGAACCAGGGTTTCCCTGGTGGCTCAGAGGTTAAAGCGACTGCCTGCAATGCGGGAGATGTGGGTTTGCTCCCTGGGTCGGGAAGATCCCTTGGAGAAGGAAATGGCAACCCACTCTAGTATTCTTGCCTGGAGAATCCCATGGAGGGAGGAGCCTGGTAGTCTACAGTCCACAGAGTCGCAAAGAGTCAGACACAACTGAGCGACTTCACTTTCACTTTCTTTCACTTTAAAGAGTTCAGTTCAGTTGCGGCGGACTCTCTGCAACCCCATGAATCGCAGCATGCCAGGCCTCCCTGTCCATCACCAACTCCCAGAGTCTACCCAAACTCATGCCCATCGAGTCAATGATGCCATCCAGCCATCTCATCCTCTGTCGTCCCCTTCTCCTCCTGCCCCCAATCCCTCCCAGCATCAGGGTCTTTTCCAATGAGTCAACTCTTCCCATGAGCTGGCCAAAGCACTGGAGTTTCAGCTTCAACATCAGTCCTTCCAATGAACACCCAGGATTGGTCTCCTTTAGGATGGGCTGGCTGGATCACCTTGCAGTCCAAGGGACTCTCAAGAGTCTTCTCCAACACCACAGTTCAAAAGCATCAATTCTTCGGCACTCAGCTTTCTTCACAGTTCAACTCTCACATCCATACATGACCACCGGAAAAACCACAGCCTTGACTAGCCAGACCTTTGTTGGCAAAGTAATGTCTCTGCTTTTTAATATGCTATCTAGGTTGGTCATAACTTTCCTTCCAAGGAGTAAGCGTCTTTTAATTTCATGGCTGCAATCACCATCTGCAGTGATTTTGGAGCCCAGAAAAATAAAGTCTGACACTGTTCCCCATCTATTTGCCATGAAGTGTTGGGACTAGATGCCATGATCTTAGTTTTCTGAATGTTGAGCTTAAGCCAACTTTTCACTCTCCTCTTTCACTTTCAAAGAGTAGAAGACCCTTATTTAAAGAAAATGTACTTGTCCTTTCCAGAGCATACAAAATAAAGTGCACTGGATACTCACTAACAGCTATAGAAAAGGCATCAGAACTTAACCCAGTCCTCTATTCTAGCATACTTAGTTCTAACTTCCTTCCCACTTCTGACCTCACACTCCCTGGCTGTGAGCTCTGAGCTGACAGTCAACAGTCAAATACATGAAGGGTGGTACTCACACTGCTATCTGATCCTGCTTCCTCTAAACTTAAAGGTATTTGAGCTCTAAATCTAAAAAGAAATCCCAAATTAAAAGTGATTTTTCAATATGAAAATTATCTCCTTTTCTAGCCACCCACTATACCTGAAATCTTTCTTGATAAACAGTAAGAAAAGAAATTAAGATTTCTGTTAACTTTACCACCAATCACAGACTTCTAACTATGGCTGAGAGTGCTCAAGGGACCCAAAGTAACACTGGGCAAAACCCTCCAAAAGAAGTTACCATGCTTTCTCTCTCACACTCTCCCTGTGATCTATATTTTCAAATTACACTCCACATAAAACCCCAATTTCAGATTTTTATCTCATATGTATATTTGAATTGCTTTAGCATATTTAAAACTTGCAAAAATACCAAGACCAAAATAGTAAGAAACGTAAACCAAACTAATCAACAGTATTATGCTTCAATCAGACTTTTACTTTACAACACATCTTACAGACGCTGCTGCTGCTGCTGCTGCTAAGTCGCTTCAGTCGTGCCTGACTCTGCGTGACCCCAGAGACGGCAGCCCACCAGGCTCCCCCATCCCTGGGATTCTCCAGGCAAGAACACTGGAGTGGGTTGCCATTTCCTTCTCCAATGCATGAAAGTGAAAAGTGAAAGTGAAGTCATGCAGTCGTGTCCAACTCTTCGCGACCCCATGGACTGCAGCCCACCAGGCTCCTCCGTCCATGGGATTTTCCAGGCAAGAGTCCTGGAGTGGGGTGCCATTGCCTTCTCCTTTACAGACACTACCTGTCATTAATCTGACTTGGAGGAGTTCTCTCAATGTCTGTGTTTCTGTGGTTTTCTTTCTTTGGGGTAAATTGGGCAGGGAGGGGGAAGCAGCACACATCTATTTCTCCTGTATGAAGAAATTTGTTCATAAAAAGGAACTCTTCTACAGAGTGAAGAAAAAGGGGTGGCCAGTGTTAATACATCACTGTTTGAATAAAAGAGATTAAATCTTGGGATAAGTATTTTGGTCTCTGGAGAGGGAAAACACCATTGTCAGACAGGGACAGTTCTTTCATCAAGTTTCACCTTGGCCTAGAATGATAAAACACTCAAGCCCATCCAACTTTATAGGATCTGGTTTCAGGCTCACAATGCAACTTTCTGATTATTAATCACCTTCGGAAGTACTTTGCCTCCCAAACACCTTCATACAAGGAACAGAGGACCCCACAAACTAGATACAGGTTATTCAACAGAAAAGCATAACCTCTTACAAATTACAACACTGTTATCCTAACACATCAGTGAGTCTGATCAGGATTAATCATTCCCAGGTAATACTAAAATGGAATTTCTGGATCTTCAAGAGCAAGGCTGTGAAATGTGTGACCACATTAGGATATTACCACACCCTGTCTAAGCAATCACCTGGTATCCCTCTATGAGATCTTAAGCTCAATTGTCCTTCAACTGTCAGTGTTACAGGAATCTTCTTTCATGCTTAATTATCCATCAACATAACTCACCAAACCTGAGATTTTAAAACTAGATATATATATAAATGTAAATATGCCTACTGAACAATTCAGTCACCTTAATTCATAGGAAAATAAAGGCCAAATAAACAATGACAGATGAGCATTATCAATTTGACACAAATAAAATAAAAAGCAATTTTTCACTCTTAACCCTAATATTAGCAAAGATATACCACAGAGGCCTCAATTATCAAAAACGGTCACAAAATGCTACAAATAAAATCTTAATTTTTTTAAAGGTATGCCCTAAAGGGTAAGATGTACTCTCATGTGAAATGCTGGGCTGGATGAAGCACAAGCTAGAATCAAGACTGCCAGGAGAAATATCAATAACCTCAGATACGCAGATGATACCACCGTTATGGCAGAAAGTAAAGAGGAACTAAAGAGCCTCTTGATGAAAGTCAAAGAGGAGAGTGAAAAAGTTGGCTTAAAACTCATTCAAAAAACTAAGATCATGGCATCTGGTCCCATCACTTCATGGCAAACAGATGGGGAAACAATGGAAACAGTGACAGACTATTTTTGGGGGCTCCAAAATCACTGCAGATGGTGACTGCAGCCAAGAAGTTAAAAGGCACTTGCTCCTTGGAAGAAAGGCTATGACCAACCTAGACAGCATATTAAAAAGCAGAGACATTACTTTGCCAACAAAGGTCCGTCTAGTCAAGGCTATGGTTTTTTCCAGTGGTCATGTATGGATGTGAGAGTTGCACTATAAAGAAAGCTGAATGCCAAAGCGCTGATGCTTTTGAATTGTGATGCTGGAGAAGACTCTTGAGAGTCACCTGGACTGCAAGGAGATTCAACCAGCCCATCCTAAAGGAAATCAGTCCTGAATATTCATTGGAAGGACTGATGGTGAAGCTGAAATTCCAATACTTTGGCCACTTGATGCAAAGAACTGACTCCCTGGAAAAGATCCTGGTGCTGGGAAAGATTGAAGGCAGGAGGAGAAGGGGACGACAGAGGATGAGATGGTTGGATGGCATCACCGACTCAATGGACATGAGTTTGAGCACCTCCGGGAGTTGGTGATAGACAAGGAGGCCTGGCGTGCTGCAGTCCATGGGGTCGCAAAGAGTCAAGACACGACTGAGCTGAACTGAATTGAAAGGGAAGATAAATCTTAAAGGAAATATATGTACCTCATGTGAATACAGGTGCTTTAACTTTTTGTTTTGATATCTTTCATATAATGAACATGCATAATTTGAGAATTCTTGCTTTAAAAAATCAAATTAACAAAAACCACAAGAATGGATAAATCAAGCAAAACTGAAAACTTTCAAAATAAAAAGGTGGCATTCATCCTAAAAGGACAGAGTCACAGTTATCTATGGGTACTTTTCTACAGATAACTTCAGAAAGCTATGAGAAAGTGATTTAATACTAAGACAACAAATTTTCTCTAGCATATTCTTCACGAATCCAAGTTCTGTTAATTTGAGATAGCCAAGAAGAGGGTGGGGGAGGAGACACACTGGTCTATAGGAGAAGAAAGATTCATTTTTAACCTCTGTTTGACATGAGCTAGAAACTGGGGGTGGGGGATTGAAGTTCCATTGATAACAGTCAAAAACTATAAGATATCCAGGAACAAATTTAGCAAGAAAGGTATATGAACTAGATGAAGACAACTATTAAATCTATGAAATCTTTACTGAAGAAACTAAAATAAGACCTCAATAAATGGAAACGTTATAATATGGAAAAGTTATCATCATTTAAAAATGTCAGGCCTTCCAAAATTAATACATGAATATAGTGCAATTCTAAACACTGACTTGGCTTTTTTGAGGCTTTCTGAACTCAACAGAATTATATTCAACCAATATAGATAAGAATAAATATTTAAGAATAGTCAAAAAAAACTGAAAAGTACAGTGACAGGAGCTCTTCTTAACAGAGCATAACTTTCTATATAAAGCTATGATATTCAAAACAGTAAAATAATGGTACAGGAAGAGTAAAACAGAACATCCAAAAATAGAGCAAACATATATGCGAACTTAACATATGATAAGGCAGCACTTAATTCATTGAAGAAAGGACGGTTTATTTAGTCTGGACACAGCTGGCTCTCTATACAAAAGAAAATCATATAAGACCCCTTACTTTATATCAGATAAAATTTAACTCTAGATTAATAAATTCATGTGTTATACAACAAAGAATTAATATACCATAAGATGTTCCTGCAAGATAGGAGAAAAAGAAAAATGAAGCAAGGGCACGAACAGGCAATTCACAGTAAAGGAAATCCAAAAGACCACAAAACATACTAAAAGAGGCTAGCTCCAGCAATAATCAAGGAAATTAAAATTAAGACACAACTGAGAAACCATTTAGCAACTAGCAGACAAGCAAAAATTAAATTAAGTAATGTCATCTAAAGATGTGACGTTATGGAGAACCCACTGCTAGTGGAGATGGAAATTATGACAACCTACTAAAAGAGTAATCTGGCAACAGTAACATTTAAAATATAATTCCTTTAACTCAGAAATCCCACCCAAGAGATTTTACTCTGCAGAAATAAGAGCATCAGCAAATAAAGGGACATGTAAAAGGATGTCTAGTGCAGTACTGTTTGTAGTACAAAGACCTAGAAACAGCCTAAATGTATACAAGAAAATGACTGAATAAATTATGTAGAGTACATTCACACTGTGAGACATAATAGGGTTTTTTTTTTTCTAATTTTTTAATTGGAAGATAATTACAATGCCGTGTTGGTTTCTGCTGTACAACAGCATAAATCAGCTATAAGTACACATATATCTCCTCCCTCTTGAGCGTCCCTTCCACGCTCCCACTCCACCCCTCTAAAATCATGGTAGAATTATACTTACTGACCATGATGTGTTAAGAAAAGTTTCAGTTACAGAGTAACATAAAAAGTACGATCTACCCTTTGTAAAAACGAAGCACCCCGTGTATGTCCATTAATGTATACACAGCACTTCACCAAGCATAGAGAAACGCTGAAGCAGACTCAAAGCCTGGCTAAATGGTGGGGGAGTAATAGCAAAGCAGCTGGGGAAATGAACATGTGTTTTTTCAGAAGTATGCCTTTAGTTTTTTTTTTTTCACTTATTACAGTGAACGTCTATTATTTTGTAAACAGATTAAGAACTTTTTTAAAATGCCTCAGCACTGTTACAGTAGATTTTTCAAAAACAGTGGAAAAGTCGATAACATATCACTAAACTATCAACATATACCCATTTTGAGGAAAAAGACTGAAGTTCTCTCTCTTACTATTAGTTCCCTGAGCATAATGAATTACATAACAGGTATTCAAAAGAAAGAAAAAAGATGGCAGGCAGAGCAAATTTCTTTGCTGTCACTTGAAACTTTGGCATAACAAAGGCTCTGAGTAAATTACAAGTAGAAAACGAAAATATCCATTTTGGAATTAAATATCTAAATAATATTTCTAAAGACACACAAATAAGGTTTTGTATATGTTCTAAATCTGAAAATAAATTTCAGTAACATCAATTCTATCAGTCACAAGTAAATGACCTGCAGTAAACTTCCATGAGTGTCCCATGTGGTTCAGTAGATAAAGAATCTGCCTGCTATATAGGAGACACAAGAGACGAGCCTGACCTGTTAGGAAGATCCCCTGAAAGAAGGGCATGGCAACCCACTCCAGTGTTCTTGCCTGGAGAATCCCAAGGACAGAGGAGCCTGGCGGGCTACAGTCCATGGGGTCACACAGAGTTGGACATGGCTGAAGGGACTCTGCATGCACACCATGTGCTATATACTAGGGATGCCATAAATTAGATAGTTCTTGTCCTTTGAAGATCAGGACAAGTAAACAATTCCACAAATATTAAAAAAAAAAAAAAAAATACTACAATCCTTTGCCTGGGGTAGAGAGGAAGAAAGAACAGATTCACTAGTTGGAAGGGAGAAAGAAAAGCATTCCAGGTATAAGCAGAAGAGGTACAATGAATGAAAGAACACTTAAGGGTTCAAGGAACAACAAAAGTTCAGTGTGCGTAAATAAAACAACACAACCAAACGCTAGTGAAGTCAAATTACAAGCAACTTCCTCATTCTACTTTCTTAAGTAATGAACACCATTTATTAAACTTTCACCATGTAAAGCTTCTAAAGAAAATACAGTGCCCATGCCTTCACTGATAGAAATACACAATTTTAAAAGTCACATACATTGATTGAGTACTAACAGAAAGGAGTCCCAGGTGGCTCGCTGGTAAAGAACTTGCCTGCCAACAGAGAAGACAAAACAGACAAAAGTTCAATCCCTGGGTCAGGAAGATTCCTGGGAGTAGGAAATGGCAGCTCACTCCAGTATTCTTGCCTGGAAAATTCCATGGACAGAGGAGCCTGACAGCCTTCAGGCCATGGTGTGGGAAAGAGTCGGACACAACTGAGCGACTCTCAGAAAAAGAGGCTCTTCCTTCTTCTTCTATTTGTTTCTTGTTTGCTTTCTTTTTTGGCCACACCATGACACATCCAGGATCTTGGTTCCCCAACAAGGGATCGAACCCAAGCCTCCTGCAGTGCAATCAAAGCGTTTTAACCACTGGTCCACTAGGGAAATCCCAAGGCTCTGTCTTCTTACAATAGTTTTCCTTCAATACTCAGATCCCAAAACCCCTAACAATGAATACAAAGATTCAATTAACTCTACACAGTGTACCTATTTCTTCAGTTAGTTTCCCCATCCATCTCAAACCAGTATTTTCACATTTTAAAAGTATCATGTTTTCAAAAATCTCAAAAAGTGGGAAGGGAATCTCTTGTGCAGACTTTAAAAAGGAATTAAAAAAATTAACTTCCCTTCCTTCTCTTCAGCTTGAAACTGAACAATTTCCCAAGGGTGAGGTTTAGCAAGCAGAAACTAAACTAAGATGTAAAAACAGTAGTGGAACTTCTTTTGAGTTGTACAACTGTGTGATCACTTACGAAAGTTAAATCTTATGATCAAATAGTGTACACCATCTATGCTATGACAATCTTAATTTTAACCCCAAGGCTGACAAGGAGGAGATTACAAATGTTTTACATCTCCAAAGATTAATAAGTGCATGTCTTTCTCATATTTGCTCTTTCCAAGAATCTACAACATTAATCTCAAAGCCTTGTAGACAAGCTGCACAGCCTAGGATGCTCAGCCCAAAACAATCAGCTAAACATGCAAACTGGAGTGAGCAAAGCAACAGATTTTCAGGTTACACTGTGACTGCTGCACTGTAACAAAGAAAGGGGGGTGAAAACTACTTGCCTTTAAGATGTCTTTAATTATTAATAAAGTACAAAGGTCACATATGTTTTCTTCATCTTTAAAAAAAAATCTTTTTTCTTTCTAAGCCTGCCTGTTTTTCACTGGCAGCATTTATAACTCATTAATTTTCTTCTCCAATAGTTTGAGTAGTCGAAAACAAAACCCCACCAAAAAAGGCAAAACTTCAAAGTACCTAGTAAAAAAAAAAGCATTTCTCATTTTAATCATATTATCCTAACCCTTGCCCTTTTTGTACAAAAGTGTTAGTTAATACTGACTCAACAAGTTTGGCAAGTGTGGGTTTTTTTTCCTTCCACTTTTGGACCCTTCAAACTCTGACAAGAGATTGTTCTAGTGACCAGAATTCATAGCAAATTAAGTATTTTCGATGACTCCTTCAGTGAAGAAAAACCTTGTATGTACTTTAAATGTAAAAATGATGCCTTTACTGAAATAAAATATTCTATACAAAAAGGTAAATGAAAGAATCCTAATACTTTTTGCCAAAAATGATTTTCAAAACCTGTAAGCCAACAAATGTAAGCGCTTACATTAATCTGTATGTTCTCTTAATTTTAAAACTGCTTGCTACTTTAATGGGTTTCCCTGGTGGCTCAAGCGGATTCTTTACCACTCGCCTGCAATGCAGGAGACTTGGGTTTGGTCCCTGGGTCGGGAAGACCCCTTGGAGAAGGGAATGGCTACCCACTTCAGTATTCTTGCCTGGAGAATTCCACGGACAGAGGAGCCTGGCGGGCTAGTCCATGGGGTAGCAAAGAGTCAGAAACTACTGAGCAACAAACACATAGCTACTGTAATATCATCCTGCATGAAAGAAACTGAACAGGTAACAAAAGGATGAAAGTAAAAATCAAGAACTGAAAACAATTCATAAAGGAAGACTGAAAGACAAGCACCTAACACAGATAAAACAAGTTGCTGCAGGTGGAAGAAAGGTAATAGTTTTAGAGTTTCTGAAGCTAAACCAAATTAGCTTTAAAGTTTTGATATCACTTACATCCTGCTGTATATACAAAATTTTTAAATCCTCATCAAATGCAAATAAGGAGATTAAGCATTTTGATAATCTGTTTTGGTATGTGTTTTCCCAATTCCATTTTCTTAATTAAAAATAATCTTTTGGAAAATATTCGTTCAACTTTTTTAATTTGCATAGAATTATTACAAATCACATAAAAACTTGTTTTTGTCTTTGCACATGACTAATCTCAAGACTACTTTAAAAAATAAATCGTATAATGAAATATCACCAAAGTATTGCTGACAATTTTTGTACTTTATAGTTTCACTCTAAAATTCATCTTCAAATTTAGAACTGCTGTCAGTGAAACAGATCAAAGAACAAGCAACTGCTCCAAAAGAAATTAAGGTTTCCTAAACAATGTTTATTTCAAGTATGGAACTCCAACAATCCCTTAGACCAAGCAGACATTCAAGTGTAATCAATCAAAGGTGCACTAAAATAAACAACACTTATCATTTGCAAGGCAAAAGGATGCTTTCTCCAAATGAACGCAAACTGCCTAAGAATGAATGACATTTAAATACCAGTACTTAATACCATGAAATGAACTAAGTTAACACCCATCTGATAGCTCTCCTAATACTTAATATTGGGAGTATTTGATAGTGTAACTCAGAAATGAACATTTCAGTAGCAACTACAAGGGGATACTCAGTATATGAGTGCTGCCTGCTTAGTCGCTCAGTAGTGTCCGACTCTTTGCAACCCACCAGGCTCCTCTGCCCATGGGGATTCTCCAAGGCAAGAATACTGGAGTGGGTTGCCATTTCCTCCTCCAGGGAACCTTCCCAACCCAGGGATGGAACCCAGGTATCCCACATCGAGGGCAGATTCTTGACCATCTGAGCACCAGGGAAGCCCCAGTATATGAGTGAGGATTCCATGTATCTTGTTAGACAGCCCTTTAAACCAAAAAGAGACTCCATGGCTTTAGAGTAAATATACAAACAGTAAATAACACATGTTTGAAAAGTCTCCTGAAAACAAATACCAAGAACACTGACTATTTACAGTGAAACACTCACTCTTCTACTGAGACATCACATTGACTAGTACAGGAATTTATCTACCAGATAATAACCTGATAATAAAGCATTTATACATGGATTAGAAGTATTGAAAGATTTGGTCAAGTTATAAATTTAAGTTTCAGCAGTCACTAGGGTACCATCTCAAATAATTTACATATCCCTTTTGCAGATGTGAAAACCCAGGCTGAGGTGAAACAGAGGTGACTCAGTCACACTCATCTAACTTGAATTATAGGAAATAATCAGTGAATTACAGTGAAATGCTTTTTACTCAAGTATACTATACTGCAAACATAACAAGAATAGAATGAAAGTGGTGAAATTACGGGTGCCTGGAGAGTCTATATTTTTAAAGCAAAAGTTAAAGCGTATAAAGTATGATAAGCATTATGGGGAAAAGTAAAAATGAATATTTAAAATCCAACTAGCCCCAGAAAAATACCATACACGAAGTCAATCCAAGTATTTTTTCGGAGTTAGTCAACGAAGAACACTACTGTACAAACCACTTGAAAGTTTAAATCACTAAGAAATCTTCACTCCTCTCTTCCGTTAACTAATCCCTACAGTATCTTTAAAAAAAAAAAAAGGTTACTTTCCCTTCTACCAATGTCAGACTAAGATTCTTTTTCACAGGCAGATTGCCCTGGGCAGGGATGCACAGCATCAAGAAAATATGTTAAGTGTCCAAAAGTACCCAAAAGCTACGTGTTCAGCCCAGGAAGGGATGAGAAAACACAAATGAGAAAACATTTGACAGCCTCTCCCTACCACCTTCCCCCAAAAGCCCTTTACTCAGCTTTATAAACATGTACTGTTGAAGCACACTCTTGAGCGAGTGGTTCGACGAGTCTCCTACACCAAACCCTAACTGAGAAACACAACCAACCGTCCCGACTCTGTCAAGCCGCCAAGAAATTCGGGAGAATTATTAATAACTGATGCCTGCACGATCAGGACTTTGAGAGAAGGGTAACCAATGTATTCGCAGGTGAGTTTAAGAAAAAAAGAGGGGGGCAACCCCAGAAAATTGGGAAAGAAGTTGGTCGAAAGGTTAGAGAGAGGCGAGGCCGACGTCCAGTTCAAAGAGAACGGCAATGCGGGTGCAGACAACGATTAACTAACTGAGCATTTGGAAATACAGAAGAGAGTTTCACGAAAGACCTGACTAGGATGCAAGATACAAGAACACTGCTGATACGTGGCACGCAGAAGACACGCGGAGGTGGGACCCGCCCCGCTAACCCCAGGCTCTCTGAATGAGTCCTCAAAGGAGGAGTGCAGCCTGAGAAAGTCAATGGGTCCAAGGAGGCCCGCACCGGCCAGGCAACGCCATAACACGGACGCAGCCGCGTGCGGAGCCTCCGGGTCTGAGGCCTCGGGGTTGGCCCTCAAGAAGTCGGAACAACCCCTGTGCTCCCGGCCCCTCCTGGCCCAGTCTCTGTCCTCTCTTCTCACCCTCCACGATCTGGGACCGGACCCCTGGGATAGACAGGGAGCTTCCGGCCGAGCGCTCCCGGCAGGCGCAGAGTAAAACAAGAAGTATTCTCTTAGTGCCGCGACTGACACTCACCGGCCCGAAACCTCGAATGAAACCAGCAGCTCCGGGGGCGGCGGCAGCAGTGGCAGCAGGAACCGAACATCCAAAATGGCGGCTCCCTCGGCCTCACCACCGCTACTGCAGGCGGAGGGATCTTAGGTGGGAAGGAGTTTTTAACTAACTTTGCACACTATCACAGAAACTCAGGTCCCTATCTCGCTTTGCTTCTCGGTCCCGCGTCCCCAGACTGCAACTTCTTGTGCTTCCCCTCTCCTATTATCCAAGAACTCGGACCCCACCGAGGACTATTTGCCAAGGAGGAGGTGACTGCTCCTGGAAGAGCGACGCAAAGCGTAGCAAGGTTCGGGGCTGTCACTGATGACGCGAGACGCTGCTGCCGAGTCACCGCTGCGAAGAGTCTGAGCGAGAAAGATCCGGTGGACCCCAGAGCCCACGGACATAGGTTCCGCCTGCGGTGGGGTGGGAGCTGGGCTACCAGGAAGTGGCGGGGCCACCTGAAAAGGGTGGGGCTAGCAAGGTAGCGGAGGAAGTGGGGAGGCGAGGCAGGTAGAGGCGGAGGATACTGAGCCTGGCCGAGCTGCTCCTAATCCAGCAGAACCCCAAATTCTTACCTGTCACTTTTGAGACCTTAGCTTTCTCTGTAGGTTAACTTTAGGATCATGCTCCAAGTAGTCTTGGATTCTGAAGTTTTATGTCATCTTTGCAACGCATTTTATAAAAATACGAGAGGATGTCACAGAAGAATAGATTTCAAGCACACCATCACCTGCCACCCTTTGGCATTGAACAAGACATTTAGACTCTCTGGGTATCAATTTCTTCATTGTAAAATGAGAAGATGTGTCCTAGTGGTAGCTAAAACCATTCCAGAATGGGCTTTCCAACTGTAACGCCATGTACCAATGACCTGAGCTGAAGACAGCCCGACCATACAGGTCTTGGCTTGATAAATAATTACTAACACCTGACACGAATATTTTCCATGTGAACATAAAAAGAGCCAAGGTATCATTGCCCTTTCAAAGAAAAGGTGACCTGCTGTTCCCTTCAGATGAAATGGCAATAAGTATTCCCAAAAGGGAATAAAGCAGAACACCTAGCTAGATGACAAAGAGAACAGAACTAACCACAAATCTTCAGTTTAGGACCTGTCACAGGCAGGAGGTCGTACTTTTTGTCCGTAGTCATTTTCATGCAGGGAATTTCAAAACAGTTAAGAAAAATTGAATTGAGTAGCCCCGCCTGTGCAATCTCGTTCTTAAGCGACTGGGGCATGCCAAATAGCTGTAAAAAAACGGAGGCCAAGGGCCTAATAATAGTAATTATCACTTTTTATTATTAAATATTGATATCCCATCTTCATATATAATCTAATTTGACCTTTAAGACAACCTCCTGAGTCAGACTAGACAAGCATAAGGAACTTAGTTTTACGAAGGAGACTGAGGCTCAGAGAAGCTGAAACTTGCTAAACGACCCCCCTCCCCTCACCCTCTGGGGTTCCTCTCTTTGGTACACACCCACTCACCCTCCCTCACACTCAAGAGTGCTATAAACCGAGAGCAAATGATTTGAGGAGCAGAATGCTTATGGAATTTAGTTGCCTCATATCTCCTTCATGCACAGTGCAGCTCTTGATCACAAGGGAGGTAAAGTGTGAAACTCAGCAGCTCAGTCCTGTCCAACTCTTTGGGACCCCATGGACTGTAGTCCACCAGGCTCCTCTGTCTATGAAATTTTCCAGGCAAGAATACTGGAGTGGGTAGCCATTTCCTACTCTAGGGGATCTTCCCCACCCAGGGATCGAACCGGAGTCTCGTACGTTGCAGGCAGATTCTTTTACCACTGGGCCGCAGGGGAGGAAGCAAAGTGTAAAACTAAAACACCATAATCATGCCATAAAGTAGATTTCACTGTTTCACTGCATGAACACATGCTAAACTACTGTATGCAGCTCCCATGAAAGTAAAGAGTTTGCAGGTTGCAAAACAGTTACCTAAAACATTCTGTTTGCAAGTCACAAAAATTTGCTTAGAAATTGAATTTAAGTGTTTCCCATTGTAGACCACAAAAGGAAAGTTAAACTATCTTCTTAAGAAACAGGAAGGAGCTTCTATTCTACAATGCCAAGTGGTAGAACATTAAAGAGAAAATAACAGACATTATAAAATGTAAACCCCCTTCATGTACATTTTTTTACATCTATTGATCTTTATGATTACCAAACTCCTCCCCTAATGTAACTGAAAATTAAAAGCAATTGACCTAACATACAGTATGGTTATTTTCCTGAGATCTTTGGTCTCTGTGGCTAGCTATTAAAGACGGGGAAGACTTATTCCCCACCTATTCAAACATAATATCAAATTTCAGATAAATTACAGCAAATCAATAAGGTGGAATATCATGCTACTGATAAAACTGAAGTGCCAACTCTATCTTTATGAGCATGGTATGGCAGGTTTTCAAAAACATTACAAAATGGTATTATAAAATGAGCTTGTAAAAAGTATGAAGTGAAAATGTTAGTCACTCAGTCCTGTCCGACTCTTTTCAACCCCGTAGACTGTAGCCCACCAGGCTCCTCTGTCCAGGCAAGACTACTGGAGTGGGTTGCCATTTCCTTCTCCAGGGGATCTTTCCAGCCCAGGGATTGAACCCACAACTCCCACATTGCAGACAGATTCTTTACCGTCTGAGTCACCAGGGAAGTCAAAAAGTGTGTATATGCAGAGAAGTTGAAGGATAAAACTAAAATGTAAAAGATGATTATCTTTGGATGGTGGGATTATAGAGGACTTCTATTATCCTTATTATTTTTTTTTCAAAAAGCATATTGTGTTTTTATTTGGGAAAAAAAGATTTTCACATTTCGAGGGGAAAAAGTCTTATAAGATAATGCAGTTTTGTGCTCGCTTCGGCAGCACATATACTAAAATTGGAACGATACAGAGAAGATTAGCATGGCCCCTGCGCAAGGATGACAGGCAAATTGTGAAGCGTTCCATTAAAAAAAAAAAAAGATAATGCAGTTTTATGGATCCAAATACTAAAGGAGATTTTTGTTTTTAAAACAGCCATAGCCAGAAAGGAGTCAATAAACTTCTAGGAATAGATAACGGTTGGGTGGGAGATCTCTTTTTTTTAATGATTTTTTTTTAATTTTAATTAATTTATTTATTTTTGGCTGCACTAGGCCTTCATTGCTGCACTCAGGTTTTTTTCTAGTTGTGGCTAGTAGGGGCTATGCTGTAGTTGCAGTGCACGGGCTTTTCATATATATGGATTCATTTGCTCCACACCCACCATGAGCTGGTAAACCATGCAAACACAATAACATAGTAGTAAAAAGTGTTGTTTTCAGGCTTCTCTTGTGGCTCAGTGGTAAAAAATCCTCCCATCAGTGCAGGAGATAACGGATCTGATCCATGAGCTGGGAAGATCCCACATGCCGTGGAGCGACAAAGCCCCTGTGCCACAACAACTGAGCTTTTGCTCTAGAGCCTGGAAGCTTCAATTACTGAAGCCTGCACCCTGGAGCCTGGGCTTTGCAACAGGAGGAGCCACCACAATGAGAAGCCCGAGCATGACATCCTGAAAGTAGACCCCACGTGCCGCAACTAGAGAAAAGCCTGCACAGCAGTGAAGACTCAGCACAGCCAATAAAAATAAATTTAAAATATTATTTTTAAAAGTCTTAAAAAAAAAAAAAAAAAAAGGCTGTTTTCTGGTGATAGACTGCCTGGATTTAAATTTGCTCTTCCTCTCTTTATTGTGTGGCCTGCAACAACTTACCTAACATCTCTGAGCGTTTCTGAACCTCAGTGTATCCATCTGTAAAATGGAATTAATAGTAGCATCAACATCTTGGGACTTAACTGGCAGTCCAGTGGTTAAGACTTCACGCTTCCACTGCAGGGGATGTGAGTTCCATCCCTGGTAGGGGAACTAAGATCCTGTGTGCCAAGGGGTTCCATATCCCCCCTCCAAAAAACAGCATCAGCATCTTAAGGCTGGTGTGATCATTAAATGAGCAGATATATTTAAAGTACTTAGAAGCAGCAACTGGCACAACCCACCAGTAGATATAAGAGTGCAATAGCTATTAGCTGCCTTTAGGATAAATATTATCATCCCTATTTTAGATATAAGGAAAATTAAATGATTTGTCACACCTTCATGCGGCAGAGATCAGATTCAAATCTAGATCTTCCAACCTTGGATGTATCTTTCAGTCCATAGAGTAACCATTCAGTGAATGTACTTCCTGAGTCTTTCCACTACAACACACTGACCTGGGTGCATAGAATCTGCAGTAGACATTGCAAAAGAGACAATCCCTACCCTGAAGATAATTACAATCTCATTGAGGGAAACAGGTTGATTTTTTTTTTAATCCAGAAAAATATCAGTGATATTACTGCTCAGCAGATAAGTCCTAGTTCCAAAAGAAGCAGAAATATGAGAGGTCACTAGGTGCTTGAGCAGTGAAAGATAGCTTCTGGAAGACATGGCTTGTCTGCTGGAATCCATGGGACTAGAAGGGGACCCATTCTCTTGGGCTTAGATGCAGCAGGATTTGTAAATGATTCAGTATCAGCAGCTGAAACCACATGACCCTGCAGCACATGGGGAAAGGTCTCTCTACAGAAACGTGGTCAGTCTTTCACAAGGAACTCTTTCTGCTCCTGCACTTGCCAGAGACCTCAGCCTAGAAAGAAGAGTGAAGAGGGGAGGCAATCCCAGAGAAGATACACTGACATGAGTCAAAGAAGCAGCTCTACTGGACCATTTTGCTGTCGTTTGAGTCACCCGAATCTATAAATAAGCCTGAAAGTGGAGTAAAATTAGTCCCTCTGATGTTTATGTAATGTTTGCACAAAAAGTATTTCTTTACAATTCTTTTAAGGGTGGTCTCTAATCACAGTTTCTGCTGTCCTGAGAAAGGCTTTAGGAGTCAATCCTACAGTTATGACAGAAACCAGAAATGATGTAAAAATTAATATTGCAACAGCCAACTATGACCTCCTAACATGATAATGAAAGTGGCTAAGACAATAAAGGCTAAGAGTTCCCATCACAAGAAAAACAACTTAATTTTATACCTGTATAAATGATCAATGTTCACTAAACTTATTAAGATAATCACTTCAAAATGTATATAAGTCAAATCATTATGCTATATGCCTTATTCTTATACAGTGCTGTGTAATTATATCTCAGTAAAACTGGAAGAAAAAAAAAAAACTGAGACCACCAGAGAAGGATGTACCATCCAGAAACAGAGCAGGGCTTCTGACTCATTGTTTCCTACTCAAGTAGTTTTATTTCCTTATTATGGGCACCATCATTTGCCTGGAAGGATTCACAATAAAATGGTTTGGTTTTCCTTTAAGTGTATAGCACCATCCTTGTTCCTCTAAAATCAATCAGTCCTACGAGATGCTTTAAAATTAGTCTGAGCAGTCCAAGAAGTGTTGGGACATCTATAGTAACTGGGGCAGCCAGTTCCTGGTACCCAGTTCAGGAAACACCAAACTCCTCTGCCAAGCCATTCACACCCACCAGAGGATGATCCAGGACTTGAAGAAGTGCCAGGATGAGGTGCCTTAGCCCAAGGAGAGGCAGAGAACCATAAAGTTCAAGAGATGGAAGGGATCATAAACGAGAAAACTTCAGACCTACACACAGGTGGCCATATTAAAATCTATGCCCAGGAGCTCTGATTCCCAAACAAATAGTCAGTTCAAGACTAACGAATTATGTGATTTTCATCCGCATTTCAAGTCACCAATCAAGAGCTTCAAACTCACAACCATAAGTATCAGTTGATAGGCTTGCTTGAAGTTTTATGTCAACAAACTAGGCAGCATAAAGTTATCAGAATCAATCTCGGCTCTTGATTCTGACTTAGGAGAAGTTTGAGGGTTGAGTCTGCACTTATTCATTTCTAAAAGTAATTAAAAGTCACAACAATACAGCTCCCCAGAGAGGAACCCCAGCCTCAAAGACAGTAAGCTGTAAGCACTTTTGAGAGTGCAGCATATAATATGACTGGAAAACTGGACAACTCCCCCATCATGAGAATGGTAGCTGTGGTTACATTTGGTTGGCTATGTTCTTCAAGTTCTCTCTAAAAAGGCACAATTTTTCAAAACATGTGCCAGGATATCTAATGTGGTAGTATTTTTCTTTTTGGTAGTAGTTTTAAAGCATTTTTTTGTGTGTTAAATATTTCTTTGAGATTCACATCCACTTTGAAAACTGTTAGCTTCTAGAAAGAAACGCACTGTACTTCTGGTAAACCACTAATAAACTTCTCTCACCAATGGAGGAAAAGTTTTATTTTGTTTTTAATTAATTAATTTATTTATCGTTTGGCTGTGCTGGGTGTTCATTGCTGCGAAGGCTTTTCTCTAGTTGGGGGCGAGTGGGGGCTACTCTCTAGTTGCGGTGCCCAGGCTTTTCACTGTGGTGGCTTCTCCTGGCGCAGACCACAGGCTCTGGGCTGTGCAGGCTCCAGTAATTGTGACATGCAGGCTCAGTGGTTGAGGCTCCCAGGCTCTGAAGCACAGGCTCGGTAGTTATGGTGCCCAGGCTTAGCTGCTCTGTGCAATGTGGGATCTTCATGGATCATGGATTGAACCATGTCTCCTGTATTGGCAGGTGGATTCTTTACCCCTGAGCCACCAAGGAAGCCCAGGATAGCCTTAATAATTGAAATACCTTCATGCATATTAAGCAATTTCAACTTCTACCAGCATTCCCTCTATTTCACAAGAACCAGTGAAGGAAGCAAATCATTTTTTCTTATAGGATTCATTCTGCAAAAAAAAAACATGACTGGGAAGCAATTAGTTTTGAGTTCCAAGTGCATATTTTGTTCATAGTAAGCCTCCAATAAATAGTTCCTAAAATTAAGTTACACAGTCAAGCTTCCTTCTTATTTGAGGTGAAGGGTGTATGTTTGTTTGTTTTGTTTTATGCCTTGGGGAAATTAGCCTTAGAAGCAATGATGGGTTTTACATCTTCTATCTCCTATGGCCTCATACAAGAGTTGGAAGATCTGTTATCTTTGAATCTGAAGATGCTACTTGTGAAAGATGATTCAGTTTAAGAAAATTAGAGGTTTCTTTCTCCAACAAATAAGTGGCAAGAAAAAAATGGAAGAGGTGAGAAGAAGGAAGTATTAGACATGAAAAGATTTAAAAGACAAACCAAAACCAGGAATTCCCTGGTGGTCCACTGGTTAGGGCTCCACACTTCCCCTTCAAGGTACATGGGTTTGATCCCTGATTGGGAAACTAAGATCCTGCATGCCCCCTGGTGTGGCCAAAAAAAGAAAAAAAGAGAGAGACATATAAACCAAATACAATGTGTGGGTCTCTTTGGATCATGATTGCAACAAAATAACTGTAAAAATGCATTTTTGAGATAGTGAGTCTTATGATAATAAGGAATTATTTTTCATTATATTGGGCATCATAATAACATTGTTTCATATCATGAAAGTAAAAGGTGTATGTTATAGATATAAACGGAAGTATTTACAGGTAAAATTACAAGTATAATGTTTGAGATTTAAATTAAATTCTTTTTGTTTCCAAAAAGAGTGTTAGGGAAGAGGTAAGTAGATGAAGTAAGAGCAGTAGAATATTGATAAACATTGAAACTGAGGGAAGGGTACATGAAAGCTCATTTTATTATTTGCTCTAATTTTGTACGTTTAAATTTTCCATAATAAAGTTTTTTTCATTTTATTTGTAAAGCAGAGGACTTGAATTCCAAGAGTAGAATCTGAGCAATACACAAAGTGGTTCAGGCAAATAAATTCACAAGGAAAACCAGAGTTAAATTATGACTGAAATATAAAATCTTTTAAAAGAGAACTTCATGGGGCAGAAAAGCTTCGCAAAATGAAAAGAACAAAACAATTTCTCTTTGTTTCCTTCATACCGAAGGAACAAAGAGTTAAAAAATAAATATATATGGTTCTTTAGGTTTTTTTTTTACTTATCCAGAATTATGTACACAAATAAATGAGATTTTTATACTATTTTCAACATAAGAGAAAATTGCTTTCATTCTAGAAAAACTGAACAGATCTAAATCACTATACATTAACACTTCAAATAGACCAGCTCTTAAAAATGTTCTTTGCAGTCTCTACTGTGGTATTGTCAAGAGGTAGATAAAAGACTATAGCCCAATTTTCTCATGAATTCATCATAAAAATACATCAAATATCAGCAATATGATTGCAAATATGCCCCCCTGGCCTTAAAAAAGCCTTAACAGTGGACTTCCCTGGCAGTTTATCAGTTAAGATTCTAAGCTTACCCTGCAGGACGAGCAGGTTCAATCCCTGGCCCAGAAACTAAGATTCCCACGTGCCTCGTGGTGGGGTCAAAAACAAAAACATAACTTCAGACAGACCATTTTACTATTCAAGAGCCCATTTAGAAATATATTCTAGCACTATTTGTAGTCCCATTCCAGATTCAGTTTCCCTAACCATATTGACCTTTCATGAGGAAGGAATGAGAAATAAGGGGCTGGAGATGACACGGGTAAGGACCCTGGTGTTAATCTGGCGATGCCCCAGGTAGATCACGAGTCCTATGACAGTTCCACCGCTTTTGTCAAGAGTACTTTTCTTGACATCCTCAGAAAGTCCAATATTGACTGCTGGGGCTTCAGCCTGAGGCAAGAATCACATTGGCATCTCAATTTATGACACATTTATTTATTGCCTACCACTTTTATATGCCAAGTACCCTTAGAAGCCCTGAGGGGGTTGTAGAGGGAGAAACAGCAAACAAGGAGACATGATTCTTGCCCTCATGAGGCTTAGAGTCTAGGGCAAGTCAATGACAGTTAGAGCAAACTTCAGACCTTCTGGCCTACATACTTCTTTCTCTCTGTTTCAATGGCTATGTTTTGACTACCTGTAAGGTCAGACATTGTGGTTCACCAGTATTTAAGAACTAGATATCAATATGCATAGATATGTCATTGGAAGAACTGATGCTGAAGTTGAAGCTCCAATACTTTGGCCACCTGATACAAAGAGTCAACTTATTGGAGAAGACCCTGATGCTGGGGAAGATTGAGGGCAAGAGAAATGGGCAACATAGGATGAGATGGTTGGATGGCATCACTGACTCAATGGACATAAGTTTGAGCAAACTCAGGGAGATAGTGAAGGACAGGGAAGCCTGGTATGGTAAAGTTCATGGGGTCATAAACAGTCGGCCACAACTAAGCAACTAAACAACAACAATGTCTACAAGAAAGTTTCTTATAGTTTAGCCATGGTAAACTCTGGATTTATTCATTCATTTGACAAAACTCTGTTGACCACATAATATAAACCAGGCACAGAGCTGGGGATGCCACAGCGAACAAAACAGAGAAAAGTCCCTGTTCTCGTGGAGCTGATGTTGCAGGGTGAGAGACAGACGAGATCACTGAGTGACGGATACAGTGTGTTAGATCTCAGAGATGAGAGCAACAGAGAAAAAATATAAAGCGGTGAAGAGGGAAGAGAGGGTAGCTTTGGAGGGCTTCCCAGAGAAGAGAACGTTGCAGTACAGATCAGAAGGAAGTGAGGGAGGGACCAGGCAGAGAGCTGGAAAACACAGAGTCTCCAAGTACAAAGGTCCTGAGGAGGGAGCAGGTGTGTGTTTGAAGAAGCACAGGGAAGCCAGTGTAGCTGAGGCATAGTAAACAAGCAGAGAGCAGAGGGAACGCGGCCAGAGAAAAGAGGTGAGCGTGGACCTGGGCGGCCTCCTGGGTCATAGGAAAGCTGGTGCCTATTATCCTAAGTGAGATTAAAAAGTCACTGGAGGTTTTTAAACAGCAGAGGAGATGCACAACCTGATCTAGGTACTAGCCAGATCTCTGAACATTGGTTCATGGGGAAAAGGAATAGAAGCAGAAAACACTGAACGTCAGTTCATGGGGAAAAAGGGGTAGAAGCAGAAAAACTAGTTAAGGGGGTATTGCAATCATCCAGGCCAGAGATTATTCCATGTTAGCTCAGGGTACTGTCAGGTTGAGAGAAAGGGAAGAGTCAAGAAAGACACGTCCCTAGCATAGCATCACCACTAACTGTAGAATGAGTACGTTCTTGGAAGAGCGCTTTGGGACACGTTAGTTTGAGATGCCTCAGAAATATCCAAGGAGATATCAGGAAGGCAGGCAAATACATCAGCTTGCCGTTCATATTAGCCTAAAGACCTTAACTAGCGATACACATGTTGAAGTCCTCACCACAAAGAGGGGGGGTAAAAGTCACAATGTTGACGACTTCCATGGAGGTCAAATGGCTAAGACGTCACACTCCCAATGCAGGGGGCCTGGGTTCAACCCCTGGTCAGGGAACGAGTTACCACACACTGCATGTGCAACTAAGACCCAGCACAGCCAAGTAGATAAATAATTTTTAAAAAGTTAAAAAAAAAAACCCACAGTGTTGGATGAGATCACCTAGAGAATAGGGAGGAAGATGCTGAGCTGTTAGGCATAACTCTGGTGGCATTTCATGTGGCTTTTTCTTCTTAGTCCCTTTCTGTATTGTCTCAATTTTTTTTGTATGTCATTTTTCAACAAACCACATAACTCTTTGGAAAAGAAAAAAAAGAGTAAAAGAGCCCTTTTCAGGAAACCATCGGACGCAAAGCATCAGAAAAGACAAGTGTGCCCTTTAACCACAGTCCAACATGGTCCATGCTATCAGTTTGAAGGCATTAAGGAGAAATTTCTCCTGCCCTTAAAAAATTCATGACTGCCTTTTGGAAGCTTGATCCATTCTCTGTGATAATGATGTGAGGATGAAAGGCAAAACTTGATTATGTTTGCTCTGTGCCAAGCCCTGCATATACATTCCTTATACATATTAGCTCATTTAATCATCTCAACCTGCTTTTGAGATCTGTTAATAACTCTTAAATGTTATTAGCCCCCTTCTTACAGTCCAGACAACTGAGTCTTTGTGAGGGTAAGTCACTTGCCTGAAGTCTCACAGCTAATAAATGCTGGCTCTAAATAAGGGTCCTTTTACTACTGAACTCAAACTCTGAACCAAGGCTCAAAGATGGTACCTTGTGCCTTTGGATCTGGTAGACTTTATTTCAAGAGCTCTTTATTTAAATGCAAAATAGGACATCCCTGGTGGTCCAGTGGCTGAGAACCCGCCTGCCAGCTCATGGGATGTGGTTCAATCCCTAGTCTGGGAAGATTTCACATGCCATGGGGCAACTGAACCTGTGGTCTGCAACTATTGAACACACGTGCCCCAAATACAGAAGCTGGAGCACCCTAGAGCCTGTACTCCCCAACAATAGAAGCCTCCACAGTGAAAAGCCCACGCACCACAACTAGAGAAAGCCTGTGAGCAGCAACCAAAATCCAGTACAACCAAAAATAAATATTTTTTAAAATATATACAAATAGTAGATTTTCTAAAAATGTAAAATAACACTCAGATAAAGATCTCAGATAAAGAGATCTTAAGAACTAAATATGCTTCTGGGCATAACACTTTAGATATCTTCATCTTTGTTTTCTCCTCTATTGCTAACAACTTATTAAATAGAAGGGTCATCTGACCGTAGAAGTCCATCTCTGTTAGAAAAAGTAGGTGGGTGGAGAAAAGGTACAGAGGTCACCCATTTACAATCCTGTCAGAACAACTCTGGAAGCCACATTCTTAAGTTAAAAAAAAAAAATGTAGTGCACAATAAAAATCTTAGCTTTAAGTCAGTTCTCTCTTCTTGTACTCACCATAAAGGTTGCTTTGGATTTAAATGGCACATTATAGTGGTAAAGAATCTGCCTGCCAATGCAGGAGACACAAGAAATGAGGGTCCGATCCCTGGGTGGGGAAGATCTCCTGGAGAAGGGAATGGCTACCCACTGCAGTATTCTTGCCTGGGAAATCCCATGGAGGAGCCTCGTGTGCTATAGTTCATGGGGCCGCAAAGAGTCAGACTGAGCATGCATACACATAGTTCTTAGCCATTTCTATAGGTACTGCTCCACTAGAACCTGAGTCAGAGTGTTCACATTCAATTTACACATCAGCTGCAAAATAAAGAACAGAACAAATCTGGTCACACACAAACCTACAAAGAAGGAAACAAAAAGATTTTAAGTAGTATTTCAGTTTTGAATCATAGTTCTTCATTTTACTTGTCTCTGTTATATAAAATGCATAATTTTTTTAAAATGCATAATTTTTAAAAGATGTATAGTTTAGAAACAACAAGGAGATGCTCTGCTTGTATCGTAAGGCAGCCTTATCCAAGGGTGAGGGAACCAAGTAGAATAAGAGGAAGAAAATAAACACAAGAAAAAATATTTTGATTTTCTGATTAGTATTGTCACGCGAGTGTATGCTCCTCGGTTCTTTGTCTCGTCACAGCAAAGATTTGGAGTGACGGACATTAAAGCCCCCTCGGCATGTCACAGCTCTCGGGTCTTGGACAGACCGTGTTACAGCTCTTAGACAAATCAGTGTTGCAGCTCAGTGTTACAGCTGCACTTTATTTAGAAGATAGCAGGAAAATCCATCTTCAAGGTGTGAGGGCACGACGATCCAAAGACGCGAAGAGAAGAGCATCCCATCGCCAGGGGGAAAGAGAGAGAGAGAAAGAGAGAGAGAGAGAAAGCGGATTTTCCTGCTATCTTCTAAATAAAATACAGCTGTAACACTGATTTCTCTAAGAGCTAGAACATGGTCCGTTCGAGACCTGAGAGCTATAACCCAGTCTGTCTAAGACCCGAGAGCTGTGACATGCTGAGGGGGCTTTAGTTTCTGTCACTTCAAATCTTTGTTGTGATGAGACAAGAACTGAGGATCATACACTCGCCTGACAATAAGTATTTTGAATTATATCAGAGGTAATAGTCAACATACTCAACAAGACACTGTCCAATCAGAATGGACACGCTGAATGATGAGAGTGTCCACCAGCCTGAAAACAACTACTGAGGCCACCTCCCTGTGTCCCAGCTGAGTATCAGTCCTCAATTAGGTATGTGGTCATGATTAAGATGTTCAAAAGTTGAAACTTCTAAGTTGGATTAGATTCTTTCATATTACTAGGCCAGTTATATTTAGGAAAATGTGTGATTGGGCTTCCCTGGTGGCTCACCTGGTAAAGAATCTGCCTTCAGTGCAGGAGACCCGATTTGATCCCTGGTTGGGAAGATCCCATGGAGAGGGAATGGCAACCCACTCCAGTATTCTTGCCTTGAGAATTCCGTGGACAGAAGCCTGGCAGGTTACAGTCCACAGGGTCACAAAGAGTCAGACACAACTTAGCATGCACGCACACAAACCTTTATGTATCTATCAGTATATATAAGTATATATACAGACACAGAGATGCATACAGATAAACATACACAGACTGAAAGAAATATACCAAAATTCTTATCTCCAGATTCTTTTTGTCTATACTT
This sequence comes from Dama dama, assembly GCF_033118175.1. Taxonomy (NCBI): domain Eukaryota; kingdom Metazoa; phylum Chordata; class Mammalia; order Artiodactyla; family Cervidae; genus Dama; species Dama dama. The sequence continues at coordinate 44,276,582 of NC_083684.1, read as the reverse complement.
CCTAAGTTTTCTACACATTTATACTACATCTTTACAGCTCAGGGTGGGGAAAGACAATTAGTTTGTTTTAAAAATGGTTCTTTGGGCTGACACATTCTTGTCAAGCAGGACTGCTGCTGCTGCTGCTGCTAAGTCGCTTCAGTCGTGTCCAACTCTGTGCGACCCCATAGACGGCAGCCCACCAGGCTCCCCCGTCCCTGGGATTCTCCAGGCAAGAACAGTGGAGTGGGTTGCCATTTCCTCCTCCAATGCATGAAAGTGAAAAGTGAAAATGAAGTCTCTCAGTCGTGTCTGACTCTTAGCTACCCCATGGACCGCAGCCTACCAGGCTCCTCCATCCATTGGATTTTCCAGGCAAGAGTACTGGAGTGGGTTGCCATTGCCTTCTCGGCAAGCAGGACTAGTTCTCTACTAAGTGGAGACAGTGTTTTTTGACACAGTCCCAAATTCCCAGATGGCTTAGTGGTAAAGAATCAGCCTGCCAATGCAGGAGATGTGGGTTCAATCTCTGGGTCAGGAAGATTCCCCTGGAGGGAGGAAATGGCAACCCACTCCAGTATTCTTGCCTGGAGAATTCCATGGATAGAGGATCCTGGTAGGCTACAGTCCATGGGGTCACAAAGAACCGGACACAGCTGAGAACGCACACAAGTTAAGAGCCCAGTGCTGCCCTCGCTAGGTGGCAGAAATGCCTTGTAATTTTGTTGAGCCCGACAAATGATGCAAGTTCAATAGGTTTCACACTGTGCCCTGGATCAAGGTAAAGTGAGCCAGCAGCAGGTCCCCAGTACAGCTCCAAGATCTCCATGGCCTCCAGGGGTAGTCTTATCAGGTAATGTGCACTGATCCCAGCTTGTTCCTCTTTCCCAGAGGCCATAGTCAGTCACCTCCTTCCTATTTTCTGGGCCTGCTCTGCTGCAGCACAAAGCATGCATTTAGGGAAATGAACTGACAAAGAGTTTTTTAATAAATAGGGCCATTTACAACACAGTGTGAAATAATGTTTTTATTTAAAACAAAAAACTGAAAAAACCAGGGAGTTCCCTGGTGATCTTAGTGGTTAGGACTCTGCGCTCTCACTGCTATGGCCCAGTTTCAATTCCTGGTTGGGGAACTGGGATCCCACAAGCTTCATGGCATAGCCAAAAAAAAAAAATTGTTTTAAATAAATAAACACTTAAGATACATGATATATCCATAGTTATCAGTGTTTTGAACTAGATCAGTCATTATCAAAGCGTCACCCCTACATAGGCAGCATCAGCATGACCTGTGAACTTGTTCGAAATGCAGACTCTTGGCCCCACCCCCGAAATACTAAATCAGAGGACTCCACTGGTGGTCCAGTGGTTGTAAGCCAGCCTGCCAATGCAGGGGACACTGGTCTGATCCCTGATCCGGGAAGATTCCACATGCCTGAGAGCAGCTCAGCCTGAGTGCCACAATTACTGAGCCCCTCAAGCCCTAGAGCCCATGCTCTGTGACAAAAGAAGCCACCAAAAGGAGAAGCCCATACAACTGCAACTAGAGAGAAGCCCCTGCTTGCTGCTAGAGTAAGCCTGTGTGGAGCAATGAAGACCCAATGAAGCCAAAAATAAATAAATAAAAATTAAAAAAAAAAAAACTAAATCGGAAACTGGAAGTGGAGCCCAACCATTTATGATTGTAGGAGCTCTCTGGATTCTAACACCCGTTACAGGTTGTGAAGCACTGCTCTGGGTAGGGGGTGTATATGAGGGGTGGGTGTCTTTCAACAAGTGATATTTTATTTTATCCTTTCACAAATGCTCTAAAATGTTCCATACTCAACATTTATTATCTTTACAATAAAAAGAGCAATTTTTTAAAAATGAAAGTGCATGTCATGGTTTGCATTTTTTTTAAGTTTTATTAAATACAGTTCCATTTGATTTGAGTAATACATGTGAGAGGTTTGCATGTTATTTGCATCTTACAGTTGAGAAAATTGACATTCTGAGAGGTTACGTGGCTTGCCCATATTCGCAAGATTAGGAGTAACTAGTTAAATTGGGACTCAAGGCTAAATCTTCAGGCTACAAATTCTTATGCCTTCCTACCACATTATGCCATAGAATGAACAAATTGAGTCATGTTGGAGACAAAACAAATGTAACCTGTCCCAGGTTAATCCCCAGAGATAAGGGAAGTCTTACTACCTCCAGTTATCAACTGATGATGGAGCCAGGGGAAATAGGCTTTTCACAAGTCAGGGGAAACCTGAGCCTCCGAACCTATACTCTGTCCACCAAACCCTAAAAGTGATGCTTACCTTCTAATCGTGAATAGACAGAGTTACTCTGTCATTGAGAAAAATCTTGACATGAGATTGCAGTTCAATCTGAAATAAATGCAAAGCTCAGTGTTTGGAAGGTTGCTTAGCTAAGTTCAAAGTAGGAAAATGGCCTTTGCCCTGGACATCACAGAGAAGACAAATCACAGTAAAATCACTAGAGTGCTTCAGATAAATCCTGAACTGTTGCTACACCAGCACTAATATTAGCAAACAGCTATTGGGTGCCCAGGTTATAGTCTGTCTTACAAATAGAACCCTGGAGTAATAGAAGGTCAAGAGTATTATCTCCCTTTAAAAAAGAATATATTTAGGTAAGACAGCACTCATTTGTTTTATTTGTTTCAAATCACTCAGGCATTCCATGTTTAAATTTACTTATTTGTTAGAGGATAAAACACACCTGAACATAATATATATCCCTGATTGTCAGAATTAGAAGACACTTGGACATACAGTTGATAAAATTCACAAGTTCTGTGTACACCATCAATGTCATTCTCTTTGTTCACGATAATAATAATGAGTACCACTGGATTTCTCTACATGTCATTTGTTTTGAATACTTTCCATAGGTTCCTTATATAAGTAATGCCCAAACACCCTCTGTAAGATTTGATTAAAGAATGCCTAAAAACCAATTTGAAAGTTTGGGTAATATCTGCCTCTCCACTACCATAATCTAATAGACTATAGCATTTCAATAATAAATAGTGTTATTTATGCAGCACTGAGAAAGCTGTGTTTACATGCATTACTTATTTCACCTGAACCCTTCTCATAATCAGAGATTCTCAGTTTCTCAGTTTACTGAGGGAGTCATGGCACACGTGACCCACTGGAATAAGGAAAGGGCAAAAGGCAAAAAGAAGACAACTGAAATCAGCTACTACTCATATTCATGGCTATAACATGACTTAAGCGGTCACCTGATAGAAGAAAGAGCATCTTCTGTGTGTGTTTGAAAAAAGCTAAGGAAGCTCTTTCAGAAAAATTTGCCCAGGAGCTCAAACTTAAGAGCTATTACATACCTAAAAAGGCTTGGCTAGATAAAGGACTGTGCTTTGGTGGAGAGAAGTCCAGTCATTTGGATGTAACATTACATCTTAAAACTTCAGAAATGTTTTTCTTTCTTTTGGCCATATTTGGAATCTTAGTTCCCTGACCAAGGATTGAACCTGAGACCCTGTAGTGGAAGTGCAGAGTCCTAACCATTTGACCACCAGGGAATTCCCTGGAAACCTCTTTATTTATTTATTTTTTAAACAAGTGTTATTTATTTATTTTTGGCTGTGCTGGATCTTTGTCGCTGCATGGGCTTTTTTCCAGTTGTAGCAATTATGGGTTACTCTCTAATTGCGGTGCGTGGGTTTCTCATTGCAGTGACTTCTCTTGTTGTTGAGCATGGGTTCTAGGGGCTCACAGGCTTCAGGAGTTGCAGCACGTGGGCTTAGCAGTTGTGGCTCCGGGGCTCTAGAGCACAGGCTCAATAGTTTGGTGCACAGTCACATGGCACTGTCCCAGCTCAGGGACTGAACTTGCGGCAGGCAAATTCTTCACCACTGAGCCACTGGCAGGTGGATTCTTTACCAATGAGCCACTAGGGAAGCCTGAAACTTCTTCTTAAAGTTCTTATTTTGACATAATTGTGGGTTAACATGTGGTTTGTAAGAAGTAATACAGAACCACCCAGGGCCCCCTTTACCCAGTTTTCATCGGTGGTTTAACATCTTACAAAACCATGATTGGTATTGAGACAATCAAGATACAGGAGAGTGTTTGAAAATTTTTAAACAATTTGGTCACTGTAATAATCAGCCCCACAATTCAGGAACATTCCTTTAAATTCCAGAGTTGCTAAGGTCTTATGAGACATGCCATGGGACTGGGAGGTGCCAGCATGAAGTGCACAGGAATCTGAGGGGCAGCTTGCTGTGCTACCTGGAGTGTTTGCTCACTTAAAAAAAAAATTTTTTTCCGGGAATTCTAGGCGATTGACAACCAGCTGCAAGTTGTCGCGAAGGGCATAAGCTTTGAAGGCAGAGCTGAAAGTGATTTCACCACAACACACAGCAGCTCGCAAATCACCTTGCTGAGACGTTTCCCAACCAAAGAGAGAGTTATCAGAGGCTCTAATTTTTCCACATCTACTTTATTTATTCAGGAGCCTGGCGGGCTACAGTACACGGGGTTGCAAAGAGTCAGCCATGACTGAGCACGCACACATTTATTTATTTAACAAATCCCTTGTAAGGAACTCCTGGCTGCTTAGTACTGGCCTGAATGCACTTGCTTCTCTGTGGACCAGATCCCCAGATACAACACTTGTGATTCAAATAAAGGCTAGATCTCCTTCAGTTTATTCCATTCGTCAGTGTTTTTACTACAACTTTTGAGAGTACTGCCGGAAGTTTCTGACAAAAAGTGAAAGTCTCTGGCAAGTGTCTGAGGAAGTAGACAACACAGGGATATTCTCCTCCCCAGAGAACATAATAGTCACTTATGGAGATGATATAAGACCTTCTTCTAAATAAAATATTAATGAATTTGGAAGGGAAATCCCCATTGGAACCTGGAGAGGTTGCATAACATTAAAGGCATGTGGAAATGAGAACAGGGAAGTAGATAAAACAGAAGCCTGAAAACTGCACATTCCTACATTTGGAAACAATTAGAAAACTTTTCCAAATAATCTAATATCAGGAACCAACATGTTTCTAGGGAAAGTCACATCTGCTAAGGATTCTATAATTTCAATGTATGCTTAAGATTAGTTGTCATTTCTGCCATAGGATCCAAGGATAGAAGTTCCTTTCCTAAAACGACCCCCAGGCATGCTAAAGCATATAAACAGGAAGATAAAAAGCCACCTACTCCTCTTGTTGTGACAAACATGGTTTCCCAAGTTTTTATTCAAAAGTTATCTCTGATTTGATCCCTTAGCATCACAAATAGTGGGGATAGTTGTCTTAGACTACCCTGCCCGTGGGCCTTCCCCGATGGTTCAGTGGTAAAGAATCCACCTGCCAATGCAGGAGATGAGAGTTCCATCTCTGGGTTGGGAAGATCCGCCAGAAAAGGAAAATGGCTACCCACTCCAGCATCCTGCCTGGGAAATCTCACGGGCGGAGGCGCCTGGCAAGCTACAGTCTATAGGGTCACAAAAGAGTCATATACGACTCACCGACTAAACAACCACCATCAATATGTACAACCAAAGAAATGAGGCTTGCTTGGAGTAAAGAGTTCTAGAAGAAGATACAGCAGATATGACCCATCCTTTTGGGACTGCAGCATCAAACCAGGAAATCACGTGTTTCACCATTCAGAACATCCTTTAAAAAAAAGTAGACACACACCTTTGAACAATGTCATTATGTTAATGTCTGGCAGCCAAAAAACATTTTTCTTGCATCAATTTTGCCTGAAAACCAGGTCTCTGAGTACATATCTTGATCTGGGAGAAACTGGCTATTGCTGAATACACTTTGATGGTCCAAAGGTCTCTATCTTGGCAGTTTTAATGCCAGTTTTGTGAACGAAGAAATGAACCAGAAACCATTCTGCCAGTAAGCACTAAAACAGGGTCCCTGAGTAACCACAGGACTTCCTTCTTAGCCAAACTGAGAAGATAATTGTTATGTATAATATTAATATTCACAAAGCAAAGTTCTCTGATGATTTAGATGGCTATGAATCAGTAGTGTCATTGTTTTACCCACTTGGGTGTAGGGGTGTGTGTGTGCGCGCACACATGCATATGTGTGTGTGTGTGTGTGTAGTGTTCAATAATTCTTTGGACCCACCCAGGTGAGGAAATATCAAATTTGAGGCCTAAGTGTTTCCTAGAAAGAATGTTAGAGATCATATACCTTATTTGTATTTTAACTTGCTCATTTAATATTTCTAAGGTAATATTCTCATTTAAAAAATCCAAACAATAACAAAAAGTCTCTTTTGTTCCTCTTGGCCACCACCCAGTTCCACTTTCCTCTCCTGAAATAGCCAATGTTAACTAGTTGATACATATCCTTCTACTCCTCTTCTGTAAAAATACATAAATATATGCAACTGTAACATTATATGTTGTTTAAAATAAATACATGATCTCACAATGTATATCTTCACTTATTTTTTCACTTAAAATGTTTTGAGATCTCTCCTATCTATGTTTTACTCCAGCCCCTTCACCCATTTTAGGAGAAGGAAATGGCAACCCACTCCAGTACTCTTGTCTGGAAAATCCCATGGACGGAGGAGCCTGGTGGGCTGCGGTCCATGGGGTCGCTAAGAGTCAGACACGACTGAGCGACTTCACTTTCACTTTTCACTTTCATGCATTGGAGAAGGAAACAGCAACCCACTCCAGTGTTCTTGCCTGGAGAATCCCAGGGACGGCGGAGCCTGATGGGCTGCCATCTATGGGGCAGCACAGAGTCAGACACGACTGAAGTGACTTAGCAGCAGCAGCAGCAGCTTCACCCAATTCAAGCTCTTCATTTCACAGAAAAGGAAACTGAAGTCTAAAGTAGTAAAACGATTTTCCAAAGGCTGAATAGTAAGAGCCCAGCCAGTAGTACTTTCAAAATCAAACAAAAATCAGTGATTATTTACTGAACAAAGTTTGCAGAAACTAAAAAGGAACAAAATCTACTCAGAATCCAGCCTCTCCAATAGTTATTTTTTTTTCTCTGTTCAGCTTTTGTCTGTATGCAGAACTACTTTTTTACATAGTTGTAATCAAAGCATAAATCAATTGGTGTCCTTTTTTTTTTTTTTTTTTTTCTTTTCTGTTTTGGCCACGCTGCAGGGCTTTGCAGCATGAGGAATCTTAGTTTCCTGCTCAGTGAAAGCCACGGATCCTAACTATCGAGCCACCAAGGAATTCCCTTTTTTCACTTAAGTTAATCAGATGTTCATATTACTATCAAGTCGACTAGTTAATTGGCAATGATTGGTGACCAAACAGTTCATCTAGTAGTGAAGCCCTCTTCACAGACTTTCAAGTTACTAACTTCACTTTCCCCTAGATCCTGGTCCCGGTCCATTTCTCATCCCCTTCAGAGGCATTTCTCAACTTTTAAAGAGCTCCCATCTCCATCCTGGGTCTCTAGGGGGAATCTCAATACTCTCCGGGACCTGGGTCGCCTCAGTCTTCCCCGAGGTTCCCAAGAGAAGGTTTCACAAAGTCAGTTCCCGAGGTCCAGGAAACGCGAGTCACTGATGGCTACGCTTCTGGGTTCTGTTTGGGAACCTCCAGAATTGACTGGAGTAAGCGATTGCAGGGTCCTTGTGGGGTCACGGTGTGGAGGCCGGGCCCAGTCCTATTCACGTGACCCGGCCCCAGGGAGAGGAGTTCGTTTTCCCACCAGAGGGGGCGCTGGGGGTGACAGGCGGGGAGCCAGCCCCCTCCCCTCCGGGGTACTCCTGGGCGTCGCTCTCCGACTCGGGGCTCTGACGCCATCTCTCCGCGCCGGGGGCGGGGCGCGCTTGACGCCATCTCCGGGCGCCCGGCTGGGGGGGGCGCTGGGTGTGGGGCGGCTCCGGGGCCGGGGATGGCGGCGGCCGCTATTGCGGCGGCTCCGGGACCAGCGGGAGGAGCCCGGGGAGCGCCGTGAGATGGGCCGGTGAGTGTCGCCTGGATTTAGGCCGCCGACCTCACTGGGGCCAAGCAGGCCTGGGTTTGGTGCTCTGAAGGAAGTGGCCCCCCAGAGCCCGTTGCCCCGCGGACCGAGGGAGCGAAAGAGGCCTCGCCTAGACCCCGGATCGCTTCTCACCGGCCCGGCCCAGAGAGCTGCCTCAGGTTCCTGCGCCCCTGCGGCTGTGTCCTGGCGGCCCGGGGTGTCCGAGTCCTCGGGGCGGGAAGGGGCCCCCAAACAAGGAAGCAGCGCCTGCGGGGCCTCGCCCTTACTTCTCTGCTTGAAAGGTCGACCCGCTACTCTCTAAACGCAGAATTCCCAATTTCGGGCCTTACCACTTTGGGGGCAGTGATTGGGGGATCAAGGGAAGCCTTAGCCTTGTCTGTTCTAAGCTCCTCGCCCTCAGCGAATTCGAGTCTGGGGCTGGATTCAACCTCTTGATTCTGGGCTGTGCTGGCAGCTCCGGCAGCTCTCCGGAATGGTCCTCCTTTCCCGTTAGCTCCGTTAGGTCCACAGGCTGCGTCTTGCCCTGGAGAAATCCTCATTGAGCCTCTTAAGAGGCTAACATTTCAGATTCCAAAATGTGTTTTGCGTTGTGGGAACCTGGTGAACAGTCTTGGCTCTTTGTTACTCCCGCAGACCTTTTGCCTCTTTCAGTCCTTTTATTAGCCTCTGTTTGGCTAACCCCTCTGTGACCTGGAGGCAGGTTTTCTTTAATGTTTTAGTCATGAGAGGCAAGTATCATTCTTGAATTGAAGATGTGACCCCGTTTTCTGTTGGAAATGACAGAGAAAGCTAACAGCTTTTCAGTTACTGGAACTGCTGGCAAAGAAGGAATGCAAGACTTGTGCCTTCTGTGTAACTTTGTGTTTATGGAACAAAGAGTTTGTCTTTCCACCTTGTTTTCCTGTCTTCTTCCTTTATTTTCTTTATTTCTTTCTTTCTTTTTGATATATCTGCACCTTGCCAACCTTAGGGGAGAAATGCCTTCAGTTCGGTTTGAGGCTTGCAGTGTTCTGTAGGACTTGGAAAGCACAGTGGGTAGTATCAACAATTTCTCCAAGTACTGGTCAGTATTATTTTTTTTGTTTTCAGAGATTAAGGCTCTGGTCTTCAGTGCATAATGTTTCTGACAGGTGTAGATTCAGATGTTGACAGTTTAGCAGTTTTGTTTCCCATTGTTGCGGTACCTGAGGATGAAGGCAATACTTTCAGTTTCTGTCACACCTGATTCAGCACTTGGTACAAAGTTGTCACTTAGAAATTTTACACACACACACAGGAGTCTTTTTTTTTTTTACCCTGGAAATTTGTTAATAAGGCTTCCCTTTGAGTGACTCCCCCTTGACCTCTTTTTCTGCCCCAGAAACATGAATAATTGTTCTTTTTCCTCCAGTGCCCTCTTTTCTCATTTAAATAACCTCCACATCTATGTTTTCATTAGCCCAGAATAAAAGTGAAATCCGTGAGACTGATTTTTTTCCTGCTTCCCTTTGTTCACGTGGGGACAATGTTGAGTCTTCTACTTTGTGCATTTACCTGAAACTGGGATTGGAAGTAAATTTAACCTTTGGCAGAGTAGGTACGGGTAGAGAGTGAAGAATACTATGTTAAGGAAAACAGTGGAAGTTTGACACTTGGAAATTTTTTTCCCAGAGATGTCTTCCTACAAATTAGAATTTAATGTGTTGTTACACCTAGAGAAGAGGTTGAGGCAGGGACTTCTGGACTTTAATGTCCTTGTGGCTTTAGAATTTGCTTTCTTCATGATCCTGGGGATGGTCAGAGGCTAGGCTCCCGCTTACTCTATTCCTGTTTCTGTCTTGTAGGCTCCCAAGCCAGTGGGGAGGACACTGCTTATTACAGCTTCTCAGAAACACCACTGGAAGCTCAGGTAATAGAGGAGCTTTGGATACCTTGTTGCAGAAAAACATCTGGAATCAACAGTGGAAAAACAGACCAGAGTGTAATATCATAGAAATCTTTTTTCAGAGCCAAAGAACTGAAGCCTGATTGGAAGAAACAGGTGACAAATTTCATAGCTGTTCAAGTGTTCAGACCAAAATGATACGTTGTGACAGTGGACAAAAGGGTGTATGAAAGGTGATAGAGAAAGGGGAGAGAGAACTTTCTTACGAATCACATAGACCTAAGATAGCGGTAAAGAGGCATGTTTTGGGGAATGGAACCAGAATCTTTAAGAAGTGGTACCTAGAGCCTCCCTACCAAAGAAAAGGAGCCATTGGCAAAGGAAAAAAAGAAAGGGAATGAGTGAAGAAGGCAAATTGAAGGTGGTCCATGGGAGGAAAAGAAGTCTCGCCAGACTAGAACACGAAGTCTGTGTGAGGTCAGAAGAGTTTTGTTGCTCTTTGAAGAAAAGGAGAAATAAATAAATTCTAGAAAATGCCAGTACAATCACTTTCCTCTTAGGCCCCTAAGTTTGAATGTAGTATTTCATGGGGCAGAGAAGATACTTATTTTCGTAACATATTTAGGGAACAGCATTTTTTTAAAAAACAAGCAGACCTCAGGACCTACTGACACCTGGGTCCTTGGGGTAGTGGTGATATGAGGCAAAGGAGGTAAGGCCTAGGAGGGAGGAGGGGGACAGGTGAGATCATAACCCAAATTAGGCTGGGGAAAGGAAGCAAGGATGAGCTCATATGTTCAGGAAAGAAGATAGCACAGTAGTGTTTGGTGACAAAAGGAGAAACTTAAGGACCCAGCAGCAAAGACCATGTGTTCAAATCCCCCTTAGGGGAAAAGGCTCAGAATAGGGTTCCCATCAGAGACACAGCTAATCATGACGCTGTTGGTTTCCCTGGGTTCATGGACCCACAGGTTACGTTACGCGTTTTTGAATGCTTGTCCTTGTAGCTGTGTGGTTTCTGTGATTGTTTCTTTCATGTCCTTGGCTGGATGAGTGAGGGGGGTAGCATCCTTGTCTGCCTCTTTCTCATTCCTCTTTTTTTCCCAGCAGTCCCCTTGGTTCCATCTTCCTCCATGGATGCAGTTCCTGCTCTTCCATTTGACTTGGTGTACCCCTGGGTTACTGTTCTTTGCCTCTGATTTGTTCCCTAGCAGATGTGGGCGCCCCAGCCAACAGCACAGAGGGGTGCAGGGGAGCCACAAAGAAGCCCCTTCTGATGCCCCAAGGAGCAAGCCGACCCCTTCCAGGCTCCAGGAACACCACAAAGCAATATGAAACCTGTTCATGAGAGGAGTCAGGAATGCCTTCCACCAAAGAAACGAGACCTCCCCGTGACCAGCGAGGATATGGGGAGAACCACCAGCTGCTCAACTAACCACACACCCTCCAGTGATGCTTCTGAATGGTCCCGAGGGGTTGTGGTGGCCGGGCAGAGCCAGGCAGGAGCCAGAGTCAGCCTGGGGGGGGACGGAGCTGAGGCCATCACTGGCCTGACGGTGGACCAGTATGGCATGCTGTATAAGGTGGCTGTGCCACCTGCCACCTTCTCCCCAACTGGCCTCCCATCTGTGGTGAACATGAGCCCCTTGCCCCCCACATTTAATGTAGCGTCTTCTCTGATTCAACATCCAGGAATCCACTATCCCCCAATCCACTATGCTCAGCTCCCGTCCACCTCTCTGCAGTTCATCGGGTCTCCGTACAGCCTTCCTTATGCCGTGCCACCTAATTTCCTCCCGAGTCCCCTCCTTTCTCCTTCTGCCAACCTTGCCACCTCTCACCTTCCACACTTTGTGCCATATGCCTCACTCCTGGCAGAAGGAGCCACTCCTCCCCCGCAGGCTTCATCCCCAGCCCATTCGTTCAGCAAAGCCCCCTCTGCCAGCTCCCCGCCTGGGCAGTTGCCACATCACTCAAGTACTCAGCCACTGGACCTCGCTCCAGGCCGGATGCCCATTTATTATCAGATGTCCAGGCTCCCTGCTGGGTACACCTTGCATGAAACCGCCCCTGCAGGTGCCAGCCCAGTTCTTACTCCTCAGGAGGGCCAGCCTGCTCTGGAAGCAGCCGCTGCCAATGGACAGAGACCGCGAGATAGGAATTTAGTGAGACGGGAAAGCGAAGCCCTTGACTCCCCCAGCAGCAAGGGCGAGGGCCAGGGACTGGTGCCCGTGGTCGAGTGTGTGGTGGACGGACAGTTGTTTTCAGGTTCTCAGTCTGCACGGGTGGAGGTGGCAGTGCCAGCACACCGAGGGACGCCGGACACTGACCTTGAGGTCCAGCGGGTGGTGGGTGCTTTAGCTTCTCAGGACTACCGGGCAGTGGCAGCTCAGAGGAAGGACGAGCCCAGCCCCCTCAACCTGTCCCACCATAATCCCGACCACCAAGGCGGGGGGCGAGGACCAGCCAGGAGCACCACCGAGATGGCTGAGAAAAACCAGGCCCGAGGGGTCTCCCCTCACTCCCATCAGGAACCCCTGAAGCATAGACCTTTCCCCAAAGCAGTGGTTGTAGCCAACGGCAACCTGGTGCCCGCTGGAACTGACCCAGGCCTGCTGCCTGTGGGTTCGGAGATCCTGGTGGCATCAAGTTTGGACATACAGGCCAGAGCCACCTTCCCAGACAAGGAGTCAACACCACCCCCCGTGACTTCTTCCCATTTGCCCTCCCATTTCATGAAGGGCGCCATCATCCAGCTGGCTACGGGGGAGCTGAAGCGGGTGGAGGACCTCCAGACACAGGATTTTGTGCGCAGTGCCGAAGTGAGCGGGGGGCTGAAGATTGACTCAAGCACAGTTGTGGACATTCAGGAGAGCCAGTGGCCTGGATTTGTCATGCTGCACTTCGTGGTGGGTGAGCAGCAGAGCAAAGTGAGCATCGAGGTGCCCCCCGAGCACCCTTTCTTCGTCTATGGCCAGGGCTGGTCCTCCTGCAGCCCCGGGCGGACTGCACAACTCTTCTCTCTGCCCTGCCATCGGCTTCAGGTGGGAGATGTCTGCATCTCTATCAGTTTACAGAGCTTGAACAGTAACTCAGTCTCTCAGTCCAGCTGTGCTCCCCCAGGCCAGCTGGGTCCTCCCCGAGAAAGACCTGAGAGGACAGTCCTGGGACCCCGAGAGCAATGTGACAGTGATGGGAAAAGCCAGCCGTCAGGCGAGGGCTCCCGGTCGGTAGAGCCCTCGCAGCCGGAGCCTGGTGCTCAGGCCTGCTGGCCTGCCCCGAGCTTCCAAAGATACAGCACGCAAGGGGAGGAGGCGCGGGCTGCACTGCTCCGTCCCTCTTTTATTCCGCAGGAGGTGAAGCTGTCCATCGAAGGGCGCTCTAATGCGGGGAAATGAACCTATCCCAGACCCGGACTGGGGCTCCAGCCCAGAGCTGGGCCTCACCGTGAGTGAGCAGAGGATTTGCACATGCCGACCAGGGGTTAGCTCTCTGGGCAGTGAGGTTGGTGGGGAAGAGGCGGCACGAAGGCAGCCTCCCAAGGCAGGGTCTATTACCTGTCACCCCATGGCATCCTTTGAGAACAGCCCCCACTGGGGTGCTGTGATGGGGAGCAGCAGGCCTGGGCCAAGGAAGGAAGGGGTGCATGCAGGATAAGAAACATTCCAAATATCAGGGCCCCCATGTTCTTTCCTCTTCATCCCTGGCTCCTGCAAGGAGAGAGTCAGGCTTTGGGAGCAGGTGGCAGAGGGAGGGAGCAAAGAAAGAGCCAAAAATGATGATCCACAGCTTATAGTAGCAGTTCAGCTGTCTGAAGTTGTGTTTTTTTTTTTTCCTTTCTTTTTTGTGATGGGAGGGCAGGAGGCCCCATGGTTGGAAGTAAGAGGGTTCCCACCTAGAACTCTTCTTTTGAGAGCTGTGCACTTTAAAGGGTAGTTTTGTTACAGATGTTGGAGGCTGGGTTTTTTTGCAGGGGACTCTGCGTGACCCTCTGCTCCAGCCATTTCCTGTCTCCCCACCGTTCCTCCCACAAGCATCCCACCAGGAGAGAGAAGCCCCTCCAAGGCTCAGAGTGGAGACCTACCTTGGCGGGGACCCAGTTGCGGGATATGAGGAGAAAGACCTGATGGCCAGGCTGACCAGGCTCTAGGCAGAGCTTCCGGAAGGGCAACTGACGTGACAAAGCCCCTCCCACTCAGTGTGCCAGACCCACTTTGAAACTGTCCTGAACCTTGAGTTGCTAATGGTGACTTTCAAAACAACCAGTGGACCCTTTGCCCCAAGCCCCTATACCCGCTCCTCTGTCTGTCTTTGTTGTGCCTAAGTGCCTGCGCTGCCCCCACCCTCTGCTGACCTAACCTGTCTGCTTGGTGTCTTGACCTGGGCCTAATTTTTAGCTGCATTGCCGTTCCCTTTCTACAACACTGGTTTTGTCCACGCTGACCAACACCTCTAGTTTTTGGTGTGTAGGGGGTCTCTCTGGTTTCCCTTTCAGTTATTCTCTAGTTTTAAAAACTCATCAGAGTCATGTCCCCTCCTCTCCTGTAGTTGAACTGTTTGGCGGAGAAACAAGAATGGAACTATGCCCTGGGTCGGGGCCAGTATCAGTGGCTGGGCAGTGCCCATCCTTAGGTTTTTACAGAGTCCCTCCCACCTTACTCCACACCCTCTCCCAGCATTTGGGCTTCCCCAAGCTGTCTCCTCCCACAGCCCGCTCTAAGGTGTTGGGATAGTCTTTTTTTTTTTTTTTTTAAATTTTGTCCGTAGGATTTTAGTTCCTTAAATCAGGGACTGAACCTAGATCCTCAGCAGTGAAAGCATGGAGTCCTAACCACTGGACCACCAGGGAATTCCCTGAGATACTCTTGATAATATTTCAATACCTGAGAAGTCTCCTAGATTTCATTTCGTGGTGGAGTATTCCTCTGCAAAGAGTTTTTTCAATCTTAGTTGCATGTGCCCCCATGTCTTAAGCCCATTTTTTTCTTCATGACTTTTTAGCATCAGCTTGGACTGTGGGATTCCAGTGGATGCTGAGAATTAGGCTTCCCCCATCAGTTTTCAGGTGGGTGGGTGGGTATTCTGTTTGTATGGCTGTGGGGGAGCCTTAGACTCTTGAAACAACTCAGGGTATTGTCCACTCAGTTCTCTGGTGAGGCTTCTCCCAGGGTATGACCCTGGCCTTTCAAGATGGACTGGCCGAGGCCTGGCCTGTCATCCAGAGTCCCAAACCTCTGAGGTCTGATCTCTGCTCTGTCAAAGACTATAGGCAAGTCTTGTGACCTCTCACTTTTTCACTTCCTCCCCAGCTGCCAAATGGGGATAAATAATTTTACCTACCTCCTGGGGGGAGGGGGAGTTCTGAGAGTGGAGTCATTCTTAGTGTTCAGGTGCTAAAGGTTGTTCTCCTGGGGGAACAGAGTGACTGAGACCGGCTTGTTTGCTCCAAGCCCTACACTCCACAGTTTCATTCCTTGCAAGCAGTTTCCTGGTCAGTCAGCTCCTGGAGGCCTGTCCGAAGGAAACTGCTGACCTGATCACTTCAGTCTCCGGTTCACCTCTGAACCAAACACCAGCCATGTCTGGTGAACACCCAACCTTGTACACATTTGGGATCATGTCCTTTCCCTTCTCTGTCCCCGTTCTCTCTCAATGCTGCTTTCTCTAGCTTGTTTCGACACTGGGGGCCTGTGGGGCTGAGTCTTAAGGAATCTTCTCAGAGGAGGCCTCCAGAGAAGGCCTCATTTCTGGCTGCTCCACAAGCAATTCATTCCCAGTTTCTCATACCCAGGTGTCTCAGAAACCTCCTTTCTCATTAGGAAGGCTCATCCACTGAATATAGTGACAGGCACATAGTAAATACTCGAGAAATAACTACCATGGATACCAACCAAGCTTCTTCCTTGTGGGAGCAAACCTCTGTCTAACCAGATACACGCCAAGTAGTTTAAATACAAAAACCCCTCACTGCCCAGCCTGGTAACTTCCACTTAATTCTGGAAAGAGAAAATCTTGTGCACCTTGGCGAGCTGGGTCCTGAGCTTTCTGCTGCTGTTCCTCTTCTGTCTCTTGCTGGTAAAGCAATACCAGCACTTCCCCTGATACTGTGCCATGCTTATGTAATATATTGATACTTGACTTTGCTGAGCTGCAGAGGTGTCTTGTGTAAAGTATGGTCTCCCAGGGAAAGAAGCTCTGTGCTCTAGATCCTGGTCAGAGCACTGGCATTCCCCTTACCTTTTCCCTCTGGTTCAGTCTTTTCTTCCAGGTGTGAGGAATGAATAACCTATGATGTGTCCATTCTTCCTCGTGAAGATTTCATAAGTGTTATTATAAGAGACCCAAGAGCAGTTTGAAAGAATGAGTGTTTTGGTGGGATGCTGTCAGCTTTGGCGGGGGGTAATGGACAGTTGGAGAAGGCCAGTGTCTGGGGTAGGACATCCTAGAGCTTAGACATAGAAAGGACGATGGCTAACTCTGGCGTTACACAGAAATGCCTACACCGGTTTGGGAGGTGGACCAGGTGAAGGACAGGTAAGACATCCAAGTCTTGGATAACCATTTCTATCAAGATTAATGTACAAGGAGGGGGTTTAGCATGGGGGAAGGGGAAACTGGGAGGTCAGAGCTGAGCACTGGTAGCCCAGTGAGGAGGTGCAGCCAGTAGATCTGGACTGATCCTTCTATACTCTTGGTTCAGTTGGTTGTCACATCAGGGGCTTTGGTCTGTGCTGCTTTGCCACTGCTGCTGTCTATTCACTGTCCTGCCTGCTGCCCTTCACAGCGCTCTTTCTGTGTCTTTGGCCATAGAGGTGAGACCCAGGCATCCTGTCCATCCTTACCTGTGCAAGGGTTACTTTGTAGCAAAGTCATGTTGAGTAGGGATGGTATGAAATGCTGCTGGTGGGCTGGTGAATCCAAAGGGATGTGGCTTCAGTGCGTCTTGGGAGCCCTTTGGCTCCAAATATCTGACTCTTGAAGAAGAGACAAGTGGGTCCTGTAAGTGGTGTTTTCTGTGTATTCGCTTCTTTCCTTTATAATATCTTGTATCCTGTTTTAAAACTTAAATGATGGGGAACCAGGTTAGGACCTGTGTCAGCATCCCAGGGAGGTTCATCTGGCTCCAGTTAAGTGGATTCTGGGGTTGGAGGGTTTGAAATAGACCCTCAGGTGGGGTTTAGTTTTATTTTTACCACTGGGCACCATAGAAGATGCACAGGGTGGAGGTATGATTTCAGCCTGCAAGAAGCAGGAATGTTGAAAAGTTGAGTGATCACACTGGAGATAAAGGGTAGACATGAGTTGACTGGGAAGGGGCTTGGGTCCATTGGAGTAAAGACAACCTGGTTGACTGAATTGGCCGTGGGAGATTTAAGTTACAGTCTTATAGCAAATAGTGCAGAGGCCAAGTTTTAGGGAGACTTCTTGGCCTCTGAGGCTAAGATTACTAAACCACACTGAAGCTACAATACTTTCCAGATGGGAAGAAGTGTACACTACAGTTGAAGATCTGAACCATGTGAGGTTGGATGTTGACCAGGAACCTATTAGCCCTTTGCTGGGAAGCCTTCACCCTCCAGCTTCCCTGGGATAGGCAGGGCCTCCCGCATTATGCAATAATAAAAAACGCATCTGGGTCTTTGCAGCTGTCAGTTGCTCTTTCAACTCTAGGATCCTTCTTTGGGCCACACGTCTGGTCTGGGCCTAGGATGATGCTGGCCCTTGAGATGCTAGAGTCGACTGCACACTCTCCTTACCTGCAGACTATGCACAGTGCCTGGGGTGGAAGGAGGAGAGGTGGTGCGGTGTGCCCTGCTGAGCCTCCCCAGCAGGAACAGTAGTAATAAATGCACTTTTCACACTAAGGTTTCTTTATTAGTTCTCCTATTAAGCCTAGATCCTCCCCTGGTAGACTGCAAACTCAAAAGTCTGTGTGATTCCCCCAAGCCATTCTACTGCAAATGCCCAGCAGTGAAGATGGCCTCAAATTGAGTTCCTGTCTGCAGTGTATGTGGCGGCAGCCCATGTGCCTTTACCTATTGTCAAACTTGCAAGCATTTATTTTGGTCTTTATGACTGTCATGGGGACTGAGGTTCTTCAAAGAGAGAGCGAGCGCGCGTGCGAGTGTGAACGAGCTGATGACACTGGTTTTACATCCACTCCCTGCACAGGGAGTTTGCACATAGTTGTGAGTTGCGAGTGGTTAGTGCATCACTGAGGTTGCTGAAGGGAGGGTTCATCTCTCATTTGCTTGACACTCGCATTCAAGAGAAGCTTGTGTTGGGGAAGAGACTGACAGTACTCTTGGCAAACTTAAAGTATTAAAAATAAGGCTGTCCCCTACAACCTCCCTCGTCACACACAGGATCCCTGTAGCCAAAACAGTGTATGTTCCAGCCGCAGAGAGCAGACTGCTCTCAGCTTGCACAGCACCTTAGGGGAGGGAAGAGTATATGGGTAGGGAACGGGGTGGAGAAGGGAGGGTGGGGATGTTGTCATCCAGGTGGCTTTAGGGTCCTGAGGAGTAGTAGAGGACGGCACTGGGGAGGTCTGATGGATGGATCTGATTTGTGTAGGAGTTCCCTGTAGATAAATTACTGATCCCCCAACTACTATCCCCAGTATGTAATGGCTAAATTAATATGTAATCAACTGCATTGTATCTAAAGCCTTAGAACTAGTCAGGTGCTCCCCCCACCCAATACCATTTCTTACCCTCTAATCCTACCTGATCTTTAACAAAGCATTAATAATTCTAAGGATAATCTCTATTTTGTTGTGCTTTTTTGTAACTGTTTTAAATAAATCAATTTGTACTGTATATTTGTACTTTTGTGAGATCCTTTTTGCTGTTTTACCATTTTAAGTCTCTGTACTTGGCTACACACAGATTGTATTTTTATTGTTAATGCTCTTCTTATGGATACCTGCATTTAACTTGTGGACTATGTAAACACAATATATATCAATATCTATATATCTATATATCTATCTATATAAACTACTAGCTTTTCCTTTTGGTGTTTGCGCCTTCTTCATATCCCAGCCTTAGATGGTGGCCCTTGGGTGGGGGACCGAAGCCCTGTGTGGCAGGGCTTGAACTAGCAAGCAAGCGGCACCCATCTTTATGTGGTGGCCTGGGGGCAGGTTGCGCGAGCTAGTCCTGAACTGTGCTCTACACGTTCTGTTGTATCTCAGGGACCCAGAAGTCTACCTGGAGACTCAAATACTGTACTACCACAACCACAAGGACCTGTAGATGCCCTCACTGTTGGCCTTTTTTCTAATTCTATTCTCAGGAACAATGCCAGAAACTTTTGGAGTAAGTCAGCTCCAATCCCAGCTACCACTTCTAACTTAGCTTGCCACTAGTAAGGGGTGAAACACTCAAGATACGTAATAGTTACTCACATTTATTGAGCACTTGCCGTGTGCCACAAAATCTACGTGCATTATATATTAACAACTACTTGTTGCTGGTATTATTATTTCCATTTTGTGGGTGGGAAAACAAAGAGGTTTAAATATGTGCCAAAAGTTACACAGCTATTAATTAGCAGTACAGAATGTTAAATCCAGGCACCTAATTCCTGAGTTTGTGTTAACTCATGGTTTGTTGTAAAAATTAAATGAGATAATCCATGAAAGTGCTCAGAACAATCTTTGACACAATGAGTGTGCAACCATTTTTGAAACATCCCAGGTAGAACTTCCAGTGTGGGGCTCTGTGAGGAAGCCATTCGGCTCAAATAAATATTTTCTTTAAAATGTCCAGTACTTTGTAATAGGCTTATTCAAATTTTTGTATTTTTCAAAACAAGTATTTCAGCCAGCCTGGTAGGAATTAACCCTAGTTTGGTGGGGGGTCAGTTAACACTCTTTAAGTAGCCTTGAACCTACAGAGATCAGGGAGGAGTCCAAGTTTCCTTGTTATGATATTGGAAGAGGTCCACATTCCTGGCATAGTTATTTTTCTGGCTACAACTTAACTAGGGCACTTCCTTCTGGACCTCAGGATCTATAATTATCTAAACTGTACACAACCTTTGGTGCGGGCTAAGGAAAGTTTTGTGCTTGTTGTGTACCATCACAGGCGGCTTTTTAGAAATGACCTCAGCTCTTGTCTCCTCCATGGTTTGGCAGCCATACAGACTGCTGTAGTCGTCATTTTGCTCCGGTCTTGACCACTACTGACTTGAGCTCTCAGTATCACCTTAACTCTGGATTTTCCTCAGTGGGTTTTATTATCCTACCTTGGCTCTGGGGACTACATAAAAAGATGGGCTGTTAACCTCTTCTCTCAAATATTGAGTTCCCTGGCACTACATACCTTAATATTGCAGCTGTTTCTATGACTGTATCCCTAAATGCAAATGACTGCTGTCTAGGGTAGAATTTTAAGTTTGGCAGACTGAATTCTGCTGGGCAAAGTAGTTGGTACCTAGTCTAAATACTGCATCCTCTTTAGCAAGTGCCAGTCATGAGGAAAGGTGTCCGCTTCTGAGTTTGGAAAAGGTATGCTCAATATTGCTCAGTCAGCGGCCGACTCTTTGCGACCCCATGGACTATACAGTCCATGGAGTTCTCCAGGCCAGAATACTGGAGTGGGTATCCTTTCCTTCTCCAGGGGACCTTCCCAACCCAGGGATCAAACCCAGGTTTCCCACATTGCAGGTGGATTCTTTACCAGCTGAGTCACAAGGGAAGTCCAAGAATACTGGAGTGGGTAGCCTATCCCTTCTCCAGCGGATTTTCCCAACCCAGGAATTGAACCAGGGTTTCCTGCATTGCAGGCGGATTCTTTACCAACTGAACTATCAGGGAAGCCCCAGTCATGAGAAAAGGTGTCTACTTCCGAGTTTAGAAAAGGAAAGCGAAGTTGAAATAGCTCTTGGGACCACAGGCGAGCCTCATTAGGGTTGTGAGCATGGACCCTCACAAAGCTGGCATCAGTTCTTTCTCAATGTTGTCATTAACTTGTGAAGGCCAGATAAGGGATCTCTGCTTGGAGAGCCTAAGTGGAGGAGCACCCTCCCTTGGAAAAAGACAATCACTAGAAGTTCCTGTCTGAAAACTTCCATCCAGGTCTTAGATCACTTCGTTTGCTAGAATGAAATCAAGAGAAGAGCAGGAAAGGGCAGTAAAGATAAAATTAATTTATTTGCCCTCATGACTCCGCGGGCCGCACTGGGACCCCACAGTCCCACGCGCAGACCTTGCAGCAGTGGGCTGGAGAGTTGAAGTGTCTGGAGTGCCTGCTCCCTCGTCCACAGCTGCCTGGAGCCGGGTCCCTCCTGACCCCATCATCCTGCTCCCACATGCAAGGGGTATGCAGGTTCACCTGCAACAAACCCGGGCCTGCATCCGCTACAAGGACAGGATCTGAGGGTGACTGAGTACGGATCCCTGTGGGCTCGGGTGGGTGGTGAGCGGGAAGGCAGGCAGGAGGGTATGGCTTCAGTGCAGAGCACTGCTGTTCTGCTCTTCAAAGGCCATCTTGCCCAGGAGTTGGCTGTCCAACTCCACCCCACTCACAGGTAGCTGGAAGAAGTTCATTTCAGCTGCTAAGGCTGCCATGGCAGAAGGGTCCTGGCCAAACTGAGCTCGCAACATCATGTCCATTTTCTCCAGCCTCCTCTTGAGCCGCTTGGCCTCCCGCTCCCGGATGAGCCGGGCCTGCCGCTTCTCGGGGGTCTCGTTGGCTCGCTTCAGCCTCATGGCCTCCCGGTCTCGTTGCAGCCGGCGTGCCCGCTGCTCATCCGTCTCCTGCATGCGCTGCAGGCGCTTGGCTTCTCGGTCCCTCATGCGCCTCACCTCCCGCTCCTCGGGGGTCTCATTGTCCCGCCGGCTCTTCTTGGCTGTGCGCTCTCGTTCCAGTCGCTGCAGGCGGACTTCCAAAGGCTCATTCTGCCGACGCAAGGCCCATTTGCGGACACTGGGGGTCTGGGCTTCCAGCAGCTTCCGGTAGGCAGCACAGTTGTTGCATACAAGCAGAATTCCAGCAGGGTACACTGGAGGACTAAAGGCAATGTCCTTCCCCTCAGCACTGGAGGGGCCCTCACTGTGGGCTGGTGGTAGGGATTCCATATTAAGGACTTCGGGGAGTTTCTCACTGGAAAGCAAAAATTTTGTATGGTTAATGCCATGGTCTAACAAGGCCCTGATTTATTCTGTCCTGCCAGGCCAGTCGCTCCAAGTTCACCACTAGGGGTCAGCTTGAGTACTTGGGAGACCTCCTCCACCTTTCCACTCTTGCCCTTCTTTGGGCCAGTGTCTACCAAGTCTTGAAGCCCACCTGGGGTTAGGGACTGAGCCAACCGCCACAGCAAGCCACCAGAAATCAGAGGAGGAGCCCTTACGACGTACAGTTCCGTTCAAGACAAACTGCTGGTGTCTGCAGGAGCTGTGCAAGGCAGTCCTCCTTGAGGTGGGAGCTGCCACAGGGGAGGTCCAGTCCACTGGCTTCATGTCCCCCTGGCTGACCCTGCCTTGTACACTAACTAGCAAACAGGATGCGGACAGTGCACACAGCCCGTCTTCCTAGACACGGAGGAGACTGTCCTCATGTGAGGGTCCTCACAGCCCCTCTAACTTCTTTCTCCATGCTTTATCACGAAGGTTCTTGGACTTCCCCACGTCCCTTTCCAGATGAAGATATTCTGATTGAGGAAACACATGAGAGTTCATTTCCCTTTGGGGGTGTTTTAACGGAATGGACGTATTTATTAGCCTCCTTCCTTGTATTTCCAGAGTCAAGAGTCAGTTGCCTTTGCAATGCCAAGCCTTTGACTGGGAAAGGAGAACCCACACCCAATAATCTGCTCCCAGCATAGAGGTTTAGGTGCCCGGCTAACCTGTTAAATGTGGCATGGCTAGTGAAACGGGCTCCACACACAGCACAGTTAGACCGCTGGTCCTCCGAATGGATTAAGAGGTGGCGACCCAGTGACCCTGGGGAGCTGAGGGCCCGGCCACAGACGGGACACATGTAGCTCTTGGCGCTCACCACGGCTGCAGTGTGCTGGAAAAGAGAGCCTCATCTGTCAACTCACACCAGCTCCAGGACAAGTTCTACCCACTGAGGAACTACTTTCTGGGAAATGTCCCCTCTTTCCTTAGTCTTAGAACAAGAACTCTTCTCCGTATTTAGCACCCAGAAAAGGAACAGGCTCATGTTAAAGGGCCTTCAGAAGGGCAAGGCCATCCACACCACTGCTCAGATTTCACTGATTTGAGTTCTGACTATGTTCTGGGATGTGGGGCTGGCTTGGGGAACAATGAGATGCCACATCCCTCTTCAGAGCCTGAGAAGAATTTTTGCTCAGGATAATTTCTCACGGTCTGTTTGCCCCATGGTGTGTAAAGTGCACTTTACCGTCTTGAGCCACCAGGGAAGCCCAATAAGTGCACTTTAAAGGAGCATTGAAGGCCAAGTTTAGAAGCTGGCTGGGAAGACTGGTACCCAAAAGGTATTTAAATGCACAGCTTTTCCTTCCATCTTTTAATATCAGTCTTCTGAAGAAATGCTTCCCCTCATAAACCTGTGATCTTTATGGTAAAACCCAGGCTGCCATGTGCGCTGATGCCTGTTCACTACAGATCACAAGACACATGTGTTCTGCGACTGGATCGGGGGAAAAAAGGTTGTCTTGCTCTGATGCATTGGTTTACACTAATTTTCTCCAGTATTTCAGAAACATCTGTTAGCTCATTTTTTTCTTCTTTGAAACAAAGCCCATTTCTCTCTCACTATATAAAATATACATTAATTACTTTAGGAAAAAAATGATACTTAATTCTCACAGCACGTCTGCCTGAGAACCCAGAACATAATTCACTCAATGTATCCCACTTATTCTCTAAGAGTGGAATCTGGGTGGAAGCAAAAACAACCCAAGGTTCTTTCTGGGGCTGGAGGCAAAGGCTAAACAAGTCACTGGCACCCATTTTCCGGAACATGTGGCTCCCTAAGCCATACCTGGTACACGTGAGCAATCAGCTGCTCCCGACTCCCACAGTCGAGCTGGCAGAGGGGACATTGGCAGAGTCCAAGTAACGGGTCAGAATGCAAATTCTCCGTGACCTGCAACACAACAAGTAGGCAATTCACTAAGATGGTTTACCAGTCTCTTCCCTGCCCCTGCTACTTTTAAAAGGGTATCCTGTTAAAAGGAACACAACCTCTTATCATACATTATTCTCAGGTTCCCATCATAAGTCAAAGGAAAGAGTGACAGGGGAAAGGGAATTAAATTTGTTCCCATCTTCATTTTCTCCAAGGCTTCCTGCCATGAAGACATAGAATTACTCCAGAGAGCTTATCTAATTTTTCCCCCCTAAGGTAAACACTGTAGGGAGAAAATTAGCTTTCCCTCCTGCCATGCCCCTTGCAGGAATCCTCAAGAGACAATTTAGTGAAAAGATGGCACCTTATTTAACACTGTGACTGAAATTTGCAAGCGTATTCAAGCATACATCTCAGGAAGTCAGCTAATAGTTTTGCAAAGATGGATGTTCTGCCGGAAAGAAGTGGGGAGCTTTGGGAGCAGGAGCTGCATGTGGGTAAAGTGATATGTGGGTGGGTGGAAAAGGAAGGCTGGGTGTGATGAGAACTGTGTGCCTGAGGTCGGGTACCTGGTGCTGTGAAAGAAGAGAGGCTGCATCTGAAAACCCGGGAGACCCTCAGAGGCAAGAGTTGCCTTCAGGTGGAAGAGAGGCATCTGGACAGAGCAGAAGGGGAAGGGGTGCCCAGACTCAGGATCCATTTGTCACTTGCCTCATGCTCTACCACTTTCTTTCCACCAACAGGCTGTTCTGCATTTTCTAACTCTTTTTCCACTTTGACCACTCCTCCATCTTCCTCTGACGTATGGGAAGAGACTTCATCTTGTGTGGTCTCCTCTTCGTCTCCCTCACTGTCACCTGGAACACACAAACTGGTCATTTATTCTGATTTTTGCATGAGTATATCTTGTGTTGCTTTCCACCCAAGAGTTTGCAGCTAAAATGGAAAACACCCCCAGATCTTCCATAATACAGTTAGTATCAGAGCTTTTTTTGAGTACAAATCATGTTAAGTGGAAGCCAGCTCTAACTGTTCCTTATGTTGTCATATATACATAAAAGAGAAAATCAGAGGTAAAACTGCATTGGAAAATGGTTATTAGGCCTTGTATATTACCATAAAAACGATAATTTCTTACACACGGTTCCCAAATATCTCACACTTCAAATCACACCTCCCATGTACCTCACACCATGCTTATTCTGACAACACACCACTTTCAACTTACCAACACTTATCACTGATTTTAGTTTCTCCGTGGTGTCATACTCTGTTCTGAGACCCTCTAGTCTTTTCTCTCCCAACAAACCCCAAGGCGCACTTGTAGAAACACCAACAAGTTTTTCTCTCTTCTTATCAATAAAGGAGGTAGTAGGAAATTAGGTAAAAATGTCACTTTCTAGGGGAAAAGCTGCTCAGGACAGTGCAGGAGTTAGTACAGCAACCGACCTCTGGCATTCTGCAGTGGCGGCGTCTGACTCACGGTGTCCTCACCCTGCTAGGAACTCAGCAGTCTAGGCTAAATAAGTCCATTATTCCTGGTGGTTCCTTGGATTATCTGATGGATAACTGCTTAACTGGAGGGAACAGGACATTCTTTACTTCGGGATGAAACATCATTTCTAATGACTAAAGTAAGAATTGAGTTTGTTTTAGTTTAGGAGTAGGATGTGGCTGTGTAGAGGTCTGCCTGTGGCTAGAGGATCTGCAAGGTTTGTGTGAGCTGATTTTTTTTTTCCTATTATAAAACAGGAAAAGAAATGATTTTGTTTTCCTTTTTAAACACAGTAATGTAAGGAGTTCTTTCTGAAAGGAAAAAAAAAGTGCTAGTACATTGAAGATCCCGAGAGGAAGCCAAACCTGGGGAAGCTGTCAAGACTCTAGTCCTGTCCCAACACCACCTGGATCTTGGACTTCTGGGCCTGAATGTCAGTGAGAGGAATACAGGATGGAGCTTCACCAGGCTCTCTGCATTGGCAGTGGGACTCGGCTATCTTAGCTAACGATGCTTATCTTCTACTATCCCTTAAGTAATTTCTAAATCTACCAGTAACTGGGCAAAACTGGTCACATTCCCTTTCTTCCAAAGAAAATCTACCCACATCACCTGCTAGTAGTTACTTGTGTCTCTGTTAGATATTCCACTTGGTTAGTGGCCTGGATTTGAGCCCTGGAAAGATTCGTAGTACGCATGCACTACTCAGTCCAAAGGTTTAGTTTGAATCCACTTCAGTAAATAAGGATCGGCACAGATTAAATGATACAATGTTTTCTCATCAGCTTATTTAGAATACCTGTAGTCTAAGACAATACTGTATCAAACGCTTTTTGTAATTTCTCAAAAATTCAAATATATCTACTAGAAAGGTTAAAAAAAAAAAAAAAAAGTCTGCCATGTAAAGGGATGATACAACTCTTCCAGAACGGAAACCTGCCAGACTTCCATAGATTTGGCATTCCCACCTACTACTAAAACCAGGGCTCCTGCAGACTTTCGAGAAATATTTGGGTTTATTTTTCTGTACCTGAGCAATGACTTGCTAAATTACTATTTTTATTGCTAACATGTTAGTTTAAATAGAAAATGTAGTGCCTAGAATAGTGCAGAACTCTCTCCCTCTTCTCTCCTTTCCAACCGCAAATGTGGAGAAAAATCAGAAATGTCAATCTGAATTGATACTAATAACAACCAATATCAGAAGGATCAAATTAATAAAGTGAGGGTATCATCCTAGAAAATAACACATCTCAAAGTGTATTTGTTCAAGCAAGTCGTGGAACAGATGATCCCTGAGGCTCAGCCAGTTACCAGCCACTGTCTTTTCAATCTCTTCATCAAAGGATCTACTCAGGACGTGGGGTGGGAAGGCCTGCACATTACCATTTTATGTGCCATGTAATCTCACTAATAAGCAAATCCTCTTACAGAGCATTAAAACTGGGTCTTCAGGCAAAACCTTCATGAATACCACGCTTGTCTTTTATTAATTATGAATAAATAGATTCTAAGGGATAGGGATTTTCTTTTCTTCTCATTTGACCTAGCCCAGGGGCTCCTTGCACACTAAACATCCCTAAACATCCCTATGCTCCATCAGAGTTATCACAAACCTATCTGTGTATGGCACTATGCCAAGTACTGCAGTCCTTGAGTTAAAAAAAAAAAAACATAATGTCAAACCTATTCTCTCTCTGAACAACCATATGCCCATATACCTTAGAACACCTGTGGGAACACTGAGGATCCACAAGTCTCCTTCAGGTCTTCCTCCCAACCCCCATGCACAATCCCCAGAGCACACACACTCTGATAATTCTTCTCCCATTGCCCTGAGTCATTACCAGAAGGTGCAGAACTCACTGCTACTGGAGTCCTGATCTCTTAGTTGTTGGATAGCTTGTCGCTGACTGCCAAGGTCTCCAGGAAAATCAGTTTTCATCATCGCCTGGCGGGCTTGCTCTTCTAGCCCAGCAAATACTTGATCCCCTGGTGGTCACAAGGAAAAATAGTCAGGCCACCAGCTGGGCGGTACATCCCCAGGCAAGCTGGTTGGAAAGGCAGACCATTCAAAGGTAGGAGACAGGCAGGTACCCTGTGGTGGGGTCATTCATCTCCAAGTCAGCTGGTGGCCTCCAGTGGTTTCTGGGCACAGCTACTCTTCCTGGGCAAGAAGCCAGATGCTCTAGAAAGAAGCATTTGCTTCTCTTAAATCCTTCTACTCTTGACTCCTTTTAGAGGTGATAAATTGATATTATAACGTTCCATCAGGAATGGAGAGACAGAGACAAGAGGCAGCGCGATGGGATGAAGATAGGGCAACAAATCTGGGCACAATTTTGAATCTTAGTGTATTAGCTACATGGCCCTGACTGCCTACTTCTGACTATATAAGCAAGTGCTTCAAACGATCCATCTAAAAACAGTATCTCTGACCCCATCTTTCATCCACTCTCCTTACAAGACATACTATGGAAGTTTTCCCTTGACTCTCTCACATCTATAAGAATTAGTCACGAGCAAATAAAAAATTGGTTGAATGATTGATTTAAAGGAAAATGGATAATATGTAACTCACTTCTGCTGAGGAACAAACTTCCTGAAACATGCCAACCAGTTCGCAACAGGATAATATTTCATCTAGTCTCCTTGGTTTAGTGTGGTCTTTTTTTTCTCTCTTCGTATGGGGTATCCAAAAGCCCTGGAACCATCCTTGACTGTGCATTTACCCAAAGGAACTCCGCCTGGTGTCTGTGTGGTTATTGAAGAGTTAACATTTAAGTGCTCTTTTATTTCCAAGAGGCCAGGCATAAGGAAAAAAAAGAATTGGGTTTCTCAAGGTTTCCATTATCTCAGTCAGAGTGGAAACTACAATCCCCATTCTCCAGCCACCAAGGAAGAATAATAAAAGCCCTAGTGAAATGTCTGACAATAGGCCAGGTGCTTTCTTAATGAAGAGAAGGGAAATTAAACAGACTCAGGTTCTGAGGCTGATACAATGATTTAGGGGAAACGACCGGGTCAAATGACTTGAACAACTAGTCTTCAGGCAGTGAAAAAATTGATGTGAAGTATGACTTCCCAGGTGGCTCAGTGGTAAAGAACCCGCCTGCCAATGCAGGAAGCAACAGAGACACAGGTTCAATCCCTGGGTCAGGTAGATCCCCCAGAGGAAGAAGTGGCAACCCACTCCAGTATTCTTGCTAGGATAATTCCATGGACAGAGGAGCCTGGTGGGCTACAGCTCATGGGGTCGCAAAGAGCTGGACACGACTGAGTGACTGAGAACACACACGGGCTTTGTGTGATTCACTTAGGCATTTATTCAGCAAATATTCAGTGAACATGTCCTATTTAAGTGCTGAATGCTAATAATAGTGATTATTTTGCACTTCCGAGTTCCAGGCTGTGTTAAGTGCTTTATAGTTGCCTTGTTGTTGTTCAGTCGCTAAGTCGTGTTTGACTCTTCGCGATCCCATGAACTGAAGCACGCCAGGCTTCCCTGTCCATCATCTTCCAGAGTTTGCTCAAACTCATGTCCATTGAGTCGGTGATGCCATCCAACCATCTCATCCTCTTTCGCCCCCTTCTCCTCCTTTATAGTTGCTACTTCACCTTAATTCTCTGCAAGACCCTTTGTCGTGGGAATTACTATCCATATTTTACTTGGGAGAAAAACTAAGATCTACGGTGGCAACAAAGATTCAAACTCCAGTCTATCCAACCCTTGATAACCATATTTTTCAACTCCTTTCTAGCATAGTTGTAAACAGAAGTTTAAGTGGTTCATTAGAGTGATTTTACCAAAAACAAATGCTTGTCTCTGTGTGATAAGAATAGCTCTGATCCTACTGTCAGTGTTACTTTCCTTCCAGGAGAAACTGATATATATGATGCAAATATCAAAATAATATTCTCAAGGCCAGTAATGACGAAAGGAACCATCATTTTTCTGGTTCTGACGCCATGTGATGAGTTACCGTGCCTGGCTTAGGGTAATATTATGCTTCCCTGAATGATACTGTGAGTGGGAACAGAGATGCTAAAAGTCTAAGTGCACTTCTAGATACACAGCCCTCAAGTAAAGGAAAAATAAGCTGCTTCAAGTCAACCTTCATAATATTCAGGATGACACACTGGATATAAATTATAGCTAGGGAGAGCAGAAAGTGAACTCTGTGTTACAGGGCCTCCTCTCTCCTCTCTGTAGGAGTGAAATACTGAATTTCTCCTTGTTGGTTCCTCTGTAACCACAAGACCATGGCCAACTGGAACAGTTAATGAACTCTGGGTAAATGCCTGTTTTTGGACCTGGTGGCCGTGGCAGGCATGACACTAAGGAATAAGTTATGTACTAGCATGTAATTATCAAGGGCAGACCATCCACATCAAAGACATCTCTAAAGAAGCCTATCCAGAAACCAGCTAGGTGTTTAACACACCAAGAATCTACACTTTCCCCTCCTTTCTTAACAGGGACTCACCACTGAATTAGAAGGACATCTAAAAGGATATGTACTTTTCAAGATCAGCTAGTAATTCAGTCTAGTCTTCATTAACTTGGGCTAAAAATTTACTTCTCTTGACGTTATCTAAATATTTAGGCCTTCACAGAACAGAGAAGAGTCTGTTTAATACAGCTGTCCTATCCAGGACTTTTGGGAGCATTCTCACCTAGGATAGTTGGGCTATATTAATTCTGTTATCCTCTTTTTCGGCAGTTTGGAAAGAAAAGCTATGGTCCCATATTTTATTCCACTCCTGACTTGGGAAAAAGGCTAAGGTAAACTTTACTCCTCAGGGATATTCCTATTTTAAATATCAACATAAAGCAAGCTATATAAAAACTATAAAAAAGGATTCTTTCATAAGAAGGTAGTGATACTTGCTAAAAGTATGTCATGTTAACTCAGGTATAATATGATCTATACAGATACTAGTGATTAAGAAGTGTTATACAATTGCCTGCTTTTACAGTGTAGAATTACTATTTCCTTCTGTCTTGAGACTATTGGAGTCGGTTAAAAAAATCCTCTGGTTTCTAGATATCAATGTAAAGTAACCATCTTATTTAATTAACATGGGTATGTGTTTATTGATAGTTGAGAAAAAGTCATCTAAGCTCAACAGTAAAAAGGAAGGTGCTACCTCTCATTTTTATGGTATGAAATCTAGATACTGTTGGTCTGATTTGGCTAAGGTCTTTTAGACTAGATAAGAATAAAGTCACACAAGTAAGTCTGTAGAACAGATGAGAAGCCTGAGATGAAAGTTACTGGAAAGAAAAAGATTTTACAATTCTCTTTCTTGAGTCTTTGGTCCAGTTAAATAAATGCAATATCTGGTGGAATGAAATTAAGTAAAGCAGTTGAGACATTTTCTAGGCGAACAGATGTCAAATTCAGAATAAAATAAATTAGTGTTGGGAGTGAGGCGCTTAGGATTCTTTTTCTAGCTGACAGTCTCCGTAACTGAGGTGCTACCACATGTTGGGAACAGAACCATTATCTTACAAGGATGCTGACAATGAATGAAGACAAAACAAATTGTACTTTTTAGAAGATGAGGGACTTTAAAGCCTTTTTTCCTACGTCTCTGTAAAAGTTAAAAACTTTAATTGAAGTTGGAAGTTTTCAGTCTCATATATAATTTGAAAACAAAAGTCTCTTAAGAAAAAGTGTTCCTTTACTTAAGAGGTTTGCTTGGTACAAACACATCAGATGAAAGTGTGCAAAGGACTGTATTTGCAACCACTCTAGAAACAGTTTACAGAAGTTTGTACTCAGAAGGGGGTGAGATGAGGAAGGAGGGAGGGAAGAGATCTAACAGAGATCTCCAGCTATCAGCAGTTCCTCTGTAACTAACAATAATTCTGGACTTCTATTCCAAAAACTCTGCATCAAGTCTATTAACCAACTGGGCAAAACATAAGAGTGCCTAGATGTTTCTGGGAGGAGAGATCATGATGATAGTTTAGATCCAGAGACAATCCTGAGGAAAGCCAAGTAAGTATATGCCAGGGTACCCTGCCTGTTGGCTTCTAAAGTAGATCTGACAGATGCTGCTGGGCTACAGCAGTGCGATTCTTTTTTTTTTTTTTTAGTGCGATTCTTAATGTATTCTTTTAGGCGGGCTTTGAGCTTCGTGCCACACAATCCTCTTCTTCCCAGAAGGCAGATCTGATGGAGCTCAGCCATTACTCTGCTCAAATGCTGATTGGCTTTGACATTTAAGCAAAGCTTCTACAGACCTTCCCGTCTCCCAGAATTTGAATCCATTCCATTTATTTTAAATAGCGAAGAGGCATTAAATTCAATATATTTGATTGGTTCTATTTTGCCACAAGGGGATAGAAGGCTCACGTGGTCAGAAGACTGAAATTACTAATTTCCACTTGTCATTATCATGGGCAATGAGAAAATAACCTTTCAAAAAAGGGAGGATCAGCTTCAGTCCCCAAATAGTAAATAAGCAGAAGGTCCCCAGAGACTAGCAAATCTCAGGGTCTTTCTTCTTTCTTAGTCCATCGTGTGAGACGAATTCACAATTTCCCGCCCAAAGGTCTCAATGAAAACAGCCCCTCCCTGAAGGTCTCCTTTTTAGCTATACCCGAACCTTGCTTTCATAGCCCTCTTAATGGTTACCAGTGCAGAGTCTGCAAAGTCCCACCTGCTCCACCACTGTACTACACGATATTCACTAGCTCAACTCTAGACAACTGCATTTCTGCAGCTGTGGATATGGTATTCCCTTCTTCTCTATGGCCTGTGTTCCAACTCCAGTAGCTGCTCACCCTAGATTTGAGTGACTACGGTGGAAAGAGATGCGGCTATGGATTTATGCTATGTGGGTGTAGGAATCTGCCACACAAGCATTTACTGGCTCCCCTGGACTGATCACAGTCATATATCATCTCTGCGAGCTACATTCCTCCAAGTCTCTTTGGACAGGTGGCTTTTATAGGTAAATCCCAACTCCAGTGGCTGCCTTATTTGTGAACTCATCACTCTACTAAGAGTTCCCTTCCTACCCTGCCTTCTTGGGGAAACATCTGTGTCTTTATCAATATTCATCTTCAAACCAGAGCAGAGGAGACAATCCTTCTGAACTTCTGTGTTCAATTACCTATGCTACAGATACTTCATCTTATCTCTCTTGACAATCCTCACATTTAGGGCCACTAAATTTCAGTTTCGGCAGCAATTTCTAAATTGTTCCTGAACCACTCATTTTTATATTAAGCAGCCTTCCAGATCCACTTACTACAGAATACACTCTGAGAAGCATCCAACTTGCTCTGTTTTATACAACTCTTCTGGGACTTGAATAGAAGAATTAATTGTATATGAATGTTTGCCACCCTAATCTCATTTAATTTATAACATACTGAAGTCCTCTTAATTCCTCTGTACCTATGGTTTTCTCTCCTACTCTTGAAATTATCCAATAAAATAAAATAAGGTACACACTGTCTGGCATACAGTATCTTTTTAATAAATTTTAGTCCTTTTAACTCCTTAACTAATCTAACCTCTCAAATGTATGAGTTCTTTCCTTAAAAAAAAAAAAAAAAACTTTCAAATGTTCTAAGGCTGAATTCCCTTCAAATGTTGCTGTGCTTTAGTCAGTCTTCCACAACAATGGGGGGCTACTTGTCTGTCTTTTACGTTTGAATGAAGATGTTTATCTGCTCAGAACAAAGGAAACTGGTTAATTGCCTCAAATCTGCATAAATATGTTAATGCTAATTTAATAAGGCCCTTTTGAACACCCACTCTGAGGAGTGCTGCTTCCTTGATGGCTCAGTGGTTAAAAAAAAAAAAATTCATTTGCCAAGCAGGAGATGGGTTCAATCCCTAAGTCAGGAAGTTACCCTGGAGGAGGAAATGGCAACCCATTCATTTTCTTGCCTGTGAAATCCCATGGACAGAGGATCCTGGTGGGCTACAGTCCATGGGGTCACAAAACGATAGTTGGATATGACTTGGTAACTAAACAACAACAAATCTGAGCAGTGTTAAAAGTAGAAAGGGACAGCAGGAATTATATATGGGACATAGTGTCTGGCCCTCCAGAAGTTTACAATCCAATTACTGAACTAAAACAAACATATGAACCTGCTGAAAAATAATGCAAGGCAGTAAAGCATAGCTATTTCCTGTTACCAGTCTCTCCTTCATGTGATCCATCCCGCATACTACTTTGTAGTCTAAATGTCACTCCACTCTCCCTGCTTAAAAACCTTACAGTATCTCCTTACAGTCACAATGAAGTATGAACTTGGCCTGCCCTTCAGGCCTCTACAGTGTAGAGTTAAACATCTCTAACCTCATGGTCTGTGGTTTCTGGACAAATGAAACTTTTGCTTCATACAAAGTCTCCTTGTTCCCTGAACATATCATATGCATTCCCTCTTTGTATATTTGTTCATGCAGTTTCCCCTACCTGATTTTACCTCTCCTTTCCTCTGTTTTAAAAAACCCCACCTTCTACCTTCTAAAGCGCAGTTCAAGGTCATGTTGTGGGGCCTCTTCCATCAAGCATTCCCCAGCTACTTCAGTTCATGGAGTTCTCTCCCTCCTCTTAACTTCTATAGTACACACAGTGTACAGCACCCTTATTTGACACTTAGCGTAGATTATCTTGCTATATGCTCATCTACCTCTCTATATATCTGTGGCTACATTTTAGTCTTACATATCATTTTATTGTTTTACAGCCTTGGCATCTAGCACAAGGCTTTGCACAGAGTAGGAACCCTATACATGTCTGTTAATGTGAATACTAAGGATGAATCAAGAACACCTATTCCTAAGACAGGTTTCCAAGACTTACCCTAGCACAGACACACTTTAAATCCCTCACATTTGACACCTTTGACTCTTTTTTGCTTCAAGAATTAGTGTGAGCCAATCACCTAAATTCAGATTACTCTTCCATTCCAACCCTCAGCATTCCCACGTTTCAGAAGAAAAAAGCCCCATACTCACAGTGAACTTTATTTGGATTTGTCTGTTTCCGACGGGACATGTTTCCCTGATCCAAGATCTCTGGCTTTTCCCAGTTTCACAACTGGATGTTACCACCTCCTTGCAAGGTGCTGACCTACAAAAAAAAAAAAGATAATGTTAGCATGTGTCATTCAGCCCGGAAATTATACATGATTAAAAGAGAAAAGACTTTTTAAAATACTTTTTGAGCATGTAAAACTCACCATTTATAAATTACTGTACTACTTAAAGAGTGAAATGAATAAATCTCTAGCATAACATTAAGGTCCCGAGAAGTTTGAGAGGGGACTCTAAAGGATTCATTCTACTCTAAACCCACCTGCGGAATCCAGAATACTGTTAAGTAATCATGTTCAAGGTCACGGAGTAGAAAGGAAAGTGAAAAACTCAGGCAACCAGCATTAGACACACTGTGGGCTCACCCCACAAATTGTGAAAGGAAGCAAAGGAAGCTCAAGAGGGTGGCAGCTCACATGTCACATGCCCTCTGGAAGTCAAGCCCTGCAATCTGCACCAATGGGAGCCTCCAGATGTTTTTTCAAGAGGTTATCTCTCCTGGAGGGAACAAAGGCACCACATTCCTGTGAAACAGGAAATATCTCAAAACTCTTGGGCACCTGTCAATGAAAACATGGGAAGCAGAGCCTCTATCTAGTGATGCAGGCACAGTGTCAGGCACTAAAGCAAGTCAGACTTCCAATGCTGAAGACAGGCTTTCACCAGAAGAGCTGGGCGCCATCCCCATTGTGGAGGACTAATTCAATACCCCAATGTGAAGCATCACCCTGGCCCTGCTCACATGCTCCCAGGTGGTGGTCAAAGTTAATAACTTTAGTGCCTCTTCTCAATCCAGCCTCTGTGTAGCAAAGAGTGGGAAGAACAAAGAGAAAAAGTCCCCAAATGAGAAGTGTTGCAGAGACATGCACCTGCTTCCCTGAAATAGGAGGAAACAGATACTTACGCCTACAGTTCCTGGTTAGTTTTAAGAAAGGCTTTCCCAGCATTAAGTGTTGTTAGAGGGTCTGAAATGGATTAGTACAGGAAGCTGTGAATTTTCTTTGAAAGACAGAGTGAATAAGCAGACACAGATTGAAAAGAGAGATATTCTCTTTGCTACCAAAGATAAGAATGTGGACCTGATCACCCTCTAACTTTTCTTTCAGTTCCTGCCTTCTCAAATTGTACTCACACTGAATAAGCAAATACAAAATTGTAGTTTACTGCCTTAAGAGGCATTATGAGAGGTTACTTACTACCATCTATACTCTGCACTCAAGTTAGTGAAGACTTGCCTCCTGTTGTGCCAACTAACTCCTCTAAGTAGCCAGAAAGGACCTCAGACCTGTAATCAGATCCTGCCTCCCCTTACCAAAAGAAGAAAGAAACCGCAAATGGCAAAGACAGGCCTCCACAGGAAGTGGCAAAGGAAGCAGCTTTCAGGCAGTCTTCTATCATATCTGCATATCAAACACAGTTCTTTTTCAGACCTTTAATTAAAAAAAAAAACAAAAAAACTCCAAATGTATACAGTAAAAATCAACTTTAAGGTAGAATGCTGAGTGCTAATGCTAATGAAATGTGTCCTCTAAGTTTTGTCTGTGGAGATGATTTCTTTTTAATCAAGTAGTTACGTCATAAACTGAAGTGGTGAATGAATATTACACTTTGGGTCTTTTTCTATAGTCTGTGAAATCACAAAACAGAAAGTTGAATGAAATGCAGGTTGCCTATCATTTTTTTTCCCCAAATTTGCAGAGCTATAGCTCTCTATTGTATAAGGAAGAAATGAAATCTTAACTAATATTTACATTTTGTTCCCATTAAGATCTGAAATTGAAACTATGAGATAAAGGCAATAAAGATCCTTCAAAAGAAGGCTAAATAATTTGAGACAGGCTATATTCAGATCACCTTGGTGAGGCAACAATACTAAATACTAAACAATACTAAAGCTACAAGTCGGAAACAGAGATCAGTATTTGCATATTTAAATCGCCAGTGTCCACTGCATCTCACAATCCTCCTAGTGGCCAAATGGGGAACCAACCAGATGGTACCCGATGGGACTGACTTCACACCTGAGGGATTAAAGGGAAAACAGAAGCAAATATTCTTACCTCCCTCAAAAGAAAAGAAAGCCTGTAGGGTTTTGGACTCTTAAAAATAAATGTTATTTAATTAATTAACAATTAAAAAAACTAGCACTGGAGGTACATTCTTGACTGCACAACAAGATCTCAGAGATTAGCCAATTGTTTTACAGCAGTAAACGCTAATAAAATCCATAGACACAGTGCCCTAAAGTTCACTAACTCAGTTTAACTTTCAACACTGACTCAGTTCCCAAGTAGTAATCCGAAACCCACACAAAAATGTAAATGGACAGTCTGAACATCACCATCCGGAAGAAAAAGAGGATGGGAAGAAAGGTAACCGGTGAGATTCAGGTTTACAAGGGATCCTATTTAAAAAGGGAGGCAGCTTTGTCCATCTTTAGAACAAGGTTAAGAATCCTTGGGAGGGGGGCCAACAACTCCTCTTAACACTGTCCCTGGTCTCTCACAGGTGTTAGGCTGCAGGTTCCAGGACACGCCACAGACTTCGGCAAGGAAAAAACGGGTGAAATCCAAGCTTTAAGAAAAGAAGGTTCACTCCCACCTCCAGATCTGGTGTAGTTCCCACGGAGCAAAGTAAACTCGCCTGAATCCCAGTGGTCTGTACCTGCCAGAAAGGAGAGGACAAGAAAGCTGGTCACGTAGCCGCCTCCCGGTTCACCCTGTTCCCGCTTCTGTTTGGTCCGGAGCTTGTGTATACTCAGCCGAGACGGTCCCTCTGACTTCCTGAGGCAGGAGCACAGGTAGATTCCCGGGAATTACCAGCCAAGAGCCAGAGGTCTTCCGAGGCGGCTCAGACAAACGCTCAGACAATACAGTCTTCTCAGAAATCTAAATTTAGAAGCCTTTCTGGAGACGGCGGCTCCGGACTGATACCCGGGTCTGCACCCTCACGCCCATCCTCTCCCTCCCCCAGCCCAGCCTGTCAGACGCCGGGGCCGTCCCGGCGGTGCCCGGCTGAGACCGACCTAGGCCCACGCGGGGAGGGCGGCGGCGCGGACACCCCTCCCGTGCCGGAGATCGCCAGAGGGACGGGAAAGAGGAACGGCCGCGGTGGGGAGTCAGCCGGGTCCTGCCGCGTCGCTGGAGCCGGGGGCAAGAGGACGATCAGAGCCTGGACGGCCCCCGCCCCCCAGGCCAGAGTGAGCCCCTGGCCCCTTCCCCAGACGCAGACTGACAAAAGGACCGACAGCCGGCGACCAAGGGAGGGGGCGAGGAGCCCCTGCATCATCAGCCTGGTCCCGGATGGAAAGAGTCGGGGGTCTTTTTACCCGGCGCCTCGGCGCTCCGCGGCGCTCCGGGTCCCTGGGCCCCGCCTCCGGACAGACAGACCGCCGGACAATGGGCCCCGGGCCGCAGCTCGGACCCGCCGGGCCGGGCCTCTCCGCGACTGGGCCCTGGCGGGCAGAGGGCAGCTCCGGGTCGTGCGGGTGGTGGGGAGCCGAGGGGCGGCGCTGCAGACGGACAAAGCCAAGAGCAGACAGACAGACTGAGGGGGAAAAGATGGCGACGCGGGTGGCGGGAGCGCGCTGCTCGCGCACCCGCAGCGAGTGGAGCGCGTGCACGAGCCTCTCCTCTCCCCCCTCCCCCCTTCTTCAGCTTGGTCCCCCTCCCCGCTCCCCAGGCGCGCGACCGGAGGCATGGGCGGGGCTTATGGGGAGGGGGTCCGGGGAGGCGGGATCTAAGAGAGCATCCAATCACAGACATTCGAGAGGGGCCTCGTCTGCCTCCTGGCGCTGCGGAGACCACCCAGCCTCGCACTCTCCAAGGTCTTTCTCTGGTCCTGTCAGCTCCTCAGTTCCCCTTATCGTCTCCTGAACCTTTTAACTTCACTCGACTGTCAGCTCTGATCCTGGTTTCCTACCCCACCTTCGAGTTCAGCCACAAAACCCACATCCCCCAACCACAGTTCCACCACAGGCTCCCCTCTCCCTAGCCCAACCTTAGCCTCCCCGTTTCCCCAAGCCCAAACCCTCTTCCCTCCATTCCCCCACATCTCACGGTTTCTTCGGGCCCCTAAGGTATTAAAAGTGACCGAGACCTAGGGGCTTCGGACCACTGTGGGAGGGGCTAGGTTCAGCTGTCAGAAACTCGGAGGAGAAAAATCTTTAATTCCTTTTAGACGTGTAAGTCTCGAACATGATTCTCGACTAATAACAGTAGCTGTACACTGGCGGCACAGGATTCAGAGAAGGGTAACTTGTGGCACTGTTGCCACTTAAGGGACATTTGGGACAATTGAGAGTGGTTAGACTCATTTCCTAATAAAACACTTATTTCCCCTCTCATCGTTCCCTTCTGTTTCCTCACCACTTCCTTACCTCTCATTCTGTCATCCCTCTCATTGTAGAATGCGTAAGTCTGCCTTTGACATGGCTCACTTGGAGAAGTAGGGCATGCGGTGGAAAGAAGGTGGAATCTGATATTGGTAGATCCAGCTTTGAGTGTGCTGCTTACAAGCCTGGTTACTTTGGGCAAGTCACTTCTCTATTTTGAACCCCTGCTTCCTAAAATGTGAAATGGATAATAGTGTAATAATTACTAGTCTCTACTGTCGTAGGGTTGGTGTGCTGATTAAGTAAAATAAATACATGAAAGCGTTATGCATGTATCCCATATGATCACTGACCCCACAAAGACGAGGCTAAAGAGAACGCTAACCTTTGCTTATAAAGCAACAAGTCCTGGCATTTGCATAAAGCACTGTTGCAAAATGGCTTTTCCAGAAATCTCTAAAGAGATGATATCATTGTCTCCATCTTGTGTTTAATGTGAGAGGATCTTGTTCCTTCACAATTCTTTGGTAAATGGCTTATTCATTCATTGTGGTTGGGATTTGAGGTAGAAATTATTATTCTTGAACTTCAGTTAAATTTCATTTTAAAATAAAAATTTAAAATTTCCTTTAAAATTTTCATTTCTGGATAGGTAACTAGAAAATGGAATATTCTCATCCAACCAGAAGGTTTCTAGACAGTCTAAGAATGTAAGCTGGAATAAACACTGGCTTTTGTACTTAACAGTAATTCTTGATGAGTTTAGTCTGAGGGATACAAATATGACTGTATATGTCACTTTAAAATTGACATAGTTGACATTTTCAACATGAAAATAGCTAGCAGGTAGAGCATTAGGAAAGAGCCTCCAGGGAAATTTCTTGGGTTCATCATATAATAATGTGTAATACTGGGTGGTTGGTTTCATCTACTTGAACTGCAAGTAAAATAGAGTCATAATAATGCTATTTTTAAAACCTTCATGTACCCTAGAAATGGGCTTACCTGGTGGCTCAGACAGTAAAGAATCCGCCTGCATTGCAGGAGACATGGATTCAATCCCTAGCTTGGGAAGATCGCCTGGAGAAGAAAATGGCAACCCACTCCAGTATTCTTGCCTCGGAATCCCATGGACAGAGAAGCCTGGTGGGCTATAGTTCCATGGGATCACAAAGAGTCGGACACAACTGAGCAACTAATACACACACACACAGACACACATACACACATACACACATACAGCCTAGAAATGCCTCTGAGGTGTTATGATTCAGGGTCATAGTCAAATAAGGGAAAAATTATTAAATAAGAAATTAGTTTATTTTTTCTCTGCTCTCACCTAAACATGTTCTGGATTTAGAAGACTTTTCCATTAATCTTGGGTTTTATTTCAGCTTCATTTTTTACTTTAACTTTCCCAGTCTACTTATGAACTAATGCTATTATTTTGCCACTTTAACTATATTAACTTCCCTTGAAATATCCTCTGGTTTATATTTATTGGCTCCTGCAAAAACCTTGTTAGGGCTTTACATTACAATAATATTGGTAGGATAACTTAAAGAATTTCATTAAAAAGTTTATTATGATTTATAATTTATAACTCATATACCATGAAATTCACCCTTTTAAAGTAAAGCTCAGTGGATTTTAGTATGTTCACAAGGTTGTGAAATATCACAAGTATTTAATTCCAAAACATTTAATCACCTTGAACAGAAACCCCAGACAGTTGTCAATCCCTCTTTTTCCTCCTTCGAGCCTCCTTCAATCACTAATCTTTGGGTCTCTATGGATTTACCTATTCTGAACATTTCACATAAATGGAATATACAACAATGGGCCTTTGTGGCTGGCTCCTCTCACTTAGCATGAAGTTTTCAAGGTTCACCCATGTTGCTATGTGTGCGTCAGTACTTCATTCCCTTTTATGGCCAAATAATATTCCAATGTATGGGTATACCACATTTACTTCCATTCATCAGTTGATAGATATTTGTGTTGTTTCCACTTTTTGGCTCTTCTGAATAATGTTGCTGTGAACACTTGTGTACAATTTTTATGTGATCATATGTTTTCAGTTTTCTCAAGTGTACACCTAGGAGTGAAATTGTTGGTTCATATGGTAACTCTGTGTTTAACATTTTGAGGAACTGTCAAACTTTTGCCCAAAGAGCCTGTATCATTTTACATTCCTACCAGTGATGAAGGAGAGTTCCAATTTCTTCATGTCCTTTGCTATACTTGTTAATGTTTGTCTTGTTCATTATAGACATTGTAATACAGTGAAGTGATATCTCACTGTGGTTTTGATTTGCATTTTCCTGATGACTAAGAATGTTGAACATCTTCTTGGGCTTATTATTAACAATTTGGAGAATGTCTTCACAAATGCATTGTGCATTTTTGAGTCCAGTTATTTGCCTTTTTATTGTTATTTTATAGGTGTTTTTTAAAAAATATTCTGGATACTAGACTATTATAGCATATGTGATTTGCAAAAAACTTTTTCTATTCTGTAGGTTGTCTTTTCAGTTTCTTGATAATGTCCTTTGAAGCACCAAAGTTCTTCTATTTTTCCTTTTGTTTGCCTTTGACTTAGGTGTCACATCTAAGAAACCATCTCCTAGTCCTTAATCATGAAGATTTCCATGTATATTTTGTTCTAAGAATTTTATAGTTTCAGCTCTTATATTTTACTCCTTGATTAATTCTGAGTTAATTTTTGTATAGGTATTAGGCAGGAATGTTCAACTTTATTCTTTTCTATGCATATATCTAGTTTTCTCAGCACTGTTTGCTGCAATGTCTGTTCTTTCCCCATTGAACTCTCTTGTTATCCCTGTTCAGAATCAAGTGACCATAAATATATTGATTTATTTCTAGATTTTCAGTTCTATTTTATTGTCCTATATGTCTATCCTTATGCAGATTCATACAATCTTGATAAGAACCTCATATTTTAAGGAGATGGAGTTTATATTTAGAATATAGAATTATAAGTTTTCATGTCTTTGAATTCATTTAAGGAAAATTAAGTTTTATAGGATGATTGCAATCAGGATAAATGTCATGAAAAGAATCTGATTTGAGAATTCCTTTTTGATCTGATATGTGAACTCAAATGAGAGTTTATAATTGTGATTTAATGCATTTTTCTTTTTTGATAAACTCATTATACACAAATTGAAAGTAAAAGGAAGATGCAAATTATTATGGAAATGTGGACCTATGAAAATTATATCATGTCAAGGCTCAGGATCTGGGATCAAGATCTGATCCTGGCACTTGCTGCTGTTTATCTTGGATTGGTCACTTTACAGGTCTAAGCTTCACTTTCCTCTTATAAAAATTAATAGACATTTCTGACCTACAGTTCCTTCACAGGAATGTTGTGAGCCTCAGACTGAGTTAATATGCTTGTAAGTACCCTGTAAACTGCAAAATGCCATAGAGATATTTAATATCTATATATAGCCCAAATTATTGATGTTCATAAGTTCTCTGAGGTGTCATTTCCTAAGTGCTCTAAAACATGCTCTAGACCTTATTAGGAAGATATCCAGAGTGGTTTCTATTTCACTTTACAATTTTTAGCCTAAAAACTTCCTGAGACTTGCGCCTTTGTAAATGTTAGTCCTTAAAAAAAAAAAAAAAAAGCAAATTACTATGTTGCTTCAGTCATGCCCAACTCTTTGTGACCCTGTGGACTGTAGCCCACCAGGCTCCTCTGTCCATGGGATTCTCCAGGCAAGAATACTGGAGTGGGTTGCTCTGCCCTCCTCCAGGGGATCTTCCTGACCCAGGGATGGAACTCAGGTCTCTTGTGTCAGGGTCTTTACCACTAGTGTCCCTGGGAAGCCCTTCTTCTGTTGTGTGTGAAAGTCGCTCAGTCATGTCCGACTCTTCGCAACCCCACAGACTGTACAGTCCATGGAATTCTCCAGGCCAGAATACTGGAGTAGGTATCCGTTCCCTTCTCCAGGGGATCTTCCCAACCCAGGGATCAAACCCAGGTCTCCTGCATTACAGGTGGATTCTTTACCAGCTGAGTTACCAGGGAAGCCCCAGCACTCAGCAAAATTATTCTGTAAAGTTTACAAATAGGCTTTGTGGGCAATATAAGGGTTCTGTCACATATTATTCCGCCCCCCCCCCCCCGCCTTTTTAAGATTTATTTATTTATTTATTTATGGCTGTGCTTGGACTCTGTTGCTTTGTGCAGGCTTTCTCCAGTTGCAGGGAGCGGGGACTGCTCTTCATTCAGTGCACAGGCTTCTCCTTGTGGCTTCTCTTATTGCAGAGCACGGGCTCTAGGGTGCAGGCTTCAGTAGTTGTAGCTCCTAGGCTCTAGAAGACAGGTTCAATAGTTGTGGCTGCTCCTGCTGCTGCTAAGTCGCTTCAGTCGTGTCCGACTCTGTGCAACCCCATAGACGGCAGCCCACCAGGCTCCCCCGTCCCTGGGATCCTCCAGACAAGAACAGTGGAGTGGGTTGCCATTTCCTTCTCCAGTGCATGAAAGTGAAAAGTGAAAGTGAAGTCGCTCAGTTGTGTCCAACTCTTAGCGACCCCATGGACTACAGCCCACCAGGCTCCTCCGTCCATGGGATTTTTCAGGCAAGAGTACTGGAGTGGGGTGCCATTGCCTTCGCTGCAATAGTTGTGGAGCATGAGTTTAGTTGCCTAGCTGCATGTGGCATCTTTCTGGATCAAGTATTGAACCCATGTCCCCTGCACTAGCAGGCAAATTCTCAACCACTGGACAGAGAGGGAAGTCCTGTTTTTTTTGTTTTTTTTCCCCACAGTCTCTTAACACTGTAAAAACCATTCTTAGCTGGAAGGGGTGTACAAAAACAGGCCTGATATTTTGTCTTACAAGCTTGTAAGACTCTTCAAGTACTATATCAACTATATCAAGTTTTAGTTACAGCCACTAGTTATAATATATACATAAAATAGAATTACTGGTTAGTTAACCAAAAAGAAATGTTATGTGTTAATTTTTATCCTAACAGCAAAGCAGGATTTTCAAGTGAAACAGTGTGAGTCATTTTGTTTTTTTGGATTATGTTTAGCTTTGATCAAAACTGGTCTAGTCCGCCAGGGATAGAGATACTGTTTTGAATAATTGGCAGGTGTGGTACAATTCACATTGATATATTATAGGACCTAAATAATTAGACAGGACAGGACACAGGTGATAATTGCTGAATCCAAGAAAGTGCTGAGTTAGAAGCAATTTTTCTAAGTGAAGCATATCATTTTTTAGCAAGACAGTGACTTGATGACACTTTTCACTCATCTTTACTGTTATGGTTTGTTCAAGGGTGCAATAATGTCAAGGATTCCAAAAGTTATGTAAACACATTATTACTGATGGCATGGGGAAATAGAAACTCTCAACACATTGGTGGTGATGGTGTAAATCGACACTT
Organism: Dama dama; assembly: GCF_033118175.1. Taxonomy (NCBI): domain Eukaryota; kingdom Metazoa; phylum Chordata; class Mammalia; order Artiodactyla; family Cervidae; genus Dama; species Dama dama. The sequence goes on along the minus strand of NC_083684.1, from coordinate 44,232,362 downwards.
CCTCTTTGTAGGGTGATTTGGCAATATCTATCAGCATTAAAAATATATCTACACTTTGACCCAGTTCTTCTGCTTATGGGAATTTACCCAATTTGTACAATCCACACAAGCAAATATTTAGGCACTGCAGCCTTGTTTATACAGGCAAAATATTAGAAATAATGTAAACACCCATCAATAGAGCAGTGCTTAAAATATATGCTTCACATACAATGGAATATTATGCAGCTCTTTAAAAGAATCAGAGTTATTGCTAACTGCTGCTATGGTGCAAACTCTGAGATATGTATCTTAAAGCAAGCTATAGTACTAAACAAGTTACACTATGAGGTCAGCTCTCCATACCTAAGAGTTCTTCATCCATGGTGCCAATCAACCTTGGCTTGAAACAACTGTGAAGAAAAATTGCATAAAGTATCAAAAAGCAAAAATTGAGTTTTCAGCTCACTGGCAACTACTTACATAGAATTTACATTGTATTGGGTATTACAAGTAAATCTAGAGATGATTTGGAGTAGATAGGAGGGCTGTGTGAGGCTTCCCTGGTGACTCAGTGGTAAAGAACCCACCTGCAGTGTGAGGGAGATACGGGTTTGATCCCCGGGTTGAGAAGATCCCCTGGAGCAGGAAGTGGCAACCCGCTCAGGTATTCCTATCTCAAGAATCCCATGGACAGAAGAGCCTGGCAGGCTACAGTCTGTGGACTTGCAAAGAGTCAGATGTGACTGAGCATGCGTGCATGGAGGATCATAGGTGGTATGTGAAAATATTAATACTACAGCACTTTATGCAAGGGACTTGAGATTTTGGTGTCCTTGAGATTCCTGGAACCAATCCACTGATACCGAGGGACAACTATAGAATGTATGGTATGCTATTACATGTTTAAAAACAAAAGTCATATTTATGTATATGGCCTTACAGATAGTATCACTGGAAGGACTTCAATAGCATTAACATTGTCAGACACTATTCTAAGAGCTGTTTATAATTGACACATTTAATTCTCATAACAACTTTATTAATGTAGGTGATATTATTCCCATTTTCAATATGAAGAACCTGAAGCATAGAGAGATTAAGCAACATGCTCAAAGGCACAAGAATCTGGTAACAATGGTTACTTTTAGAGTCAGGAGACTGAAGGACTAAGGGTCAGAGAGACTTAATTTTTGCTGTCCATCTTTTTCAGCTGTGTGTGTGTGTGTGTGGTCTGCCATGTTTATGCATTATTTAAAAAATTATTTTAAAATTAATTTAGGAAAATGGTAAAAAGACTCTCATGAGTGCTGTTTACAAGACAGTCAGTCTTACTCATTTTCAAAGATGTGCCAATTAACATAACTTCTTGGCTTCCAAAGGATGAGAAGGGTTAATGCCTGCAGTTGGAGAGGAGGAGAAGCTGGACCCTAGGTCCAGTCATGGAACCTTTCTGGAGTGCAGTCTGACACTGGGTTATGCTAGATTGCATGTGCTGCCATAACAAAGTACCACAAACTGGGTGCTTTAAACAACAGCCATTTATTGTTTCATAGTTCTGGAGGCTGGACGATTTAGATCAGACTGTTAGTAGGATTAGATCCTTTTGAGGGCTGTGAGGAAGAAACTGTTCCAGGCCTCTCTCCTAGCTTCTGGTGGTTTGCTGGCCGTCGTGGGTGTTGCTCCATGCATAGATTCTTCTGCCAGTCTCTGCCTTCATCTTCACGTGGTTTTCTTCCCATACATGTGTCTGTCTCCACATTTTACCCTTCTTTAGAGATCACAAGTCATACTGGATTAGGGCCCACCCTAATGAACTCATTTTAACTTGACCACCTCTGTGAAGACCCTATCTCCACGTAAAGTCACATTTTGAGATACTGGGGGTTAGAACTTCAACACATGTATTGGTGGGGAGACATAATTCAACCCATAAATAACATGGGTATCCAAATTTCAAACATGCATACTCTCTAACCTTGCAATGCCACTTAAGGGACTGCGTCCTTAAGAAATAATCTGGTGCTCGCTTCGGCAGCACATATACTAAAATTGGAACGATACAGAGAAGATTAGCATGGCCCCTTTGCAAGGATGACACGCAAATTCGTGAAGCGTTCCATATTTTTTAAAACTGGCCAGAGCTTGTTTAAAAAAAAAAAAGAAATAACCTGAAAGTATGCATAGATATTTTTAGAAGGATATCCATAATGGCATCTATTGGAATGTTGGAACCTACCAAAATAGCAGTAAAAGATTGGCTAAATAATGATACACCTGCTTCTGTTATTAAAGATAATATGGATTGATATGCATTGATATAAAAAGATATGCAGAATATATTAAGTATAAAAAGCAGGTTTACTTAATATTGTGTCATAAGTTAAATGGGAAAGAATTTGAAAAAGAATAGATACATGTGTATGTATGGCTCAATCACTTTGCTATACACTTGAAGCTAATACAACATGGTAAATCAACTATGTGTGTGCTTAGTCGCTCAGTCATGTCCAACTCTTTGCGACCCCATGGACTGTAGCCCGCCAGGCTCCTCTGTCTATAGGATTTTCCAGACAAGAATCCCGGGGCAGGTTGCCATTTCCTACTCCAGGGGATCTTCCTGACCCAGGATTTGAACCCAGGTCTCCTGCACTGGCAGGCATCTTTGACCACTGCGGCACCTAAGAAGCCCTCTAATCAACTATACTCCAATATAAAATAAGTTAAAAAAAAGTGATTTCAAGTACTTTACAACCTTGCATATCAATCCAGTAAGGAATAAAGATCTTTCCATCTTAAAGATAAAAGCAAGTTTACTGAAGAAGTGAAGTGAAAGTTGCTCAGTGGTGTCCGACTCTGCAACCCCATGGACTGTATACAGTCCATGGAATTCTCCAGGCCAGAATATGGGAGTGGTAGCCTTTCTTTTCTCCAGGAGATCTTCCCAACCCAGGGATCAAACCTAGGTTTCCCACAATGCAGGCTGATTCTTTATCAGCTGAGCCACAAGGGAAGCCCAAGTGTACTGAATATGGAGTGTATATTGTTATCCTATTTGTGTTAAATTTTAAATAAATAAAATTTTGGAATAATATAGTCCAAAAACTAACAATGGCATGGAGAGTGTGCATAGGCCTTTCAGTTTACTTTACATATATATTCTCAAACTAGTAAAACAATAAACATATTTCTGTCCTTAAAAAACGGAGTATTGAAAACAGTCCATTTTATTCTGTTTTTAAACTAAATGCAGAACAGAATCAGAATATACTTGGGCTTCCCTGGTGGTCCAATGGTTAAGACTGTGGGTGCAGTTTCAATCCCTGGTTGGGGAACTAAGTTCCCCACATACCATGTGGCACATCCAAATATATATGTGTGTGTGTTACATACATGTACGTATATTTTTATATATACTTATTGCTGAGAGCTTAGTCTGGTAGTTTCTGGGGGAAAACCTAATAATTCCCATTAAGACATATATTAGCCTAGTTGTGCACACACACTTTCTGTTTTCTGAACTACATGGAAGTTAAGTTGTAGATACCATGATCCTTCAGTTCTACACAGTTCAGCACATATCTTCTAAGAATAAGGGCATTCTCCACTCAGTGACGTGATTATACCAAGGAAAATTAACAATAATTCCATAATATCTAATATCTGGTACATATTCAAATTTCCCAAGTTGTTTCCCCAAATATGTATTCTTTTTTTCTAATCTGGATCCAACTGAACTTTATGCATTTCATTTGGTTATTGTCTCTCTTAGCCCTCTTTCTGTAAAGTCAGTCTTCTGGTAGATGCCACATTTTCCATTTAATTCACTAGTATATTATTTAATTCTCTCCCATGACACAGATGTCATTTGAAAATTTTTACAATGAACATTTTTTACTGTGGTAAAATACACATAAAAGCTACCATTTTAACAATTTTTAGTTGTACAGTTCAGTGGCATTAAGTACATTCACGGTTGTGTAGCCATCACCACCATCCATCACCAGAACGGTTTCATCGTCCCAAACTGAAATTCTGTACTCATTAAACAGTAACTCGCCACTCTCCCTTCCCACACCATTCTACCTTCGTCTTGAGCCGACCTCTTTAAATTCCTCAAATAACTGGAATCCTGCAGTCTTGACTCTTCGTGAGTCCACGGACTGTAGCCTGCCAGGCTCTTCTGGAGTGGGTTGCCATTCCTTTCTCCAGGGGAATTTCCCAACTCAGGGATCTAACTCATGTCTCCTGCATTGCAGGCAGATTCTTTACCGTCGAGTCACCAGGGAAGCCCATAAAAGACTATAAATTGGTTTCAAGCTATCTAAACAAGGTCCATGTAACATGTGGTTGCTGTGTATCTAAGCCTTTTTAGATCCGAGCAATTTGCTCCCCCCCCCCCTTTTTTTAGATGCTATTGCTTTATTGCAGAATGGACTCAATTCATATATGCATGCATTTATCAACAACAAAAATCCATACATTTTAAAAGAACCACGCACTGTATACTGAGGTTCTGAAAGCTGCTTCTAATTTAGAAATACTGGAAGTAGTTATAGAGACACATTACTTATAAATTCATATGAACCACATATGGTTACTCTAAGTTCCAGCTTTGTCAGATTACCTCATCACAATTTAGCAAACCACAATTTTGGTCTAGGTAGATGCACCCAGTACAGCAGGGGGCAGGATTACATCCTTCTAGAAGCCAAGTGCTTAGGAAACCCCTTCTAACGTTAATCAGAGAGAATGATTTTCAAGTTAAGCACAAAGATAACTAAAAGAAAAAGTTTTCTCTGAATAGGAGATAAGGTAAATTCCCAGAGAATGTGCTGCTGAGGAAACATTTAAATAAAAGACTGTCGGTATTCTGTTTGAAAGAGCAATCAGACTGGGTTTAAAAGCGGGGCAGGAGTATCAAAGTGGGTAGGAGAGAGGGTGGACGACTAAGGAAGGAGGGCGAAGAGCCGGAAAAAGAGTCGTCAGCTGCCAGAGAAGAGTGGAAACCTGCTTAGCAGGTCATTTGACGAAATGAACCAAGACGCAGGAGGAATGTCCCCGTGGCGAGTGAAGTCAAACGAGGGACGACAGCAGGAGACTTAACTCCGGAGTTTGGAAGGCCGTGCTGAAGCCGGTTTTTCCACGGACTGGAACAATCCCGAACAAGGTACTGGGCGCGGACTCGGAAACAAGCCTCAGCTGCTAGCCTCCCCACGCCCAGGGAGTGACCTGCAAGACCCAGGGCGCGCCCCAGCAGGTGATTCTGAGGCGTGACGAGTCTGCGCTCCTCCCATGCCTCCGCCGCGGGAAGTAGTCCCCGGCTGCGCCGGCTCCGTAGGATTCTGGGCAGGAGGAGCCCTGAGGCCCTCAGGGCATGAGTCCCAGGAGCGGCGGACGCGCAGCCAATCCCTGGAAAGAGGGCGTGGCTAACTCGGTCCGCGGATCCCTCCGCCTGTGCTCGATGTGCTGAGGCAGAGAGAGCCGCCATTTTGGATGCTGAGTCTTGGTTTCCAAGTGCGTCTCAGCCGTTTTCACGTCCGGATTTGGCCAGGTGAGTGGGCTTTTTCAGGGTCGTACGTCTTTGTTTTCTTCCCCACACTGCGTTTCGGGTTTAGAAGTCCCTAGCCCGGGATTTGGACGACTCTGAGGTGGCAGGTGAGGAGAAACGGAATGATCCTGGGTCAGGCCGGAGGTCGGGCCGGAGGGGCTGCGGCGCGGAAGGCCGCCGAAGGCCAGGCTCGGGGGCGTGGCAGGGCCGCGAGCAGCTTGGAGACCGCTAGTCGTGGATGCATGACACCACCAAACTTTCTTGTCCCTGCTTCTAGCCGTCTCTACCCCGGGGTGGAACTGCCGCGGCCTGGGCTTTGGCACCCGACGCGGACAGGCCGGGTCGGCGCTCTCGGCCACTCCCCTCACCCCATCTCTTCTGGCCCAGAAAGACTTCGGTTTGGTTGTGTCCCTGATGCCCGGGGGAGTCCGCGTCCGAGCCGGGCAGCCTCTCCTGGGCGGCGCGGCCTCCAGGGAGCGTACCTGGGGCCCCTGGGCGAAATTGCCTTTTTCTTTAGCGGAAGCAAAACGCGACCTTTGACGCCTTTCGCCGACCCCTTCTTGTCTGATGAGCGGTCTTTTGAGGAGCCTGTGGTCCTGTTCTTGCGCCCCTCCTCTTTCAGTTCTCATTGCTCCCCTTCAGCGGTGGCTGCAGGTGAGAGGACTGGAAACTCGACCTGCATAAGGTTTTACAAGGATCGGGACCCAAGAGCGCCCGTTTAATAATTAGGTAATAGGAAAGAGAGTCACTTTCACTCTTTGTAGCAGTAAAGTTGGAATTAAGAGCTGGTCATAGTTTTTCTATTATGCTAGAGTATTCATTAGTTTTTAAAACTTTTTATTATGAAAATTTAAAGCAAAGGTAAAGACTAATGAATTCCACCCAGCTTCTTCAACGATTATTTTCTGGCCAATCTTGCTTCGTTTATTCCCCATTATGTATTCGTTTAGTAAAGTAATAGTTAATATATGTGTCGTTCTCGCCCCCCCCCCAACCCCCGCCCCGCGCAAATTGTAGCCTTTTTGATTCCTATACTTAGGAGAAATTTCCACCGGAAATTTTGTTTTTACAGCTTTCTCGGAACCCCATCTTCTGGGATAGGAGGACTTAGTAATATCCTTTTATTAGAGGATAAAAGATTATTTTGAAACCTTGATGTTAGTATTACATTTTAAAGTCATCCAGTTTCCTAAGTCTTCTAATTTTTGAAATAGTGTTATTGTTCTGTCCAGATTGTTTTCCTTCTTCCTGTCTTCCTTTGCCTCTGGAGTCTCAATGATTGGGAGCCCGGGAATCCCCGACTCTATTCCTTTAAAATAATTTTTTAAAAAAAATCCCCGACTCATTCCTTTAAAATAATTTCCCTGGTAATTCAGCTGGTAAAAGAATCCGCCTGCAATTCAGGAGACCCCACCTCAATTCCTGGGTCAGAAGATGCACTGGAGAAGGGATAGGCTACGCACTCAAGTTTTCTTGGTCTTCCCTGGTGCCTTAGCTTGTAAAGAATCCACCTGTGATGTGGGAGACCTGGGTTCGATCCTTGGGTTGGGAAGATCCCCTGGAGAAGGGAAAGGCTACCCACTCCAGTATTCTGGCCTGGAGATTTCCATAACTGTGTAGTCTGTGGGGTTGCAGAGAGTCTGACAGGACTGAGCGACTTTCACTTTTCCTTTAAAATCACAATTAATTCCCAATGACACAAAGTCTATCCTGATTTAAAAATGAAACTAGCAGAGAGTATAGTCTAATGAGATAATTTAAAATACAGAAAAAGTAGTATACACATGAATACTAATTTCAGCATTTATATGGCAAATATAAAAAAGGTTGGGAAATTATTAAAAATGATTACTCAATGTACTATTAGGCAGCCATTAAAGTATAATACTAAAGACTGTAGCAGATATGATAAGTGATAAAATTCACTAGTGATTCGAGTCTGTGATTACAACTTTGTAAAAATAAGCCTTAAGAGAAACTCTTTGTGAAAGTATGCCCAACGAATTTTTTGTATTGCTTTTTATATTACTTTTATTGAGAAACAAGGTAAAGTTACTGTCATAAAGTCTTATGCATTTCAATATTTATAGCTCCTTCCGGAAAATCTTGATGGTCTCTGAATTCTGAAGTCTGTACTTTTCTTGTGAGTTACACATGATAGCTGGTTTTGTGGTCTTTTATTAAATTTTCAGTCTTGATTAGTTTGGTCACTGATGATTTGAGTACAGTTTGAAAATACAGTAAACTTGACGTTTCTGTATGTGAGATGGTTTTAAGAATTGGGCTGTATTGTGGAAATGTCTTCTAGCTTGTTTGTACTTTTATGTCACTTATTCATATCTGCAGTGCCTGAATGATACCTGAATCTGTTCATATCCCTTATAAGAAAGAGGTGTTCAGGATAAATAAAATAATACATTTCAAATAGTTTTCCTATATACTAAAAAAATGGTATTCTGTGTACTATAGACTGTTGCCTCCTTTCCCAGTTTGGTTCTTTTGGAGCTACAAGACTCTCAAGTTGGTTTCTTGGGACTTAATGGTCTGTTTTGCTACTTTTTAGACACTTTAAAGTTTTCAGGATTACTCTCTCTGGGCAGCTTCACTGAAAATTTGGGAAGCTGTTATGAGCTGCAGCAGTCTGTCCCTTCTCTCTCCAAGGGTAACATGAGGAATGGCCCAGTCCATGGTTTTACACTTTCCCTTATTCAGAATGGAGAGTTTATCCAATTTTAAAAGGCTCCTGAAGCTGGGTGATAAAAGAAGGACTAGATCAGTTTGTTGTTCCAACTTTAAGGACAGGGGTAAAATGAAGGATTTGAAAGAGCCCAGAAGAGAACATGAGGTTGCTGACCAATGTGTGACATAATGGTGATGTAATTAAAATACTGAGAAGTAATTTCACAATCACTAGTTCATAATCCTTTTAGAAGATTTATAGTTTCCCTTTTTTAAAAATTAACTTTTGGCTGCGCTCGGTCTTCGTTGCAGTACATGGGCTTCTCGTTGTGGTGGCTTCTCTTGTTGTGGAGTGCATGGGCTCACTAGTTGTGGTGTAGAGGCCTAGTTGCCTCAAGGCACGTGGAATCTTCCCAACCAGACCAGGGACTGGACCTGTATCCCCTGCATTGGCAGGTGAATTCTTAACCACTGGACCACCAGGGAAGTCCCTATAAGGTTTATGTTATAGGTGTTTTTGTGTCTTATAGTTGTTTTTGTGTCACTTATCTTCATTAAACTGTGAACTCCTTAAAACACTAGGGTATTACTTAAATGTCTGTTGTCTCTATCTGCTTGGCACAGTACTTGATAGAATGTGCATATGTGCGTGCTCAGTTGTATCCGACTCTTTGGGACTCCATGGACTGTAGCCTGCCAGGCTCCTCCGGGCAAGAATACTAGAGTGGGTTGCCATTTACTACTCCAGGGGAACTTCTGGACTTGGGGATCAAACCTGAGTCTCCTGCATTGGCCAGCAGTTTCTTTACCACTGAACTGCCTGGGAAGCCTTACTTGATTGACTAGCACTCAAAAATGTTTGGTGAGTGGATGAACGGCAGTAAAAATCTTGAGGTACACAATGAGTTTAGAATAAGCTCTGAATCAAATGACAGTTTTAAATTAGGTATTGGGCAGTATTAGTATATGGTAATGTATATGTGTATTCACATATACATGTGTTTACATATTTTTTTCTGTATATAATTATTTGTATATGTATAAAATAGTGACTTGACCACAATAGTTTATTAACTTCTAGGTTATTCCTAAAATTAGTATTCTGAATCACTCAGGATACAAAGTTGATGGTAGCTTTGGAAACACAAGTTCAAATCCTGAATTGGAAGAATTCCCTGGCAGTTCAGAGGTTAGGACTTGGTGGTTTTACTGCTGGGACATGAGTTGGCTCCCTGGTCGAGGAATTAAGATACTGCAAGCTTCAAGGCAGGGCCAAAAGAAAAAAAAATCCTAAAATGATAATTAAATCGACCTTTTTTATTAGATAAGCTTTGAGTCTAATGTTTTTATTTTTACATATATTGGTAGTTACTTTGGACATGTCCTAAATAAGGTAAATAATAGTTAATACCTTGTGGTTTAGTGTCAATGTCCTTAATGATTAGTTTTTGTAGAATAGGAGTCTAATTTCTGAAAGTTGAAAGTCCTCTGAACTCAAGTTGACAAAATATTTTGGCAAATTATTTTCCTTTCCTTAAATCTAAAACAAAACTAGATTCTCTTAAGTTTGTGGAACTCAAAAGACTTATTTTTAGTTAAATTTCCTATTAACATAATAAACAAGTGACAGCTTTGTACTAAGTACTGTATGAGACAGTGTGGGAGTAACAGTGGAACCTTAGAAATAGTGAGTCAAAAAAAGAAAAAAGAGAAAAAAAAAAAGTCAGACACGGCATAGTGACTAAAAGCAGCAGCAACCTTGAGGAGAGCTAAACTCATTACAGCTGAAATTCTCCAATGAGGTTGAAACAGTTAAAGCAAGGGGAAAAAGATGCAAATACATTAACTTTTTATTTTAATCCAAAACATTTAAAATTCCATGTAATAATGGAGTATAACCTTTAAAAATTGTGAGCCGATGTATTGTATACCTGTAACTTATATTGTACCTCAAGTATTCTTCATTTTTTTTTTTTTTTTATTAGCAGTTATTAGCTGCCCTGAGGCATGTGGAATCGTCCCAGGCCAGGGATTGAACCTGTGTCTCCTACATTGACAGGCAGATTCTTAACCACTGGACTATCAGGGAAGTCCTAGTCTTCAGTTTTGAAAAAGTTCATTAATCAGCTAATCTTTATTTTAAAATTTTTATTTTTGGCTGCGCTGGGTCTTCATTGCTGTGCACTGGCTTCCTCTAGTTGCAATGAGCAGGGGCTACTCTGGTTGCAGTGCACTGGTGAATCATGGCAGTGGCTTCTCTTGTAGCGGAGCATAGGCTCTAGGGCGTTGGGGCTTCAGTAGTTGTGGCACGGTGGGCTTAGTTGCCCCACAGCATGTGGGATCTTTCTGCACCAGGGATTGAACCCATATCCTCTGCATTGGCAGGTGGATTCTGAACTAGTGGGCCACCAGCTATTAGCTAATAACCTATCAGCTAATCTTTAGATGATTAGACCTTTTAGGTATGGGTCTGTTGACTGGAGTTTTACTTATTTTTTTGCCACCTTCCAGGATCTTAGTACCCTCACCAGGAATTGACTCTGGCTTTAGTCAGTGAAAAGTGTGGATTCCTAGCCGTTGGACCGCCAGGAAATGCCCTAAAATCCACAAATTTTCATTTAATCCTCATACCAGCCTTTTGAGGAATGTTGTTGTTTTTGGACTCTAAGTGTAGTGTCCTACTCTTTTGTGACCCCTTGGACTGTAGCCCGCCAGGCTCCTCCAGGCAGGAATATTGGAGTGGGTTGCCATTTCCTTCACCAGGAGATCTTCCTGACCCAGGGATCATGCTTGGCAGGTGGATTCTTTACAACTGAGCCACCTGGGAAGCCCTTGAGGTGTGAGAGTTCATGTAAATATCAGTGCTAAGTTACCTTAAGTGTTTGATAGAATTTCCTTAAATGTTTAACAGAGAAGGCACTTGGGCCTGGATTTTCTTTTGGAATGTTTCTTAATTTTAGATTCAATTTTTCTCATGTATAAGGGGCAGTTATATTTTGTATTTCTTTTGAGTCAGTTTTTAAAAAATTACTTATTTTACTTTTTGGTTGCATTGGGTCTTCATTGCTGCACTCGGGCTTTCTCTAGTTGCGATGAGTGGGGCTACTTTTAGTTGTGCTGCATGTACTTCTCATTGTGGTGGCTTCTCTTGTTTTGAAGGACAGGTTCTAGGCTCTTGGGCTTCAGTAGCTGCAGCCTGAGGGCTCAGTAGTTGTCACTCAAGGGCCCTAGAGTGCTCAGGTTTCAGTGGTGGTGGTGCACTGGCTTAGTTGCTCCGTGGCACGCGAAATCTTCCAGACTAGGGATCAAACTCATGTCCCCTGCATTGGTAGGCAGATTCCTAGTCACTGTACCAGCAAGGAAGTCCAGCTTTTTTTTTTTTTTTTTTTTTATTGTAGTTGACTTACAATGTTGTGTTAGTTTCAGATGTACTGCAAAGTGATTGTCATTCATATATTTACTTTTTCAGAATCTTTTCCATTATAGGTTATTACAAATGTTGAATATAGTTCCTTCATGCGTCAGTTTTGGTAAATTGCACTTCTAACAGATTTGTCCATTTTGTCTCATTGTTGAATTTATAGGTGTAAGTTAGTAATATGTGTGTGTGCTTGTGTTCAATTGTGTCTGACCCCATGAAATGTAGTGCTTCAGGCTCCTCTGTCCATGGAATTTTCCAGGGAAGAATACTGGAGTGGGATGCCATTTCCTATTCCAGGGACTCTTTGTAACCCACATCTCTTGAGCTTCTGCATTGGTAGGCAGACTCTTGACCACTGCATCATTTGGGAAGCCCAAGTTAGTAATAATGTCCCTTTTAGTATTTATAGGCCCTGTAATGATATCCCTCTCTTTCAGTCCTGATACTGGTAATGTGTGTCCCCCCTGCCACTTCCATCCTTCTTTCCAAAGAACCAGTGTTTGATATCATTGATTTTCCTCTTTTCAGTTTCATTGATTTTTACCTTTTAATTGTTTCTTTCTGCTTGCTTTGGGTTAATTTTTCTCTTTTTACAGTTACTTGTGGAAGCTTAGTTTACTAATTTGAGACCTTTCTTTTCCTTTTTTTTGGGGGGGGGGGCAGGAAGTAGAAAAGAGTAACTTTATTGCTTTATCAGGCAAAGAGAGAGACACCAGGCTTCAACCTCGAAAAACTGTCTCTCATACCTTCCTTCTTTTCTAATGCTAGCATTTAAAATTGTAAAATTTCCCCAAGCACTCCTTTAGCTTCACACACACATTTTGATGTTATATTTTAATTTTCATTTTCTTGCAGTTTAAACTTTTAAAAATAATTTCCACTTGAAACTTCCTCTTTGACATATATTATTTAGAAGTGTAGTGTTTAATTTACAAGTGTTTGGAGATTTTCTGTTATCTTTCTTATTACTGATTTTAGATTAATTTCCATTGCAGTTAAAGAATATACCTTGTGTGACTTCAGTTCTGTTTAATTGGTTAAAGCTTGTTTTGTAACCCAGGATGTGGTCTACATTCATAAATGTTCCCTGTGCATTGCTGTGTTGAGTGGAGTGTTCTGTAAATGTCTGTGAGATATAATTGGTTATTATTGGTGTTCAGTTCTGTACTCTTGCTGATATTCTGTTTGCTAATTTAAGAAATTTCAAAGGGAAGTATGTTGGAAGTGCCCAACTACAGTTAAGGATTTGTTTCTTTGTCCTGTCCTATCTGTCTTTTGTTGTTTCTTGTATTTTGAAGCTTTATTGTGCATTCACTATTAGGTTGCATTCGCTATTAGGTTGTTTCATTTTCATTGTGAATTCACCCTTCTGTGATTATATAATATCCCTTTGTATCCCTGGTTTTTCTTGCTGAAGTTTACTTTGTCTAACAGCATAGCCCCTTCAGCTTTTTTTTTAAAGTTGAAGTATTATTGATATATAACTTCATTAGTTTGAGGTATACAACATAATGCTTTGATATTTGTATGTATTGCAAAATGATTACCATGTTAAATTTTTGTTGTTGTTCAGTCTCTAATTCGAGTCCAACTCTTTGCGACCCCAGGCTTCCTTGTCCTCCCATCTCCCGGAGTTTGCTCAAATTCATGTCCATTGAGTCAGTGATGCCATCAGTAAGTCTAGTTAACATCTGTCACCATACATAGTTACAGTTTTTTCCTCTTTTGATGAGAACTTTTAAGATCCATTCTCTTGGGACTTCCCTGGCGATCCTGTGGTTAAGACTCTGCATTTCTATTGCAGGTGGTGCAGGTTCAATCTCTCGTCAGGGAACTTAAGATCCCACATCCCACATACTCGGCACCTGGGCCAAAAAAAAGAAAAAAAAAAAAAAAAAAATTATTTTCTTAGTAGCTTTGTAATTTGTTGTTGTTGTTCAGTTGCTCAGTTGTGTCTGATTCTCTGCGACCCCAATGGATTGCAGCATGCCAGGCTTCCCTGTCCTTCACCATCTCCCAGAGCTTGCTCAAACTCATGTGCATTGAGTCAGTGATGCCATCCAACCATCTCATCTTCTGTTGTCCCCTTCTCCTCTTGCCATCAATCTTTCCCAGGATCAGGATCTTTTCCAGTGAGTTAGCTCTTTGCATCAGGTGGCCAAAGTATTGGAGCTTCAGCATCAGTCCTTCCAATGAATATTCAGGGTTAATTTCCTTTAGGATTGACTGGTTTGATCTCCTTGCTGTCCAAGGGACTCTCAAGAGTCTTCTACAACCCCACAGTTCAAAATACGTAATATAATATTAATCATAGTCACTATACCACATTGTACATAACATCCCATGACTCATTTACAGTATTTTATAACTGGAAATTTGTAATGAAATGGGTGGAGGGGTTGAAAGGTACAACTTTCTGCTTTCTTTTGACTACTGTTTGCATGATATACTTTTTTTCATACTTTTAACCTTCCTGCATTATCGATGTGAATTTAACCTTGGCAGTATATAGTTTGATCATTTTTTGAACTATCTGGTAAGCCTAGTTAACATCTGTCACCATACATAGTTACATTTCTGACAACCTCTTTTAAAAATTGTCATGTTTAGATAATTTCTACTTATGTAATTGTTAGTATATTTGAATTTAGGTCTACCACTTTATTATTGTTTTCTGTTTTTCATTTCTCTTTCTGCTTGCATGCCTTATCTTGGGTTATTTGAGCAGTTTAGTCAAGTTTAAAATCTGTCCAGCTTTTTAGTCTTTTTTTGATATAGTATGTTTTACTGGTCAATCTAGGAATTATAGTGGACATACTTAACTTTTCACAATCTACTTAGTATTTTATCACTTCTTGTGGAATGTATTAATAGAAATATCATGTAGTTCCCTTTACCTTGCTCCCTCCCCATTCATACTGTTATGTTGTGGTTATCTTATGTATTATGTTTACATGTGTTGGAAAAAAAATCCATCAGTGTTATTAGTTTTGCTTTTAACTGTCAAATACATTTTAAGAGACTCAAGAGAACAATCATCCATTGTATTTACCCAGATATTTGCCATTTCTGTAATGTAAGATATAAATATTTGCCGTTTCTTCCTTTATTTTAGTGTTCCAAGTTTTCTTATTAATGTTCCCTCATCTGAGAGTGACTTGTGTGTGTGCTGAGTAGTGTCCGACTGTTTGCGACCTCATGGACTGTAGCCTACCAGGCTCCTTCGTCCATGGGAGTTTCTCAGCAAGAATACTGGAGTGGGTTGCCATTTCCTCCTCCAGGGGGTATTCCTGACTCAGGGGTGGAAGTTGCATCTCCTGTGTCTCCTGCATTGGGAGGTAGATTCTTTACCACTGAACCACCTGGGAAAACTGGAGAATGACTCATTTCCCCTGTATTTCTGAAGGGTATTTTCACTGGGTATAGAATTCTGGGTTGAAAGTTCTTTTCTGGTCATACTTCCTTTTCGCCTCTGTGGTTTCTGATGGGAAGTCTTATTATTTGAATAGATGATCTATAGGTAATGTGTTTTTCTTGGGCTGCTTTCAGTATTTTAAAAATTTGTCTTTAGTTATAAGCAGTTTGATTAAGATGACTCTGAGCATATGTTTCTTTGGGATTATTCAGAGCTCTCTGAGTTTTTTAGTCTGTAGATTTATTTATTTTGCTAAATTTGGAGAGTTTTCACCCAATATTTTTCCAAAAGTTTTTGGGTACTAAACTGTTTTCTCCCATCCTTCTGAGATTCTGACAATGCAATATTAGATCCTTTAATGTTTCTACAGATATCTGAGACTTTGATCACTTTTTTCAGTGTTTTTTTTTAAATCTCTTTTTTCAGATTGAATACTTAGTATTGATCTATGTTCAAGTGCATTGGCACTTTCCATTGTCATTTCCTTTCTGCTATCCAGCCCATATAGCTTCCCTGGTGGCTCAGAGGTTAAAGCGTCTGCCTGCAATGCGGGAGACCTGGGTTCGATCCCTGGGTCGGGAAGATCCCCTGGAGAAGGAAACGGCAACCCACTCCAGTATTCTTACCTGGAGAATCCCATGGACGGAGGAGCCTGGTGGGCTACAGTCCATGGGGTCGCAAAGAGTCAGACACGACTGAGCGACTTCACTTTTTTTTTTTCATCCAGCCCATAGGATGAGTTTTTTTTTTTTTTTTAATGGGATGAGTTTTTAGCATTTTTTAAAAACAGATTTTATTTATTTTTGCCTGTGCTGGGCCTTTGATGCTGTGTTGGCTTTTCCCAAATTGAGGCAGGCAGGGGCTACTCTCTTGTTGCTGTGTGCGAACTTCTCATTGAGGTGGCTTCTCTTGTTGTGGAGCACAGGCTCTAGAGCATACAGGCTTCAGTAGTTGCAGTTCCCCAGCTCTAAAGCACAGGCTCAATAGTTGTGGTGCACAGGTTTAGTTGCTATGTGGTATATGGGATCTTCCCAGGTCAGGGATCAAACCCATGTTTCCTGCATTGACAAGCAGATTCTTTACCACTGAGCCACTAGGGAAGCCCCTCTTTTGATTATTGTATTTTTCAGTTCTAAAGTTTGTTTCCTCAGGAATTCTCTGGTGATCCAGTGCTTCTGACTCGGTGCTTTCACTGCCAGGACCTGGGTTTAGGGGCTGGGTTTGATCTCTGGTCAAGGAACTAAGATCTTGCAAGGTGCATAGAGGGTCAAAAAAAAAAAAAATTGTTTCCTCTTGATTTTTTTGTTTGTTTGTTTGTTTGTTTCTTTACTGAGATTTTCTAGTCATTCATTTCAAGAGTATTTGCCCTTAATTGTTGCAATGTTTTTTAAATTTATTTTTTATTGAAGTGTAGTTGAATTGTTGAAATATTTTCATAGTAGCTGCTTTAAAGCCTTTGTCAATTCCAGCTACTGTATAATCTCAGCATTGATGTACGTTGATTGTTTTTTCTGTGAGTTGACTTTACTGATTTGGTGTATTTCACTCAGTCTGTCCACACCAGGGATCCTCTTTCTGGCTTCTCAAGACAGGACTAGAGAGTTGAGCTTCTCTTGCTGTTCATACTTTTCCTGTGTCAGTGCTCACTTCTGGTTTCAGACTGCCTTGCATCTAGGAAATAGAGGGAAAAAATGATAAACTCACTGCTACTTTATTGGTGTATCAAATTTGGTCTCTATCCAACTTCTCTTATTTACTTTTCAGAATCTTCAAAAAGCTGCTCCATATATGCTTTTCAGGATTTATAGCTTCATTCAGTGAAAGGAATTGAACCTAGAACCCTCCCTGTTCTTTACTTTTTTCCTTCTGCTTTTAAGGACTATTCACGTTGCTGTAAGTATATATAGCTAGTTCATTAATTCTGTTGGCTGGATGGTATTCTGTCATGTTTGTGTTACATTTTATCTTTCATTTTGTAATGGAGACTTGGCATTCGTCCACCTCACTACCACAGAATCCATATGCCTGTGTCTTCATGGCTTCTGTACAAATTTCCTTGGGGGTATATGTCCAGGAATAGAATTTGCATGATCCTAAGGTATGTGTCGGAGAAGGCAATGGCACCCCACTCCAGTACTCTTGCCTGGAAAATCCCATGGACGGAGGAGCCTGGTAGGCTGCAGCCCATGGGGTCGCGAAGAGTTGGACATGGCTGAGTGACTTCACTTTCACTTTTCACTTTTATGCATTGGAGAAGGAAATGGCAACCCACTCCAGTGTTCTTGCCTGGAGAATCCCAGGGATGGGGTCGCACAGAGTCGGACACGACTGAAGTGACTTAGCAAGGTATATGTGTATATTTACTATTAAGACATGGATATTATTAAATACTAATAGGCTAATACTGTTAGAATACTGATAGATGAATAGACTATTATTTAACCTTAAGTGGAAGAAAGTTCTTTGATGTGCTACAACATGGACTATTGGACTGTATTAATATTAGTACTTCACTGTGTGTGTGTATATATACACACACACATATATATACATTTGTTTATCCATTCATTTTTCATTGGACAGATTGTTTCCACTTCTTAGCTATAATGAATAATGCTGATATGAACATGGGTGTACAAATTATGTTTCTTTCAAGAAGTAAGATTTTCAAGAGCTGTCTTGAGGATTAATCTTGATTATTTATGCCTTTTGGCCTGTTTCAGTACAGTAGAATATTTAGTGTCTTGCAGAACCTTAGGGTTGAAAGGGACTTTAGAGATTATATTGTAATAACTTAAATTATGTTCCTTTATTATCGTAGAAACACCATTTAGCTTAAGTTTTCTAGCTTGATTAACAAGTCTTAGTACAGTGTGAACCAGAGGTTGCTTTGTTAGATCTAGTTTCTGGCTTCTTTGGTCTTGTGTAAAAATCAAGTCTTTGGCTGGATATCTTCTCTTCCCTCCTCCAAAGCCACATACTTTTTTCTTCCCTCTGATCTATATCCCTGGAGGCTCATTCATGTGTACTGTGTGTGTGGGCCCCTTTGCTTCCTGGCTTCCAGTTAAGGGACAGATGGACCTGCAGGAGAATGACGGGTGCAAATTCTCTGTGCCTCCACCAGTGTAAATCTTTGCTGGTGGCCCTTTATGGATAGCTACCCTCCCCAGGTTCCACTTCTTCATCTTGCCCATTCAGGCCTAGATGTATATATGGTTCTGGGGCAATTCATTATCCTTTGTTCTTTTCTTTAAACATTACCCACACCTTAGTAAGTAGTATCTTTATTGAATTCTCCTCACTTTAACCAGGTGTGGATACTGTGTGTTTCTAGCTGATACCCTAATTCTTAGACTCCTTCAAAGGGGCCTTATGATTTTACTTTTGTAAATCTGAAAAATGTTATTCCTGAATCATAAGATTAGTAATTTAGGTTTATTTTTATCTACTTTCTATAGTAGGTTTACAGTAGGGTTATATGGGGAGAGAAAGTCTCTCCTTACATTCCCAGCCAAAAGAGTCACTGTGAAATATAGACACCTTTTTGGTATTTTCAACTTCCTTCACAATGTTGGATTTATATTTGTAGCAGAAAACATTCAGTTCCTCTTTCAGAGAATTTTAGGACCTAAGTCCCTATTCGTGTGATTGGTTGGGTTCCTTTTGTTCCCAAGCTGTTTGAGCATGGTCCCAAACTAACATTTGTGGATGTTGACCCATCTTTGATAAATATGTGAAGTAAAGGTGTCCTTATACCCTCCAGAGTTTCTCCATGTTACAAAAGCTACCCTTTATTACCTGTCTCTTTGTGTGGTGTCTTTCAGTGTCTAGCCACTTTAGATACCTGTTCTGATAATGTTTACTGAGGAGTTAACATTTTACTTTTCTAAGGAGGCAAATGAATTTATTTATATTACATGTCTTTTGATAGAAATTCCAAATTACGTCTTTCTGACGTAGATTTGGTTTTAGTGTTAGTCCAAATTCCTTAGATTTGAAAAGAGTTTACATATAGGTGTTGACTAAAAAATATGCACAACTTGAGAGTTGCCCATTAAGTTTTGTTTGGGATAACATGAGAACTGCAGTCCAGGAAACAGCACCTCAGTTCTGAGAGACTGTTCTAAGGCAGGAGGAGGGGAAATGAGGCTGTGAACAAGTTTGTAACAAAGGGAGCAGGCAGTTTGAACATCAAAGATGAGGTTATCCAGTTGAGTTTTGCATTCTATGTATGGGAAGAGGCAAGCCTCTGGATGCACTGAATTCATTCCTTCCATATGCACCTCATCTACCCAGGGCCAAATTCTGTTTTCCTTGTTCACCTGAAGGAGTGGCAGATGGCTGCTTTTTTGCATCAACATCCCCCATCCCCTGCTTAGCAGTCACCATGGGGGTTGGCAGCATCTGTTGATGGCAGTTTGGGGAGCGCTCATTCACATTTGGAGGCCAGAAATCGCTGATAGCCGTGACATTTCTTGTTTATTGATACGGCAGGAGGTATTTTCATTTCCTAGCACCTCCCCATGGTAATAGTTCTTCTCTGTATTCTTGCCACCTCTCCTTAATCTCTTCAGCCTCTGTTATGTCCACACCGTTTCTGTCCTTTATTTTGCCCATTTTTGCATGAAACTATACCAAAAAAACTACAAAAAAGATCTTCACGACCCAGATAATCATGATGGTGTGGTCACTTACCTAGAGCCAGACATCCTGGAATGTGAAGTCCTGGGCCTTAGGAAGCATCACTATGAACAAAGCTAGTGGAGGTGAAGGAATTCCAGTTGAGCTATTTCAGATCCTAAAAGATGATGCTGTGAAAATGCTGCACTCGATATGTCAGCAAATTTGGAAAACCCAGCAGTGGCCACAGGACTGGAAAAGGTCAGTTTTCATTCCAATCCCAAAGAAAAGCAGTGCCATACAAAGAAATTCAAAACTGCCACACAATTGCACTCATCTCACACGCTACTAAAGTAATGCTCAAGATTGTCCAGGCCAGGCTTCAATAGTACATGAAGCGTGAACTTCCAGATGTTCAAGCTGGATTTAGAAAAGGCAGAGGAACCAGAGATCAAATTGCCAGCATCCGTTGGATCATTGAAAAATGAAGAGAGTTCCAGAAAAACATCTACTTCTGCTTTATTGACTGTGCCAAAGCCTTTGACTGTGTGGACCACAACAAACTCTGGAAAATTCTGAAAGAGATGGTAATACTAGACCGCCTGACCTGCCTCTTGAGAAACCTGTAGGCATGTCAGGAAAAACAGTTAGAACTGGACATGGAACAACAGACTGGTTCCAAATCGGGAAAGGAATATGTCAAGGGTGTGCATTGTCACCCTGCTTATTTAACTTATATGCAGAGTACATCATGAGAAACGCTGGGCTGGATGAAGCACAAGCTGGAATCAAGATTGCCGGGAGAGATATCAGTAACCTCAGATATGCAGATGACACCACCCTTATGGCAGAAAGTGAGGCAGAACTAAGGAGCCTCTTGATGAAAGTGAAAGAGGAGAATGAAAAAGTTGGCTAAAAGCTCAGCATTCAGAAAACTAAGATCCCATCACTTCATGGGAAATAAATGGGAAAACAATGAAAACAGTGAGAGACTTTATTTTGGGGGGCTCCAAAATCACTGCAGATGGTGATTGCAGCCATGAAATTAAAAGACGCTTACTCCTTGGAAGAAAAGCTATGACCAACCTAGACAGCATATTAAAAAGCAGAGACATTACTTTGCCAACAAAAGTCCGTCTAATCAAAGCTATGATTTTTCCAGTAGTTATGTGTGGATGTAAGAGTTGGACTATAAAGAAAGCTGAGTGCTGAAGAATTGATGCTTTTGAACTGTGGTGTTGGAGAAGACTTTTGAGAGGCCCTTGAACCCCAAGGAGATCCAACCCGTCCATCCTAAAGGAAATCAGTCCTGAATATTCATTGGAAGGACTGATGCTGAAGCTGAAACTCCAATACTTTGGCCACCTGATGCGAAGAGCTGACTCATTTGAAAAGATCCTGTTGCTGGGAAAGATTGAAGGCGGGAGGAGAAGGGGATGACAGAGGATGAGACGGTTGGATGGCATCACCGACTCAATGGACATGAGTTTGAGTAAACTCTGGGAGTTGGTGATGGACAGGGAGGCCTGGGATTCTGCAGTCCATGGAGTTGCAGAGTCGGACACAGCTAAGCGACTGATCTGAACTGAACTCCATGGTAATAAATTTGACCGTATTTGGGAGACATTTCATGACTTTATTTTTATGTCCCATGGTGCTGGGAGACTTATCCCAGATCAGGTAAAGATCTTTGGTGATTTGTCTGTCACTCCATGTGTTAATTTCTCAATCAATGGAATTAGGCCCATTGATAAAAAAAAAAGTCTCTGGATCCTCTGTCTTCTAACCTAATAGGATCCAGGAGTTATTTCCCTTGTTGCCTCTTCCCATACCTAGAATCACACTATTGCAATTATTCTGTGTAATAAATGTGATCTATTTCTTCAAGATGTTTTAATTGTCATTAATTTGGATGAGGGCCTGGTTATGCATCATATAATACAAAAGACAGCAATCTCATAAACACATTACAAGTAATAACAGTTAATAATGTGACTGATGTTGAAGCTGAAACTCCAATACTTTGGCCACCTGATGCGAAGAGCTGACTCATTTGAAAAAACCTTGATGCTGGGAAAGATTGAGGGCAGGAGGAGAAGGGGACCACAGAGGATGAGATGGTTGGATGGAGTCACTGACTCAATGGACATGGGTTTGGGTGGACTCTGGGAGATGGTGATGGACAGGGAGGCCTGGCGTGCTGCGGTTCATGGAGTTGCAAAGAGTTGGACACGACTGAGCGACTGAACTGAACGTGGTTAAAGTTTCAGATAGGGATTTAAGCCATGAGCTTTCAGAACCAAATCATCTTCCTGAAACAGCACCCATTAGAGGATTCATCTGGTATACAAACACAGCATTCAGTTTGAATTATAGCACAGGTGCCCCCTTGAGATGCTGTAAGGATCAGTTCAGTCGCTCAGTCGTGTCCGACTCTTTGCGATCCCATGAATTGCAGCACGCCAGGCCTCCCTGTCCCTCACCAACTCCCAGAGTTTACTCAAACTCATGTCCATCGAGTCGGTGATGCCATTCAGCCATCTCATCCTCTGTCGTCCCCTTCTCCTCCTGCCCCCAATCCCTCCCAGCATCAAGGTCAGTCGACTCTTCGCATCAGGTGGCCAAAGTATTGGAGTTTCAGTCCTTCCAGTGAACACCCAGGACTGATCTCCTTTAAGATGGACTGGTTGGATCTCCTTGTGGTCCAAGGGACTCTCAAGAGTCTTCTCCAACACCACAGTTCAAAGGCATCAATTCTTCAGCGCTTTCTTCACAGTCCAACTCTCACATCCATACATGACCATGGGAAAAACCATAGCCTTGACTAGACGGACCTTTGTTGGCAAAGTAATGTCTCTGCTTTTTAAGATGCTATCTAGGTTGGTCCTAACTTTCCTTCCAAGGAGTAAGCGTCTTTTAATTTCATGGCTGCAATCACCATCTGCAGTGATTTTGGAGCCCAAGACAATAAAGTCTGACTGTTTCAGCCGTAAGGATAGTAAGGGCCATACGATTTTGTAAGACAGCTTCTCTTATCACAGAGACCTCAGAGTTTCGTGGGCTAATAGCCTGGTTGCATTAATCATTTAATGCCGTTTTTTGAATTTTGGTAAGGCTTCAATGTGAGAAATAACATTTTCCAGTCCTGTGGAAGGTGCAAAAATAGCTGTTAAGTGATTATACCAGTGAAATAGTGATCTCTTGGTCCATAAAGTTTGTATTGATGGTAAATTTGCTGGAGTCATATCTAAGTTTGTACATAAGTGGCCTTGAGCCCAAGGGAGTCCTGAAGTACACCTTCCTAGACAGTCTGGTAGAAGCCAGGGTCATAGATTGGATCCACAAAGCCATTTAGTTCTGTTAAGTGCCAGCCAGTGTATTTCTGGTCTTCTGACGCAATCTGTTGCATATCACTCACTGTCTTTTACGAGAAATGGTACATTGGCAGTTTTCGTAAGACACCCAGCCTAATTTTCTCGTGCTATTAGGTTGATTATCTTTGGTATGATTTAATTGGTTTCAGCATAAGGGTGGCCTTTAGGATAAATGACCATAGCCTGGTATTAGCCAGATAAACCCATCCCATAACTGAGGAAGCATCCCTCTTAATAGTTTAGAGTTTACTTTTTCTTTTTTAACTAGGATTTAGCCTGTTGCTCTTACTGAGCTTGAGTAACCTTAAGGGAAAATTCATATTTATAGCCAGGGTCAGAATAAGTACGTTTGTTTGGCAAAATGAGTTGGTCTTACCTAATGATTATCAGTAGTAGCCCAGAGAGAGCTATAATTCCTTTCTTCTAAAATAAACTTTGTAAGAGCCAGCCAATCAGAGCCTTGGAGGGAGAAACCCACCAAAGTAAACTAGAGGTACTGGATGCAGGTAATTGACCACAACCCAACAATATGATTGATTTATAAAATTTGCTTCAGATCATGCCCATGATAGAAAAACATTTGATTCATGTGTAAGAGTCCAAAAAACCAGGAAGAAAACGTTATGAACAATCATACGAATCAGGTCCAGATCTTGGATCAGCTGTCTACTTCTGATGTTGTCGTCTTCACCAAAGAATTGATGCTTTCAAACTGTGGTGTTGGAGAAGACTCTTGAGAGTCCCTTGGACAGGAGGGCGAGCAAATCAGTCAGTCCCAAAGGCTGTCAACCCTGAATATTCATTGCAAGGACTGATGCTGCAGCTCCAATACTTTGGCCACCTGATGCAAAGAGCCAGCTCATTAGAAGAGACCCTGATACTGGGAAAGGTTGAAGGCAGGAGGGGAAGAGGATGACAGAGGATGAGATGGCTGGATGGCGTCACCAACTCAATGGACGTGAGTTTGAGAAAGCTCCTGGAGTTGGTGAAGGACAGGGAAGCCTGGCGTGTTGCAGTCCATGGGGTCACAAACAGTCAGACATGACTGTGAACAACTGAACAACAATAGCCTGGGGCATATCTTGTGGTTTTGTTTATAGTTTTATAATTAAACAAGCCTGTTTCATTGAACACTGCTCCAATAGCTTTCTTTAACTTACAGTGGCCTCCTAGAGTTTCCTAGGTTTCCTTCTCTATTTATAGTCCCCTACTGTGACTTCATGAGAAACACTGGGCTGGAAGAAGCACAAGCTAGAATCAAGATTTCGGGGAGAAATATCAACAACCTCAGATATGCAGATGACACCACCCTTATGGCAGAAAGTGAAGAGGAACTAAAAAACCTCTTGATGAAAGTGAAAGAGGAGATTGAAAAAGTTGGCTTAAAGCTCAACATTCAGAAAGCTAAGATCATGGTATCTGGTCCCATCACTTCATGGGAAATAGATGGGGAAACAGTGTCAGACTTTATTTTCTTGGGCTCCAAAATCACTGCAGATGGTGATTGCAGCCATGAAATTAAAAGACGCTTACTCCTTGGAAGGAAAGTTAGGACCAACCTAGATAGCATCTTAAAAAGCAGAGACATTACTTTGCCAACAAAGGTCCGTCTAGTCAAGGCTATGGTTTTTCCCATGGTCATGTATGGATGTGAGAGTTGGACTGTGAAGAAAGCGCTGAAGAATTGATGCCTTTGAACTGTGGTGTTGGAGAAGACTCTTGAGAGTCCCTTGGACCACAAGGAGATCCAACCAGTCCATCTTGAAGGAGATCAGTCCTGGGTGTTCACTGGAAGGACTGAAACTCTAATACTTTGGCCACCTGATGCGAAGAGTCGACTCATTGGAAAAGACCTTGATGCTGGGAGGGATTGGGGGCAGGAGGAGAAGGGGACGACAGAGGATGAGATGGCTGAATGGCATCACCGACTCGATGGACATGAGTTTGAGTAAACTCTGGGAGTTAGTGAGGGACAGGGAGGCCTGGTGTGCTGCGATTCATGGGATCGCAAAGAGTTGGACATGACTGAGCGACTGAACTGAACTGGGACTTCTACAACTACTTGTATAACTATCGTCTATCCCTATCATGATTGTTTATTTAGATTTTGAATTCAGATGCACTTAGATTTTATTCTGAACTCTTACCGCTTAGTTGCTGGCTGATCTTGGGCAAGTGCCTGGTAGAGTAAATGACAGCCCTAGTTGCTCTTTTTTCTGCCTGTCTTTGTGCTTCCCATGTATCTCTGGTTATGAATGCCTTCAGAACAAGGATGCCGTATGGATCTAGGCAGCACACAACCTACTGTAGCAGCTGACATCTTCTGATTTTTGAATTGACGTTTTCAGTTTAGGATTATGAGACAGGTGGCATAAAATGTAATTAATGTCATACTTCAACTCTGTTGAACTTGTGTTTCTCATAAAACTTCTTGTTCTCTCTGGTACCTGGATTTTAGATGCATCACTCCCTCTGCACAAGATAGTCACACCGTGTTTTTACTTTATGAATTTTGTTTGTCCTTCAGGACTTGGCTTGGGCTTTTCCTTCCTTCCCTTAGAAAGAAATCTGTAACATCCCTGAGTAGATTACATGTCTTTTCAGTAGAGTAGGTTTCTTAATATTGACACTTGACATTTTGGGCTAGATATTTTTTTGTTTGGGGCAGAGGCATGATCCTATTCATTGTAGGATGTTAGCATCTCTGGATGCCTACTCTATATGCTAGTAGCATCTTCTCCAATCATAACAACCCAAAAGTCTTCAGTCATTGCGAAATGACTGTGGGCAAAATAATTTTCAGTTGACACCTCGTCTAGAGGTATGGTTCGTAGCAAATAATATTGTAGTTGCCAGATTTTCTTAGCTGTTTTTTCAAGTAGAATGTAAGTTTCTCTGATCACAAGGACTGTGCCTTTTTCTCTTTTTAATCTCCAGCATCTAGCCATTGTCTGTCATAATCAGCAATATTTGTTAAATGGATTGAACATAATTTAGTATAATGGATCCCAGATATTTACCATTGTAAACTGGAGCTTGGATTAATTATTAAATGAAGGATGAAGGATTCTGAAGGGCAGTTTCACAAAAGGAAGATAGTGGTTATTGGTTTATACACAGGCAGACATACTATTCCTAATGTTCGTCCTTACATTGGGTATCTTTTTTGGTTTGTCTGTCCTTTGGTTACTTTGTTAGACCTAGCTTTTTTCCCCCCATCTTTAAAGATGTATATTTTATTGAAGTATAGTCGTTACAATGTTTCTGGTACACAGCAAGGTGATTTGGTTATACAAATACACGCATATTATTTTTGAAATTGTTTTCCATCATAGGTTTTTATAAGATACTGACTAGTTCCTTATGCTGTACAGTAAACCTTTGTTGCTTGTCGCATAGCATAACTTTTTAAATTAGAAATCTAGCATTCTATTCATACTAACTCAAACAGGGGGAATCAGAACGTCATAATTTTTAGTTAGGCAAAATTAACAACTATTCTAATATATATATATTATACATATGTATAGGTATACGAAAGCTTTTCTATTCATTTCTGTTGTTTAGTGCTTGTAGGTCTTTAGTATACATTTCTTACCAAGCTTCACTTGATAAAGCCTTGAGAAAAAAAAAAAAAAAGAGATGGAGTTATTGGAGAACATAAACTAAATGAAATGGAAGCACTGAATATGAAGTAGAAAAAGTGAAACAAACTAGCTAAAAGTAAAAGATAATCATATACCAGTTGTTTTAAAACATGACTGCTCATTAGAGACATATCTGGAGCTCTGAAGGAAGAAAGCAATATCTTAGCATTTGTGTATTTTTCAAAAATTTCAAGATAATTCTGGTACACATCTGGATTTTAAAAAGTGATTACAAAAAAAAAAAAAAATTACAGATTTTTCTGTTAGATCCTAGTTTTGGTGATATGACTTCCCTGGTGGCTCAGATGACAAAGCGTCTGCCTACAATGCAGAGACCTGGGTTCGATCCCTGGGTCAGGAAGATCCCCTGGAGAAGGAAATGGCAACCCACTCCAGTATTCTTGCCTGGAGAATCCCATGGACAGAGGAGCCTGGTGGGCTACAGTCCATGGGCTTGCAAAGGGTCAGACACGACTGAGTGACTTCACTTTCACTTTGGTGATATAGTTGTATTATTTTTCTGTTGACCAATCATGATAAAATAGTATTAAGTGAGTAATAGTTACATAATCACAATAGTAAAAGATGTTTATCAGTTTTCACAATCAACAGCCAGACCAAAAAAAAAAAAAAAAAAAGGATAATTACAGTTGCAAGCCATAATGGGAACATGATTAACTCTACAGTATAAAATAATTACATGCAATTTGGGTGGGGGGATCAGGCAGAGTGATGTATGTGGTAAGTGGAAGTGTATACATGCACATGTTTTCATTCACCCAGCCAGCCTCTTATCTTTTGGTTGGTGCATTTAACCCATTTACATTTAAGGTGATTATCTACATTTAAAGTGGTTATCAATATGCATGGTCTTAGTTCTTAATTGTTTTGGGTTTATTTTCTGTAGCTCTTTTCATTCTCTTGTGTTTCCTGCCTAGAGAAGTTCCTTTAACATTTATTGTAAAGCTAGTGGTGCTGGATTCTCTTAACTTTTGCTTGTCTGGAAAGCTTTTGATTTCTCCATCAAATATGGAGAGACTTGCTGGGTAGAGTATTCTTGGTTGTAGGTTCTTCCCTTTCATCACTTTAAATATATCACCCAGTTCCCTCTGGTTTGTAGGGTTTGTTGAGAAATCAACTTGATAGCCTGATGGGAGTTCCTGTATATGTTATTTGTCATTTTTCCCTTGTTGCTTTTAATATTTTATCTCTGTCTTTAATTTTTGTCAGTTTGAATACTCTGTGTCTTGGTGTGTTCGTTAGGTTTATCCTTTCTGGGACTCTGTGTGTTTCCTGGACTTGATTGACTATTTCCTTTCCAATATTAGGGAAGTTTTCAGCTGTTATCTCTTCTAATATTGTCTCAGGTCCTTTTCTCCCTCTCGTCTCCTTCTGGGACCCGTTTAATGTGAATGCTGGTGTGTTTAGTGT
This sequence comes from Dama dama, assembly GCF_033118175.1. Lineage (NCBI taxonomy): Eukaryota > Metazoa > Chordata > Mammalia > Artiodactyla > Cervidae > Dama > Dama dama. The sequence goes on along the minus strand of NC_083684.1, from coordinate 44,204,245 downwards.
TGTCCCAGAGGCCTCTTAGGCTGTCTTCGTTTCTTTTTATTCTTTTTTCTGTATTTTTCTATGGCAGTGATTTCCATCATTCTGTCCTTCAGGTCATTTATTCATTCTTCTGACTCAGTTATTCTGCTATTGATTCCTTCTAGTGTATTATTCATCTGTTTGTTCTTTAGTTCTTGTAGGTCTTTGATAAACATTTCTTACATCTTCTCAATCTTTGCCTCTGTTCTTTCCCTGAAATCCTGGATCATCTTCACTATCATCATTCTGAATTATTTTTCTGGAAGGGTGCCACTTCATCTAGTGGTTTTTCTGGGATTTTATCTTGTCCCTTCATCTGGGACATACCTTTCTGCTTTTTCATCGTGATTAACATTCTGTAATATGGTTTTTGTTTTAGCCACTGTGAGACTGTGCTTATTCTTGCTTCTTCTGTCTGCCCTCTGATTGATGAGGCTAAGAGGAAGGGACTGGCAATGGGAAAAAGTAGGTCTTGCTCAATAAAGCTTTAATCCAGTTATCTGCTGATGAGTAGGGTTCCTTCCCTCCCTTGTAGTTGTTTGGCTTGTGGGTCAATGGGTTCTCTTGTTGTTCAGTCGTTGTTGTCCAACTCTTTGTGACTCCATGGACTGCGTCACGCCAGGCTTCCCTGTTCTTCACCATCTCCCAGAGCTTGTGCAGACTCATGTGCATTGAGTCAGTGATGCCATCCAACCATCTCATCCTCTGTCATCGCCTTTGGCCTTCAATCTTTACCAGCATCAGGGTCCAAGGAGTGGGCCCTTCACATCAGGTGACCAAAGTATTGGAGCTTCAGTTTCAGCATCAGTCCTTCCAGTGAATATTCAGGACTAATTTCCTTTAGGATTGACTGGTTTGATGTTCTTGCTGTCCAGAGGACTCTCAAGAGTCTTCTTCAGCACCACAGTTGCAGAGCATCAATTCTTTGACACTCAGCTCTCTTTATAGTCCAACTCTAGCTTTGACTAGACGGATCTTTGTTGGCAAAGTAGTGTCTGTACTTTTTAATAGGCTGTCTAGCTTTGTCATAGCTTTTCTTCCAAGGAGCAAGTGTCTTTTAATTTCATGGCTGCAGTCACTGTCTGCAGTGATTTTGGAGCCCAGGAAAATAGAGAAATAGTCTGTCACTGTTTCCATTGTTTCCCCATCTTGTTGCCATGAAGTGATGGGACCGGATGCCATGATCTTTGTTTTTTGAATGTTGAGTTTTAAGCCAGCTTTTTCACTCTCCTCTTTGACCTTCATCAGGAGGCTCTTTAATTCCTCTTTGCTTTCTGCCGTAAGGGTGGTGTCATCTGCATCTCTGAGGTTATTGATGTTTCTCCTAGCATTTCGTATGATGTACTCTGCATATAAGTTAAATAAGCATGGTGACAATATACAGCCTTGATGTACTCCTTTCCCAGTATGGAATCAGTCCGTTGTTCCATGTCCGATTCTAACTGTTACTTCTTGACCTGGATACAGGTTTCTCAGGAGGCAGGTAAAGTGGTCTATTATTCCTGTCTCTTTAGCTATAAGAGGGTTTACACCAAGGGGGACCTTCCCATGCTCCTATCCCTGTGGTCAGCCCCTGCTGACCCACACCTCCACAGGAGGCCCTCCTCCACTAGTAGTTAAGTTTTGGTTCAGTCTCCTGTGTGGTCACTGCTCCTCTCCTCTGGGTCTTGCTGTGTGCAAAATTCTGTTTGTGCCCTCCAAGACTGGAGTCTCTGTTTCCCCCAGTCCTCTGGAAGTCCTATAATCAAATCGCACTGGCCCTCAACGCCTGATTCCCTGGGGATTCTCCAGGCTGGGAATCCTTAAATGGGGCTCAGAACTTCTTTGGTATTATTGTTCTGCAGTCTGTGGATCACACACCTGGTGGGTATGGGATTTGATTTTATTGTGATTGCACCCCTCCTACTGTGTTAGACCTAGCTTTTGTTTGGATGTTGGGATTCACTGATGGGTCAGTGGGTAAAGAACCTGCCTGCCAATGCAGCAGACACAGGAGATGCGGGTTCGATTCCTAGGTCAGGAAGATGCTCTAGTGTAGGGCATGGCAACCGACTCCAGTATTCTTGTCTGGAGAATCCCATGGATTGAGTAGCCTGGCGGGGTACAGTCAAAAGGGTCACAGAATTGGTCTGGACTGAGTGACTTAACACTTTCGCTTTTCACTTTTTGTTTGGATGTTATGTTTTGAAGTTCATGTTTACAATTAATGGAATAAATAGTGCTGTGTTCACACAGAATGCATAGTGGTCAGTGCACAGTGCTACACTAAAGTCTTGTGGATGCCACAGGGGTGGTTTTGTTGACAGTAACTCTGCTCTTCAGCAAAAGTCTTGGTAAATAATAGCCTTCTGTTGTCGAATTTATTTTATTTTGGTTTTTGTTCTTAGTTTTAACTGAAGTATAGTTGATTTACAGTGTCAATTTGTGCTGTACAGCAATGTGATTCTTGTACATATATACACTTTGTTTTTAAAATTCTTTTCCATTATGGTTTATCATAGGACATTGAATTTAGTTCTTTGTCCTATACAGTAGGATCCTTGTTATTAAATTTTATATTAATAAAGTTTTTTTTTTTTTAGCTTTTTACCCCTTTGTATATTTCTTTATGAGTAGATATTAATGATATTTCTGTTATCTTGGGCTGTAGCTTTTTCTAAAGGTTGAGACTTAGTAGGAGGATTTGATGAGGACTTAAGGTGGTAATATTTTTGAATTTGGGTATAAATTTGATAATCTCTTCTTATCACTACCTTTGTGTTTATGGGAGAAGTAGGAGGCCTTCCTGCTTCTGTTTTCATCACTGTACTCCTATGCCAGTACATAGATTAGATACTCATTTCATCCATCATCAAGTTCTTTCATCTCTGTGTTCAAAATAGATCTCAATGCAATCACTTCTGCCATTACTGCTGACTATCCCATCCTAAGCTGTTTTCATCTTTTGTTTGGACTGCTCTAATAGCCTTGTCCTTGGTCCTCTTACTTCCATTATTATCCTACCCCAATCAATTCTCCACACTACAGCCAAATGACCTTTAAAAAACGTGAGTCACATCATGTTATTTATCTGAATTTAAAAATTATTCTGGTTTATAATGTGAAATAATTCACTATCTTACTGGTCTTAATTCCTGAACTAATTTTGACTTGAAAGTCATTGTGCTTCTTATCTTTTCCCAGGAGGAACAACACAGCATGCTGGGCTCTGGATTTAAAGCTGAACGTTTACGAGTCAATTTGAGATTAGTCATAAACCGTCTTAAACTGTTGGAGAAAAAAAAAAGTGAGTAGTGCGTGTTTGCCTTCCATTTTTTTTTTTCCCAGAATACATCGTTGATTCCTAGCACCCTATTATTAGCTCTTTCAGGCTAGCACTCTGAAGTCTTAGGGACCCTATATCCTCTAAGTTTTAGATATATTTCTGCTGTCTTTTGTGACTAGTTAGACTGAATCACTTTGTAACAGGGAAAGGGACATACTCTTTCTATGGAATAGATAAAATGACTATACAAACACTGTTCTCACTTAGACAAGGTAGCAAATTCTAGAATAGATGAGACTACGTTTGCTAAGGAAGGGTGAGCTAGGATATAGTAGAAACACCGACTTTTCTCTTTTGGGGTGGATGTCTGCCTGCAGGCCAGGGCCCATGTACTACAGCTGTGTGACTGGAGTGGGATTTGTGCTTTAGCGGAATTGGCCCAGAAAGCAAGGAAAGAGATTGCGGACTACCTGGCTGCTGGGAAGGATGAACGAGCTCGAATCCGAGTGGAGCACATCATTCGAGAAGACTACCTTGTGGAGGCCATGGAGATCCTGGAACTGTACTGTGACCTGCTCCTGGCTCGATTTGGCCTCATCCAGTCTATGAAGTAAGCTGTTTTGTCCTTTTTTTCCCTTCATTGACGTGTAGTTGATTTCGGAAGAAATTTCACGTATTTAGTGTGTGCAGGTATACAATTTGATGAATTTGGGCATAGGCATATATATACCTATACACTTCATCATATGTTAAAAAAGCAGTCATCATCTCCAAAAATTTCCTTATATCCCTTTTTTTGATAAGAACACTTAACATAAGATCTGCCTTAAACAGTTAAAAAAATTTTTTTATAAAAAAATTTATTTTTGGCTGCTCTGGGTCTTTGTTGCTATGCATGGGCTTTGTCTAGTTGTGGCAAGTGAGGGCTGCTCTCTAGTTGCAGTGCTCCGGCTTCTCTTTGTGGTGGCTTCTCTTGTTGCAGAGCATGGCCTCTAGAGCTCGTGTGCTTAGTAGCTGTGGCACACGGGCTTGGTTGCTCCGTGGCCTGTGAAATATTCCGGGACCAGGGATCAAACCTGTGTCCCCTGCATTGGCAGGTAGATTCTCAACCACTGGACCACCAGGGAAGTCAGTTCTTAAAACATTTTTGAGCACTCAGTACAGTACTGTTTAACTGTAGGCACAGTGTTACTCAGTAGACCTCTAGATCTTTTTCATTTTGTAGAACTATGATGAAGTAAGGTATTTTGATTTGAAGATTAAATCACATCACCTCTGGAATTTGAGAAAGGAGTGATACTGGCCTCTTCCTGTGTGTGGGGAGCTAGCACTCGGGGACTATCACTTCATGTACCCAACGACATTTTTCTTACTATTCACTTGAAGGCCTGACCTCAGTATAGACAGCTGTTGAAAATGTGCAATCTGAAATCAAGAGGCTTGAGTTTGAGCCTTGGCTCAACCATTTGCTGACTTTGTGACCTTGGGCTGGTTTCTTAGTTTGAGATTTTCCCCCAAAATTGGATGACAGAAATGGCTATAAGCCTACAGTTATTGTGAGGTTCCAGTGAGATTTGTGGCTCAGACGGTAAAGCATCTGCCTACAATGCCCAGGTTCAATCCCTGGGTCGGGAAGATCTGGAGAAGGAAATGGCAACCCACTCCAGTATTCTTGCCTGGAAAATCCTATGGATGGAGAAGCCTGGTAGGCTACAAGTCCATGGGGTTGCAAAGAGTTGGACATGACTGAGCAACTTCACTTTCACTTTTCACTTTCAGTGAGATTTGTGAAATTGCCTTAGAGGAAGCTGTCAAGTGTATGATACAGATGAAGGGGTTTTGTTTGTTTGAAAGAATATTAAATTTTACTGATTCCCCCCCCCCCCCCCCCCCCCAATAGGGAGTTAGATTCTGGTCTGGCTGAATCTGTGTCTACATTGATTTGGGCTGCTCCTCGACTCCAGTCAGAAGTGGCAGAGCTGAAAATTGTGAGTACAACCAGTTTCAGTGATGCGTGTAGTTTTTCCTGTTGAAAGGTTAGTTTATATATGTCAACATATATGTTTATATATGTCAACGTCTGCTTACTTGACCAGGTTATTTTGTACCCTTCTCATGCTGCCTTTGAAAAAGGCTTTGTGAAATTGTTCATAGAATGGAACTGTTCATAGAGTAGAACAGTGTTTTCTAAACTTGAATAGTTTTTCTAAGGGGCAAAGTTACATATAACCCATGTTTTGTCTTAAATTACTTTTATTATAATGTCATTTAAGTATGTTTTTAAACAAATGTAAATCAGTAAAGTTACAGTAATATTAAGGGAACAGATGTTTTGTTTCATTCATTTGTTCCAGAAGTATTTATTGAGTCAGTGTTGTGCATTACATGGCTACTGAGAGTGCAGTGGTGAGTAAACTGTGACACTAGTCTTACTCTTGTAGCTTAGAGTCTGGTGGAAGAGACAGACATTAACTGAAAACTTACTGCAACAACATGGATATGGTACTGACTGCTCAGGCACAAATTCAGTCGAGTTGTAGTCTTTCCTGTTTTCTACGTCTTTGCCAGTCATTCACTTGGATATTGTCTCAGTCTAATCTCCCACCTGTCATAAAATTTCCTTGTCCTCTGTATATTTTTATTTTTTTAAGAGCTGTTTTTATGTCTCTGAGTATCTATTTTTTAAATAGTCTATTTTTTTGGTTATTGTTGTTTCATGGCTTCACTGTCTTCTAACTCTAGGAATCTTATAGTCCTTTGTAAGCTTTTCTTGTTTCTCTAATGTTTACTTCTGTTTCATAGATTTAAACTGTTTTTATAGTAGAGGCTTTTCTGAAAGGTTTGGTGGCTTGGCCCTTGGCTATTTATTAAAGACTGAGGTACTGAAAATGGATTAGAACCTCTTATGCGCTTAGGTGGGTCTTAATGCCAGATGCCAATTTTTTTTGTCTCCCTTTTTTTTTTCTTCCAGTTTTAATGGGATATAATTGAAAATACAGCACTGTATAAATTTAAGGTGTACAGCATAATGATTTGACTTATATCATGAAATGATTATCACAATAATTTTGGTAAACATCCATCATCTCATATTGTTTAGATGTTAGTCGTGTCCGACTCTGTGACCCAGAGGACTGCAGCACGCCAGGCTTCCCTGTCCTTCACTGTCTCCTGGAGTTTGCTGAAACTCATGTCTATTGAGTTGGTTGAGTATTGAGCCATCCAACCATCTCATCCTCTCTCACCCCCTTCTTCTGTCTTCAGTCATTCCCAGCATCGGGGTCTTTTCCAGTGAATTGGTTCTTTGCATCAGGTGGCCAAAGTACTGGAGCTTAAGCTTCAGCATCAGTCTTTCCAATGAATACTCAAGACTGATTTCCTTTAGGATTGACTGGTTTGATCTCCTTACTGTCCCAGGGAATCTCAAGAGTCTTCTCCAGTACCACAGTCCAAAAGCATCAATTTTTTCATGGTCAGCCTTCTTTATGGTCCAGCTGTCACATCCGTACATGACTACTGGAAAAACCATAGCTTTGACTGTATAGACCTTTGTCGGCAAAGTGGTATCTCTGCTTTTTAATACGCTGTCTAGGTTTGTCATAGCTTTTCTTCCAAGGATCAAGCATCTCATCCATCCGGGCATTTTGCATGATACACTCTGCTTATCAGTTAAATAAGCAGGGTGACAATATACACACTTGACGTACTCCTTTCCCAATTTTGAACATTGTTCCGTGTCTGGTTCTAATGGTTGCTTATTGACTTGCATATGGGTTTCTCAGGAGGCAGGTAAGATGGTTTGATACTCCCATCTCTTTACGAATTTTCTAGTTTGTTGTGATCCACACAGTCAAAAGCTTGGGTGTAGTCAATAGAAGCAGAAGTAGATGTGTCTCTGGAATTCTCTTGCTTTTTCTATGATCCAGCAGATGTTGGCAGTTTGATTTCTGGTCCCTCTGCCTTTTCTAAATTCAGCTTATATATCTGGAAGTTCTCAGTTCATGTACTTTTGAAGCATAGATACAAAATTAAAGAAATAGAAAAGAAGTTAGTTTTTTGAAGTGAACTCTTTACAGTTTACTCTCAACAATTTCATGTATAACATACAGCAGTGTTAGTTATATTTATCATGTTGTACATTGCATCTCTAGTCCTTATTTATGATTTTAACATTAATTTTTATTGGAGTATAGTTGCTTTACACTGTTGTTTGTTTCTACTATACAGCAAAATGAGTCAGCCATGTGTCTACATATATCCTGCCCCCTGCCCCCCCTTTTGGACTTCCTTCCTATTCAGGTCACCACGGTGCATTAAGTAGAGTTCCCTGTGCTATACAGTATGTTCCCAATAGTTATTTGTTTTGTATAGAGTATCAATCCCAGTCTCCCAATTCCTCCCATGCCCTGCCCTTTCCTCCTTGGTAGCCATATACTTGTTCTCTACCTCTGTGTCTCTGTTTCTGCTTTGCAAATAAGATCATCTATACCATTTTTCTAGATTCTACATATGTGCTTAATATATGATATTTGTTTTTCTCTTTCTGACTTTATTCATTGTTTATGACACTCTAGGTTCATCCATGTCTCTACAAATGACTCAACTTCGTTTCTTTTTATGGCTGAATAATATTCCATCGTAACTGTATACCAATATCCATTCCAAAATTCATGGACATTTAGGTTGCTTCCATGTCCTAGCTATTTTAAATATACTGCTGTGAACATTGGGTACATGTATCTTTTTGAATTATGGTTTCCTCTGGGTTTATGCCCAGTAGTGGGATTGCTGGGTCAGAGGGTAGTTAGTTCTGTTTTAGTTTTTTATATGGTTTCCTCTGGGTTTATGCCCAGTAGTGGGATTGCTGGGTCAGAGGGTAGTTAGTTCTGTTTTAGTTTTTTAAGGACTCTCCATACTGTTTTCCATAGTAGTTGTATGTATTCACACTGCCACCAGCAGTGTAGGAGGGTTCCCTTTTCTCCACACCTTCTCCAACATTTATTGTTTGTGGATTTTTTTTTTTTTTTTGGATGATGGCTATTCTAACCGTGGTAAGGTGATACCTTATTGTAGTTTTCATTTGCATTTCTTTAATAATTAGTGATATTGAGCATCTTTTCATGTGTTTGTTGGCCTTCTTACTTACAACTGGAAGTTTGTAGTACCTTTTGACTGCCTTCATCAATTCTCTAACCACAAATCTGATCTCTTTCTTTATGAGTTTGTTGCATGTTTGTGTGTTTCTTTTTTTGTGTGTGTGTGTGTGTGTGTTTCTTTTTTAAGTGTAATTGACCTACAGCACTATGTTGTTCCTGTTACACAATTTAGTGATTTTTCTGTACATTTCAAAATGATCATGATAATTCCAATTACGATATGTCACCATACAAACAGAGTAGTTATTGACTATATTCCCCAAGCTGTACATTTCCTGCTCATGACTCATTTGTTTTGCAAATGGAACTTTGTATCTCAAATCCCTCTATTTCCTCTTCCTGCTCCCCTCTTGTAACCACCTTATCTATAACTGTTTGTTTTGTTTGTTCATTTGTTTTGTTTTTTAGAATTCCACATACAAGTAAGATCACATTATACTGTATTTCTTTGACTTATTTCACTTAGCATAATAAATACCCTACAGGTCCATCCATGTTGTTGCAAATTGCAAGATTTCATTTTTTTTTAAATGGGTGAGTAATATTCCATTGCATTTGTGTACCGCATCTTTATTCATCTATTGATGGTCACTTGGGTTGATTTCATATCTTGGCTGGTGTAAATAATGCTGCAGTGAGAATAGATGTGCATATGTCTTTTCTAATTAGTGTTTTCATTTACTTTGGATAAATACCCAGGAGTAGAATTACTGGATCAGATAGTAGTTCTGTTTTTAATCTTTTGAGGAATCCCCATACTGATCTCCATAGTGGCTACACCAATTTACATTCCCACCAACAGTATATGAGTGTTCCTTTTTCTCCATATCACCACCAACACTTAATTGGTGTTTTTTTTTAATGATAGCCCTTCTGACAGGTGTGAGGGATATCTCATTGTGGTTTTGATTTGCATTTCCTTGATTAATGATTTTGAGCATCTTTTCATGTGCCTGTTGGCCATCTGTAGGTGTCTTTGGAAAAATGTCTACCTGCCAGTTTTCTAATTGGATTGTTTTTTGGTGCTGAGTTGTATGAGTTCTTTGTATATTTTGGATAATGACCCCTTATCAGATACATTGTTTGTGAATACCTTCTCCCACCAGTAGATGTAGCCTTTTTATTTTGTTGATAGAGTTTCTTTCACTGTACAAAAACCTTTTTAGTAGGATATAGTATCATTTGTATATTGTTGCTTTTGTTTCTTGTGCCTGAGACATACCCAAAAGAATATTTCTAAGACCAGTGTCAGAAGAGTGTACTGCCGTATTTTTTTCCTAGAAGTTTTATGGTGTCACATCTTACATTTAAGTCTTTAATCCATTTTGAATTCATTTGTATATGGGTTGAGAGAGCAGTGCAGTTTTCCCAATATCATTTATTGAAAAGGCTATCTTTTTCCTGTTCTTGCCTCCTTTGTTGTAAATGAATTGCCCATGTAACTATGGGTTCATTCTTGAATTCTCCATTCTGTTCCATTGATCTGTTTGTTTTCTTTGTTTATGTGTGTGCGTGCCAGTACATAGTGTTTTGATGACTATGCTTTTTAGCATAGCTTGAAATCAGGGAGCATGATACTTCCAGCACCAATTCATTGTTGGATAACTTAAATCATTTCTCGAGGGCCTACAGACTGTCAGGAGCTAGTTATCCTTTCCTTGGGTTGGTCGTATTCCTCAGAGAGAAATTTTCCTATCTTATACATGGAAGGTATAAGCTAGCTGCATTTTTGAGAGCATGGGGGAGAAGGAAGCCCAAGGTATCATTCTCTTGGAGAAGACTTTCATTTAATTCTCCTGTTCCAGTAGATATTTCTGGTCTCTGCTGTGCAGTTCAGTGGATGGATGAATAAACAAATAACTAAATGAATTAATATGTACCTTTTAAGGCTTTGCAGGTGCAGTCTTTTGGAAATCCTGAGTAGAAGCGTGTTTGCTGTTGATAGGAGGAAGCTTGAAGCCCCCTGTAGGAGTGGTTTCCATTTTTATTTGCTGTTCTTTTTCTCTGTAGGTTGCTGATCAACTCTGTGCCAAGTATAGCAAGGAATATGGCAAGTTATGTCGGACCAACCAGATTGGAACTGTGAATGATAGGGTAATGAATGTACTTGTTAAACATGGACCAGTGGGTGGGGTGGAGGCAGGTTATTTTACTGCCTGCAGTGTTTCTAGGGGGTATCATTGTAATGTAGCATTCATTTAAGATTACACATTTCATAGATAGAAGGCTGTTTGGCAGTGCAGTCAGTCAATTCCTTAACGCTGCCTGACACCTCTGATTGTGAAGCTCTGTCATCCTGCATCATTCCTGATTCTGTCCCTTGTGCCACTTGTGATATATGGAGGTAGAAGTGAGGTGGGGAGAAGGATTGGTGAATTCAGATGTGGAATGCCACAGTGTCAGACTTTGGGTGTAAGTAACCAGAGAAGGTGAGACATAGATGCATGTTGTGCTCTGTGACTGAAGAAAAGAATAGCTGGTTGGAACTCTTCTTTTCTCTCCATTGACTTGTAAAATGAGAGAAACAAAGTTTTAAAGTGATATAGGATAGGCTTAGGCTGGTTTGTATAGATGCCTGTTAACCCTGGATCTTTCACTTACAGTTAATGCACAAACTGAGTGTGGAGGCCCCACCCAAAATCCTAGTGGAGAGATACCTGATTGAAATTGCCAAGAACTACAATGTGCCCTATGAGCCCGACTCTGTGGTCATGGTGAGTTTAGAGTCTTTAGAATACAACAGAAAATGAGTCTTTCTAGATTACTCTCTTTGAAAAAGAACCGTATTCTTTGCAGTCAAGTTTGTGTGTGGGAGTTGAAGCCTTTATCGAGTTAGTGCTTTTGGGGTAGCAATAAATAAGCCTGCGTCTCTCTCACAGTATGTTTAAGGATCAGAAGAGATGAATGACCAAAAGCACTTTGAAAAGGTACAAACTTTGATTCAAATATAAAATGGCATTATTGCTACTTTTCAGTGAAGTTCAAGGAACTGGGTAGCAAGGAAAGCCCCAAGACCCAGAACAGATCTTGAAACATTTTTTGGGTGCCTGCCCTGTGCCCCAGAAAGCTGAGAATACAGAAAAGATATAAACAAGGCCACTGTCCGAAAGAGGCTTAGAGTGAAAGGCAAATATGGAAACAGTAATTCAGAGGTTAAGGTTGATGGGGGATAGTAGATGTTTTGGTGTGCTGCTCAGACAACCCTCCCCCCGCCCCAGTTACAGACACATTTCAGGACAGAAGCATTTATTCCCCTGTCTCTTTGATGACTGGTGGCTCGCACAGCTCAGTGTCCCTCCAGCAGTGGCCCTCTTGAGAGAGAGCTTCCTTACCCAGGGTTTTTGCTGGGGGCAGCTTGTATTTATTTGGGGGGGATTAAAGACTGCCCCTTTGCCCCAGTTGGGAACATATGCTGTAGGCCCGTCCAAGCCCCAGAACTCTCTGGGGGAATTAGCCAAGCCCTCTGTTGTGAAGGAATGGCAGCCCAACTTCTTACTTTGCTTAGGCCTGCTTCCTTCATATCCCCACAGGTCTCTATCCCAAGAGATCTCTCCAATAAACTTGAGTCATGCTGATCTCCATCTCGGAGCTCCCTGGGGAAATTAGCCTGTGACAGGGCCTGATGATATGAGTTTCTCTCTTTTTCTTAGGCAGAAGCTCCTCCTGGAGTAGAGACAGATCTTATTGATGTTGGATTCACAGATGATGTGAAGAAAGGGGGCCCTGGAAGAGGAGGTGGGGGCGGCTTCACAGCACCAGTTGGTGGACCTGACAGAACAGTGCCAATGCCTATGCCCATGCCCATGCCATCTCCAAACACTCCTTTCTCATACCCGCTTCCAAAGGGACCTGTAAGTATACATACGAATAAGTGTGGATGTGAACTCTAGAAAATGTAGTAGATGACAAGCTGGTTCTGTGAATGCACCCAGGAATTGTAGGTTATCTAGAAGATTTTAGCCTTAACATTTGGTATAATTTATTGATTATACTGTGGAAAAAAATAGCATTGGGATTTGGAGAAAGTCTTGGTTAACCTACAGGTAATGAAGCAGGAAAATCTAGAGAGATGGTGCTAGAAAAAACTTCATGTAGGTTTTCTGGGACTTGTAGGAATACTAGTAGCTTTTTCCAAAATTGAATAATCATCACTTATTACCAAGTAGAAAAATATCCATTGTAAACACGAAGATGAAAGTCACTGCTAGTAAGAAAGTCTGGGGACTTTCCTGGTAATCCAGTGGTTAAGACTCAGCTTCCACTGCAGGGGTGTGGGTTCATTTCCTGGTTGGGGAACTACGATCCCACATGTAGTGTGGCACCCCCCACCTCCCCAGAGAAAGTGATAGTAATCGCCGTTTGTGAATATAAAAGCAATTAGTAATTTGATGAATAGTCTTTGGCTGCAGATCTTTAAAAATCTAGAATCTTCCTGATCACATGTTGTCATGTCCTTTTAGGCACTTTTTTCTTTTGGGGCTCTTGAATACACATATTAAATACCTATCTTAAATATATATTATTCACTATGAATATATTCACATTGAGAAAATATTTGTATACACACATATTTATTTCTCTCTTCCCATATACACACTTCAAAAATTGCAGATGGGGCAGTGTCTCTTACGTTGCCTTTCTCTTCTTGCAGTCGGATTTCAATGGATTGCCAGTGGGAACTTATCAGGCCTTTCCCAATATTCATCCACCTCAGATTCCAGCAACTCCCCCATCGTATGAATCTGTAAGTGCCTGAGCCTTTTATAAGCAGCAGGAGAGTGAATCCCAGGAAGAGAGAGCAAAATAATGGCCACAGGGAAGGCAAAGTTTTGATCAACTCCTAGTACTGGCATTGCTGTATGCTTTGGATTTTTGTGTTGCTTTTAATATTACCCTGGAAATGGGGCGTGGTGGTGGCGGCAGCATCATTGGTGGCAATGCTTTGTCTGCAGTTAAAAGCCCAGGAATCAGAAAGGAGCTGCAGGTCCTAGAAAGTCCTAGTGGGGCACTTAACTAGGCTGAGACTCATTTTGATCTGGTATAGTCTTGATGGTAGAATATAATTAAAATACCAGTTTTATAAATTCTCAACACATTATAAAGGAATAACAGCCAGATATTTGTTTAGTAAATTTTGGCCTACAGCATTAATTTTATTTTAGTCTTATACTTAAAACTTGCTGGTATCAGTAATATGCTAATGATGCCTTGAACTGTAAATGGTTGTCACAGCTTTGGTTCAGAATTAGATGACTTTCCTGCCAGGCTTCTTTCCTTATCTAGGGAGATTCCCCTGTTCCTGAGCTTGCTTAGTGTCCTTTGCTTTGGTTTTTACATTGGGCCTGAATTTTTATGTTTTGGCTTTGCACGCATTGATGCTTTGCCCACAACTATTCCTAGGAAGGAAGTAGATGATCTTTGTTAGTATTTGAGGACTTGGTTCTTGGAGGTGAATGTGGTGGTTTAGAATGCTTTCTCACTGTCTGAAAGGTGAAGGTAACAAATTAGAGAGAGATGTTAGCAATGTGGTAAAAATTTTCTTTTCCTCTGCTTGGCAGTTAAAGACTTCAACATAGTATCTGTCTGGTGGGAAGGAGATCAGGAAAGGAGTACAGGGGACCAGAGGGGCAGTTTCTTGGAGCAGGTTTGTTGATTTTGCTGAGCAGCTTAGCTTTTGCCACACACATGGGCCTATACCATTACCTTCACCAGTGAGGCCATTGCTTTCTCTTCTGGTAATGATCTCTTGTGTTTCAGGTTGATGACATTAATGCTGATAAGAATGTGTCTTCTACGCAGATTGTTGGTGAGTGTGAGTCAGAAATCCTTTGAAGGTTTTCTCAGTACTGTTGTTTGCTGTTTTCTCATCACTGTTCCTTCGTCAGATTGTTTTTATGCTTGTGGGATTCTGCCCACATGCCCCACTCTCCCCAAATGCAGTATGGTGGAAACAAAACTAAGGATTTCCCACTTCCAAAGAGAAAAGGTCTATTCTGCCTTCAAGGAATCTCCCAAATTACCTTTTCCTGTTAATGGTTATCATTATTGTCACTTTCTAGTTGTCCATCACCCTCAAGTTCTTTTTTATTTTTTACCCTCAAGTTCTTTATGTTCCTGCTGCTTCAACTGCCACTGTGCTTGGAAGTACCAAAAAAGTTTTAAATTTGGGCATTAAAGAGGGGGAAAGAGGCATATATCATGAGTGAATGGCTTAGTGATTTTTCACAAAGCATGTTCATGTAGCCATTCACTGAAAAACTACTACCAGCACTCCAGAAACCCAGAGTTGGGGGGTACTTTAAAAAACATTTTGAAACCTTTTATTTTATATTGGGGTGCAGCCAGTTAACAATGTTGTGACCGTTTCAGGTGAACAGTGAAGGGACCCAGCCATTCATACACATGTATCCATTCTCCCCAGAGAAACATACCTCAATAAAACCGTCTCCAATTTTTAAAAGTATAATTTATGTACAAAAAAATATAGAAATGTATATTACCATTTTTTAGGTGTATCTACACGTACATCATGTAACCACCACCTTAGTAAAGAGAACATTTCCATCACCCCAGAAAATTACCTTGTGTTCCTTCCCAGTTAGTTCCACTCCAGAGGCAAGCACTGTTCTTACTTTCTACAACTACAGTTCAGGTTGCCTGTTCTAGAACTTCGATAGAAACTGAAACATATAGTAGGTAGAGAGCATGATGATTTTAACTTGTATAAAATGGAAGATTAGGAACAAGATCACATTCTATTACATCAGACAGTATGGATGTTAATATTCCTTATAAATTCTTTTGGTCTTCCCAATAGAATTCTAGTACCACTCCTTGGAATTCCTTATTATGGGAGCAGACCTTTGTGAAAGGGGACAGTCCATTTAAATGAATCCTGTGTACCTAAGCCCTATGCACCACACTTTATTCTCCTTAAACTTTTTCTCACTGTAGGAAAATAAAACATATATTCAACTATAATTAGAAAATGTAGCTGTTAATTGTCCTGAAAATTTTTATTGACTTTTAGAATTATTTTTTTTAAAAGCAGTGTTTCCTTCAGTAGTTTATTTTTTCCTGCCAAAGGCCATGATGGGCTTTGAGCTGTTTTTCTGGTATGTGTAACACTGTGCTCCTTACTCTGATTAGGTCCTGGGCCCAAGCCAGAGGCTCCTGCAAAGCCTGCTTCGAGGCCCACAGAGACCTACGACAACTTTGTGCTGCCAGAGTTGCCGTCTGTGCCAGACACACTCCCAACTGCATCTGCTGGTGCCAACACCTCAGCATCAGAGGACATTGACTTTGATGATCTTTCCCGGAGATTTGAGGAGCTGAAAAAGAAAACATAGGCCTCCTAAACCAGGCAAGGTCCAAGTTCTGGGAGTTGAGACTGAGCAGTTTTTCCTTGTAACAAAGAATCTCCATGAAATTGTTTTACCTGTTAACCATCACTGAGCACACTCTCCCTCTGGGCTCTCTTCCTGCTCTACCAGACTCTGCTGCTTTCCAGTTCTCCACTGCTCCCAAGAGACTACCAACTGGGGATGATGAGGTTGGAGCAGCTGGCTCCTGGCAGCCTTTCTTGTCCGTTTCCTGTCAGTGTGATCCCAGCTTCTCTCCTTCCTGTCCTACCATCCCTCCACAGGGCAATGAGAAGGTGAAATCATTTTGGGGAGAGAGGGCTGGATGGTGGTGGAGAGGACTTCCTGAAGCGTCTCAGCTCTGTGCTGAGGTTCCAGACTTAGAAACAAACCCTCTGTACAGAGGGATTTGTGGTGAGTGAGATTCAAGGCCAAGGTGTGTATTTTCACACTCTAACATGAATGGGGAAGAGAAAAAAAAGGCTCAGGAAGCCACTATAACAGTTCTCAGAAGCTGGGTCTTCTCGTTGACATGCACACTACTCCTTGCTGCAGGGCACTGTTCCATCTGGATCCAGTTGCAAAGTTTATTTGGAAAGTTGAAGGCCTCTCATAGTTCTACTGGATTCTCAGGGAGCCCTCTGTGGCCTTTGCTTTACTGAGTGCTATGTTTCCCTTTTAATAGAGGGCAGCACTGTGTAAATTCCTGTTTTTTCCCCATGGCATTCTGTTGAATTGCATTTGGCTATGTACTGAGCAGAAGTCACCAGTCAAGGCTAAGGTGGGCTTCCAGTAGCCTTAATTAGAAATATTCAAGTCTCTTGAGTAGTGAGCTGGAAAGCCTACAGATTATTGAAGAGGGATTCCTGTTTTCATTTGAAGACTTTATGATCAAGAAAACCTCTACAAACTGATCTCAAATTTTTGGTGCCCATGTGGCTCTAATTGTTTTGCTGCTTCCCTCAACGGATGAGACTAACCCTTTTGCCCCCTAGCTAAGGCCATCTTTCCCCACAAGGGTGGCGTTGGGATCAGAAGACATGACTTCGGCTTCTGTGTGGTAAATCTGTACATAGTCTATTCAAACAACTTTAATGTTTTTGGTTGATTTGTATCATGGCTCAGTAGCTGCTAATAAAGTTAAAAATATTGTGCCCTGGTTTCTCCCACTGTTTGGGTAAAATGATGAGGGGCAAATTCAGCTTTTAGTGGAGAGTATTTTAAGCAAGCACAATACTGGGTACCCGCCACACCTGACTTTTGCTCTCTGGGTAATGTGGACGGACAGCTGGGGAGTAAGGAGCCCAGATAGGCGGGAGCTGGCACGGTTACTCCTCTGTGACAGTGCTCCCCCTGAGCCAGATCTCGTGCTTGTGTCTTTGATTGTAAAGTTGCACTGAGCTTGCTTGTGTCTCATGTTTTTGGAACATGAATGGTAAGTGCTCTCTAACTTGCTGCTGGGCAGCAGAGTTGGTTCATCCTGCATCACCCTTGTAGTGTTAACCCTTTTCTGGTAGTGCCAAGGGGATTTTTGATTCTTCACTAGGAAAATTAACCAAGTATATACTATAAACATTTCCGAAAGTACACCATGCAAAGATCAGTGTTAATATACTCAGAAGTAATGAGCCACGTGAGGAGACACAGGATTAAGGTACCTCACCTTTTAAACCTTCCTTTGTCCATGGCTGTTGCTGTTAGGGCTGTTTGCTTACATGTGCTCTGATGCTGCTGGATCCCTAACAAGCTTGACAGCTTCAGCAACAGCATATCCATCAGTGTGGCCTCTGTCTCAGTCTGCTGGAAGACAAAAGGAAAAAAGTGAGGAAACTGAAGTTGTTGCTAATGTTGGAAGGAAAAAGTACCAAAGATGTAATTTTTTAAAGTAGACATAAAGATATTGTTTCCTTTAATGGTTTACTGTCAGGCCTTGTCAGCAGTGTTTCTGCTACTTAACATTTGAGAACCAGATATTTTAGGACACTGGATATAAAACAATGTTAGCTCAGTCGTGTCCAACTCTTTGTGACCCCTTGGACTGCAGCACACCAGGCTTCCCTGTCCATCACCAACTCCCGGAGCTTGCTCAAACTCATGTCCATCGAGTTGGTGATGCCATCCAGCCATCTCATCCTCTGTTGTCCCCTTCTCCTCCTGCCTTCAATCTTGCCCAGCATCATGGTCTTTTCCAGTGAGTCCATTCTTGGCATCAGGTGGCCAAAGTATTGGAGCTTCAGCATCAGTCCTTCCAATGAATATTCAGGACTGATTTCCTTTAGGATTGACTGGTTTGATCTCTTTGCTGTCCAAGGGACTGTTACGAGTCTTCTCCAACACCACAGTTCAAAAGCATCAATTCAGCACTCAGCTTTCTTTATGGTCCAACTCTCACATCCATACATGACTACTGGAATAATGTACTTTAGTAAATTGGGTTTCCTAGGAAAATGGTTGACAGCATAATGGAGACTAATAAAGGGAATATGCTGATACCGTGTGTTATGTCAATCTGTAATCTTAAGAACAGCTAAATCTGAGCTTTCCCAGGGATAAAAAATCATGATACAGCTTATAGTTTAGTTACTGAGTTACTTACCTTAAGGGATTTCCTTTCTTTACCAAAGGCCATTAAAATGGCAGAAACAAAAAGATTAATGATCACAAGTACCATCAAAACAACATTGGTGAAGATAAGAAAGGAGCCCAGGACTGGGTTTACAGCAGTAACCTGGAAAGACAATGGAACACTTTGGGTTTAAACACTGATAGTTTAATTTCTGCTTTAAAAATGTAAAACATGTGCTAATACTTGGGATATATTCACATAAGAAAACATTTCTGCCTGGCAGAAACTAGAAAAGCAAAAATACTAAAAAGGAAAATACTTTTGAGTGGACAGAAGAGCAAGAGTGACAGACTCTAAAAGTATATAAATAATTATGCCTTCAGGGCTTCCACAAGAAAATAACAGGTAAGTTGTAATGGAATTATAAATGATTCATGGGAATTTCCTGGTGGTCCACTGCTTATGACTCTGCACTTTCACGGGCTTCCCTGGTGGCTCAGATGGTAAAGTGTCTGCCTGCAATGTGGGAGACTTGGGTTTAAACCCTGGGTTGGGAAGATCCCCTGGAGAAGCAAGTGGCAACCCACTCCAGTACTCTTGCCTGGAAAATTCATGGACTGAGGAGACTGGTAGGCTACAGTCCATGGGGTCGCAAAGAGCCATGACTGAGCAACTTCACTTTCTCTCCTTCTGCACATTCATGGCTGAGTACCTAGGTTCAGTCCCTGGTTGGGGAACTAAGACTCCACAAGCTGTGCTGCTAAATAAATAGACTCAAAGCCCTAGTGAGTTTTGGCAAATCTGGAAAATACATCTAAATACAGAAGTTTCAAGGAATAACAAGGGCATATTGAAAGAATACATAGAAACCAGAAATGATAATGGAAATGGTCTCTGCCATTCCATGCAATTTCTATTCTTAACATAGGATATCAATGATAAGCTTTGATCAAAATTTTGCCAGTTTCACTAATTTGAATTACAGGGTTTTCTCCCTGATCAAATCTATATATGCTAGTTTTGGGGACCCAAAACCTCATCTGGGTTTCCTGCTTTATTTTTTATGTCGAATAGAAAGGGATTTGTGTACGTAGTTCCTGGGGAAGATGACAGTATTTGTCCTGTGACAGTATTTGTAAACAAATACTGTAGTTCTTTGTGGAACTGTACCTCCCTAATTATTATTTCAAGTGATTTCCAACTGTACACTTCAAAAGGCTATTGAGAAAGCAGCAGCAATCATGTTATTCTGTCTAGGTATGAGAGCCCTGTGTCTTTGGCAGTAAGATTGAGGATACAAGAAATGAGGAATGTGGGACTATGTGCTTAGAAAAGGAGGTAACAGCCACTCTTAAAGCTGTATCTATAGGTAGTACCATAAAATGATGGCAAAGGTTCTAAATTTCTCCCTTTTCCAGCATGCAGTGGTACAGTAGGGGTTGCTTTTCTAAGCAATTCTCATTTGCTGTATTAAACCAAACATAATTCTGCAAGGACCAGGAAGAGTTTTTTTTTTACCTCCTTGTGATGAGAGATTCCCATTAGGAGACTGACAACAGTTACTGCTGAACTGAGAAAAGTTCGGTAGTCAGAGATGTTCCATCCAAACAGCAGATTAAACTGAAAAAGAGAATAGTCAGGTGGGGTTGGCAAGCAGCAGAGGGGGCTGCAGTTTGGGTCCTGAGATGGTTGTAATGAGGAGGTCAGTGTAGACCCAATGGGATGGAAATTAAAGAATATCCTTATGGCCATTCAAATTACCATGCCTAAAAACTATACAGAATTCCTTTGTGATCAGTGTTTTCATATAAATTTACCTGACTTTCATATCTTGTGAGTTAAATGTTATCCCCATTTTAAAGATGAGAGAAATGTCTTGAGCTTATAATACTGCTGGTGAAGTATGGACATAACACAACTAAAACCAGCTCTTTTCCTCTATCTTCTCCAAAACACTGCCAGCTTGAACTGCAACTTTCCATTTAGTTAGCTTTTCTAAGGAAAGCAACGTGACTCTAAGACTGCAGCACTCAGGACAAGACACACTGGGATAGGTGCTTACCGCAATGGCATAGCCTGTCAGCAGGATCAAGATGACCAGCAAGAAGCCCACTACCTCGTCCCAGGCTTTGCTGAGTGTTCTGCCAATGACCCGCAGCCTGGGGTTTTGATAGAGGAGGCTCCATAGCCGAACTGTTGCCAAAAGAACTAGGAAACCCATGAGGTGAATGACAGCTGAGCTGACTTTAACTGCCTCATGGAAGTTGATGAACCTGTACCATGGAAAGCAGACACTCAGTACGAAGTCTGTGCCATCAGTTCCTATGATGTCAGTGTCTCCAGGGCTCCTGCTGCTCAAGTGCGGCAGCTCTGTAAGACCCATTCTTGTTGACAGAAGAACGCTTCTTTCCAGTGGCTTCCTCCGGTGGACGTGAGCACACTGGCACAAGGCCACATACTCGACTGGGAGCTGTGCTGAAAAAACCTTGGAATGCAGCCTCCAGCTGGTTACTCCCGATTCACCCTATCGATCCTGAATCTGGAGCTATCAAGAATCAGGGCCGGCCTCCACCACTGCTCTAGTTTCAGATCTCTCCTTTCAGAAGAGATGCGTTAACCTAACGAGATGTATAATAACGCCAGTCTGTTTTCTGTAACAGTCTAATCCTATGTTGTTCTCTAACAGTGGTAATTGATCCTCTAATAGATTTAACAGTGCTGAGTAGAGAGATGATTAAACTATGGAAGTAAGGGGTGTTACTCACCAATTGTTGCTGGTTTCTGTAGTTATGTGAGAGATGCATTGATACTTTTATGTTGCAGCAACTAGGTTACTTGGAAAGACCTCCACAGACATGAGTGAACTGGCACATTTACTGTGATCAGACGTAGGCAGTGCCACACAGCAGGCAGGACCTCTGCCAACACCATTCAGACTGCACACTACACCAATGTCCCTGCATGAACAACCTTCTACAAGGCCTTCCTGGGACACCGCCTCGGTCGTAACACAGATCCGCAGCCCTGGCTACTGAGCACTAAGGGGTTAGAGAAGCACCACATGGCAGTACTTTGGGAAATAAAATACTTTGTCTTTCCCATGAGAAAGACCAGAGAAGTTATCCCAAAGGGGCACCAGACTGCTGCTTGGTAAGGATGAGCTAATGGATGAACATCCCTTCCCAGAAAGCAACCCTCTTTGGATTTAGAGATGTTCTGTGTGTTAGGGTTTTATTCAAAGAATGATCATTTGTCATGTCAGGACTTCATTCCTTGGCCAAAGGTGCAAAATGACCCAATTCCAGGCCCTTGCTATGTGAAATTTAATTGTATCATCACCCTAGATTAACATGTACCTAAGTACTGTGAAGGCAGAAGAGCTCTTCATGTGTAATTAGCAGTTCCCAGTTTCTAGTTGGTTGTGTTCTTCAGTGTGGACAGTAGTCTGTGTTTACCTGTGATATTATACAAATAGAGATCTGGCAGAGAGGAAGAGGGGAGTTTGAAGGAATACTTGTGTAGGCAGTAAATTCTGAGCATTGAGTAAGAATATCCTTTGCTCCCTCGGGGTCCTTCTTACCTGTCCCGGTCATAGTGGTATTGTACCATGTGTTTTTTATGTAGAGAAATAAGTGTCAAGTCAAGTCCCAAGATGACAAAGCTAATGAGGATTATGCTCATATCTAGAAGGTTTCTTTTCCTCATGAAGAACTTCCACCTCTGCTGTTTCAACCGGCGACCCTAAATATAAGACACCACAGTCACTATTGCTTGCCTGAAAGATTACCTAGGTCTTTCCCCAATGAAGTGTTAAGAACTCTGGGAAAGCACTCAGCCAGGGACCTTTCAGATCCCTAACTTGGACACAATCAGTTCTGGTTCTACTTTGTAGTCATTCAGAACTGCCACTTACAGAAAAGTTGGCCTTCCTTAAAACAACAGTAATTGTATACATTCATCATGTTGCTTAAACTTTACAATAAAGTTTCTCAATTAATTAAAACTCTGAAAACAAAATATTGCGTATGGCCTAAGAAATGCTTTTTGGGTGCAGTCATCTGAGTACATGTTACCTTATATAGGGGTCATGTGTGTGCTAAGTCGCATCTGACTGCAGCCCATCAGGCTCCTCTGTCCATGGGATTTTTAGGCAAGAATATTGGAGTGGGTTGCCATGCCCTCCTCCAGGGGATCTTCCCAACCCAGGGATGGAACCTGCATCTGTTAACATCTCCTGTGTTGGCAAGTGGGTTCTTTACCATTAGCACCACCTGGGAAGCCCCAGATAGGGGTCATATAACTGTACAAAAAATTCTTTCTATAAACTTAATTTTTTTAACTCTAGAAAACTGAAAGAACTACTTGCTAGAAAGCCAGTAGATTTAACTGAACTCAGTCTTCTGGAAAGGACCAAAATCATAGCCATAATCCTAAAAGCAGCTCACTGTGGTTCTCCAAGTAATACCTGGCAACACTGAGAATTTCTTACATCTAATATTTTCAGTTCACCTGTACAAAGGCATAGTAACAGACCAGTAGATAGTAGATGACTTGTGACATGACAGACCAGGCAAAGTTCTTTGATATCTGAAGGGAAGTTAAAATGTCCAGTCTCATGGAGGTGAAGAAAGCACCTGAGAAAAAGAAAGAACGCTTGGAGTTAAGAGCCTTAAAATTTGCCTTCTGCCCTTCCAGCTCTCTCTCAAATAACCCCAAGTGTTCCTGTACCATTCATTTTAAACTTTTCCTGAGTCTCTACATGCCACTTAGTATTTCCTCTAGAACTGTCATGAATATTAAATGGGATCATGTATGCAAAGCCACTGGAGGAATGTGTGGATTGCACTGAAAGTCGGGAGAGGATTATGCTGTTGATCCCACATAGAGGACAGTGTCTTAACAGCTGTTAACAGGTGTTACTTTTACCGAGTCAGAATGGCTACAGAAACAAACTGACTAGCAGTACTGTTGCAAAATGGTATTTCAGAGAATTGATGATTGCAATGTAAACTGGGGTGAATGGAATTAAATGGAAGTGTGGTACCTTTGTTTAAAGCTTTTAAAAATACCTTTCAGAAATTAGTATGACGAAAAAGATTTGAAGCTTTTAAAATTTAGACACTTACTATATGTAAAGCACTAACATTATCCCATGAGTACTAACAGTATCCCCTGCATACTCAGATGTTTATGAAGACAGACTAAAAAGCTTTATAAGATCATGAAATGTTTATAGATATAAATTTTCCAAATGCTAGAAATAAGATGTACCCCTTGTAGTAGAAAGTACATTTAAGAACAAAAGGAATTCCTACCTTACATAGCTAGCTCTCATGGGGAAAGTCATGAGACTTTCCCCATGTTTATTTTACCCCTAGTTTTTGAGTAGTTAAAATAAAAACCCTATGAAGACTCTTGGGAAGCTTTCATGTTTGATTTTGAAACAAGTATAGCAGAAGTGGTCTACTGTGTGTGGGCCTGGGAGGACAAAAATTCTGATTAGAAGTAAAACCTATGGTCATAGGACATTTGTGGGCAAATTATGGGGGAGAGGGGAAAGGAAGGAGGATTAGGGCAGACTTCCTGTTAAAGGGGGAGGAATTGAACATACCCAGTTTCCCCCTAATGCCTTACAAAAAAAAAAAAATGCCACCGACAGTAAAGAAATAAAAAAAAATGACCCAAAGATAAAGAGGAGGTGGGCAGATGAGCCTGGAACTGGAAAACAGCTGAATGACACTGCCTGAGAAGATTCAAGAAAGCTAAAACCTAAGCCAGCAGCACACGAAACCCAGAAGGAAGCGGGTTCTTACCACAAAACCCCACAAAGGCTGAGAAACTGGAGGCATCAGGTACCTCAGAAGGTAGAAGTTCACATAGAACAGAATCCTAAGTCTGGACATAAACAGTTAAAACCCAGCTTTCCTCTCTCCCCTTTACAACCACGTTATTTATTACCCATCCTGCCTTCCTAGAAACACTGAGCCACAGAGAACCTGAACTCAGGACACCAGGTACATCTGTGGGTAGTGGTCCACTGGAAAAGGGAATTCAAAGAAAGTTTAAATATTGCATGGTGAGACCATTCCCATTCCCCCTTCCCTTAGCTGGCTCTGAGGAGTCGTAAAGGCTTACATCCTCAAGGCAGGAGAACGGCGGGGTTCTCTCTGCAAACTGCTCCCCAAAAGGACAGATACTACCTGACTAGCTCTATCCATGCACATGGTGCTTCTAATTAGCACTTATTTAAGAGGGAGGCAGTAAAAACAAAATATGACAGGATACTTGAATCCCTAACACTGAACACTGGCGGTCAAAACACCAAAAAAAGCTCAGAGGAATTACAGAAAGCCTTGAAGGAGCAGAAAAAACCATAAACCTGTAATATCCTTAGTGAAGAGGATACTGCATCCAAAAAGAACAATAGGAAACTGAAAAAGAGACGAGAACAATTTTTAGAAGTCAAAATATTCCAATAGTGGTTTGGAAATTAATTGCTCAGAAATCAGAAGGATGGAAAAAAAAGTAAAAACATGAGGAAATCAGAGCATCCATCCATGAATTCCAACATCAAAATGCTAAGAATATCAGGAAAAGGAAAAAAATGGAATAGAAAAATGCAAGAACATCTATTAGAACTTAAGGGATAAATTTCCAGATCAAAGGATGCACTGTGAACTCCATTCCTAACTCTGGGTTCAAAGAGATTATTTTAAAAACTTTTGGGAGTAAGGGGGTCATCATACTTGTTAATAGCAGTATGAGAAGCTAGAAGACAGTGGAGTTACACTTTTAAAAACTCTGAAAAACTACTGTATCCAGCCAAATGATTGATCAACCAAATGTGATGGCAGAAAAAAAGTTTTTTGGGGGGCTCCAAAATCACTGCATATGGTGATTGCAGCCATGAAATTAAAACACGCTTGCTCCTTGGAAGAAAAGCTATGACCACCCTAGACAGCATATTAAAAAGCACAGACATTACTTTGCCAACAAAGGTCCGTGTAGTCAAGGCTATGGTTTTTCCAGTAGTCATGTATGGATGTGACAGTTGGACTATAAAGAAAGCTGAGCGCTGAAGAATTGATGCTTTTGAACTGTGGTGTTGGAGAAGACTCTTGAGAGTCCCCTGGACAGCAAGTAGGTCAAACCAGTCAATCTTAAAGGAAAACAGTCCTGAATATTCACTGGAAGGACCTATGCTGAAGCTGAAGCTCCAGTACTTTGGCCACCTGATAAGAAGAACTGACTCTTTGAAAAAGACCCTGATGCTGGCAGAGATTGAAGGCAGGAAGAGAAGGGGACAACAGAGGATGAGATGGCATCACCAACTCAATGGACATAAGCTTGAGCAAGCTCTGGAAGTTGGTGATGGACAGGAAAGCCTGGCATGCTGCAGTCCATGGGGTTGCAAAGAGTCGGACACAACTGAGCGACTGAACTGAACTGAAGGCTTTAAGAAAATTTATTTCCCTTGCTCATTTCCAGGAAGTTACCAACAAACATACCAGCTGATGTGCTCCAGCAAAATGAGAAAGTAAACCAAGAAGGGAAGACATGAGAAAGGTGATCCAACAGAGGAGAGAGGAGATAGGGAAGGGAGAGTCTAAGTTCAAGAGCTCTCAAGCAGGCCTAGAAAATAACCGATTTGGACTATACCAAAAGAATAGTGGGCCTGAGAGAAGATGTCTCTAAGGAAGAAACAAAATGATAGGTTACTTGATAGTTTTGAACAGAATGAAATTTTTACTTCTAGGAAGAGTCTGGAGGTGAATCAATGATAGATGCATGTCAAACCAAGAAAGTGAAAAAAGAAAAAGAACTATAAACTCTAGGGAAAAATATTCTAAGAGAAAAGATATTTAATTTTAATACATGAAGGTTGGTGGTTTAGTTGCTCAGTGGTATCCAACTCTTTCTAGCCCCATGGACTGGTCCACCAGGCTCCTCTGTCCATGGGATTTCTTGGGCAAGAATACTGGAGTGGGTTGCCATTTCCTTCTCCAGGGGATCTTCCTGACCTAGGGATTGAACTGGGTCTCCTGCATTGCAGGCAGATTCTTTACCAACTGAGCCACCAGGCTCATCCTTAGAAAATATTTATATAATCACTGTAATAGAAAAATTAGTCATAAATTACATTACTATATTGGCAGAATGATAACTATTGGGAGAATGTTCTTATGTGTGTGTATGTTGGGGTATGTGTGGGTATAAAATAGTTGAATTATCATCATCATCATAAGAAGATACTGTTGGGACTTCCCTGGTGGTACAGTGGATAAGAATTGACCTACCAATGCAGGAGACATGAGTTCGATTCCTGTTCTAGGAGGCTTCCACATGCCACAGAGCAACTGGCCAAGCACAGCTACTTAGGCCTGTGCTCTTGAACCTATGTGCCACAACTACTGAAGCCACCACACCACAAGAGGCGGCCCAGGCACTGTAACACAGAATAGCTCCTGCTCGCTGCCGCTAGAGAAAGCCCGTGTGCAGCAGTGAACACCCAGCACCCCCCACCCCCGCCAAAAAAAGAGACATCTATGACATATTTAATAAGCATGTTGCATTTTTAGAGTAATTTTTAAATACCAAAGAATCAGTTAAATCTGCCTCTGGAGAGTAGGAATGAAGTGAGGATGAAGAAAGACCTGCTAATTTTTGCCTTGAAATATCTGACTTTTAAAATTATGTGCAATAGCTTTAAATAATTTGTTTTAATGACATAAGATAAAAGAAATGGGGCCTTCAGTGATACCAGGTCACAGAGGGAAGAGAGAAGAGGCCTTCATACCTATATTGTTGGACTCCAAAATCAGGGTCACTACACAGAACAGGTTCACATTAGCATTGAAGACCACAAATTCCACAAAGAGGCTTTTGGTGCAATGGTCTAGCCAGTGACTCTGTTCAAGTTGCTGAAGAACTCTGGAAAAACAGACAGGCCAGCTATATTCTCCACTGAACTCTGCAGAGGAGGAAAATGCTCTGGCATTTCCAGTATGACTCACAGAGGAGGTGAGAAGTGACATTTCCCAATCTAGGTTCACCCTGTAAAATGCTTATGCTTACTAATGCCCAAACTTTCACTAGTATTCACACCAAAGTTAAATGTTCAAGAAAAGGTATTTGGCATTTAAGGTCTGAGGTAGAATTAATTTTACCTCAATTAAGAATTCTACTTCAAAATTAATTACATTAGTATCTTTTAAAAACTTGTTTTAGACAGTATCTAAAACTGAAGATTCATGAAATGGCTAATAATAATACAGTGTCAGTCACTAAAGCACTACTTTTAACAGCTATTCAGGTGTAAGCAGTCAGAATGCCATTTGGTTGTTGTTTTTGAGAAGTTAGTTTCTTGTTGAAAAATTCAATGAAAAGATAATCATTTTAATTTGGGCTTTTCGTACATAATGACAAAGACTCAGGATTTGTATATAACACCATTCTAAGTCTCTGGCGATTTAATTTTGGCACTTTAATTTTGGATTGTTCCTGACATGGTGTTTCCTCTCACTTGAATGCAGTTTGCTTAAGCTAGAGTTGAGTCTAACTGCAGCTAGAATTGAAACTGATGTGTTTTTCCAGATGAGAAAAGGAAGGAGATTTGGCAAACCCAACCTTTAGTTTGAGGTTGAACAGGAATTTTTAAACTTAAAGGTACATTTCCTTAGAAATCTAAAATAAAATAAAAGTGTCTACAAGTGCCATACATAGTATAGTAGCATAATAGTGGCTGTCAAAACTACTCAAAAGGGTGCTTAATTCCTAATTGTCCTAAGAATGGACAGGAGCAAACATCTTGGACCTCCTGTTCAGGTTCACTCACCTGAGTGCATTACTGGAGTTTCTTCCAAGTCTCACAACATACCCTCCTCCAGAGTAAGTGGCAAACTCTCCCTGGATGGGATAGCCACCCAGTGCCTCCTGATTCTGGTGATGCCAGATGCTGTCTGATTTCGTGTTGTTTGTATCAGAGGGGCCCCAGTTAATCCCATAGTTCTCTGTATCCTCCTGAACTTGGTGAGATGGCTTCTCTTGTTCTCGGAGAGATAGTCTAGTTGAAAAGATGGTGGCACCAGGAAAGCGAATCTGACGAAGTAGAACATTGCCCAAGAGAAAGGAGTTTCCATCAGTAATAAATCCTAGTGAGAGAATACAGGAAGCCATTTAAAAAAAAGTTGCCTCAGTAAGTTAGTAACAAAAAAAGGGCCTATTTTCACCAATATTTTTAAAAACATTTCTAGAGTTGCTAGCTAGCTAATACAATCAGATAAGCAAAAGAAATAAGATATGAACATTTTTTAAAAGGATATGAAATTATCACAATTTGTAAAAAATAATGAGGGAAATCCCTCACGGCCCAGTGGTTAAAAATCCACCCTGCAATGCAAGGGACGCAGGTTTGATCCCTGATAGAGGAACTAAGACCCCACATGCTGCAGAGCAACTAAGCCCACGTGCCACGAGTAGTGAGCCCTTTCAACTAGAGAGTTTGTGCAAGCAACGGAAGGTCCTGCATGACACAACAAAGAACAGCCTGCTGCAACTAAAACTGGAGGTAGCCAAATAAATAAATGAAGACAATGATCTAGATAAACATTAAGAAGTGAACTGTGACATCAAGAGCATAAAAGGGATAATAGAGTATAACTTTGTATGTGATTGAAGGTAAGTTGTTACTGGCTTAAAATAATAAATTTATAGTAACTGTAAGATGTTTTATGTAAGCCTTATGGTAACCTTATGGATTTCTCTGATAGCTCAGTTGGTAAAGAATCACCTGCAATGCTGGAGACTCCGGTTAGAATCCTGGGTAGGGAAGATCCGCTGGAGAAGGGATGGGCTAACCATTCCAGTATTCTTGGGCTTCCCTTGTGACTCAGCTGGTAAAGAATCTGCCTGCAATGCAGGAGACCTGGGTTCAATCCCTGGGTTGGGAAGATCCCTTGGAGAAGGGAAAGGCTACCGACTCCAGTGTTTTGGCCTGGAGCATGTGTAGTCCTGTATAGTGTCTGTATAGTCCATGGGGTTGCAAAGAGTCAGACATGACTGAGTGACTTTCACTTCACTATGGTAACTGCAAAGCAAAAGCTATAGTAGATACATAGAAGATAAAGGGAGAGAGGAATTAAAGCCTACCACTACAAAAAATTAATCACAAAGGAAGACAAGAAAGGAACAAAGGAATTACAAACCAGAAAATGAACAAAATTACAGTTTTAAACATAACCTATCAATAATTACTTTGAATGTAAATGACTAAATTCTCCACTCAAAAGACACAGAGTAGCTAAATGGAAAAAAAAAATACAAGATCCAACAATATGCTGTCTATAAGAGATTCACTTAAGCTTTAAGGGTACACATAGGGTACGCATAGGGTGAAAATAGAAGCATGGAAAAAGATGCTATGCATATCAACAAAATACCAGAAAACCAAAATTCAACAGCACCTTGAAAGGGTCACACACCACAATCAAGTGAGATTTATCCTGGGATTCAAGGATGATTCAAGATACATAAGTTAACAAATGTGATACACCATATTAGAAGACTGAAGGACTAAAAACATATAATCTCAACAGATATAGAAAGAGCATTTGACAAAATTCAATATCCTTTCATGATAAAAACTCAACAAATTAGGCAAGAAGGAATGTACTTCAAGAAAATAAAAGCCATACTTGTCAAGCTCACAGCTAAACTTTATACTCAGTTGTGAAAAACTAAAAGCTCTTCCTCTAAGATAAGGGACAAGATGAAGATGCCTACTCACCATGTCTATTCAACACAGTACTGGAAGTCCCAACCAGAGAAGTTAGGCAAGAAAAATAACTATAAGGCATCCAAATAGGAAAGGGGGAAGAATGCAACTGAACCCTTTTATTATGCCATATACAAAAAATCAACTCTATATGGATCAACAACTTAAACCTTAGGCCTAAAACTACAAAACTCCTACAAGAAAACAGAGAAGAGCTTCTTGACACTTGGTCTTGACAATTTTTTTTTTTTTTTTGGATATGACATTAAACATTCAGGCAACAAAACGAAACAAGTGGGAGTACATCAAATGAAAAGGTTTTTGCACAGCAAAGGAAACAATAAAATAAACCTAGGAAATGGGAGAAAATATTTGCAAACTATGTATCTGACAAGACATTAAAATCCAAAATCCATAAAGAACCCATACAACTCAATACCAAAAAATAAACACACATTTTTCTAAAGAAGACCTACAAATGACTTACAGGTATACATAAAACTCACTAACCACAGGGATATACAGAAATCAAAACTGCACTGTGATACCACCTCATACCTATCAGGATGGCTATCATCAGGAAGACAAGAAATAAGAAGTGCTGGTGAGGGTCTGAAGAAAGGAATCCTATTAATCGGAATGTAAACTGGTTACAGCCGTTAAGGAAAATAGCATGGAGGTTCCTCAAAAAATTAAAAATAGAGCTACTGTATGATCCACCAATCTTACTAATGGCTATATATGGAAAGGAAAGGAGATAAAATCACCATCTTGAAGAGAGATCTGCACTCCCGTGTTCATAGCAGGATTGTTCACAAAACTGAAAATACAAAATTAGCCAACAAAGAAGCATGTATGGTCTCTCATAAGTGGAATTTTAAAAAGTCGAACTTACAGAACCAGACAGAACGGTGGGTACCAGGGACTGGGGTGGGGAGAAGGATGGCTGGATGTCAAAGTACATAAGCTTTCAATTTTAAAGTGAGTAAGTCCTGGAGATCTAATGTATAGCATGATTACAGTTTATAGATTAAAGTTAACAGCAATAGTGATATATTGTATATTTGAAATTTGATAGAATAAAAGTTCTTATCACACCGAAAACAAAGCATGTAACTATGTGAAAAGATGGATGTGTTGATTAGTATGATTGTGGTAATCATTTCACAATTCATATATCAAAGCATCATGTGTACCTTAAATACATACAATTTCAGTGTCTCCACTGTACCTCAATAAAGCTGGGGAGAAAAGAGAATCAACCTAAATACTCATACCGAAAAAAATTCAGCAAGGTATCTGGGTATTAAATATGGTAAAACCAACAGCCTTCAAACACTAGTTAGTATAGTGAAATCTTATTGACCATAGAACACAAAAGGTAAACCTAATAAGATGTACCAGAATTACATGAAGAGAATTCAGTATGACTGAGGGATACAAATGAAGATGAGAACAGAAAAGCATATCACACTCCCAGGTAAGATATCAATAGCTTATCAGCTAAGCTACTGATAGGCTATCCATTCTCTAAATTTTTATAAATCCTCATTTTGTTTCTGTGTAAATATCTAAACCTCTGTCTACAACTAAGTAAGCTCTTAATATATAAAAAGCTCCCATTTATCAAAGCAAGCAAACAAAACCAAGCAGCCCAAAGAAAAATAGGCAGTTTACAGAATGACATTCATTCATTCTTGTCTCAGTCAGCGCGTACCGAGTGCTCACATACACCAGGTCCTATTCTAGGTGCCAGGCACAGAGCAGTGGGCGAGAGTCCCCGTCCACAGAGCACTCACACTTGAGGAGGGAGGCAGACAGGCAATAACCAAACAATATTCAGGTAGTAATAGTGCTATGAAGAAACGCTGAGTAGGATGAGGCGACAGTGTCCTGTGGGGAGGGAGCAGTGCTACATTCATTCACAGGGATGATTAGACGTTTCTCTGAGGAGGTGGCTTATGAGAGTTTGCTGTTTAGTTACTAAGTCGTGTACGACTCTTTTGCAAACCCATGGACTGTAGCCCTCCAGTCTCCTCTGTCCATGGGATTTCCCAGGCAAGAATACTGGAGTGGATTATGAGAGAGACTCTAACAAAGTCTTGAGCACCCGATGCAGACATCGGTAAGGGCAAGAGCGAGTTCCAAGGCACTGAATCAAGAGTGTGTGCGGCCTGGTTAGGGAGAGCACAGAAGCTTGTGTGGCAGAAGTAGAGTGAATGAGAGGCGGAGTGAGGTTAGGAGAAGAACAGAGGTAGGTACGACAGCCCTGAGTGGGGAAGGCCCTAGAGTAAGCTTTAGAAAGGGTTTAAGCTTTTAAGTGTGATGGAATCCATTGGGAGCTTTTCAACAGGGACAATACGCATTTATATGTTAAAGAAAAACAATATGGGGAAAATGGAATGAAGAAGTGCAAGAGTGGAGGTAAGTTTTGTCCGTATGAGAGGTGAAAAATGGCTCCTCGGTTTAGTTTTGACTTGCATTTTCTTGTGAGTGCAGTTGTAAACCTTTTGTGTATCTCAGAGTTACCTGTATGGTGAACTACTGGGGATGTGCGCAGATCTTACACGGTGCTCATGGAAATGTTAATTGGTACGACTGAGGAGGACAATTTGGCAATAGCTTTTTAAATGAAAAATGAATATAGAGTTTTATCGAGTCTTTTCAAGATACTTATCTTACAGATATATTTGCACGAGTGAAATTATGTATGTAAAAGGATATTAATAATAGTACTGTTGTTAATAGTAGAAGACTGGAAACAATCTAAATGTCTATCAGTAGGGAGTTGGTTATACAATTTATGGTACATCCATGCAATGGCATACTATACAGTAAGTGAATAAAACATAGAAAGGGACAGCTTTACACATGCTGATGGAACAATCTCGAGGCAGCCTAAGGGGAAAAGGCAAAAATGCATGACAGTGTTTATAGCAGGACGCTGTTTATCATCAAATGTATTTGCAAATATACAGGTTACCTCTGAAAGAATTTATCAATGTAGCTTGGAGATACTATGGGTTTAGTTCAAAACCACTGCTACAAAGCAAGTCACATGAATTTTTTGGTTTCCCAGGGCATAGAAAACTTATGTTTAGGAAATTCCATGGCTGTCCAGTGGTTAGGACTTGGCACTTTCATTGCCAGCACCCAGGTTCAGTTCCTGGTCTGGGTACTAAGATCCAGCAAGTCATGTGGTGTGGCCAAAAAAAAAAAAAAAAAGTTTAGATTGAAACATAGTCTGTTAAGTATACAATACCATTATGTCTAAAAAAGCAATGTACATACCTTAGTTAAAAACTTAATTGCTAAGAAAGTACTTTATTTCTATAAAAAATGCTAACCATCACCTGAGCCTTCAGTGAGTCATAATCTTTTTGCAATAGTAACACCCAGGATCACTGATCACAAGGTCACCATAATAAATATAATAAAGAGCTGAAATATTTCAAGAACAACTAAAATGTGACAGAGACACAAAGTGAGCAAATGCGGTTGAAGAAATGGCACAAATGAAGTTGCTTGACACAGGGTTCCCAACCTTCAATTTGTTAAACAGACAGAGCAGAATCTCTGAAATGTAATAAAGCAAAATGCAATAAAGTTAAAAAAGAAATGCAATAAAGTGAGGTGTGCCTGAATAATCAATTGGTAATGAGGTTGCCTCTCAGAAAGAGAGAAGGGGGACCAGGGGACAAAGGAGAGTTGCACAGCATACCTTGCGGTGTATACTGTTTTTCTCCATGTTCATGTTTTATTTATTAAAAAGATGTTTTAACATGAAAGAAAAAGATTATGTTAGAAAATCTGGCAGGGAAAGGTTTGCAGTAGTTATCAAAGGACCGAGAATTCTAAAGAAGGTAAGAGGAAGGTAAGGGATGATTTAACCTTCAAAGGTAGCCTCACTGTATATTCCTTAAATAAAAAGTATGCAATAATAGAATTGTGAGATTAATGGTTTTCCATCTGAGAAGAAAGTCACAAGAGAAAAAACAAGTTTAAATTGCTACAAGAGGAATTTTAATTAAATCTTACCAAAAAAATTCTTCCCAAATGTGTTTTGACATCGGATTAGGCTATTTAGCAAAGTTATGTATTTACAGGATACAATTACTTGCCACAAATGGCTTGGCTCTCAGTATTTCTGCAAACAAGTGAACTAACGGGACTGGGCTACATCAGTTCTGAGAGCAAAAAAATTTTTAGCAGTTAAAGAGTGAAAAAATGTTACTGGCAATATATAGCTTTTTAAATGAAAAATGGATATACAGGTTTTTTTTTTTTAAAGAAAAAACAAGAACTCAATTTTTTATTTCATCATTTCTTGCATTTGAAGTACTCCTCGATGACATCCTTGGCCTGAGACTCTTTGCCATAGTCCTTAACCACCACACAAGTGCAACAAACTACTTTACGGGGTTTTCCCTCTGTCAGTTTTACAGAGGCCTACATTCCCCTGGTTTCCTGTTGTCATCAACCTTAATCAGCTTGGTTTGGTGCTCAGCACAAAGTGCTTCCACTAACTTGACATACATACAGGCTCGTCACAGTGGGGTGCAAGCACTCATAGATGGGCTTGGCGCTTGTCTAAGGTTTTGGGAGCTTCGTGAATTCCACATGCTAGGCCATCGTGGATGAGGGTGGTCTTAGCACCTCTTGCAGAGCAGTATTAACGTCCATTACACCTCCAGCAGCAATGCCTTCCTTAGCCATGGCGGTGGGTTATCGGTGGAACAGAATCTTGAATGCATCCGAGCCTCCATGCGGCAGGGAAAGCTGGATATACAGTTTTATCAAGTCTTTTCAAGGTACTTATCTTACGGATATATTTGCACGAGTGAAATTGTACATGTAAAAGGATATTTAATAGTACTGTTGTTAATAGTAGAAGACTGAAAACAATCTAAATGTCCATCAGTATCATCTACTTAATTCTATTTATCTACATCTCAGGTTGCTTGTTGCTCTTCCTTAGTATGTCCAGGTAACTCCTGTAACCTCTGTAGTTCTAGGGGAACCAGAGCTCCAACTGCCCCAATTAATAATAGCTAAGACTGGGACTTCCTTGGTGGTCCACTGGTTAAGAATTTGCTTGCCAATGCAGGGGACATGGGTTCAAATCTCTGGTCCAGGAAGATTCCACATGACTCAGAGCAATAAAGCCTGTGCGCCACAACTATCGCGCCTGTGCTCTGGAGCCCAGGAGCCACAACTATAGCCCGTGCTCCACAACAAGAGAAGCAATGAGAAGCCCACACACTACAATTAGAGAGTAGTCCTGGCTTGCCGCAACTAGAGAAAAGCCTGCTCGCAGCAGTGAAAACCCGGTGCAGCCAAAAAAAATAAATAAATAAATAATAGCTAAGACCCATTGAGTGCCCAACACTGCTCTATGCACTTAGATCTACTAAGTTTTAAATTTTCACATCAATCTTAAAGGATAGATCCTCAGGGAAACTGAGGCACCAGAGGTTGAGTGATTCACTCAGAAACACATTGCTGGTAAGTGGAGAGCAAGGATGTGGCTTCTGAGTCTGCACCTTTGCATCTAGTCTAGCCCGTGCATATAGAGCCCTTTGCAGCATGAGAAGCCACTGCAAGAAGAAGCCCTTGCACTGCAACTAGAAATAAAGGCCCCACTCTCTGCAACTAGAGAAAGCCCAGGTGCAGCAACAAAGAGTCCATGTGCTGCAAAAAAGGCCCAGCACGGCCATAAAATAAAAAAGTAAATGAAACTCAGCTAGAAAGAAGCAACATGCAATGCATAGGAGTTGCCACCTGTAAAATCTCTTAAATGCACCACATACACATTAAGAGCTTCTCAGGTGGTGCTAGCGGTAAAGAACCTGCCTGCCAGTGCAGGAGGCATAAGAGACGTGGGTTTGATCCCTAGGTCGGGAAGATCCCCTGGAGGAGGGCATGGCAATCCACTCTAGTATTGTTGCCCAGAGAATCCCCATGGATAGAGGGGCCTGGTGGGCTACAGTCCATGGGGTCACAAAGAGTGAGACATGACTGAAGCAACTTAGAAAGGACACACGTTTAAGAAAAGACTGTACAGATGTAGGAAACAACTCATGGTTACCAAAGGGGAAAGTGGGAGAGGGATGAATTGGGAGGTTGGGCCTGACACATACACACTACTATATGTAAAACAGACAACTAATAAGAACATGCTCATAGCATGGGAACTCTACGCAATATTCTGTAGTGGCCGATATGGGAAAAGAATCTAAGGAGGGATATACGTATACACATAACTGATTCACTTTACTGTATACCTGAAACCAACATTTACAACACTGTGAGTCAACTATACGCCAATAAAATTTAATTTAAAAAAAAGAAAAGAGTATATGTGTTTACTCAGATGACACATCACTCAGATTTTTTTTTCAGGAACTTAGGAGATATTCCAAATCTCAACAGAAAGGCACCAATCCTGAGATTAATGCATGTAGCAATTTCCAGAACACAACTCACTTAATAAGACACAAAGTTATAATACGACAAAGCGTTGGTACCTGGTTGAGAAATACTGAACAAGAAGCATTCATACTAACTCCTCTTGATAGTGAGGTTCTCTGAGGGTACAAACCACATAATACTCATCTTTTTATCATTAGCTTCTAGGACAGTTCCCAGTACACCAGTTGTTCACTACATATTCATGGAGTTGAACTAGATAACCAACCAAGAAAAGTCACACATCACAGACTAAGGAATGACTGCACATCAGGCAATGTATCAAAATATCACCCTGGTGTGAGATCTTTCTGATTACATCTGGGCTTAGAGAACAAACTTCAGCTGCATGTGGTTCCTTCCTTCACAAGGAGGCCACCAACCCCAAGGACCACTTTAGTTACTTCTCATGCTGTAAGTGAATAAATTCTCAACTTTGTTTATCAGCCTTTAGTGAAACTCTTCAGTGGGAATCAGCCCTCGGGGACTGATCACCCTTGGGTGAACAGACATAAACCTGAAACTGTTTAGATGGGTCCCTAGGAGTGGACCTTTGGGTGCCCACAGAGGTGCAGTCATATTGACACAGCCAGTGAAACTTTCTCCAGTGTTCTAATGGTTACTGTAGGAGCATTCGGGAAACCAACTGTATCCCACATTTGCAGGGCTGGGCCCCTGGACTGTATTCTTACCTCTGTAATCCCCATACAGGTTGGGAAGGAGGGTGCTATTGGCCCAGGTGTAGAAATGCTTAAGAAGTTTGATCTCTGAGAAACGGTGAGAAAAGCTCTTGTGGATAGCTTGACGGAGGTAAAATCTATTGGAGTTCTGCGTCGAGTAGACTGTAGTCATCAACAGGGTAAGGAAAAGGATTTGTGCTAGTACAGAAGCGAGAAAACCATAGGTGAATTTGAAAATGAAATTTCAATTCTTTGAAATTCTCTATATGATCAGACTTATGGAAGCCAAGGGGAAGGCGGGGAGGGAGAGGGATGGGCTGGGATTTTGGGGTTGGTACATGCAAACTACTATGTGTAGAATGGATAAACAACAAGGTCCTGCTGTATAGCACAGGGAATGATATCTAATCTCCTGGGATAAACCATAATGGAAAGAATATAAAAAAAGAATGTGTATATATATATAACTGAGTCACTTTGCTGTAGAGCAGATTGGCACAACATTATAAACCAATTACACTTCAATTAAAAAAATTCTCTATACATTTTTCTTCATTTTTCCCTAAGCATATAGACTCTCACAGGTCAAAAACAGTCAAAAATTGAACTTTCACTTGATTCAACTTAATAATTGTCAGAGATAAGCCAAAGCATTTGGCTCCTGGTGATATCTGTATGTGCAGCAATAGATATGTATATATTCCTTCCCAGAATTCTCTTGCCACTGATCAGAAATTATACTTGGGATACATAAAATCTTCCACAAAAAATGCTTTATTTTAGTTCTAAGGTCTAAATGACCCCCCAGACAACTCCCTCGGTCTCTTCCCATCCCTCGTTATCTATAGATTGTCTCAGTTCACATGACAAAAACAGAATTTGTCTATTTTGGTCCAGAGAATCCAACAACCCAAACACTAGGTGTGCTGGACCTTGTACTTACAGGACAGGTATTTTTCAAAGCATATTCATTCTCCCTCCTCCCTGTGATGCTGATCAAGTTTCAAGATTACATTCTGCAGACAGAGGAAGTGACTTCCTCAAGCACACAATTAGACCATAAGTTCAGGAGGCCCTCCATTCACCGTACAGCCTTACGTAAGCCTTACGTACAGCCTTAATAGCATCCAAACTGTTTTGAGGTGAATACTTTAATATACTTCCCCCCCTTCTAGGTTTTCCATTTTATTCTCACTCCCCCTTTCCTTGCTGGGAAATGTGTTGATGTATAAACATGTTACCGTCTTCTCTCCATACCTAAAACATCTCCTGTCAACTTGCAGAACTTCTCTTTCAAGGTTCTTTCTGGGCGCTTAACTGGACTGTTCATAGTGGGGGCTACATAGATGGAGTTGTTCTTATCTCTTGAACCGGGTAATGATGAAGGACATCTTGCTGTCAAAAATTCAAATGTAGGTCACAAAAAGGTTATATTTCGTTAAGTAGTTATTCATCAACATCTGCTGAGCATCTACTATGAGTATCTCCTATTAAATGCTGAAATGGAGAAAAGAAGTTACACAAGCAATACTTCCCAAACTACCATCAAAGACTTAAAAAAATATTTCCAATCCATCAGGGACTAATACTTTTGTAAAATACAGTAAAAAACTAGAAAACTGACACAGAACAGAGACCTATAAAATACAAGAAAAATGACACAGAAGCCCCATTTTGAAAATTAGATTCAATAGGCCTAAAATTAGGCCGCCCTTTCTAAAGGCTTATTCTGAATTTCTCCACTTATCTTGGACCAGAACCAAACAGTTTTGTCAATGGATTACCTAATGGGAGTACTGTTCCAGAGTGGTGGTTCTCACTGTAAAATGGGCAGGGGGATCACCTGGAATTGTGTTGAAATGCAGTTTCTGGGGTAAGGCCTAACAGCCTGAATTTCTGACAATTCCAGGGAAATGCCAGTGCTGTTCTCCAGCCCACACTGTGGGCAGAAGAATCTAGAGACGTGTAAATCAAGATGGGGAGAGAGAGGGAGTTAGACTGTGACCTAAAACATGTCAGCCTGTAGGAGCAAAGTGCTGAGGGGTCACTGGTGAGAAGAATAAACCTCCTTGAGGAATTCAGAGAAGGTGGCCCAGAGGCAGTGACAGAGGACATTTGTTTTAAATGAGTCAGACAGAATTCTCTAGATGGATAAAGATGAGGACAAGAAAGAAAGAAAGTCACTTTAGCAGAGGGAACAGCAATTCAAGAGATGGAGAAATGAAATGAGGACTGGGAAGGCAGTTTGAAGTCAGATTACTAGTTTTTTAATCTCACAAGGAATGAGATGCCAACCCCTTAGCAGCTTGTCCACCACTCAGCTTAAGAAATAAGTGGCAGCTGAGACAAAACCTGCTGTGTACCTCCTTGATGGTATCCCTTCTTTCTCTTCAGAGCTAATCCTCTCCTAAAATTTGGAGTTTATCCTCCTATGCACCTCATTAAAAAATGTGTCTCTAAGCAAGGCATGCATTTCTTGCATGATTAAAATATTGTGTTAAAAGACTTCCCCGTAGCGGGGTGTGGGTTCTATCCCTAGTCGGGAAACTAAGATCACACATGTGGTGCAGCCTGGCTGAAAACAGAATGTTGTGTTAATTTTTCTGCCATTTGCTTTTTGGCCACCTTTTGTTTGGGAGTTTCATCTGCGTGAAATGAGTGGCTCTAGTCAGTTTTATTCAGACTTCCTCAGCCTTGGTGACTGAGTTGGGAGCGGGATTTAGGATTATTCTTAGTTTATAGCCAATGGTGATATTATTAACTGAAATGAGAAAACAGTAAAGAAGTGAATTTGTGGGGCAGGCAAATAATTCTGCTTGGGGCGTGTTTGAGACAGCTGTAGGCATTCAGATACAGAGGGTGAGCAGTTGGAAATAGCACCTGGGGCTCAAAGCTAGAAACACGAGGAAGGAATCTGGAATACAGGGGAGAGTTGAAGCTCTGAGTGACCTCCAGAGGGACAGATCATAAGGAGTTCTGGTGACCCACTGGTTGGTCTTGGGTCAGGGAGGGGGCATGATGGCTGGTTAGAGACAAGATCCCTGAGTGGATAAATTTATCTTAGTCAGTGAGGTGGCTGGGAGTGCACTGTTCTGATATATAATTTGCTCTTTGCAAAATGAGATATTAGTTACAAGTATTAGTTGAATTACCCCAGAGTGCCAAGATCCTCCTGGTTTGATGTTCCTTCTCCCTGTGAAGTTGTGGCAGCCTGTTCAGCATCAGTGAGTAGAACAGTGTGAGGAAGATCACCTAGACAGGAAAGTTAGAGGAGGCAATAATAATGAGCAGACATCATAGAATCCAAGAAGGGGGCACCGACAGGTAGAGGTGAAGGTGGGTATGACTGTTACATCTCAGTGATCTGGCCCATTATATTTATGGAACACTCAGGATTAAGTAATTTCATTGTTATTTTTGCATAACTACAAAGACATGGCTGATATGTTGATATTTATATTTTTGCCTGTAGTCTTTAATCTGCTTGGCTAGGAAAACCTCCTAAACTATCAAATGATTTGTGATGCTTTGTATAAATTGTTCAGTAACACCTGTCTTTGGGACAACTTGGATGAGCAAGACTGAAGAAGCTATGCTTTTGAAAGTGCCAGTTTTGCTGAAGAAGGCATGGAATTTTAGAACTGAGTAAGCTTCTGTTAGGGGAAACAAGTACCCCCCACCACTCCTTAAATTTCCTTGGAGAGGAGGAAGTGCTCCAGTCCTCAGAGAACAAAGGACAAGAGTAATTCTTTCTGGCCCACTGCCGCACTCTTTGCTGTGAGGGTGTCGCAGGTGTGTTTGCTCTGCAGACCTGGAGCTGCCCTCTAGTGGACGGCCTCAAGGACTAGACTTGAGGCGGACGCGCCAAGCTGCTTCAGTGTCCGAGACTCTGTGCGACTCTATGGACTGCAGCCCACCAGGCTCCTCTGTCCGTGGGCCTTTCCAGGCAAGAATACTGGAGTGGGCTGCCGTGTCCTTCTCATCCCGACCCAGGGATTGAACCCGAATCTCTTACATCTACCCAGGATTGGCAGGTGGGTTCTTTACCACTAGCACCACTAGGAAATTACTACAAAGTACACTTGATGGACTTCCTTGGTAGTCCAGTGGTTAAGTCCATCTGCCTTGCAATGCAGGGGACGTGGGTTTGATCCCTGGTCGCGGAACTAAGATTCCATATGCCGCAGAGTAACTAAGCCCACATGCTACAACTGAGCCCATGCACCACAACTACAGAGTCCCATGCTCCCTAAGGAAAGATCCTGTGTGAGGCAAATAAGATCCGGCGCAGCCAAAAAAAATACACTTGGCCATAAGTGAAATGAAAGTTGCTCAGTCGTGTCTGACTCTTTGTGACCCATGGACTATTCAGTCCATGGAATTCTCCACACCAGAATACTGGAGTGGATAGCCTTTCCCTTTTCCAGGGGATGTTCCTAACCCAGGGATTGAACCCAGGTTTCCCGTGTTGCAGATGCATTCTTTACCAGCTGGGCCATAGGAGTTCAACCAAATTCTCTCTGTAGCAATACTGATAACTAAGTTAACACATTGGTTTTCTATCTCTTCTATTCCTCTTTTTATACTTTCTAACTTTTAAAAACTGACATACATTATAAAAAGTTTGAAAAAATTTAGAGACTTTAAGAAACTTTAAAAATTTGGAAAGTTAAAGTGTTAGTTGCTCAGTCGTGTCTGACTCTTTGCTACCCCATGGACTATAGCCCGCCAGGCTCCTCTGTCCATGGAATTTCCCAGGCAAGGATACTGGAGTGGGTTGCCATTTCTTTCTCCAGGGTATCTTCCCAACCCAGGGATCAGACCTGGTCTCCAATATTGGCAGGTTGATTCTTTACTGTCTGAGCCATCCATTAATTATTTTTGTCTTCAACTGAACTAGTTCTCCACACCATTACATTTTCTATAACATTTTCAATGGTTGCTTAGTATCCTATTACACAGATATGGTTGTCTTATAACACATTAAGCAATGAACTATTCTTGAACATTTAAATTGTTGTCAATTTTATCATTATAAACCACTATGAATTTTCTCAGAAGAGACCCTTAGAAGTGAAACTTAGCGAAGGGATGTAGAATTTGAAGGCTTTCACTGTATAGACTGCCTAATTTTCCTCAACCAGCATTGAGTGCCTATTTTCCCTGACAAATGGAAACACAAATACACAATGCAAATCACTGTGTATTCATTTGTTTTTCTCTGCCACTGTTAAAAGCAAAATTGAATCTTATTGTTCTAATTTATTTGACCGGTGAAGAGGAGCTTTTTAACAGTTTTTTTTTGGGGGGGGGGTCATTGAAATAACAAAGGTTTTTTTTAGCTTTAAAAAAGTATTTACACATACTTAACCCCACACTTTTTGGTGCATAATTCTATAACTTTTGACAAATATATAGAACTGAGTATCCACTGCTATAATCAATATACCTTACAGTTTCATCACCCCAAAAAATTCCCTTAGTGGTCAACCCTTTCTCCAACCCTCATCTCTGCCAACTACTGAGTGATTCTCCATCCATCTAGTTTTTACTACTTGCAGACTGTCATATAAATGGAAACGAAAAGTATGCTTTGGGAACAGGTTTCTTTCACTTAGGATTCATTTACAATAGTACATCTGAGATTCATCCATGTCATTACACATACCAGTAGTTTGTTTCATTGATGAGTAGTCTTCTACCATATGGATGTTCCCCAGTTTATCCATTTAGCAGTTGACAGGTATCTGAGTTAGTTCCATCCTTGGCAATTATTACTGGCCACACCATGTGGCATCTTATTAATAATTCCCTGATCAGGGATCAAATTTGTGCCTAACACAGTGGAAGTGTGGAGTCTTAACCACTGGACCACCTAGGAAGTCCCATTCTTGGCAATTATGAATAATAAAGCTGCCATAAGTATTCACAGAGTTTTGTGTGAATATAGGTTTTTATTTCTTTTGGGTAAGTACCTAGGAGTGAAATTTCTAAGTTATTACTTTTGCAGGAAACTGGCAAACTGTTTTTCAAAGT
This sequence comes from Dama dama, assembly GCF_033118175.1. NCBI lineage: Eukaryota > Metazoa > Chordata > Mammalia > Artiodactyla > Cervidae > Dama > Dama dama. The sequence continues at coordinate 44,160,922 of NC_083684.1, read as the reverse complement.
GTCTATGCCATTTTTACATTTCTACACATTCTACCACTGATGAATGCGAGTTCCCAGGTACTCTGCATCTTCACCAGCATTTGGTATCATCAATATTTTAGTCATCCTACTCCAGACAATACTCCAAAGCTACAGTTATCAAAACAGCATGACACCGGCACAAAAACAGAAATATGATTCAAAGGAACAGAATAGAGAGCTCAGAAATAAAGCCACACACTTATGGTCAATTAATCTAACAAGGAGGCAAGAATATCCAAGGGAGAGAAGACAGTATTTTTAGCAAGTGGTCCTGGGAAAGTTAGACAGCCACATGTAAATCAATAAAATTGGAACACATACATAAAAATAAAACTAAAAATTGCTTAAGGACTTAAATAGACGTGACATCATACAACTGTTAGAACACAGGCAAAACATTCTCTGACATAAATGGTACCAATGTTTCCCAAGGCAATAGAAATAAAAACAAAAATAAAACAATTGGGGCCTAGTCAAACTTCTAAGCTTTCGTACATTGAAGGAAACCATAAATGAAAACAACAACAACAACAAAATACACCTACAGACTGGGAGAAAACAACTGCAAATACTGTGACCAACAAGGGATTAATCTCCAAAATATACACACAGGTCATACAACTCAGTAACAAAAAACCAATCCAATTACAAAATGGGGAGAAGACCTAAATAGACATTTCTCCAAAGAAGACATACAGATGGCCAACAGGCACATGAACGATGCTTATCATCACTAATTATTAGAAAAAGGCAAATCAAAACTACAGTGAGGTACCACCTCACACCAGTCTGAATGGCCATCATCAAAATGCTGGAGAGGGCGTGGAGAAAAGGGAACGCTCCTACACCATTAGTGGTAATGTAAATTGGTGCAGCCACTAAGGAAAATAGTATGGAGGTTCTTCAAAACTAAAAATAGTGTTGCTTATGATCCAGGAAACCCATTCCTAGACAGAAATCCAAACAAAACTCTAATTCAAAAAGGTACATGCACCCCAATGTTCAAAGCATTTACAAATTGTTCTGGCTTAAAACTCAACATTCAGAAAACCGAGATCATGGCATCCAGTCCCATCACTTCATGGCAAATAGATGGGGGGAAAAATGGAAACAGTGATTTTGGGCTCCAAAATCACTGCAAATGGTGATTGCAGTCATGAAATTAAAAGACGCTTGCTCCTTGGAAGAAAAGCTATGACCAACCTAGACAGCACACTAAAAAGCAGAGACATTACTTTGCCAACAAAGGTCCGTCTGGTCAAGGCTATGGTTTTTCCAGTGGTCATGTATGGATGTGAGAGCTGGACTATAAAGAAAGCTGAGTGCCGAAGAATTGATGCTTTTGAACTGTGGTGTTGGAGGAGCCTCTTGAGAGTCCCTTGGACTGCAAGGATATCCAACCAGTCGATCCTAAAGGATGCTGAAGCTGAAACTCCAATACTTTGGCCTCCTGATGCGAAGAACTGACTCCTTGGAAAAGACCCTGATGCTGGGAAAGGTTGAAGGCAGGAGAAGGGGACGACAGAGGATGAGATGGTTGGATGGCATCACTGACTTGATGGACATGAGTCTGAGTAAGCTCTGGGAGTTGGTGATGGACAGGGAAGCCTGGCATGCTGCAGTCCATGGAGTCACAAAGAGTCAGACATGACTGAGCCACTGAACTGACTGACTGATGTTCACAGCAGCACTGCTTACAACAGCCAAGATGTGGAAACAACTTGAATGTCCAACGACAGATGAATGGATAAAGATGTGGTTCATATTTACAATGGAATTCCACTCAGCCATTAAAAAAGAATAAAAGAATGTCACTTGCAGCAACAAAGATGGACATAGAGATTATCATACTAAGTGAAGTCAGAATGACGCCATACCAGTATATCACTTATATGTGGAATCTAAAAAGTGATACAAATGAATTTATCTACATAAAACAGAAACAGACTCACATATATAGAAGACATATGGGACTTCCCTGGTGGTAATGTATAAGAATCCACCAGTCAAGGCAGGGTACACGAGTTTGATCCCTGCTCTGGGAAGATTCCACACGCTGTGGAGCAACTAAGCCTGTGCATCACAACTACTGAGCCTGCAGGCCTAAAGCCCATGCTCCACAGCAAGAGAAGCCACCCCAATGATAACCGTGTACACCACAATGAAGAGAAGACCCGGCTCACCACAGCCCGAGAAAGCCCATGCAAAACAACGGAGACCCAGTTCAGCCAAAAATAAACAAATAAAATTATTAAAAAGAGAGACAAGACATATGGTTACCTGTGGGGGGGGGGGGTGGTGGATAAACTAGGAGACAAATTAGATAAATTAGCAGATACAAACTACTGTATATAAAATAGATAGTTCAGTTCAGTCGCTCAGTCGTGTCCGACTCTTTGCGATCCCATGAATCGCAGCACACCAGGCCTCCCTGTCCATCACCAACTCCCGGAGTTTACTCAAACTCGTGCCCATCGAGTCGGTGATGCCATCCAGCCATCTCATCCTCTGTCGTCCCCTTCTCCTCCTGCCCCCAATCCCTCCCAGCATCAGGGTCTTTTCCAATGAGTCAACTCTTCGCATGAGGTGGCCAAAGTATTGGAGTTTCAGCTTCAGCATCAGTCCTTCCAATGAATATTCAGGACTGATCTCCTTCAGGATGGACTGGTTGGATCTCCTTGCAGTCCAAGGGACTCTCAAGAGTCTTCTCCAACACCACAGTTCAGAAGCATCAATTCTTCGGTGCTCAGCTTTCCTCACAGTTCAACTCTCACATCCACATATGACCACTGGAAAAACCATAGCCTTGACCAGACGGACCTTTGTTGGCAAAGTAATGTCTCTGCTTTTTAATAGGCTATCTAGGTTGGTCATAACTTTCCTTCCAAAGAGTAAGCGTCTTTTAATTTCATGGCTGCAATCACCATCTGCAGTGATTTTGGAGCCCAGAAAAATGAAGTCTGACACTGTTTCCACTGTCTCTCCATCTATTTCCCATGAGGTGATGGGACCAGATGCCATGATCTTAGTATTCTGAATGTTGAGCTTTAAGCCAACTTTTTCACTTTCCTCTTTCACTTTCATCAAGAGGCTTTTTAGTTCCTCTTCACTTTCTGCCATAAGGGTGGTGTCATCTGCATATCTGAGGTTATTGATATTTCTCCTGGCAATCTTGATTTCAGCTTGTGCTTCTTCCAGCCCAGCGTTTCTCATGATGTACTCTGCATAGAAGTTAAATAAGCAGGGTGACAATATACAGCCTTGACATACTCTTTTTCCTATTTGGAACCAGTCTGTTCTTCCCTGTCCAGTTCTAACTGTTGCTTCCTGGCCTGCATACAGGTTTCTCAAGAGGCAGGTCAGGTGGTCTGATATTCCCATCTTCTTCAGAATTTTCCACAGTTTATTGTGATCCACACAGTCAAAGGCTTTTACATAGTCAATAAGGCAGAAATAGATGTTTTTGTGGAACTCTCTTGCTTTTTCGATGATCCAGTGGATATTGGCAATTTGATCTCTGGTTCCTCTGCCTTTTCTAAAACCAGCTTGAATATCTGGAAGTTCTCAGTTCACATATTACTGAAGCCTGGCTTGGAGAATTTTGAGCATTCCTTTACTAGCATGTGAGATGAGTGCAATTGTGCTGTAGTTTGAGCATTCTTTGGGATTGCCTTTCTTAGGGATTGGAATGAAAACAGACCTTTTCCAGTTCTGTGGCCACTGCTGAGTTTTCCAAATTCGCTGGCATATTGAGTGCAGCACTTTCACAGCATTATCTTTCAGGATTTGAAGTAACTCAACTGGAATTCCATCACATCCACTAGCTTTGTTCGTAGTGATGCTTTCTAAGGCCCACTTGACTTCACATTCCAGGATGTCTGGCTCTAGGTGAGTGATCACACCATTGTGATTATCTGGGTCGTGAAGATCTTTTTTGTACAGTTCTGTGTATCCTTCCCACCTCTTCTTAATATCTTCTGCTTCTGTTAGGTCTATACCATTTCTGTCCTTTATTGAGCCCATTTTTGCACGAAATGTTCCCTTGGTATCTCTAATTTTCTTTTTTTTTTTTCTTCTAATTTTCTTGAAGAGATCTCTAGTCTTTCCCATTCTGTTGTTTTCCTCTATTTCTTTGCATTGATCGCTGAGAAAGGCTTTCTTATCTCTCCTGGCTATTCTTTGGAATTCTGCATTCAAATGGGAATATCTTTCCTTTTCTCCTTTGCTTTTAGCTTCTCTTCTTTTCACAGCTATTTGTAAGGCCTCCTCAGACAACCATTTTGCCTTTTTGCATTTCTTTTCCTTGGGGATGGTCTTGATCCCTGTCTCCTGTACAATGTCACCAACCTCCGTCCATAGTTAATCAGGCTCTCTATCAGATCTAGTCCCTTAAATCTATTTCTCACTTCCACTGTATATTCATCAGGGATTTTATTTAGGTCATACCTGAATGGTACAGTGGTTATCCCTACTCTCTTCAGTTTTAGTCTGAATTTGGCAATAAGGAGTTCATGATCTGAGCCACAGTCAGCTCCCAGTCTTGTTTTTGCTGACTGTATAGAGCTTCTCCATCTTTGGCTGCAAAGAATATAATCAATCTGATTTCGGTGTTGACCATCTGGTGATGTCCATGTGTAGAGTCTTCTCTTGTGTTGTTGGAAGAGGGTGTTTGCTATGACCAGTGCGTTCTCTTGGCAGAACTCTATTAGCCTTTGCCCTGCTTCATTCCGTACTCCAAGGCCAAATTTGCCTGTTATTCCAGGTGTTTCTTGACTTCTTACTTTTGCATTCCAGTCCCCTATAATGAAAAGGACATCTTTTTTGGGTGTTAGTTCTAAAAGGTCTTGTAGGTCTTCATAGAACCGTTCAACTTTGGCTTCTTCAGTGTTACTGTTTGGGGCATAGGCTTGGATTATCATGATATTGAATGGTTTGCCTTGGAAACGAACAGAGATCATTCTGTCATTTTTGAGATTGCATCCAAGTACTGCATTTCGGACTCTTTTGTTGACCATGATGGCTACTCCATTTCTTCTAAGGGATTCCTGCCCACAGTAGTAGATATAATGGTCATCTGAGTTAAATTCACCCATTCCAGTCCATTTTAGTTCGCTGATTCCTAGAATGTCGACATTCACTCTTGCCATCTCCTGTTTGACCACTTCCAATTTGCCTTGATTCATGGACCTAACATTCCAGGTTCCCATGCAATATTGCTCTTTACAGCATCGGACCTTGCTTCTATCACCAGTCCCATCCACATCTGGGTATTGTTTTTGCTTTGGCTCCATCCCTTCATTCTTTCTGGAGTTATTTCTCCACTGATCTCCAGTAGCATATTGGGCACCTACCGACCTGGGGAGTTCCTCTTTCAGTATCCTATCATTTTGCCTTCTCATACTGTTCATACTACTTATCTATAAAATAGATAAACGGGGTCCTATTCTATAGCACAGGAAACTACATTCAGTATCCCATTAATAAACAATGGAGAAGAATATGAAAAAGGTTACACATATAATGGAGTCATTTTGCTGTATAACAGAAACCAACACAACACTGTAAATCAACTATGCTTAAATTTTAAAAAGTGTCTTTCATGGAGCAAAATGTTTAATTTTGATGAAGCCCTATTTATCAATTTTTTCTTTTTTGAATTGTGCTTTCAGTAGAGTTAATATAAAAGAACTCTTGAAATGCAAGGAGATCAAACCAGTCAATTCTAAAGGAAATCAACCCTGAATATTCATTGGAAGGACTGATGTTGAAGCTTTGATACTTTGGTCACCTGATGTGAAGAGCCAACTCACTGGAAAAGACCCTGATGCTGGGAAAGATTGAGGCAGGAGGAGAAGAGGGCAGCAGACGGTGAGATGGTTAGATAGCATCACTGACTCAATGGACATGAATCTGAGCAAACTTTGAGAGATAGTGAAGGACAGCTGTAGTCCATGGGGTTGCAAAGAGTTGGACACAACTGAACGACAGAACAACACAAGAACTCTTTGCCTAACCTAAGGTTACATAGATTTTCCCGTATATTTTCTTCTAAAAATAGTTTTATATAATTTTTTCTTCTACAAACTCTTACACTTGAGTATATAATTCCTTATTAAAATTTTTAAACATACATAAAAATTGGAAGATACAAAAGTTTAACATTTCACTGTATTTACTTTTTGGAACCATTTGAAAATAACAGATACCATGACATTTCATACCTAATTAAAGGTAGTTCTCACTTTGCATGGCAGTATGGGATCACATAAATGATCTTGCATGCTGAAACTGTGCAAGGTGATCTTAATCATCAGTGGGGAAAATTATGATTGTTCTGTGACATCTAAAAATGCAGGAGACTTCCCTGGTGGCTCAGTTGTTACAACTCCTTGCACTCGAAGCAGAGGGCCTGGGTTGGATCCCTGGTCAGGGAACTAGATCCTGCATGCTGCAACTAACACCTGGTGCAGCCAACTAAATTAAGAAATAAAAAATAAAGACAATCTTCTACCTCAGGGGAAAAAAAAAAAGGGATGTCAAAACATTAAAATCTCTTATCATGGGCTACAAAGGTACAAGGAAAAATTTATTTATTTATTTTTAACAAGGAAAAATTTAAAAGCAGTAGAATTAGTATGTAATTTAGAACATCAGAAACATTAAGAGTTAAAGTTATTTCTTGAAAAGAAAAACTTATCAAGACGAATTTGAACATAAGTTAGAATTTGGGGACAGCATCTTTTCTGTCCGTTTGGTGAACTGTCATACTGTTTTAAGTTTGCACTGGCTTCCAGCCTCTTATCCTTTCTGCTTTCGATGCTGTGAAATATCTCCTAGAGTTAATTTAATATTAGTTTTTTTTTTTTTTTTTGCCAGTGTTACTTCCTCCAGGAGGTCATCATCCTTTCCCTCATAACCAATTTCTTTATTTACGTTGGTAAGTTCAACTTCACTAAATTCATCTGGCCACCAGGCAATCTTCCTATGGGAGCTGCTTCTCAGATAACTCCATTCACACTCTTATTTCTTTTCTTTTTATTTTTTTATATTTTAATTTTTTTTGGAGGGAGGCACATGTCACGCAGCAGCGTGAACACCCAATCATTATGCTCTCACACTCTATTTCAAATTTCACTTTGCGTTATCATGTTGCTAATTTGTTGCATTTTTGTCTTTTGGGGCCAAATTCCTCTTTCCATTATCCATTTTACGGTCAAATGTCACAGTTTATGACTGAGAGACAAGAAAGTAACAAACTATACAATATGCTGTCTGTACATAAATGGGATGGCCAGTGACCAGCCACCCAGGCTTTGATATGTGACAGGACTGGTCATGGATCATGACGGACACCTAAAAATACATGTTGTGTATGTAGTGAAACATGGGCTGAAGGTCTAGTAGCGGCTGGTGTTTTATGTAATCACTCATAGTTGATACACCATGCTGAGATTTGAACTGTCTTGCTGACAACTGGTGTTATTTAACTGAACCATGGTAACTGAAATTCATGCACAAACTACAACAGTTCAAGGCCAGGACTGCCTGTTTTTAAGCATGTGCCTCCTAAAAACTGGAGCTTCCCAGGGAGTGCTAGTGGTACAGAATCTGCCTGCTGATGCAGGAGATGAAGGTTCGATCCCTGGGTCAGGAAAATCCCCTGGAGAAGGAAATGGCAACCCACTCCAGTATTCTTGCCTGGAAAATCTCATGGGGTTTTCCTGACAGGCTACAGTCCATGGGGTCGGTCGGACGTGACTGAGCACACATGTGCGAAGTTCAAGCCTCCTAATAATCAGGCCATTTTCATATCATTATCACACGTAAGGAAATGACCAATAACTTCCTAGAATACTGTCTGATCCATATTAAAAATGGCTCATTTATTTCAAGGATCTAGAACAGCCCTCCCTCATTAACTTTTCTCTTGTAATACTGACTTTTCAGAGAAACTAGGTTTGCATTCACAGTGATACCACCCGAAGCGTGATCCATGGATGAGCACCCATCACTTGGCAACTAGCTGATTTCAGAACCTTGGGCCCCACTCTGGAACGCCTGTCCTCCATTTTGGTGTGTATCTTTTTAAATTAGTTATGCTTGGAAATAGTTAAGGCCTTTCAACAGATTGAGTATTTGTTTACAACAATGGAATTTTTTAGACTATTTAATCACTACCACTCCTCTTAACTGGATCTACTAAGTCTATTTTCATGTTTCTAATTATTTTAAGTTTGATCATCCTGGTCGATTGATTTGATTCTCAATAATGACATCTTCACTTCAAATTCTGAATTCTTAAAATCTGCAAATCACGTTTTTCATTTCCTCAAAGTCTTTCTCTGTGTGTCTGCTATAACAGAATCTCTTTAAGAGCCCCTGTTATTTTTTTGGTCTGTCTCTTCCAGCAGTTCTTATTTAAAGTCTACCTACTCCTTGTGCTCTGTTCATCTTTTAGGATCAGTTCTTCTCCAGCGGGGCTCTTCTTTGGAATCACCTGGGAAGTTTATGACATTCTGGGCCTTGGATCCCATCTCCAGGGATTACGATTTGACTCATCTGGAGAGAGACCTGGCACCAAATGTTTTAAAAGCTCCCCAGGTCTGCTTGTGGGTTCTTAAAGCAGAAGTAATCCTGTCACCAAAATTCAGAATGCTGGAACCTCTACAGGACAACTTGGTTTCTTCAACATATAGACATTGTAAGAAAAGTAGCAAGAACAGAGAATGAGGGAGAGAGATCAAGGGATGAAGAAATTATAGATTACCTTTTTTTTAAGTCTCTTTAAAAAAAAAAAGTATTATTTATTTATTTGGCTGCACTGGGTCTTAGTTGTGGCATGTGGGATCTAGTTCCCTGACGAGGGATTGAACCTGGGCCCCATGCATTGGGAGCACAAAGTCTTACCCACTGGACCACCAGGGAAGTTCCTAGATTATGTATAAAAATGCATGAGACAGGACTTCCCTGGTGGCCCAGTGGGTAAGAATCTGCCTGCCAGCGCAAAGGATATGAGTTTGGTCCCTGGTCTAGGAAGATGCCACAGGCCACAGAGCAACTAGGTAGCTGTACCACGACTACTGAGCCCTCAGGCCTCAAAGGAGAGCCTGCGTGCAGCAGCAAAGACCTGGCACAGTTAAAAAAAAAAAAAAATACATGCGACAGAGCAACTCACTGCAACACATGGACCTCATTTAGATCTTGATTTGAACAAAACAACTATAAACACTCAGGAGACAACCGGGAAAATGTGAACACTGATTGGATTTTTAAAAACTGTAGTAAAATACACATAACAAAAAACTTACCATTTTAAAATATACCTTGACAGTTTTAAGGTGACCAGTTCAGCAGTGTTACAGACATCCACACTGTTTTTGTGTGGATATCAGGAAATTGTTAATTTATTTAGGTGTGATAATGGCTTATATTTTTGATTTATTTATATATATATATATTTTTATATTTTTGTTTTAAAAAGAAGAGTGTTTGTCTTTTGAAAATACACAGGCTGAAATCTTTATGGATAAAATGATATGAAGCCTGGTCTTTTTTTTTCCAAGATAGATGAAACAAGACTGGCCATGAATTGTGGGGTAACTGTTGAAGTTGGGTAATAGGAATTTAGGATTCATTATACTACTTCCTACACTTTTGTGTGTGACATTTTCCTTAAAGTTTAAGGAAAAGGAAGATTTTTTACAAAGTAAGTTTTCTTACTTAGTAGTTTATTATCGATTTTTTGTTTGCAAGCATGCTAAGTCCCTTCAGTTGTATCCAACTCTTTGTGACCCTATGAACTCCAGCCCACCAGGCTCCTCTGTCCATGGAATTCTCCAGGCAAGAGTACTGGAGTCGGGTACCATGCCTTCTTCCAGTGGATCTTCTGGTGAACCTGGGTCTCCTGAACTGGCAGGCGGGGCCACCTGGGATGCCCTATTATTGATTTTTTAACTTGTCTCTCGTATCTCTCCCATCCTTTTCTGCTAAACTTCTTCCAGTCTTACCAGTTCTTGTTAGTTTTTTCCATGACCACTACACACACACCCCTAACAAATTTTACCCTGTCAATTCTGTCAATTTCTGTTGTTTTGTCAAGTTGTCAGAACCATGAGGCACCTTGGAAGGACACCCACAGATCTTGGTTTCCCAAGCTTCCTGCAACTATAGTGTTTCCTCCCATGCTGGTGTGACAATTTCTCACGTACCTTTGCTGGCTGGCTGATGAAGGTGTTCTGAAGCAATGACAGTATCATCGAAATAACCCAGCTGGTGGCTTGGTCTTTGTTCAGTTCCAGGCTATAAAGTGCTGTAAAGAAGGCTGAGGCCAGGCTAGTGACACCGAGAAGGAGCCAGCAGAAGTATGTCAACCATCTGTGCCAGCCTTTAGAGACATGCTGC